>NC_140584.1:1014196714-1016596714 GCF_964204655.1 Triturus cristatus | reverse complement strand
ATACTGCCGGTGGTGGCAGTGGACGGATTAGAAGGACTCCGAGACCCGGGTGAGTACACAAACAACTCACCTCACATGGGGGGAACGTCATCCACAACCAAACTCACAAACAGGCACGCAACCACCCTAAGCTATCACATGACTCAACCACACTCCATCAACATGCACATGCCACTGGCGCCACCATGCCCCATGCACCCAGCTGGACAATGTCAAGTCACAGGCCACAGAAAACACCAACACATGACACGGTAAGCCGGATGGCGGGAGGGTGGGCCCAAAAAATCACATAGTGCAAATCAGAAGCAGACAACAATGCCCCCTGCCCATATGGCCTAGGTCACAGCCAGACAAACAGTGTGTCCCAACACAGGAATGACTTGCCAGCAAATGGCGGACGCCTTGCATCAACACATGGGGGTGACGGCACGTTCTTGCACATGACAGCAGCTAATGAACAGCCAACACTGTGAAAGAGTGGCAGCACACACCACCACAGCAGCAGTGTAGACACAGACACTACACACAATGGGTGCCTGGAGATCAGAAACAAACTCACATCAACAATCCAAGGGCCATTCAAAGATCTGCTAACAGTGTGTGCCCAGGAAGCTGGGCTGAGGTGACAGAGGGTGACACACAGAGGGAGGGAGAGGGGGACAGAGAGGGAGGGAGACACAGGGAGACGGACAGAGGGAGGAGGCTGACACACAGACGGAGGGAGAGGGGGACAGAGAGGGAGGGAGACACAGGGAGACGGACAGAAGGAGGAGGCTGACACACAGAGGGAGGGAGAGGGGGACAGAGAGGGAGCGAGAAAGGGACACACAGGGAGAGCAAATCAGCCTTGTGGTGTGTGGGAATGTCTGCTTGTCAGCAGGTGGACTGCGTGCATGTAGACAAGGGTGGCCAGTGCCAGAACCCCCCTCTTCTCCATGGCAAAACACAGGGCCATGTCACAACCTGTGCACAAGCACAACGACAGCTACCTGCATCATATAAGTGTGTGGAACAACTCCATGTGCCCACGTACAGTGCTACACGGAAGGCGCCAATGCATGGCTCGCCACACCTGCCCACTCCACTGCTGACTGCAGTCACAATTGACGCAGCAAGTAAGACTGTGCCACACATAGGTAAAGTCGCAAAAGCTGTGCCCAAGGGACATACCCATGCACAAGTGAACTGTGAGTGGAATGCAAGACATACCCAAATTCCCAGAGCAAATGTGCCAACTTTGAAACCAATGAAACATGGATATTGCATGGAACAAAATTAACATTGTCTCTCTCACACACAGGTCAACGTCGTGTATCACCCCCCAACACTGGGGGGGAAGACTCACAGGACCCGGCTCGGCGGGATGACGGAGCCACCGGCAGCGACGACTCTCACCACTCTGTGGACGAACCCGACCCCGACCAACCTGGCCCTTCTGGTGTCCAACGACCTGCAGCACCTGCGTCAGGTACAACTGGGCCAACCACCACCCCCACTCCTGCCACATCCCAGGAGACACCAGGATCCCTGCCCCACCACCACAATGCAGCCAGGCTGGCCAGGAGGGACACGGTGTCCCTGGCACCCAGGAGGAGGCAGGCGACAACGCCAATGCCACCCCTCAGGGGTCCCGGAGACCCGATGTGCCCACAAGGGCAGGCCAGGTGCAAGTGGGCAGGGGTGGTGGGAGTGGAGGACGGCGGAGGCGCGAGCCTGACCGGTTGGCTGGGGAACCGGTATATTCCCATGTCCAAAACATCCTGGACACATACCGGCAGGACACCACGGCATGGCCCAGGTTGTGTCCATCCTCGAGGAGATCAAGACCCAGCAGGCCCAGCAACATGCGGAGCAACATGCCTGTCTACTGCAACACCAACAGCGGATGGAGGACAGACAGGCTGAGCTCGTGACGGTGTTCACGGGAATTCACAGTAGACTCCGTCGGATGGCCGACAACATGGACAACCCTCCCTGTGGCATCAGGCGTAGAACATCACCACCCACAGGGAGGGATCAGGAGGAGAAGGAGGAGACATCCGATGGAGCATCCCAAACATCGTCACGGCCTGCTTCTGAGGGTCCCCGCAGGAGGGCGGGTCGTCCACGGAAAAGACCGTGAGGGTCGGCGCAACATCACCATCTCCCAGGACACCTGGCCTGGCACCTGGCCCACTGGAGCAACAGCAGCACAGCAGCAAAAGACATTCTCTGTCACTGTCTGACCAATGTTGACAAAGACTGTGGCATGGACTCTGAGGATTTCAAATTGCAAGGACACCAACTCCCCTAGTGAACTTTGGATTCCACACACCCGGAAAGCCCCTCATGTCAAAACCCCCCCCCCCTACCCCAACCAAAAAAAAAAGTCACACCATGAAGAGAAGATGCCTAGTGATTGCATTATTACCTTACATGTGTCTTGTAAAGTCTAACTATGCCTGAGTTCTCATTTGACTTCAACCATCCACACCCTGGCACCGGACACACATGGGTCACATTGTATTAGGCAAGACAGACATGGAGCACCATACACACCCGTGATGGGCCCAACCAGCTGAGGGGGTGGCCGCACAACCGTGCCGACAGACATATTGAGTACAGCGACAGCCATGCGCAGAGGTCAGGGATCATGTGGAGTGTCCTGGGGGGCACCCAGGTATGTGTGGACAGGTGGCAGAACCATGTCCTGCAAGCTTGAGTCAGGTGGATGCAGAGAATGGTGGCCTGGCCAACGTTGGATGCATGGGGATGGCACATGTCACAATACCCACACAGTCATGGACATCATGCACAATACACAGTCTAATCCCAAACAAACAGCTTGCATCTTGCTACTCTACACATAGACACATAGCCACTATCACGGAAAACCATGCCAGACATGCCGGATGCACCGTGGCAACACACCAGCATTGACTGAGAAGAGGCACCTTGGAGGCATATGGACACCTTTATTAGTCATGTATTCGGGATTGCAGAGGCAACTCGGAGTACACATGAACGGGTCATGTGGAGTAACATGTGGGTCCAACACTGGCTCCCCCCTTCTGCAGCACAAATGCGTGATAGCCATGGAACTGGCACACAAGTGTCGGCTAACAGCTAAACACCCCCTGCTGCTCACGGAGAGCCTGCCATACACCATTGATCCGCTGATGTGGAAGTCCCACACCATGTCAAGCCAATGCAAACCGTATGTGTCCGAGGGCAGTGTAACACACATTGATGCCATCATCACATTCCACAATCCCATCACTGATGACTGTCAACAAGTCTGACCATCTATTCAGGTGTACCCAGCTGCATGTCATGTGTACCATGGTGATGCGACATGTCTGCAGAGGAACCAAACATCGACAGGGGCAGTGTGCATACATCGTAAACAACTGCCACACCCAATACAGCCCTGATGCATCCCTTACCCTAAGGAGACTTCCAAACTTGTCCATGCGTGTAACGCTGAGTCAGCACACGATGACGTGTCCATGAGGAATAGCAGTGCCACAACAATGCAACCAGCAGACGGCATGCGCAAGTACCTGGGGATGAGAGACACACAAGAAGTCAGCCACAAAAAGCACAGCCACTTGCATGTGCATGTACTAGACACATGTAAGGATGACAACATGCCAGGTCACAATTATGACTGGGGAAATACACTCATCACTGGCACCATCACTCCAGTGACACATCCACACACACCTCTGACTCACATGCCATACATGCAGATGGACAGACACATCACAACACATGCCACACGGGGACCAATGCGTGCACACACAGACACTGGTACTCACCACTAAGCAAAGAAGTCGCGTATGAGCCGACTCCGGATGTCCTCTTGCGGCTCCACATCCTCCACATCACTAGCCCCATTGCCAAGAGCTTCGTCCTCCACGGGTGGATGGTCCTGATCATCTTGATCCAGGATGAGTGGCACAGCTTTCTCAACTGCCATGTTGTGCAGCATGCAGCAGACCATGAAGATTTTGCAGACCTTTGCCGGGGCATATGGGAGGGCGCCGCCGGTCTTGTGGAGGCATCGGAATCGGCTCTTCAGGAGGCCAAATGTCCTCTCTATCACTCGCCTTGTCCGGCCATGGGCGGTGTTGTAGCGGAGCTGGGCCGGCGTGATGGGGTTGCGGAGAGGTGTGATCAGCCATGGCATGTTGGGATAGCCAGCGTCCCCTACATGGAAAGCACATGGACATAAGTAGGACAGGAGAAGCGGTCGCGCTGGAAGTCTACGCAAAATACAGGACAGACAGAGTGTACCCACCAACAACACATGCTCGTTCGTTGTGCAGCTGCGTCATCATTTCAGGCACCCTGCTACGCCTCATGATGTAGGCATCGTGTGCTGATCCTGGAAAACGAGTACAGACATGTGAAATCACCATGTTGGACAGACACACCACAAGGGCATTGATGAAGTGGTAGTGCTTGCGATTCCTGTACGCTACCTCCTGTGCCTGTGGTGGCACCAAAGCCACATGTGTCCCATCTATGGACCCAATGACATGGGGCATCCCTCCCAGGGCATAGAATCCACGCTTGACACCAGTCAACATTTCAGGGGTTGGGAAATGGATGAATTCATCCAGGTGAAGCAACATGGCCTCTAAGAAATCATGCAGCACACGGCAGAACATGCTCTGGGACATGCCACCAACATGAGCTATGGTATTTTGAAAGGTACCCGTGGCAAGAAAATGTAGGGCTGCCATTACCTTCAGCTTGGGTGTCAGTGCCGTAGGATACCTGTGCAGCGGGTGCAGGTGTGGTGCCAGCCTCGCCGTCAACTCCAGAATCAACGGTTGGGGGAAGCGGTAGCACCGGATCCAGTCATTCTCCCGCATGGCAGCCAAGTCCGGAATTGCTCGGGGAAGAGGCAGCGCTCTGCAGTAATTTGGAAGTGACAAGGAAGAGTGAGTGCACTACAACGACAATTTGTTGGTGCTGAGCACATGTTAATCTGTCAATACACATATGCGACATATGGAGTCAGGTATGTGCCACATGCCCTGGACACGTATGGCTGCCAGGTGACACTCCTACCAAGACCCAGCTACACACGGAGATTGTGAACCTCCACATGCCATGGCATGGGATTAGCTGTGTCCCAGTGTAAGTGAACAGCCAGACGCAACACAGGAGTGACATAAATCCACACATCAGCAGAAGTAGGATGTCGATTGCAGAGACTGGTAGCGGAACACTAGAGCCACAGGTCACATGACATTACACTAGGACAGCCCACACACCTTGCCATGAAGGTGTACATGTGATGACTCACCACACATTCATAGAGAGGATGCAGACATGTCCTTGTTACGCTACTCCGTGTCCCATGCATACATACGTACCTCACATCCGATACCACATGTGGCCTGGTGTGCGGAACAGTGTGCCATGTCCATCTACACACAGACACATGTTGGTTGCTGCAACAGCTGATGCTTTTGAGGGAGCTCCAACATCAACCTAATGGGAACCCCCCACACATACATGACATAGTCACATCGTGCACCGTGGGTATTTACATGTCTGGTGTGGTAACCCCTGTACTGGGCATCAGGAGACACTTGCGTGTGTTGTTGACCGTGCCATGCCAGTGACGCTCATCCCAAGTGTGCAGTACGACATGCACACATGTCAAGGGAGTTAAGGGCATGCCTGGCACACATTGCACCGTCACACATAACATCTGTACACATCTCATCATACATCTGGTGCCTTCTCCACTCAGGAGTAATGTGCCACATCACAGCCTTTCACACCTGTGCCCCACACATGTAGTACTGCCCAGACAATGCCTTGATGTCCATCCATGGACAAGTATGTCAGCCCTATTCCTTCCTGTGTGCTTCCTGTCACCACTGTGATGTGTGAAAGGCACGTACATTTGCTAAGAGGGCCTGTGTACGCTCCCTATCACTATGGGAGTGCTGCCGTATGTGTACCCATAGTGATAGTGAGCGTACAGGCGTGTGTACGGTCCGTACCACTATGAGTACGCATACGCGAGAACACCCATAGTGATAGTGAGCGTACAGGCGTGTGTACGGTCCGTCTCACTATGGGTGTTCTGGCGTATGCGTACTCATAGTGATAGTGAGCGTACAGGCGTGTGTACGGTCCGTACCACTATGAGTACGCATACGCGAGAACACCCATAGTGATAGTGAGCGTACAGGCGTGTGTACGGTCCGTCTCACAATGGGTGTTCTGGCGTATGTGTACTCATAGTGATAGTGAGCGTACAGGCGTGTGTACTGTCCGTCTCACAATGGGTGTTCTGGCGTATGCGTACTCATAGTGATAGTGAGCGTACAGGCGTGTGTACGGCCCGTCTCACAATGGGTGTTCTGGCGTATGCGTACTCATAGTGATAGTGAGCGTACAGGCGTGTGTACGGTCCGTCTCACAATGGGTGTTCTCGCGTATGCGTACTCATAGTGGTACGGACCGTACACACGCCTGTACGTTCACTATCACTATGAGTACGCATACGCCAGAACACCCATAGTGAGACGGACCGTGCACACGCCTGTACGGGCCATTGATATGCATTTGGGGTGCCCTAGGGCCCCGGGACGCACCGTACCTGTGTGTGAAGCTCCAAATTACATAGGGGACACATGAGGGACAAGTATAAAGGCCTACATGCATGCTGGTTGTCATGGAGACCCAGTTTAAAATTTGAATTTTTTTAAGCAGGTGCACAGCAGTAGTCAGTTTGAATGAATCTACTTTGTTGCAATGTGCTTCTGGAGTTGACATCATGCTGAAGAAAAAAACACAATAAGAACCCACTGACTGTGCTAGGTTTGAAGGGATTGGAGGAAACATAGGATGCAAATGTGAGTGACCAATCACTCTGTACTCCTGTGCATGAAACAGGCCAGCAAGGCAGATATAAGGCAGCCAGGTCCCATGAGGGAGCACTTGCCTGCACATCTTTGTATTCGATGACCCAGCTGCTGCTACTGATTCCCTGGGACCATGTCAAGGTCTGTGGAGAGGTCACAGCCTTTCACCCTGGAGGAGAACCTGGCTTTGCTGGATGTGTTCCTCCCACAGTACCCCCTGCTGTATGGGCGACCAGGGTATCAGTTGAGTGCATAGTCCACTAGCACAGACTGTGTCCCTTTTTTGTGAGTGTGACTTCTGGCATTGTGTCCAGGTGTGACACACATGCTATGTACTGTAGGGTGGGTCCCAGGGGGAGGAATGCCTGATGTCTCCCAGCCAGAGCATGCTGTGGTGCATGTCTGCCGTCCTCACTAGCATTGTGTTTACTGTGACAATCACTGCATGGTGCATGCCACATTCTGCCTGTCTTGTCCTCCTGGGAATGTAGCCTCTACAGTCCTCATGTGATTATGTGGTCAGCCCAGTGTGACAGGTGACTGTACCCACAGATGTGTGTTAGTTCTGTGTACCTGTGCTGAGAGTGTCCACATGATGTGTTCGTACCCTGGACATCGGTGTGTGTGTAAGTCCCCTGTCATGTGGGTGGGTGCATATGTGGAGTGTGGCACCCGGGCTGCATGAGGGATGGATATACCCTGCCCATGTGATGTGAGCAGGGAGCATTGCTGTGTGTCTGATGTGCAGGGCCAGCCCCACACCTGTGAGTCCCCCCCGTCTAGTGGCACATGTGCAGAGTGAGGTTTGTCGCTGCATTTGGCAATGGTAGGTGAATGTCCTGTGCCTGTGTGTGTCTGTGTACTCTGCTGTGGTAGCGTCAGTGGCCTGTGGCATGTGACTGCTTAGAGGTGCTGCACATTATCCTGGTGTAGCTTGTGATGCACAGTGTGAGCCTGGATCATTGATTGTGTAGTTGCCCTCATTCCACCTGTGTACTTTCAATGGCACGTACTGCTTTTGCCCTTCCCCAGAGGATCATGTCCCTATGACAAAGGTGCAATGTGTTGGATGCATACTATGCCTTGTTGTAAACAGCAAATTTGTTCTAATATGTCTCTCTGTGACATGTGCCTGGTGTATTGATGTCGTGTCACTTGTTCATCCTCACAGGTAGGCGCCTCTGCCAAGAAGCAGATATGGCTGACCGCCGTCAGTGCCGTGAGGAGTGCGGATGGTCGCAAGCGGCGCCTGGCCCAGGTGAGGAAACGCTGGCAGGATATCCGGTGCTGGACGCGGAGGATCGCACGGGTCCTGCTGGGGGACTCACCTGAGACCCATAAGAACCGGGGGCGCCGCCGTCTGACCCACATCCACAAGCGTATGCTGGCGGTGGTATTTCCAGACTTAGAGAGGCGCTTACAGGAGAAGCAGCAGCAGGAAGGGGGTAGGTACATGTGTGTTTGTTGTGTGTCACCAGCATTTGTAAGTGCACAGTTGCATGGATACACTGCCAGGGTTTAAAGGTGCTGTGCAGATCCAGTTACCCACAGTATAGCTGTGCTCTCCTGCCTCCCTTCCCCTCCTTGCAATGTGTTCCCTGGTCTGTGTGTAGTCACTCCTTCACAAGGTAATGTGGGCTGGCGCTTTCTCCACGTGAACTATGCCTGTAGCATCATGTGTGGGGGTGGTGTGTAACAGGTTTGGGGACCTTGCCTGTGCCCTGTCGAGTTCAGTACATGTGGGTTCCATGTCAGTTGGCACTGATGCTGAGTCCAGACATGGGAGTTAGTCTCTCAAGTGTCATGCCTTACAGCACGCATGTCCTATGTTGTGGCCTGTGACATGATGTGCATGAGTGTGCGATACGCATAGTGCAGGGATGGTGGCGTGTGTTGCAGTCATTCCCATTCAGGACCATGGAGTTGTGTGGCCACTACTGTCCCCTGGGGCATATTTTCATAGGTGTCATGTGTGTCAGCACAAAACGTGGACACTCTCAGTGTCTACAGCATAGGTTGTGCTCTGTGCCATTGTCCCCTGGCACCATGTATATTGACGTGAAATGTAGTACAAGTGTCCACTGTACAGCCTGACCTGATTTTCCTTGTTCATAGTCACAGTGGCCAGTGCCTGTGTGTCTTGTTACAATCATCTGATGAAGGCCATTTGTACATGATTATTTGGACAGGCGCACCTTGGGTATTTGGCGTCCAATCTTGCATTTATGCAGCCCCTGTGTATTTCACCCAGACTAAGAGATGTAAGTGCCACCTGTGTCTCAACAAATTGTCTCATGTAGGGGGTGGTTGGTGCGGGCCAAGCCTACATGTCAAAACCAGAATTCTCCTTGCTAGGTCTGGCCAGTGTGTGATGTTTGTCTGGACATACACTCAAGGTGCAGTGAGCCAGTCATGGTGGGCATGTTTTCAGTATTACCTATGCAGCATGTGCCTCAAGTTCATGGATATGGTCCCTCCTCATCCCTATTTTCGGCAACGCTGTGTGGTGCAGATGCAGTGCTGGAATGTCCCCAGGGCCTGGCTCCTATGTCAAACTCCATTTCATGTCATTTGCTATTGTGTCATGCTCGCCATGGATTTTCATTGGCATGGTGGGTCAACCAACTGTGCGTTGCATGCCCTACATCTGTACCTTGTTTTGTAGATGTTTCTGATCTTTCTTTGCAGGCTATGCACTGTAACCTATGTAGATTGGACTCATGTGACATATGTATAGAGGTGTGTGATTAATTGCTGTCTCTTCACCTTGCCCACAGCATCGTCGGGGGACACGGAGGGAGACATGAGCACAGACGGAGCGGAGGGACCGAGCACCAGTGCCAGCGTTGACATCGTGGCTGGCACATTGAGTGGTACTGAGGCGGAGGAGAGTGAGGCCGAGGACCTGTCGACTGGCACGACAGAATATGTAGCTGACGGGTCCGAGGATGATCTCTCCGAGTGGGCGGAGGCTGCACCAGCAGCTGACAGCGGCACAACATCGCACCCCGCCCCCTCCATTGCCATCAGCCGCCTCCCACTTGCTCGTGTCCCTTCCCAGCGTGCCCGGTCACCACATGTCTCCTTCCTGCCAGGCACCGCACCCCCTGCCCCTGTCTCCACTGCTGCCGCCAATGCCGAGTCTGTGGACATCCAGCGGCAGTTGCAGGTTGGTCAGGCTGCGATCCTTAATGTCCTCCATGGCCACAGCCAAGTGCTGCACAACATGGAGGCATACTTGGAGGGCATTTTTTCATCGCAGGCTGACCAACGCCAGTTGCTGAGGTCCATAGACTCGACACTGACTGCAGCAGTGGGTCTCCTGCAGCGCTACGTCCCACCCCCTACCCCTGCCCCATCCACACTTCCCACTCCCATGCCTATCCCACGTACACCCAGACGTCAGCATGCACCCACCACAACAGACACAGGCACCACACCAGCAGGGAAGGTCATACGCACACCTCCTGGCACGCACACACAGGGTGAAGTAGGCACACCCACTGGGTCGGGGGGCAAACGTAAGTCATGCAGCCAGAGTGGGAGTCCGCATTCCACCCAATCCACTCCCTCCAAATCCCCTCCCCTCAGCTCTCCTGGCCACATATCCGGCAAGGACTCCTTCATGGCCGCTCTGTCCCTGAGCCCCACTGTGACACCACCCCGCAAGCGGTCAAGGGAGTCCCCGGTCAGGGTGGTTGGGTCCCCCCTGTCCACACCCTCCCCCAGTGGCGCTGCGACCCATCCCTCCGCCCCCCCCCATCCTTGGGGCCTGTGGTTCCTTCGGGTGCAGGGGAGACGCTGGAGGACCTTGCTAAGGTGTGCAGCGACATCCTGGCCTCCGCCTTTGGCCCTGCCCCACCCCCTGTGGTGGAGTCCTCCATCCCTGCACCCACAACGCCTACCTTTCGCCCTCATGTCCCTGCGGTGCCTGGTCCTTCCCCCCCACATGATGCCCTCCCCACTGTGGAAGATGAAGGAGTCTGAGTGTGCAGGCAAGCTAGGGGAGACGCGTCCCACTGTGTCCCCCATCCAGCTGTGACTCATGGACTGCCCTATGGGCTTTGTAAATATTGAACTTGATCCACACACACATTATTTGGAAATGCTGAATAAAGCCTTTTTTTCCCTTAGAACGCTACTGCTTTTGTGGTGTTGCTGTTGGTGGGGCTGCTACATGATTTTGGGTGGTGATCATGTGTTGGGTGTGTGGGAAATGTAGTAGTGTGCTGGTCATAGGGGGGACCCTGGTATCTGTGTGCCAGCACAAGGTGTTAGCTAGGTTTCTCTGTTCATGTAAGCAGTTACTGCATGGTGAAATTGTCCCAAGGTGTATTCCTTCCTCTGTGTACCCTGACATCTTCCCTGCAGGGTGTTCCCAATATTTAGCGCTGAGCTGTGTGTACATTAGCTGGGTGTATGACGGACCCCTTCAACTTTGGCCATGCATGCAGAGCAATGTCTCCACCTGCATCATTCGTGGCATCCTTGGTGATCACTGTACTTGTGTATGTAGTCTGTTGACATGACTTCATGTGGACATGTCCCCTTTTAGGCTGTATGCATGTGTGTACTCCCAGCCTCGCACACATGTGTTACATGTACTGCAGGGTCTTTGTGCACCTGACTGACAATTGTGGCAATTTGATCTGTGGGTACTCCACCCTTATTTTTTTCCATGGCCAATGCTGGGGGCCTCTGCACCCACCCCTCCTGTCTCTGGGCACTGCTGGGAGGACTCTGCACACACCACTCCTGTGTCTGGGTACTGCTGGGAGGACTCTGCACACACCCCTCCTGTCTCTGGGCACTGCTGGGAGTGATAGGCACACACCCCTCCTGTCTCTGGGCACTGCTGGGAGGACTCTGCACCCACCCCTCCTGTCTCTGGGCACTGCTGGGAGGACTCTGCACACACCCCTCCTGTCTCTGGGCACTGCTGGGAGTGATAGGCACACACCCCTTCTGTCTCTGGGCACTGCTGGGAGGACTCAGCACCCACCCCTCCTGTCTCTGGGCACTGCTGGGAGGACTCAGCACCCACCCCTCCTGTCTCTGGGCACTGCTGGTAGGACTCTGCACCCACCCCTCCTGTGTCTGGGCACTGCTGGGAGGACTCTGCACCCACCCCTCCTGTCTCTGGGCACTGCTGGGAGGACTCTGCACACAAACCTCCTGCGTCTGGGCACTGCTGGGAGGACTCTGCACCCACCCCTCCTGTCTCTGGGCACTGCTGGGAGGACTCTGCACCCACCCCTCCTGTCTCTGGGCACTGCTGGGAGGACTCTGCACCCACCCCTCCTGTCTCTGGGCACTGCTGGGAGGACTCTGCACCCACCCCTCCTGTCTCTGGGCACTGCTGGGAGGACTCTGCACACACACCTCCTGCGTCTGGGCACTGCTGGGAGGACTCTGCACACACACCTCCTGCATCTGGGCACTGCTGGGAGGACTCTGCACACACCCCTCCTGCGTCTGGGCACTGCTGGGAGGACTCTGCACCCACCCCTCCTGTCTCTGGGCACTGCTGGGAGGACTCTGCACACACCCCTCCTGTCTCTGGGCACTGCTGGGAGTGATAGGCACCCACCCCTCCTGTCTCTGGGCACTGCTGGGAGGACTCTGCACCCACCCCTCCTGCATCTGGGCACTGCTGGGAGGACTCTGCACACACCCCTCCTGTCTCTGGGCACTGCTGGGAGTGATAGGCACCCACCCCTCCTGTCTCCGGGCACTGCTGGGAGGACTCTGCACCCACCCCTCCTGTCTCTGGGCACTGCTGGGAGTGATAGGCACCCACCCCTCCTGTCTCTGGGCACTGCTGGGAGGACTCTGCACCCACCCCTCCTGCATCTGGGCACTGCTGGGAGGACTCTGCACACACCCCTCCTGTCTCTGGGCACTGCTGGGAGTGATAGGCACCCACCCCTCCTGTCTCCGGGCATTGCTGGGAGGACTCTGCACCCACCCCTCCTGTCTCTGGGCACTGCTGGGAGGACTCTGCACACACACCTCCTGCATCTGGGCACTGCTGGGAGGACTCTGCACCCACCCCTCATGTCTCTGGGCACTGCTGGGAGGACTCTGCACACACCCCTCCTATTTCAGGATATGTACGCTTAGAACATACACGGGTGTGGGTTCGCTCCATGCATACGGGGTGGGGGTAGGGTCCGTACATACACGGTTGGGGTGGGGGTACGATCCATACGTACGCGGGTGAGGGTACGGGTCGTACTTACACGGTTGGGGTGGGGGTACGGTCCGTACATACACTGTTGGGGTGGGGGGTACGCTCCATACGTACGCGGGTGAGGGTACGGGTCGTACTTACACTGTTGGGGTGGGGGTACGCTCCATACGTACGCGGGTGAGGGTACGGGTCGTACTTACACGGTTGGGGTGGGGGTACGATCCATATGTACGCGGGTGAGGGTACGGGTCGTACTTACACGGTTGGGGTGGGGGTACGATCCATACGTACGCGGGTGAGGGTACGGGTCGTACTTACACGGTTGAGGTAGGGGTACGATCCATACGTACGCAGGTGAGGGTACGGGTCGTACTTACACGGTTGGGGTGGGGGGTACGCTCCATACATACATGGGTGGGGGTACGACTCGAACGTACACGGGTGTACATACACGGGTGGGGGTACGACTCGAACGTACATGGGTGTACATACACGAGGGTACGACACGTACACGGGTGTACATACACGGGTGGGGGTACGACTCGAACGTACACGGGTGTACATACACGGGGGGTACGAGACGTACATGGGTGTACATACATGGGTGGGGGTACGACTCCAACGTACACGGGTGTACATACACAGGGGTACGACACGTACACGGGTGTACATACACGGAGGACTCTGCACCCACCCCTCCTGCGTCTGGGCACTGCTGGGAGGACTCTGCACCCACCCCTCCTGTCTCTGGGCACTGCTGGGAGGACTCTGCATACACCCCTCCTGTCTCTGGGCACTGCTGGGAGTGATAGGCACCCACCCCTCCTGTCTCTGGGCACTGCTGGGAGGACTCTGCACCCACCCCTCCTGTCTCTGGGCACTGCTGGGAGGACTCTGCACACACACCTCCTGCGTCTGGGCACTGCTGGGAGGACTATGCACCCACCTCTCCTGTCTCTGGGCACTGCTGGGAGGACTCTGCACCCACCCCTCCTATTTCAGGATATGTACGCTTAGAACATACACGGGTGTGGGTTCGCTCCATGCATACGAGGTGGGAGTAGGGTCCGTAAATACACGGTTGGGGTGGGGGGTACGCTCCATACGTACGCGGGTGAGGGTACGGGTCGTACTTACACTGTTGGGGTGGGGGTACGCTCCATACGTACGCGGGTGAGGGTACGGGTCGTACTTACACGGTTGGGGTGGGGGTACGATCCATACGTACGCGGGTGAGGGTACGGGTCATACTTACACGGTTGGGGTGGGGGTACGATCCATACGTACGCGGGTGAGGGTACGGGTCATACTTACACGGTTGGGGTGGGGGTTCGATCCATACGTACGCGGGTGAGGGTACGGGTCGTACTTACATGGTTGGGGTGGGGGTACGGTCCGTACATACACTGTTGGGGTGGGGGGTACGCTCCATACGTACGCGGGTGAGGGTACGGGTCGTACTTACACGGTTGGGGTGGGGGTACAGTCCATACTTACACTGTTGGGGTGGGGGTACGCTCCATACGTACGCGGGTGAGGGTACGGGTCGTACTTACACTGTTGGGGTGGGGGTACGCTCCATACGTACGCGGGTGAGGGTACGGGTCGTACTTACACGGTTGGGGTGGGGGTACGATCCATACGTACGCGGGTGAGGGTACGGGTCATACTTACACGGTTGGGGTGGGGGTACGATCCATACGTACGCGGGTGAGGGTACGGGTCATACTTACACGGTTGGGGTGGGGGGTACGCTCCATACGTACGCGGGTGAGGGTACGGGTCGTACTTACACGGTTGGGGTGGGGGTACAGTCCGTACTTACACTGTTGGGGTGGGGGTACGCTCCATACATACGCGGGTGAGGGTACGGGTCATACTTACACGGTTGGGGTGGGGGTAGGGTCCGTACATACACGGTTGGGGTGGGGGTACGATCCATACGTACGTGGGTGAGGGTACGGGTCGTACTTACACGGTTGGGGTGGGGGTAGGGTCCGTACATACACTGTTGGGGTGGGGGGTACGCTCCATACGTACGCGGGTGAAGGTACGGGTCGTACTTACACTTGTTGGGGTGGGGGTACGCTCCATACGTACGCGGGTGAGGGTACGGGTCGTACTTACACTGTTGGGGGGGGTACGCTCCATACGTACGCGGGTGAGGGTACGGGTCGTACTTGCACTGTTGGGGTGGGGGTACGCTCCATACGTATGCGGGTGAGGGTACGGGTCGTACTTACACTGTTGGGGTGGGGGTACGCTCCATGCGTACGCGGGTGAGGGTACGGGTCGTACTTACACTGTTGGGGTGGGGGTATGCTCCATACGTCCGCGGGTGAGGGTACGGGTCGTACTTACACTGTTGGGGTTGGGGGTATGCTCCATGCATACGGGGGTGGGGGTATGGTCCGTACATATCCGTCCCCACGCCATGTGATGCTTGTGCGAGCCGTACCCAGGCCTTTGCCACGTGGGTACAGCCGTCCCGCCATTGTTGGGATGATGTAGGTGTGGGCGTGGTACGACTCGTACCCACGCTCTTAAGGCGTGGGTACGGGACGTACCTGTATTGTTGTGTTGCCGGTTCACGTCGTCAAGCACTTCCGTTGTGGCGGACGCTGGCTTTGCTGGACACGCCCCCACCCCCTCGTAGTGACCAGGGCCTGGGGGTCAGGTATGTCCAGGGCATGTGTGCTGTGTGACTTTGGTGGGGGTTTTGTGGCCTGCCCCTGGTCCTGCCCCCCCCTTTCCCCCCTCCCTTTGTTGTTCTGACCTTCTGCGGCATCTGCGTCCGAACCTGTAGAGGAGGTCGACTGCTATGAGGGCCGGGATGACACGTAGTTTCGGGTCCATGTCTGTCCGTCGCGCACAGGTACTCCTTGTTCGCGTCGTCCTGATTTCCCGGCAGTTTTTGGCAGCCGGAAAATATTCACCGTGCGGGATGACCTCGGTGCGAATCGTGATTCCTGGTTCGTAAATGGCAGGCTGCGTGCGTCCCGACGTCACGTCGGTGCTTTCCCGGATCACATTTGTATGTTTATTTTCGTCGGTCGGGGTTTTGTACGATTCGTACGGAAATGGTGTTTCCGTGCGAATCGTAATTCCATGTTTGTATATTTTGACGACCGGGTACGCGTCGGACGGAGAATATGCTCCGTCCGACGGTTCGTACTCGGTTTTTACAGGATCGTGATCGGCACCAAAGGGTCTAATGGTAACCAGCACTGTTAGAGCATCCGGTAACCTTGCAGTTCCATTAGCCTCAGCATTTGCTGGTGTCTGTGCCCTCATCCCTTCTGTTCCTGGTGAGATTTTCCCAACTACTCTTGTGTTAGGTTGAGTCTGCGAGTCCCCAAACCCGTCTGTCAGTACTGACTTTCCCTCTTCTGAGTCCGGGTTATATGAGGGTGGTCTCTCTGACAATAACCTCTCTAGCAAGCTGTCATCTGTGTCGCTATCGTCTTCTTCTGTACTCTTCTTCTGTGTTTCACCCACCTTCACCATCAACGGGAATAGCCTATCGCCATCAATAGTTTCCACCCTCCATCTTTTCTCCAATGCATCCCATTGCGCATCTTGAAATGCTCTGATCAACTTTTTCACTCTTTCCTGACTTCGATCTCGTTTGCTATCATGTGCTGCTCTAATCCATGCATGTAGCGCCTTGAACTGTGTTGGTCTGGGTAGAGGTCGCAACGAAGACATCACTGATTTCAACTGATACAACGCTTCTAACCCGAAAGCACCATATCTCGGAAAAGCCAATTCCCCCTCTTTTTCAGTAATTTTATGCCAATCCTCAAGCCAAATTATAGTATGCAATCCCACATTCATTGCCACGTAATGAGCCGGGGTATCTTCGGGTGGAGCCTCTTCTCCTCCCCAAGTAACCACCGCTCTATCTCCTCTACACATGTCTCGTAAAACTTTAAAACATTTCATGGTGGAATCAACTTCGTTTACACGCGGCTTTTCGTTCCACTTCCTGATGTCAATCCACCAATACCAGCCCGGCTTCACACTAACCGACCTATCGCAGCGCGGCACCCTCTGACATCACTCTTCCTCCGCATGCAGCAGCTCCCCTCCTTTACAATTCGTCTCTCACACACTCACGCGTCTCTTTCATACAACAAAATAACTGTTTGTCCACCAACAACCGAACAGTCACTTCTCCGACTGCCTGTCCAACAATGACCGGACAGTCTCACACAATTGTCGACCTCATCTCCGGCAATCGTCAGTCCGCGAAACAACCAGACAACTGCCCCAGACTATCTGCTCACGAACGGCCGGACTGTCATGTACGTAATCGATAGGATTCAAACACTCAATGTTCCACATACAGCAACCCACGACCTGCACCGGTTACTCACACACTCACACACGCGTTTCCCTATCACTGGTGGGTCAGTCAACGACGTCTCATGACTCCCACAATCACTGGTCAGCCAATTTCAACTCTGGGTGTCTTCTACACCACAATCTCTTATCCCGGGATATCAAAATCAAATCTCATGGACAGCGCGCACTCACAGTCTGAAACCACAATCTCTCGACTCTCACGCCAACTCTGCAAGACATCACACAACCTCGCAAACTAAAAGACGCACAACCCTGTTCAAACTCACTCTCCCACGAACTGCTGCTTCCGCCGCACCGTTACTCTCCGCCGCACCATTACTCTCCGTCGGCTTCCATCAACGCCGTCGTCCTCTGCTCACGATCCACTGGATCACCATCACTCGGGCTCTATGGAATCAATATCTACCTTTCTCTACTTCTCCCCTTACTACAGAGATAACCATCCTACTCTGCTAATAACTGATATCGCCTGATTCTTATCTTATCTTACCATCTCTTAAGAATCCTCGGCTGACTAGATCTTTTTATCTGCTGTGAAGTGTAAAGGGGAGAGAACCAACTCATTCGGATAAAATCAATAACCAATCAATTCCGACGTTGAAGAATCACTAACTCCGAGTTAAGGTTTAGGGGATTTATTACAAAGCCAAAAATAACTGGACATACAAGCACCTCATGACGAGGTTAAGAAAGTACATGGGCACTAACACAAAGTTTAATCTACGCAACAATCTAATTCGATGAAGCATAAAAAAGATAATGAAAATATCAAACAAAAGATAACTGCTCCAATATCTAAATCAGTCTTCATGGATACCTACAAAGAAATTGATTAGTCCGTCCCTACTCTACCACGAAAGTGACATCCCTACTTAACATTTCCCAAAGCAAGATCAGAAAAAGGTGTCAGCTTGTGAAGACTTCCTAAGAAGTACACTCACGTTGAAAGGGTCAGAAGCCAAAACTCCTGCCTCATCTCTAAGTCTCCTTCCTCAGTATCGAGCTCTTCTTTCTACCCTCTAACGGCTCTCTGCTCCATCTACCCCCATCTGCCTCTTCTCTGACGCTCATCCCTCGGGGCAGTGTCCCTAATACAAAATGTATAACATGGAAGACACGCCTCCGTAACACCTCTTCTGGCTGGACACCTCCTGAAGGTAAATTTCCATTGAAACCTGTATTTCGTCCAATAACGGTTGAAACGTCCTTGAGTCCTTGTAGCAAACTCTCCACCATACCTGACTCCTAAAACAAAAGGGTTAGTCTCAGCTAACGAGGACGGTGTCCTTGCACCTGCAACAGAAGCCTGAGAACAGAAAATCCTTCCCTATACATGAAATTCACTGACTGCCTCCAAATGAGAACGTTCCCAAGGAAAATATGTGCACAATTTAGCTAACATAAGGAACGTGAGTAGGCCTTCCATAGCAAAACACGAACATTCATTTAGGACCCTACAGATCAAAACTACAGGCATTAATAAACGTTGCATCAGTAAGGACTATATTTTATTACATTATGGGGCCGATTCCAATCCGGGTTGGAAGGGCACCGAACGCAATCCAGCCGGTAAAACTACGAGCTGTACATGTGTTTTCTGCCCGACTCGTACAGCTGTAAAAGCGAGCAAGTATGATGCGAGCTACGTGAAATTCACCGACCGAGTCGTTTCCGGGTCCGAACCGCTCCGTACATCTCGGCCGTAAGCGAACCGTGGCGTGCAATGGATGCGATTTATGATCGAGCCAGTACAATGCACGCGTCGGACAGCCGGTGCGAGCTGGAGTGTCCGGCTCGCAAAACGTCCGGGAAGTTGCCTTTGGGGGTTCGTGCGGACCCCCTGTCACCCGCAGCCCTACGACTCGGACACCAACACAGGCATGTACGGTATGGATGGCAATGACACCTACCCACTGTAGGGGGCGCCCTTGTGCGAGACGTACCCATTCAGTCAATGGGAGCCCATGTACGCGTCGTACGACCGGCTCCCATTGACTTCTATGGGAGTCCGACTGAACCGAGTCCGGCAGCATACGGCCGCATCGTACTCGCTCAGTCGTACTGCAGGACTCCGACTTGGTCGGAAAACACTCCGGATCCGGCTTGGTCGGAGAGCTTTCCGACCCAGATCGGAATGGGCCCCTTAGTACATAAGTAATCATTAGTACACGTGCAAACTTTACTATTGTGCACGCTTAAATCTAATGCATTACATTACACATGAGCAATTCATTAAGCATTTGCAATGAACAACAAGGTTACATTATCACATTTAAATGCCACTTTACTTTCTCAGGTGGCATGGATTAATTTCCTACCATGACAATCACATATTTCATTATTACTTACACAATTCTAATGATTAGTACCACATTTGATTATATATGAGTGCCGACTACTCTAGATTATGATGCAACCCTACAATTTTCAAAACATCATGACGCCCTATCAAATCCAACACATCCAAGATATGTCAAAATAATTTATTACAGCATAGATCAACAGCACCTGACATCCATCCCAGCAGAGCTCCAGTCTAATTCTGGATTGTAATTTAGGACCCACTTTGACAGATGCACAGGAGTATTCTAAACTTGAAAAAGTGACAGTATGAAAACAACAGTATAAAAACAATTAATAGAAATGACAGTGTAACAGCTTACCACACCCGACCTTTCTGACTGACAAATTTACCATTTACGATGAGTCTCAGTATTTCAGCAGCTAGAACACCATCAGATAGGAGTGAAAGAACTTCAAAGAAAGAAGAAATTAGGGAACAATATTTTTTCATGAACACTCCCTTTAGCACACACCCCTATATCAATCAGGACCGATCCTTACCTTTTTCAATTCAGGAAAAAGAGGAAGACACACCTCTGTTAAAGAGTCAGACTCTATATTACAGCACAGTAAATAGACCTCCAAACACCCCAGCCTAAAATCTTTGTGTAATTATATCTAGATGTCTTTAATCCTGTACAGCTTTTTGCTGTCTTTATGTTAATTTTAATGGGTTTATAAAGTGCTTGATTACCAATCAATGTCTTGGAGCGGTTCTGAGAGGAGTTTGTTGTCCTGAAACTAAAACCATTCAGTGAAAAGACAAGTTTTTAAGGCTTTTCTAAGAAGCCGAAGACTGGGGTAGTCCTTCAAAGTTAGAGGTAGGATGTTCCAGAGCTTAGCTATACCAATCACAACCCCTCCCCCTCGGGTGCTTTTTTTAATCTAGGGACGGTCATGTTTCTTTTGGAGATGGACCTTAGAGAGCTTGCCAGAATGTACCAGCAAAGTTATGGTTTGAGGTGTGTCAATTCTTAACTGAAGTCACAGGTATTACTGTGAGGGTCAGCCCCGTCTTGTTTTTTTGGGGGGGAATTTGGCAAGATGACACCACTAACAGTAGTAGATTAGACGCAAGATTTATTTTTTATGTAACTCTCTTAGGAAGACGAGAGATTTGTAAATCATGGAAGGCTAATGCTCCACCTCACTCTATGGAATGAAAAAAAAGTGTTATATATAAGTAAACAGGACCTATTGTGTGATCCCAGTAGTTGAGAGAAAGTATGGGCTAAGCTGGTGGGTTGGATCCAAAAAACTTGAGGTCCAATGATTAAGACAATGTTGAGCTGTCGGTCCTGTTTCCCTTCTGTGTTACGGGCACTCCAGGGAAAGGTGGCAATGGAAACAGCTTTCTCTCTTGAGTGGAATGACTCCAGCCTGGTCTGGTTTACCAGAGAAGGATAGGAGTATAGCCAGCAAGTATATTGGCAGAATGAGGAAAGAAAAAAAGAAAAAAAAAAAGAATGTACCAGCGGAATTTGTCAATAAGAGTTTGGGATTTTATGCTAGAAAGTGCTTTAAAGGCTATATACAGTGTTTTGAACGGTTCACTGATAGAATATCGATGTAACAAATATCGATGTTCTACATATAAAAAAAAATATCGACTGCAAAAATATCGACTCTAATACCTTAACAGTTAAGTACAAAAATATTAAATCAAAAACTATAGAGGTAAAAAATATTGACGTAAAAATATATATAAAATAAATTAATATATAGTAAATATATTAAATATTAATATTATTTTTAACAAAATCCATTAAACTTAATATACATTTTAACTAAATATAACAAATAAACTTAATTAAAAAAATATAAACACACAAACATAAAAATGTATACATATACATATATTTACTTTAAAATTATTTATTAACTGTAATCTTTATTTAATTTTTAAACTTCAAAATTATATAAAAATAAAATATATATCAATAATTTAAAATAAAAAACTTCTATAATACATTAAAACATTAAACTATTAAAAAAAATCTTAAAATTACATTTCCCAATACAATAAGTAAAAAAACAGTAGGGAAAGTGTCGGAGAGCACAAAAATTAAATTTCCTATTCCAACTCCAGTGAGTGCAACAGTAGGGAAAGTGTTGGATAGCGAAGGGATAAAAATTACTATTCTGACTCCAGTGATAGCAACAGCTGGGAACGTGTTAGATAGCAGAGGGGAAAAAATTACTATTCACACTCCAAAGAGTGCAACAGTAGAGAAAGTGTTGGATAACGGAGGGATACAAATTACTATTCCCACTACAAAGAGTGCAACAGTAGGGAAAGTGTTGGATAGTAGAGGGGTAAAAATTACTATTCTCACTCCAGTGTGTGCAAAAGTAGGGTAATTGTTGGACAGCGGAGGAATTCAATTTACTATTCCAACTCCTGTGAGCGCAACAATAGGGAAAATGTTGGATAGCGGAGGAGGAAAAATGACTATTCCCACTCCATTGAGTGCAACAGTAGGGAAAGAGCTGGATAGCGGAAGGGCAAAAATGACTATTCCAACTCCAAAGAGTGCAACCGTAGGGAAAGTGATGGATAGCGGCGGGGTACAAATTTATATTTCCACTCTAGTGAATGCAACAGTAGTGAAAGTGCTGGATAGCAGAGAGGTAAAAATTACTATTCCCAATCCAGTAATTGCAACATTAGGGAAAGTGTTAGATAGCAGAGAAACAAAAATTACTAATAACACCTAAACAATTGAAAAAAACTAAAAATATTACAGAATTTTAAACATCATAGAAATAAAGAAACAATATTTTAAAAATATAAAATTAAATATATGAAACATATAAAAAGAACACACATTATAATATTAATTACATATAACAAAACCCTACAAATAATATATAAAATAAAGTAATAAATACATTTATAAACAATAATTATTTTACAGTAGCAAATATTAACAAACAAAAAAATTATTTAAAACATAAACGTATTTATTTTATTTCCTACACAATAACAAAACACTTCAACATTTTTTGTTAAGGTGCCGATTCTGATCCCGTAAAAACAAATACCGTACGACTCGTATCCGTATTTTTTTACGTACTAATCGTACAAGTCCCGTACAAACGGCGAAGTACGATTCGTACGTGAAAAATACATACGAGTCGCTTCGGGAAAAGTCTACGAGACGTCCCCGGACAGTTTTACATACAAATCGTAAAACTGAAGTCCGAGCGCGCAAGTACGATCCGTACCGCCCGTCTGAAAACACAAGTGCATGGAAAAGGCCCCGTACGGAGCGAACTTTGTACGACCCCTACCCCGAGTACACTTGTGCCCGGGGTACGAGTCGTACGGCCCCCCCAGCCTCCCCCCTCCCGCGTACGTCCGCACCGTACCCCCACCCCCTGTATGTCCGCACCGTACCCCCACCCCCGTATGTATGGACCGTAGCCCCCACCCCCGTATGTACGGACCGTACATACGCGAGGATTGGAGTACGCCTGGGGTACGGTGTGGACATACGCGGGTGGGGGGTACGGTCCGTACATGCGTGGGGTGGGGGGTACGGTGCGGACATATGGGGGTGGGGGGTACGGTGCGGACATACGGGGGTGGGGGGTACGGTCCGTACATACGGGGGTGGGGGGTACGGTGCGGCCATATGGGGGTGGGGGGTACGGTCCGTACATACGGGGGTGGGGGGTACGGTGCGGACATACGGGGTTGGGGGGTACGGTGCAGACATACGCACCGTGCATACACACTGTTGGCCTATGTACGGTGCGTAGCCCAACAGCGAGTATGTACGCACCATACATATGCAATGTTGGGGTACGCACCGTACATGATGACACGTACGATGTGGGCGATGGCGTGTACGTCGCGTACCGGGCCCCCTTTTCGTCGTGCATCGCAGCGTACTTAGCTTTTCCGGCACTTTTTGGCTCCCGTAAAAATATAGTCGTGCGGAGTGCCGTAGGTACGAATCGTACTTGCTGGTCCGTAAAACGCTGCCTGACTCCGTGCGGACATCGCGTACGCCCTGTCCAGGATCAGAATTGTATACATTTTTTAGTCATACGGTGTTTTTTACGATTCGTACGGAATGGTATTTCTGTACGAATTGTACTTGCTGGTTTGTAAGGTGCAATTCCCGGGTACGAGTCGTACGGAGAAAACGCTCCGTACGACCATTCGTACCCGGGTTTTACAGGATCGGAATCGGCACCTAAATAATAATTTTTAGGAATTATTAATTATTTTTAATTTAATTTTGCGTTTTACTTCTGTAGCGGGTTGTGGGTTTACAGGGGAATAGGGTGGGAAGTAATTTAATTGTTATTAAGTAATTATTGATTGGTATTGAAAATTAATTGGTTGTTGATTAATTATTAATTGGTAAATAATTTGTATTAATTGGTAATTATTTGTTTTAATTGTTTAATTGTTAATTATGTTAATTGTATTAATTTATTATTTGTAGCGGGTTGTGGCTTTATAGGGGAATATGGTGGGAAGTAATTTATTTGTAAATAATTAATTATTGAAATAATGTTAGTATATTGATAATTAATTAATTATTAATAGGTATTATTTGTATTTAATAATTGTTGGTATTGGAAATTAATTGGTTGTTAATTAATTATTAATAGGTAAAAAATATATTTGTATTTATAATTAATTAATTATAAAATATTGTGTGATTGGTAATTACTTTTAATACTTTTTTTGGTATTAATAATTAATTTATTTTTAATAAAATATTAAATTATTATTTTCCCTACCCCTGCACTCACTGGAGTGGGAATATTAATTTTTACCCCTACGCTATCCAATGCTTTCCCTGCTATTGCTCTCACTGTAGTGGGAATAATAATTTTTACCCCTACGCTATCCAACGCTTTCCCTACTGTTGCACTCTTTGGAGTGGGAATAGTAAATTTTACCCTCCCGCTATCCAACGCTTTCCCTACTATTGCACTTACTGGAGTGGTAATAGTAAATTTTACCCACCCGCTATCCTGCGCAAAAAATATTGAATATTTTTAATTAATATTACGTTAATATATATGTATTACATTTTTTTTTTACTTACATGAATTATTTATTAATTTTAAAGTTATTTAAGTTTTTTTAAGTATGTTTTAGTTAATTATATGTATTATTTCATTAATTTGACATTACTTTTAATACATTTAAAAAATTTGATATTTTGAGCAACTATATTTTTTACAACGATATTTTGGATTCTATATTTTTGTACTTACCTGTTTGTAGATAGGTATTCGATATTTTGGCATTCTATATTTTTTTATCGATATTTTAGCAAGTCGATATTCTCCTTCTCGATATTTCGTCAGCAGGGCCGGACCGACTACCGGGCGTTTTGGAATGCTGCTGAGCTGGGGGTTGATTTTGTTGATGGGGACCTGCGTGTACTGAACGAAATTCGTTTTGCTTTAATTATTTCGAAGTACACGCAGGTCTCCATGAACTAAATCAGCCCCCACCGCAGTGAAATCAGCCCCCTGCTCGGCAGAATTCCAAAACGCCCGGTAGTCAGTCCAGCCCTGTTTGTCAGTGATCCACCTGCACTATCTCTTCCTCTTGTTGCACCTGATTGGCTGGATTTAAGCTACAATCGCCCTTCCAATGCGACAAAGGTGACATGCAGTGGTCTTCTTCAGTGTTGCCACATCAATCCTTGTCTTGGGGTCTATAGGTTTCCCTTTCCCTTGACCCAGCGCATTCTGATTCCCTCCTTGATTGTTTCCCTGTCTTCTCCCTAGTGTCCCTCCATTTGATTGTGTCTGGAGTTCCCTATCAGCTGTCTGCATTTGAACTAGCATCAACTTATCCTTAAGTTTATTGTGTTTCAAATCCACTTCATTGCTGCAGTACCTGGCATACCGCAGTATTTCATCCACTGACTTGTTTTGCCAGCAGATCAGAGGTTGCTGGATCATGAAGCTATTTTCTGGTCTCAGACCCAAAACGAACTTGGAGACAAACTGTCCCATGTCTTTGGGGTCTAAGCTATCTAGCCCACTATACTGCTTGAAGGCTTGTAGGAGCCTTTCGTAGTATTCATGGACGGATTCTCTCGGTCTATCTTGACCCAATCAATATCTTGTGGTGAAATCTTGGACGTCAGCCGTTCTGTACTTCTCGTAAAGGGTAATTCTCCACTCCTATTATTCCTCCTCCCGGAGACGGTGCCTCTCCTATACTTCTCTTAGTTCTTTTCTTTTTTGGACCATCTTTCCTCCCACTTATCAAGCATGCTTCATGCATGTATCCCTATTATCAATTCTCGAATGTGAGCTTTAAACCCTGTGACTCTCTTCTCTTCCAATTCCTGATCACTGTACTGCAACCTGTGGCTTCCCTGTAACATCTTCATTTTGGACAGATCCACCTCATACCTTTTTGCCAGTTCAGTCAATTTTTTGTGTGCTAACCTTGCCTTGCGAGTCACATGCTTCGCTACAAACAGGAACTCATCTGGCTCATAAAGTTCCACTCTTTCCAAAGCCAGGTTCCCACTAACTATATCATCCACTTCGGCTTTCAACCTCACCACGTCCAACGTCTTTACCCTTATAGCAACCTTCAGGGTCCCACGACTCGATGCGCCACTCGACTCTTCGTTCTCACTGCTTTGATCTCCGTATCGGTTCTTTTTTTACTACATTCTTAAGGACTGGTCAACCTCCTGGATACTCTCGATACCAATCTCCTGCTATTCTGTCACACTGATTTCTTACTGGTGGTTCCCACATTCTTAGATCTGATCTTGACTCGGCCAAGGACTTTGGTCTCACTGGTCTCACATCCACCTGTCCTCTAGAGGAGTCTGCAGTGGCTGGCAATGGCGTACTCGATTCTATGGGCCTCAGGAGGTGAGCTACTCCACTCACCGTGCCATTCCCTCCAGAGCTAATCCCTTCTCCTACTGCTGACTGCACCAAACTCCCATTCATCACCTGATCCGAATCATAAACAGACACTATGGTGCCGATTACGATCCGGTAAAAAAATTCCTCCTACGACTCGTATCCGGTCTTTTTACCGTACGAATCGTACAAGTGCCGTACAAACTGCCAATTATGATTCGCATGGGAAAAAGACCATACGAATCGCATTGGGAATAATTCCCCACACGTCATCAGGTCGGAAAATGTGTCCGACACGTCCCCGGACGATTTACCGTACAAATGTGAAAAGTGAAGTCCGACCGCGGAATCACGATCCATCCCGTGCGTCCGATGTTACAACCGTATGGAAAAAACACCGTCCGCACCGAACACCCATAGCAACCATGGAGACATGTGCCCGCATACGCGCCGACCCCCCCAGCCCCCGTATGTTCGAGTCGAACCCCCCGTGTATGTACACCCCCACCCGTGTATGTACACCCGTGTACGTACGAGTCGAACCCCCCGTGTATGTACACCCCCACCTGTGTATGTACACCTGTGTACTTGTCGTACCCCCCCGTGTATGTACACCCGTGTACGTTCGAGTCGTACCCCCACCCGTGTATGTACACCCGTGTACGTGTCGTACCCCCGTGTATGTACACCCGTGTACATTAGAGTCGTACCCCCACCCGTGTATGTACACCCGTGTACGTTCGAGTCGTACCTCCACCCGTGTATGTACACCCGTGTACGTCTCGTACCCCCCGTGTATGTACACCCGTGTATGTGTCGTACCCCCCGTGTATGTACACCCGTGTACGTTCGAGTCGTACCCCCACCCGTGTATGTACACCCGTGTATGTTCGAGTCGTACCCCCACCCGTGTATGTACACCTGTGTACGTCTCGTACCCCCCCGTGTATGTACACCCGTGTACGTGTCATACCCCCGTGTATGTACACCCGTGTACGTTCGAGTCGTACCCCCACCCGTGTATGTACACCCATGTACGTTCGAGTCATACCCCCACCCGTGTATGTACACCTGTGTACGTCTCGTACCCCCCGTGTATGTACACCCGTGTACATTCGAGTCGTACCCCCACCCGTGTATGTACACCCGTGTACGTCTCGTACCCCCGTGTATGTACACCCGTGTACGTTCGAGTCGTACCCCCACCCGTGTATGTACACCTGTGTACGTCTCGTACCCCCGTGTATGTACACCCGTGTACGTGTCGTACCCCCGTGTATGTACACCCGTGTACGTTCGAGTCGTACCCCCACCCGTGTATGTACACCCGTGTGTGTTCGAGTCATACCCCCACCCGTGTATGTACACCCGTGTATGTGTCGTACCCCCGTGTATGTACACCAGTGTACATTCGAGTCGTACCCCCACCCGTGTATGTACACCCGTGTACGTCTCGTACCCCCCCGTGTATGTACACCCGTGTACGTTCGAGTCGTAGCCCCACCCGTGTATGTACACCCGTGTACGTGTTGTACCCCCCGTGTACGTTCGAGTCGTACCCCCACCCGTGTATGCACACCCGTGTACGTTCGAGTCATACTCCAACCCGTGTATGTACACCCATGTATGTGTCGTACCCCCGTGTATGTACACCCGTGTACGTTCGAGTCGTACCCCCACCCGTGTATGTACACCCGTGTACGTCTCGTACCCCCCGTGTATTTACACCCGTGTACGTTCGAGTCGTACCCCCACCCGTGTATGTACACCCGTGTACGTTCGAGTCATACTCCAACCCGTGTATGTACACCCATGTATGTGTCGTACCCCCGTGTATGTACACCCGTGTACGTTCGAGTCGTACCCCCACCCGTGTATGTACACCCGTGTACGTTCGAGTCATACCCCCACCCGTGTATGTACACCCGTGTACGTTCGAGTCGTACCCCCACCCGTGTACGTATGGAGCGTACCCCCCACCCCAACAGTGTAAGTACGACCCGTACCCTCACCCGCGTACGTATGGAGCGTACCCCCCACCCCAACAGTGTAAGTACGACCCGTACCCTCACCCGCGTACGTATGGAGCGTACCCCCCACCCCAACAGTGTATGTATGAGCCCTACCCTCACCCGGGTATGATGGAGCATACCTCCACCCCAACCGTGTATGTACGACCCGTACCCTCACCCGCGTATGTATGGAGCGTACCCCCACCCCAACCGTGTATGTACGGACCGTACCCCCACCCCAACCTTGTATGTACGACGCGTACCCCCACCCGCGTATGCATGGAGCGTACCCCCACCCCAACATTCCAAGTACGGAGCGCACCCCAGGCCCCAACATCACCACCTTCACACAACATCACGCATGTACGAGTCGTACCAAGCCAGACACAAGGACAGCACTGTACAACAAAATGGCCCATGTACACACCGTACACATGCTAAAAATGCACGTACACAACCAGGACAAAGCAAAACAACACAAGAATACACCATTCGAATGGCACAAAGCCACAAAACATGTCCAACAACCACTAAAACAACACATTCACTGACCTGCAACTGCCAAAAACCAAAACAGAGGCCCAAAACACAACCACTCCTTATAACACACCCACCCAAAGTTCAAACACAGCCACACCCACCAATGGACCAATAAAAAGGGCCAACACACAAACCATGAGCCTTTGCAACAGACTCACTGCTGCCAGACCCCACAGACAACCTACAGCACCATACTAGAACCTTGACTACACCTTACACTTGCACACCTTCACACACACACCTTCACAAACACACCCTCATCACATTCACACACACACCTGCACAACCACACCCACACACCCACAACCATCCACACACACACACCCCCACCATCCACACCCACACCCCTCACCATGCCCACTAACAAGAATCCAAAGTTCACTAGCCGAGAGTTGGAGGTCCTTGTCGATGAAATCCTCAGAGTCGAGCCACACCTCTTTGGAACATTGGTCAGACAGACCAGCATTTCCGAAAAAACAGCCATGTGGCAGACGATCGTCGATGCTGTGAATGCTGTTGCGGACACCAGAAGGACCAGGCATTAATGCCAAGCCAGGTGGTACGATCTGCGGAGGAGGGTCCGAGCCAAAATGACCGACGACCACAACCAGGCCAACGTCACTGGAGGAGGGCCGCCCCGCAGACCCGTACACTACCATCCCTGGGAGGAGAGGGTGATGGCCATACTGCCGGTGGTGGCAGTGGACGGATTAGAAGGACTCCGAGACCCGGGTGAGTACACAAACAACTCACCTCACATGGGGGGAACGTCATCCACAACCAAACTCACAAACAGGCACGCAACCACCCCAAGCTATCACATGACTCAACCACACTCCATCAACATGCACATGCCACTGGCGCCACCATGCCCCATGCACCCAGCTGGACAATGTCAAGTCACAGGCCACAGAAAACACCAACACATGACACGGTAAGCCGGATGGCGGGAGGGTGGGCCCAAAAAATCACATAGTGCAAATCAGAAGCAGACAACAATGCCCCCTGCGCATATGGCCTAGGTCACAGCCAGACAAACAGTGTGTCCCAACACAGGAATGACTTGCCAGCAAATGGCGGACGCCTTGCATCAACACATGGGGGTGACGGCACGTTCTTGCACATGACAGCAGCTAATGAACAGCCAACACTGTGAAAGAGTGGCAGCACACACCACCACAGCAGCAGTGTAGACACAGACACTACACCCAATGGGTGCCTGGAGATCAGAAACAAACTCACATCAACAATCCAAGGGCCATTCAAAGATCTGCTAACAGTGTGTGCCCAGGAAGCTGGGCTGAGGTGACAGAGGGTGACACACCGAGGGAGGGAGAGGGGGACAGAGAGGGAGGGAGACACAGGGAGACGGACAGAGGGAGGAGGCTGACACACAGACGGAGGGAGAGGGGGACAGAGAGGGAGGGAGACACAGGGAGACGGACAGAGGGAGGAGGCTGACACACAGAGGGAGGGAGAGGGGGACAGAGAGGGAGCGAGAAAGGGACACACAGGGAGAGCAAATCAGCCTTGTGGTGTGTGGGAATGTCTGCTCGTCAGCAGGTGGACTGCGTGCATGTAGACAAGGGTGGCCAGTGCCAGAACCCCCCCTCTTCTCCATGGCAAAACACAGGGCCATGTCACAACCTGTGCACGAGCACAACGACAGCTACCTGCATCATATAAGTGTGTGGAACAACTCCATGTGCCCACGTACAGTGCTACACAGAAGGCGCCAATGCATGGCTCGCCACACCTGCCCACTCCACTGCTGACTGCAGTCACAATTGACGCAGCAAGTAAGACTGTGCCACACATAGGTAAAGTCGCAAAAGCTGTGCCCAAGGGACATACCCATGCACAAGTGAACTGTGAGTGGAATGCAAGACATACCCAAATTCCCAGAGCAAATGTGCCAACTTTGAAACCAATGAAACATGGATGTTGCATGGAACAAAATTAACATTGTCTCTCTCACACACAGGTCAACATCGTGGATCACCCCCCAACACTGGGGGGGAAGACTCACAGGACCCGGCTCGGGATGACGGAGCCACCGGCAGCGACGACTCTCGCCACTCTGTGGAAGAACCCGACCCCGACCAACCTGGCCCCTCTGGTGTCCAACGACCTGCAGCACCTGCGTCAGGTACAACTGGGCCAACCACCACCCCCACTCCTGCCACATCCCAGGAGACACCAGGATCCCTGCCCCACCACCACAATGCAGCCAGGCTGGCCAGGAGGGACACGGTGTCCCGGGCACCCAGGAGGAGGCAGGCGACAACGCCAATGCCACCCCTCAGGGGTCCCGGAGACCCGATGTGCCCACAAGGGCAGGCCAGGTGCAAGTGGGCAGGGGTGGTGGGAGTGGAGGACGGCGGAGGCGCGAGCCTGACCGGTTGGCTGGGGAACCGGTATATTCCCATGTCCGAAACATCCTGGACACATACCGGCAGGACACCACGGGCATGGCCCAGGTTGTGTCCATCCTCGAGGAGATCAAGACCCAGCAGGCCCAGCAACATGCGGAGCAACATGCCTGTCTACTGCAACACCAACGGCGGATGGAGGACAGACAGGCTGAGCTCGTGACGGTGTTCACGGGAATTCACAGTACACTCCGTCGGATGGCCGACAACATGGACAACCCTCCCTGTGGCATCAGGCGTAGAACATCACCACCCACAGGGAAGGATCAGGAGGAGGAGGAGGAGACATCCGATGGAGCATCCCAAACATCGTCACGGCCTCCTTCTGAGGGTCCCCGCAGGAGGGCGGGTCGTCCACGGAAAAGACCGTGAGGGTCGGCGCAACAGCACCATCTCCCAGGACACCTGGCCTGGCACCTGGCCCACTGGAGCAACAGCAGCACAGCAGCAAAAGACATTCTCTGTCACTGTCTGACCAATGTTGACAAAGACTGTGGCATGGACTCTGAGGATTTCAAATTGCAAGGACACCAACTCCCCTAGTGAACTTTGGATTCCACACACCCGGAAAGCCCCTCATGTCAAACCCCCCCACCTACCCCAACCAAAATAAAAAGTCACACCATGAAGAGAAGATGCCTAGTGATTGCATTATTACCTTACATGTGTCTTGTAAAGTCTAACCATGCCTGAGTTCTCATTTGACTTCAACCATCCACACCCTGGCACCGGACACACATGGGTCACATTGTATTAGGCAAGACAGACATGGAGCACCATACACACCCGTGATGGGCCCAACCAGCTGAGGGGGTGGCCGCACAACCGTGCCGACAGACATATTGAGTACAGCGACAGCCATGCGCAGAGGTCAGGGATCATGTGGAGTGTCCTGGGGGGCACCCAGGTATGTGTGGACAGGTGGCAAAACCATGTCCTGCAAGCTTGAGTCAGGTGGATGCAGAGAATGGTGGCCTGGCCAACGTTGGATGCATGGGGATGGCACATGTCACAATACCCACACAGTCATGGACATCATGCACAATACACAGTCTATTCCCACACAAACAGCTTGCATCTTGCTACTCTACACATAGACACATAGCCACTATCACGGAAAACCATGCCAGACATGCCGGATGCACCGTGGCAACACACCAGCATTGACTGAGAAGAGGCACCTTGGAGGCATAGGGACACCTTTATTAGTCATGTATTCGGGATTGCAGAGGCAACTCGGAGTACACATGAACGCGTCATGTGGAGTAACATGTGGGTCCAACACTGGCACCCCCCTTCTGCAGCACAAATGCGTGATAGCCATGGAACTGGCACACAAGTGTCGGCTAACAGCTAAACACCCCCTGCTGCTCACGGAGAGCCTGCCATACACCATTGATCCGCTGATGTGGAAGTCCCACACCATGTCAAGCCAATGCAAACCGTATGTGTCCGAGGGCAGTGTAACACACATTGATGCCATCATCACATTCCACAATCCCATCACTGATGACTGTCAACAAGTCTGACCATCTATTCAGGTGTACCCAGCTGCATGTCATGTGTACCATGGTGATGCGACATGTCTGCAGAGGAACCAAACATCGACAGGGGCAGTGTGCATACATCGTAAACAACTGCCACACCCAATACACCCCTGATGCATCCCTTACCCTAAGGAGACTTCCAAACTTGTCCATGCGTGTAACGCTGAGTCAGCACACGATGACGTGTCCATGAGGAATAGCAGTGCCACAACAATGCAACCATCAGACGGCATGCGCAAGTACCTGAGGATGAGAGACACACAAGAAGTCAGCCACAAAAAGCACAGCCACTTGCATGTGCATGTACTAGACACATGTAAGGATGACAACATGCCAGGTCACAATTATGACTGGGGAAATACACTCATCACTGGCACCATCACTCCAGTGACACATCCACACACACCTCTGACTCACATGCCATACATGCAGATGGACAGACACATCGCAACACATGCCACACGGGGACCAAAGCGTGCACACACAGACACTGGTACTCACCACTAAGCAAAGAAGTCACGTATGAGCCGACTCCGGATGTCCTCTTGCGGCTCCACATCCTCCACATCACTAACCCCATTGCCAAGAGCTTCGTCCTCCACGGGTGGATGGTCCTGATCATCTTGATCCAGGATGAGTGGCACAGCTTTCTCAACTGCCATGTTGTGCAGCATGCAGCAGACCATGAAGATTTTGCAGACCTTTGCCGGGGCATATGGGAGGGTGCCGCCGGTCTTGTGGAGGCATCGGAATCGGCTCTTCAGGAGGCCAAATGTCCTCTCTATCACTCGCCTTGTCCGGCCATGGGCGGTGTTGTAGCGGAGCTGGGCCGGCGTGATGGGGTTGCGGAGAGGTGTGATCAGCCATGGCATGTTGGGATAGCCAGCGTCCCCTACATGGAAAGCACATGGACATAAGTAGGACAGGAGAAGTGGTCGCGCTGGAAGTCTACGCAAAATACAGGACAGACAGAGTGTACCCACCAACAACACATGCTCGTTCGTTGCGCAGCTGCGTCATCATTTCAGGCACCCTGCTACGCCTCATGATGTAGGCATCGTGTGCTGATCCTGGAAAACGAGCAGAGACATGTGAAATCACCATGTTGGACAGACACACCACAAGGGCATTGATGGAGTGGTAGTGCTTGCGATTCCTGTACGCTACCTCCTGTGCCTGTGGTGGCACCAAAGCCACATGTGTCCCATCTATGGACCCAATGACATGGGGCATCCTTTCCAGGGCATAGAATCCACGCTTGACACCAGTCAACATTTCAGGGGTTGGGAAATGGATGAATTCATCCAGGTGAAGCAACATGGCCTCTAAGAAATCATGCAGCACACGGCAGAACATGCTCTGGGACATGCCACCAACATGAGCTATGGTATTTTGAAAGGTACCCGTGGCAAGAAAATGTAGGGCTGCCATTACCTTCAGCTTGGGTGTCAGTGCCGTAGGATACCTGTGCAGCGGGTGCAGGTGTGGTGCCAGCCTCGCCGTCAACTCCAGAATCAACGGTTGGGGGAAGCGGTAGCACCGGATACAGTCATTCTCACGCATGGCAGCCAAGTCCGGAATTGCTCGGGGAAGAGGCGGCGCTCTGCAGTAATTTGGAAGTGACAAGGAAGAGTGAGTGCACTACAACGACAATTTGTTGGTGCTGAGCACATGTTAATCTGTCAATACACATATGCGACATATGGAGTCAGGTATGTGCCACATGCCCTGGACACGTATGGCTGCCAGGTGACACTCCTACCAAGACCCAGCTACACACGGAGATTGTGAACCTCCACATGCCATGGAATGGGATTAGCTGTGTCCCAGTGTAAGTGAACAGCCAGACGCAACACAGGAGTGACATAAATCCACACATCAGCAGAAGTAGGATGTCGATTGCAGAGACTGGTAGCGGAACACTAGAGCCACAGGTCCCATGACATTACACTAGGACAGCCCACACACCTTGCCATGAAGGTGTACATGTGATGACTCACCACACATTCATAGAGAGGATGCAGACATGTCCTGGTTACGCTACTCCGTGTCCCATGCATACATACGTACCTCACATCCGATACCACATGTGGCCTGGTGTGCGGAACAGTGTGCCATGTCCATCTACACACAGACACATGTTGGTTGCTGCAACAGCTGATGCTTTTGAGGGAGCTCCAACATCAACCTAATGGGAACCCCCCACACATACATGACATAGTCACATCGTGCACCGTGGGTATTTACATGTCTGGTGTGGTAACCCCTGTACCGGGCATCAGGAGACACTTGCGTGTGTTGTTGACCGTGCCATGCCAGTGACGCTCATCCCAAGTGTGCAGTACGACATGCACACATGTCAAGGGAGTTAAGGGCATGCCTGGCACACATTGCACCGTCACACATAACATCTGTACACATCTCATCATACATCTGGTGCCTTCTCCACTCAGGAGTAATGTGCCACATCACAGCCTTTCACACCTGTGCCACACACATGTAGTACTGCCCAGACAATGCCTTGATGTCCATCCATGGACAAGTATGTCAGCCCTATTCCTTCCTGTGTGCTGCCTGTCACCACTGTGATGTGTGAAAGGCACGTACATTTGCTAAGAGGGCCTGTGTACGCTCCCTATCACTATGGGAGGGCTGCCGTATGTGTACCCATAGTGATAGTGAGCGTACAGGTGCGTGTACGGTCCGTACCACTATGAGTACGCATACGCGAGAACACCCATAGTGATAGTGAGCGTACAGGCGTGTGTACGGTCCGTCTCACTATGGGTGTTCTGGCGTATGCGTACTCATAGTGATAGTGAGCGTACAGGCGGGTTTTCGGTCCGTACCACTATGAGTACGCATACGCGAGAACACCCATAGTGATAGTGAGCGTACAGGCGTGTGTACGGTCCGTCTCACAATGGGTGTTCTGGCGTATGTGTACTCATAGTGATAGTGAGCGTACAGGCGTGTGTACGGTCCGTCTCACAATGGGTGTTCTGGCGTATGCGTACTCATAGTGATAGTGAGCGTACAGGCGTGTGTACGGTCCGTCTCAGAATGGGTGTTCTGGCGTATGCGTACTCATAGTGATAGTGAGCGTACAGGCGTGTGTACGGTCCGTCTCACAATGGGTGTTCTCGCGTATGCGTACTCATAGTGGTACGGACCGTACACACGCCTGTACGTTCACTATCACTATGAGTACGCATACGCCAGAACACCCATAGTGAGACGGACCGTGCACACGCCTGTACGGGCCATTGATATGCATTTGGGGTGCCCTAGGGCCCCGGGACGCACCGTACCTGTGTGTGAAGCTCCAAATTACATAGGGGACACATGAGGGACAAGTATAAAGGCCTACATGCATGCTGGTTGTCATGGAGACCCAGTTTAAAATGTGAATTTTTTTAAGCAGGTGCACAGCAGTAGTCAGTTTGAATGAATCTACTTTGTTGCAATGTGCTTCTGGAGTTGACAGCATGCTGAAGAAAAAAACACAATAAGAACCCACTGACTGTGCTAGGTTTGAAGGGATTGGAGGAAACATAGGATGCAAATGTGAGTGACCAATCACTCTGTACTCCTGTGCATGAAACAGGCCAGCAAGGCAGATATAAGGCAGCCAGGTCCCATGAGGGAGCACTTGCCTGCACATCTTTGTATTCGACGACCCAGCTGCTGCTACTGATTCCCTGGAACCATGTCAAGGTCTGTGGAGAGGTCACAGCCTTTCACCCTGGAGGAGAACCTGGCTTTGCTGGATGTGTTCCTCCCACAGTACCCCCTGCTGTATGGGCGACCAGGGTATCAGGTGAGTGCATAGTCTACTAGCACAGACTGTGTCCCTTTTTTGTGAGTGTGACTTCTGGCATTGTGTCCAGGTGTGACACACATGCTATGTACTGTAGGGTGGGTCCCAGGGGGAGGAATGCCTGATGTCTCCCAGCCAGAGCATGCTGTGGTGCATGTCTGCCGTCCTCACTAGCATTGTGTTTACTGTGACAATCACTGCATGGTGCATGCCACATTCTGCCTGTCTTGTCCTCCTGGGAATGTAGCCTCTACAGTCCTCATGTGATTATGTGGTCAGCCCAGTGTGACAGGTGACTGTACCCACAGATGTGTGTTAGTTCTGTGTACCTGTGCTGAGAGTGTCCACATGATGTGTTCGTACCCTGGACATCGGTGTGTGTGTAAGTCCCCTGTCATGTGGGTGGGTGCATATGTGGAGTGTGGCACCTGGGCTGCATGAGGGATGGATATACCCTGCCCATGTGATGTGAGCAGGGAGCATTGCTGTGTGTCTGATGTGCAGGGCCAGCCCCACACCTGTGAGCCCCCCCCGTCTAGTGGCACATGTGCAGAGTGAGGTTTGTCGCTGCATTTGGCAATGGTAGGTGAATGTCCTGTGCCTGTGTGTGTCTGTGAACTCTGCTGCGGTAGCGTCAGTGGCCTGTGGCATGTGACTGCTTAGAGGTGCTGCACATTATCCTGGTGTAGCTTGTGATGCACAGTGTGAGCCTGGATCATTGATTGTGTAGTTGCCCTCATTCCACCTGTGTACTTTCAATGGCACGTACTGCTTTTGCCCTTCCCCAGAGGATCATGTCCCTATGACAAAGGTGCAATGTGTTGGATGCATACTATGCCTTGTTGTAAACAGCAAATTTGTTCTAATATGTCTCTCTGTGACATGTGCCTGGTGTATTGATTTAGTGTCACTTGTTCATCCTCACAGGTAGGCGCCTGTCCTATGTTGTGGCCTGTGACATGATGTGCATGAGTGTGCGAAACGCATAGTGCAGGGATGGTGGCGTGTGTTGCAGTCATTCCCATTCAGGACCATGGAGTTGTGTGGCCACTACTGTCCCCTGGGGCATATTTTCATAGGTGTCATGTGTGTCAGCACAAAACGTGGACACACTCAGTGTCTACAGCATAGGTTGTGCTCTGTGCCATTGTCCCCTGTCACCATGTATATTGACGTGAAATGTAGTACAAGTGTCCACTGTACAGCCTGACCTGATTTTCCTTGTTCATAGTCACAGTGGCCAGTGCCTGTGTGTCTTGTTACAATCATCTGATGATGGCCATTTGTACATGATTATTTGGACAGGCGCACCTTGGGTATTTGGCGTCCAATCTTGCATTTATGCAGCCCCTGTGTATTTCACCCAGACTAAGAGATGTAAGTGCCACCTGTGTCTCAACAAATTGTCTCATGTAGGGGGTGGTTGGTGCGGGCCAAGCCTACATGTCAAAACCAGAATTTTCCTTGCTAGGTCTGGCCAGTGTGTGATGTTTGTCTGGACATACACTCAAGGTGCAGTGAGCCAGTCATGGTGGGCATGTTTTCAGTATTACCTATGCAGCATGTGCCTCAAGTTCATGGATATGGTCCCTCCTCATCCCTATTTTCGGCAACGCTGTGTGGTGCAGATGCAGTGCTGGAATGTCCCCAGGGCCTGGCTCCTATGTCAAACTCCATTTCATGTCATTTGCTATTGTGTCATGCTCGCCATGGATTTTCATTGGCATGGTGGGTCAACCAACTGTGCGTTGCATGCCCTACATCTGTACCTTGTTTTGTAGATGTTCCTGATCTTTCTTTGCAGGCTATGCACTGTAACCTATGTAGATTGGACTCATGTGACATATGTATAGAGGTGTGTGATTAATTGCTGTCTCTTCACCTTGCCCACAGCATCGTCGGGGGACACGGAGGGAGACATGAGCACAGACGGAGCGGAGGGACCGAGCACCAGTGCCAGCATTGACATCGTGGCTGGCACATTGAGTGGTACTGAGGCGGTAGGAGAGTGAGGCCGAGGACCTGTCAACTGGCACGACAGAATATGTAGCCGAGTGGGCGGAGGCTGCACCAGCAGCTGACAGCGGCACAACATCGCACCCCGCCCCCTCCATTGCCATCAGCCGCCTCCCACTTGCTCGTGTCCCTTCCCAGCGTGCCCGGTCACCACATGTCTCCTTCCTGCCAGGCACCGCACCCCCTGCCCCTGTCTCCACTGCTGCCGCCAATGCCGAGTGTGTGGACATCCAGCGGCAGTTGCAGGTTGGTCAGGCTGCGATCCTTAATGTCCTCCATGGCCACAGCCAAGTGCTGCACAACATGGAGGCATACTTGGAGGGCATTTTTTCATCGCAGGCTGACCAACGCCAGTTGCTGAGGTCCATAGACTCGACACTGACTGCAGCAGTGGGTCTCCTGCAGCGCTACGTCCCACCCCCTACCCCTGCCCCATCCACACTTCCCACTCCCATGCCTGTCCCACGTACACCCAGACGTCAGCATGCACCCACCACAACAGACACAGGCACCACACCAGCAGGTAAGGTCATACGCACACCTCCTGGCACGCACACACAGGGTGAAGTAGGCACACCCACTGGGTCGGGGGGCAAACGTAAGTCATGCAGCCAGAGTGAGAGTCCGCATTCCACCCAATCCACTCCCTCCAAATCCCCTCCCCTCAGCTCTACTGGCCACATATCCTGCAAGGACTCCTTCATGGCCGCTCTGTCCCTGAGCCCCACTGTGACACCACCCCGCAAGCGGTCAAGGGAGTCCCCGGTCAGGGTGGTTGGGTCCCCCCCTGTCCACACCCTCCCCCAGTGGCGCTGCGACCCATCCCTCCGCCCCCCCCCTCCTTGGGGCCTGTGGTTCCTTCGGGTGCAGGGGAGACGCTGGAGGACCTTGCTAAGGTGTGCAGCGACATCCTGGCCTCCGCCTTTGGCCCTGCCCCACCCCCTGTGGTGGAGTCCTCCATCCCTGCACCCACAACGCCTACCCTTCGCCCTCATGTCCCTGCGGTGCCTGGTCCTTCCCCCCCACATGATGCCCTCCCCACTGTGGAAGACGAAGGAGTCTGAGTGTGCAGGCAAGCTAGGGGAGACGCGTCCCACTGTGTCCCCCATCCAGCTGTGACTCATGGACTGCCCTATGGGCTTTGTAAATATTGAACTGGATCCACACACACATTATTTGGAAATGCTGAATAAAGCCTTTTTTTCCCTTAGAACACTACTGCTTTTGTGGTGTTGCTGTTGGTGGGGCTGCTACATGATTTTGGGTGGTGATCATGTGTTGGGTGTGTGGGAAATGTAGTAGTGTGCTGGTCATAGGGGGGACCCTGGTATCTGTGTGCCAGCACAAGGTGTTAGCTAGGTTTCTCTGTTCATGTAAGCAGTTACTGCATGGTGAAATTGTCCCAAGGTGTATTCCTTCCTCTGTGTACCCTGACATCTTCCCTGCAGGGTGTTCCCAATATTTAGCGCTGAGCTGTGTGTACATTAGCTGGGTGTGTGACGGACCCCTTCAACTTTGGCCATGCATGCAGAGCAATGTCTCCACCTGCATCATTCGTGGCATCCTTGGTGATCACTGTACTTGTGTATGTAGTCTGTTGACATGACTTCATGTGGACATGTCCCCTTTTAGGCTGTATGCATGTGTGTACTCCCAGCCTCGCACACATGTGTTACATGTACTGCAGGGTCTTTGTGCACCTGACTGACAATTGTGGCAATTTGATCTGTGGGTACTCCACCCTTAGTTTTTTCCATGGCCAATGCTGGGGGCCTCTGCACCCACCCCTCCTGTCTCTGGGCACTGCTGGGAGGACTCTGCACACACCCCTCCTGTGTCTGGGTACTGCTGGGAGGACTTTGCACACACCCCTCCTGTCTCTGGGCACTGCTGGGAGTGATAGGCACACACCCCTCCTGTCTCTGGGCACTGCTGGGAGGACTCTGCACCCACCCCTCCTGTCTCTGGGCACTGCTGGGAGGACTCTGCACACACCCCTCCTGTCTCTGGGCACTGCTGGGAGTGATAGGCACACACCCCTTCTGTCTCTGGGCACTGCTGGGAGGACTCAGCACCCACCCCTCCTGTCTCTGGGCACTGCTGGGAGGACTCAGCACCCACCCCTCCTGTCTCTGGGCACTGCTGGGAGGACTCTGCACCCACCCCTCCTGTCTCTGGGCACTGCTGGGAGGACTCTGCACCCACCCCTCCTGACTCTGGGCACTGCTGGGAGGACTCTGCACACACACCTCCTGCGTCTGGGCACTGCTGGGAGGACTCTGCACCCACCCCTCCTGTCTCTGGGCACTGCTGGGAGGACTCTGCACCCACCCCTCCTGTCTCTGGGCACTGCTGGGAGGACTCTGCACCCACCACTCCTGTCTCTGGGCACTGCTGGGAGGACTCTGCACCCACCCCTCCTGTCTCTGGGCACTGCTGGGAGGACTCTGCACACACACCTCCTGCGTCTGGGCACTGCTGGGAGGACTCTGCACACACACCTCCTGCATCTGGGCACTGCTGGGAGGACTCTGCACACACCCCTCCTGCGTCTGGGCACTGCTGGGAGGACTCTGCACCCACCCCTCCTGTCTCTGGGCACTGCTGGGAGGACTCTGCACACACCCCTCCTGTCTCTGGGCACTGCTGGGAGTGATAGGCACCCACCCCTCCTGTCTCTGGGCACTGCTGGGAGGACTCTGGACCCACCCCTCCTGCATCTGGGCACTGCTGGGAGTGATAGGCACCCACCCCTCCTGTCTCTGGGCACTGCTGGGAGGACTCTGCACCCACCCCTCCTGTCTCTGGGCACTGCTGGGAGGACTCTGCACACACACCTCCTGCATCTGGGCACTGCTGGGAGGACTCTGCACCCACCCCTCATGTCTCTGGGCACTGCTGGGAGGACTCTGCACACACCCCTCCTATTTCAGGATATGTACGCTTAGAACATACACGGGTGTGGGTTCGCTCCATGCATACGGGGTGGGGGTAGGGTCCGTACATACACGGTTGGGGTGGGGGTACGATCCATACGTACGCGGGTGAGGGTACGGGTCGTACTTACACGGTTGGGGTGGGGGTACGGTCCGTACATACACTGTTGGGGTGGGGGGTACGCTCCATACGTACGCGGGTGAGGGTACGGGTCGTACTTACACTGTTGGGGTGGGGGTACGCTCCATACGTACGCGGGTGAGGGTACGGGTCGTACTTACACGGTTGGGGTGGGGGTACGATCCATATGTACGCGGGTGAGGGTACGGGTCGTACTTACACAGTTGGGATGGGGGTACGATCCATACGTACGCGGGTGAGGGTACGGGTCGTACTTACACGGTTGAGGTGGGGGTACGATCCATACGTACGCAGGTGAGGGTACGGGTCGTACTTACACGGTTGGGGTGGGGGGTACGCTCCATACATACATGGGTGGGGGTACGACTCGAACGTACACGGGTGTACATACAGGGGTGGGGGTACGACTCGAACGTACACGGGTGTACATACACGGGGGTACGACACGTACACGGGTGTACATACACGGGTGGGGGTACGACTCGAACGCACACGGGTGTACATACACGGGGGCTACGAGACGTACATGGGTGTACATACACGGGTGGGGGTACGACTCAAACGTACACGGGTGTACATACACGGGGGTACGACACGTACACGGGTGTACATACACGGAGGACTCTGCACCCACCCCTCCTGCATCTGGGCACTGCTGGGAGGACTCTGCACCCACCCCTCCTGTCTCTGGGCACTGCTGGGAGGACTCTGCATACACCCCTCCTGTCTCTGGGCACTGCTGGGAGTGATAGGCACCCACCCCTCCTGTCTCTGGGCACTGCTGGGAGGACTCTGCACCCACCCCTCCTGTCTCTGGGCACTGCTGGGAGGAGTCTGCACACACACCTCCTGCGTCTGGGCACTGCTGGGAGGACTCTGCACCCACCCCTCCTGTCTCTGGGCACTGCTGGGAGGACTCTGCACCCACCCCTCCTATTTCAGGATATGTACGCTTAGAACATACACGGGTGTGGGTTCGCTCCATGCATACGAGGTGGGAGTAGGGTCCGTACATACATGGTTGGGGTGGGGGGTACGCTCCATACGTACGCGGGTGAGGGTACGGGTCGTACTTACACTGTTGGGGTGGGGGTATGCTCCATACGTACGCGGGTGAGGGTACGGGTCGTACTTACACGGTTGGGGTGGGGGTACGATCCATACGTACGCGGGTGAGGGTACGGGTCATACTTACACGGTTGGGGTGGGGGTACGGTCCATACGTACGCGGGTGAGGGTACGGGTCGTACTTACACGGTTGGGGTGGGGGTTCGATCCATACGTACGCGGGTGAGGGTACGGGTCGTACTTACACGGTTGGGGTGGGGGTACGGTCCGTACATACACTGTTGGGGTGGGGGGTACGCTCCATACGGACGCGGGTGAGGGTACGGGTCGTACTTACACGGTTGGGGTGGGGGTACAGTCCGTACTTACACTGTTGGGGTGGGGGTACGCTCCATACGTACGCGGGTGAGGGTACGGGTCGTACTTACACGGTTGGGGTGGGGGTACGATCCATACGTACGCGGGTGAGGGTACGGGTCGTACTTACACGGTTGGGGTGGGGGTACGATCCATACGTACGCGGGTGAGGGTACGGGTCATACTTACACGGTTGGGGTGGGGGTTCAATCCATACGTACACAGGTGAGGGTACGGGTCGTACTTACACGGTTGGGGTGGGGGTACGGTCCGTACATACACTATTGGGGTGGGGGGTACGCTCCATACGTACGCGGGTGAGGGTATGGGTCGTACTTACACGGTTGGGGTGGGGGTACAGTCCGTACTTACACTGTTGGGGTGGGGGTACGCTCCATACGTACGCGGGTGAGGGTACGGGTCATACTTACACGGTTGGGGTGGGGGTAGGGTCCGTACATACACGGTTGGGGTGGGGGTACGATCCATACGTACGTGGGTGAGGGTACGGGTCGTACTTACACGGTTGGGGTGGGGGTAGGGTCCGTACATACACTGTTGGGTTGGGGGGTACGCTCCATACGTACGCGGGTGAGGGTACGGGTCGTACTTACACTGTTGGGGTGGGGGTACGCTCCATACGTACGCGGGTGAGGGCACGGGTCGTACTTACACTGTTGGGGTGGGGGTACGCTCCATACGTACGCGGGTGAGGGTATGGGTCGTACTTACACTGTTGGGGTGGGGGTACGCTCCATACATCCGCGGGTGAGGGTACGGGTCGTACTTGCACTGTTGGGGTGGGGGTATGCTCCATACGTACGCGGGTGAGGGTACGGGTCGTACTTACACTGTTGGGGTGGGGGTACGCTCCATGCGTACGCGGGTGAGGGTACGGGTCATACTTACACTGTTGGGGTGGGGGTACGCTCCATACGTCCGCGGGTGAGGGTACGGGTCGTACTTACACTGTTGGGGTTGGGGGTACGCTCCATGCATATGGGGGTGGGGGTATGGTCCGTACATATCTGTCCCCACGCTATGTGATGCTTGTGCGGGCCGTACCCAGGCCTTTGCCACGTGGGTACAGCCGTCCCGCCATTGTTGGGATGATGTAGGTGTGGGCGTGGTACGACTAGTACCCACGCTCTTAAGGCGTGGGTACGGGACGTACCTGTATTGTTGTGTTGCCGGTTCACGTCGTCAAGCACTTCCTTTGTGGCGGACGCTGGCTTTGCTGGACACGCCCCCACCCCCTCGTAGTGACCAGGGCCTGGGGGTCAGGTATGTCCAGGGCATGTGTGCTGTGTGACTTTGGTGGGGGTTTTGTGGCCTGCCCCTGGTCCTGCCCCCCCCCTTTCCCCCCTCCCTTTGTTGTTCTGACCTTCTGCGGCATCTGCGTCCGAACCTGTAGAGGAGGTCGACTGCTATGAGGGCCGGGATGACACGTAGTTTCGGGTCCATGTCTGTCCGTCGCGTACAGGTACTCCTTGTTCGCGTCGTCCTGATTTCCCGGCAGTTTTTGGCAGCCGGAAAATATTCACCGTGCGGGATGACGTCGGTGCGAATCGTGATTCCTGGTTCATGAATGGCAGGCTGCGTGCGTCCCGACGTCACGTCGGTGCTTTCCCGGATCACATTTGTATGTTTATTTTCGTCGGTCGGGGTTTTGTACGATTCGTACGGAAATGGTGTTTCCGTGCGAATCGTAATTCCATGTTTGTATATTTTGACGACCGGGTACGCGTCGGACGGAGAATATGCTCCGTCCGACGGTTTGTACCCGGTTTTTACAGGATCGTGATCGGCACCAAAGGGTCCAATGGTAACCAGCACTGTTAGAGCATCCGGTAACCTTGCAGTTCCATTAGCCTCAGCATTTGCTGGTGTCTGTGCCCTCATCCCTTCTGTTCCTGGTGAGATTTTCCCAACTACTCTCGCGTTAGGTTGAGTCTGCGAGTCCCCAAACCCGTCTGTCAGTACTGACTTTCCCTCTTCTGAGTCCGGGTTATATGAGGGTGGTCTCTCTGACAATAACCTCTCTAGCAAGCTGTCATCTGTGTCGCTATCGTCTTCTTCTGTACTCTTCTTCTGTGTGTCACCCACCTTCACCATCAACGGGAATAGCCTATCGCCATCAATAGTTTCCACCCTCCATCTTTTCTCCAATGCATCCCATTGTGCATCTTGAAATGCTCTGATCGACTTTTTCACTCTTTCCTGACTTCGATCTCGTTTGCTATCATGTGCTGCTCTAATCCATGCATGTAGCGCCTTGAACTGTGTTGGTCTGGGTAGAGGTCGCAACGAAGACATCACTGATTTCAACTGATACAACGCTTCTAACCCGAAAGCACCATATCTCGGAAAAGCCAATTCCCCCTCTTTTTCAGTAATTTTATGCCAATCCTCAAACCAAATTATAGTATGCAATCCCACATTCGTTGCCACGTAATGAGCCGGGGTATCTTCGGGTGGAGCCTCTTCTCCTCCCCAAGTAACCACCGCTCTATCTCCTCTACACATGTCTCGTAAAACTTTAAAACATTTCATGGTGGAATCAACTTCGTTTACACGCGGCTTTTCGTTCCACTTCCTGATGTCAATCCACCAATACCAGCCCGGCTTCACACTAACCGACCTATCGCAGCGCGGCACCCTCTGACATCACTCTTCCTCCGCATGCAGCAGCTCCCCTCCTTTACAATTCGTCTCTCACACACTCACGCGTCTCTTTCATACAACAAAATAACTGTTTGTCCACCAACAACCGAACAGTCACTTCTCCGACTGCCTGTCCAACAATGACCGGACAGTCTCACACAATTGTCGACCTCATCTCCGGCAATCGTCAGTCCGCGAAACAACCAGACAACTGCCCCAGACTATCTGCTCACGAACGGCCGGACTGTCATGTACGTAATCGATAGGATTCAAACACTCAATGTTCCACATACAGCAACCCACGACCTGCACCGGTTACTCACACACTCACACACGCGTTTCCCTATCACTGGTGGGTCAGTCAACGACGTCTCATGACTCCCCCAATCACTGTTCAGACAATTTCAACTCTGGGTGTCTTCTACACCACAATCTCTTATCCCGGGATATCAAAATAAAATCTCATGGACAGCGCGCACTCACAGTCTGAAACCACAATCTCTCGACTCTCATGTCAACTCTGCAAGACATCACACAACCTCGCAAACTAAAAGACGCACAACCCTGTTCAAACTCACTCTCCCACGAACTGCTGCTTCCGCCGCACCGTTACTCTTCGCCGCACCATTACTCTCCGTCGGCTTCCATCAACGCCGTCGTCCTCTGCTCACGATCCACTGGATCACCATCACTCGGGCTCTATGGAATCAATATCTACCTTTCTCTACTTCTCCCCTTACTACAGAGATAACCATCCTACTCTGCTAATAACTGATATCGCCTGATTCTTATCTTATCTTACCATCTCTTAAGAATCCTCGGCTGACTAGATCTTTTTATCTGCTGTGAAGTGTAAAGGGGAGAGAACCAACTCATTCGGCTAAAATCAATAACCAATCAATTCCGACGTTGAAGAATCACTAATTCCGAGTTAAGGTTTAGGGAATTTATTACAAAGCCAAAAATAACTGGACATACAAGCACCTCATGACGAGGTTAAGAAAGTACATGGGCACTAACACAAAGTTTAATCTACGCAACAATCTAATTCGATGAAGCATAAAAAAGATAATGAAAATATCAAACAAAAGATAACTGCTCCAATATCTAAATCAGTCTTCATGGATACCTACAAAGAAATTGATTAGTCCGTCCCTACTCTACCACGAAAGTGACATCCCTACTTAACATTTCCCAAAGCAAGATCAGAAAAAGGTGTCAGCTTGTGAAGACTTCCTAAGAAGTACACTCACGTTGAAAGGGTCAGAAGCCAAAACTCCTGCCTCATCTCTAAGTCTCCTTCCTCAGTATCGAGCTCTTCTTTCTACCCTCTAACGGCTCTCTGCTCCATCTACCCCCATCTGCCTCTTCTCTGACGCTCATCCCTCGGGGCAGTGTCCCTAATACAAAATGTATAACATGGAAGACACGCCTCCGTAACACCTCTTCTGGCTGGACACCTCCTGAAGGTAAATTTCCATTGAAACCTGTATTTCGTCCAATAACGGTTGAAACGTCCTTGAGTCCTTGTAGCAAACTCTCCACCATACCTGACTCCTAAAACAAAAGGGTTAGTCTTAGCTAACGAGGACGGTGTCCTTGCACCTGCAACAGAAGCCTGAGAACAGAAAATCCTTCCCTATACATGAAATTCACTGACTACCTCCAAATGAGAACGTTCCCAAGGAAAATATGTGCACAATTTAGCTAACATAAGGAACGTGAGTAGGCCTTCCATAGCAAAACACGAACATTCATTTAGGACCCTACAGATCAAAACTACAGGCATTAATAAACGTTGCATCAGTAAGGACTATATTTTATTACATTATGGGGCCGATTCCAATCCGGGTCGGAAGGGCACCGAACGCAATGCAGCCGGTAAAACTACGAGCTGTACACGTTTTTTCTGCCCGACTCGTACAGCTGTAAAAGCGAGCAAGTATGATGCGAGCTACGTGAAATTCACCGACCGAGTCGTTTCCGGGTCCGAACCGCTCCGTACATCTCGGCCGTAAGCGAACCGTGGCGTGCAATGGATGCGATTTATGATCGAGCCAGTACAATGCACGCGTCGGACAGCCGGTGCGAGCTGGAGTGTCCGGCTCGCAAAACGTCCGGGAAGTTGCCTTTGGGGGTTCGTGTCGGACCCCCTGTCACCCGCAGCCCCACGACTCGGACACCAACACAGGCATGTACGGTATGGATGGCAATGACACCTACCCACTGTAGGGGGCGCCCTTGTGCGAGACGTACCCATTCAGTCAATGGGAGCCCATGTACGCGTCGTACGACCGGCTCCCATTGACTTCTATGGGAGTCCGACTGAACCGAGTCCGGCAGCATACGGCCGCATCGTACTCGCTCAGTCGTACTGCAGGACTCCGACTTGGTCGGAAAACACTCCGGATCCGGCTTGGTCGGAGAGCTTTCCGACCCAGATCGGAATCGGCCCCTTAGTACATAAGTAATCATTAGTACACATGCAAACTTTACTATTGTGCACGCTTAAATCTAATGCATTACATTACACATGAGCAATTCATTAAGCATTTGCAATGAACAACAAGGTTACATTATCACATTTAAATGCCACTTTACTTTCTCAGGTGGCATGGATTAATTTCCTACCATGACAATCACATATTTCATTATTACTTACACAATTCTAATGATTAGTACCACATTTGATTATATATGAGTGCAGACTACTCTAGATTATGATGCAACCCTACAATTTTCAAAACATCATGACGCCCTATCAAATCCAACACATCCAAGATATGTCAAAATAATTTATTACAGCATAGATCAACAGCACCTGACATCCATCCCAGCAGAGCTCCAGTCTAATTCTGGATTGTAATTTAGGACCCACTTTGACAGATACACAGGAGTATTCTAAACTTGAAAAAGTGACAGTATGAAAACAACAGTATAAAAACAATTAATAGAAATGACAGTGTAACAGCTTACCACACCCGACCTTTCTGACTGACAAATTTACCATTTACGATGAGTCTCAGTATTTCAGCAGCTAGAACACCATCAGATAGGAGTGAAAGAACTTCAAAGAAAGAAGAAATTAGGGAACAATATTTTTTCATGAACACTCCCTTTAGCACACACCCCTATATCAATCAGGACCGATCCTTACCTTTTTCAATTCAGGAAAAAGAGGAAGACACACCTCTGTTAAAGAGTCAGACTCTATATTACAGCACAGTAAATAGACCTCCAAACACCCCAGCCTAGAATCTTTGTGTAATTATATCTAGATGTCTTTAATCCTGTACAGCTTTTTGCTGTCTTTATGTTAATTTTAATGGGTTTATAAAGTGCTTGATTACCAAACAATGTCTTGGAGCGGTTCTGAGAGGAGTTTGTTGTCCTGAAACTAAAACCATTCAGTGAAAAGACAAGTTTTTAAGGCTTTTCTAAGAAGCCGAAGACTGGGGTAGTCCTTCAAAGTTAGAGGTAGGATGTTCCAGAGCTTAGCTATACCAATCACAACCCCTCCCCCTCGGGTGCTTTCTTTAATCTAGGGACGGTCATGTTTCTTTTGGAGATGGACCTTAGAGAGCTTGCCAGAATGTACCAGCAAAGTTATGGTTTGAGGTGTGTCAATTCTTAACTGAAGTCACAGGTATTACTGTGAGGGTCAGCCCCGTCTTGTTTTTTTGGGGGGGAATTTGGCAAGATAACACCACTAACAGTAGTAGATTAGACGCAAGATTTATTTTTTATGTAACTCTCTTAGGAAGACGAGAGATTTGTAAATCATGGAAGGCTAATGCTCCACCTCACTCTCTGGAATGAAAAAAAAGTGTTATATATAAGTAAACAGGACCTATTGTGTGATCCCAGTAGTTGAGAGAAAGTATGGGCTAAGCTGGTGGGTTGGATCCAAAAAACTTGAGGTCCAATGATTAAGACAATGTTGAGCTGACGGTCCTGTTTCCCTTCTGTGTTACGGGCACTCCAGGGAAGGGTGGAAATGGAAACAGCTTTCTCTCTTGAGTGGAATGACTCCAGCCTGGTCTGGTTTACCAGAGAAGGATAGGAGTATAGCCAGCAAGTATATTGGCAGAATGAGGAAAGAAAAAAAGAAAAAAAAAAAGAATGTACCAGCGGAATTTGTCAATAAGAGTTTGGGATTTTATGCTAGAAAGTGCTTTAAAGGCTATATACAGTGTTTTGAACGGTTCACTGATAGAATATCGATGTAACAAATATCGATGTTCTACATATAAAAAAAAATATCGACTGCAAAAATATCGACTCTAATACCTTAACAGTTAAGTACAAAAATATTAAATCAAAAACTAGAGGTAAAAAATATTGACGTAAAAATATATATAAAATAAATTAATATATAGTAAATATATTAAATATTAATATTATTTTTAACAAAATCAATTAAACTTAATATACATTTTAACTAAATATAACAAATAAACTTAATTAAAAAAAATATAAACACACAAACATAAAAATGTATACATATACATATATTTACTTAAAAATTATTTATTAACTGTAATCTTTATTTAATTTTTAAACTTCAAAATTATATAAAAATAAAATATATATCAATAATTTAAAATAAAAAACTTCTATAATACATTAAAACATTAAACTATTAAAAAAAATCTTAAAATTACATTTCCCAATACAATAAGTAAAAAAACAGTAGGGAAAGTGTCGGAGAGCACAAAAATTAAATTTCCTATTCCAACTCCAGTGAGTGCAACAGTAGGGAAAGTGTTGGATAGCGAAGGGATAAAAATTACTATTCTGACTCCAGTGATAGCAACAACTGGGAACGTGTTAGATAGCAGAGGGGAAAAAATTACTATTCACACTCCAAAGAGTGCAACAGTAGAGAAAGTGTTGGATAACGGAGGGATACAAATTACTAGTCCCACTACAAAGAGTGCAACAGTAGGGAAAGTGTTATATAGTAGAGGGGTAAAAATTACTATTCTCACTCCAGTGTGTGCAAAAGTAGGGTAATTGTTGGACAGCGGAGGAATTCAATTTACTATTCCAACTCCTGTGAGCGCAACAATAGGGAAAATGTTGGATAGCGGAGGAGGAAAAATGACTATTCCCACTCCATTGAGTGCAACAGTAGGGAAAGAGCTGGATAGCGGAAGGGCAAAAATGACTATTCCAACTCCAAAGAGTGCAACCGTAGGGAAAGTGATGGATAGCGGCGGGGTACAAATTTATATTTCCACTCTAGTGAATGCAACATAGTGAAAGTGCTGGATAGCAGAGAGGTAAAAATTACTATTCCCAATCCAGTAATTGCAACATTAGGGAAAGTGTTAGATAGCAGAGAAACAAAAATTACTAATAACACCTAAACAATTGAAAAAAACTAAAAATATTACAGAATTTTAAACATCATAGAAATAAAGAAACAATATTTTAAAAATATAAAATTAAATATATTAAACATATAAAAAGAACACACATTATAATATTAATTACATATAACAAAACCCTACAAATAATATATAAAATAAAGTAATAAATACACTTATAAACAATAATTATTTTACAGTAGCAAATATTAACAAACAAAAAAATTATTTAAAACATAAACGTATTTATTTTATTTCCTACACAATAACAAATCACTTCAACATTTTTTGTTAAGGTGCCGATTCTGATCCGGTAAAAAAAAATACCGTACGACTCGTATCCGTATTTTTTTACGTACGAGTCGTACAAGTACCGTACAAACGGCCAAGTACGATCCGTACGCGAAAAATATCTACGAATAGCGTCGGGAAAAGTCTACGAGAGTGCGCCGGAAATTTTTTACATCCGAATATCATCGGGAAAAGTGTACGAGAGTGAGCCGGACATTTGTACGTGCAAATCGTAAAACACAAGTCCGAACGCGCAAGTACGATCCCGACCGTCCGTCCGAATACACAATCGCACGGAAAAAGGCCCGTACGGAGCTAATGCAGTAGCACACACATTTACACGGGTAAACCTATGCCCGTGTACGAGCCGTACAGCCCCCCAGCCCCCAATTCTGTCAGCACCGTACACCACCCTGTCCGCATTGTACCCCAGCCCCGCAACTGTACGTGCCGTCCCCCCCTGTACGCGCATCACCCTCGCATGTACGCGCTGTACCCCAGCACCGCATGTGCACACTGTACACCAGCACCGCATGTACGCACCGTACCCCAGCACCGCTTGTACGCACCGAACCCCCTGCCCCCCACCGCATGTACGCACCATACCCCCTGCCCCTCACCGCATGTACGCACCGTACCCCAGCACCGCATGTACGCACCGTACCCCAGCACCGCATGTACGGACCGTACACCAGCACCACATGTACGCACCGTACCCCATCACCGCATGTACGCACCGTACCCCAGCACCGCATGTACACACCGAACCCCCTGCCCCCCCACCGCATGTACGCACCATACCCCCTGCCCCTCACCGCATGTACGCACCATACCCCAGCACCGCATGTACGCACCGTACCCCAGCACCGCATGTACGCACCGAACCCCCGCCCTCCCACCGCATGTACGCACCGTACCCCCTGCCCCCCACCGCATGTTCGCACCGGACCCGAGCACTGCCTGTACACACCTTACCCCCTGCCTCCCCCACCGCATGTACGCACCGTACCCCCTGCCCCCCACCGCATGTATGCACCGCACCCCCCCATGTATGCGCCGTCCCACCCATACGCGCAGTACCTCCACATGCACGCGCCGTACCCCAGGTCCGCCCGTGTACGCACCGTACCACCACAGCATGTACGCGCCGCACTCCAACACCATACCCCAGCACCCACACCCAGCATCGCGTATGTACGGATCGCACCTACGCGAAAAAGACTCATACAGAACCAGGACACTGTAAAACAGCACAAGGAGGGTCAATTCGACTCGCACAACACCACCAAACACATCCACACGACAAAATACATCTCAATGACTGCCCTGGCACATCCAAACAGCCAGAGGCCCAAATCACAACCACCTCTTATAACACACCCACCGAAATTCATAAGCAGCCACACCCAAAAATGGACCAATAAAAAGGGCCCACACACACAACCCATGAGCCTTTGCAACAGACCCACTGCTGCCAGACCCCACACACAAACAACTCCACATAGAAACTACTCCACATCACTCATACCTCCACTACACCTTCAATCACACACCTTCACACAACCTCCACCACAAACATCCCCCTCTTCACATTCACACACACACACACTCACATACACACCCACACACACACAACCATCCACACCCACACCCCACACCATGCCCACAGACAAGAATCCAAAGTTCACTACGGCGGAGCTGGAGCTCCTTGTCAACGAAGTCATCAGAGTCGAGCCACAGCTGTTTGGAACATTGGTCAGACAGACCAGCATATCTGCAAAATCTGCCATGTGGCAGAGGATTGTCGACAAGGTGAATGCTGTTGCGCCCGTCCGAAGGACCAGGCATGAATGCCAAGCCAGGTGGTACGATCTGCGCCGGGCGGTCAAGAGGAAAATGAATGAAGAATATGCCCAGACTAACATCACTGGAGGTGGGCCGCCCCGCAGACCCGCACACTACCATCCCTGGGAGGAAAAGGTGATGGCCCTGCTACCGCCGGTGGGAGTACACGGAGTGGAAGGAGTCGCAGAGCCTGGTGAGTACACAAACAACTTACGTAACATGGGGGCAATGGGGTCCACACAACATATACACCAAATGCACGCAACTTCCCCCAAGCACTCACCGCACACAACCACACTCACAAACCACGCTCATGCCACTAACGTCTCCATGCACCCTTCACAAATCAAGGCAAGGCCATGTCCAAGGCTACAACAACCACAAACACAAGACTGGATGTCCGGGAGGCTGGGAGGGTGGGCCCCACACAACACATTGTGGAAATGAGACGCAGACAACAATGCCCTCAGCCCATATGGCATAGGTACATACCCATGCACAATGCACAGGGACTGGCAAAATACTGACAGGTAGCTGACACTGGGCCCTGCTGTATGCAGCACAAGGCCCTCCTGGGACCACTGTACCCTCAAACTCCAACTCCACAAGCACAGGTATCTTGCACAGGAACTCACACTCACTGTCATGCCAGCATGCACCATGAGGGGACAGACACATCACCTGGGAGACCCAATGACAACTCACACTACACACGACAGCACGCCCGGTCACACCCCCCTCCTAACACAAGCACACACCCCCAGGGCAGGCAACGGATTTACACACTCCCACAATGGACATGTGACACAACTACACCAATCCAGAGCCAAATAAGCATCAGAGCCACCAATCTACAGGTCAAACACTCAGGAGAACATCCCAATATGTCCCCCGCAACATACCCATACCCAAGTGGACATTGAGACGAATGCTAGGGACAACCAACTACCTGGAGGAACTGTGTCAACTTGAATATGTATGAAACATAGATGTGGCAGGAAACACCATTGACATTGTCTCTCTCTCACACACAGGGCAACGTCGTCGATCTCCCCCCAACACTGGGGGGGAAGAATCACTGTCCCAGGCTCCGCGTGAAGACGATCCCACCTGCAGCGACGACTCTCACCACTCCGTGGATGACCCCAACCAACCTGGCCCCTCTGGTGCCCAAGCACCTGCAGCACCTGCGCCAGGTACATCTGTGCCAACCACCACCCCCATTCCTGCCACATCCCAGGACACACCCAAGAGCCCTGCTCGAACTGAACAACAGAGCCAGTCTGACCAGGAGGGACAAGGTTCTACGGGCACCCAGGAGGAGGCAGGCAACCCTGCAAATGCCATCCCTCAGGGGTCCCGTAGACCCGATGTGCCCACAAGGGCAGGCCAGGCTCAAGTGGGCAGGGGTGGTGGGAGTGGAGGCAGGCGGAGGCATGAACCTGACCAGCCAGCTCAGGACCGCGGTATGTCACACATACGCAATATCCTGGACTCATACCGGCATGACACCAGAGGCATCGACCAGGTCGTGTCCAGACTTTCCGGGATGCAGGGGACCCTCGATGAGATTAAGAACCTGCAGGTCGAGCATCATGCCAGTCATCAACAACACCAAGGATGGATGGAGGCAAGACTGACTGAGCTCCTGGCGGTGCACAGGGGCGTGAGCCAATCAGATCGCCCAAAGCCTGGCAAACCCTCCCTGTACCACCAGGCGTAGACCTGCACTAGACACAGGGAGGGACGAGGAGGAGGAGGATTCGTCTGACGGAGCGTCCCTAACATCGTCAAGGCCTGCATCTGAGGGTCCCCGGAGGAAGGTGGGTCGTCCACGTAAAAGACCGTGAGAGTCAGCGGACCATCCCCCATCTCCCAGGTCACCTGGCCTGGCACCTGGCCCTCTGGCGCAACAGCAGCATCTCACCCAATGACATTCTCTGCCACATGGACTTGCTGGTCACAGTCTGACCAATGATGACCAACACTGTGGTTTGGACTCTGATGACTCCAACTGACAAGGATGCCATCTCCCCCTGTGAACTTTGGATTCTATTCCCCGGTAGTGCACCTTAGCACATCTACCAAAAGACTCACCCCAACAAAAATAAAATCTTAATTTTCTGCACATGAGATATTGCTGTCATTTGGCATTATTCAACGACATATGTGTGTGGAAATGTCTAACTATGCCTGAGTGTTGAACTAACTCCAGCCATCCATACCCTGAGATCATAGTCTGGTACAGGACACACATGGGTCACAAGGTATCATACAATGTAGGCATGGAGCACAACATTCACCTGTGATGGCCTCTGGCTGCTGAGGGGGTGCTTGCTAAACTGTGCGGAGAGACCTATTTGGGAGATTATCATCAAGGCGTAGGGGTCATGGCTCATGTGGAGGTACCCGGGGAGGAAGTCCCAGGTATGTGTGGCCAGGTGGGAGAACAATGTCCTGTATGCTGGAGTATGGTGGATGTGAAGAACGGTGCCCAGGGCAAGGTTGGATGCACGGAGATGGCCCAACGGGATCTAGGATGACAGACGTACAAGGTTGGTGTGGGCTCGGGTTTGTGGACTGCCTCCTGAGTGTGGGTGGAGAGTGTGGAGGTCATCCTGCAGCAGACAGTGATCCATTGCAGCTATCTATGCTGGACGGTGAGGTGGCTGGGGCGCAGTCTGTTGAAGCTGAGGTGTGCAGATGCCCCCTGGAAGTGGACCAGTTTCCTGGGAGTTTGGATGTACTTGCTCCGTAGAGGGCAGGGCAGCATTTGACACGGATTTTGCCATGGACCTGGGGGATGGTCTGTCTTTACTTGGAGTGGATCCATATTTGGATCAAGTGCATAATGCAGAGGGTGTTGCAGCAAAGGTACAGATGCTGTGGACTAGCATGGCATATGTGAGCCAGCCAAACATGATGCACACCATCTTGTGTGTGTGGCCACTGGGTGCTTGTGCAGGGCCCGCAGCAGCAGGCGCCATCTCCCTTCAATATGCCACATTTTGCACACAAAGACTAGGATGTCAGAAGGACAACTGCAACAGGCGCGGGTGTAATGTAAGGAGTGTCCAGTGTCACCTGGCACACCCAGCGACAATGCATGCACAATCACCAAAGAGCCATTACACCGGATCAGGAAACTGAAGGCCGACCTGCGCACAGGAGACACACCCTCAGCAGCTGTTGATGGCCCATTGTGTGGTCGACCTTGCAAAAAAACATACACGACCATGTACTACATGCCCAATCAGGAGCCTAATCCATGAGCAACTGCATGCATGTCGCTAAACTACACATGGACTCCTATGCATTATCTACAACAAGTATGCCAGATATGCCGCATGCAAAGTGGCAAGAGACCTGCATTGACAGAGATGAGGCACCTTGGAGTGTGACAAACACCTTTATTACTCAGCCGCACACTAAGGGAAATGCATCAATTGGAACAGACTCACAGGTCATTTGGCTGACCATGTTTGACCTACACTGGACACCCCCTTCAACACACAGATGTGTAAATCCTACTGAGCTGGCACACAAGTGAAGGGGTTGAGCCTAACACCCCTTGCTGCACACGGAGAGGCTACAATTCCCCATTGAGCCTCATATGGGGATGTCCCACACTATGTCCACCATTAGCATCCCGTATGTTCCTTGGAGCCGTTATACACACATTGATGACTGCCAGGAAGGGTGACCATCAATTAATGGGTGCCATGCAACACGTCATGTGGCCCATGGTGAGTCGACATGTATGAATGGTAACACAACATGCACAGGAGCAGTCCCCACATATCACAAACACGTACCACCCACAAAATGCCTTGCTGCACTCCTTACCCCAAATGACTTGTCACCATGTCTGTGCATGTAACTCTGATCCAGCACACGTTGCAATACTCATGAGGAATAGCAGGAGGGCAATGATGACATGAGCAGACGACAGCCGCAAGAACCTGGGGAGGACAGACACACAACAAGTCAGCGAAGAGCTAGTAATCCGCAGACATGTACATGTACTCTACAGGAATGATGTTGTCACCATGCCCTGAACAAATTTAGTGTCCCAGCTAATATGCGTGGAATGACATCATCACTTGAATGACACATCAGAACACACCTCCAAGTCACTTAGCACACAGTCAGCTCGACACACACATTGCAACATTTGCCACACACGGCTCAAAGTGTGCACACTCAGACACAGGGACTCACCATCAGGAGAAGACGTTGCGGATAAGCTGACTCCGGATGTCCTCATCCTCATCCTCACTTGCCCCGTGCCCGAGCCCTTCAGCCTCCACGGGTGGATGATCCTGCTCATCCGGATCAAGGATGAGTGGCACGGCCTTCTCCACTGCCATGTTGTGCAGCATGCAGCATACAATGAAGATTTTGCAGACCTTCACTGGGGCATATGGGAGTGCGCCGCCGGTCTTGTGGAGGCACCGGAATCTGCTCTTCAGGAGTCCAAACGTCCTCTCATTCACGCGCCGTGTCTGCCCATGGGTGTTGTTGTATCGGTGTTCTGCGGCTGTTCTGGGGTTGCGGAGAGGCGTCATCAGCCATGGCATGTTGGGATAGCCAGAGTCCCCTACATGGAAACATCATGTGAAGAAGTGGGTCAGGAGATGCCGTAAGAAACAAAGATAGCACTGAACACAGGACTAACAGAGTATACCCACCAACAAGACAAGCTCGTTCCGCGTGCAGCTGCAGCATCATTTCTGGCACCCTGCTACGCCTCATGATGTATGCATCGTGTGCGGACCCTGGAAAACGTGCACAGACATGGGAAATCAGCATGTTAGCAAGACACACCACAAGGGCATTAATGGAGTGGTAATGTTTTCTGTTTCTATAGGCTACCTCCTGTGCCTGTGGTGGTACCAAAGCCACATGTGTCCCATCAATGGCCCCAATTACATGAGGCATCCCTCCCAGGGCATAGAACTCACCCTTGACACCTGTCAACTGCTCACGAGTGGGAAAATGGATGAATTCATCCAGGTGCAACAACATGGCTTCTATAACATCATGCAGGACACGGCTGAACATAGTCTGGGACATGCCACCGACATCAGCTAGGGTCAATTGAAACGTGCTGTTTGCAAAAAAATATAGGGCTGACATCACCTTCACCTTGGGGGTCAGAGCTGTAGGATACCTGTGTTGTGGTTGGAGGTGTGGTGCAAGCCGGCGGGTCAAGTCCTCTATCAACTCTTGCGAGAATCTGTATCTGCGTATGCAGTGATGTTCACGCATGGCATCCAGGTCTGGCATTCGTCTGGGGAGAGGCGGTGCCCTGCAGAGATTTGGATGGAATAACGAAGAGTGAGTACATTACCACACCAATGTCACTGAGGTGAGCACATGTTCAACAGCTAATACACATCTGCTTAATACAGAGTCTGTGCTGTGCAATACATCCAGGACACGTGGGCCAGCCAGGTGATACTCCTACGAAGAGCCAGCCACAATAGTTGCATGGCAATGTTGACGTGACATGCCATGAAATAGCTGTTGGCCAGTGTAAGTGACAAGCCAGAGACATCCACATATCAGCATTAGAAGGATGTCATCTCATACAGACAGCTGGCGGGAGTCTAGATGCACAGGTCACATGTTATCTGTAAATGGACAGATGACACACATTTCCATTAAGGGGTCCATGTCAAAAACTTATTTCACAGACATTGAGACAACGCAGACATTGCCTCATGTCAGGAAGTCATCTTTGACCCATCATGACACATGTAACATGTGAGTCCACATGTGGCATGGTGTGCGTATATGTGTGTCATGCACAAATGCACACATACACATGTTGGATGCTGCAACAGCTGATGGAGTTGACGGAACACCAGCGGAAAGCTCATGGGAACACATGACATAGTCACATCGTGGCACACTGGGAGTCACATGTCAGGTGTAATTAGTGATAGGCACGTACTCACGTGTGTACGGGCCATACACGCATGAGTACGTGCCGTATCACTAGGCCCTACGGTACCCCCAACGATAGTGATAGGCACGTACTCACGCATGTACGGCCCGTACACGCGTGAGTACGTGCCTATCACTAGGCCCTACGGTACCCCCAACCATAGTGATAGGCACATACTCACGCGTGTACGGCCCGTACACGCGTGAGTACGTGCTGTATCACAAGGCTCTACGGTACCCCCAACCATAGTGATAGGCACGTACTCACGCATGTACAGCCCGTACATGCGTGAGTACGTGCCGTATCACTATGCCCTACGGTACCCCCAACGATAGTGATAGGCACGTACTCACGCGTGTACGGCCCGTACACACGTGAGTACGTGCCGTATAACTAGGCCCTACGGTACCCCCAACTATAGTGATTGGCACGTACTCACGCGTGTACATCCCGTACACGCGTGAGTACGTGCCGTTTCACTAGGCCCTACGGTACCCCCAACGATAGTGTTAGGCACGTACTCACGCGTGTACGGTCCGTACACGCGGGAGTACATGCCGTATCACTAGGCCCTACGGTACCCCCAACGATAGTGATAGGCACGTACACACGCGTGTACGGCCTGTACACGCGTGAGTACGTGCCTATCACTAGGCCCTACGGTACCCCCAACCATAGTGATAGGCACGTACTCACGCGTGTACGGCCCGTACACGCGTGAGTACGTGCTGTATCACTAGGCCCTACGGTACCCCCAACCATAGTGATAGGCACGTACTCACGTGTGTACGGCCCGTACACGCGTGAGTACGTGCTGTATCACAAGGTTCTACGGTACCCCCAACCATAGTGATAGGCACGTACTCACGCGTGTACGGCCCGTATATGCGTGAGTACGTGCCATATCACTAGGCCCCACGGTACCCCCAACGATAGTGATAGGCACGTACTCACGCGTGTACGGTCCGTACACGCGGGAGTACGTGCCGTATCACTATCGTTGGGGGTACCGTAGGGCCTAGTGATACGGGCCGTACACGCGTGAGTACGGCCCGTATCACTGTAGTGATGGTGCCCTAGGGGTACGTGTGAAAAGCGCCGTACCTGTGTGTGGATTTAAGAATTACAATGGGGACATATGAGGGACAAGTATTAGGGCCTAAATGCATGCTGGTTGTCATGGATACCGAGTTTCAAGTTCAAATTTTTACAACATGTGATCTGGAAAAATCAGTTGGCCACATTTAACATTGTTGCGAAGTGGTTGTTGACTTGACATGATGCTGCAAAATCGAAAGATGCAAAGGCTGTCACTGGTGTATGCTTAAAGGGATTGGAGGAAACGTAGGATGCAAATGAGTCTGACCAATCACTCTGTACTCCTGTATATGAAATAGGCCAGCAAGGCAGATATAAGGCAGGCAGAACCCATGAAAGGGCACTTGCCTGCACAACATGTCAGTCGATACCACTGCTGCTGTATTGTCTCCCTCTCGCACCATGTCAAGGACTGTGGAGAGGGCCCAGCCTTTCACCCAGGAGGAGAACGAGGCCCTGCTGGATGTGATCCTCCCACAGTACCCCATGCTGTATGGTCGACCAGGGGAGCAGGTGAGTGCTGACTCCAGTACCTTTGCCTGTGCACCGTTATTGTGTCTGTCACTTCTGGCATTGTGGCCAGGTGTGACAGACATGCAATGTTGGGTGGAGTGGGTCCCGGGGGGGGGGGTGGCTTATGTCTCTCATGCAGGGCTTGATGTAGTTCATGTGTGCACTCCTCACTTGCACGGTGCTTACTGTGACATTCACTGCATAGTGCATGGCACATTCCGCCAGTCAAATCCTCTTGGGCATTCTTGTTCTATTGTCCTGCGGTGATTCAGTGATCACCCCGGTGTGACAGGTGACTGCACCCACAGATGTGTGTGAGAGTTGAGTGGAGCTGTGGTGAGAGTGGTGAGAGGGTCCAAATGATGTGTACGCCCCCTGGACATTGATGTGTGTGAATGTTTCTTGTCATGTGGATGAGTGTCTATGTGGAGTGTTGCACCACAGCTGCATGGAGGAGGCAACTGCTCTATCAATCTGATGTGTGAAGTAAGCCGTGCTGTGTGTCTGACTTGCAGAGCTAGCCCCACACCTGTGACCCCCCCCAGGCAAGTGGCACATGTGCAGAGTGAGGTTTGCATCCGCTGTTGCCAATGGCAGGTGATTGAGGTGTGCCTGTGTGTGTCTGTGTACTCTGCTGAGGTTTCGTCAGTGGCCTGGCGCATGTGACTGCTTTGCGTTGCTGTCCATCATCCTTGTGTTGATTGGGATGCACAGTGTGTGCCTTGATCAGGGATTGGTTCGCACCCCTCATGCCACCTGTGTACTTACTATGCCATGTAGTGCATTGCTGCGTCCCCAGTGGAAAAAGTCCCTATGACTAAGGTGCTATTACTTGCCAGCATACTATGCCCTGTTCTACAAATCTAAGATGGTCAACTGTGTGTCTCTGTGACATGGTGCAGGTGTAGTGATGCTGTCCCACTTTGGCATCCACATAGGTATCCCCCTACCACAAGGGGAAGATCTGGAAGGACGCCGTCAAGGCCGTGCAATCGGCGGAGGGTCGCAGTCGGCGCCTGCCACAAGTGAGGAAGAGATGGCAGGACATCCGGTGCTGGACCCGGAGGATCGCCCGGGTCATGATGAAGAACTCACCTCCTCGCAAGCATGGCGGGCGCGGCGCCTGACCCACCAGATGCGGCGTGTCCTGGCGGTGGTCTTCCCTGACCTGGATAGGTGGATACAGGAGTTACAGCAGCAGGAAGGGGGTAGGTACATGTGTGTTTGTTGTGTGTCGCCAGCTTTTTGATCTGCTCAGTCGCCTGGAGACACTGCCAGGCTATATATGTGCAGTGCATATCCAGTTCCCCAAAGTCAACCTGTGCTGTTCTTCCTCCCTTCCCCTCCTTGACATGTGTTACCTGGTCTGTGTGCCATCACTATTGCACATGGTCATCTAGGCTGCCAGTTTATCAAGGTGCACACTGCTTTCAGCATCATGTGTGGGGGTGGTCTGCCTGTGCCCTGTCCTGTTTGGTCATTTTGGGGTGCTTAATTGTTGGCACAGATGCTGAGTCTCAACATAGGAGTGTGAGGGTTCAAATGAACAGACTTGCAGCATGCATTACCAATGTAGTGGCCTCAGACATGATGTGCATGAGGGGGACATATGCTTAGTGCCGGGACGGTTGCTCCTGCGACAGTCAGCTCATTCCAGGACCATGGAGCAGTGTGCACACTACAGACCCCTGACACAGCCTGCCCTCCTACTCATGTGTGTCATCCAACACTGTGCACATTCACTGCGGGTACATCATGGCTCTGCCTCTGTGGCATTGTTCCCTGGCCTAGGTTGTATTTTTCACATGTGTGATACATTTGTCCACTGGACAGGGATACACCAGTTTGCTTGTGCATAATCACACTGGGCAGTGCCTGTGTGGCTATTCACAACAATCTGTTTATGTTTGTTTCAGACCAATATGTTTTGCCAGCCCTACAAGGTGATGTCGTGTTAATGAAGCTAGTTTTCAAACACAGTTATTGTAACCCTGAATAAGAGGTGTCACTTCTTGATCGGTATCAGTCACATTGACTCGGGTATGGGTGGATGTGTGCAGGAGGGGCATACAAGTTCAACCCTGATGTTTCATTGCCAGTTCTGACTTGTGTGTGATGAGTCGTAGTACAGACAGTCATCGTGCAGTGCCCCCGTGATGTTGGCCAGTGCTTAATGTTCGTGCGTCATTGCCAGTGTCAGTTTTTGACAATCATGTATCCTGGTTCAGATGCTACACAGTTGTGACTTTGTGTGCTGACATCTGTGGGTACATTCTGCCTTGCCATGAGGGGTAACCACAGTACAGCTGGGCTTTTTTGCTACACAATTGCAGGCCCATTAGCATATGCATTGTCCTGGGAGTGCACATGTGTGCCACTCCAGATGACAGTCAGTAGGTCATATGTGTAACCAACTGTGTGATCAGGTGACGGATAGCCATGTGACAAATGACATGATTCAAGTTGTTACACAGAGAAAATGTCCATTGGCACTCACTACACCTGTCAACATGTCTCAATGTTTCATATGCGTGACCTTGTTGTTTTGTTGTGAAGGACAATGATGTGCCTGCATGCCAGATGTCTCCCAAGGAAATGCACAAGACACCACCTTTACACTTTCCAGGGACACGCTGGCACATTTTACAGTAAGGCACAGTTTGAACAAAACTTGTTTGGAGTTCATACATATACATCTTCCCACAGTGTGCTAGCAATTGGGTTCATCCTTGGTTGTTGCTGATACCAACTTACGAGTGTCAAGTCATCCTGACCACCCTGGTGCCATGTATTTGTACTTACTGATACGCCATTTCTGCCTAACAGTGGCTGATTTGAATGAGTCTGGCAGCTCAGACAATGACTGTGTACATGTAGTTTGGTGTGCACCTCCTTGTGTGACTCCTGCTATACAGACACATGTGTGTTGTGTTCACAGAGTGCCACATTCACACATGCTAGACATGTCCATTATGGAAAGGGTTGTGAATCTCCAGGAGTCACAATGTATTGCTTTGGGGTGTCAAAAGTACTCACAGGTCTCTGAGTGTGGGGACACCTTCTGCATTGGCATGTGGTGTTTGGCCTTTGTTGCAACAATACTGTTTGTTTCACAGTGAACAAGAGGTGGCATGCCTTCATAGTCTCGCTGTGCTCAACTGATCCCAGACACAAGCTTCTCATGATCTTGTGATTTCAAGTTATTTGCTGTTGTGTCCTAATTTTCTTTTTATCCAAGTGGCATGGTGGGTCAACCAACTGGGGAGTGCAGGGCTTACATATGTGGGGATTATCCTAGATGTTACTCATGATGCCTTTCCTGATATGCAGTGTTGCCTATTTTGTTTGGACTCACGTGTCAGATGTATACAGGTGACTGATTTTTTCCTGTCTCTTCACCTTGCCCACAGCATCATCTGAGGACACCGAGGGAGACACCGGCACGGACGTCGAGGAGGGATCGAGCAGTGGTGCCACCACTGCTGAGGAGTGAGTGGAATCCAGTGGCACGGAAGGCGAGGGGAGTGAGGCGAAGGACCTGCCCAGTACCAACACAGACTACGAGGCAGACGGGTCCGAGGCTGAGCTCCCAGAGGGGGCGGAGGCTGCTCCCACAGCTGAAAGCAGCAGTACATCTCTCGCCCCCCCTCCATTCCCATCACCGCCCTCCCACTTGCTCGAGTCCCTTCTGTCCGTGCTAGGCGCCCACATGTCTCCTTCGTGCCAGGCACCGCACCCCCTACCCCTGTCCCCCCTACTGCCCTCGCTGCCAAGTCTGTGGACATTCAGCGGCAGTTGCAAGTTGGGCAGACATCGATCCTGACTGTCCTCCATGGCCACACACAGATGGTGTCATACATGGAGGGCATGTCATCAGCGATGTCTGACCAACGGAGGTTGCTGAGGTCCATGGACTCAACACTGACGGCAGTAGCAAATCACCTGCAGCGCTGCATCCCCCCCCTACCACTGCCCCATCCACAAGTCCCACAACCATGCCTGTCCCAGTCACACCAACACATCAACACACACGCACCCCACCAGACAGTAGCAGCACACCACCACATAAGGGCAAGCGCACACCTCCTGACACGCACACTCAGGGGGAAGCAGGCACACCCACTAGGTCTGGGGCACACAGGCAGGCACGCAGCCACAGTCCTCGTCCACATGACTCACTCCCCAGTCCCTCCGATGTCACTCCCCTTGGCTCCCCTGCCCCAGATTCGGAGAAGGAGGCCTACTTTGCTGGGCTGGGCCTCAGCCCCACTAGTTCACCTGTGCGGAAACGGTCAAGGCACTCCACGGGTAGGGGAGTTAAGTCCCCCAGCCCGTCCACCACCTCCCCCAGTAGCGCTGCAACCCATCCCTCCGACCCCCCCTCCTTGGGGCCTGTTGTTTCTCCGGGTGCAGGGGAGACGCTTGAAGAACTGGCAGAAGTGTGTAGCGCCGAGCTCGCCTCCACCTTTGGCGCTGCCCCACCCCCTGTGGTGGAGTTGTCCGTCCCTGCACCCACCACACCTACCCTTCCCCCTCCTGTCCCTGTGGTGCCTGGTCCTTCCCCACATGATGCCCTTCCCCCCAGTCGACGACACAGTCTTGTGATGTGCAGTCAAGCTAGGGGAGACACATGGCCATGTGCCCCCCCCCCCCAAGGACTGATGTAATGGACTGGCCATTGGCCTTTGTGAATAGTCTAGTTTACACATTATTATTTTGCTGCTGAATAAAGCCTTTTCTTTTTCGTTTGGAAAGTCTTGCATTTCAGGTATTGATGCTGATGCTACAGGAGTTTGGGTTGTGGGCATGTGTTATTTTTCAGGGATATGTTGTACTCTGCTGCTCATGGGGTGGAACCTGGTATCTGCGTGCCATCACAAGGTCTCTGCAAAGATTCTTTGTCGTGTCTGCTCTTTGTGTTTGGAGACATTGTCCCAAGGAGTGTTCTTTCCTCTGTGTCACCTGGCATCTCCCCTGCAGAGAGTTGCACAATTGTTGTGTTGCCCTGTGTCTACATATCCTTGGCTGGTGATGGATCCCTTCAACTCTGGCCATGCCTGCTCAGCAATGTGTCCGGCTGCATAGTCTGTGCCATCCTTGGTACTCACTGTACTCATGTATAGAGTGTTTTGCCATGCCTTCACGGAGACATTGTCCCTTTTCCGCACAATGCATATTTGTAATCCCAGCCTAGTACACATATGGTACTTGTCCTGCTGGAACTCCACCCGATTCCTTCCGTGACAGACAACATCTTGGTGGCTAGCCCAGCACCTGAACATTCCTATCAGTCCAGGGATGTGCGTGTCAGTGTGTGTTCTCTTTGGCTCTCTTAGTTTATTAGGCAGTGGCATGACTATACAGTCTTGTGGCATGATCTCAGTGTGTGTATTGTGCTGCATCTGCCAGGGGTGGTTATGCATGTGTTATTTGTCCTCACACCCACATGTGGTGTGTCATGCAGTGGGGAAATTACATCCATCCTCCTGGGAGTGGGACACTGCTGTCAGTGTGTGTTGCTGGGAGTGATAGGCACCTACCCCTCATATGTCTGGGCACTGCTGGGAGTGATAGGCACCCACCCCTCATATTTCTGGGCACTGCTGGGAGTGATAGGCACCCACCCCTCATATGTCTGGGCACTGCTGGGAGTGATATGCACCCACCCATCATATGTCTGGGCACTGCTGGGAGTGATAGGCACCCACCCCTCATATGTCTGGGCACTGCTGGGAGTGATATGCACCCACCCCTCATACCCCCTCATATGTCTGGGCACTGCTGGGAGTGATAGGCACCCACCCCTCATATGTCTGGGCACTGCTGAGAGTGATAGGCACCCACCCCTCATATTTCTGGGCACTGCTGGGAGTGATATGCACCCACCCACTTGCGCCCTTGCTGTGGTACACTGCTGTCCTGGCCATACACCACTCCCAATTTACAGCTGATGTGCTGCACCAAGCCGTACGCCTGCATCCGTGGCGTGTGTACGCCTTGTGTCCATCATGTAATTGGGCTGTAGGGGTACGCGTGTACGGACCGTACCCACGCTCTGTGGGCGTGGGTTAGGTCCGTACACGCGTACCCCTACATCACCACTACTATGGTGGTACGGACCGTACCCACGCTCTGGGGGCGTGGGTACGGTCCATACCACCATAGTAGTGGTGATGTAGGGGTACGCGTGTACGGACCGTACCCACGCTCTGGGGGCGTGGGTACGGTCCGTACCACCATAGTAGTGGTGATGTAGGGGTACACGTGTACGGACCGTACCCATGCTCTGGGGGCGTGGGTACGGTCCGTACACGCGTACCCCTACATCACCACTACTATGGTGGTACGGACTGTACCCACGCTCTGGGGGCGTGGGTACGGTCCGTACATGTGTACCCCTACATCACCACTACTATGGTGGTACGGATCGTACCCACGCTCTGGGGGCGTGGGTACGGTCCGTACGCGCATACCCCTACGTCACCGCCACAATGGTGGTACGGACCATACCCACGTTCTGGGGGCATGGGTACGGTCCGTACCACCATTGTAGTGGTGATGTAGGGGTACGTGTGTACGGACCGTACCCACGCTCTGGGGGCGTGCATATGGTCCGTATTACCATAGTAGTGGTGATGTAGGGGTACGCGTGTATGGACCGTACCCACGCTCTGGGGGCGTGGGTACGGTCCGTACCACCATAGTAGTGGTGATGTAGGGGTACGCGTGTACGGACCGTACCCACGCTCTGGGGGCGTGGGTATGGTCCGTACACGCGTACCCCTACATCACCACTACTATGGTGGTATGGACCGTACCCACGATCTAGGGGCATGGGTACATCCCGTAACACCATTATGGTGGTGACGGGTAAGCGTCCATGTCCACTTCCGTTGTGGCGAGACGTGGGATTGGTGGACACGCCCCCCGAAGTGACCAGACCATGGAGGTAATTATTGTGCAGGTTGTATTTGTATTTTGTGGGGTGTGGGTTATGTTTCCTGCCCCTTGCACCCCACCCTCTGTTCTGACCTTTTGCGGCGTCTGCCTCGGTTTCTGTACACGAGGTGGTAGGCTATGAGGGCCGGGATGACTCGTAGGTTGGGGTCCATCGCTGTCCATCGCGTACCGGTGCTCCTTGTTCGCGTCGTCCTCAATTTCCTGGCAGTTTTTGGCTCCCGTAAAAAATGCTGCGTGCGGAGTGACGTCGGCACAAATCGTACTTGCTGGTCCGTAGAACACTGCCTGACTTCGTCCGGACGTCGCGTATGCGCCGTCCAGATTTAGATTTGTATGTATTTTTTTGCCGGTCGGTATTTTTTACGACACGTACGGAAATGGTGTTTCTGTACGATTCGTACTTGCGAGTTTGTAAGGTGTTTTTCCCGGGTACGAGTCGGACGGAGAAAACGCTCCGTACGACCATTCGTACCCGGGTTTTACAGGATCAGAATCGACACCTAAATGTATTTCCATAATTAACATAATTAATAATTGATTAAAAAATTCTTAATAATACCCCAAAATTATAAACATTCATTGAGTACACATGCTTCAACACTATAATATTCACAACACACACCTAAATTAAACTATAACATAAAAAACACAATTAAATATTATTTTTAAAAGAAAAACTATTACTATTGACAACTAATAATTAAATAATTAAAAATGTATTTGACATCCACCTTTTATCCCTTTAAAAGTAAAAACAACACACAAAAAATAAACAATTTAACAAAATACACATAAATAATTAACATTCATTAAAAACTATAAAATAATTATTAAACACTTAGGGGTCGATTACGATCCTGGATTTTTTTTCCCCGTACGACTTGTATCCGTATTTTTTCACGTACGAATTGTACAAGTCCCGTACAAACGGCGAAGTATGATTCGTATGTGAAAAATACATACGAATCGCCTCGGGAAAATTCTACGAGACGTTCCCGGACAATTTTACATACAAATCGTGATACTGAAGTCCGAGCGCGCAAGTACGATCTGTACTGCCCGTCCGAAAACACAAGCGCATGGAAAAGGCTCCGTACGGAGCGAACTTTGTACGAGCCCTACCCCGAGTACACTTGTGCCCGGGGTACGAGTCGTACGGCCCCCCCAGCCTCCCACCCCTCCCGCGTATGTACGGACCGTACCCCCTACCCCCGGTATGTACGGACCGTACCCCCCACCCCCGTATGTCCGCACTGTACCCCAGGCGTACCCTCCACCTGCATATGTCCGCACCGTACCCCAGGCATACCCCAATCCTCGCGTATGTACGGTCCGTACATACGCGGTGGGGGGTACGCCTGGGGTACGGTGCGGACATACACAGGTGGGGGGTACGCCTGGGGTACGGTGCGGACATACACGGGTGGGGGTACACCTGGGGTACGGTCCATACATACGGGGGTGGGGTGTACGGTCTGTACATATGCAATGTTGGGGTACGCACCGTACATGATGACACGCACGATGTGGGTGATGGCGTGTACGTCGCGTAGCGGGCCCCCTTTTCCTCGTGCATCGCAGCGTACTTAGCTTTTCCGGCACTTTTTGGCTCCCGTAAAAATATAGCCTTGCGGAGTGCTGGAGGTACGAATCGTACTTGCTGGTCCGTAAAACGCTGCCTGACTCCGTGCGGACGTCGCATACGCGCTGTCCAGGATCGGAAATTTATGTTTTTTTTAGCCTGCGGTGTTTTTTCGTACGGAAATGGTATTTCTACTTGCTGGTTTGTACGGTGGAATTCCCGGGTACGAGTCGTACGGAGAAAACGCTCAGTTCGACCATTTGTACCCGGGTTTTACAGGATCAGAATCAAACTATTTACCACCCTTTACTCCAATAAACACCACAACACACACCTAAAATTAATTACACAATTACCATAATTAATTACTAATTAATTAATTGAAATCAATTAACAAGCAATTCATAATTCATCAATTAAAAATACATTTCTTCCCACCCTTTACACCTATAAACACCACAACACATATCTAAAATTATTTACACAATTACCATAATTAATTGCCAATTAACTAATTGAAATTAATTAACAACCAATTATGAATTAATTAATAATAAATTACTTTACCCATTTAACACTATAACATCTCAATTAAACACATAATAATAAATATAAAATATCAAATACATTTGATATAATTAAATTACTTCCCACCCTATTCCCCTATAAACCCACAACCCGCTACGGAACTAAACATGCAAAATGTCCAATATAAAAATATTAATAACTACTAAAAATAATCAATTAATTTTATATGAAAAAATTACTTGCCACCCTATTCCCCCATAAACCCACAACCCGCTACGGAACTGAAAATACAAAAATAAAATAAAATAAAATTAATAACTACTAAAAATGTAACTCATATATTAAAAATACAAACAAATCTTATACAAAACATACATCACATACATATAAAATATATACTAAAATCCATACCACTAATAAAAAATCAATATTTTTAATTACTATAATTTTGCACACGATATTTTACACTTCAACATTTTTTACATTGATACTACTTACGTAAATTCGATGCTTTTGACCACGAGAATTTGTCTGTCGATATTTCTGACCCACGATATTTTTAACTCGATATTTGTGTAAATCAATACTTTTGATTCGATATTCTATCCTTGCACCACTTTGAACATAATTCTTTTCGTGATGGGCAGCCAGTGAAGGTTATTCAATGCTTTGGTAGCTGATTGAAATTTGAGGATGCCAAATATAAGCCTGGCAGCACCATTATGAAGGGTTTGAAGTTAGTTTAGATGTTTCTGTTTAAGATTGAAATAGAGGCAGTTGCAATAGTCCAATTTAGATAGAACCAATGCAGATAGGACATTTTTTTGAAGGTGGTAAGTTATAAATGGAAGGATTTTGCGAATGCTTTTAAGAGAAAGAAAGTTGCTGAGGCCATGTGATTTTATATGGGAGTCAAAAGAGAGCTTGTTATCGAAGATGACTCCGAAATTATCACCTTTTTCCACTGGGAAAGGAATTGGGCCCAGATCTTGTGGCCACAAATCTGGGGGCCAGAAATCAGCTGTATTGCCGATCTGCAGAATTTCGGTTTGTTTATCCAAAGGATTTGCTGATTCCATACAGAGTCCTCCAGGCCCCCGACTACTCCAAGGAGTTTGTGGAGCAAACGGACGCCTCCGAGCATGGGATTGGGGCCGTCCTGTCCCAGGTGAATGACCAAGGCCTAGACCAGCCCGTAGCCTTCCTCAGCCGAAGGCTGTTGCCCAGAGAACAGAGATGGAGCACCATCGAGCGTGAGGCGTTCGCCGTAGTCTGGGCCCTCAAGAAGTTACGCCCTTATCTGTTCGGCACCCATTTCAAAGTCCAAACCGACTATCGCCCCTTGCGATGGCTCATGCAGATGCGAGGAGAAAACCCCAAACTACTGCGGTGGTCAATCTCCCTCCAGGGGATGGATTTCACCGTGGAACATCGCCCTGGTACTGACCACGCCAACGCCGATGGCCTCTCCCGGTTCTTCCGCCTCAGCGAAGAGAACCCCCAAGACGATGGGTAGTACTCTCCGGCGCCTCAAACCCGAAGCTCTCTGGGAAGCCAACCTGTCTGCGTCTATTGCCATCAATTGAGCTTCAATTCCAGAAAGGGTTTTGCGTAAGTCTTTAAGAATTCCAGACCCTTTCGATATACACGCCCCCCTAATGCAAGCTCTAAATGCCTCCCATAACATGGCTTTAGTGTCCACCGTGCCCGTGTTGAGCTCAAAGTACTCGTCTATGGCCTTACCTAACTCAGTTTCAAACACTGGGTTGCGGAGAGCCATTTCAGGGAATCTCCATCACCCTGCTTTATCACCCGAACTTGGGACCTTCAGGCCTATCACGACCGGAGCGTGGTCTGACAAAGTATGAGGGAGGAGACTCGCCTCGCCCAACCAAGTAGCTACATTAGGGGCTAATAACCAGTAGTCTAGTCTGGTTCAGGTGTTATGGGGGGGCGCATAATGTGTGCACATTGGCGTGTCTGCGTGTATGTGACGCCAAGCATTAATCATCTGATAGGCATAGATCAGACTAAATAATGTGCGCCTGGCCCTAGGTTTCGTGCCTGAAGTCATGGCTGTGCCATCCAGTCGTGCATTCAATAAAATATTCTAATCCCCTCCCATACATACCCGGTCTGCCCCCATTTTGTCAATACTACCGTGTAGGTCTATGAAAACTCCGGATCATCAACATATGGGCGTATATTTTAACAAATAAAATGGTATTCAAGCAATAGCCACCCTTTCACCAGCAGAAACCTGCCTGCCTGGTCAGAATAAACCTCCACCACCGGGAATGGAACCCGTTTGTTTATTAGAATGGAGACCCTTCTAGAATATGTGCTGTTGCTCGTAAAATATCAATTAGGGCCCCAACTGGTGGCAAAACTTGGGGGATTATGCAGTGGCAAGTGTGTTTCCTGTAAGAAGGCAACGTCTACTTTAAGACGCTGCAGGTAATGCACGACTTGTTTTCGCTTACGTGTATTGTTAAGTCCCCCTACATTCCAAGACATTAGTACCATGTTGTCAATCTTAATATTACTTTGTTCCATTCTCCAAGTTTGAGGCTAATCCGCTGTTTGGACTCTCAATCATTATATACATTCTGAGCATGTGTCTACAATTACAAAGTAAAGGCAATTCTGTGACCTGTGCCCACCCCTCCTACCCCCCTCCCATCCCCTCAGTCTTCCCAAGGGGAATGCCTCAACTCCCAAACAACGGGATGATCATAATACTAAAGATTCCAAGTAATCAGACAAGAAAGGGTGCCTAAGCACTGGGGGGACAACGCTACGCCTAAAAGGAGAAACTATTTAGTTCGGCCACCCCCGCGGCAGCAAGCACCCCAGCATTCCCAGTATAGTTAGAAACACAGGCAATACTTATCAACAATATTTGTAACAGTTAGTTCGTCAGCTGGCAATGGCACTGGAGTCTGCCATTCCAGGTGAACGGTCCGGTGTGGGGGACTTTCTTGGACGACCATTCGCATCTCGTGCTCAGAGGAATTCTTGCACTGCAGAAGGCGTTTACAAAAATTTGAGGCTGACCATGCACATCAACTCTAAGTGGGCCCGGTGTGGCCGAAAGGAGGAAGGCCACGGACGGGGAAGTCCGGGTCGGGTGTGTGTGTGTTCTGGTGGGAAGCGTCGGCTAGGCCGTGTACTCGGGGGCTGCATGAGGTGCATGGGTCAGGATATGTGGTGCGGGGACAGGGATGGCCCTGCCACGAGGCCGGGTCTAACACGCGTCCCCCCCAGCTGAAAGCCGGAGAGAACTACCCATCGTCTTGGGGGTTCTCTTCGCTGAGGCGGAAGAACCGGGAGAGGCCATCGGCGTTGGCGTGGTCAGTACCAGGGCGATGTTCCACAGTGAAATCCATCCCCTGGAGGGAGATTGACCACCGCAGTAGTTTGGGGTTTTCTCCTCGCATCTGCATGAGCCATCGCAAGGGGCGATAGTCGGTTTGGACTTTGAAATGGGTGCCGAACAGATAAGGGCGTAACTTCTTGAGGGCCCAGACTACGGCGAAAGCCTCGCGCTCGATGGTGCTCCATCTCTGTTCTCTGGGCAACAGCCTTCGGCTGAGGAAGGCTACGGGCTGGTCTAGGCCTCGGTCATTCACCTGGGACAGGACGGCCCCAATCCCATGCTCGGAGGCGTCCGTTTGCTCCACAAACTCCTTGGAGTAGTCGGGGGCCTGGAGGACGGGGGCAGTGCACATGGCCGCTTTCAGGGCATCGAACGCCTCTTGGCAGGCAGAGGTCCACTGCACTTTCTTGGGTTGTTTCTTGGACGTGAGTTCCGTGAGGGGACCGACCAGGCTGCCGTACCCCTGGATGAATCTCCGGTAGTAGCCCGTGAGGCCCAGAAAGGCTCGGACCTCTGTTTGGGTAGTGGGTGGTTCCCAGGCTAGGATGGCGTCGATCTTGGGCTGTAGAGGGGCGACCTGGCCGCTTCCGACCTGGTGCCCCAGGCAGACTACCGAACCTTGCCCAATCTGGCACTTGCTGGCTTTCACGGTGAGGCCTGCCTGGCGCAGGGCGATTAGCACCCTCCGGAGGTGCTGGGGGTGCACACTCCATTCGGAACTGAAAACTGCGATATCGTCTAGATAGGCAGCGCTGAACTGTTCCAGCCCGGCCAGGACTCTATTTACCAGTCGCTGAAAGGTGGCCGGGGCATTTTTCATCCCCAAGGGCATCACGCGTAAGCGATAGTGCCCATCCGGGGTGGAGAAGGCGGACCGCTCCTTGGCTCCTTCTGTGAGCGCAATTTGCCAATAACCGCAGGTGAGATCGAATGTGCTGAGGAACCGAGCAGCCCCGAGTCGGTCAATGAGCTCGTCGGCTCGGGGAATGGGGTGGGCATCGGCTCGGGTGACTTCATTGAGTCCCCGGTTGTCCACGCAGAAGCGGATCTCTGGGGCGACACCGGGGGCAGCTGCTTTCGGGACCAGGACCACGGGGCTGGCCCAGGGACTGTCTGAGGGTTCGATCACTCCCAAGGTCAACATCTTCGAGACCTCGGCCTGAATGCAGGACCGGACTCGATCAGGGACTCGGTAGGCTCGGTGTTTCACCGGTGGGCTGTCTCCGGTGTCCACGTCATGGACACACCAGTTGGTGACTTGGGGGACCAGAGAGAATAGGTCGGAAAACTGCCCTAGGAGCTGGCGGCAATCCTCACGTTGCTGGGAAGTGAGGGATGGGGAGAGGTTCACGCCTTCTACAGAGCCATCCTTCTCTTTGGTACACAGGAGATCAGGGAGGGGATCCGACTCCTCTTCGGCCCCGTCATCGGTGGCCAGCAGGAGGCTCAGTTCCGTCCGCACAAAGTGAGGCTTGAGGCGGTTCACGTGAAGGACCCGGAGGGGGTCCCGGGGGGACTGGACGTCCACCAAGTACGTGACCTGGCTCTTCCGCTCAACGACTTTGAAGGGCCCTGTCCATTTATCCTGGAGGGCGCAAGGTTTCACGGGGGCCATGACCCATACCTGCTGGCCCGGCTGGAACTCGACCAGAGTGGCGTTCTGGTCGTACCAGCGCTTCATCTCTTCCTGGCTCGCCTCCAGGTTGGCCTCGGCCAGCTCTCGGAACTTCCTAGTCTGGTTTCGGAGGGTCAGGACGTATCGGAACACATCTCGGGGGGGCCTCTGGGCGCCGCCTCCCACCCTTCCTTGACCAGGCTGAGGGGCCCCCGAACGGGGTGCCCGTAGAGTAACTCGAAGGGGCTGAACCCCAAGGATTTCTGGGGGACTTCCCGGTAGGCGAACAGGAGGCAGGGGAGCAGGACGTCCCACTTACGCCGGAGGGGCTCTTCTAGGCCCGCGATCATCCCCTTCAGAGTCTGGTTAAACCGCTCTACCAGGCCATTCCCTTGGGGGTGGTACGGGGTGGTGAACTTTTAGGACACTCCACATTGTTGCCACAGGGACGTCATGTATTTGGAGATGAAGTTCATACCGCGATCGCTCACGACCTCACGGGGAAAACCCATGCGGGAAAAGATTCCCATCAACGCCCGGCCCACCACGGGGGCTGTGACGGTGCGCAGGGGTATGGCCTCGGGGTATCGGGTGGCATGATCCACCAGGACGAGGATAAAGCGGTGACCTTGGGAGGTTGGGGGGTCCAGGGGCCCCACGATATCGATCCCGACCCGTTCAAAAGGGGTACTGACGACAGGGAAGGGTTGGAGGGGAGCCTTGCGCTTTCCTCCGCTCTTCCCACTAGCCTGGCACGTGGGACAGGACTTGCAGTGGGCTTCTACATCCGCTTTCATTCTGGGCCAGTAGAAGTGAGTCACGAGGCGACTGTAGGTTTTGTCCTGGCCCAAGTGGCCTGCGAGGGGGACGTCGTGGGCCAAGCCCAGGAGGAGGTCTCGGAAGCCCGGGTACCACCAGCACCCGGGCGGGTCCTAGCTCCACCGACTTCTGCTCGCTGTACAAAAGGTCATTTTCCCAATACACCCGGTGCGTTCCAGTTTGGTCGCCCTCGGCCTGGGCCGCTGCTTGTTGCCGGGGCCCAACCAGGGAAGGACAGGTAGCTTGCTCCCGGCAGAACTCCTCTCGGGAGGGGCCCCCCTCGTGGCGCCACTGGGCCAACTCGGGCAGATCGCCTAACTCGGTGACCTGTGCGGAGTCGGAAGGTGGGGGTTCGTCGCTGGCGACCGACCCTCCTTGTGGGGGGACGTGGGGACCCTCGGCGGGGACCATCCTGTCTTCGGTGGTCGGGGCGCCTCCGACTTCCCCAAGGGGGGTCAGTCGGGCTGCCATAGATCGGGTGGTGGCGCACACCCACTCAGGGAGACCCATCATCCCTAGGTGGGTCTTGCGCTCGACTTGTTTCCAGGGGGAACTTTCCAGGTCGTTCCCCAGGAGACAGTCGACTGGCTGGGAGGTTCTCACTGCGACTTTCAGTTTACTGACCACCCCTCCCCATTCAAAAGTCACCAGGGCTACCCTACACAGACTTTCCGTATTGTCAGCGGAAATCACCGGGCAAAAGACGTTGGGGAGGACCTGATCTTCGTTGACTAAATGACTGAGGACACCGGTGATGCTGGCCCCGGTGTCACGAAGGGCCTCTACTTGGTGGCCATTGATCATTACGAGCTGCCCATATTTCTTCGTGTTGGAGGGAAGGAGGCTTCCAGGGACCATTTCTCTATCTCCTAATGATGCTAGGGCCATGGCGGGTGGTTCCCACTCTACGGTCTCCTCAACCTCCTCCCCCAGTGCTACATTGGCTATCTGTCTAGCGGGGGTTGTTGTCGGGGTGATGTGTGGGGCCATGGGGCATTCAGGGTCGTTGGCGTAATGCCCGGGCTTCTGACAACGGAAACAAGTGATGGTCACCCGGTGCCCCCGTCTCATGGGTGGGCCGGATACAGCTGGTGGGGGTGCCGGGAAAGGCGAAGGTTGGTTTTTTGGGGGACTGAGCTGGGACTCTCTCTGCCCTCCCTGGTTCCCCCCCCTCTCTGGCGGGGTGGTCCCTGACTGGCTCGGGGGTACTCCCCTACGGGGCACCGGGAGACCCGGGTGTTGGTCCAGCGATCCGCCTCGACAGCCAGCTTTCTCAGATCTGTGAGCTTGCTTTCGAGCAGATGCTGGCGCAGTTCCACAAAGCAGTTCGCAGCCAGGTGTTCCCACAACATGATGTCGGTTAGTTCCTCTAGGGTGGTTACCTTGCTGCCCTTGATCCACCCATCGAATGCACGGCTGAAGAAGTTTACATACTCCACCCAGGTGGTGCCCGGGATCTTCCTGCAGTCCCGGAACCGCTGGCGGTACATCTCCGGGGTGAGGCCGTACCTTGTGAGGAGGGCCTCTTTCATGTGGTTGTAGGAGGTCTGCATGGAGGTTGGTAGGTCGAGCAGGGTGTCTCTCCCTTCGCTCAGAAATCGTCCCCACAACCCGGCCCCCCAATCCTTCTGCGGGACCTGATGAGAGGTCATGGCGACCTCGTATGCCCTGAACCACTGTTGGATGTCATCGTTTTTGTAATATTCTTTGACCACATCCTTGGGAATGTGGACCTTCTGCTCCGCCGAGGAGTCCGCCCCTCGGTTTCCCGGGGGCCGTGCTTCTTCGCTTTTTGCTTTTAGCTCGATTTCCTTCAAGCTGCGTTCGTGCTCCAGTTGAAGTCTCCTTCCTTCGTGTTCCCGTTGGAGTTTCTTCTCTTCTAGCTCGCCTTGTACTCGCATCTGTTCCACTGCTAGCTTTTTCTCCGCTAATTTCAACTCGCCCTCGATTTTAAGTTTGGCCAATTCGAGTTTGTGATGGTGACTTCTCTCCCTGTCTGCGAGTTTCTCCGGGGATAGGCCCCCGTCTGGTACGAAGCTTCGCACCTGGTTGCTGCTGCGTTCTCCTTGGGAGGGTCCAGCTTTGTCGTGGAGCTCCACCGCTCCTTCTGGGTGGGGGGCTCCAGAATCCACCCAAGCTTTTAGTGCCTTCTGCATATCTTCTTTGGTGTTGAGACCAGTGGTAGCGATTTTTAGTTCTTTGCAGAATTGCTTCAGTTCTCTGTGTGTGTACTCTTCCAGTTGTTCCGCCTGCAACACGGTACTGGTGTCGTTTTCTGTGAGAATCATGGCGTTTCCTTCTGCCATCTTTGTCGGTGGTGCGTCAGCCGTTCACGGTACGATCTCTAGATTATGGGCCCGAATCCCACCGCTGCCACCAATGTTAGAAGGCGACCTCAGAGGAGCCCGGAGGGGGCCCTGACTAGCCTGAGACCAACCCTCGAGGTATCGTAGCCGGGCACTGGCGGGAGACTCCTCAAGGGAGGAATCTCGTATCTAGGATCGCACACTCGGCACCACACGACAAAGAGACACCACACAGTGGGTTCTTAAGAACAAATCTTTATCAAATCGGAGTCGTAGGATCTTTATGATCAGCACGGCAAGTATATACAAGTAGAGCACGGGCTCACAGAGTCTCGGGAAGGGGTAGGAGGTAGCGGGACAGTCTTTGTGGTTATGGATCAAATGCAGGGGCGTACCCGGCGCACAGCTCACAATACTCGAGCTGGGGGATACGCTTGTCCAGGCTCCCAGTCAGCGTCTGAGCGCCAAAACACGGCACTATGACCAATCGCAATGTTGTGATTGGCTGATTGGGAGCCTGGGGGTGCATCCTGTTCAGGGCAGCGAGGGAGGACTATGGAGGAGAGACGCGGCGATGAAGCAGCGAGAAGGTAAGTTGTTTATTTTATTTTTTAATACCCACCACTCCCCCTGCATCCTCCTCCCCTTCCACCCCTACCCCGACCTCCTATCTCCGATCCGTGCTGGCCACCACTGCATATATATGGAGTTGTAGTGATGGAGCGGGTAATATGTTTTCTTTTTATGTACCCAATCCATTTATGTATGTTTGTATTAAATTGATTAATAATTAGTTATAATAAATAATGGTTTGCTGTATGAAGACTAATCAACCTTATTAACAGAAAGAATACACGTGGGAATGCTTTGCATGACTTAATTAATTTGTGAACTAAGTTTATAGGCATATTAATATGATAAACGTTGCTTATGTGATGTTATTGTGATTTACGCTTAATTAAACGAGTACTAATGGCTTTAAACAGTGCAAATGGCTAGATAAATACACACACATATGGGTATTAGTAAGGGAATAACACTGTTTAAAACATTTCAATGTAATAATTACGTTTTGTGTTTCTTTGCTTAAGTTGACCATTTGGGCCTGCTATAAAATGGCCACCGACTGAATCAGACATTTACGAGTGATATCAATGAAGGGAAGGAGAAATGCGCCTGCACAAACTTCAGCAGCTGCGACCTGCCGGTGAACTGTCATCACTGTGCCCATCAAGGCTGCTCTGGGCAAAAGGCCAACCCTTCAAAAAAAATTGTTGCAATATGAACTATGGATTGCTAATATTCCCATACATTTGTTTTGGAACTTTTCATACATGGGAACTACATCGAATGTTTCCTGATGCATCAAAATGTATTTCAATTAACCAATGAGAATCTCTGAAAATGTCAGTTGCAACATTTGGAATGTAAATTTTAGTATAAATAATGGTAGACTAGAGAGGTAAAGTGTTCGTCGTGACTTCGTCATTTCCAGTATCCTGATGTTATGCTGACGGAGAGGACGGTGACTCTGCATGATGGAACAAGAACTTTGACGATTTGACTGAGGACCAGATTCTGACTTAGAAAACGACAAATAGCCAGAATAGGTAAATATGACTAAAGATGAAATTGAATCATTAGGATTTAACCTGCATTTGATTTAGATAAAGAAATATTAATTGAATTCATGTGTCGGGTTGTTCTTTCATTGAAATGTATTATTGAATAATTTTAGAGTATTAAGAAGTCATTAAACTAAACCCAACTAAATGATTCATCGACCTATTTCTTGATGGGAAGAGACGCTTGGGTTTTGATACAGAGAAAGTGATAAATTCCCATCAAGGAAGCAGTGTTGTTCAGAACCAATGTTCCCTTCTGAGTAGGTACGGATAGATTGATAGAATTAATGTTGGTGTTATGGGCCCCACCAGCGTATGATGTGTATGTATGTGTGTGTGTGACTGCAAAATCACTCTGTCCGTGGTAATAGGGGTAAATAGAGGAACACAAACTGCACCAGTTTTTCTGGTAGCTAGAGATGGATTTTATTGTTTTGGTTTAATGATTTTTGCCTGTATATAGCTTATCGATTATTGATTGGTATTGATATGTGTACTAACACTATATGTTGAAGTCGTATTGAGTTTTATGTAGTCTGTACGGCTTCTGGGATGTTATTATTTTATTATTAAATCTTTATTCGGTTATATAGAAGCAATTATAACCATAAAAGTACATACAAAGACATATCATCCACAGTAAACTTAGTACATAGAATTATTTAAAATAACAACGATTATTTTAACCAAGATTTGATCTATGTTGGAAGATACACTTTAAAAATGTCACAACAGTTTTTGTGATAAGTACAGTATTCAAAAATTGTAGGTGCAGCATAGCAGGGCGACATCGTCTGAAACCAAGAGTTCTTAATAGTGGAATTAGCCATCTATTACGGTGCTCAGCGTAAAACTTGCAAAACAGGACCGTGTGCATTGTTGTTTGAACCGAAGTTTCATCACAGGGACACGCCTCCAAAACCTCTTTCCATGCGTTACGTTTAGGGAATGCTACAAGCCTGTGAAAAACATTCAGTCTAAAACGTGTTAACAAGAATCGCTCAAATTGGGAATCAACATAGGTCAGATATGGTTCAATGTACAATGTGGTTGCGACTATTATGGAGTGTTGAACAGATGTCTTAGTTATCTCTTTAGTTAATCGTATTTCTTCCAAAAAAGAGAGAGCTATTGTTTTTAATTCTTTCTTAGAGATCTCAGATATTAATTCAGGGTTAACATAATATTTGGACAAACCCAAATCAATGAAAAACTTCTTTACATAAAGCAGCCACTCAATTTTCCCTGCATGCTCCAAAGACATACAGTCTGCTGCTATCTCCTTAGTAAGGAAATTCTTTGATGATGTCCAAATACGGCGCCACAAGAGGAGGGGTTGAATTTTGGCCAGATCCTCAATGTGGGCCATGCCAAGTTCAGCATGACAGGAAAAAGTGGATGCGCATTTGGAAGTCATCAAGAGAAATCTCATAAAGGTGTTCTCTGCAACTTGCAACGCAGTCGTATTTTTATGCCCCCACAGGCCTGCCCCGTAGAGTGCGATTGAGTGGCACTTCGCTACATAAATGCGAAGCAATTCTACGGGTGGTCTCTTTCCTAATTTCTGGGAAAATTTTATGAGTGCCGTTATTGCTCGCATAAGATGGTGTTTGCGAGCTTCAATAGCCGCTTTCCAGTTAAGTTTTTCATCAATCATGACTCCAAGATACGAGTATTGGGTTGTGGAATCCAGCCTCTCTTTGTCTAGAAAAATAGACTTTCCTCTTTTTGTACCCCTTCCTGCCACCATCACATATGTTTTTTTTATATTTATTTTCAGATCCAGGGTGCCCATAAACGTCGAGTACCTATCTAGGGATTTCTGCAATTCTCGCAGAGTACGCGCTAAGATAACAGCGTCATCCGCATACAGAAGCGCTGGAATGAGGTGCTCTTTTGTTTGGGGGAGGTCAAGGGCCCCTATCAACATCTCTACTTCCAGACCATTGGTGTAGAGTGAGAAGAGAAAGGGGGCCAAGACACAACCCTGCCTCACGCCGCGTTCCACCCTAAAGGACTCGGAAACTTCACCCTTTGTTCCAAAGCGGACCCTGGACGATGCGTTAGAGTACAATGCACGAAGGAGATTTACCAGGGCTGGATCTATGCCCATCTCAGTAAGAACGGACCAAAGCTTTGAATGGGAAACACAGTCAAATGCCGCAGTAAGGTCGACATAGACCATATATAGTCTTCCCTCCTTAGCTGTGACATATTTTCCCATCAATAGGCTTAAATTCAATGCCTGTTCAATTGTACCGAAGCCCTCCCGGAAGCCGAACTGAAAAACAGATAATATATTATGGTCTTCTGCCCACTCCTGTAGTCGCTGTAATACCACCCTTCCCAAAACTTTGCCAAGAGAGTCTAGTAACGATATTGGCCGATAGCAGGAGGCTTCCTCTCTATTTCCTTTCTTGAAGATCGGAATCATAATTGATTGAGTCCAAGTTTCAATTAACCCGTGATTCATTGCCGCATCGAACACCCCCTTCAGAATTGGCGCCCACAGGTCAAGTTTAAATTTAAAAAAATCAACTGGTACACCATCTGGTCCGGGGGCTTTTCCAGATTTACTAGCTTTAACGGCATTTATAACTTCGTGTAATTCAAAGGTTAATGGAATCGGAAATGAGATTTCTTGAGGGCTATCGTTCGTCTTTTCTAATGGGTCCACTACTTGTGTTTTGCTAAAAACTTTAGAGAAGTGGTTTACCCATGTTACGCCGTCAATCGCCACTTCAACTCTTGGTTGATCACAACTATCGGTCAGGAAGGGGGTCTTAACCACCTTCCAAAACATCTCACCATTTTTTGCCTGGGAACTCTCATATAATTGATCCCATAGAGATTTTTTTAATTCCTGTTTTCTCTTTTTACAAGCTAGGCGGTAAGACCTCCTTAAATCGCTGATTTCCTCTTGATCTCTTACAGGTTTTGTCAAAGCTTTTTTTAAAAGTTTATGAGCTAGGGTGCATTCATGGCTAAACCACCCTCTTTTCTCGTCCTTTTCCCCTTTGTTAGTGCGAGTTAAAAGATCTTTTACTTTCGCTAATATTATTCTAAAATTATGCAGTAATTCTAATTGATTAGTATCACTGTCTAAACATTTCCCAATTGCGGGATATGCCGCCTGGACCACCTTCTTGGTTAGTGCTTCTGGTTCTATCTTGCCCCAACCTATGGTGAAGCCATTTAATTTTGTAAGGTGGATCTTATTCTGAGCAAGAACAGTCAACATCGTATAAGGGGTAAATTTCCCCTCATCAATGGTCAAGGTAAAAGCCAGGGCTGCATGATCACTTAATATATTATTTATTAATCTAAAGCCCAGAGCTTTATTTTCCAATGTAGCTGAGACCAGGAAATAATCAATTGTTGTCTCCCAGCCCCTACCCAAATAGGTAGGCTGTAACTGTCCTGAGGAAGTATTTATTTTATTTAAAATCACTAGGCCTAATTCTGACATCATTTCATTAAGAGAATCACCCAACTTTGTGTGACTAAAATGAGACACATGATTATCAGTTTCTTCCCCCACCCCACAAATATCACTGTTTTTCACGCTGCAGGGGTGGTGATTAAAATCGCCGCCCCAAACGATGCTAGGGACTTCTGACCCTTGTATTTTTCTTGTCAATGTAAGGAGTTTATTACGAAGTGCCCCAAACAGTTCTAATCTCTCACATTCAGGGAGGTTATCATAGAAGTTCACTAGAAATACTACCCCCTTCCTTGTGAATGTGAGTTTCAGAACCTGATAATTAGTATGGAGTCTAAGGGGGGTTACTTTTAACCCAGGTATGGTGTTTTTTATAAATATCGTCAAGCCCCCCTTTGCCCTACCGTGGGGGCCCGCAACTGCAGGTGAAAAATATGTTTCATAGCCCATCAAATGTTGTTCATCGGTGGACCATGTCTCTTGTAAACAGATTACATGGTGATCTTCGACAAAGTCCATTAAGGACCCATCCGTTATTTTGGGGCATAGGCCAGCGATGTTCCATGACATAATTTCTAATCTAATGTCAGATTCTCTTATACTAGGGCTTTTATTTATATTAGTAGCTTCCACTACAGTGGGGTTCTCTAAAGCTCTTAATTCTATGCGCCCCAATTGTCCATGAGAGTCGCTACAATTATTCCTCGTTGGGGTAGTGACTATGTCACCAGTTTGTAGAGGATGTTGAACCATTTGTGGACCAATATTTTCTGTTATTTGAATTTCCACGTTTTCAGTTACGGGGTCCTTACCATTAGAAGAAAATTGACAAAATTCTATGGGTTTCCATGGTTGGGTATCTCCATCCTTGAGTCAGTCTACATCTTCCAAACTATACAAAACTGCATAAGGATTAGCAGTAGGTATATTGAACCTCTGATGTTTATAAGGATAATTATTCCACGAAGATGGATTTAAATCCTGACAAAGTTGATGGTTGCTATTCAAGAACCCATCACTTAACTGGAGATTAGAGAAGTGGTTGCGAGGGGCTTGATAGGAAGAATACCTCTCTTCTGCCCTCCGATTAAATGGGGGTTCTTTTCTAGCGTAGGGTTTAGGATGGGAAATCAATTCTCTTGGGTAGAAGTAGTTAACAAAGTGTGTGGAGATTGCTTCCTCCCCTCTAGCTTCATACCAATCCCCTATGCATCTAACCGCCCTGTGATCTCTAAAGTTTATAATAATAACGTCCCCCTTTCTTTCCTTTGGTCTTGTTCCTACCCAGCATGTACGTCTCACCATAAGAATTTCTCCATTTATGTGAGCAGGGAGGGGTCTATTATGGGTCAACCAATGAATGGTTTTGTTTTTTAACGCATAAAAGTCCTCCCTTACGCCTTCTGGTAGTTCAGGAACCCCTGTCAGAATAATTGTGTATGGGGCTGATTCTGGGGGTAAGTCCACTCTTCTACTTGGCGGAATATATTGGGACTGGGATAACCAATCGCTATTCTCTTGGTCTTTTATAGGCCTCTTCCTCACATTAGTTGTTCCCTGGGAAATATTAGCATTTTTGCTTTTTGTCTCGTCAGTTGCTTCTGGGAGTGCAATTTTTGAACTATTTACTACCTTTTTCTCCCCGTCCAATTCTTTGCCGTTTATTGCATGGTGGGATTTGCCAAACTCTGTGGTTTTATTAGATAATGTTGCCACAGAGTTTTCCCCCCGAGCAATGGTCAATATCGGCAAATTATCGGTAGGTGGGAGTTGCATTGCCACGAAAGATGTCGAGGGGTGTTGTTCATTGGAACTACTTTTGGTGTAAATATTACGCAGTTCAGAGGTAGCTAAATTGTTTCTTTCCACTTGTTTACTTAAGTCTTCCAGGTGTGCATTTATCAATCTAGACCTTTCCAAAAGTGGAAGTAAAAGAGATTTAAACAAAATCTCTATTTTTGTAAGTAGGTCAGTCATGATATCATGGCTAGAAGATACTCCCAAAGCATTAATAGTTGAATGGGAGTTTTTTTGCGGTACAGAGCCTAATAGATTCGGGTTTTGGGCTGAAGGTTTAGCCTTCTTCTTTTTAGCCACAGATGACTTCATTGGGATACAACGTCTCTTTCTTGCTGGTTGTCTATTAACCTCTGGTTCCACAATCGGCGGAGGGGTGATAACTAGGTTCGGAGAATCTGATAGCCCTGAAAGTGTTAGGATAGTTATGTTATCAGATAAGGGAACCACGCCTGAGGGATCGATATGTGGAATTTTTTTTGTCCTTCCGTGCGTAGAGTGGGTTTTGGAGGTACCTGCTCCCTCGTTTAACACATCTGGGGAGAGAGCATTACCAATCATACCCAATGAGGAACGTTTGCCTGTTAGGAGATCTAAGGATAAGCGCTTTTCAGTATCCGCTATTTCTTTCTCCAAAACAGTAGTTACGCGTTTGAAGAACTGATCGATTGTTCCTGACACTGGACCTTTAGAGGTGTTAACTGTTAAGGTACGGGGATTGTCAGCGTCAAGAGGCATCTTATGAGCTATAGAGGAAAATATGCATAAAAAGAAATAAAACAGTCCAACTATGCTCTAAGATCAAAAAATATCCACGAATTACTAAAACTTTAGGCGTTACGTAAACAATTCTCTCACCAAGCTGAGGAGGTTAGAGGGGTGGCCCGTCCCGTCCACGATCGTCCTCGGACGGCCTCAGACGGCCCACCCTTTGCCCAGGCTTAGCCCCAGCCTTAGCCCCGCACGCGTCCCGCTAACGCATGACCAGTTCCAGTCTTAATTGTAGTGGAGGGGAGGGGCCGAGAAGAGAAACCAGGTGCGTGAAGCACAAAGTCAGGCAGGGCACGCTGGTCCTCGCAGTCCCGGCAACACACTGATCCCCAAATGCACCTCAGCACCTCCAAATCGTCACAGCCAGCAGCTCCGTGGGCGATGAAAGTAAAAGACCGGCAGGTTTAAAAGGAAGCGATGACCTCGCCTGCGAGCGGCTCCCGCGAAGCGGGGGCCGCGAGGCTTAATGTAGTGGATGGAGAAGTAGGGGGAGGGGCCGAGAAGAGGAACCAGGTGCGTGAAGCACAAAGTCAGGCAGGGCACGCTGGTCCTCGCAGTCCCGGCAACACACTGATCCCCAAATGCACCTCAGCACCTCCAAATCGTCACAGCCAGCAGCTCCGTGGGCGATGAAAGTAAAAGACCGGCAGGTTTAGAAGGAAGCGATGACCTCGCCTGCGAGCGGCTCCCGCGAAGCGGGGGCCGCGAGGCTTAATGTAGTGGGTGGAGAAGTAGGGGGAGGGGCCGAGAAGAGGAACCAGGTGCGTGAAGCACAAAGTCAGGCAGGGCACGCTGGTCCTCGCAGTCCCGGCAACACACTGATCCCCAAATGCACCTCAGCACCTCCAAATCGTCACAGCCAGCAGCTCCGTGGGCGATGAAAGTAAAAGACCGGCAGGTTTAAAAGGAAGCGATGACCTCGCCTGCGAGCGGCTCCCGCGAAGCGGGGGCCGCGAGGCTTAATGTAGTGGATGGAGAAGTAGGGGGAGGGGCCGAGAAGAGGAACCAGGTGCGTGAAGCACAAAGTCAGGCAGGGCACGCTGGTCCTCGCAGTCCCGGCAACACACTGATCCCCAAATGCACCTCAGCACCTCCAAATCGTCACAGCCAGCAGCTCCGTGGGCGATGAAAGTAAAAGACCGGCAGGTTTAAAAGGAAGCGATGACCTCGCCTGCGAGCGGCTCCCGCGAAGCGGGGGCCGCGAGGCTTAATGTAGTGGATGGAGAAGTAGGGGGAGGGGCCGAGAAGAGGAACCAGGTGCGTGAAGCACAAAGTCAGGCAGGGCACGCTGGTCCTCGCAGTCCCGGCAACACACTGATCCCCAAATGCACCTCAGCACCTCCAAATCGTCACAGCCAGCAGCTCCGTGGGCGATGAAAGTAAAAGACCGGCAGGTTTAAAAGGAAGCGATGACCTCGCCTGGGATGTATGAAGTCGGTAACAGTTCCGTAGTAGGGCAGAAAAAGAAAACGCTGCTCTCGGGAAAGACGGAATTGCTGGCCCTGTAGGTACGCAGGGAGAAACGTGTAACAATTGAAGTTGCGCGTCGCATTGTTTGGGTTCGATTTGGTGACATCGTCGTATGTTGCCGTTAGAGACATTTCTGTGCGAGAGAAGTGTGTATGATAGCGAAGGGTACCTGTGAAATTTTGGTCTTTAAGTACCAGGAAACCAATTGGCATACCGATAACGCTTATCACTGAAAAGGTAGCAGGTGTTCTCTGAGCTTGTTAGAAGGACAAAGTAGAGGGAAGCGCTGCTTTGTTAACGTATGTCATAATTCTGTAGTAGGACAGACTGTTCGCTGTTCTCGGGAAAGACAGGATTCTGTGTGAATGTACTACATTTTCTTGTGTGAAAGTGCGTGAATGAAATAGCATTCGGGTTAATTGTGAAACTCTGGTTTTATTTCGCAGGAGCATTGCGTTTCCAACTATGTGTCTTAATTCTGGAGAAACAGTTAATTGATGCTTGATAGAAGGGTGAAGTAGAGGGATGTTCTACTTTATCAACAGAAGTAACGATTCTGTAGTAGGGCAGAGGTAAGCGCTGCTCTCGGGAAAGACGGGATTCTCGTGAGAAAGGTCTATTGCTATTCTGTGGTTAGCGAAGCAGACAATGGAGATGTTTATATGTTGTAACTAACAGTATTGTAAAATTGAAACAAAGTCTACCGAAGAGTCTTGTAAAGGAGGGGTAGACAGGAGACAGGAGTCAGGAGCAGGAGCTGCTGCAGCAACTGCTGACGTCAGAAAGACCGCGCTGGGATTGGACAGTCGGTCAGAAGTGTAAAACGCCCCGGATTTGTAAAGCTGCGCTAGGATTGGAGAAGTACAGGGTGACGTAGACGCTCCAGGTTTGGTGCATTAGTGTGAGTCGCAGTGGGATTTGAGGATTGTGACAGTGACGTAGACGCACCAGGATTGGTGCGTTAGTGAGAGTCGCGCTGCTATTGGACTAAAGATTGTACAGTTGAAGAAAAGACTAGGGGTTCACGGAAGAAAGGAAGATGTATTATCATTCAGCCGAGAAGAAGAAAAAATCCTTGTTTAGTAAAATAAAAGGATGGTTTGTGAAAGACAAAGAGATTGTGACAAGGGAAGGACAGTTACTTCCTCCGACGAAAACACCCGCATCCTTCATGGTTGCGAAATATGGATACCATACTTGCATTTGGTTAGACAATTGGGCAAAGTACACAAGGGAAGACGGAGTTTTAGCGTTCCCAGAAAATGGTTTGTTCAATTTGGCAATTTTAAGGAATTTGCGGGAAAGAATGATGAGTTTAGATCCACGACCTAGACCGACACAGTTCGAGGCATTGACTGAGTGGGAAGATGAGATGCATGAGCGAGAAAAACAGAGAAATGGCAGTAGATATAGATATATGTTTGGACGGCAAAATGATCGTGAAACTCATTGTGATCGAATGAGAAGGTGGCGAGACGCAAGTATGACTGAAGGACTGTTTCCCGTAAGAGCTGCAGGAGAAAATGAAGGAAGAAAATGTATAGAGAAAAGACATAATGTAGAACCTAGAAGGTATGGAGCAAATGAATCAGAGGATGATGTTCTAGATGATATGTTTTACAAAAATCCACCACCGTACAGACAGGAATCAGAGATATTAACCTCAGGTACTCCAGTGAAAGAAACCCTGCGAATCATCAAAAGAGAAGTTATGACTCCAGAGGTGGAGAGAAGAAATTCTCTTAGGGAAAGAGAGAAAGAGATGGAAAATAAGGCTGGAAGTGAAAATTCCAGGGAATTAGCAAAAACCACATTAGAACTAACAGAGAAAATAAGAGAATTGACCAAAAATCTAGAAGCAGTTACAGTCCCTGTAACCATAGGTCCAGTTATGCCCATTTTTGAAAAGAAGAAAGAAAGCGAGCATGGCCTAACAGTTCCGTATGTAAGCAATAGACAAGTGGAACAACTCCTTATGAGAGCAAGGGAGAATCCTTGGAGACACACAAAGAGTGAAGGTGAACTGAATGTGTCAAATAACCCGTTTTATAGTCCTAATTCTGTAGAAAGAAACAGAATAGTAGGAGGGTCAATATTAGAACCACAAAGAGTGACAGAACAAGGGAATGTAGAAATATCAGTAGGTATAACTACAGACGAATTGAGCGAATGGCTGAAGGGCTTGCAAGGAAAAGAAAAAGAATCCCAAACAATTGATGTGGCAAAATTACGCATGGTGTTAGAAGAGTTAATAGTAGGGACAATCCCCACAGAAAAGCTGAAAAATTACCAGGATGAGGAGCTGTTGTTTCTATGCAAAAGTGTCACTTGGAGAGCAAAGAACTTACATGACAGGTTAGAAGAAATAGCAAGAAATGGGAATTGACATGGACAAGGTGAAAGCTTTACAAAAGCCTAATCGGGTGGATTTCATGGAAAAAGATATTGAAAACATGAACACTACAGGACGAATAGGGCACATTAAGGACATAATCACATTATTAAGAAAATGGGGAGATGTGGATAAATGGAAAAGTAGGTGGTATAGAAAGCGAGATGATACCTCAGACAGAACTTTCCCAGCATTTCCTGTGAGAGAAAAGGAGAAGGTAGTGACAGAGTTTCCCATGAGAGAGATTCCAGGAGGGGGATATGTGCATGTCCCATGGACGAGACAGGACATTTTGTCATTTACAAATGACTTCCCTCGATTGCGAGAAAAGCCCGTCGAGTGGTACAGACAGGTGGACAGATTTGTTAAGCTGTCAAAAGTACTGTGGATTGATCTAAATAGCCTATTTGATATAATAGTGCCATCAGACTTATGGCCAGAATGCAAAATAGTTATAGATTGGCCAGCTAAAGAATACCCGAGAGATCCCAAAACAGGAGCACCAGACCCCGAGGTAATGAAGAAATATGAACAAGTTATGGTATTTTTGAAAAACAAAGTGCCTCCCAAAGAAACAGATTGGGTAAAAATAGATCGAACACATCAGGAAGTGAAAGAATCAGTTCATGCTTACTATGAAAGACTAATACTAGCTTTCAAGCAGTTTAGTGGAGATGAGAATCTTGGTGAAAAGGATCTGAGTCATTTTGTGTACAGATTTGTATATGGTTTACGTCCTGAAATTAGTGAAATGATAAAACAACACACAGTTGATTGGCAAAGCAAGAAAATTGACGAAATCCTGAGACATGCTAAATACTTTAGTGATGAGATTGAGGCACAGCAACAAAAACTAAAAGAAAAGGCAATGTGGGCACAAGTGAAAGTTGCAGAAAGACAGGAAGCTCAGTTAGTCGAACAAGCAAATAACCCAGGAATCAAACCGAGATTTGGCCCAGGAAAGGGGAAAGGTAATATAGAAGAAGCTAAAAAGAAGTTTCCATGCCACAATTGAGGTAGGTTAGGGCATTGGAAATGTGAGTGTAAATATCCACCTAGTACTAATAATGAAAATCCATCATTGAATCCACAGGTGCAGTGTGAGGTGAGTGGCCAACAGCAGCAACAGCAGAAGGCTGTTAATCCACAGAATCAGGTGCCAAAACCGCCATTACCGCAAAGCAGAAACACCCAGAAATATAGTAAAAAAGTGGGATTCTACAATGAAGAACAGGTAAACAAACCGCAAAGCGCAAGCGCTGTTTCACAATATTGGCTGCGAAATGACGAGAGTGATTCAGAGGAGAATTATTGACGGTGCCGAAGGGAGGAAGAGGAGTGCATGCTTGGCGCAACTCTAGAAATAGATCAGACAGGACCATTTGTGGATGGGAAAGTTAATGATGAAAACATTACTTTTCTAGTAGACACTGGAGCTACGCGATCAACTGTCAGGTCAGCAGATGTAAAGAATCTTCCTCTTTCGGATGAAACAATCCAAGTAGTTGGTGTGTCAAACACACAGATTAGGACATACCTTACAGAACCAGTAAAGGTCAAAATAGGGAAATTCACAGATATGCATCGTTTTGTGGTGTGCGACACCAGTCCTGTAAATTTGCTAGGAAGGGATCTTTTGTGCAAGATGAATTGCACTATATTCTGTACCCCAGATGGTATAGCATTTGAGACACCAGATGAGGATGTACTGTATAAAATGACAATAGCTAATCAAAAGAATGAAGTTACAGGAACGTATGCAGTATTTAACCCTGATGAATTACCCAAAGAATTGAAGCAGTCTGTGAAAGTAGGAGTCTGGGATTTTACTGGAGAAGATGTAGGCCTTATGAGAAGTATAGATCCAGTAAAAATTACATTAAAAGAAGGAGTAGTTTATCCAAACATTCCACAATACAGACTGACACCTGAAATAATTGAAGGAGTAACACCTTTATTTGAGAAAATGATTCAACAAGGAGTTTTGAGGGAAATAATGAGCAGTCCATGTAACTCACCTATAATGGGACTGAAGAAACCTAATGGAAAGTTCAGAATAGTACAGGATTTGAGAAAGATTAACAAAATTGTTGTGTCATGTTGTCCCATTGTTCCAAATCCATCAGTGATTTTGTATCAGATTCCCTATGATACAGAATGGTACACAGTAATTGATTTGTGTCATGCTTTCTTTTCCATTCAGTTGCATCATGACAGCCAGCCGATTTTTGCATTTCGGTTTGGAGAGCGTATTTTGGCATGGTGCCGAATCCCACAGGGGTACACAGAGAGCCCCTCAATATTTAATCAGTTGCTGAAGAAATCGCTGGAAAGTCTAACAATGCCTGAAAATTCAGTTTTGGTCCAGTACATTGATGACCTACTGGTGGCATCGAAAACACGTGAAGCTTGTGAAACAGACACGATAGCTTTGCTGAATCATTTGGCAGATGGAGGACTAAAAGTATCTCTGACAAAATTGCAATTCTGCAAAAAGGTAGTACAATACCTAGGACATAACATTGAAAAAGGGCTGAGAAAAGTAACAATAGACAGAATAAGAATTATCAGAGGAATGAGAGCCCCAATGACACAAAGAGAAGTGAGAATGTTCCTAGGGATGGTTGGCTACTGTCGTCAGTGGATAAGTAACTTTTCCCTGATTGCCAAACCATTGGTAAAGTTGACAAAAAGTGAGGTTAAAGACCCCCTTGAATTGAACAAAGAAGAATTGGCAGCATTTAGACAATTAAAGGACAGCCTTTGTGAAGCCCCAGCTCTGGGTATGCCAGACTATGAGAAAGAGTTTGAGTTGTACTGCAGTGAGAGAAACGGATGTGCACTCTCAGTGTTAATACAGAAACATGGAAGATTGAGGAGACCAGTTGCATATTTCTCGCCAATGCTAGATCCAGTAGCTGTAGGTTTGCCAGGATGTCTGAAAGCAGTAGCTGCTACATGCCGAAGCCTAGAGCAAAGTGAAGGAATTGTGATGGGATATCCAGTAAGAGTGTTTGTACCTCATGATGTGGCGATCCTTTTAACAAGGAGCCGAACACAGTACATGTCACATAGTCGGCTGACTAAGTATGAGAAGGTCATTCTAGGTGCAACCAATGTGAGTCTGGAGAGATGTGTGAATGTGAATCCAGCCACACTATTGCCAGATGCAGAGAGAGTGGAGGTAAGAGATGATGTTGATCATGATTGCTTGGATGTGCTTGATTTTTGCACGAAACCCAGACCAGACATAAGAGATTTACCATTGCCAGAAAGTGATTATGTGATGTTTGTGGATGGATCTTGTTTTAGAACGGATGAAGGATTGTTGAGTGCAGCCTATGCAATATGCACAGTTGCAGCTGTCATAGAAGCATCACACTTGAAAGGAGTTAAATCCGCTCAAGTAGCAGAATTAGTGGCACTGACAAAGGCATGCAAAATTGGGAAGAATGTGAGAGTGACTGTGATAACTGACAGCCAGTACGGCTTTGGAGTTGTCCACGACTTCGGCCAACTTTGGCTATAGAGAGGTTTCCTGACCTCCAGTGGAACTCCTATAAAGAATGCAGAAGTGGTTGGAAAATTGCTTGAAGCAATACAGCTGCCTAAAGAACTGGCTGTTGTAAAATGTGCTGCTCATAGTCAAGGTAGTGATTACATCACTACCGGGAACCGATATGCAAATGACATGGCCCAGTATTGTGCACGAAACCACTATTCAATCAATCGGGCAAAGGAAAAAGAAATGTCTTCTTGCTCCTTAATGTTTACTAACGTTGTGGGAACATGGGAAGAAGTGAGGCAGTTACAGGATGAAGCAGGAGATGAAGAAATGAAACAGTGGGTAAAAGCAGGTTGTGCACCAAGGGAGAAAGATCATGTGTGGGTCTATCGGGATGGAAGACCAGTAATGCCTGATAGCATGATGTCAACCATGGCACGGATGTTTTATGGCCAAGGACACATAGGGAGAGATGCCATGATAAGGGCCTTTAAGCAGACCTGGTACAATGCAAAATTCAGGTTGATAGCAGAAAGTCTCTGTCAAAGATGCCTGATATGCCAGCAATACAATCCTGGAAGGAAAACAGTGGTGAGCCTAGGCACAATAGGCCGAGAGGGAGGGCCTTTCACCAGAATGCAAATAGATTTCATTGAAATGCCCCCTTGTAACAGGTTTAGGTATGTTTTGGTGATAGTCTGTCTGTTCTCCAGGTGGGTGGAGGCATTTCCAACAAGAAGAAACAATGGAATAACAGTGGCTAAGCTATTGTTAAGAGAATTCATCCCAAGGTTCGGGTTCCCAGTGACCATTGAATCAGACAGAGGAGGACACTTTTACAATGAAATCATGAGATTGATCTGTGAAGCATTGAGTGTACAACAAAAACTATATTGTGCCTATCGACCAGAGGCTTCTGGTGTGGTTGAACAAATGAATGGTACGATCAAAAACAGAATAGGGAAAATGTGTTTAGCCACAGGAATGAAATGGCCCGATGTCTTACCTCTAGTCCTGATGACGATTAGATCTACTCCAGACCGAACCACAGGGTTGAGTCCCTACTAAATTATCATGGGACGCGCCATGAGACACGTGTTGGTACCAGTCAACAAGTTAATGACTATAACTGATGACATGGTTTTGGATTACTGTAAAGGCCTGGCTGACGCAGTTCATTCTGTGTTTCATGAGGTTGGAGCGGATGCCACTACCCTTGAAAGAAAACCAGCCCATGACCTGAGCCCAGGGGACTGGGTGAGAATAAAAGTCCACAGAAGAAGAAATTGCTTGGTTCCAAGGTGGGGAAGGCCAAGGCAAGTTGTCCTGACCACAACAACTGCTGTGAAGTGTGCTGGACTGAAAAATTGGATCCATGCAAGTCACACTTTGAGAGTTTCAAATCCAACAGACAGCATTGGAAAAGAATATTTTGATGATTCAGAATTGAGTGCTGATTCAGACAACGAGAATTCAAAGACAAGAGAAAATCCCGAAAGGGGGGAGAAAGAGCCAAGACTAGCTCCAATTCCACAAGGAGAAATCCTGAGGAAAAGATTGAAAATTTCAGATACAAGTTCAGATTCTGGAGACGAGCAAAATACCAGTGGTTAACACAAAAAGAAGAAGAGAAAAGAAAAGAACATTCCATAAGAGGTGACATTTACACCAGATGAAAGAGTAGGAGAAGTTCCACCTGAGAAGATTCTTGAAGGGGAAGAAAGGACAGAAATAGAGAGAGAGGGACAGATTTCTGCGGAAATCCCCCGAGGAGGTGTAGGGACATCCAACACTGAGTTAGGTGAAGGGACAAGTAGCAAGCAGAAAGATTGCGTGTCGTAGACCCAAGGAGGGACAGAAGTAGGGCAAACACAAGAGGTGGAAAAAGAAACTGTTGGAAAAGAAAAGCCAATTGAGACAGAATCTAAAGACAGTGAAAATGAAATACCAGAGGGTCGAATTCTGAGAAAGAGAACTTGGATCGAGGAGAGAAACATTAAAGAAGGCAAACTAAGAAGAAATGCTAAAGGAGACCTTTGACCAAACAAAATAAAGAGACTGAGATATCGATTGACACAAGTTAAACCCTCAAAAGCTGAACAAGTGAACGAAGTGACAAGTCAGCTCAAAGCAAAAGAGGGAGAGACAGAGGTGTCTGAAGAAAACAAATGATCAAGAAAACCAAACCAGAAGTATAAGTCACCTGAATGGACATATGTGGCACTGCCTGAACAAGGTGAAGAGGTAGATAGTCAAGGAAATCCAGAGAAGACTCTACTGATAGTGGTGGAGGATGAAGAAACAGTGGAAATCCTGAGAGTTATCCTATCCGATATTGGAGAAGAAGCGGAAATTCAGGAATTTCTGTATTTGGATGATGAGAAGAAAGTGAAAAACGATGAAATGCCAAACTGAGTAATTTCAAAAGGTCTTTGTGGAAAATATAAAGGATTGAATAAGAAATCGAAGGACTGGGATAACCTGATAAGTGCTTAGTTCTTTCAGGGGAAAGAACAAGGAGTGGAGTAGAAGAGGCTAAATCAAAAGACACGGTCAATTTGTCAAGATGGCTAACATAGATGATAATAAGAGTAGATGCACCTTTATGAAAAGATGGTGTAAAATGTGTTGTTGTTGTGCAGGATTATTAATGCTTCTTTAGAGCGTACTCGCTCTACTGATCTCTTTCAAAGTAACTTTAGATACACTAGAAGGGCATACAGAGAATATGACTAACATAGTGAAGAGTTCACAAAAGGTAGTTCCATTTAAAACAAGCACTGAACATACACACAAGGATAGGTCTATAACTGATTTTTCTAGCAATGTGTTTTCTAAATTATTGTATGAATATGTAAAAACAATGGACGTAAGGGATTGCTACGTATGTATGCAGTTACCTGCCTCTGTTTCAGAAGGAGTGACTTATCATCACCTCCCAGCAACTTATGGAATAACATGTAGTGTTTTAACCAGTATATTTTATCAAGTAGGGAAATTAGAATATAATTTGTCAAATATAGATAACATTCTTGGACAATTGCCCATGAATAACGAATTGAATCCTGCTAAAACTGCTAATGTATTAGGTGAGATTTTTTATAGAAACTAAGGAACTAACATTAGAATATATTTTTAGAAACAATTTAACTTGCAGTTTGAAGAAAGAAGAGAAAACATTTTTAGATATGGTTGAGGAAAGGAGATTAAGGATGCATAAAAAGGCAGAAGGACATGACTTGAGGAAAAATGTTTGGGACATAGACGAAGAAAAGGAGCTGAAAAATGAATCTAGTCCAACAATAGCTATAGATACACCACAGAAAGGCAAATTATGTATTATGAGGGAAAGATCCCAATATGATTATTATTATATAGGGACTAGTGAGTGCCATCATACATATTTTATTGCATCCGGATGGGGATTTAGAGGTGGAGATGATCCAGTTTTTCCAGGATTGTACTACATTTGTGGGAACAAGGCTTATTACAGGTTGCCCGACCATTGGTGTTGCACATGTTATGTTGGCCTGGTCTTTCCAAAGATCTTTCACATGGATAGAGTAGAAAATAATGGACAAAATAACCTATTAATGCGTAGTAGAAGAGAAACTTGGTTAGAAATTGTAGGTGACATTTTTGGAGCCTTGATACCAGCAGTGGGAATATCTTTGAATGCAAATAATATTCGGAAACTGTCGACAATAGTGGATTGCTTGTCAACAAGCACCGCTGGAGGATTTCTTTTGGTAAACACTGAAATGGTTGCTATGCATGCTATAATAATGCAAAATCGACTTGCCTTTGATATCTTATTGGTAAAAGAGGGTGGAGTCTGTGGAATGCTGAAAGTTCAACATTGTTGCACTTACATTCCTGATGAAAGCAAAGATCTAAAGGTTTCTATCAAACATATTACAGAATTGCATGATGAAATAGTACCACTGGAGGTTGAAAGTATCTGGACTAAAATTAGTAATAAGATGGCTGCTATTAAGAATTTCTTAGGTAAATTAGGTAGTACTATATTAGGGAAAATATTATTTCCATTAACGTGTGTAATTTTCATATTATTAACCCCTTCCCCGCTCATGACGGAACCACTCCGTCATGAGCCACGGTTGCGCTGTGCTCATGACGGAGTGGTTCAGTCATGCTGCGGCCGTTGCCGGCCGCTCCGCCCACGCGGCGCTAATTCCCCGCCTGTGCGGGCGATTAGCGCAGTAGGCGGAGACGTGACGGAACCACTCCGTCATGAGCACAGCTCAACCGTGACTCGTGACGGAGTGGTTCTGTCACGAGCACAGCGGACCCGCAACTGCCCCCAAACCCTCCCAGCGCCGCGGCGGAATTCCTGCCGCGGCGAAGGGGTTAATACTTAGACTAGGATGTATGAGTTGCAGACATAAAAGAAATAAACAGAAAATTAGACGAGAAATTATCAAAAAGAAGGAAAATAAACAAGAAAGAGATTTTGAAGAAATAGAATTGGAAGAATGGAAGGAGAGTATGTATGACAAAACTAAAAGAGAAGATGAAGGGGAAACATAATTATAATTGAGCAAGAAAACATTTGAATTTCCGTAAAAGGGGAAGATAAAATGAATTCATGGGTTTTGTTTTTGTGGTGATAAAATCACCAAAGGGGGGATTGATGGAGCGGGTAATATGTTTTCTTTTTATGTACCCAATCCATTTATGTATGTTTGTATTAAATGGATTAATAATTAATTATAATTAAATAATGGTTTGCTTTATGAAGACTAATCAACCTTACTAACAGAAAGAATACACGTGGGAATGCTTTGCATGACTTAATTAATTTGTGAACTAAGTTTGTATGCATATTAATATGATAAACGTTGCTTATGTGATGTTATTGTGATTTACGCTTAATTAAACGAGTACTAATGGCTTTAAACGGTGCAAATGGCTAGATAAATACACACACACACATGGGTATTAGTAAGGGAATAACACTGTTTAAAACATTTCAATGTATTAATTACATTTTGTGTTTCTTTGCTTAAGTTGACCATTTGGGCCTGCTATAAAATGGCCGCCGACTGAATCAGACATTTACGAGTGATATCAATGAAGGGAAGGAGAAATGCGCCTGCGCAAACTTCAGCAGCTGCGACCTGCCGGTGAACTGTCATCACTGTGCCCATCAAGGTTGCTCTGGGCGAAAGGCCAACCCTTCAACAAAAATTGTTGCAATATGAACTATGGATTGCTAATATTCCCATACATTCGTTTTGGAACTTTTTATACATGGGAACTACATCGAATGTTTCCTGATGCATCAAAATGTATTTCAATTAACCAATGAGAATCTCTGAAAATGTCAGTTGCAACATTTGGAATGTATATCTTAGTATAAATAATGGTAGACTAGAGAGGTAAAGTGTTCGTCGTGACTTCGTCATTTCCAGTATCCTGATGTTATGCTGACGGAGAGGACGGTGACTCTGCATGATAGAACAAGAACTTTGACGATTTGACTGAGGACCAGATTCTGACTTAGAAAACGACAAATAGCCAGAATAGGTAAATATGACAAAAGATGAAATTGAATCATTAGGATTTAACCTGCATTTGATTTAGATAAAGAAATATTAATTGAATTCATGTGTCGGGTTGTTCTTTCATTGAAATGTATTATTGAATAATTTTAGAGTATTAAGAAGTCATTAAACTAAACCCAACTAAATGATTCATCGACCTATTTCTTGATGGGAAGAGACGCTTGGGCTTTGATACAGAGAAAGTGATACATTCCCATCAAGGAAGCAGTGTGGTTCGGAACCAATGTTCCCTTCTGAGTAGGTACGGATAGATTGATAGAATGAATGTTGGTGTTATGGGCCCCACCAGCGTATGATGTGTATGTGTGTGTGTGACTGCAAAATCACTCTGTCTGTGGTAATAGGGGGAAATAGAGGAACACAAACTGCACCAGTAGGAGAGTAGGATCTGCTTCACATGGGTACCCCCACTTTTGCTGGTGTTTCACTGTTTTTCGACCTTAGTCTGGCTGTGGCCCTGCTAATCAGGACCCCAGCCTAGCTGCTTCCTCTCTAAAATGGTTTCCATGTACATTAGGTACATCTCTAATTGGATTCTGGAGTGCCTTATAAGCCCCTAGTATAGGTATACTATGTACCTAGGGCATAGGTACCTCAGAGGCCTACCAGGAGCTGAAGCATGTATTATGCCACCCCGGGGAAGCACTCCAAACTGACAGCACAGGTCTGCTACTGCAGCCTGGGTAAGGTGGTGCATGTACTCCTTACTGTGGTATAGGCTACCTATATCACTACCATTGTACACACATATAAAACCTATAAGTCACTTCTATGGCAGGCCTTAACAATTCTGAAGGCAGAGTGCTTGGTTTTTATGTGAGAGGGTGCCCCTGCATGAGCAGAGCCCCTCTGCAGCGTTCAGAGTTCCTCCTCTGATGCTGTTTGTGGTGCAGCCTGACCATATACTCTTAAGTGCATTATAACCTCGTGGTAAATGCTAACTTTGGAATGGCTGCATGGAAACATGTCGTGTTTGGTGTCAAACACTTTGGAATACTACCCCCACCACCAGTTCTGGCGGCGGGGGTAGCATTCCACCCTTCTAGAGGGAGAGACATGTTCACACTGGTCTACCCGGTAAAGACTTTCTAAAGCCCTGGCATCACAAAATGGATGCCACTGCCACAGACACGGGTCTGGCCTCCTGCTGCTGACCGAAACTCCGGCAGGGGAGGCCTGGACAATAGGTTTCCTGTCCCAGCGAGGTGTAACCACCTCCCCAGACAGGCAGATGTGTATTGGGGCTGGGCTGGAGCACTCTCTGGTGCTTTGAAGTCCTGCACTGGGGGCACACTTGGTGTCCCTGTGCATAGTCCAGTTCAAACCGGTTGCAGGGGCTACCTGCCCCTGCTCTGGCACAAAACCGGACAAAGGAAATGGGTGTAACCACCCCTCTTAACAAACCCTCCCATAGGTGGGTCCCTATTTCAACTAGAAGACTGACGAAATCTCCCTTGGGGTCAAGGAGGGACTCCCCTGCTTGGCAGGCACAAAAGAAGCAACTGTCCGATCTGCAACTCTGAAGCTGCCACTGGACGCCGAAGTCTTTGCATCACCAGAGGTATATTTCCAGATTTCCCCAAGGCTAGCCTGAGTCCAGAGCAAAGCTGAGGCCCGTGGCTATCGTGGGTGACGTGGAACCGTGACCCCTGGACACAGTGAACTTTTGCCGGTCCATTATCTTCCTGGACTTCCTCGAAGATGTGCTTTGGGCTTCGAGTAGCCCCAGCCTTTGGCATCTACAGCACCGAAGATCTCTGGCCTCCACTCCACGAGTGACCCGTGGGCCAGTTTCCAGTGCGACTGCTCGAGGCTCCTTCGCGATCGCTAGCACGTTGGCTAGTGGGTCCCCACAAAGACAACTCCTCTTCTGATTGCGCTTTACTGGTTGCTCCAGACTTGCCCTGACTTACCCATGCTGGGTGAGTCCCCCAGACCTTGCTGGTCTGCACCGAAGTCCTTTCTCTGTTTGCAAGTGACTTGCCATTGCCAAGGCTTGTTGGGTCCAATCCAGTCGCCGACACCGCAGCACTCGACAACTCGAATCCAGCTCCTGGCTGTTGTCAACGCCTCCTGGACCTCGTGGCTGAAGAGTCAAGACACCCGTCAACTCGGCTGAAGTACCCGACATCTGTGGGCATTCGTCTATCGTGCCCCTGGTCACTGGCTAGTGACCCAGACTCTGTCCCCTCTGCTCTCAGGTTCCTTCCATCCTAGATCCAGGCTTGGATCGCTTCGGACACTTCTCCTCTTCACGGCAGCAGAACTTCTTGAGCAGCTTCCATTGAAAACGCTGCCGCGACCCGGCACCATTTGACACCTATGCACCCGCTTCCCTGGGTGAGGTAACTCGAGTACTCCGGTGCTCCCGTTGTGGAAATATGGATTTTTATGATCAGTTATGTCCCCTATCTTGGACCCCAACGGTTTCATGTATAAATCACAAGTACATGTATGTTCTCTCCAGTTCCAGTTATGAAGACGCAAACACATGTGCGTCCACCGTCAACATGTCCTCTTTCAGATCCGCCATGAATGGGCCGGATATTCTATTCCTAAGTATGAAAGGCCACCGGCTTTATATGGTTCATTTATCCCATTTTACAGTCCAGGCGAGTAGACCCTGATTCTGCCATTAAGCCTTTTTCCTGCCTTCTGCCTCTGAAAGCTCCAGTCTGAGCTCGCATCTGTATCCATGAACTTTGTCCTACTCCCTGCGCGGCTAACGGTGCCTGACTCGGCCTGTCGGCCTATCTGCCTGCCAAAAACTGTATTTCACCTTCAAGATTATCTGCTCTGCTCCGCTCCTCATCCGATGCATTCCTGTCTAGTAGTTTAGGTAAACATTCTTCCAGCTTCCGTGCAAAGGGCCAGGCCTCGCAGCCCTCATGCAAGTAATTCATAGCCTGTTACCATGGAATATTCCTACCCCCTCGCATCTAGTGTAGACACTTAGACGCTTGTACACGCACTAACAGTCAGTATAGTCAGTATAGAATAAGATTCTATCATAAGAGACCTCTCTTTTTGGATAACACAGTTCTTTAAACATAGGATATTAGATATGATTTGGGATTAGGTTGACATAACCCCAGACTTCTGTCTCCACATGTAGAGCTAAATGTCAAGTCTCTCTCTCCCCCTAGTTGCACGTCAAATCACACGTCATGCTGCTGCGCGCGCATCTCTGCCAAGTATTTTTGCTGACATTGCGAAATTCTTTCATGGAACCACCCATTTATGACATCACACCTAATGACGTTCTTTAGTTACGCCTAGTTACACCCATTTTTTAGTTACGCATGTATGTTTTATCACTGTTATCAACTGTTACGCCTCCTGCATCTGTTTCACTATAATGCCTCTTCTATAAATATGATTATCTGTCAATAAAGTATGGTCCTTCACTTCCTGAACCTTCGTGGTGATGGAATATGGAGTCCATCAATTCGAATTGATTTTGGAATAAAGCCCGTTCCGAACCTCTAATACCACGGATTCTGCCTCTTATTTTACTGAGCTATTATTATAGATTTTCCGCATCAAATTAAGTACCGGTAATTAAATTATTTACCACATATATGGCGCCCGAATAGGGACACTTTCTCATCTCACGCGCCGGAGGTGCGTTGCAGGCCCGGTCTCCTGCCACAGCTGGACGGACAACAACGCGTACCCACAGGATTTCCTGTATCTCCCTCCTGCCGAGCGGGGGTAACTGAGGCTGCGATCAACACCCAGACGAGGCGGTGAGAAGTGCGAAGTATCCCGACCAGAGCCTAGCTGAGAGAGCAAGATCCGAGGTATACAGAGGCCCACCAGGTTCCGAAGTTCCGAAGTTTCGAGTCGAGTCCAGTCCGGTCCGAGTCCAGTTCAGTTCAGTTCCGAGGCCTTCCGTTCCGAGCTACCCGGTGAGTACCATTGTCGGGGAGGCGTTCTGACGTGCACATAGGTTGTGCCGGTCAAGACGGGTTTGGGTACACAAATCCGGTCTGCACTGTTTCAGCAGTGTATCTGTACTGTTTAGCAGTATATTAAGTATGTCTAGTATATAATCCAGAATTACCTAGTTAGTGCCGAGTATTATGCTTAGTGACTAGTTCCCTAAATGGCCATCATTGTTGTTCATTAAATGTTAAATGTTAAAATGTTTTAAATACGTTCTGCATATTGTGGTGTGAATGACTGTTCATTATTGTGTTTTGTTGTATTAAAACGTGTTCAGAATTAGGTATCAGATCAGTTCTCAATATGCCGCTCTTTTCGAAATTAAGACAGATCAAAACTAGAAAAGGGGTACTCGAAGAAGCTGTTCCCATTCCTCCTAGGGACACTCCAGGGTACTTCATGTATCATAAACATGGCCTAGACGCCATATTATTTCTTGATTTATGGGCAGACTACACCAAGGAATTACCAGAAAGTCAGAGGTGGCCCGCAGCTGGGACCTGGGATGCAGATTGCATCATGAAAGTAGAGAAAGAATTATGGAAAAAGAAAGCTAGACAATCACAGAAAGATGCCATTGAATTATGGCGTAAAGAATCGTATAGACGTACAGAAAAAGCACTCAGACAGGAAGAGAAGAGTAAGGAGAATTCAAATAAAGTTCGAGAAAATCTATTAATTGAAGAAGGTACTCGAGTAAAATCAGAACAAGTAGACAGACAAAGAAATGCCCTTATGAATGGTATGTATCCTCTTCTGGCCGAAGGGTTACCTAAGGCTACTCCGGAGATACCAAAAGACTTGCCACCCCCATTGTTTCCGATAAAAGCACATCCCAAAGGGCATCCCAGAACCACAGAAGATGTTTTCCTTTCTTCTTATTTAGACGACGCCGCTCCCGAGTATGCTAATACCGCGCCACATAGACCGCCTGCCGAGGGGGTTCAACGCCAAGACCCTCCTCCGTCTGTACCTCCGCAACAACAAACTCCGATACAAGTTCCGGCAAGCACATCTGTTTCTACAGCTGTACCCACACCTATGGTTGCTATATCACGTTCAACGAATCCTTTCACATTCAGCACCCCAGGCGGTGCTACAGGAGGTACAACAAACATTTTTTCCACGCCACCCAGAGTAAATAAACTTTCCTTTCAAGAATTAGCCCACCAACGTACGCCCAAACTAGTAACTCCCGACACGCTTAAGGAACTTCTAATAGATTGTAGATATGATCCTGTGCCCGGCAAAGAGGACGAAATGCTGCTGGCATCATTACGTATCCGACGAGCTGCAATATATTTAGGGAGGCTACCAGGAATGACTACACATTTAGAAAATATATATCATTTTGTCCAGTCAGGGCGAGATTCTGAAAGTATTAATAGAGCCATGGAGTACCAGAAAGTGGAGATACAGGGGGAACTGTTACGTTTCCTCATAAATTGTGTGGTCAGAAATCAAGACCGACCAGGAGTAAATCCGGAAGAAATGCAAATTCTTACCACATGGAGTCGGAATATATCAGAAGGGAGACATGATAAACGATTAAGTATAATAGCTATGTGCCGAAAAATCCGCAAAGAAATAGAACGAATACACGAAGAAAGATTAGCAGTAGACCAGCCTGAACAAACGGAAGAGGGGGAAGAATTAGAACTGCCCACAGGACAGTTAGAAACAATGGCCTATGTAGGTAGAGGGAAATATTGTAATAATACTAGATGCTTTACTGATCCGATACGTCCGATACGTCCAGATAATAACAGAAATTTCCAAACACCTATAATAAATATAAGGTCCCCCGAACATGCGTTCCAAGCCGCTGACAAATTACTCCGAGAACGAAGGGGTTATCATATACTCGATTCTATGGACGAACAAGAATTAGCCAGGTCAGCCGTTCACTGGGTTGACAGTCCCGGAAAATATAGTGATGATACATTAGGGCACACGTTTTTGAACCTCACCCCAGATGAACAGCGTTTAGCTGGTATCTATATGATTCAACAACTCCTTATATTATATAAAAGCCAACACTCCGATCCTGGTCCCTTACCTGATATATTGACTGAATTACTCACGAATAAATGGAGAGGTTCAGGTACTGAGTTAATTAGAGAAATACTAGAATCCAGAAAGCAGTACATTCTTTTTGTATGCCCCGAACATGTCTCACTGCCCATCAAGGAAAGAACGACGTATTATATGGATAGACAGAATCCCTTACGCGAAGTGCACCCGATAAAAGGTGATGACAATCAGTTTAAACGTGTGTTTGTATACACACCCATATCTAAAATAGAACTATTAGAAATGAAGAAAGTGGTACCCAGTCATGACAAAGACCCAGCGGGTTTCCACCGTGAAATTAAAGACATGTTGCTCATGGGAGAGTATACCTATCCCGACATTATGAAAATATTAAAGGTATTAATGCCTGCGGGCATTTACGAAAAACTCAAGGAAAAGGATTGGGAGGTGGGAGACCAAAAGATAGATTGGACAGCATTAGAAAACGAAGAAAAAGCTCGAGGTCCAGGTTCAGGACTTGGGGACAAGACCAAAACACTACCAGGTTTACTAGTACAGGTACTGCCACGTTTATTAACTACGAAAAAGGAAGACTGGGGTGCAATCTCAGCCTGTAAACAAAAGCAAGATGAGGACACTAGTGATTTCTATGCCCGATTCGAAAAATGTTTTGGTATAAATAGTGGAATAAAAGCAAGTAGCGAATCGTATCCACATCTGTTTGTGACAAAATTAGTTGAAAATTCCTTGCCCCAAGTTAAGAATAGAGTATTGAAATTCGAGAGTACCTGGCAAGGTAACACTCCGTCACAAATGTTACAAATGTTACAGTACCATCACAATAGAATTAGAGAGGAACAAGAACATGAACAAAGACGCATGAAAGACACGAAAATGAAAATGCTAGTTTCCCAGACAGTTCCAGCTGACGGTCATAAAAAGGGTATGACACAGTCCAGTGTTGTACCAGGTCCTGTAAAAGGGACATGCAACTATTGTAAACAGCCAGGTCATTATGTACACGATTGTCCAGTTTTAAAACATAATATCGCCATAGGTAATACAAAAGAAAGACCACGGCCACTTAGACAGGATCAGAACCAACAAGGAGCCCCGCAGCATGCACAGGCCATGCCAGCTCCGCAACAGTCTATGCCAGCTCCACCACCGCAGCCTATTGCTGCCACACAGACAACGACACAACAGATGTACCAGACCGCACAGTATGACTATCCTGATTATCAACGATACTCATGAAACAGCCTAGAGAGGGAAGTTGGCTTACCCCTTATTGAGGTCCCTGTAGATCAAGAAGGACCTTATGTACACAGTGAACTATTAGGCCAGGATAGAAAATTTTTACTTGATACAGGGGCAAGCCGAACAACCATAAAACGTAGTGAAGTTCCAGGGGCACCCCTCTCAGGCTCACAGAATATTTCCCTTGGTTTTTCAGGAAAACCTATCATTAACGAAGTATCACAGCCTCTTCCCCTTACGATTGGTCCTTTGACACGAACTACAGATTTATTGCTTACTAAATCATGTCCAGAAAACCTGTTAGGTATAAAAACATTGAAAGCTCTAGGAGCTATAATATGTTGTTCTCCGGAAGGAGTAAGATTGTTTTTACGTGATTTCAAAGGGCACTACGTGTCCCGAGACATGGATCACCGACTGCAGACTTTACCCACACATTTATGGGCACAAGGCCCTACAGATGTTGGTTGCATGAACATTACACCATATCGAGTCACACTAAAGACAGGAGTGGTACTACCACGAATGCGACAATACAAGTTACCCACAGATGCTGTATTGGCTTTACTGCAAATCATTGACGAGCTTATTACCCAAGGAGTGGTTGTGGAAACCGACTCCAATGTATGTAATTCCCCGATAATTCCGATTCTTAAACGAACTGATCCAAAAGCCCCGCCAGTATATCGATTGGTTATTGATCTGCGCGAATTAAATAAATGTATTGTACCACAATACCCCGTAGTCCCAGACATTTCTTCATTACTGACTGCCATTGATTCCGAAGCAACATTCTTTACTGTAATTGATCTCAAGAATGCCTTTTTCAGCGTCCCAATAGATCCGGAAAGCCAATACTTGTTCGGATTTAGTTTAAATGGACGAAGCTTTAAATTCACACGCGCACCTCAAGGATTCACAGAAAGCCCCAGCATCTATAGCCAAGCACTGAAACGAGAACTTGACAGTATCCACATGCCAGTCAACACTGCCCTGCTTCAATATGTCGATGATCTGCTGATCACCGCTAGAAGCGAACCTGAATGTGAAAAAGCCTCACTGACGGTTTTACAATTTTTGGCCGAAAAGGGGCACAAGGTGTCCCCTTCTAAGCTGCAATTCTGTGTTCAGCGAGTTGTTTACCTTGGTCACTCGCTGTCCAAGGAGGGAAGGCAGCTTACACCCGATCGCATCCAGTTAATTGCTAACATGCCAATACCCAAGACACAAAAGGAGGTGCGGGCTTTTATAGGCCTCACTTCATATTGTAGGCAGTGGATCCCTCAGTATGCATTTCTAGCAAAACCACTCATTCAGTTGACAACACAGGAGGCAGCCACATCGACTGTCCTCCCTTGGACTCAGGAACATACACAAGCTTTTGAAAGCCTAAAGAAAGCTTTATGCCAAGCACCTGTTTTAGCAACACCATGTTACAATAAACAGTTTACACTCTTTGTTACAGAACGCGAAGGTACTGCCTTGTCAGTACTCACACAGGAACAAGCAGGAGCACACAAACCATGTGCTTATTTTTCTAGTACATTAGATCCCGTAGCTCAGGCTCTGCCTGCGTGCCTGAAATCAGTGGCAGCGACAGCTTTAGCAATCAGACAAAGCGATGCCATAGTGTTAGGACATCAATTGACAGTACAAGTACCACACGCAGTAGAGGTTCTCTTGAACCGCACGCAAACACAACACTTGACTATAGCAAGACTCACCGGTTACGAATTAACATTGTTTCAGCCACACATAGAAATCAGACGTTGTAGTACATTGAATCCTGCCACACTTTTGCCAGTAAACGGAACAGACCCACTAGCACATGATTGTATTGAAGTTATTACTATCACGACGAAACCCAGACAAGACTTGACAGACGTCCCATTGACAGATCCAGACCTGACGTTGTATGTAGATGGTTCATGTATGAGAACAAGTACAGGAGAGCTAGTGGCCGCGTATGCAGTCACAACAGACACTGAAGTCCTTGAAACAAATCGTATTAATACCTTGTCAGCTCAAGCAGCAGAGCTCATCGCTCTGACACAAGCCTCTATTCAAGCCACAAATAAGAAAGTCAACATATACACTGATTCACGTTATGCATTCGGAGTTGTACATGACTTCGGCGTGCTGTGGCGAGAGAGAGGTTATTTAACTTCTCACGGTGCCCACATTCAGCACGGACCCCTCATTCATGCCTTATTAGATGCAATACATCTACCCGCTGCAATATCAATTATGAAATGTAAAGCTCATACGAAAGTTACTGATATCATTTCCCAAGGCAATGATCTAGCTGACAGAACAGCTAAACAGACTGCTCAAACTCACACATCTGACATGACAAAGACAATAGTTCCGACACCAACACAGTGCATGATGGTTAAGGATCCCGCTCTTGACGTAATTGACATACAGACACATGCTACACCAGACGAAATAAAGAAATGGACTGAATTAGGAGGGATCCAAACGGATCAAGGATGGATGACGAAGGAAAAATCTGTATGGTTTCTTCCCGACTCAATGGTCCAAGTTATCATTAATACAATACATAGTCCAGCGCACCTAGGAGAAAAAGCTATGCTAGACAGCATTCAACACATTTGGTTCAACAAACATTTACGAGCAGCAGCTAAACAAAAAGTTCGTACCTGTATGATCTGTTGTCAGTTTAACCCAGGTAAAAGCATTCCCGTAGAACAGGGTGGATTTCAGCCTCCTGATCACCCTTTTGAAGTCCTCCAGATGGATTATATCCAGATGGAACGATGTCGAGGATTCAAATATGTTCTCGTAGTTGTCTGTGCTCTGTCCCGTTGGACAGAAGCATACCCGGTTTCAGATTACACTGCCCCGACTACTGCCAAACAGTTAGTTCGAGAATTCTTCCCACGGTACGGTTTACCACGTGTTGTCTACTCAGATAACGGCCAGCCGTTCTCATCCGAACTAATGAAACACGTTTCACTTTTGTTAGGCTATCAATGGAGATTTCATTGTGTCCGACACCCCGAGGCAGCAGGTCTCGTGGAACGACATAATCAAACTCTGAAAATTAGATTGTCCAAAATATGTAGAGAGAAAGGTGTCGACTGGGTAGTAGCCTTACCAGTTGCACTCTTTTACATGAGAATGGTAGCACATTCTCGAACAGGGCTATCCCCTTATGAGGTGATCTTCGGTAGACCACCAAATATGTGGGGGACGCCTATACCACGCAAAATAACTGATGTTGACTGTAATATGCTGACAGATTACTTGGCTTCCTTGATGTCTGCACTACAATCTTGTCGTTCACAGGTAGCTGCAGCCTTTCCCGACAACACCGAGGTGAAACCCCATGACGTAGTTCCCGGGGACTTGGTGTTAGTGAGGAATTTTGACCGGAAGACTCAACTGGATCCTAGGTGGAAATCGCCTCAACTAGCACTGCTCACCACGAGGACAGCCATGAAGATCGAAGGTCGCAAAGGTTGGATACACTCGAGTCATATCAAGAAATTTTATGGACTACCATCCGATATAGAGACTAAACCCTGTATTTCCTCAAAGACAGACTCAAAGCTCCCTTTGGTTGAGCAAACGAACTCAGAACTATATAGACTAAAACTACGGTCCAGTCAGTCAGACAATTTGATTGTTTAAGCCCTCTCCAAGGTGAATCGGTCGAATTTGTCTCTGACATGTATCCTCTGGACCGGAATAGAGAAAGAAATAATCAAATGCAGTTGAAAAAACATGCGTACTGTAAATCACTGCGTAGTCATTGCACAGTGACGTTATTAATTTTGTTTTTCTTATGTCTTTTAATAATCACTGCAAGTATATTGTTGCACATATATTATCCTATTTCTAAACATGCTTACAATGTTACTGCTGAACATTCTTTTAGTGAATTACCCCCGCATGAGTTGTCATATAGATTTGCGCTGCGCAATAACACTTTTATTAGTATGTTACATCATTCCCATCAGGCTAGCAATGCTACAAATTGTTGGATATGTGGCCGACTCCCTCCCTATCAGAACTATAAGGGAATTCTGCCTCTCTTTCCATATCCGTTCACACACAATGGCTCCTGTGGAGCATGGTTTAGTTTAATTAATTCCTTAGATTCAAACTCAGTAGCTTATCAAGACAACTGGGTATGGGGAAACCTGAACTTAGTTTTGCTTAAAGTCTGTTACCCTAACAAGGAGGGACTTCCCAAAAGAACAGGAACTGATCTAGAAAATGAAGTATATGGATTAGGTAATTTCACGCTTAATCTCATGATCCTGAACGTTGAATCTGAAGCTACACCAATATTGCCCGCCATGTCCGTATTCCCAGTTAAAGGGGAACTATGCATAAGAAAGAATGGCTCCATACACATGGGCCATAGTAAATGCACCACTGTGATAAAATTCAGTGATCAAGGCAAGTCTACATTTAGAGCTTCTCGTCATTCCTACTTTATATGTGGCCAGACCGCATATATACGTTTACCTTTAGATTGGGATGGTACCTGTTACATAGCATTCCTTCTGCCACCTGTTTTCTTAGCTCCTCCTGATTATCATAGAAATACTCATTTAGTACACAATAGACAGCAGAGAGATCTCCCAATCGTCGATTACACTGAAACAGCATGGGAAAAATACACAGATTTCAATAAAGGTTTCTTTCCTTATATAGGTACAGTCACTAATAGTAAGCTGATACGTAGATTAACCAGAACCCTTGAAGCAGTAGTGAACGAAACTATTTCCGCCTTAGGCAATTTAACAGAAGAGCAGTCTGCTATGCGGATTGTTGTGCTTCAAAATCGTCTTGTCCTTGACGTCATCCTGGCCGATAGGGGCGGAGCTTGTAGGGTCATCGGATCAAGTTGTTGCATTTTCATACCAGAAAATTCGCCGTCTGTATATAAAGCCATAACCCGCCTTCATAAGATTGTAAGCCAGATACACCAGAATCCAGGCACCTGGACTTGGTCCGGTTGGTTCTGGGGTGTGTTGTCAGCCTGGGGATGGAGAATGCTCTCCTTCCTAGGTATTGGCTTTCTCATACTATTCAGTTGCTGTTTATGTCTACAATGTGGGCCAGCGATTTGTGGTCTGTGTGCCACCTCGTGTATCCCACATCCAAGTTTTCATTCGAGATTCCGGAAGAAGAAAGAAGAACAAATGATGTTATATGAACAGATCAACGGATTGATGAAGATTGATATCTCTTAAGGGCAAGTAGGGGACAAGGAGGGAATGTGGAAATATGGATTTTTATGATCAGTTATGTCCCCTATCTTGGACCCCAACGGTTTCATGTATAAATCACAAGTACATGTATGTTCTCTCCAGTTCCAGTTATGAAGACGCAAACACATGTGCGTCCACCGTCAACATGTCCTCTTTCAGATCCGCCATGAATGGGCCGGATATTCTATTCCTAAGTATGAAAGGCCACCGGCTTTATATGGTTCATTTATCCCATTTTACAGTCCAGGCGAGTAGGCCCTGATTCTGCCATTAAGCCTTTTTCCTGCCTTCTGCCTCTGAAAGCTCCAGTCTGAGCTCGCATCTGTATCCATGAACTTTGTCCTACTCCCTGCGCGGCTAACGGTGCCTGACTCGGCCTGTCGGCCTATCTGCCTGCCAAAAACTGTATTTCACCATCAAGATTATCTGCTCTGCTCCGCTCCTCATCCGATGCATTCCTGTCTAGTAGTTTAGGTAAACATTCTTCCAGCTTCCGTGCAAAGGGCCAGGCCTCGCAGCCCTCATGCAAGTAATTCATAGCCTGTTACCATGGAATATTCCTACCCCCTCGCATCTAGTGTAGACACTTAGACGCTTGTACACGCACTAACAGTCAGTATAGTCAGTATAGAATAAGATTCTATCATAAGAGACCTCTCTTTTTGGATAACACAGTTCTTTAAACATAGGATATTAGATATGATTTGGGATTAGGTTGACATAACCCCAGACTTCTGTCTCCACATGTAGAGCTAAATGTCAAGTCTCTCTCTCCCCCTAGTTGCACGTCAAATCACACGTCATGCTGCTGCGCGCGCATCTCTGCCAAGTATTTTTGCTGACATTGCGAAATTCTTTCATGGAACCACCCATTTATGACATCACACCTAATGACGTTCTTTAGTTACGCCTAGTTACACCCATTTTTTAGTTACGCATGTATGTTTTATCACTGTTATCAACTGTTACGCCTCCTGCATCTGTTTTACTATAATGCCTCTTCTATAAATATGATTATCTGTCAATAAAGTATGGTCCTTTACTTCCTGAACCTTCGTGGTGATGGAATATGGAGTCCATCAATTCGAATTGATTTTGGAATAAAGCCCGTTCCGAACCTCTAATACCACGGATTCTGCCTCTTATTTTACTGAGCTATTATTATAGATTTTCCGCATCAAATTAAGTACCGGTAATTAAATTATTTACCACATATATGGCGCCCGAATAGGGACACTTTCTCATCTCACGCGCCGGAGGTGCGTTGCAGGCCCGGTCTCCTGCCACAGCTGGACGGACAACAACGCGTACCCACAGGATTTCCTGTATCTCCCTCCTGCCGAGCGGGGGTAACTGAGGCTGCGATCAACACCCAGACGAGGCGGTGAGAAGTGCGAAGTATCCCGACCAGAGCCTAGCTGAGAGAGCAAGATCCGAGGTATACAGAGGCCCACCAGGTTCCGAAGTTCCGAAGTTTCGAGTCGAGTCCAGTCCGGTCCGAGTCCAGTTCAGTTCAGTTCCGAGGCCTTCCGTTCCGAGCTACCCGGTGAGTACCATTGTCGGGGAGGCGTTCTGACGTGCACATAGGTTGTGCCGGTCAAGACGGGTTTGGGTACACAAATCCGGTCTGCACTGTTTCAGCAGTGTATCTGTACTGTTTAGCAGTATATTAAGTATGTCTAGTATATAATCCAGAATTACCTAGTTAGTGCCGAGTATTATGCTTAGTGACTAGTTCCCTAAATGGCCATCATTGTTGTTCATTAAATGTTAAATGTTAAAATGTTTTAAATACGTTCTGCATATTGTGGTGTGAATGACTGTTCATTATTGTGTTTTGTTGTATTAAAACGTGTTCAGAATTAGGTATCAGATCAGTTCTCAATATGCCGCTCTTTTCGAAATTAAGACAGATCAAAACTAGAAAAGGGGTACTCGAAGAAGCTGTTCCCATTCCTCCTAGGGACACTCCAGGGTACTTCATGTATCATAAACATGGCCTAGACGCCATATTATTTCTTGATTTATGGGCAGACTACACCAAGGAATTACCAGAAAGTCAGAGGTGGCCCGCAGCTGGGACCTGGGATGCAGATTGCATCATGAAAGTAGAGGAAGAATTATGGAAAAAGAAAGCTAGACAATCACAGAAAGATGCCATTGAATTATGGCGTAAAGAATCGTATAGACGTACAGAAAAAGCACTCAGACAGGAAGAGAAGAGTAAGGAGAATTCAAATAAAGTTCGAGAAAATCTATTAATTGAAGAAGGTACTCGAGTAAAATCAGAACAAGTAGACAGACAAAGAAATGCCCTTATGAATGGTATGTATCCTCTTCTGGCCGAAGGGTTACCTAAGGCTACTCCGGAGATACCAAAAGACTTGCCACCCCCATTGTTTCCGATAAAAGCACATCCCAAAGGGCATCCCAGAACCACAGAAGATGTTTTCCTTTCTTCTTATTTAGACGACGCCGCTCCCGAGTATGCTAATACCGCGCCACATAGACCGCCTGCCGAGGGGGTTCAACGCCAAGACCCTCCTCCGTCTGTACCTCCGCAACAACAAACTCCGATACAAGTTCCGGCAAGCACATCTGTTTCTACAGCTGTACCCACACCTATGGTTGCTATATCACGTTCAACGAATCCTTTCACATTCAGCACCCCAGGCGGTGCTACAGGAGGTACAACAAACATTTTTTCCACGCCACCCAGAGTAAATAAACTTTCCTTTCAAGAATTAGCCCACCAACGTACGCCCAAACTAGTAACTCCCGACACGCTTAAGGAACTTCTAATAGATTGTAGATATGATCCTGTGCCCGGCAAAGAGGACGAAATGCTGCTGGCATCATTACGTATCCGACGAGCTGCAATATATTTAGGGAGGCTACCAGGAATGACTACACATTTAGAAAATATATATCATTTTGTCCAGTCAGGGCGAGATTCTGAAAGTATTAATAGAGCCATGGAGTACCAGAAAGTGGAGATACAGGGGGAACTGTTACGTTTCCTCATAAATTGTGTGGTCAGAAATCAAGACCGACCAGGAGTAAATCCGGAAGAAATGCAAATTCTTACCACATGGAGTCGGAATATATCAGAAGGGAGACATGATAAACGATTAAGTATAATAGCTATGTGCCGAAAAATCCGCAAAGAAATAGAACGAATACACGAAGAAAGATTAGCAGTAGACCAGCCTGAACAAACGGAAGAGGGGGAAGAATTAGAACTGCCCACAGGACAGTTAGAAACAATGGTCTATGTAGGTAGAGGGAAATATTGTAATAATACTAGATGCTTTACTGATCCGATACGTCCGATACGTCCAGATAATAACAGAAATTTCCAAACACCTATAATAAATATAAGGTCCCCCGAACATGCGTTCCAAGCCGCTGACAAATTACTCCGAGAACGAAGGGGTTATCATATACTCGATTCTATGGACGAACAAGAATTAGCCAGGTCAGCCGTTCACTGGGTTGACAGTCCCGGAAAATATAGTGATGATACATTAGGGCACACGTTTTTGAACCTCACCCCAGATGAACAGCGTTTAGCTGGTATCTATATGATTCAACAACTCCTTATATTATATAAAAGCCAACACTCCGATCCTGGTCCCTTACCTGATATATTGACTGAATTACTCACGAATAAATGGAGAGGTTCAGGTACTGAGTTAATTAGAGAAATACTAGAATCCAGAAAGCAGTACATTCTTTTTGTATGCCCCGAACATGTCTCACTGCCCATCAAGGAAAGAACGACGTATTATATGGATAGACAGAATCCCTTACGCGAAGTGCACCCGATAAAAGGTGATGACAATCAGTTTAAACGTGTGTTTGTATACACACCCATATCTAAAATAGAACTATTAGAAATGAAGAAAGTGGTACCCAGTCATGACAAAGACCCAGCGGGTTTCCACCGTGAAATTAAAGACATGTTGCTCATGGGAGAGTATACCTATCCCGACATTATGAAAATATTAAAGGTATTAATGCCTGCGGGCATTTACGAAAAACTCAAGGAAAAGGATTGGGAGGTGGGAGACCAAAAGATAGATTGGACAGCATTAGAAAACGAAGAAAAAGCTCGAGGTCCAGGTTCAGGACTTGGGGACAAGACCAAAACACTACCAGGTTTACTAGTACAGGTACTGCCACGTTTATTAACTACGAAAAAGGAAGACTGGGGTGCAATCTCAGCCTGTAAACAAAAGCAAGATGAGGACACTAGTGATTTCTATGCCCGATTCGAAAAATGTTTTGGTATAAATAGTGGAATAAAAGCAAGTAGCGAATCGTATCCACATCTGTTTGTGACAAAATTAGTTGAAAATTCCTTGCCCCAAGTTAAGAATAGAGTATTGAAATTCGAGAGTACCTGGCAAGGTAACACTCCGTCACAAATGTTACAAATGTTACAGTACCATCACAATAGAATTAGAGAGGAACAAGAACATGAACAAAGACGCATGAAAGACACGAAAATGAAAATGCTAGTTTCCCAGACAGTTCCAGCTGACGGTCATAAAAAGGGTATGACACAGTCCAGTGTTGCACCAGGTCCTGTAAAAGGGACATGCAACTATTGTAAACAGCCAGGTCATTATGTACACGATTGTCCAGTTTTAAAACATAATATCGCCATAGGTAATACAAAAGAAAGACCACGGCCACTTAGACAGGATCAGAACCAACAAGGAGCCCCGCAGCATGCACAGGCCATGCCAGCTCCGCAACAGTCTATGCCAGCTCCACCACCGCAGCCTATTGCTGCCACACAGACAACGACACAACAGATGTACCAGACCGCACAGTATGACTATCCTGATTATCAACGATACTCATGAAACAGCCTAGAGAGGGAAGTTGGCTTACCCCTTATTGAGGTCCCTGTAGATCAAGAAGGACCTTATGTACACAGTGAACTATTAGGCCAGGATAGAAAATTTTTACTTGATACAGGGGCAAGCCGAACAACCATAAAACGTAGTGAAGTTCCAGGGGCACCCCTCTCAGGCTCACAGAATATTTCCCTTGGTTTTTCAGGAAAACCTATCATTAACGAAGTATCACAGCCTCTTCCCCTTACGATTGGTCCTTTGACACGAACTACAGATTTATTGCTTACTAAATCATGTCCAGAAAACCTGTTAGGTATAAAAACATTGAAAGCTCTAGGAGCTATAATATGTTGTCCTCCGGAAGGAGTAAGATTGTTTTTACGTGATTTCAAAGGGCACTACGTGTCCCGAGACATGGATCACCGACTGCAGACTTTACCCACACATTTATGGGCACAAGGCCCTACAGATGTTGGTTGCATGAACATTACACCATATCGAGTCACACTAAAGACAGGAGTGGTACTACCACGAATGCGACAATACAAGTTACCCACAGATGCTGTATTGGCTTTACTGCAAATCATTGACGAGCTTATTACCCAAGGAGTGGTTGTGGAAACCGACTCCAATGTATGTAATTCCCCGATAATTCCGATTCTTAAACGAACTGATCCAAAAGCCCCGCCAGTATATCGATTGGTTATTGATCTGCGCGAATTAAATAAATGTATTGTACCACAATACCCCGTAGTCCCAGACATTTCTTCATTACTGACTGCCATTGATTCCGAAGCAACATTCTTTACTGTAATTGATCTCAAGAATGCCTTTTTCAGCGTCCCAATAGATCCGGAAAGCCAATACTTGTTCGGATTTAGTTTAAATGGACGAAGCTTTAAATTCACACGCGCACCTCAAGGATTCACAGAAAGCCCCAGCATCTATAGCCAAGCACTGAAACGAGAACTTGACAGTATCCACATGCCAGTCAACACTGCCCTGCTTCAATATGTCGATGATCTGCTGATCACCGCTAGAAGCGAACCTGAATGTGAAAAAGCCTCACTGACGGTTTTACAATTTTTGGCCGAAAAGGGGCACAAGGTGTCCCCTTCTAAGCTGCAATTCTGTGTTCAGCGAGTTGTTTACCTTGGTCACTCGCTGTCCAAGGAGGGAAGGCAGCTTACACCCGATCGCATCCAGTTAATTGCTAACATGCCAATACCCAAGACACAAAAGGAGGTGCGGGCTTTTATAGGCCTCACTTCATATTGTAGGCAGTGGATCCCTCAGTATGCATTTCTAGCAAAACCACTCATTCAGTTGACAACACAGGAGGCAGCCACATCGACTGTCCTCCCTTGGACTCAGGAACATACACAAGCTTTTGAAAGCCTAAAGAAAGCTTTATGCCAAGCACCTGTTTTAGCAACACCATGTTACAATAAACAGTTTACACTCTTTGTTACAGAACGCGAAGGTACTGCCTTGTCAGTACTCACACAGGAACAAGCAGGAGCACACAAACCATGTGCTTATTTTTCTAGTACATTAGATCCCGTAGCTCAGGCTCTGCCTGCGTGCCTGAAATCAGTGGCAGCGACAGCTTTAGCAATCAGACAAAGCGATGCCATAGTGTTAGGACATCAATTGACAGTACAAGTACCACACGCAGTAGAGGTTCTCTTGAACCGCACGCAAACACAACACTTGACTATAGCAAGACTCACCGGTTACGAATTAACATTGTTTCAGCCACACATAGAAATCAGACGTTGTAGTACATTGAATCCTGCCACACTTTTGCCAGTAAACGGAACAGACCCACTAGCACATGATTGTATTGAAGTTATTACTATCACGACGAAACCCAGACAAGACTTGACAGACGTCCCATTGACAGATCCAGACCTGACGTTGTATGTAGATGGTTCATGTATGAGAACAAGTACAGGAGAGCTAGTGGCCGCGTATGCAGTCACAACAGACACTGAAGTCCTTGAAACAAATCGTATTAATACCTTGTCAGCTCAAGCAGCAGAGCTCATCGCTCTGACACAAGCCTGTATTCAAGCCACAAATAAGAAAGTCAACATATACACTGATTCACGTTATGCATTCGGAGTTGTACATGACTTCGGCGTGCTGTGGCGAGAGAGAGGTTATTTAACTTCTCACGGTGCCCACATTCAGCACGGACCCCTCATTCATGCCTTATTAGATGCAATACATCTACCCGCTGCAATATCAATTATGAAATGTAAAGCTCATACGAAAGTTACTGATATCATTTCCCAAGGCAATGATCTAGCTGACAGAACAGCTAAACAGACTGCTCAAACTCACACATCTGACATGACAAAGACAATAGTTCCGACACCAACACAGTGCATGATGGTTAAGGATCCCGCTCTTGACGTAATTGACATACAGACACATGCTACACCAGACGAAATAAAGAAATGGACTGAATTAGGAGGGATCCAAACGGATCAAGGATGGATGACGAAGGAAAAATCTGTATGGTTTCTTCCCGACTCAATGGTCCAAGTTATCATTAATACAATACATAGTCCAGCGCACCTAGGAGAAAAAGCTATGCTAGACAGCATTCAACACATTTGGTTCAACAAACATTTACGAGCAGCAGCTAAACAAAAAGTTCGTACCTGTATGATCTGTTGTCAGTTTAACCCATGTAAAAGCATTCCCGTAGAACAGGGTGGATTTCAGCCTCCTGATCACCCTTTTGAAGTCCTCCAGATGGATTATATCCAGATGGAACGATGTCGAGGATTCAAATATGTTCTCGTAGTTGTCTGTGCTCTGTCCCGTTGGACAGAAGCATACCCGGTTTCAGATTACACTGCCCCGACTACTGCCAAACAGTTAGTTCGAGAATTCTTCCCACGGTACGGTTTACCACGTGTTGTCTACTCAGATAACGGCCAGCCGTTCTCATCCGAACTAATGAAACACGTTTCACTTTTGTTAGGCTATCAATGGAGATTTCATTGTGTCCGACACCCCGAGGCAGCAGGTCTCGTGGAACGACATAATCAAACTCTGAAAATTAGATTGTCCAAAATATGTAGAGAGAAAGGTGTCGACTGGGTAGTAGCCTTACCAGTTGCACTCTTTTACATGAGAATGGTAGCACATTCTCGAACAGGGCTATCCCCTTATGAGGTGATCTTCGGTAGACCACCAAATATGTGGGGGACGCCTATACCACGCAAAATAACTGATGTTGACTGTAATATGCTGACAGATTACTTGGCTTCCTTGATGTCTGCACTACAATCTTGTCGTTCACAGGTAGCTGCAGCCTTTCCCGACAACACCGAGGTGAAACCCCATGACGTAGTTCCCGGGGACTTGGTGTTAGTGAGGAATTTTGACCGGAAGACTCAACTGGATCCTAGGTGGAAATCGCCTCAACTAGTACTGCTCACCACGAGGACAGCCATGAAGATCGAAGGTCGCAAAGGTTGGATACACTCGAGTCATATCAAGAAATTTTATGGACTACCATCCGATATAGAGACTAAACCCTGTATTTCCTCAAAGACAGACTCAAAGCTCCCTTTGGTTGAGCAAACGAACTCAGAACTATATAGACTAAAACTACGGTCCAGTCAGTCAGACAATTTGATTGTTTAAGTCCTCTCCAAGGTGAATCGGTCGAATTTGTCTCTGACATGTATCCTCTGGACCGGAATAGAGAAAGAAATAATCAAATGCAGTTGAAAAAACATGCGTACTGTAAATCACTGCGTAGTCATTGCACAGTGACGTTATTAATTTTGTTTTTCTTATGTCTTTTAATAATCACTGCAAGTATATTGTTGCACATATATTATCCTATTTCTAAACATGCTTACAATGTTACTGCTGAACATTCTTTTAGTGAATTACCCCCGCATGAGTTGTCATATAGATTTGCGCTGCGCAATAACACTTTTATTAGTATGTTACATCATTCCCATCAGGCTAGCAATGCTACAAATTGTTGGATATGTGGCCGACTCCCTCCCTATCAGAACTATAAGGGAATTCTGCCTCTCTTTCCATATCCGTTCACACACAATGGCTCCTGTGGAGCATGGTTTAGTTTAATTAATTCCTTAGATTCAAACTCAGTAGCTTATCAAGACAACTGGGTATGGGGAAACCTGAACTTAGTTTTGCTTAAAGTCTGTTACCCTAACAAGGAGGGACTTCCCAAAAGAACAGGAACTGATCTAGAAAATGAAGTATATGGATTAGGTAATTTCACGCTTAATCTCATGATCCTGAACGTTGAATCTGAAGCTACACCAATATTGCCCGCCATGTCCGTATTCCCAGTTAAAGGGGAACTATGCATAAGAAAGAATGGCTCCATACACATGGGCCATAGTAAATGCACCACTGTGATAAAATTCAGTGATCAAGGCAAGTCTACATTTAGAGCTTCTCGTCATTCCTACTTTATATGTGGCCAGACCGCATATATACGTTTACCTTTAGATTGGGATGGTACCTGTTACATAGCATTCCTTCTGCCACCTGTTTTCTTAGCTCCTCCTGATTATCATAGAAATACTCATTTAGTACACAATAGACAGCAGAGAGATCTCCCAATCGTCGATTACACTGAAACAGCATGGGAAAAATACACAGATTTCAATAAAGGTTTCTTTCCTTATATAGGTACAGTCACTAATAGTAAGCTGATACGTAGATTAACCAGAACCCTTGAAGCAGTAGTGAACGAAACTATTTCCGCCTTAGGCAATTTAACAGAAGAGCAGTCTGCTATGCGGATTGTTGTGCTTCAAAATCGTCTTGTCCTTGACGTCATCCTGGCCGATAGGGGCGGAGCTTGTAGGGTCATCGGATCAAGTTGTTGCATTTTCATACCAGAAAATTCGCCGTCTGTATATAAAGCCATAACCCGCCTTCATAAGATTGTAAGCCAGATACACCAGAATCCAGGCACCTGGACTTGGTCCGGTTGGTTCTGGGGTGTGTTGTCAGCCTGGGGATGGAGAATGCTCTCCTTCCTAGGTATTGGCTTTCTCATACTATTCAGTTGCTGTTTATGTCTACAATGTGGGCCAGCGATTTGTGGTCTGTGTGCCACCTCGTGTATCCCACATCCAAGTTTTCATTCGAGATTCCGGAAGAAGAAAGAAGAACAAATGATGTTATATGAACAGATCAACGGATTGATGAAGATTGATATCTCTTAAGGGCAAGTAGGGGACAAGGAGGGAATGTGGAAATATGGATTTTTATGATCAGTTATGTCCCCTATCTTGGACCCCAACGGTTTCATGTATAAATCACAAGTACATGTATGTTCTCTCCAGTTCCAGTTATGAAGACGCAAACACATGTGCGTCCACCGTCAACATGTCCTCTTTCAGATCCGCCATGAATGGGCCGGATATTCTATTCCTAAGTATGAAAGGCCACCGGCTTTATATGGTTCATTTATCCCATTTTACAGTCCAGGCGAGTAGGCCCTGATTCTGCCATTAAGCCTTTTTCCTGCCTTCTGCCTCTGAAAGCTCCAGTCTGAGCTCGCATCTGTATCCATGAACTTTGTCCTACTCCCTGCGCGGCTAACGGTGCCTGACTCGGCCTGTCGGCCTATCTGCCTGCCAAAAACTGTATTTCACCTTCAAGATTATCTGCTCTGCTCCGCTCCTCATCCGATGCATTCCTGTCTAGTAGTTTAGGTAAACATTCTTCCAGCTTCCGTGCAAAGGGCCAGGCCTCGCAGCCCTCATGCAAGTAATTCATAGCCTGTTACCATGGAATATTCCTACCCCCTCGCATCTAGTGTAGACACTTAGACGCTTGTACACGCACTAACAGTCAGTATAGTCAGTATAGAATAAGATTCTATCATAAGAGACCTCTCTTTTTGGATAACACAGTTCTTTAAACATAGGATATTAGATATGATTTGGGATTAGGTTGACATAACCCCAGACTTCTGTCTCCACATGTAGAGCTAAATGTCAAGTCTCTCTCTCCCCCTAGTTGCACGTCAAATCACACGTCATGCTGCTGCGCGCGCATCTCTGCCAAGTATTTTTGCTGACATTGCGAAATTCTTTCATGGAACCACCCATTTATGACATCACACCTAATGACGTTCTTTAGTTACGCCTAGTTACACCCATTTTTTAGTTACGCATGTATGTTTTATCACTGTTATCAACTGTTACGCCTCCTGCATCTGTTTCACTATAATGCCTCTTCTATAAATATGATTATCTGTCAATAAAGTATGGTCCTTCACTTCCTGAACCTTCGTGGTGATGGAATATGGAGTCCATCAATTCGAATTGATTTTGGAATAAAGCCCGTTCCGAACCTCTAATACCACGGATTCTGCCTCTTATTTTACTGAGCTATTATTATAGATTTTCCGCATCAAATTAAGTACCGGTAATTAAATTATTTACCACACCGTGGGTGTTGGCCCTAGACAGCTCTAAGTCCAAAAGGGTTTGTTTGTAGTCATCCCCTAAGTGTCCTTAAACTCTTAATTTCCAACCGCGACTTTCCCATAGAGGTTAACGGCGATTCACTGCTGTGTTCTCACACTGCACGCATCCCCCGTGGGTCCCCTGTGTCACTACTGTGGGTGGTTCCTTGTGGTCCAAGCACTTCTACAGGCTCTAGGCCTTGTGTCTAGTTCAGTTGTGGTTCTTATACCACTTTATTGGTATATGGTTTGGTACGCCCCCAGGGCCCAAACGTGGCCCTTTCGGATTTCCTGGACACATTTAAGCTTCTACATTCACGTCAGGCAGGTTTTAGAGCCTACCATAGTACGGAGTTAGTCATGCTGTCCGTCCTTGACGACCTTAGATTGAATGCTGATAAGAGAGAGCCGAGCGCACTTGTGCTCCTGGACCTCTCCGCAGCATTCGATACGGTCAGTCATTCCATCTTGCTGACCCGTCTGTTGGATCTGGGACTCAGGGGCTCGGCCCTTGACTGGCTAAAATCCTTTCTCTCTGGTCGCTCGCAAAGGGTGCAGCTTGGCGATTGTTCCTCTAAGAAAGGTGTCATCCCATGCGGCGTACCCCAGGGCTCTGCGCTGTCCCCTTTGCTTTTTAATATCTATTTGCAACCCTTAGTGGCCGCCTTATCCAATCTTGACTGTCGTGTTTTTAATTATGCTGACGACACCCAGCTCATTCTGAGGATTGACAATTCAGCCCAGGCCCAAGAGACGGCTCAAAATATTTTAAGATTCACAACTAGCTGGATGACAGCTAACTCTTTAAAAATCAACCCCGATAAAACGGAGGTTCTCGTCATCCCAACCATTAACAACTCCTGGGTGGCCTGTTTTGGCCCAAAGAACTTGGGACTCCTCCACGCCCATCCCCAGTTGTGAAAAGCTTGGGAATCAAGATTGATGCAGAACTTTCGCTAAGTCATCAAGTCTCCTCTGTGGTGGGCACCTGTTCTGGTATTCTGAGGCAACTGAGGAAACTGGTCCCCATTCTTTCTACTTCCTCCATGAAATCCATAGTCTCGGCTACTATTCTATCACGCCTTGACTATGGGAATGCGTTGTACCTAGGACTCCCTCTGAAACTCACTAACCGGCTCCAGGTGGTATAGAATGATGCCGCTAGGCTAGTCTTCAGCCTTCCCAGAAGGTCTCATGCATCACCTCTGCTTCTAAAGCTACACTGGTTGCCCGTTAGACAACGCGCTAAATTTAAGGCCCTATGTATCGCCCATAAGTCCCTCTATGGTCTCGCTCCCAGCTACATTAGGGATCGCCTGGCTAAGTATATTCCAGGATGCCTACTTCGATCTACAGATGCTTTCCAGCTGGTCTGTCCCCGAAGCAATTTGGCCTCCAAGGGCGGGCGAGCTTTCTCTGTGATCTTGCCACGCCTTTGGAATCAACTGACGGATGCCGTACGGAAAGAACCAGGCTTATTCCCTTTTCGAAAGCTACTGAAAACGCTGCTTTTTAGAGACACTTCTTAAGATCCCTGCGACCAGGACTGTCTTTGCCGGGCTAATTTTTGCAAATCTCCTTCTGTCAGCGCTAAGAGACCTGTCGGTATACATGCGCTATATAAATTCCCCTACAAATACAAATACGTGTATTTGTGCTTTTACTGTTGAATACTGACTTGTAACTTAAGTACTTCAAACTCTAGCCTCATAAAGAGACTAGAGGGGTGTGTTTTATCTTAAATACATATATTTTAAATATATACCTGGTGTGGTTGTCCTTTCATTTGATCATTCAAGAGATTATAGACTGGTAAAACAAGCTGCTTTACATTTCTTCAAGACTTAGCCTGAAAGCTGCTCTCCATAGCTACCACTAGGATAGCTTTCAATAAAGGTTGTCTTTAACATATCACCATCAGAGGTTGTCTGGACTGATACAGAGTGCCCACTATAACTAGTGGACAGCATATATCAGGCCAACTTCTCACAGGAGTCAACTGCTAATTTCATCAACCTACGATCTTTCCAGAATAGAGACGTAGTATAGATACCAAGGAACCTAATACAGGTAAGGAAAATACAACTTGTCCTCCAGTTGAGTACTAAAATGCAGTCATAATTTAGGCGGGTTGGACCAGTTGCACTAAAAACGGGTTCACCACTGAATGATAGATAGATGCTTTTCCAATGTCAACCTGAAAGAAGAGATGGAAACTACAAGGGTCAGCCCTTGGCACACAGTCACTCCTGGCCCAGAGAGGCCATTTCAAAGACACTTACTCTGAGGCACCCAGATCCTATTAAGAGGGAAGAAAATAAGGGGAAGTGAACAGGCACAAGGCAACTTGGTGTATATCAGATCGGGTGGACGTAACTCACGTAATTTGCAGTAGTGCAACTATGGAAAATGACAGTTAAATTATGTTAGATTACACAGATTAAAGCGAGAAGCGTAACCCAGCTTTTAGCTCTATCTCCTTAGCGCAAAACACACTCTTGCATCCAAAATGATTCTGGTGATTTATTTGTGTTACCAAAATAGCACTAAATGCAACAGAACACAAACAACCAGCAGCTGCTCATGCTCAAGTTTGTTCTTGCACTCCTGCAGTAGGATTTGTGTGCCAAATTACTCATAATTATGCAATACTGTAATTTTTGGTAATAATGTGTCAAAAGAGTAATGCAGAACTTTACCAAACTTACAATGATTACTCCTGCATAATTCAAATTTCGCCCAGACCCCAACAAATCAGAGATTCTCTTACATTCCACACCATTTTGAAGAAATCATTATGAAGAATAACAAAATGAATACAATTGCTGCCAAGGATGTAAAACTAACCCTGTCCTAATCCCAAATCCTACCTTTGAGCAAAGAACCAACCATGCTGTTAACTCTCGTTTTCCCTACTCCATGAGAAAGTGGCTCGTCCATTATTGTGCCATAAACATCAATGTGACCCTAATTCCAATCCTAAACCTATCAGTAAACATCTCTTACCCCAACCCTGATTACTATCATGACCTTAACCAGAATATGAACCATATCCCTAATTTAACCCTCATACTGTCTAAGGCCCAACCTCAATGCTTATCCTACCGCTAAACTCTACCATCACTCTACTGAACTCTAGCTCATGAGCAATCTGAACCCTATATAAATGTAAATATTGGAAAGTGTTTGCATACTGCTGAATGTGGTATTTTGTTTCTTCTCAGTGCTGTAAATGAGCAAGAGTCTGGATGTTTTGTTGCTGGATAAGATAAGTCCAACTGGTGATGGCTGAGCCCCAGTCTGATTTTATGTAATCACTATCCCTGTTAATGAAATTTCAGTTGTAGGTGATCTGGAATATGTCTCTTCTGAAACTAATGTATAGTTTTGCTTTGTGTCCAGGCTTGGATTCAATGTTTTTGTAACTACTGATCAGTAATCTCATGTGTTGCGGCAGAGACCAGTTGGTCACTTAGTGGGAAACAAGTTATTGTAGGCATCCTTGTCCTTTCCACAACTGATCTTGTGATCAGTAGAGGGCAGTTAATGTAACACTCACATGCGGTGGAAAGTAATGCTGAGTTTCCAAAGCAGCTCTAATGGAGTAGGTTGTAAATGGTTGCAGGGTTTTCCTGGCCAGTGATACCAGTGGCGTAGCGGGCCAGGAGTAGATATGAGAACTAGGAGAAGAGGGTGGGTGGAGGCTGCCCATAAAAGCTGCCTGCAGCCTCCCCAGTCCCTCTGCCATATCTGAGTCTGGTGTGTACTAGAGGGAAGCAGAATGTTTTGTTCTGCCCATAGAATTGGCTGATTTTTTGGAACTCCACATTACTCTGTAACGTGGAGTTCTGGTCAAATGCTGCCAATCGCTGCATAGCAGAATTTTTCTCCATTGAGGCTCCAGAAAATGCGAGCTGGTAAGTGAAATTTGGCATCCCCTAGCATGATTTTCTAACGTGGGCGGTCGTGAGCAGTCATGGAGGGCTGCCATTTGAGTAGATTTGCAGCAGCTCGAGGTGATTTTCTACTTGAGTGGCAGAAAAATCAACAAAAATGGCTGCTTGCTCTTGCGCAACTCATGGTGGCGTTCACGCTGATTTTCAGCGATGCTCACACTACCAGTGCTAAATTGCCACATAAGTTGCGCAGGCTCCATATTTTCCATCTATTCGCGAAACTTAGCGGAATATTTTGGCGTTTTAATGTAATTCAATAAGTTCCACCCAGATCTAGGGCCAGATTTACGACCCTATTTTGCATGCGCAAATGGGTTTGCGACCCGTTTGCACAAGCAAAATGTCACAGGGCCATGTACAATTCCTAAATAGCGAGTTGCTATTTATTTTTGACTTGCTATTTAGGAATTGCGTGTCGCTATTAGGAAGGGGAATTCCCTTACTAATAGCAACCCCAAAGCCATGTATGAATGTTTTTCGACCGCAATTGAGGTAGCAAAACACTCGCAAATTACCACCCTCTTTAAGAGGGTGGTAATGCACTCGCAAAAGGGAAGGGGTCCCCAAGGACGCCTTCCCCTTTGCAAATGCGGGAAAAAATATTTTTAGGGGCAGGCCGTGATCCCAGGGACCACTGCCTGCCCTTAAAAAATTAAACAAAAACGCTTCATCTTTTTTTTTAAGGGCATCCCGTTTTCCTTTAAGTAAAACAGATTGCATTATAAAAAAAACTGCCCTTATTGAAAAGAAGTCTCAGACATGGTGGTCTGCTGAGCCCAGCAGGCCACCATCCCTGGGAAGGCCAGCCATTACCAATAGGGTCGCAAATTGCAAGTGGCTCATTAATATTCCTGAGCTTCGCATTTTGCAAACCCATTGGGAATCGCAATCAGTGTCCTTGACCCTTTAGTACATTGTAAATTGAACCTTGCAATTTGCGACTTGCAATCGAGCACAAATTGCGAGACTCAATTTACAAGGGTCATACATCTGGCCCCTAGCATCTACGGGCACAGGATTACTGGGTCTGATATTTGCAGGTCTAGTAAATTTGGGTTCTGAAGCACTAGAAAAGCTGTAATAGCCTTGAGTGTTAGCCATAATTTGTGGAGATCCTGCTTCAGGCAACTGGTAATAGACCTAGGCAGACTAGGGTTCATCCCGATTTTATTTCACTTGCAGATTATTCAACTGAACCAATCTAAATGTGTCTGTCGTTGCAGGGAAAGGATCAGTTTAATTTCAGGACAGATCCAGGGACTTCAGCCCTTTATTCAGCTCTACTCGGCAGGTTGTGGTGGTCCACAGTGCTGTAAGTTGCTGAGATTCAAGGTGTATAAAGGCTAAGGGGGTCATTAGCATGGCGGGTGGATCGCCACCGCCCGACCGGCGGTGGCAATCCGCCCACCAAAACACCCCGCCGGGCGGCCTGTTACCCCCGCCACATTAGCATAGCGGGGGGTACCGAGGCGGACGCCACTTTTCCGCCGGTGGGCAATCGTCACTTGGGGGTACCCATGGTACCCCCCAAAATTGGCATGCACACGGTGGCAGCCACTGCGTGGTGCCTGTCACGTTGTGCATGCCAATGCACAATATGCATATATTGCATTGTGGCGGGTGCTGCTTACAGCACGGCCCGCCACAATGTAATATATGCAGGATGCCACTGCCACCGTGGCGGCGATATCCTAATTGTCATGGCAGGACCGCCGCACCACTGGCAGCCGGTCCCAGCACCGCTAGGGTGGCGGGCGGGCTGCAGTCCGCCCGCCATCCTAATGGACCCCTAAGTTCTTATTTTCATTCAAGGACAATCAAAATTGCTCTTTGATGTTAGCCAGTGCCGAATTACCACACATTGCTTGTCTGCATCTGTAATGGAGTTCATGAAAAAGGTGTTTATTAATAATTACTAATGGAGCCAACTTGTCCTTTCCAGTAATTTGCTGGGATATCAGTAAGTTGGAAATCAGCTGGTAGTAAGGATCCTCTGGCCAGCTGGATATGTATTCAGCAGCGGTGTAATAATGGTGTTTTTCAATGAGCTAGAGACAACTCCACAATGAAATGAAACATTCATTATGGAGTGTGAGGCCAAGTGAGGGAAGAATCGCTTCAAGCAAGTGGCCGCACAGGGCTCTGTTTTCGTATCCAAAGTCAAGGTTCTGAGATGTTTGATCCCAGAAATTGGGGACTTTAGATTAAGCAAAACAAGATGAAGATCCTAGCTGTGTTGGTGAAATATAGATGGGGTGGGTTTATTTTAGCAAATCGGAACTGGTCCTCAATTGTTCCCAAGAGTTGGTTAGAGGTCGTGCTACAGGGTTTGACAAGGTCGTTTATAATTTTCTTATACAGCTGTTTCTCACTTCATAGCTTATCCTCATCCTGCATTGATTGACACTACTGGTGTTTAAGGTTTGGCTAATTCAATTATGTTCATCCACTTCCCCAATGTGCCATTTCTTTGTACACCTGATGCACTTGATGCCAGTCCTAGAATCACACAACACCCAATGGGAAGAGAGAATACCATCAGGCCTTCATGACAGCTGATGTACAGAAAGGTAAAGTGAGTCTTAGCTGGTGAGTGAGAGTCCTTAGCTTCGGGTCCGCTTTCAAAGTTCAGAGGAACTGTGATCCACCTGTAATACAAGACAGAAAACACACACTTTGTTACACTGATCACTTCTCTTATGCAATTGGTGCTTGCGACTGTAGATATTGATTGGATAGGAGTCAATGGAATTGGGGTTTGACTTACCTGAAGTCTCCTAGAGAGATTCCTCCAGGAAACAGAGAATCTCTTGGAATGCCTAGGCCTTGGAAGGGTCAACAAGATGGCTAAACGCTGAAGAGTGACTGAGACATCAGCAGAGAGGCCTCGGAGGCACAGTCTGTCTATAATGGGGAGGAGCAGCCTATATTGGAAAACAAATCCCCAGGAACTAATGAAAAGGAATCAGGGAATGGGCGCTGACTCAAGATCCTGTGGTATGAAGGGATACATCTCTGGGACTCCCTCTGTAAGTCAGCTCCTGCTGCCAGATGGCGGGCGACTCGTGGCTGGCAGGAGGATCACTGGCATCTGCCTTCTCTCCATGGTGATTGGAATTCCACCTGACAATACAAATATTTGAAACTAAAAGACCTTGACACTGACACCGAACCCTTAGGCGGGATTGATCTTTGTACCCTTATACCAAATTTGAGGGCCTGACATAGGGAACTACGTGCAGTAAAAACAAAGAAGTGCAAGATTTATTATCTGCTTCTTCATTCCCAAATTGCATTGTGACAGATGGTATCAGCAGTGGGATTCCAGCAACCTCTGCACGCTATGAAAATATCAACTAGCAGAGGGTCAACACCAGCTTACATAGGTCATCCGAATGCTAAATCAACACGTAGACCCAGATCAATGGGCTTTCCAGCAAGCTATACAGAACCTAGGAGCCTGTCAGCTAGTTGCCCATGAGTAGCACCTAGAAGCGCTTGTCTAGGTGATCAATGTACTTGCCTTCATCCAAACATTCCCTCATCCATCCTTTCTGAGATAACAGCTGGCAACTACCCCAAATATTTTTTCAGTCTATGCAAGAGTCGCTTGTAATATGGCCTGGGCTTCAAAATGGAGGGGGGGGGGTGAAAAATTTATCAGAGAAATGGCTAAAACACCCACTTTCTCTACAGAAAATGTCAAAGATAAAGTTATACTCGAACACCATATAGAAACCTTGCCTCTACCTATGAGAAGATGGGGTAGACAACACACAAAAAACACAATGCATGGGATAGTTGATATAGTAAATGCATTCCAGGGAACATATATGTCCAAAGGCAGCACCCAGCTTTCATATGTGGCATAATGTGTGGTGGACCATTGAAAACAACATCCCAAAAAGCAGTGGTACATGAAGCCTATGAAATAGAAAGGGCCAAGCCACTGAAAAATCCCCGGGGAGCGGTATTATTCCTCCATTAGGAACCCTGTGTTTCAAGTTTCTAGAGAGAGTTCTCCTTGCCAGGAACCATCCTCATAATAAGAAGAGCAAGCCTGTAGGAACTGGAGTTGTAGGAGTACAATATGATGATCCACAACATGGTAACAATCCATACACATGGGAAGTATGTGTACATGGAAGAAACACAGAGGGACTGGTGGATAGTGGGTGCTTGCAGCCAACTATTTGCCCCACTCGGTGTAACTTAAAGAAAGAGAGTCCACGCGTTCTCATAAACTGCATCGATGGACACACAAAGACCTGTCCCATGACCCCAGTCCTTCCTCCTGTGAATGGATAGACCTACCCAGTGACCGTAGGAGTTTTCTTTCACATTTACCAACACTTGTGGCTTTGGGTACAGGAAATTCCTAATTTCTGAAGTTGTTTTAAGGACAGGAGTCCTCTACAGAGTAGCTACTACAGCCAAGTTACTACCAACAAATGGAGTGGGATATGTCTGACCAAAATAAACCAAAAAAAAGACGTGAATGTCACTACAAATCACCCAGAGGCATAATCAATTCTTTGATTGGCGCATTACAATTGCATTACCTTCTGGGAGGCCAATGGAACTGATCCCACAGTACTAGATCATAAGGACTACTGGGAATCATCAAAGAGGCTACACACTTTGGGCGGGTGGCCAAGGAGAGCTGTGGTCCATGGGGAACAACCTTTACAACGCAACTTTTACAACGCACTACACTTACAACGCATTTTTTACAACGCAAAATCCATTACAACGCACTACACTTACAACGCATGACACTACAACGCATTTTTAAAAACTACCTTTACAACGCATTCCATTACAACGCCTACCATTACAACGCATAATATTACACTACACTATCCAACATTTACCCTACTGTTGCACCCCCTGGAGTTAGAATAGTAATTTTTACCCCTATACTATCCAACACTTACCCTACTGTTGCACCCCCTGGAGTTAGAATAGTAATTTTTACCCTTATACTATCCAACACTTACCCTACTGTTGCACCCCCTGGAGTTAGAATAGTAATTTTTACCCCTATACTATCCAACACTTATCCTACTGTTGCACCCCCTGGAGTTAGAATAGTAATTTTTACCCCTATACTATCCAACACTTACCCTACTGTTGCACCCCCTGGAGTTAGAATAGTAATTTTTACCCCTATACTATCCAACACTTACCCTACTGTTGCACCCCCTGGAGTTAGAATAGTAATTTTTACCCCTATACTATCCAACACTTACCCTACTGTTGCACCCCCTGGAGTTAGAATAGTAATTTTTACCCCTATACTATCCAACACTTACCCTACTGTTGCACCCCCTGGAGTTAGAATAGTAATTTTTACCCCTATACTATCCAACACTTACCTTACTGTTGCACCCCCTGGAGTTAGAATAGGAATTTTTACCCCTATACTATCCAACACTTACCCTACTGTTGCACCCCCTGGAGTTAGAATAGGAATTTTTACCCCTTTACTATCCAACACTTACCCTACTGTTGCACCCCCTGGAGTTAGAATAGTAATTTTTACCCCTATACTATCCAACACTTACCCTACTGTTGCACCCCCTGGAGTTAGAAAAGTAATTTTTACCCTTATACTATCTAATACTTACCTTTAATGCAATTTAATATTATGCGTTGTAATGGTATGCGTTGTAAAGGTATTTTTTAAAAGTGCGTTGTAGTGTCATGCGTTGTAAGTGTAGTGCGTTGTAATGGATTTTGCGTTGTAAAAAATGCGTTGTAAGTGCATGCGTTGTAAAAGTGTGCGTTGTAACGACATACATCCATGGTCCATTGGCGTCTGGTGATTTGTAGGCGTTGGGGAGTGAAGAGAAATGATAGAGGGGGATGGGAAGTATGGCAAGGAATCTTGAGCAGTGTGCTGGGTTCCGGCTCCCAGTGGGGCATTATCTGGGAGATAATGAATTGCACAGTGCACCGCAAGTCACTGCTATGCTACAGGGTAACATGGCCTGCACCAGGGCCAGCCTGCTAACACCTGTGGGGTCAAGGAAGAGACAAAAAAGTCTATAAAAGGGCCAGCTGGAAGGACAATAGCAGCATATCATGAGCTCCAAGAAAAACGTAGGGTGAGTGGTGGTGAAGGTCAGCAGGTGAGCTATCAGGGCAAACCTTAATGCACTACTTTATATAAAGGAGGTAGCTCCTGGATACTTTAAAGATATGGCAGCAGATTAGGCTGCCCCGGGTGCACGTCTGAGTGTTAGTGGGTTGGATCACCATGATATGTGGGGTGAGATGGTTACCTCTTCTTCCCATACCATTAACAGTCAAGGGAGTAGGAGCCAACTAGAAGACTGATCGCAAATTGCACACTGACTTTTGCGAACTTTATTTAAATTTACAATGTGATTTATGTACTAATAGGTCAAATCCCAAAATGTATGGTCTCTGGGACACATATCAACACATTTAATGAATGTTAATTAGGCATGATGCTATATGAAACCACCTCTGCCTGGATGTGGCTACAAGGAACAGCAGGCTGCCATCCCTGCATCTGCATTCCAAGCAGGAATTGTAGTGTTCTTTATATAAACTGATGGTGCTGTAAAAATAAAAACTCATTTGGGAACACACTGGAGTTGCCTGATATGATTTCCAAAGGGGAAGCTGTCAAACAGATTGAGTTTCCCCTTTGCAAAACTGTCACCACCTACTTTGAGGTGAGTAACGTTTCAATGGCTTGCGACTGCAGTTGTGATCGCAAGCCATTGATGTAAACCATTCCAAATCACAATTATGAGGGGCATGCTCCTTCCTAAATGAGATATGGAAATAGTTGGTAAACCCTGTGCAAACATTTGCCTCTTTTCCCAGCTCACTCATGGAGGAGGCAACTGCCTGCTACTACCGCAGCGGGGTGGTTGTGGTCTGCCAGGTCCTAACATACCGCATTCATTTTCTTCAGCAAAGTGCAGATAACAATCCGTTTGCCCCAAGTAGATTGCACTGCAGGACCACCGTCCAGTGATGAAGCTTTTCACAGGGATATTATGATCATGCCACTGACAATTCACTTGTGCCTGGCTTCCAGGTTGTCAGTAGTCTTTATCGCGTTTTGTGCCATCTTGAAGGAGCAGCATTCTTGGAGGCCTCGCACATAGTTTACAGTATCCTGGGAGGGCTGGCTTGGATTGCCTTCCCACCCTTCTTCCATAATACTAAGGAGTACCTGTAGAGGTGATGTAATGAAAGTGATGACATCAGTAGAACGTGGAATGTTGAAGTTAGAATGTGAGAATGAGAGTTGGAGAAATCAGTGGCTTTGAAGATGCGGGGCGCTTGGTCGCATAATAAAGCAGCCTGTTTAACTTCCACTTGGGTAGCGTGACACTGCACAAAAGTCGTGAGGAGTTGCGGCCAAGCCTTACTTACGAACCAATGTATGCCCAGACGGTGAACCTCTTTAATTTGTATGAGGCACTTTAAAGTAGCGTCGCTCTAATGTGCGGCAGTACCCAAACAGAAACTCAAACCCACTCCCATGTGTGGTACCGCACTGAAGGAAGGCAAAGGGCAACGCGGGAGAATATCTGACTTCCTCCACATGGGCTGTTCCCTGGACGCCCATCAAGGCCATAAGATCTTGTTGATTCTTTTTACAAGTTACTTTTACAAGAAGAAAAAACACTCAGACAGTAGACATAATAAAGGTGCATGAACAGGAACCCACATCTCACTTAATCAAGCAGCAGCAATTATCAGCATCAGAATGTTCTGTGCCAATTAATCTGTCTGCTACTTGCCTTGTCCCAGACATCCTGGAGACAGAGGATGTTTGACGTCACATTATCTAATTCACAAATTACATGGCTCAACATGGCCATATGAAGCTTATCAGAAATGGGACCATAAAAGCCGGCTTCTCTGTGCCCTCTCCCTTTCCTGCCACCCATAATCCCTGAGCTTCTGCCTGTGTGATCGAGTAGAGCAGAGTGGTTTCCTATTATCTCTAGCAAGAGGCAAAATATAAGCTTGTGCAGTTGGCATTAATAAGTAAACAAAACTATAAAAAGCAGCAAAACTTGCTGCACAAATGGCTTCAGAGTTGGCCGTAGCTGCCGCATACAGCTGACTTTCATTCACTGTTGGTCGCGGCAGTCTGGTGGGCCTCTCGTAGATGATCCAGAAAAGCGCCCATATTCCACAGAAAAAGGCTTCCAGATCATTTGACCTAGTGATCAGTATCTCATAAGAGCCTGGTCATAAAATTCCATCCAGTCATTGTTGATAAGAAACTGGAACTGTGTTTCCCCCCAGTTTTTAAGCATGTTGTGTTTTGCTACCATAAGTTGATATCGCCGATCTATGTCAATGTTTAGATTTTGTCCCAATCCTAAGAAACTATGCAGAACCGTTCTTCCTCGCTTTCCTTTGCTTCTCCATAATTTTTCTTATATTTTCTCTTTGGCTAACTTTGAACCACCCATGAGGCAGTTCATTCATTTAGGCTGTGCACAAAACCTTTATTGTGATGTCTCGCATCTTGTTCCATCTGCACGTTGTCTCAATCCAAAAGTAGAGTAGGGATTTAGCCAGCCGCTGTTGTCTTTCCTGAATTATATTGACTTCTCTGAACCTAAATCTGCTTTCCATCAGTTTGACTTTCTACTACTTTTGGCCATTATGGGTCTCTGAAATGTTTTGGCTTCAAATAAGATTATAGCCTATGGTCAAGATGTAGAATTTGCTAAATCAAAGAGAATACTAACCAGGTTAGTGTGTTAAGATCAGGAATAAATGCATGCTATTCAATGGAATCCAATGGAGTCAAACAAGTACACATATATTTGCATAGAATTTTACATTAATGCTGAAAGGCAATACAGGGATATGTGAGAAATACTACATGGGAACATTTTATCTCTTTATAAAAACAAAAGAAAATGAAAAAGACGTGCAGCTAAAAGTGTGGAGTAGCCAGTTAACCCATCACCCCATTCGAACCTGTATTAAAGAAATGGAATTATCGGCTTTTGAATTTTAGAATAAAATATCCTCGGATTTCATAGCTCTTAACAACTTTGGAATTAAGCATGCCTGTTCTTCTCTCGTGATCACATGTCATCGTGGTGGTATCAACACCCAGCCTTGTTAATTAAGAATCTCTTCAAAGTATTGTCAGGAAGAGTTTATGTAAGACCAAGAAGGCTCGTGTTATTTGCAATTTTCCTTTAATGACACAGTTGTAGTTGCACATCTTAAACATCACAATGGAGTGTTTCCAGCAGGCTCGAATGCTGATCGTGGACATTCGCTCCCATATTGTGACGCAACAAATCCAACACTGAGTCATGCTGAGCAGTGCCTTGATATAAACAAATGGACTATGTTCTAACAGAAATAATATAAAACAGCCAAACAAACAGTAAAGGTAATTTTGAAATAGCAACACTTTAAGATAGTATGAACCAACATAAGCATTAGAAATTGGGAGGCATTTGTAAGGACAAAATCAACACCTTCCGATACGCTTATTCGTGCAGCGGAGGAGCGGTTGGTATTTACACTTACTTTTTTGGTCTTTAATAAAATATTGATTTTTCCAATGAGATCTTTACGGAAAATCCTAATTTTATGTCAAGACCAAGCTCATCTCGTTTGCAGGTTTTATGTGCAATAACTGTCTTGAAGGACGCTGACACCATAGGTGAAGCTAGATAAAAGGAATCAAATATGACACCCTTTGTACATGAAGTAAAATGAAAGTAAACTTTCTCTAATATGAAACTTTGACTCAAGATATTAAAATCCCTGACCTTCAAAAATCGACGAGGGGAGGCAAACTAGGGCTTAAAGTGGGCTTCCTCAAGCCTGCTTCAGAAAGAACTGTAAAGGAAAGGAATAAGGAAATACAAATATATAATACTGAGACACCATCCTAGAGAAAAGAGTTTTGCCATCATTGCCATCGATATGCAAAGCTTGTCTAATACAGCTAACCTAAGTGAGCTATTCGACCACTTAATCAGGCTCTTCATAAAAAGGTGAAACCGAAAATTAATTCTCTCCATGGCAGAATGAACCAGGCCCTGCTTGATGCAGCAACAAACAACATGTCCAGACAGCTGAGTTCCAGTGACTCAAACTTCCAGGAGGAGCAGCAAAGCTTGGTCTGAAAGGCCAAATTCCATTGTTAACCAAAAGCTCCTAAAATCTGCCAATAAATGCAGCAGCAGAGTTGCTTCTGCCTAAGGAGGCCGTGGTGGAAGCCCACAGGATTCTGATGGAGGGAAGTGGAAGCACGTGGAGGGCTAAGGGGGTTTAGAGCCGAAAGCAACACAAGGACAGACTACCACGCTCAGTACAGCAAAAGTATGGTCAGTAGAATCGAGAAGTCGAATGCTGCTGTGCATGTACAACTCAAGCAACCAAGGAAAAATGAGAGAAAGTGTGCCACTCTATCCATCTATCCTCGCTACTCCTCAGTGTAGTTAGGCGAATTCTCTTTGTTCTGTGTTTGGGCATTACGTGTCAGTGAACACTTTCTTGGTTTCCAAAGGCTGAGCCCATTTTAACACTTTTAGTGTGTGGTGACCTGTATTGAGAAGTGTGGCCTACATTGTAAAAGCCTATATGTTAAAATCCAGTCAAATTGAATTAATCTCTTGTGCACCTCCTCAAGCATCTAGGTTACTTCAAAGTGCTATGCAAGTTAAGCAGAAATACTTGTATAGGCCAAAGTTAAAAATCATCTGTCATACAGCAATAGGTTTAACCAGGAAGTCAATATATTGGTTTATGCCATCTGGTGCAAGGCCCCACCATCTGGGTGGTCATGCTCTTGACCTTATATTCTCTCCAGAAGGACTGGTATCAATAGATGAGACTACACCCCTGTCCTGGACAGATAATTCCCTCATTACCTTTTACCTACACACAGGTAGGGTGAATGACCATAAGAGTACAGCTGTCACTAGAACTAAAAGCAGAGGTCGGCATAAACTTCTTAGTTCTCATTCAGGGCCTGTCTTTGACTTCCCAAAGGCTCTCAACTCCTTAAATTCTATGGAGACTGTCACATTTGTTAGAGCTAAATTATAACTGTACTTGATAAGCAGAATCCCCTCTTGGTCCAAAAACCTTGCCCCATGATGCAACACAACTTTAAAGGACACTAAATCAGTCTGTACGCAACTCAAAAGGAAATGGCAGAGGCACTACCTGGACGAGGACAAAGTCTGCCTTAAACGATTATAAAAATACAGTCAGGAATGCAAAAACTGATTATTATTGCAGGCTAGTTTCGGCTGCCTCAAAAATGCAAAAAAGATTTTCGGTATTCTTTGTGACCTTTCAAATGCATCTTGTCTTAGGCAAGATATAACACATTTACAGAAGCGATGTGAGGATTTATCAGCTTTCTTTGAGGGTAAGATTGTGTAGAAAGATATTGAGAGCTCTCAGGAGTCAGAGATCCACCCTTCTTACGAAAACACTTCCATCTTGTTTACTATACCCTCCCCCCCCCCAACAGTGCCATTACTGAACCCCTCAGCCTCCGAATGACATGTCACAGCATCTTCATAGCTCCAAATTGAGGTTGGGTCGCCCTGATCCAATGTCCATGGAAGCTTTCCATAGTCTGTTTAGGTCTATCCGGACCCCCTTTTTACCCTCTCCCTCCTAATCAATGGAAAAATAGGAAGACAATCTATGGCTCCCACTGCCCAACTCTTTAACCAGTCCCTTAAATCTGGTGTGGCGCCTGCATGCCGGAAAAATGCCATTGTCAAGCCACTGTTAAAAAATGCCTCAGCGGACCCTACAATCTTGGCCAACTATAGACCAATCTCCCTCCATCCATTCCCGATAAAGATTTTGGAACGACATGTTAGTAAACTCCTGTCCCACCATTTGGAGGACCATTCATTGTTAGAGGAGGAGCAATTTGGCTTTAGACCAGGCCACAGAACTGAGCCAGCTTTACTCTGTGCCACTGATAAAACTCGTAGGATGGTTGACAATGGTCGGTCAGTGATGCTTGTGCTCCTTGAGCCGTCAGCAGCCTTTAACACAGTGAACCAACACACCCTGCTCACTGGATTAGCCTCAGTAGGTGTTGGTGGTCTCGTGTCAAAATGGCTAAAATCATACCTACAAGTCTGCTGCCAGGCTGCGGCTCGGCCTCCCTTCTGCGCTCTAGTTTCTGTAATATTCTACATGGAGTCCCACAGGGCTCTTCGCTCAGTCCAATTTTGTTTAATGTCTAAATCAAGCCACTGTTCTCGCTTATTAAAACCTATAGGATCACTGTAATCAGCTAGGCAGATGATACTCCACTGATTTTATCACTTAGGAACAATCAGTCTGACGCTGTTAACAACTTTCTGGCCTGCATAACGAACATTTCAAATTGAATGAGTGTAAATTCGCTGAAGCTAAATGGAGGTAAAACAGGGGTCCTTTATTGCTCTCCTAGTAAGATTGTGATGCCTCTGCCCTCTAACTTTTGGCCTCTGTCTATGGAGACTGCTCTCGGTTCCTCAGAGAAGGTTCGGACCCTTGGAGTAACCTTAGATTAACATATTCCTCTTGAAAAGCACGTCAATGAAGTGGTAGGGGTCTGCTTTGCTCTTCTTCGGAGCCTCAGAAAGTTTTTTCGAATGATACCTGCTCAAGCCGAATCTCTAACTGCCAGGTGTGTAGTGCTTAGTAGACTAGACTACTGTAAGGCCCTTCTTTTGGGAGCTCCTTACTATCTGATTAAGAAATTAGATAGAGTTGCTATAGCCAAACTGATGCTAAATAGACTGCGGTATCCTTGCACCGCCAGTGCGTTTAGGGATCTTCACTGGTTACCCATTGAACACAGGATCCCCTTCAAATAGCTCTGCATTGTATTCAAAGCCCTCCAGAATAAGGGCCCAAAGCTATTGCAGACCAGACTGAGGAAATATGCTCCAGGAAGACCGCTACGCTCAACCACAGCTGATCTCGTTCAAGAGCACATATTCAGTAGGGTGCGCCAAGGTGGGGGGGGGGGGGCGAGCCTTTTCTATCAAAACTTCTCAGGTTTGCAAAAAGCTACTGCTTCAGCTAAGATCTAAGGCCAACTTGCTTAAGTGTAGGAAATCTCCTCAGGCTTGGTTGATCCCAAAATTATATTGATCCGATGACAGCTATTCCCCCTCACTCCTTCCTTTATCTCTTTTTTCCCCTCTCTGCTCCTTACCACGATGATACCAGTGCGCTCTATCAATGTATGATACAAAATACAAATACAATACAATAATAAATCTAAAAATAGGCCTGCACAGTAATGTTTTTGTTTTCAAACAAAACATTTTACACAACTAAAACAATAAATACTATTTTCCGTACAATGCTAAAATACTTAATTATTCAGTCCTTCAGTTTACTTGATAATATAAGCGACTTTCATTTCAGACTTTTTCTGAACTTACTTGTCTATCTGTTTCAAAACAATATTTCTTACCTAATTAAAAACTTAAAGCTTTTAGCTGTCATTAGTTGAGTGTTTCCGTTCAGTAAAAACACAAGCTCCTAAAACACCCAATTTTGTCTTTATTTCTTGCATACTTTCCGTGCGGTTATAGCTTATCAAGGAAAAAACTGTTAGCTTTTAACTGTGGCGGTAATTAGTTGAGTGTTTCCATTCAGAAAATACATGTGCTCCTTCAGCATCCAATTTTCTCTTAAATTCTTCTACATTTTCAGTGTGGAAATTCCTTCTGCCTCTGTGAAGTTTGGTATAGACATCATAGGTCCTTTTGAGCTCCTACCTCATTGTGAGTGTTGTGTGTTTTTACTGGTTGATTATACTTCTAACTGGACAGCATCCAAGTGTGTTGGTTCTATGAATAGTAGAGTGGTGGCTGAATTTCTAAAAGATGAATTTAATCATGGGGGTATTCCCAAATCCATCATCACGACAACAGTGTAGAGATTGTTTTCTATGAGATGCGAGGGTTGACACATCAACAGAACTGTACTTTATTCCTCTCATGATAATGGTTTGGCTGAACGCATGAATAGGATGATCAAAGCGTGTGCAGAAAGGGCAGTGGAGGCCATGATTCCTCTCAGGGATGTTTTGCAGGAAACGTGATGGGCTCATTGCAACACCCATAACAGCATGACCTTAAAGTCTCCTTTCCTTGCATTGAAGAGTAGGGTAGCTAATTCTAAACAGAGTTATGCATGGCTGGGTGCTGGCTTGGAGTAGAGGACGGGGAGAGACGTGTTGGATGGATGTGTTGCTTCTGTTTGAAGTAGGAAGTGCCAAAAGAGAAATAATGCACATTTACATGAGAAGGATTGTGTAAACCAGGCAGTGGAAGAAGCGAGATACTGTTTTTGTAAGGAAACCATTGTTCAACAGGAAGGGTGTATCCTTCGTTGAAAGCAAAATGTGAAGTAATGTTGTAGTTGTGGAGTTGGGAGATGTTAAAGCATGTCTAAGTTAGTAAACACAGATGCAGATTTCAGACCTGGTCATGCTGAAGCGGGCATGAGTGATTCTCTGGATCACCTTGCTGCTAACAGGTCTGCCACACCAGAGGATTGGTTGCGGGATGATGCTCAGGTGGTTTATTCTAGGAATTAGAAAACATAAGAGCGCCAGTGTTAAAGACCCCGTGGTGGAAGGATATGTTTCGACATAGTGTGTTTCTTAGCAAGTTGAATTTGTTCCATATAACTTGTCTTCCCTAATGTTATTCTGTGGTTGTTCATTGCACCTTATGTTGTCTTCCTTTTTAGGTCTCGCCTACGCAGTGCGCATGCGCTGCATAGGCAAAAGACCTTTAGCAATCGCTTTGGCTTTTCAGCCAAAAACGTGCACGCGTTCCATTGCCTTCAATGGCAATGCATGCACGTATGGCAATTCACTTGTGGGAGGGAGCGGCGCCATATGGTAGCAATTATCGCTCCCACAAGTGAATCGCACAGGCCCTGCTCCTCCTCCCTGCTGCCGCGCGAGGCGCGCGCGTGCACCTGCCCCTGCTGCCGCGCGAGGCGTGCGCGCGCTTGTGCTTGTTATAGGACTTGTGCCCTGGGTGGAGTGTTAGGGTTGAGAGTTGGGGCAGCTGGTGAAGTGTGTCCTGGCGGCCGGTTGTTCGAGGCACTTACCTAAACATGAAGTAGAGAGCCAGCTTGTCTCTGCTCTGCCCTGTGTTTTCATTTGTGCCTTGAGAACTTTTCATCTTTCCATTCCTTCGCTGAGAGCTCCTGTAAGCAGAAGCGGTTGATGTTTATCTTTTAATTTGAAACGTGCTTGTGGGAGGTTACATCCCCAAGGCATGTTCCGGTGGATGTTGTTCCCTTTATTTTCTTCACTCGCAGAATCGTTCGGATGTATCTTAATGAAAGCTCCTAAAACCCAGTCAGTCCAGGGTCCAGAGTTGCCAGTCCCGCTGCCAAGGGGCGGTGGGGTTCGCTGACCCTTTCATCTTTGGTAGATGACTGGATCGAGCATTGATTGTTATGTGGTATTTCTGATGCAGTGTTCACCAGTTGCTTGTCCTCTTGGCGCTTATGCAGAGCTTGGCCTGCTTGCCTTTAAAAAGGCTCATGGCTACAGCTCACGTCACCAACTTCCACTCGCCCACTTTGGCATCATTTTATGCATTCAGAAGCGTCTCTGCCTTATGCAAGTTTTTCATATATGAATTGCTGAGCTTTCTCGATTCCCCTCGCTTTTGTGGTGTCTGCCGGCTCCACACCGCGCTGCCCCTCTGTGTTGGTGATGAGAAGCCGCCTTTATGATTTAGCCCAGCAACCCCCGACCCCAACAGGGCCACCTATAGCACACCACCACGGTTGATCCTGGCCTCTTCCTTCTGCTTCTAGCAAAATAGAAACCATGAAACATAGCACAGGAGCTGCAGAGGAGATTAGAACCAGCAGATAATTACAGTTGTAGCTTGTGCTTTTATATCCAACGCGTCCTCCTCTGTCCCAATGCTAGGCAGGGACCCCAAGACATCATAAAAGCATCCTTCCCTCGCATCACTTACACACAACACGTAAATATGTCCAACAAAGGATCGCGACAAATACAGTTCTCTTTGCCATCCAAGCTATCCCACGGTGTGGTGATACCCATCAAAGACTGTGCCTTTGCATCCCAAATTTTTTTTTTAACCATCTGTATATTGGGTTTAATTTTACTGCACAGTACATTAGCATACATATTACATAATGCAAAGGAGAACAGTATAAACAGTATTATTTCGGTGCAATTACTGGCCAGCGAGAAGTCACATCGATTAGATGCCATGTCCGGCGTATGTCATTATCCCTTTCAATGCTATGGCTGAGTTACGATTGATTGTAAAAAACGATTAAGTCTTATAGTACAAAAACAAAGGGGGGGGGGAAAGAACAACTTCTGAGCATATTAATATGATGACATCTCTAGCTAATGCAGAGCTTCTCTGCTACGCTGTCACCCTTAAGTCACCCATGGCTTTACGCCAAAAGTGTGGCGTCCTGGAAAGTGCTCCTTATGGCCTGTAGAGTTTCCAGGTTGTACCCCTATGTTTTGTGTGCAGTGCAGGAAATAGTTTGGAATGTTTGTGGATAGAGGGGCGTGCTGCAATTGGCGTATGCAGATCGAAAATTGGGAGCGCATTCGCGTGAGCGGGAGAAGTGTGTTTGAACTAACCCTAATGGATCCCTCCTACCACAGCTCTGTTAAGCCCCTACTGCCTGTAGTGAAGCCCCAGCTCTTGTGACTGAGGAGCCAGGGCTATCCCCCAGACTCATTGTTCCCCACGAGGGCCTTCTGGCTGCATACTCCCCCCGGCACAAGATCTCCATCAGGGGGATGAGCTGCAACGTCCGCATCTCCCTCCAGTGTCCCGTGTAATTCCTGCAGCATGGTGTCCCAGTGTTGTGTTAATGGGATTTTGCAGAGCCCCCGAATATCTTCTATGCGAAGCACAGAGGCTTCTGCTCTAGACCAAACCATTAGAGAGTGACTCAGTGCCACTATTGATGGCAGCTCTGGCCTTTTCCACCGCTTTGTTGTTATGCGTTTTGCGGTTATCATGCCCAGATCTAGGAAGCGAGATGTTGCCCTTAATTTCTTTCTCCTAGCCAAGGCTTTAAGTGGGGTGAAAAAACTGTGGGGTCTCTCAAAGGGGCATGGTCAATGCAATTAAGGGCGTGGCTTAAAAGCATATACTCTCAAAATCTGTGCTCAGCATAGTGTGCCGTCCAACTTGTATTTTGCGGTTTCTGTCATTGCATCCAGATATATGATACAAGTAACATCATACCTACAACAAGGCAGGACTATTGGCTTTGCCAATGGTTGTTAGTTGCATAAGACAAATAAGCAGCAACTATGGCTTGTTGTACATAATATTGAAAAAGCTTCCACTTAACGCCCTGCTGACACCACCACGACGTTGCTGGTCCTGAGTTTCAAAAAGAGAAGGGAAATCCAGAGAGAAAAGGACTGTCTTTCTCTTCAAAGGATTTCCCTTCTCCTACAACGTTAACCTGGCATGACCTCATGCCGTACATTCTCCACTAGTGAAAAGTGAACAGTGTGAGCACGCTCACGTCGGTGTGCAACCCTCCCCTGGCATGAAGTCATGCCGTAACTTCTCCACTGGTGAGAAGTAAGCAGTATGAGCAGGCGCACATAAATGTGCCGGCGGTCACTGTAGTCCGAAAACAAGCATTGGCATAGCAAGTATAAGACTTCACATTTGCATGTACTTTGTATTTAGGATGCAGTAAATGTAAACGTCAAGTCTTACACTTCAGTTCTTTTTTTTTACTTACAAGGTCCCAAAGCGAGACCTATTGGCTATGCCAATGCTTGTTCCCTTTTGTTCTGTTGCCTTAGTCATTCTGGTTTTGTACTTTTCCGTTTCTGTATTTCAAAACAGATGTTTTATGGTTATACTGGAAGACAGACTTAGCCTGGGCTCTTACATCATCAAGGGGCATTACAATGTCGGTTGAAGTTGCCTCCGAATGGCACCGTCTCGGACTCGGAGCGACTGACCTGAGGTTGGCGGTTCTGACCCCCTGATTACGATGCGACCGAACACTGTTCGGTCTGACTCCCTCTGTTCTCTATGAGAGCTTGTGTTAGGCACCTATAGAGAAATGGGTGTGTGTGTAAAATCCTGTCCCCTGTGGCAGGCACCACTTGGTGCCTGCCACACAGTGCAGGGTTTTACAGGGGGGTACCCTAGGTACTCCTCGAGCATGAACTCAAGGCCGTGGACCCAATGGGGCCCTGCTAGGGGCCCCCAAAGTTGCTTTCTTACTGCCTTTTCATGTCAGAAAGGCCGGCATGGAGAGGCTGTGAGAAACCAACATCGTAATCAGAAATGCTGTTTATAGGGGGTTACGATGCAGTTCCGACCAACAGGAAGACTCTGAGAGCCGGTTGAAACTGAGTCAGAATGACTGGCTGGTTTACGTTCCGACCCGGACATCTTAATCGGTCAATCGGACCGCAAACCGACCGACTTGGTAGGAAAGACTCCGACCGCTGTGGTCGGAGGCTTTCCAACTAACATCGTAATAAGCCCCTAAGTGTAGAATCTTACTGATGTCAGGCTGCATGTACTGACTTAGGGCTTAATTTGAATGGTGGTGGGATTACCAATGCCAGCACGTCTGTGGCAGTCCAACCAACAGACAGCCCTTTGGTTAGACCGCTGCATTAAAATGCTGGAGATCAAACCACAGGCTGTTGGAGACGGACCGCCACGTCCACCTGGATCTCAGGTCCTGACGAGGCAGTGGTTGGAATCGTAGACCCGACAACAGGCGGTGGCGAGGCAGGCACCGCCGTCGGGATTACGATGTCCCTTTCTGACAGCCTTTTTATGGTGGTCTGACCACAATGACAAATGGATTTTGGCCCTCATCCATTGTGGAAATATAGTGCCCCTGCACACATCCATGCACTGGGTGCCGTGCACCACATGGTGCATTGCACACAGTGCATGGATGTGCACAAAGTGCTCTTTTTCAACACAAGTTGAAAAAGCCGCCAATTCCCTGGGCTGCAGTACAAGCCACAGTGGAAAAGAGCACTTTCTGACCACCTCTACGGTGGTCATATCATATTTGGGCGGTTGGACCGCCAACTGCTTGTTGGGTGGTCTCCTGATCACCACACCAGCAGACGACGGTCCAACCGCCCGATATCGAAATCAGTCCCATGGTTTCCAGAATTGGTTTATTTTCTACTCCGATTTGCTACTAAATTTCATCTTACCTCACTCATACTCTTCAGGCACATCTGTGTGGATGACCAGCTGCTGCCCGATATCTTGGAAACTTTGGTGATGCTCAAGGTGGCTAAGTTATTCTGCCCCATTGACCTGTTATTGTTCTATCAACAGGTCCTGTGCATGTTTAACCCCTTCAGTGCCCGCCCCTTTCCCCGCCCTGTGCCGGCCGTTGTATTAGCGGGCGGGGTCTATGACGAGCTGGACTCTTCATGGGCACAGCGCCACCGCGGCCCATGACGAGTTCAGCTCGTCATGGGCACTGAAGGGGTTAATGATTGTTTGGGCTAAAGAAAATACTATCACTGAGGAAGAATGGAGTCAAGCAACGGATTATTATGACGTTTTCAAAGCGTTCCGTAGTCTGTGGTTAGTCTAATGCCAAATAACTTCCGGATATTGGGAAAGGATTTCGGCATGTACATGATGAATTGAATTGTGTGGATAAGGAGATTTTGAGAGGCGCTCGTTTTGTTTCGCCAGTTGATCTGAGAGAAAAGATTGTTGCTCTGGCGCTCAAGGGGCATCTTGGGAGGAAGCTCACCAAGGCTAGGATGGGAGAGCTTTATTGGTGTCCGGGTCTTGACCAACAGATTGAGAATGTGATAAAGCACTGTTGACCTTGTGCCAAAAATGATGAAAGTAAGACCACACACCTACCATGTGTTTCTCATATGTAAACTCCTTCTGAGCCCTGGATGAAGTTGGGCTTAGACAGCATAAGGACGTTTGAACTACTGCCTCACTGTGGAGGTTACCAGTATTGCATTGGGGCCGAAAGAACTGCCAACAAGACCTGACTGAAGTAATATGAAAATTTAACAGCAAATCAGAAGCAGAATATAAACCAACCTATTTTCAGGTCAGCCAGATTCCAACTGCCAGCTGCGGAATCCAGGTGGGTGCATGCAGCATGACATCAGTAAGATTCTAAACACAGCGACCTAAGAACCGAGACTAGGCCTGGTTCCAGCATTACCTCAACATATTCCAGCTGCGATGACCACATGAACTGTGAACATTAAAACATTCTTTGAACGTGGCGAGAAGAAATAGGCTGATTGCTTGCAGTGTGCAGTTTAAAAATTCCTAGCATACAGAAAGGAAAAATATTTAAGGCAAATTGCAAAATACTCCAAAAAAATGACTTAATGGACACTTTGTTTCACTTTGTTCTGAGTTAGTCACAATGTGTGAGGTTACTGGCTGTAGCATCTGATCTCTACTCAGGCCGTGTGAACAGATCGTCATTAACCGTGTCAGCTTCAGAACTGACAATGACCTTGAAATTCAGTGTTGTTGACCCATTTCTCTGACCCTATTGGAGGTTGTATATGAGTCTCTCTCAGAAAAACAACCCCTGCTTTTGCCAGCATTGGGTAGGACACCATGACTAAAGAAATGCTGTAAGTTTGATTTGTACATGCTCAAATGACATACACCATAGCAAATTAATTGACAGACAAATTGCCAAGATGATACTTTGTTCCGCTGGATCAGCATTTCTGTGGACAGCCTCAGAAACCTTGGGCAGTTCTTCAGAAGAATGCTATGTCTCCTCTCTCCAGTAATGGCGCCTCTGTCATTGTTTTAAATAAAAAAGGGAGGAGGGTTTCCCCATAAAACTATAATTAATTTATAATAATACTTCCAAATTTTAGGAGCAGGATGCAACTGTATTAGGGGAATAGGTCGGGGAATGTATTATTACTCAAGTGTCAAAAATAGTACTTGATTCAAATGCAAATTAATTTTAAAAAGTATTTAATTTAGGGGAGCATTTAAAAAATTTTTTAACTGGGGAGTATAATCCCCCCAATAAAATGTCAATTAATTATAATTTCACTTCAAAACAAGAAGTAGGAGCGGGATGCAAGCATTACAGGGGAATAGGGAGGGGAGTGTATTATTTGTCAGTTAATAAAATTAATTCTTAAGTATTGTGGGCAAATCCTTTTAAAGGGTATCAATTACTTTGAAGTTTAAAAACTAAATATCAATATAAATTCAAAGAAAAAAATTGTAGCAGGATGCAAGGACTATATGGTGTGTGTGTGATGTACTTGGGTATTAAAATAAATACCTAAGTATTAAATAAGTTAATGTAACAATTAATTAAATATATTTAAATGTTAAAAAAAATACCTTTCATATAAAAATGTAAATACCTATAAACATTAGAAAAAAGCATACAATAATTCAAATATAAAAAATAAACAAATTGAAGTTATTGATTTCATAGTGCACACTCAATAATTTATTTGTAAATCATTTATAGATATATATTCAGAAAAGAAATAGATAAATATAATACCAATTCCATTCTTTTTATTAAAGTTTTGCTTTATTTCTTTTAACAAAGTAATATAAATAATAATTATATAGCAATATAAAAATTACTTCATAAAAATTAATTCATTTTGGTTGTAGACATGGGGAGATTAAGTGATTTGACCAGAATCACAGAATGTTGAGCTGAAGCAAAAACTCCAACCTGGTTCCCCAGTTGCAAAGTCTGCAGCTCTGGAAGTAACACCACATCCTCTCCCCTAAGTGCAACATTTAATCAAGTGGTCAACTGGATAAAAAAACATAAAGATTACAAATAATTTAAAAGTTTTTTGTCGCTATTTGGAAACTCAGAAAATATGTCCTCATTTTAGAGCACTAACCATAATTTTGATGCAAATAAGACCCTCTCATATATGTAATTTCTAAAGGAAATGCTCTAGGTATTACAGTTTTGATTACATCAAGATGACGTCAGGCGTTCCACACTTTTGGAATAAATATAGAATGTTAGCAATCTAGATGTTCATTGGGATACTGTTGAGAGGCAGAGGCCAGGGGCATGGACTCTGAAAATTGAAGGCAGGTAGGAGAGTGCATAGGCAACAATTTGACGACACTGGGCAGGCAGGAACGGCAGTGGCATCACAACAGACTATGGAGGGCAGTGGAAAGGGGGTCAGAGGCAACAAACCAACAATACAGGACTGGCAAGAGAGGCTGTGGCAATATAATAAACCATTGTGGGCAGAAGGAAGAGGCAGTGGTAGTACAACCATACATGCCAACAGACCCGTTTCAGCCAGGAAACGTCCAATGTTTTTAAGCTCAAATGGGATTTATTTGATCTGTCTCCTGTCTACAATCTCCTCTTTGTCAATGTAACTCAAAGGGGAAAATCAATACCCCAGTTTTTTTTCAAAATCTCCCTCTACCAAGTTCAAAATGTTCGCAAGTATGGTACATTGGATCAAGGTAGGCAGGAGGAATTGGGGTAGGGACATGGACTCGGATAACAGGACAGGAGGGACATGGAGAGGTGCACCAAACTGACCCTGCAGGGCAGGCATCAGGTTTTGCAGCAGCACAATACACCACACAGGGCATGCGGGACGGGAGTGCAGCACAACAATCCATAGAAAGCAATAGGGAGGGGACAGGACCATGCACATGGACAACAGAGAACAGAGGGGAAAGAGGCAATGGTAGCTAGCTGACCATAATGGACAGACAGGAGAGAAAGCTGCAGCATAACAGACCATAAAGGGCAGGAGGGACGGATCAGGGGCATTACAATGGAACAGACAAGCCAGGAGGGAGGGAATAGGGGTCTGCACATGGAAACAGAGGGCTGGGGGCAAGGGGGCAGGGCAGGAGCAGCAAGATGACCATGGAGGTCAGGCAGGATGGGCACTAGAAACAAGACACACCATGGAGAGCAACAGTGAGACTATGATGGCATACACACAGACCATGGAGGGAAGGTGGGAGAGGTCTGGGGCAGCTAGCTGACCACACAGGGAAGGTGGGAGGGGCCATGGCAGCACAGAAGACCATGCATGGCAAGCGGGAGGGTTAGTGGCAGCACAATGGCTATGATGGGCAAGAAGGAGGGTGTATGCACAAAGGACTATGGAGGATAGAAGGGAGGGTCAGGACCTGGGCACAGACAAGAGAGTTCAGAGGAAGGGGCCTCACAACAGACCGCGTGGGGCAGGCAGGAGGAGCAGTTGCAGCACAACAGACCAGGGAGGGCAGAAGGGTGTGGCAGTAAAATGAACCATGGAGGACAGGAGGAAGGGGAAAGGGGGATCGCATGTGGACAGGCAGGGTGGAGGTGGCAGGGACAGGTTACAGTCATCTGACAAAGGAGTGCAGGTCCATGGAACATGGTGGGCAAAAAGGATGGAGCAGGGGCATGCACAAAGACATCGGAGGGCAGGGGGAAGGAGAATAGGGGCAGCAAGCTAAGCACAGAGGCTAAGCAGGAGGTCAATGATGGGCCATAGAATTGGGCAATGGAGGGCAGGATGAGTGGACTGGTACATCATGCTAAATGGAGGGCAGTGGCAGCACATCAGACCATGCATGGCAGGAGGGAGGAGGCTAGTCCATGGATTCAGACAACAGAGGATAGGGAGGAGGTGGATGGGGCAGCAAGCTAACTGTTCAGAGAAGGTGGGTATTAGGAACGTTATTGTTTTTAAAATGTGTGTCTGTGCGAACTACTTAAAATATAAACAAGTATGCAGCATAATCTCACTTTTATTCAGGAAGAAGAGGACGTTTGTGACTGTGACTCCGGGCTCACTTGGAAGAAACACCCCCTGACCGTCCACCCCCCATCGCAAAATGTAATGCCTGTGAAAAGGGCAGGTGGACGCAGTGTTATATAGAACATAGTCCTGAGAGCACGATTGAAAATGAAATCTAGATATAGTATATGGTATAAACTATGCACCAAAAAGTGTGATATAAGATGAACCGGGGCGTGAAATATAATATGCAATACATTGTGCGCAATGACAAATTCATTGGTGAGCGCGAGATAACACAGATACTAGCGCGTGCTATGCAATATGTGCCTTGGAGTGTAACATGCACAGAGCAGTGTTGTGTAACCTAACTAGTCTCTAAAGTTGTAATATAAAATATGTGCTGGGGAGTGTAACGTTGCATATGCACTGTGACAAAGATATGGATCCCAGATTGTAATATGTATGGCATAGCACTGTGCGTTATAACATAGGTATCGAGGAAGGCACGTTAGATGGGGCACAGGCCTGCATTGCAGAGAGGTGGTCCAGGCCACACCCCTTTTTACACCTCTCTGCATTGCAGCTCTGTGGCGCTTACTGGAGGTACCTGGTGGGCTATTTGGACCTCAGGGACCCTCAGGATTCAAGGGGACTTAATCCCCCAACTTAAAATGCGCCACAGGGCGCGTTTGCACAGTGGTGAACGGAGGGAGTGGGGCCTGAGGTGACATGTGTGCAAACACGCCCTGTGGCCCATTTTAAGTTGGGATATTAATTCCCCTTCAATCTTGAGGGCCCCTGGGGCCAACTAGCCCACCAGGTACCTCCAGTAAGTGCCACAGGCCTGCGTTGCAGAGAGGTGTAAAAAGGGGCGTGGTCTGGACTACCTCTCTGCAATGCAGCTCTGTGGCGCTTACTGGAGGTAGCTGGTGGGCTAGTTGGACCCCAGGGACCCTCAGGATTCAAGGGGACTTAATCCCCCAAATTACAACACGCCAGGGGGCGCGTTTGCCCAGTGGTGGAGAAAGGGGTCATGACCTTTGTCTACCTCTCACTAATCCCACTGTGTGGGGCTTACTGGAGGTAAAAGGTAGGCTAGTTGGCCCCTAAATGACCCCCAGCAGTGAAGGGGACTTGAATCCCCGTCCAAGAGCGTGCCACGGAGTGCGTTTGTAGAGTGGTGGGCAAAGTGGGCATGGCCTGGTACGTGTACTTACAATACTGCTGTGTGGGACTGACTGGAGGTAATAGTTTGGGAAGTTGACCCCCAAGGATGTCCTCTGGGGCCAACTACCCTTCTTCTTACCTGCAGTAAGTCCCACACAGTGGGATTGCTAAGACGTCTTCGGAGGCCATGGCCCAATTTCTCTACCACTTTGCAAACGTGCCTCATGGCAGACTACTGGATGGGGGGTGAAGTTAAAATTTAGTCCTGAGGGAGTTTGGGGGCCAAGAATCCCTCCTGGTACCTCCTGTAACTCCTACGCAGCGGAATTCCTGAGCGTTTGTTGGACGCCCAGCACCCTTTCTCCATCACTCTGCAAACGCGACTACTAGTTAAAGTAGCATATTTCTGCACCTCTGACTTAGAGGTAGTTTTAATCCCCCTGCCCCATTATGTACTAGGGCCTTACAGAGGAGGTCATGTGAATCACAGGGGTACCCCAACGCATAGTGTTCCCCAGTGTATGTAGGTGTTTTCACTGTATTCCAAGTGTCTTTTAGCATAGCACTGGCTCTATGCCTGGTTAGTCAGAGTCACCACCAGTACCCGTCTGAAAAAGTTGTGGGCACAGGATGATTTTGCAACAAGGCCTCTTTCTGCTCCTCTGTTGGTTCTTTCTGCACATGTCTTGCTTCATCCTGTACTTTTCCTCGTCTTTGTGGACATCTGTTGCTTCTTTCTGCATTTCTTTTGCTTCTTTCTGTGCATTTTTTCTTCTTTCTTCACATGTCCTACCTCTGTAGGCATTTAAAAAACCTTAGAAAATTTACTTAAAAAATATAGGTTTCAGGCACCGTATAGATAGAAATTAGCATTTAAAAAACCTTTGAAATTCACTGAAAAAACCATAAGTTTCAGGGACGTTATAGTTAGAAATTAGCATTTAAAAAACCTTAGAAATTCACTGAAGAAACCATAGGTTTCAGGGGCATTATAGTTAGTTGGACATTTTACTCGTACAAAACCAGTGATTTCCCCTGTTATAGTTAGTCCAGCTAACTATAACTCGCTCACCTGCAATGCACTGCTGATGACGACACATATTACATCACTCATGACATGGTCAGTGACATCACTCATGACATCACTGATGACATCTCAAATGACATCACTGATGACATCACTGATGACATTATCCTTGTGATAGAGTGGCAGACCTCCTCACACACTTAAATAACCTTTGATACTCAAAACAATGGACATACCAATACCAGTTACAACATACCCATTCAGTAATTCCAAGATCTACACACATATCCACTCATTCACCAACAGCCCTATACAGTCACTCATACATGTACTCACTCATCATATGTACTCCTACACCTATACATACTGTTACACACCGCCACTCATCCATAGAGTTACTCACACACATAGTCACACATTCAAACAAAGTATCAAACATCCATTTACTTGCATATACAGTTATACACACACCACCACACTTACTTCTACAGAAACGTACACATACTCTCTTAAACAATCACTTATAGAAACACATACTTATTTATATAAGAACTCTTCCAATCTCTCACTCTCACATATACTCACTTATATATACCAATACTCACATATACTAGTTTAAAACATATGTAGTTACTCATAAAGACACTATTGAGACAGTCATTCACTCACTAACACACCCATACACACACTCATCCACCCACACAGTCCTGCACACATGCTGTCTTCAACACATACAGTGAGTCACTCATTCATGCATCTATGCACTAAGTAATACCCACCACCGAACCATACAGACACTCAGACACTCATACTGATACTCAAAAAACCAACTAATAACCCATATAGACACTCATGTAGCTACTCACCAGCCCATACAGCCACTTATACACAAAGTGAGAGACTGATACAGATACTTACATATTTAAACATTACTCACTAACCCATGTATTCACTAAGGTACACTTAATCAGTCAGTTATACAATCAATTTTACAAAAAAAGATCATCCATTTAGACACTTATATACCCATTTATTCTTCCATCGACCTTGAGATATACATATATAAAACATATTTAATTTTCACAAAAACACATATTCACTGGATGATGTAATCAGTGATGTCATTTGAGATGTCATCAGTGATGTCATGAGTGATGTCACTGACCATGTCATGAGTGATGTAATATGTGACGTCATCAGCAGTGCAGTGCATTGCGGGCACGCGAGTTATAGTTAGCTGAACTAACTATAACGGGGGAATTTCACTGGTTTTGTACGAGTAAAATGTCCAACTAACTATAACGCCCCTGAAACCTATGGTTTTTTCAGTGAATTTCTAAGGTTTTTTAAATGCTAATTTCTTACTATAACGTCCCTGAAACCTATGGTTTGTTCAGTGAATATATATATATATTTAAAAAAAATTCCCATGATTTTCCATAGACGTCTAGGGAGAATATTGTCCTTTTTTTAATTGACTAATGGCAGTTTTTTTTATGTTCAGTGGGTTGCTGCATTTTTTTTACATTCAGCTGCAGTTTGTTGAGCAGGACAGAGGTATGCATCATTCTGAGTTCCAAAGGTAAGTTAATTAGATTTTAGAAATAAATAACACATATTGTAATGATTACCTAAGAGAGGATTATGTGTAGTTAGGATGTTGAAATCATTATGTATTTGTTTAATTTTACAAATTTTTTACAGGTCCAGATTGCTGAAGACAATGCACACTGGGAGCTGAATAATAACATTAGTATTTTTGGGGGGGTTTGTTCTTTTTTTAAATTATTTTTTTAGGACGTTTTGCTTACTTTTCAAACTAGTGGTACATGTTCCCTTTTCAAATGCTTTTTTTAAACAGATTTTTGGATTTTGTGATTTTGTTTTGTTTTTTTGACAGGTCTTATTTAGGAGAAAAAGGAGATGCATTGAATTCTACATTTGCTCATTCTTCCTCCATTTTAGCTTCTTTAGTCATTTTAAAGTAGATGTTTTTAAAAAAATTTAAACATTGTTTAGGCTTTTAAAGGGATTGGTTTGAATGATAAAACATGTTGATTACAAGAAAGACTTGGTACTGGTCCTTACCAAATTACTAAGGCTCCAAAAGAATAGATGCCAATAGGTAGAAAGGAGAGTAAAAGAGTCAAACGATGTGTTGTGTTTAGTAAGGTTAGTTGGTGATAAGTAATGTTTTCCAAAATGTTACCTCCTGAAACATGCCAAATTGTTGAATTTTGGAAAGGACTTACTCATTGATGTGTTTTACTTTTTTGCTGTAGGCAACTGGTAAAAGATTGCGCTGGAAAACTTTGTTCCTTTCTCAAATTTTCCAAGAAATGGTTGATGTTGGATGGGGTTTACCAATTGCACAGGAGAAAGTTATGCCAGTCCTCTTCTGGCATTGTTAGGCTTGGCACTCTCCTCCATACATGTTGAGTAGCTGTTCCCCCATTCAATTTGATACCTTGGTACTCTCATTTAACCCAAGCTTTTTAGAAGGGCAATCCAGTATTGCTCAAAATAATTTAGCTGTGGTGCTAATTTTTCTTCATTTTAAGAAAAATAGTATGTTTGAATAAATGCTGTGAAGTATTCGTCTACGTGTTCATAGGGTAAAAAAGCTAACGGTGTGATTATTTTACTTCAAATTGCAGTTTGCTATCTGTCATGTAATCCCCAGCTAAGGATGTTTTCTGTAGTTTACACTAGATTGCATGTGAAAAATTGAAACAATATCCTTGGATGATTGAGGATATAATTTGATTAATGACATAATCATGGCCAAATCAACAGAAGAAATTACTTGTACTCCGAGGATTCCTTTGTCAGTAGCAAAAATTAGAGAAATGGAATTGCCATTTTGGTTGAATGGAAGGGGTGTTGTTTTGAATGTCCCATCCATCATCCAAATATTACTATTTTTAAGAGTAAGTAGAATGTGCGCTGTGGCAAATATTTGTATTTTGTGACAGAGCTAGTGCTATCATAGTAGAGGAAGGGTTCATGAGAGTAAGCTTCTTTGAGATGAGTATGTCAGAGCAACTTTCATGTTGAGCTGGACAAGATTTACTCACCTGTCTTTCATGACAAGCCATTCTATTTATATTTGAAACTGTGGGTAATTGTTTAGCAAAGTGTTAAGGAATACTAGGGCCTTATTACGAGTTTAGCAGTCCTCCTATCAGCCTGCCACTGCCGCACTGACAGGAGGACCCCCAAGCCCATAATCCATGGCGGGCGGACGTTCCTGTGGTGGTCTCACAGTGGCAGCTGTATAAGGATCAAAGGTGGGCCTTAACTGCAGACGCCACAGTGACAGCGGCTTCAGCACATTCCTGCACGGTGTTGCCTCTCTGCCACCCTTTTCAAGGCGTGCTCACTGCCATAAAAGGGGCAGTGGACAGGCAACTCGTAATATGCACAGCAGGGCCACAGTGGTGCTGCCCGCATGTTGCTGCCCCCTTCCACTGCATGACCACCGCAGGATCCTGGATCCCGGTGGATGCTCCAGTCCTGTGGCGGTCTGACCTTTTGAATGTTTGAATTTTGACCATTTTGAATATTTGAACTTGTCCCATAACATAATTAATTTGTACGCCAGTCCGATAATGAGCAAAAGTCAATGTTTCAACTCCTGTAGTGCCCTGACTTTTAACATGCTCCTTCTCAGGACATCAGATAGGTCTGGGAAATATCCAAATTTTGTACTTTGTAAAGGCATGAGTGAAAGGTCTTCCAAAGTGTTTACACTCAGAAGCCAGAAGTGTGGTAGACAGAGGCCATTTCCCATATGATCACTAGTAACTATCACACAATTCATGTACACTGCACCATTTCTAATTTTTCTTTGGAGCACCTGCTTTTTATTTAGAAATTACATTTTTCTATAATATTGTCATAAAACCTTACCTCCGATAAAAGATATTATGCGACTAGGAGATGTTTTTGCCTTATATGCCATTTGGAAATACATTGATTAATCCCCTCATATAGTAATTCAATTTCAAAAAGAAACTCAGAAGGAACATTTGTTTACATTACTTTTTGACTAAGCCACTTTCACAGGAATTCATGGTTATCCCATGCAGTTTAGCTATTGCCGGCCAAGTCAGTAATTGGTTAAAAATGGCACGCAGAGTCATACATTCATGGTAACAGTAATTGGTGTAGGTATGAAGATATCAGAAAGAGTGGCCCTGTTTTTATTAAACTTGTGAAAGAAGACTTTGGGTTGTTATTAGAGGTTAGCAAACAAGGTACTCCATCAATAATGACGGGGGAACATGGAGGCTAGCTAAGCATGCCGGCCAAGAGCGCTCGTATCTTCACCTCTCAAACATCACTCACCATGTCTACGCCGATCTTTGGGTCACCCTCTCACGTCCCTAACTCCGGATTGATTCCTGGCGCCTACTACGCTACATCTGGTGCCTCCCGAGGCAGGCTGCAGGGGAGGGGAACAAACTGCAGCGGCAGACACGGGTCTCTTGTGCCTGCTTGCCACCCCATCGAGTGGCAGCCCACATCGGCTTCCTGGTCTCTGGGAGCAGAGCCAGCACTTTCCACATAATGCTGTCTGCTACTCTGAACAGTGCTGAGGCAGATGCGGGGAGAAGAGAATTCCCCATAACATCTATGACCCCCAAAAAGGGAGCAAAAACTTGCGCCTGCAGAAAGCCAAAGCCCCTTACCCCAATAAGGTTTCTGATTCTGCAGGACATACACCAGCATTAAGCAAAGGAAAGACAACTGGTTTAGCAGAAGGGACACTAGCTGACTCCTTTCCAACCCCCACCAAACCAGGTAAAAATAGATATACTTTAAGGAATGCGGATTTTGGGGAGGAGGGGCAAGCAAATTTGATACAGGGAAGAGGGTATAACCCCAAAAAACAGATTATTGCTGGGACAACTGTCTCCCCCACTGAGGTCATCCAGAAAACTATTCATCCCCAACCCCCCTGCAACCAGCCACCCAAAAGCTATCCTGCCACCTTTTTGGGAGGGAGAGTTAAAATAACCTCTTCATTGAGGTCCTACTTTAAAATCAAGGACACAGAATATCAGAGTAGCAAATCTGGTTGCGCCCAGATAACTGATACAACCCATTCCCCTTTGGAGATGGCGACATCAATCATCACGCAGCATAAGCCTCAGGACCTCCACATCTCTAATCGATACTCTGCACTCTTGAATGACGCGCATCCTGATAGTCTACCTGAGGATATCCCTTTAACAGCTCCTGAGACACAAAAGCTGACCTGTCCTAACAACATAGAAAATACTAGGAAAGTCTTGGGCACAGAGAGGGCAAGCACCTTAGAAAAAAACGCGACAGCGAATGCACACATTAGTCAGATTTTGCTCTCCCTATCCAATGACATCCGGCTATATCGGAGAAAACACAAGCTAAAATTCAAGGGGCCTGTGAGAGCTTAGAGGAGAAGTTGGTCGATATTACAGAAAGACTTCTCATCATGGAGGTCTCCCTAGGGACCTTGCAAAAGGAAGTGAAGTGCAACCACAAGGAGATTCTAGCATTAAAGCAGGAGAAAAAGAACTTAGAGACAAACTGGAAGTCTTGGAAAATAATTCCAGAAAAAAAACAACATAGGGCTCCTGAATGTTCCTAATGGCACAGAGGGTGGGAATGTAAAGGGCTTTGTAGTCAATATACTTAAAGAATATATCCCGAAATTAGCAGAGCTTGACCTAGAAATAGACATTCAGACGGTCCATTGTGATCCCTTTAGGAGAATCCCTGAAATAGGGAAACCGAGGATGATCTTAATAAACTTTTGTACCTACTCAATTGAATAACTAATCCTTATGGCTGTCCTTAGGGCTAAGCATGACTGGTCCTTTACTATAAGGTCAGACATCTCCAAAGCAACTCTGACCCGTCAGTGGGAACTAGGAAGATACATTCAGGATTTGAAGGCTCTAGGTGCAACGGCACAGTTGAAATTTACGGCAATATTGAGAGTAATGTGGAACAATAAAATGAATAATCTAAGAGAGGTCCCCGAAGTTGAGAATCTCATCTCCCAGATTAAGACTCACAAAGATTCCTAAAGACTTACAACAAGAGGTTGGAGGTTTGAAGCCCAAAGGGTATGATGGAATACTGAGTTTGGAAAAAGGGAGGGCTCCCCAGGGTGGGATGGAACGGTGGGGCACAGAAGAACTCACTCTTTTGTAGCTTATTTGAATACTGGGTGGAGAGCATTGGGAATGTTTAAAAACAATACGGTCCTCATTAGTACAAAGAAAAAGAATGCTAGCAGGAGAGGGTGTGAATATGCTCGCATCAACCGGAATAGAGGAAAAGAAAATGACACGTAGATTCAGGGTGCTCTCGTGGAACGTGAATGGGCTGAGGGTTAATGCTAGATGAAGGAAGATCCTAGAATTTCTCAAACTCTCTGATAATTATGTCATAATACTAAAGGAGACACATCTATGATGCAAAGAGTGGCAAGGAGAACTAGAGAGGAATAAATAGATCACTCACCTTTCATGCACTAACCAATCTTGTAATGGGAAAAGGGTGGAGGTCATATATAAGAGCTCAGTGCAAGTTAGGATGGAGAGTACCACAGTAGATTCAGGGGGTAGATGGCTAATAAACTATGCTAAAATACATAACGTAGGATACGCATTTGTAGGCTATAATGGCCCAAATGTCGATGACCCATCTCCACTTAGAGAATTATATCAACATCTTCTTGACACAAAATATCATATCATTACAGGAGGAGATTTTAATACATTGTTGGATCCAGTACTGGATAAATCTATATCTAGACCAGCAGTGAATTCACCTAAAATGAGGGGTAATACTCATCAGTTGATAAAGAATCTAGGTTTGGTAGATATCTTGAGATTAAAAGCAGGTCAGGAAAGAGGGTACACTTATCAGTATAAAAAGCTTTCTCATTCCTCTAGAATCAACTTCTTTCTCACAGACCTTAAACTAAATAAGAACATCAGTAGTGTCGTACACCAACCAACACATCTATCAGACCATGCCGCAGTGAAATTAGGGATATCTTTACAGAATCTCCCATCACAGAATAGATGGACTTTAGGTAGAACCCTCTTAGGAGACCCAGAAATAGTGAAGGCCTTCAAAGCTGACACAGTTGTTTTTTTTTAAGCAAAATGAATGGTCAGACCCCCCAAATATTGTATGGGATGCTTCTAAAGCTTATATCCGTGGAAAATTTATCAGCTATGCATCATATAAAAGAAGGGAAGGGAGGAACAAATTAAGGGAATATGAAATGACCATCAAGGAAATACAGGCAAAGATAACAAATAGTTTGCATGCGCAAGAATCCTCAATTGAGGCGCTGCATAATAAACTGAGAGAGGCGAAGGAGACTCTATTAGACTACCTCGAAGGGAACGTTCAAAAGAGGTGGGAGGCTAGTAAGTAGGCACATTAAAAGTATGGTGAAGGGCGTGGAAAGATGCTTGCTTGGAAGGTGAGGCAAGATTACATTAGGAATTAAATTAAGGAAGTATTGAATAACACAACAAAAAGCCGATGTACGGAAGATATTACGATTGGGGAGGATTTTTTGGGGGTTTCCAAGATTTATATACTGATGATATGACAGCTACACAAGCAGGGAATGGCTACAACAGGATAAACTCCTCTGCCTGGATATAGATCAGCAGGCATCTCTTAATCAAGAGATCAACATTCTGGAAATAGACAAGATCATTAAAAGCTTAAAAAATGGGAAAGCTCCAGGTCCTGATAGTCTACCCAATGAAGTGTATAAAGCTCTGAGGGAGGAACTTATTCTCTTTCTAGGTAAGCTATTGAATAATATATACAAGCATCACACACAACCCCCTTATATGGAATGAGGCAGTTATAACCTTGATACTCCAACCAGAGAAAGACCCTAAAAAATGTGACTCCTACAGACCAATATTCTTGCTCAACGCAGATTATAATATCTACACACAAATCCTTGCCAAAAGGTTGGACACGGTTTTGGGAGAAATTATACATGAAAATCAGAAGGCCTTTATGAAAGGAAGACAGTTCTCAGACTTAATCCAGGATTTGGTTTGTGCAATAGATGTGATCATTGTGACCGGAGTCCCCCTATATATAATAATGCTAGACATGGCCAAGGCCTTTGATGGAGTTTGCTGGCCTTATTTATGAAAAAGTAATGGAACAGAATGGTTTGGGAGGCAATTTCTTCTCAGCAATCAAAAGTATAGGCTACATCCCTACAGCAAAGATATTGGCCAATAGCTCACTAACTCCAAGCTTCCGTATAAACAGAGGTAACCGGCAAGGCTGCCCCCTCTCACCTCTACTGTTTAATCTGTACATAGAGCCCTTAGCGAGGAAAATCAGAGCAGGACAAAGAATTGCCCCATTTCTTTATCGTGGTTGGTTTGAAAAAGAAGCTCTATATGCAGATGGATTAATACTTTACACAAGCAACCTTGTGGTGTCATTGCCGGCAATTATGGGAGTAGCAGGACATTGTGGGACAATCTCTGGATATTTAGTTAACGAAGATAAAACAGACACTATGACTTAGAACGGCCCCACCCTTAACCATCTAGATGAAATAGAACTTAGATATCTAGGACTACGAGTAATGAAGGTCTTGGAAAAAATGGCATACATCAACTTCAACAGACTGTTGAATGAGACCAAAAAACACTTGTATCGCTGGGCCTCCGTCCCGATTTCCATTTCAGGAAGCTCAAACCTAGTCAAAATGATGATGCTTCCAAAATTCATTTTTATTTGTAACTCTCTCCCGCTACATGTTAAACCAGCTTGGTTTACAAAACTACATGGAGAACTTAGTAGTTTTATATGGAGAAGCAAGAGTGTAAGAATCACATGGAAAAAACTTAGGAAGAAAAGGATGGAGGGCAGAATAGCACTTCCTGACTTCCAGCTTTACTACTGGGTCTTCTTCTTGAAAAATGCTAGAAGACTTCTGATGGACGTCCAACATATGCCAATGTGAAATAGAGCTCTAATAAGACACCTATAGGAGGAAGGCAAATACTTCCTATTCAAGATCGGCCCTCTCAAATACTTCAAAAAAATCAAATTCAAGACTTTATTTGCAGCATGTAAAGTATGGACTCAAACCAGGAGAATTCTAGAAATCCCATATTATAGTAGTATGACACCAATTTGGAGATCCCCAGAAACCCCATGCTGCTTGATGGACAGTTTGAAGATCCCAACGCTAAATGCAGGTGTACTAAGGTGGGGCCAATTCGCTGAGCAAAGTCCAAATTATAAGTTATCAGGATTTAAGTACTATCAATTGGCAAGTTGGTCACGAACCCAGACAAATTTGGGGATGGAAACCAAAATTGAGAAAAAAACTACAAAATAACCAAAGTTGTAGAACGGAAGTCTCAAAGTGGTACTGGACCCTGGTACAACTAGAAGATGACCCTTCGACTCTACCGGAAGAGATCTGGAAGCTGGACATGCCAGGCTGCGACATCCTGCACTTATGGCAAGTATCTATATCTACACTTTGGTCGTCAGTAATGTCTGCACCACTCAGGAGGAACCACCTATTTACACTATACAGGGTCTACTGATCCCCAAGAAACTTGCAAAGACGGGTGGAAGCAAGAAGGGATTCTGTCTGAAATGCAAGCTGGAGAATGCGGATGATCTATATCTTTTTTGTCAATGTCCAGCTATCCAGTCCTTCTGGCAAGAAGTGGCCGAAGTATTGAATAACATTTTGGGGGCCAATATTGAGGTAAGCTTATCCCTAGTTTTTTTGGTGTTCTAAACAAAGACAACATTTCTTTGGGGAAATTAGATCTCACTTAGTCGTCATTCTAATAGCTATTGATCGAAGGGAAATCTACATAAAATGGGACTCCGAACTACCACCTACCTGTGCGGGTTGGCTAAGCTTCTCCAGACATGTTGCCAGACTTGACTGCCAATCTGGCTCATCCAAGAAAGAAAAAATGTGGGCTTCTTTTTCCACGGCTTTCCAATAACAACTGAGCATTTGTATTACTATAATAAAATAGCTTGTTATTCTGCAATTAAGTCCAAGGATTAAGACAAAGCTCAACAGGGTGACGAGGATAGAGGTGGCTACTTCTAGAACCCTCCTCAATTACTAGTTGAAGAAGGCTGGTTAATGGAGACCTAGATCATGGATGTCATGCGGCGACCAGTTTCCAGACCACCTTTTAGATCATGGCTCCTGTCTTTGTCCCGTCTGCCATATTTACAGTTGACCATTGACTATAATGTAGTTGTAATATGACTTATGGGATATCCATCACATTATTGAGAACAAACTCTCAATAAGGCCTCTAGAAAGTTGGGGAATTGGAAAGAAAGTTTCTTTTAGAAAGCAGTAGAGCAGAACCTAACAAGGATAGATCAGGGAAAGGAGATTACCACAGAAAAACCAGGGATATTAAATGGTATAAAAAGTAAAAAAAGTTTGAATTGCTTGCTGAATGAGCAGAGAAAAAAAGAGGAAAAACTGACAATGGATTTTCTAATGTTTACGATCAATATTCATGTTTCCTGCTAATGGTGAATTGTGTTTTTTTTCAGAATAAGGAATGACATTGAACTTATATTGTAAATTGGAGGAGCCTTCATATTCTGGATTGTCTTATTCAATTTAGATCTTCGAATTCTTCAAATTCTTTGAATCTTTAAATTCTTGAAACAAGCCACTAAATTGTTATATTGTTTGATTAGGACAAAGCCAATCACTGTGTTCACAGTAAGACATGTCATTGTTGACTGAACAGGGGCTCTGAATGAGTATACGATTTCTGTTAGATGCCATCAGTAGCACATTCATCCACCAAAGCAACACAGAAAGCATGTAATGGTTCTGAAATAGTCATCCTGCTACCAGTGGAAGTGTTGTTAGCTTGCATCTTTCAAAGTCTTGAAAATCAAAATTGGGGAGGTCAGTCCTCTAATGTGGGATTGAGTGTCCCATACAGTAAGAAAAGATATGAGGCAGAAATGTGGTTAACATGGAGTGGGTCAATAAATAATGATCTATGGAATTTCCATCTACAAAGAGCCAAGATATCTTTACTTAAGAAGAACTTTAAGCTTATGAATTTAAGCATTCCCTCTGTAGAAGTTACATTTTATACATTTTCCTGTAGACATCAAATCTATAATTGTGTTTGCCCGTAACTAAAACAATTTACAAAATATGGCTTCTAAAGAGAAGATGTTTTTCGATCAAGAGCTTCCGTTAAAGAACTACAAAAGCACTGTACCAGCCAACTATGATGTCCAACATGTAGACATAGGGGCCGATTCAAAGAACTAATCTGAGACAAAATCCTAAACTTACTACTTTTGATATTCACAGAAGGCATTTAGTAGTAGTAAAGTTAGGATTCCTATCTTTACTACTACTAAACTGAGACAAAATTCTAACTTTACGACTTTTGGTATTCGCAAAAGGCATTTAGTAGTAGTAAAGTTATGAATCCTAACTTTACTCCTACTAAATCCCTTTTGTGAATACCGAAAGTCGTAAAGTTAGGATTTTGTCTCAGTTTAGTAGTAGTAAAGATAGGAATCCTAACTTTACTACTACTAAATGCCTTCTGTGAATACCAAAAGTAGTAAGTTTAGGATTTTGTCTTAGATTACTTTTGTGAATCGGGCCCATAGTTAGTAGCGGCCTGAGGTAGGCCATATTATATTAGGAGTGTAAGGTGCACATAAGAGAAAGGTTTACCATTTAAACAGAAACATGTGAGGACTCAGGCAGGTATGTAGGCAAAATTGAGTCCAAACTTTGGAGTATAGTGGTAAAACTGAAGAGGTTCACAACAAGGCAGATAGACTCCTTATACCATATGCCTTCCATCATAAACCACTCCATAGAGAAGTTTTCACAACTCTCATAACAACACTACAACCTTATGTCACATACTAGTGCAGACTCCCTCCACAAGAACCCCAAAGAAACCCAATTCACATTAGACACTGAACCCTATCACACAACACAGGACATATTACCTGTAAATAGGTGTCAGGGTTGTAGGCAGTGCTTTAAATGGAAACATACAAGTGCAGGTGTGTGGTATCATCTATGTAATTAATTATATGAGTGCTTGATGAGTGCACTGGAATGGTTGTGCATCAGCAGAATGTAAGTGTGGAAAAACACTGCTGCTGCGCTTGTGTTACAGGGGGGCGATTTTGCAGCACTGCTGCAAAACAGGCCCCCCATATTTCTGGCCCGCCGGGAAAACGTCCGGTGCCCACTGCGGGCAGTCTGGTCCTGTGCACAGGACTCTTGGGCAAGGGCTTAGCATCGTGTGTGGCCACAAGCCCTTTTATATATGCCCTTTGGCCAAGCCTGGCCTTTAGGATTCATACTGCGCCACCCCAATCCACTTAGAGACCGAGTGCAACATAGGAGCTCCTTCTATTTCATGGGTGTGAAGTATTGGAAATGCGTGAGGAAATTATTGGGTGAAACGCTCATTAGCCACAGTTCAGCACAGGAGTATCCAGCGATTGCCAGATTGCAGAATTCTTATACATCCAAAACCCTATCACATCAAAAATGGATGCCAACATCTTAATGCTGCGTCAAAACAGGTAGTTGTTTATGGAAAATGGATCCTGTTTTTCTATTTTTTCAAACTACCCACTACCCTAAGAATTAATGGCACAGGTCAGGCACATCAAAAAGTTCTGATGACACAGTCAGGCACCTCCTGAGAGAAACGATAGATGTGATTTTAAAGTGCTGATGGCGCAGTACAGTCTAATACCTCTTGCCAAAAATGGTAACAAATTCTATGTCAGGTCGGAAGGCTCAGATAAAGCATCTCAAAACTTTACTGCATTTTTTCAGCAGCCAATTAAAACAGCAACAATACAAACTACATTTCCCATAAGCCCATCAACCACTCCCTATATCAGAGCCCTCCCAAAAGGACTCCTCCCCTTTCTTTGTTGCTGCAGCCAAAGCTAAGTACCATCTCTCTTTCACTTCATTTAAAAAACTGTCTTCAGGTACAATTATGTGAATTCCTTCATTGAGGTTTATTGTGTGTAATGCTGTAGTCACTAGTTTGTCCTTTTTTAATATTTTGCCAGTTGAATTGCTTTTCCTGCTGAGCTTCCCACACACTTTGTGCAGCTCTATTTTGTGTTTCCCTGGTGACAGGCTTTCGGCTGTAGATCTTTTTTAGTTCTCTTTGTGGCTCACAGTCCCTTCTCCTGTGTGGCCTCCAAGCACTTGGGAGAGATGCACAGAGCTGATAGTTCTCCTGGGCGACGCCTGAGCCTTCTCTCTCTCAATTGCGAAGGACAAGGTCGGTGCATCCCAGGCCATACATTGCTGCATTTATTCCCCATCATGTGCCATCCCAGATTCAGCTCTATTTAAATGCTGCACTCTCCTTGTGTGTCCTATTTTCTCAGTTTACAACAAAGCCCTAAGGGGCTCAGAAGTTTTGGAATCCAGAGGACACTTGTAATGACGAAGTGCTGACCTCTAGACAATCCGCTGTACTTGGGAAGCTATGCCCCCCCCCCCATTATACCTGGTACACCCCCTTTCCTCTACCCCTCATGGGTCCGATTGACAGACCTAATGTGAGACAAAATCCTAAACGAACTACTTTTGGTATTCTTAGAAGGCATTTAGTAGTAGTAAAGTTAGCATTTTGTCTTAAATTAGTATTTTGTCTTAAGTTAGGATTTAGTCTTAGGTTAGTATTTTGTCTTAAATTAGTATTTTGTCTTAAATTAGTATTTTGTTTTAAATTAGGATTTTGTCCTAAATTAGGATTTTGTCTTAAATTAGGATTTTATCTTAAATTAGTCTTTTGTCTTAAATTAGGATTTTGTCTTAAATTAGGATTTTGTCTTAAATTTTGGTTTTAAAACAAAATCCTAATTTAAGACAAAATCCTAATTTAAGACAATATACTAATTTGGGACACAATCCTAATTTAAGACAAAATCCTAAATTAAGACAAAATATTAATTTAAGACAAAATACTAAATTAAGACAAAATCCTAATTTAAGACAAAATCCTAATTTGAGACAAAATACTAACTTTACTACTACTAAATGCCTTCTGTGAATACCAAAAGTAGTAAATGTAGGATTTTGTCGCAGATTAGTTCTGTTAATCGGCCCCTATGTTCCTGGGATTATTTTATCCTTACAAAATACCCTCAGCTATGGATCAGTCTGGTTCTGCCCAAGGCCCATTTGTGCCCTCTGCTGTAGAAGAGTTTCAATTGGGGGAAGGACTAGCAGAGGCCCTTGATTCCTCCATCTGACACTCAGTTAAAAAAGCCCTGGGCATCCAAGCCTTGGCCTGACAGTTCTGCCTTATTTCTGAATGAGTCCCCATCTTGCCCCCCCCCCCCCCGCCATCCTTGTTGATTTTCTCACCCCCACTCCGGGCTCTTTAAAGGAACCTTCCCAAGTCGCAGGAGAACAAATGGCCCCACTCCGATGCATTTGCCCACCTCTCCCACTCATTCATGATGGTACATATTTACAGCACATCCCTGGTGGAGCACTCCTCTCCTACCACCTCTTCTGTACTTACCACTAATCAACAGGGCGATGACTCCCCTCCCTCCAACCCATCTCTCTCTCCACCCTCTTACGCCAGCCCTCCTAAGTAGCAATGAGCGGTCCTGTTCAATCCTCCTCAGCATCCGTCTCAGGTTCACCTCCTTGACTTTGTTCCTGATGAAATCGTTCACCCCAGATCCAGTGACTGAATCCCTTGCCCTGAGGTTGCTACCTACATTCACACTCACCTCTGCAAAGGATATGACAATGAAGTGCATGCGAAACTCCGCAATGAATGTCCCCATCCTACATTGGGAAAAAAGGTCACAGACCCCCTGGAGGTGGATGTGAATATGAACATATTCCTTAAAACGTACTCTAAAGACATTAAGAAGGGCATCGATAGGGACTAGCAGTCATGTCAAAACCGTTTGCTAGACATCACTGGACTGCTGGCTAAAAGTCTGAATTTGGCAGTCAATGCCACTGAGTCTGGCACTCCTATTGATCCTGAGGTCCTGGCGGGTTCAGCCCAACGTGCCATCTGCCAAGTGGGAAAAGCAAATTACACCCTCTCTACCGAGTGCAGGAAGTGTATACTGATGTGCATCGATCTAAAACTGTCGGAGTTGGCCTCAGCTGAGGCCGAATCTGTGGCTAATGCGATTCTGTTTGGCGATCCCTTTATTAAGGTCCTGGATACATTTGTTAACAATTTCTCCACATTGACAAGGCTGAATCTTCCTTAATAAACTTATTCCAAACAGGCCTTTTTTACCAGGGCCGAGCATTATCGAGGTCGCTCGCCCAGCCATGCCTTCCTTTGAGGGCTCTATTGGGGATTCATTGACCGCCGCCATTCCTCCTATCAGGACAATGCAAGCGGATCTCCCTCTTACCGCACTCGCTCTCACTTCTGCAGAACCATAAACGGAATAGGCAGCACTAGCTCTGGTGCCTGCACTGGCTCTCAGCTTTCTATCACAGATGAGTCTGATTTCTACATTAGAGGTTTCCTTGGGGGTTCCGATTTGCTTCTTCCTTCACAATTGGGCTCAGCTCACTCAGGACACCGGGATGCCCCAGGACGTGCAGGGGTATCAGGTAGGGTTTCTATGGGGTCCTTTCTCTGTGAGGTCTTCCCTATCTGCTAACTTTTCCCCTTCCGGACCAAACTATCATAGATGTGGAAATTCAAGATCTGCTAAAGAAAGAGGCCATTTTCCAACTCAACATCACCCATGGGGTAGTTCAAAAACAGGTTGGTTCTGAATCTCAGGGAGTTCAACAGTTCTGCTTGCTACTAGCATTTCAAGATGGAGGGCATTCATCGCCTCAGGAAATAACTCCAGCAGGGTGACTGGTTAGCTAGCCTTAGTTCTTTTCGATCTGGCGGTAAAAGGCGGAGCTACTTTTTTTTGTAGCGACCTTGATCCAGTTATCTACCGTTAGAACATCAGCTTCCACCTGGCAAACCACAGAAGGAGCACAGTCTTCCAAAATACAATTAAATTGCTCTAGTTGGATTTTATACAGGCTCTCCATAGTGGTCAGGGGGTCCGAAGGGTGGATAGGGGCTTTCACGGGGACCAACCAAGAAAATGTTATCAAATACTTAACCCCGGGTGTAGTGGGCGTAGCGGGGCTACGCATAGGGCCACGGAGTTGAGAACAAACTCCTTGGAACTCCATGGAGCTCCGCTATGCCACCCACCCCCCACTCACCCTATTAACAATTGCTTAAAGTTAAATAAAACAATTTTAAAGTAAATAAAAAACTTTACCTTAGCTGTGGCGTCCCCAGGCTGACCTCCTCCTCTTCATCGCGTTCTCTGGAAAAACTGCAAAGCTTGCACCCACGCATGCGCATTTCTCGCGGGCAAGCGCGCATGTGCAAGTTTTCCTGAGAACGCAATGAAGAGGCGGAGGGCAGCCCGAGGACGCCGCAGCTAAGGTAAGGTGTTTTTATTTACTTTAAAGTTGTTTTATTTAACCTTAAGCAATTGTTAATAGGGCGGGTAGAGGTGGGGGCTGGCCACCTCCACCCTGCCGCGGAGTGTGGGTAGATTTGCCTACTCCGCGTTCTCCACGGAAAGTGGGGTAGACAAATCTCTGCACACTCCACGGGCGGAGCAGAGGTCTCCGCCCGGGGTTGCAAAAAATGATCAGCCTAAACTTGAGGTAGTGGATCCTCTACCATCAGAGACATATTAGAAAATAACTAGTCAATCACATGGACAGCTTGGTGAATGGGACCGAATATATATTGAGTGAGATCTAAAGACATCATCAATTCCTTTAGTTCAACTACTTCACTATTGTGGATCTTATCCTTATGGAGATTAAAATCATGTAAAAGAATGAATTGATAGTATCTCAGTACTAGGTCGGCTATTGTACTTCCGAGGGATTTTAAAAAGGGCCAGTGAGCACAGGAGCACAGGAGGTCTATACAAAAGCACTCCTGCCATGGAGTGCTGGTGAGACAGGGTAATACAAAACCCCATTGCCTCAACTCCCCTTAGACTCCCAGTTTTCAGAATCTGGCAAACCAGGTCATCCCTGGGGTTATGACTAGGCCACCTCCCCTGCCCAATAGGCGATCCTTTCTATGAATTTTATAAGCACTTTGAATAACTAATGCAATGACTGGGTTACAGGATCTCGAAAAGCCAAGTCTTTGTTAAAAAAGTAAGTCAAGTTTATCAGGCTTATTAAAAGGCTGTGAATATTATCAGTGTGTTTATGCATACATCCAGCATTATTCATGGCAGCTGAAATAGCAATTAAACACTCCCAAGTGAAGATGTGGACTGAAAATTACAGTGGGGGCATGGATGGTTACTAGCAAATAGGTCCAAAGGCTCTGCACTCATACAATCTGACATTGGTGCAGAACTTAGGAATAAATCTTTACCATACTGAATAGTTGTGTTACTTACTGAGGGTCGATGGTCAGCATGGCTGGTGGTGGTTGCTTCCGGGATGCTGACGGGTGCAGACGGGCTTGCATTTGGCACGCTGATGATGTGCCAGCAGCTCACTCGCTGCGCGCATCCGAGTCTGAGTAGCATGCCTCATTTAGCTGCTCTCTCCTCCCTTCTATTTACGTGCAATTCAGGTTCAAACTGAAGCATTTCAAAGTGAATCCAAATTCAATGATAAAAAATGTAAACGCGGTTCTAAAACAAATTTGGACAATCAAGCTTTTGTGCAAAAAGCAGATCACTGACCTAAGGCTGTGTAAAACCTTAAGCATTTTAGAGTGCATTCAAATTCTCCTTGAGCCTTTGTACCTCTTTTCCTTCTCCCCCTCAGGCTTTTAAGAGCTCTCACTAGTTCCTGACTCTTGAGTATTTCAACTCCAGCACTTAATCCTGTTTTGGAAATGAGTCCCTCAACTCTTTTGACTTCGCATTCAAGAGTGAGCTCAGTATGTGCTATCGCTCTCAAGTAGGTAAAGAAACTCTTCACCGTTTCCTTTCTCATTGCCGTTTGTCATAAGGTCACCTGGTAGCCTGAGAAGGCACCCTCTGTCTCCACTCCAAGTACAAGAGACCTGCATTCATAGGGTCAGAGAATAGTCACTACATAACAAAAATCAAGTGCCCTTGAGCTATTTATAAAAAATATGAATACCTTTTTATAAAAGCTCTGAATTATGCTGTTGTGTGTTCTGGAAAAAGAGCAGGTTCCGTAAAATCTTTTGGTACATCGGTAGCACTAACATCAAAACGTCTGACATGCAGCCCGGTTACAATCACATAGTCCAAACAGTATTTTAGCATTGTAGAACTGAACTCTATGAGAAACTTTACTTTCTGGTAAGATGGGATCTAGGCAGTAAAACACAGCACATCCCCTCTTCTTTAACCCCCTCGGACACTATTGACATGTTGACATGATTTCAGCATCAAAAATGCTCAAATGACAGGCGCTCTTGACATGTAGATCATGCCAAAGAGACAAGGACAGGTTGCTAGGACCAGAAATGTGATAACAAGGTTTTTCTCAGCCATAGTTTGAAGTTTGCAAGGGCTTCTGGGTAGGAATATCTAATGAGAAATGTCTATGGACCTGATTACATCTTGGTGGATGGGATACTCTGTCACAAACGTGACGGATATCCCGTCTGCCGTATTATAAGTTCCATAGGATATAATGAAACTTGTAATATGGCGGACGGGATATCCATCAAGTTTGTGGCGGGGTATCCCATCTGCCAAAATCATAATCAGGCCCAATGTTTGGTCACGCCTAGACACAAAATCCACAGCATTGTTTGTTAAATGGAACGATTTGATTTGTCAATTTTGGGATCTTCCCTATTACGGCGCTTGGCTCAAACACACAAGTGGGTTACTGTTTTTATCAGGAGACATATAGAAATGCTAGGTGGTAGGACATTTAAGGATCCCCATGCATTTTGGAAGTTTCCCTCACAGACATATAAGGAAAATAGTTTATTTTAGCCAAAGTTTGATGTTTGCAATGGCTTCTGATTAAGATAATAATGTGAGATCCACAGTGGTAACATAACCCTGTACTTCCCCAGGTGTCTAGTTTTCAGAAATGCCTGGGTTTGGGAGATTTCCATGGGTGGCAGCTGATACCAGGTCAAAAATCCACGGCTTCTTGCATTGCAAAATAAAAGTTGATTTTGAGTGGGGAAAAATGTGATCTGTCAATGTTGCAGTTTAGGGCCTTTCCTATAGCACACCCTGGGCCCACCCATACAAATAGGGTACCATTTTTGGGGGGAAATGTAGAGATAGTAGGTAGGAAATGTGTTCATCCTGCAGATTCTGGAACTTTCTGTCATAGAAATGCGTGAAAAATGTTTGTTTTTTGGCTGAAGTTTAAGGTGCACAAGGGCTTCCGGATAAAAAACAAAACATTGTAGGATCCAGGCATGTCACACAGACTTGAACTACCCTGGGTGTCTAGATTTTGGAAATGTCTGGCGGTAGTAGATTTCAACAGCTTCCAGCTGAGCAAGGGCCCAAATTCCACAATTTACTAGATTGTAAATAAAACATTGAATTTGCTAGGTGAAATGTGGTGTCTTCAGGTCATGTTTTGTGGTGTTATGTTGCAGGTTTTAGGCCTATCACACAAGTTTGATACTGTCTTTTTTAGTAGGCATGTGGAAACACAGAATAGTAGAACATTTGTTATAACCAATTGGATTTCTATGTAATTTTGGCTTACTTCCAAATGTAAGCCAGTGTCTAAGAGCAAATCATTTTTACAAAATGTCCTCTGAATCACATGACAGTATTAGCAACCCAACTTTAGAGGTGCACAAATAACCACATTTCCTAAACTAAGCATCTTGTATACATTTCAGAGGTACATATTGCACCTTCATTCCCATTTTATATTCATTATATTTTACACTATGAATTCCTGCAGCATCAGTACACAATAAAAAATAATTCAAATCTTCAGCTCAGTTGTTTGCTCTGGGTATCATGTTTTTAGTATATTGCTTTTATGAATCACCCATTGTGAAAATAATTACAGATGAAAACGTTGTAACCAATGACTTTTTTATCCTACTAATTTTCATTATTGTTGTCCTTTCAACAACTAGGTGCCGATTCCAATCCTGTAAAACCCGGGTACGAATGGTCGTACGGAGCGTATTCTCCGTACGACTCGTACCCGGGAAATCCACCTTACAAACCAGCAAGTACGATTCGTACAGAAATACCATTTCCATACGAATCGTACAAAACTACGTACGGCTAAAAAATACCAACTATTCTGATCTGGGACATCATGTACGTGACGTCCGTAAGGAGTCAGGCAGCGTTTTACAGACCAGCAAGTATGATTCGTGCCTACGTCACACCGCACGGCTCATTTTTTACGGCAGCCAAAAACTCCCGGCAAATTGAGTACGACGCGAATAAGGAGCACCGGTACGCGACGGACAGCCATGGACCCCATCCTACGTGTCATCCCGGCCCTCCTAGCCTACGACCTGGTGCACCGAACCCGACGCACACGCTGCAGAAGGTGAGAACAACACCCATGGGTCAAGGGGGGGTGAGGGGCATGAAACATACCCCCTACCCAAATTAAAACATACAATATGGAGGACATACATTACCTCCAGGGTCTGGTCACTTCGGGGGGCGTGTCCACCAATCCCTGCATACCGCAACAACGGAAGTGGACGTGTACGCGTACCCGTCACCACTACAATGGTGGTATGGACCATACCCACGCTCTGAGGGCGTGGGTACGGTCTGTACCACGCGTACCCCTACGGCACCACTCCAATGGTGGTACGGACCGTACCCACGCCCTTAGAGCGTGGGTACGGTCCGTACCACGCGTACCCCTACGTCACCACTACAATGGTGGTACGGACCTTACCCACGCTCTGAGGGCGTGTGTACGGTCCGTACCACCATTGGAGTGGTGCTGTAGAGCGTGGGTACGGTCCGTACCACCATTGTAGTGGTGACGTAGGGGTACGCGTGGTACGGACCGTACACACGCCCTCAGAGCGTGGGTACGGTCCGTACCACCATTGTAGTGGTGCCGTAGGGGTGCGCGTGGTACGGACTGTACCCATGATCTGAGGGCGTGGGTACGGTCCGTACCAAGCGGCACCAATCCAATAGTGGTACGGACCATACCAACGCCCTCAGAGCGTGGGTACGGTCCGTACCACCATTGTAGTGGTGATGTAGGGGTACGCGTGGTACGGACCGTACACATGCCCTCAGAGCGTGGGTTCGGTCCGTACCACCATTGTAGTGGTGACGTAGGGGTACGTCACCACTATGAATGCGGGGGTATGGTCCGTATCACCCGTACCCCTACGTCACCAGTACATTTGTGATACAAGGCGTAGACACGCCACAAATGTTGGCTTAGGGCCTGGTGCAGCATATAACCAGTATATTGGGGTGTGTGTATGCCCAGGACAGCACTGTACTGCACCAAGGGTGCGGGTGGGTGGGTAGGTGGCTACCTAGGATTCCCAGCAGTGGACAAAGACATGTGAGGTGTGGTGCCTATCACTCCCAGCAGTGGACAGAGACATGTGAGGGGTGGGTGCCTATCACTCCCATCAGTGGACAGAGACATGGGGGTGGGTGCCTATCACTCCCAGCAGTGGACAGAGACATGTGAGGGGTGGGTGCAGAGGAATACCAGCAGTGGACAGAGACATGATAGGGGTGGGTGCAGAGGAATACCAGCAGTGGACAGAGACATGTGAGGGGTGGCTGCAGAGGAATACCAGCTGTGGACAGAGACATGGGGGTGGGTGCCTATCACTCCCATCAGTGGACAGAGACATGGGGGTGGGTGCCTATCACTCCCATCAGTGGACAGAGACATGGGGGTATGTGCCTATCACTCCCAGCAGTGGACAGAGACATGTGAGGGGTGGGTGCCTATCACTCCCAGCAGTGGACAGAGACATGTGAGGGGTGGGTGCCTATCACTCCCAGCAGTCGACAGAGACATGTGAGGGGTGGGTGCAGAGGAATACCAGCAGTGGACAGAGACATGGGGGTGTGTACATCATTATCAGATGACCATAACTCCATGGGTGTATGTACGCATCCCTAATTTTCGACTATGTTGATAGTGCCATAACAACACATCACTGACAGCAGTGTCCCACTCCCATGAGGATGGATGTCTTTCCCCCACTACATGACACACCACATGTGGGTGTGAGGACGAATGACACATGCATACCCACCCCTGGCAGATGCTGCACAATACACACACAGAGATCATGCCACAAGACTGTCTAGTCATGTCAATGTCTACTAAACTAAGAGAGCCAAAGGGAACACACACTGTCACGCACATGCCAGGACTGATAGGAATGTACAGGTGCTGGGACAGCCACCAAGATGTTGTCTCTCATGGAAGGAATAGGGTGGGGTTCCCACAGATACAATGCCCACAATTGTGAGTCAGGTGCCCAAATACCCTTCAGAACAAGTACCATCTGTGTGCTAGGCTGGGATTACACACATGCATAGTGCGGAAAAAGGAGAATTTCTCCATGAAGGCATGTCAACATACTCAATACACAAGTACAGTGACTAGCAAGGATGGCACAGACGATGCAGCCGGAGACATTGCTGAGCAGGCATGGCCATAGTTGAAGGGATCCGTCACCAACAAAGGGAATGTATACACAGGTCAGCACAACAATTGTGCAACTCTCTGCAGGGAAGATGTCAGGTGCCACGGAGGAAGGAACACTCCTTGGTACAATGTCTCAAAAACAAATAACACACACGACCAAAGATCCTTCGCAGAGACCTTGTGATGGCATGCAGATCCCATGGTCCACCTCATGACCATCAGACCTTTGCCAGAAACATAACACATTACCACAACCCCAACTCCTGGAGCATCAGCACCAACATCAATACCTGAAATGCAATAGTGTTCAAAGTAAAAAGAAAATGCTTTAATCAGCATAAAAGTTTTTTTTTCAAGAACACTATATACAAAGGCCAATGGCCAGTCCAGAATAGAAGTCCTTGGGGGGACACATGGGCACGCGTCTCCCCTAGCTTTCCTGCACAGTGGAACCCTCAGGTTCGTCGACTGGGGGGGGGCATCATGTGGGGAAGGACCAAGCACCGCAGGGACAGGAGGTGTAAGGGTAGGTGTGGTGGGTGCAGGGCCGGACGCCTCCACCACAGGGGGTGGGGCAGCGCCAAAGGTGGAGGTGAGTTCGGCGCTGCACACTTCTGCCAGGGCGTCCAGAGTATCCCCTGCACCGGAAGAAAACACAGGCACAAAGGAGGGGAGGGGTCAGAGGGATGGGGGCAGCGCTTCTGGGTGAGGGGGTGGACATGGGGGGGAACTCAACTCCCCTGCCCGGGAGTCCCTTGCCCGCTTGCGGGTTGGTGACACAGTGGGGCTGAGCCCCAGCACGGACATGTAGCTCTCCTTGTCTGACTGTGTGGCAGGGGAGCCAAGGGGAGTGCTTTTGGAGGGACTGGGTAGTGAGGCATGTGGACTCAGACAGTGGCTGCGTGTATGTCTGTGTGGCCCAGACCCAGTGGGTGTGCCTTTATCCCCCTGAGTGTGTGTGCCAGGAGGTGTGTGCTTGCCCTTACGTGGTGGTGTGCTGCCTGTGTCTGGTGGGGTGTATGCTTGGGAATGTCTGGGTGTGCATGGGACAGGCATGGGAGTGGGAAGTGTGGATGGGGCTGAGGTAGGGGGGGGACAAAGTGCTGCAGGAGACTCACTGCTGCCATCAGTGAAGAGTCCATGGACCTCAGCAACATCCGTTGGTCAGACATCGTTGCTGACATGCCCTCCATGAACGACACCATCTGTGTCAGCAGTGTGGTGTGGCCATGGAGAACATTCAGCATCGATGTCTGGCCAACCTGCAACTGCCGCTGAATGTCCACAGACTCTGCAGTGAGGGCAGCAGGGGTGACAGGGGCAGGGGGTGTGGTGCCTGGCACGAAGGAGACATGGTGGTGCCCTGCACGGACAGAGGGGACTGGAGCAACTGGGAGGGCGGTGATGGGAATGGAGGAGGCGGGACAGATGTTGTGCTGCTGCCAGGTGTTGTAGCAGCCTCCGCCCCCTCGATGAGTTCAGCCTCGGACCCGTCAGCGTCGTAGTTGGTCTCGCCACCAGACAGGTCCTCCGCCTGACTCCCCTCGCCCTCCGTGCCACTTGCTCCCGCAGACTCGCCAGCACTGGTGGCACCGGTGCTGGATCCTTCCTCCAGGTCCGTGCAGGTGCCTCCCTCGGTTTCCTCCGATGATGCTGTGGGCAAGGTGAAGATACAGAAAATAATCAGTCACCTGTATACATCTGACACATGAGTCAAAACAAAATAGGTCACAGTGCATATCAGGCAATGCATCATGAGTAACATCTAGATTACTCCGCACATATGTAAGCCCTGTACTCCCCAGTTGGTTGACCCACCATGCCACTTGGAAACAAGGAAAAATAGGACACAACAGCTAAAAACTTGAATTAGAAATATACTGAGAAGCTAGTGTCTGGGAACAGTTGAGCACAGCAATACTATGAAGGCATGCCACCTCTTGTTTACTGTGAAAGAAACAGTATTGGTGCACCCAAGGCTAAATAACAGACCTCAATGCTTAAGGTGTCCCCACACTCAGAGACCTGTAAGTAATTTGGAAACCCAAACGAAATACATTTTGATCCCTTGGGAATCACACCACTTTACACAATCTACATGTTTAGAATGTGTGAATGTGCCACTTTGTGAACAGAACACACATGTGCCTGTATAAAATAAGTCACACAAGGAAGTGCACACAAAACTACATTTACACAGTCATTTTACGAGCTGCCAGCCTTATTCAAAGAAGCCACTGTTAGAAAGAAATGGGGTTTCAGAAAGTACATATATATGGGACCACGGCGGGCTGGATGACTTGACACTCGTAAGTTGGTATCACCAACATCCAAGGACTTACCCAAATGCCACCACACTGTGGGAACATGGCTCAAGTGTGGCTCAATGATTAGAGTGGCAGACCCTGATGCAGAGATCTGGCCCGGGACCAGGGTTCAATTCCCCACCTCGGCGGGTCTTGGGCTCAAAATTCCATGGACCTGAGAATTCTCGCCTCGGTGCCTATTCCAATCATGGAGTCCCACTCTGCAACTCTGGGCAATAGCTTGCTTAATCTCCACAACGGCCCCCACAACGCTAAGGATGCCTGGCCTCCACCTTGGGGGTGCCCAGGAGTGGACGCCTCACAGGGAAAGCCAGGATGGGTTCCACAGCGGTATTCGTACAAGCGCCTTGAGACCTTTGCAGGTGAGTAGTGCGCTATACAAGTATCAAATTTACATTTACAATTTACATTTAACATGGATATGTATAATCTGAAAAACTGTCTTATTCGAACTGTGCCTATCTTTAAAATGTTCCAGCGTGTTCCCTGAAAGTGTAAAGGTGGTTTCTTGTGCACTTCCTTTGGAGACATCTGTCATGCAGGCACATTCTTGTCCTTCACAACAAAACATCAAAGTCAAGCATTGAAAACATGAAGACATGTTGACAAGTGTAGTGAGTTCCAAGGTACAAGACTTTTTGACTAACAACTTGAATCATGCCACCTGTCACATGGCCATTCGTACCATGATGACACAGTTGGCGACACATCTGACCCACTGGCTGTCATGTGGAGTGGCACACATGTCCAAACACAGGACAATGCATAAGCTAATGGGCCTGCAATTGTGTTGGAATAAGGCACACCTGCTCTGAGGAGACACCCTCATGGCAAGCCAGAATGTCCACACAGATGTCAGCACACAAAGACAAAACTACGTAGCATCTGGACCACACACTTGTGCCAAAAATGGATGAGCAGGAATCATGTATTTAAACTATTGACACATGCTGCAAAGCACAAACATTAAACCCTGCACAACATCACTAGGTCACTGCATGTTGAGTGTCTGTCCAGACAATTATCACACACAGGTCAGACCTGGCAAGGAGACATAAGGTTTGGACATGTAGGCCTCGCCCGCACAAACCCCCCATACCTGAGACAATGTGATTGAGACAGATCAAGAAGTGACACCTCTTAATCAGGGTTTACAAAAATGTGCATCAAGAATTCCCAAATGTACTCCACATCACCTCGTGAGGCTGCCAACACATATTTGTGACAAACATCCATTAACAGATAGTTGTGAATAGACACACAGGCACTGCCCAGTGTGAGTATGCACAAGCCAAATAGGGTCACCCTGTCCAGTGGACACATGTAGCACACTTTAGATGAATACAAATGAGGCCAGGGAACAATGCCACAGAGGCCAATCTATGCTGAACACACAGAGAATGGGCATAGTGTTGGATGACACACATGATTACGAGGCAAGGGTGTCTCAGGGGACTGTAGTGGGCACACTGCTCCATGGTCCTGGAATGATCTGACTGTAACATGAGCAACCGTCCTGGCACTATGCATATCTCCCACTCATGCACATCATGTCTGAGGCCACAACATCGGTCATGCATGCTGCAAGTCTGTTCATTTGAAACCTCACACTCCTATGTTGAGACTCAGCATCAGTGCCAACAAATATGGACCCCCAAATGACTGAACAGGACAGGGCACAGGCAAGGTGCCAACACATGTCACAGACCACCCCCACACATGATGCAGAAAGCAATGTGCACTTGGATTAACTGGCAGCCTAGATGACCATGCGCAATAGTGATTACACACAGACCAGGGAACACATGTCAAGGAGGGGAAGGGAGGAAAACAGCACCGGTTGACTTGGGGGAACAGGATATGCACTGCACATATAAACCCTGGCAGTGTATCCAGGCGACTGAGCACTTCCAAAAGCTGGTGACACACAACAAACACACATATACCTACCCCCTCCTTGCTGCTGTCTCTCGTGTAACTGCCTATCCATGTCAGGGAAGACCACCGCCAGGACATGCCTCATCTGGTGGGTCAAGCGTCGGTGCCCGCCATGGGGGCGTGGAGGTGAGTCCCCCAGCTGGACCCGGGCGATCCTCTGGGTCCAGCACCGGATGTCCTGCCACCGTTTTCGGACTTGGGCTAGGCCGCCGACTGCGACCCTCCACCGATCTCACTGCCCTGATGGCCCGCTTCCAGATCTCCCCCTTCTCGTAGGCAGTTACCTGTGAGGATGACAAAGTGAGACAACATCACTACACCTGCTCCATGTCAGAGAGACACACATTTGAATATCTTTGATATGTTGAATAGGGCATAGGATGCTGCCAAGGAATAGCATCTTTGTCATATGGACATTGGCCTCTGTGGAAGCCCCAATGCACTACATGGCATTGAAAGTACACAGGTGGCATGAGGGGTGCGACACACTCCATGATCATGGCACACACTGTGCATCACAAGCAACACCAGGCTGATGGACAGCACCTCCAAGCAGTTACATGCCCCAGGTCACTGACGCAACCTCAGCAGAGTACACAGACACACACAGGCACAGATCAATCACCTGCCATTGGCAACAGCGGATACAAACCTTACTCTGCACATGTGCCACTTGCCTGTGGGGTGTCACAGGTGTGGGGCTAGCTCAGCAAGTCAGGCTTACTTCTCACATCAGATGGTTAGAGCTGTTGCCTCCTCCATGCAGCTGTGGTGTAACACTTCACATAGACACTCACCCACATGACAAGGAACATTCACACACATCAATGTCCAGGGGGCGTACACATCACTTGGACACTCTCACCACAGCTCCACTCAACTCACACACATCTGTGGGTACAGTCACCTGTCACACCGGGGGGACCACTGAATCACCTCAGGACTATAGACAAAAAATGCCACAAAGGATTAGCCAGGCTGAATGTGTCATGCACTATGCAGTGAATGTCACAGTAAGCACAATGCAAGTGAGGAGTGCACACATGAACTACATCATGCTCTGCATGGGAGACATAAGCCATTCCCCCCCTGGGACCCACTCTAAACAACATTGCATGTCTGTCACACCTGGACACAATGCCAGAAGTGACAGTCACAAAAAAGGTGCACAGTCAAAGGTAGTGGAGTCAGCACTCACCTGCTCCCCTGGTCTCCCATACAGGTTGGTGTACTGTGGGAGGATGACATCCAGCAATGCCTAATTCTCCTCCTGGGTGAATGGCTGGGCCCTCTCCACAGACCTTGACATGGTGCCAGAGGAAGCACAGACCGCAGCAGTGTTGTCAACAGGAAAGTTGTGCAGGCAAGTGCCCTCTCATGGGTTCTGGCTGACTTATATCTGTCTTGCTGAGGGGCATTCATTTGGAGGAGTACATAGTGATTGGTCAGATTCATTCGCATCTTACGTTAACTCCAATCCCTTTCTACATACACCAGTGACAGCATTTGCATCGTTCAAATTTTGAGCATCATGTCAAGTCAACAACCACTTTGCAACATTGTATTTTGTGGCCAACTGACTTTTCCAGGACACCTGATGGAAAAATTTGAAGAGAAAACTCGGTATCCATGACAACCAGCATGCATTTAGTGCCTAATACTTGTCCCTTATGTGTCCCCTATGTAATTTTCAAATCCACACACAGGTAAGGTGCGTTTCACACGTTCCCCTACAGCACCAGTTGCACAGTGCGTTTGACACGTACGTGTACGCACTGGTAGTACACGTACTCGTACGTGTTCTACCAGTGCCTACACGTACGTGTTCTACCAGTGCCTACACGTACGGGTACGCACTGGTAGTACACGTACAGGTACGCACCGGTAGTAAACGTACGGGTACGTGTACTACCAGTGCCTACACGTACGTGTACGCACTGGTAGTACACATACCCGTACGTGTACTACCAGTGCCTACACATACGTGTACTACCAGTGCCTACACGTACAGGTAGGCACTGGTAGTACACGTACCCGTACGTGTACTACCAGTGCCTACATGTACGGGTACGCACTGGTAGCCCGTACGTGTACTACCAGTGCCTACACGTACGGGTACTACCAGTGCCTACACGTATGGGTACGCACTGGTAGTACACGTATGTGTAGGCACTGGTAGTACACGTACGGGTACGTGTACTACCAGTGCGTACCCATACGTGTAGGCACTGGTAGTACACGTATGGGTACGTGTACTACCAGTGCGTACCCGTACATGTAGGCACTGGTAGTACACGTACGTGTAGGCACTGGTAGTACACGTACGGGTACGTGTACTACCAGTGCGTACCCGTAAGTGTAGGAACTGGTAGTACACGTACGTGTAGGCACTGGTAGTACACGTACCCGTACGTGTACTACCAGTGCATACCCGTACGTGTAGGCACTGGTAGTACACGTACCCGTATGTGTACTACCAGTGCATACTGTACACATACGTGTAGGCACTGGTAGTACACGTACGGGCATGTGTACTACCAGTGCATACCCGTATGTATAGGCACTGGTAGAACACATACGGGTACGTGTACTACCATTTCGTACCCGTACGTGTAGGCACTGGTAGTACATGTACCCGTACGTGTACTACCTGTGCGTACTGTACACGAACGTTTAGGCACTGGAAGTACACGTACGGGTACGTGTACTACCAGTGCATACCCGTACGTATAGGCACTGGTAGTACACGTACGGGTACGTGTACTACCAGTGCGTACCCATACGTGTAGGCACTGGTAGTACACGCACCCATACGTGTACTACCAGTGCGTACATGCACTACCAGTGCGTACCCGTACGTGTAGGCACTGGTAGTACACGTACCCGTACGTGTACTACCAGTGCGTACCCATACGTGTAGGCACTGGTAGTACATGTACCCGTACGTGTACTACCAGTGCGTACTGTACACGTACCTGTCGGCACTGGTTGTACACATACGGGTACGTGTACTACCAGTGCATACCCGTACGCATAGGCACTGGTAGTACATGTACGGGTATGTGTACTACCAGTGCGTACCTGTACATGTAGGCACTGGTAGTACACGTATGTGTAGGCACTGGTAGTACACGTACGGGCTACCAGTGCGTACCCGTACATGTAGGCACTGGTAGTACACGTACGGGTACGTGTACTACCAGTGCATACCTGTACGTGTAGGCACTGGTAGTACACGTATGTGTAGGCACTGGTAGTACACGTACGGGTATGTGTACTACCAGTGCATACACGTACGTGTAGGCACTGGTAGTACACGTACCCATACGTGTACTACCAGTGCGTACCTGTACATGTACTACCAGTGCATACCCGTACGTGTAGGCACTGGTAGTACACGTACGTGTAGGCACTGGTAGAACACGTACGGGTACGTGTACTACCAGTGCGTACACGTACGTGTCAAACGCACTGTGCAACTGGTGCCGTAGGGGAACGTGTGAAACGCACCGTACCTGTGTGTGGATTTGAAAATTACATAGGGACACATAAGGGACAAGTATTAGGTACTACCCGTACGTGTACTACCAGTGCGTACCCATACGTGTAGGGACTGGTAGTACACATATGTGTAGGCACTGGTAGTACACGTACGGGTACGTGTACTACCAGTGCGTACCCGTATGTGTAGGCACTGGTAGTACATGTACGGGTATGTGTACTACCAGTGCGTACACGTACGTGTAGGCATTGGTAGTACACGTACGTGTAGGCACTGGTAGTACACGCACGTGTGTACGGTCCGTACCATGCGTGCTCCTATGGCCACACAACTCTAGTGATATGGACCGTACACACGCCCTCAGAGCATGTGTACGGTGCGTTTCACATGCTTACACTGTTGATAGGATGCGCACACGAAAGGAATGGAGGTCTCAGACTCGCACAAGGATGTACATCAAGTCATTGTCATTGCTGTCCTACATGTGCATGGCCTAGGTGTGTCAGGCAGTGATATTGCACATGTGTCCTCATGTATTTGCACAATTGATGTGTGATGACCTGTGTACACATGTCATGTGTCATGGGGCACTATGTGGCACACTTCCCCTTCACACTTTGCACATGTGTGCATGTAGTACCAACGTGTCAAGCACAGCATCACTGGTATGGCACAGTCACCACCACCCGCAACTGTCCCCTGATGCCAGGGAGAGGGACACTAACAACTGACATTTAACGACCAGCGTGCACCGATGTGACTATGTCATGTGTGTGTCATGTGTTCCCATGAGCTTGCTGTTGGTGTTCCGTCAACTGCATCTGCTGTTGCTGCATCCAACATGTGTCTGTGTGTAAATGGGCATGGCATACATCTACGCACACCATGCCACATGTGGATTTCCACGTAACGTGTGTCTGTATGCATCGAACATGATATTTTGACATGAGGACATATCTGCGTCGTCTCAATGTCTGTGTTTTCTTTTTTCACGTGTACCCCTTCATCGCAATGTGTGTGATCTGTACATTTGACATTCCATGTGATCTGTGCGTCTAGCTTGCCGTAAGCTGTCTGTATGAGATGACATCCTTCAAATGCAGATATGTGATGTCTCTGGCTGTCCACTGACACTGGCCCACAGCTCGTTTCAGGGCATGTCATGTAGACTTGACAATCAACGGGTGTAGCTGGCCTTTCGTAGGACTATCACCTGGCTGGCATACGTGTCCTGGATGTATTGCACAGTCCAGACTCTGTATTTAGCAGATGTGTATTAGCAGTTGAGCATGTTCTCAGTTCATTGACATTGATGTTGTTATGTTCTCACTCTTCGTTATTCATTCCAATTTTCTGCAGGGCACCGCCTGTCCCCAGACGAATGCCAGAATTGGGTGCCATGAGGGAACGTGACTGCATACGACGTTACAGATTCACCCAACAGTTGATTGAGGACTTGACCGCCAAGCTGGCACCACACCTCCAACCACAACACAGGTATCCGACTGCGCTGACCCCCAAGATGAAGGTGATGGCAGCCCTACATTTTTTTGCCACAGATACGTTTCAATTCACCATAGCTGATGTTAGTGGCATGTCACAGACGATGTTCAGCCGTGTCCTGCATGATGTTTTAGCAGCCATGTTGGAGCACCTGGATGAATTCATCCATTTTCCGACTCCTGAGGAGTTGACAGGTGTCAAGGGTGATTTCTATGCCCTGGGAGGGATGCCCCATGTCATTGGGTCCATTGATGGGACACATGTGGCTTTGGTACCACCACATGCACAGGAGGCCGCCTATCGCAACCGTAAACATTACCACTCTATAAATGCCCTTGTGGTGTGTCTTGCTAAAATGCTGATTTCCCATGTCTGTGCACGTTTTCCAGGGTCAGCACACGATGCCTACATGCCACAAATGATGCTGCGGCTGCACAAGGAACGAGCATGTCTTGTTGGTGGGTATACTCTGTTTGTACTGTGTTTTGCGGTATCTTTGTATCTTACGGCATTTCCTGATCCACTTCTTTACATGATGTTTCCATGTAGGGGACTCTGGCTATCCCAACATGCCATGGCTGATGAAGCCTCTCCACAACCCAAGATCAGCTGCAGATCACTGTTACAACAATGCACACGGGCAGACCAGGCAAGTGACCAGGCAAGTGATTGAGAGGACGTTTGGCCTCCTGAAGAGCCGATTCCGGTGCCTTCACAAGACAGGCGGGTCCCTCCCATATGCACCGGCAAAGGTCTGCAAAATCTTCCTCGTGTGCTGCATGCTGCACAACATGGCAGTGGAGAAGGCAGTGACACTCATCCTGGAGCAGGATGAGCAGGAACATCCACCCGTGGAGGATGAAGGGCTTGGTCACAAGGCAAGTGAGGAGGAGGAGGAGGAGGATATCCGGAGTCAGCTCATACGCAACTTCTTCTCATAATGGTGAGTCACTGGGTCTGAGTGTGCACTCTTGGAGCCTTGTGTGGCATGTGTTGCAATGTGTGTGTCCAGCTGACTGTATGCTAAGTGACTTAGATGTGTGTTCTGATGTGTCACCGAGTGTCATTCCACACATTTTATCTGAGACACTAAATTTCCAATTCGCATGGTGACAACATTATTCCCGTAGAGTAAATGACCATGTATGCGGATAACAATCTGTTAGCTGACTTCTTATGTGTCTGTCATCCACATGTTCTTGCGCATGTTGTCTGGTCGTGTCATCGTTGGCCTCCTGCTATTCCTCATGAGTATTGCAACGTGTGCTGAATCAGCGTTCCATGCACGGAAATGGGGAAAAGTCATTTTGTGTGAGGATTGCAGCAAGGCATTTTGGGGTGTTACGTGTTTGGAATGTGTGGGGACTGCTCCTGTGCATGTTGGGTTACCATGCATACATGTCGACTCACCATGGGGCACATGACATGTAGCATGACTCCCATGAATTGATAGTCAACCTTCGTGACAGTCATCTGTAATGGTTTGTGGATTCTGATGAAGGCATCAATGTGTGTAAAACTTCCCTCAGAAACATACGGGATGCTACGGGTGGACATAGTGTGGGACATCCCCATAAGAGGCTCAATGGGGAATTGCAGCCTCTCTGTGTGCAGCAGGGGTTGTTTGGCTCATCTCCTTAACTTGTGTGCCAGGCCATTTGGATTTACAACATCTGTGTTGTGAAGGGGGTGTCCAGTGTAGGTCCCACATGTTCAGCCAAATGACCTGTGAGTCTGTTCATATTGATGCATTTCCCTTAGTGTGAGCCTGAGTAATAAAGGTGTTCCTCACCCTCCAAGGTGCCTCATCTCTGTCAATGCAGGTCTCTTGCCACTTTGCATGCGGCATCTCTTGCATAGTTGTCAAAGATTGTGCATATGAGTCTATGTGTAGTTTGCCAACATGCATGCAGTTCTTCATGGGTTAGAATCTCTATTGTGCATGAAGTCCATGGTTGTGTATGTATTTGGGTATGTTGGTCCCCACGACGGGCCGTCAACGCCTGCTGAGGGTGTGTCTCCTGTGTGCAGCTCAGCCTTCTGTTTCCTGATCCTGTGTCAGTCATCTTTGGTGATTGTGCATCCATTTTCTCTGGGTGTGCCATGGGTAACCGGACACTCCTTCCTTTACATACGCCTGTTGCAGTTGTCCTTTCTGACATCCTTGTCTATGTGTGCTACTTTTGGCATAGTTTCCAGGACATGCCGCCTGCTGCTGCGGCCCCTGCAGCAAGGGCCCACAAAGTAGCGGGATTCGGCAACACACACGCCTCAAAGATGCTCCTCCCTGCCTCCCTCCACCCATTCATTTGGCTGTCATCATCTTGTCTGTGCCACTGTTGTGGCCACGCGGTGCCAAAGGCAGGACCGTCAGCACATGCAACGTGCACATTGCACGACCCTCATGTCCTTGCATGACCCACATCACACTACAGTCTGATGTTGCAGCCACCCTCCAAGCAATGTCCATCCGAAAATCAACCGCCTGCTCTCAGGCATACCCTAAGCGCACACACGACACCTTTGCATGCTGAGTGTGCAACTTCAACTGCCTACACAGAGCTGCCCTGCCTTCCAGGCCTTGTCACACCAACCAGGTCATGTCCCTCCTACTCCACACCGGCTCCATCCACCAGCAAGGCCATGGGAGTGGGACTCAAGCCTTCAGCATGTAGTATAGTGGCGTCATCTGGCACATGGCCCAGGGATCATCTCTCAGCGTGTCAATCTTCAATGTGTCCAGGACCCCCCTCTCCACCATCACATGCACACACAACCTCATCATCATGTCGTATGCCATTGACAGCCAGGTGCTCCTCACCCTCACCAAAGACGCAGCCATTGCCAGTTCCAACATTCAAGAAGGCATGAGGTCCGTGGATGAATGGCTGAACATCAGCCACCTGAGGCTGGACTTGTACAGGACTGAGGTAATCATCTGAGGATTGTCCCCTTACGGCTGGCTCAACTCCTTGTGTCCCACCCGCAGGGGCCCTACACAAGCATCCAGTGGCCACGCACACAAGATGGTGTGCATCATGGATTTGTCACTCACATTTGCCATGCAAATCACCAGCATCTGTACCTCATGCTGCAACACCCTCTGTATGATGCACATGATCCACAGATAGACCCACTCCAAGGAAAGACAGACCATCCCCCAGGTCCACGACACCAGCCGTGTAAACTACTGCCCCGCCCTCTACGGAGCAAGTACATCCAAACTCACGGGAAACTTGTCCACATGCAGGGTGCATCTGCACACCTCAGCTTCAACATCCCGCACCCCATCCACATCACCGTCCACCTGAGATAGCTGCAATGGATCACTGTCTGCTGCAGGATGACCTTCAGACTCCTCAAACACACTCAGGAGGCAGTCCACAACCCCAGACCCCAAACAAACCTTGGACGTCTGTCATCCGAGACCCCGTTGGGCCAACTCGGCGCATCCAAGCTTGCCCTGGCCACCATTCTTCACATCCACCGTACTCCAGCATGCAGGACATAGTTCTCACACCTGGCCAAACATACCTGGTACTCCCTCCCCAGGAACATCCACATGAGCCATGACCTCTACGCCTTAATGATACTCTTCAAAATTGGTCTGTCCGCACAGTATTGCAAGCCCCCCTCAGCAGCTTGAGGCCATCACGGGTGAGTATTGTGCGCCATGTCTGTATTGGATGATACATTGTGACCCATGTGTGTCCTGTACCAGACTCAGATCCCAGGGTATGGATGGCTGGAGTTAGTTCAACACTCAGGCATAGTTTGACATGTCCCCACATGTAGGTTGTGTACTCATGCAAAATGACTGCAACATCTAATTAAAGAAATTTACTTTTATTCTAGGTGGGGGGCGTGTTTAGTGTTGAAAAATAGTTGCTATACAGTGTGCATAGAATCCAAAGTTCACAGGGGGAAATGGGATCCTTGTCATCAGAGTCCAGTCCACAGTGTTTGGCATCATTGGTCAGACTGTGACCAGCAAGTCCATGTGGCAGAGAATATTATTGAATGAGGTGCTGCTGTTGCGCATGAGGGCCCGGTGCCAGGCCAGGTGACCTGGGAGATGTGGATGGTCTGCTGCGTCTCACGGTCTTTTCCGTGGACGACCCACCTTCCTCGGGGGACCCTCAGATCCAGGCCTTGACGATGCTTGGGACGCTCCGTCGGACGAATCCTTCTCCTCCTCCCTCCCTGTGGCTGGTGGTGGTCTTCACCTGGTGGCACAGGGAGGGTTGCCCATGTTGTCGGCGATCCGACGGAGTGAACGGCTTATGTCCGTTTGCACCGCCAGGAGCTCAGCCAGTCTTGCCTCCATCCGTCCTTGGGGTTGTTGTTGACTGGCGTGTTGCTCAGCCTGCTGGTTCTTAATCTCTGTGAGGGTCTCTACTACCTGGCTGATGGCCCTGTTGTCACGCCTGTATGTGTCCAGGATGTGACGTATGTGTGACATACCGGTCCCTTCAGCTGGCTGGTCAGGTTCTCACCTCCGCCTGCCTCCACTCCCACCACCCCTACCCACACGAGCCTGGCCTGCCGTTGTGGGCCCATCGGGTCTACGGGACCCCTGAGGGATGGCATTTGCGGGGTTGTCTGCCTCCTCCTGGGTGCCCAGAGAACCTTGTCCCTCCAGGTCAAACTGGCTCAGTTGTTCAGTGCGGGCAGGGCTCCTGGGTGTCTCCTGGGATGTGGCAGGAATGGAGGTGGTGGTTGGCACAGATGTACCTGAAGTAGGTGCTACAGGGGCTTGGGCACCAGAGGGTCCAGGCGGGTTGGGGTCATCCACGGAGTGTTGAGAGTTGTCGCTGCCGGTGGGATCAGCTTCCTGCCAAGACTGGGACTGTGATTCTTCCCCCCCATTGTTGGGGGGAGATCCATGACGTTGCCCTGTGTGTGAGAGAGAGACAATGTTAATGCTGTTTCATGCGACATCCATGTTTCATACATATTCAAGTTGGCACAGTTCCTCCAGGTAGTTGGATGTGCCTAGCATTCCTCTCAATGTTCACTTGTGGATGGGTATGTTGCGGGGGACAGATTGATATGTTCTCATGAGTGTTTGGCATGTAGATTTTTGGCTGTGATGCTTCTTTGGCTATGGATTGATCTTGTTGTGTCACATGTCCATTGTGAGAGTGGGTAAATCCATTGCCTGCCCCGGGGGGTGCGTGCTTGGGTAAGGGGTGTGTGTGACAGGGCCTGCTGGTGGGTGTAGTGTGATTTGGCTGTGGGTCTCCCAGGTGATGTATCTGTCCCCTCATGGTGCATGCTGCCATGCCAGTGAGTGTGAGTTCCTGTCCTAGATATCTGAGCTTGTGGTGTTGGTGTTTGAATTTACAGTGGTCACAGGAGGGCCTTGTGCTGCCTACAGCAGGGCCAAGTGTCAGCTACCTTGTCAGTACTTTGCCAGTCCCTGTGCATTGAGCATGGTGCATCGGTATGTACCTGGGCCATATGGGCTGAGGGCAAGGGTGTCTGATTCAGAGTTGAACAATGTGTTTTGTGAGCCCCACCCTCCCAGCATCCCGGACATCCAGTCTTGGGTTTGTGCTTCGTGTCGCCTGGGACATGGCATGGCCTTGCTTTGTGGATGGGGCATACACATGTTAGTGGTATGAGCGTTGTTTTTGAGGGTGGTGGTGTCCGGTGAGGGCTTGGGGATAGTTGCGTGCATTTGGTTTAGTTGGGTTGTGGATGCCATTACCCCCATGTTACATAAGTTGTTTGTCTACTCACCAGGCTCTGCAACTCCTTCGACTCCGTGTACTCCCACCGGCGGAAGCAGGGCCATCACCTTCTCCTCCCAGGGATGGTAATTTGCGGGGCAGTCCACCTCCAGTGATGTTGCTTTGGGAGAAGTCCTCATTCATTTTGCGCTTGACTACCCTCCGCAGATCGTACCACCTGGCTTGGCATTCATTCCTGGTCCTTCTGATGGGCGCAACAGCATTCACCCTATCGACGATCCACTGCCACAGGCGTGATTTTTCGGCTATGCTGGTCGGTCTGACCAATGTTCCAAAGAGATGTGGCTTGACTCTGATGACTTCGTTGACAAGGATGTCCAGCTCCTCCCTTGTGAACTTTGGATTCTTGTCTGTGGGGATGGTGTGGGGTGTGGGTGTGGATGGTTGTGGGTATGTGGGTGTGAATGTGACGGTGTGGGTCTGAATGTGAAGAGGGGGTCTGTGTGAAGGAGGTTGTGTGAAGGTGTGTACGTTAAGGTGTATGGGTGCAGTTGTTTGTGTGTGGTGTCTGTCAGCAGTGGGTCTGTTGCAAAGGCTCATGGTTTGTGAGTGTGGGCCCTTTTTATTGGTCCATTTGTGGGTGTGGCTGGGTTTGAAATTTTGGTGGGTGTGTTATAAGAGGTGGTTGTGAGTTTGGGCCTCTGTTTGCCTGTTTGGATGTGCCAGGTCAGTCATTTAGATGTTTTTTCTACTGTAGACGTGTTTTGTGGTGGTGTGCGAGTCGAATTGACCCTCCTTGTGCTGTTTTACAGTGTCCTGGTTCTGCACGAGTCGTTTTAGCGTATGTAAGGTGCATACATACGCGATGTTGTTGTACAGTGCTCACATATGCAATGTTGTTGTATGGTTCGTACATACGCGATGCTGGGGTACGGTGGTGGGGTACGGTGCGTCCAAGTACAGGGCTGGGGTACGGTCTTGGGGTACGGTGCATACAAGTGCGGTGCTGGGGCACGGTGCGTCCAAGTACGGGGCTGGGGTACGGTGGTGGGGTACGGTGCGTACATGTACGGGGCTGGGGTACGGTGTTGGGGTACGGTGAGTACATGTACGGGGCTGGGGTACGGTGCGTCCAAGTACGGGCCTGGAGTACAGCGCTGGGGTACGGTGCGTCCAAGTACGGAGCTGGGGTACGGTGCGTACAAGTACGGGGCTGGGGTACGGTGTTGGGGTATGATGCTGGGGTACAGTGCGTCCAAGTACGGGCCTGGGGTACAGTGCTGGGGTATGGTGCGTCCAAGTACGGGGCTGGGGTACGGTGCTGGGGTACGGTGCGTACAAGTACGGGGCTGGGGTACGGCGCTGGGGTACAGTGCATACATGTATGAGGCTGGGGTACGGTGGTGGGGTACGGTGCATACATATACGGGGATGGGGTACAGTGGTGGGGTATGGTGCGTACACATACGGGGCTGGGCTACGGTGGTGGGGTACGGCGCGTACACGTACGGGGCTGGGGTAGAGTGGGGACATGGGGGGGAACGGTGCTGACATATGCGGGGGGAAGGTGGGGGCTGTACAACTCGTATCCCGGGCACAAGTTTACCCGGATACGAGTGGTATGGCGTTCGCTCCGTACGGGGCCTCTTCCATGCGCTTGTGTTTTCGGAAGGGCGGTACGGATCGTACTTGCGCGCTCGGACTTCAGTTTTATGATTTGTATGTAAAACTGTCCGGGTACGTCCCGTAGACTTTTCCCGAAGCGATTCGTATGTATTTTTCACATACGAATCGTACTTCACCGGTTGTACGGGACTTATACGATTCGTACGTAGAAAAATACGGATACGAGTCGTACGGTAATTTTTTTTAACGGCTCGGAATCGCCACCCTAGTGTCTTTGGGAAAATTATGAGGGATCTGAAGGAATGACCCCTTGCTGTATTCAGAATGTTGTCTACACATCAGAAATGTAGAGCTTTCCAGACTCACCCATAGGTTTCACACCTTCATTGACCACAAACTGCAAATAGGTTGAAACCAGAAACATTTAGAAAACTGAAGTACCTCTTGAAAAATTCTAAACTGTAGTACAAAAATGTTTTTGCTACAACTCAGTTAGTTCCGGAGAGCTAGGAGGGGAAAAAACATTTACAACACAGACAGAACTACGCTGTCCTAATACTTCATAGGCACTACAACAAACGTGTTGTTTTCACACATTCAATTACACGCATTCCATTAACATGCAATTCATTACAACAACTTGCTTTAGGGAACGCGTTGTGGGATTTTAAATCCAACACCTTGCCTACTATTGCACAGACTGGAGTTGGAATAGTAAAATACACTATTCCAAAGCCCATCGCTTCCCTAAGGCAAGTTGTTGTAACGACTTGCGTTGTAATGGAACATGTGGTAATGACTCATTCACTGTATTGCTGCGTTGTAAAGGCATGCATTGTAAAAGCAAGTGTGATTACATCATACATCCTATCTGGGATGACGGTGATCCTTGCAATGCCGACCTTTCATTGACGACATTTTTAGGGAAAAAAACTTTCTTGCACAGCACTATTTCTCATTTTTCTAAAAAAAAAGAATTACAAAAATGTGCAACATTGCTGCTTTTTCTCAGTTCCATCTAGGGGAATGAACAAAACCTGGGTACCTTTCGAATCCCCAAGATGTTGGGGAAAACAGGCTCAAGGGTGGCATGGATACCTTTGGTGGAAAAAGGTGATCAAGGTTTAAATCCTAAAAGGGCTTCGCTCCAAGGGAGGAAGTCCTAGAAGTCAAGTGCTTAAAAAAACTGCACAAAACTAAATAAACTCAATGTGGTAAGTAATTTTGCAAGAGAATATTGGTAAGAGGAAATGAAAATTATAAACAAGCCATTGTAGGTGCACCTAAAATAACTAAACAATAGAAGAAAATAAGAACTAATGTTGAAAAACTAAGAACAAACTTCAGTCACAAACATAGTCTTTTAGCCTCACAGGATGTTGCGGTGATCTCCTGTCCCAATGGTCCATGATTCTGGGCTGCCATTCTCTACACGAACACCCCATAGAACCATGCATATCTTCCAGGCTGACACTCTTGGACATAATCCACACATCATCAATATTTACTTGTACAACATTCCTCTTAACTTCAGTGACAGTAAAAAGGAGCATTGAAGCCATATGCACCTTTCTTGCAAAATCTGGGCTTCTTCAGTCAGACTTTACCACCCACTTGCCACTTGCTACATCGTCTCTTTGACACCATCTATGAAACATGAACTTGTACTAGCCTGGTGTACCTGAATTCTACAACATACATTGTCATCGAAAACACAACTATCATTGCACCCATTCTGAGTGTTTCTTGGCGCCAGTCGACCTGCCTTTCAACAGCTAGAAAGGAGTACTCTCCGTACTCAGTGAGCCAACAATGTCTCTATCTGAATATGGTTTAGTGAACATTGGCTTTGTACCTCATGGTGCATGCATCCTTTAATCACCATATTCATACTCTTGGCTAAGACACTGGCCTGGGGCTGATACAGGGCAATCATGTGGTGTGTGACCCCTATGTCTTAAAGAAACTCCAGCATCTCTACAGGAATGAACTACAGTCCAAATTCATCATATTGTCAGTCAATCATCCAGAACTAAATGGTTTTTGTTTTGTGCTTACATTTAGAGTTGGCTGAGGGGGAATGATTTAGTGTAGACTCGAGTCTTAACTCCTGTGTGTCTGCGAATCCCATCCCAGGCCCAGCGCATGCATTCCACCGTGTCAATCTCACCCTTTGGGGCCATTAAGTAAGGGAAGGAATATAGCCGTCTGCAGTGGCCACGGAGAGGCAAGGTCAGTTTCAACCGCAACATGTGGTTGGAAAGGTGTGGGATGCAACCAAAAGTGGAGGAAGCTGGCCTGAGCTGAGTATGCGTAGATTTTGAAGTTTGGGGCGTCCATTCCGCCGCGGGAGGATGGTAGTGTTAGTGTTTTGTAGGCTATGCATGGTTGGCGGCCCGCCCAAAAGAGCGAAATCATGTTGGAGAGCAGTCTCTGGAAAAAGTGTAATGTTAGCGGCATCTGGATGTTTAGAAATAGGTATAGGAATTTTGTTAAGATGTTGCCTGGATGTCGTACCTCCCCCCACTCTCTCGCCCTGCGAAGTATCGCATTGTGTTCATGATAGTTCAGGAGGCGAGCCACTATTGGCCTTGCCGGGGCCCCAGGGGGGGACGTGGGGTGAGTGATCTGTGCGTTAGTTCAATGATAAATAATCCCTACAGGGCGTGTCCGAACAGCTCTCTTAGCATTGTTTCCAGGTAAGTCTCCATTTTGTCGATGGCGGTGGATTCAGGGAGGCCGACAATGCAAATGTTATTCCTACGGGAACGAAACTCAAGGTCTTCATTTTTGGTGTGAATCAGTTCCAGCACCTTGTCCATTTTTAGGAGTTGCTGTATGTCCGCCGCCCCAGATTCGTCAAGATCCAAAACCCTCGCCTAAAGCTGTGCGATACGGGCCTCATGCAAATCTACTTGTTGGTTTACCTGATCCAAGCGGGAAGTGCGGTTGTCAATCTTCGCTTCAATGGTTTTTAGACTGGATTTTACATCAAGGAGTAAGGAGCGGATGCAGTTGTCCTGGGCCTCCGTGGTTTCAGTCTCTGTGGAATGCTCCCAGCCTCCTGAGGTGACTCCTCTGGCCTGCTAGCCCTGCGGCCTTTGAAGGTGAGTCTGGATTGCTTTGTGTCGGCCTTCTGCATGATGAATGGTCAGATTAGGGACCAGGCCACGCACCAGCGGCTTCGTCTAGCTGCAGGAGTCTCTATCACTGGACCAGCGCTGGGAAGGCACGTAGGTGACTGATTGGGTCCCAGCAAGGCCATCAGCGATCAAGTGGGAGAGGTCGAGCAGGGGGATACGCTTGTGTATGTCTCCAGGAGTTTAGCCAGGGATGATGGCGAGAGTCACAAGTTTCCAGGCCAGGGACAAGAGCAATGACCGCTTTCCAGCTGATCTTCCAACCATGCAAAGAGCACAAGTGAGAGAGCCCCTTTATTGATGGAGCAGGTACTTCAGCCCAGGACTAGAGGCCGGACTCTGAGCCTCGCAGAGAGCGCGAGGGTCCCCAGTAGGTCGGCAGCGGTGCAGTCAGGTGGGAGCTGAATTAGGGCACCAATGGAAGCACCAATGTCCCGGCAAGCCTACCGTCAGTCCCACAAGGGGGAGGATGCACCGGCAGAGGAGTGCCAAGGGAAAGAACAGGCTGGTGAAATGACCGTTGGGTAGGTTTGCTAAGCAAATCAATGTTCTGGTGCGCGCTCTCTTCAGCATGCAGCTATGCTCTGGGAAGCTAGTAGTATTTCCTGAGGCAGCCTGGGTGAGTTCAGGTGTCTCCGGCTCTTGGGGCTCCCGCCACCCACTCTCCGTACCGGATGATTGGAGCAGTGCTTGGTGAAGCCTGGGCTGCTTCTACAGTCCTGCGGGCCGTGCCGTGTCAACCAGAGGTCTCGGGGATAGGGCCGGGGTTGAGCTTAGGGGCACCGCGCTCTCCGCACAGGCCGCACAGCGATATGGGCTCAGGATGCAGTCAGTCCCAACCAGCAGAGTTCTCGTTGTCGCAGCCACCAACCTCGGTCAGTCCGGGCCGGCATCCTGTGTAGAGCAGATAGAGGACAAAGGCTGGGGCACGGCGGCGCCAATGCGGGACAATAGAGGAGAGGCCGCACGGGTCAGGCAGGAGGCCGCGCGGGTCAGGCAGGAGGCCGCGCGACCCAGAGTAAGGTGATTGTGACATCGCCAGCCCCCCGATTTCAGAGAAGAGCAGAGCAGCAGGAGCCTGGATTGCAGTAGAATTGGGGCTCACTGATTGAGTGGGTTATGCCCCCTCGCTCGAGCAGGATAGTGCAGGATACTTCGCACGGCCAGCAGAGCTCGCCTAAGGCGCAGTCATCTTGCCGCTGGAGAAACCAAGCCACATAGAGTACATATTTACATTTATTCCGAAAGCAGTATTATTCAGGTCAGCGTTTATATTAGGGTAGTACGTGGAAGGTGTATAATCTGGTTATCTATGATACAGCTTGGTTGTTTTGATTAAAGGTTTGATTGTACATTTGAATCATGTAGTAGATGTGTTTCTTTGGGCTCACAGATTCAGATTGGGTTTTTGTGCTGATGTCTGCATGACATAGCTCCTGGCACACATTCTGAAGCCAGTCAGACGCTTTAGGAGCCAGTGATGACACACCAATGATCACACAATGTTGGGACTGGTCAGAGGGACAGTTGTTATCTAATAGAGTTGGCTTTAGGCAATTAACTGTAAGGAAGTGGTGAAACAAGCTGCCATGTAATCTGAGAAGGAAGCCTTCACCAAGGAGATGTCAGAGAGACGTTTCATATTAAAAACGTATTCCATACCCTCTCATGTTACTTAATGAGAGTGTTCCATATCTGTCAATTTTAGTGCAAAATCAATTTAGAGTTATTGTAATGCTGTTTAGAGATGGACCTCATGTTCATCAAGGTTACTGGTGAACCACCAGGATTCCACTTTCGCTTTAATAATGGAAGGTACAGTCCACAAGACTGTGACTGAAAATTCAGCATTAGGATCACATGATTGTTGGTTGGGTGTGTGTGTGTGTGTGTGCAGATGTAACCAGTTAGTGAACCAAATTTTACTCCACAATTAGCTGGTAGGGATTCCGACTAGAAAAGTAGCTTGTAAACAGCCGCCCCATATTTTACTGATTGCACTGCCCCCAAGCCGCGAGAACAGTGCATTATATGTAGTGGGGCACACCGTCTATGTTTGTCCCCATGTCTGTAATATGGGCCCTGATACGGTGAACTGACACTTTAAAAAAGGTGTGCCAGGTGCAAACAGGGACAGTGCACCCTATTACAATTGATACACAAATTAAGAGGTACCCATCCACTAAAGCTCTGAACTCTCTACCGAGCAGCATTCATTTCCCTCTCATATACCGTCCATCATCTGCTGCACGAAATCTTGATGCTGTGTTCAGGTCCACCATAAGCCTTACATCTTCCATTTTACCTCCAGATGCTGCTGCTAGATTCTAGGGGGAAGATTTACTAAGATCTTACATCATGTTTGTGTCACAAAAGTGACACAAATTGGCACAAAGTCTTTTTTTTTCAATTTACTTTCCAGCCCTAAACTTGTTTAGCATGATCAATAACGTGAAAGTAACGCAAAGCAGAGCATAGCACTGCTTAGCATTACTTAGCACCAGTGGGGCGTACCATGGGTGGAACATGGGCATTCCCATGCAACCACCCAAGGTTTCTGACCCTAAACCCCATTTACTAAATAAAGTAGACAGGGTTTTCATCAGAAAACTGCACTCTTTTGAAGTAGGCGTTAGGAAGGAGAAATGCTTTCATTTTTCCTTCCTTTTCCGACTTTGTTCGTGTGCTGCACTGTATAGCACACATACAAAGAAGGAAAATGGTTTAAGGCAGACTATGCATAGTATTTCGTACAGGAAGGGTATCATTTTGGTACAAAACCCATGCTAGACTTACGGATACACCCTTGCACAGTGGCGCAAAGGTGTCTCTGTGGTGCACGCCCCTGATTTACATTGTGTTTGTCTCACAAAAGTAAAGCAAATGGCACAAAATATTTTTTCTCTCTAGGTACACACCTGTCTGGCTGTATGGCCAACAAGCCAAGAGACATATACAACATTCTCTTTTTTGTATTTAAGCAATCCTACTTTTATCACAAATGATAACCAGATATACTCTAACTCTTGATTTGTGATCTGCTGGCTTAAACCACTTTATTACCCCTAAATCTCTCATCCTGATTTTGATACTTCTGCCCCTTCACTAACCCTCTCTCTGCAGTGATGATTGGGACCATCTCCTTTCTCTGTTCATTCTCATTGGCCTTAAAAATCATGGAAGGACAATAGAGGGACCAATTTACCACTTCTTTACCTTCATTCTAACCAACTTAGGGCCCGATTCCAATCTCGGTTGGAAGGGCTCCCAATCGGATTTGGTTTTACCTAAACCAATCCGGAGCCCTTGTGTCCGGACGACTCGTTCCCAATTCCGAACGACCAAGTATGATGCCTGGAAACCCTTAGCGCTGACCAAATCAGTTCCGGAAGGCATAAGGAGAGATAGAGCCCTCCAGAGCAGAATTGTACAGCTCTTTGGGTAGGTGTTCCAAGCGAGCAAGTATGATGAATGATTCGGACAGCCTTTACGAGTTGTTGTGCCTGGATTGGAAAGGCTGCCGGAATTGGTCTTTGGGGACCGGTAGCTGGCCCCCCTTCACCCGGGGCCCTACGTTTCATGCCCGTGGCTCCCCCCTTCAGACCACGCATAGTGTGGCAGGCATCAAGGGGTGCCCGCCACAGGGTGCATGATTTTCCCCAGTCACCCCTTTCTTCAATGCGAGGCCGGAATACGCATTCGGTACACAGGCTGCCATTGAAGTCAATAGGAGTCGAATCGTATCCGGATGCATTCAACCGCATTGTACTTTTTCGGTTGGACTCCCCTGACGAGTCGTACGGAAAGCATTTCGGACACGAGTCGTTTGGTTTGCTTTCCGAACGAGTTCGGAATTGGGCCCATTTTGTCTTGTCTTCTGTCATTGATGCCTATTTCAGACCGTGGCATAACATGTAAATATGTACATTTTTATTGTATGGTTGTCATGTTACCTTGTATAGGCATCTACCAGCAAATATGTGCCACTCCATGTTTCACAGTGAAGGCTGCATGCCACCTGCACTTTAAAGGGGGAAGAGAGATCTCATTAAAGACATGTGCACCTGCCTGAAGGGGTGTCTGGGAGGGCCCATGGGATCCTCTCTGCCCCATCCAGAGTGCTAGCAAAGGAGGAACACTGACAATGCACCACCTTCTTGTGGCACAGTCTCGGTGCACCTCCCAAGGGCCTATTTTGAATCTATGCTCGCCTTTACATAATACGGCGCAGGTGAAGAAGCAAAGTGCTCCCCTCATTTGCAGAGGACCACACACCATGCCAATGCGAGAACACCCTGTCCAGATAGCACTGGTCCTACATTTGCAACAGTGCTAACAGCATTACAAAAGGGTCTGCGGCTCCTTCTGTAGAATTTGCAACAGTGCTAACAGCATTACAAAAGGGTCTGCGGCTCTTTCTGTAGAACCATAGTGCACAAAGCGGGCACAGGCACCTGTTGCACCCCTACGTGTAATATGGCCACAAGTCTGTTAAGGTATTGATCTGCCACTTCACGCCTTTCAATTGGAGAAGGCTCCATTTACTGACTGACCAGCGAGGGAGAGGGGCCAGCAGTTTGACCTACAACATTTTCCCGTTGCAAAAGCAGTGAGAGTGTTTGTCGGCAGACGCAGTGGAGTGATAAGTTTTAGGTGACATCGATCCAACCTAACTGGAAAAATGTCAAAATGCTCTGTTTGCCTCCAATAAAAAGAAATCTAGTAGAGAACTGCACTGTGAAATAAAAAATAAAGTATCCAGTATAATACTAAAGGTAGATCGTTGTGGGTTTACGTTTGAAATTAATTAATGACTAATAGAAATTAGAAGTCATTAAATACATAATAAGCATGGGTCAAATGTAATTACATTTGCTGAAAGTAAATCTCTACATTAGCTCGTCATTGCGCTGAAGCTCAGTTGGTTCTACGGTTCTATTTCAATTCGCCATAAATGCATCCATTTTGCTAAGTAACATTAGAAGTGGCACTGAATGTGTGTGTTGACATTAGCGGGAGGTGCCTGCAGTGAAAGCGGATGCACTGTGTACAGATTAGCATCAAATAGGACTTTAAAGTAGACAATTCAGTTTGTAGAAAACATTTGAAAAATAAGAGGTGACAAAAAAAATGCTTAAATATATTTTCTTTATTTTTTTAAAACTCAAATAAAAAAGGTTGCTTTACATAGCGACAATTACTACTACATACAAGTATTTAACAAAACAACAGGTTCATAGGTTTTGTTGCATAAAAACATTTACAGTTACATTAGAACTAGAGTAAGCACTGGGTCAGCGTAAAGTGTAGTGTTAACGGACGTGCTTCAGATAAGCAGTTAGTGTCAGTTTTAGTTTAGAGGTTGGGTTGGCATGAAAGTTAATCGGGGTGTAAAGCTGGGGCAAGGGTTAGGGAAGGGTAAGAGATGGAAGTAAAGGTTCAAGGGTTAGAGTTTAAGTAAATTATATGGGGTAGGTTGGGGATTACATGCTAGCAAAAGGGTCTATTCAGCCAGTATAAAGTAAACCACTCCGTGTCATAAGCATTCGCTTAGAATCTGTGAGGTTGAAAGGTGAACTTGTCCATGTGAGAAATAATTTGTCATCAAGGACACACAAAATAGATTTGCAAATATGTAAAATGCAGTCTGTTGTATTTATGTCAATAACATTAGCATTGGCACTATGTTGCAGCTGTTTCAGGTACTCCTATGTATACTATGTTTCCCAAATACATTTTCATATTTATTATACAATGACTGCACCCAAAATAACTGCTCAACATGTCTAGAGGAAAATTCATGTTTGGCATCAGCCCCACCAGTGTTCAGACAAGTCAGCAGGTGTCAGGATACTGCATCCTGCCATCAGGTCAGCTGCGTTGCGAACACCCCGCTCCATCCGCGTGAGCGGGCATGGTGGGGCGTGAGGGTGTTACCAAGCCCCAGAGGACTGGGCGAGGAACTAACTGAAGCTTAACAGTGCGCAAAACTGCACCAGCTCGGTTCGCTTGTTGCAGTGACTGACCTTCCTGGGGGATGTAGTCCGCAGCCCTATTTCCCTTGCTGACGGCCTGCCTATGCACAACTTTAACCCCCAGAAGGCCTCTGTGGTATACTGGCTGCCCTATACAACTCAGGCATGGATGAGCACAACTCGCAGCAATAATTGGCACAGACACACAGTATAACAGTTGGGTGCCGACTGGCCTAGTGCAGCCACGCCCCAATCAATCAATCAATCAATCATTTTTTTGTAAAGTGTAGGCTACTCACCCGGAATAGGTCTCAAGGTGCTGAGGTAGAGGAGGTGGGTCTGGTTCCTCCGGCCCCATTTATTTTTCACGCTCCGCTAGTCCTGGCGTAAGCGCGAGGTTGCGACATATCCGGCCTGCGCCAGTTACACAGCTGCACTGCTAACTCATTACATCCCATCTCAACTCAGTCTCTTTTCCTTTTCCTCACGGGACGGTATTGGCTCCACCACCTGACATGCAAAGTCTTTCAAGTGGAAACTCGTGCAGGGTTCTTCCTCAGTTCATACCTGGAATGATGGCCAGAGCCGGCGGTGGAGCTTCTGGTGTTCTGGGTGTTTCAGGGTGTTCCCACAGGCTCTGGGGTGTCATCTTGGCTTATTCGTTGGTCTCACCTGTGACCCCCCAGGTGGGTCCGCTGTGGGGTGCTGGTGTGATCTTCGGGTGGATGTCCTTCGCCCCGTGTACATGACCACGGGGCATGCTCTCCCTACACAACAGGAAGAGTCCCTGCGATCTGTTTGTACCACGAGACATTCCTGGTCACCTCCTCTCCCTCCCTCTCTATGATGATCATAGTTCCTTTTACACTCGTTACCATCCAGAAGCCTGGTTTGTATGGAGTTGGAAACTTCCTTCCTGGTCTCCAGTCTTTCATTATCACTTTATCACTTGGTCGCCTGGCTCTAGGTCTCGGCATTTGGCTCTCCTCTTTTGGCTGGCAGCCACATTCTGCTTTTCCGTTCAGTCAAGGGCTCTCTCCTCATCATAGGGTGGCAGAGTCCATCCCAGGCAGACAGGGATAGTGTCTTGGCGCGGACCGTTAAACATTAACGCCCACTGTGCTTGATGGATGGTGCTGTGCGGCGTACTCCGGTATTCTCGGAGGAACAGCTGTAGGTATCGCTCCTGGTCTGCATTTTTGGCCACAGTAATGCGTAGACTCTTGTTGAGCATCCTCATAAATCTTTCAATTTCCCCGTTGGCTTGGGGCCACTGCAGGGTGGTGCGGGGGTGTAGCATCCCATGGTGTTGCATGAAGTTATGGAACTCCCCTCCTTGGAACAGAGGTCCGTTGTCGCTCTTGATCTCCTCCGCACACCGAAACATTGCGAATATCTTCTCGAGCACTGAGGCAACCCGGGAGAATGCGGTGGAGCTAACGACTTCCACAACGGAAACTCCCGAAGTCGATGCTCTCCTTTTCCCATGGGGACTTCCCGTGCCCTTCCGTCTGGACGGGTGCTGGTTGTCCTCGTGAGCTCGTTAGCTGGCATGCTGGGTATCTCCTCATGTTCTCTTCCATTTGAGCTTCCAGCCCCGGGAACCAGACCTTTTCCCTCATTCTGGCCTTCATCTTTTCAAACCCCTGGTGTCCCCCATGAGCCAGCTGCGTTGCATGGTGCCGTAGAGCCGCAGGGATGACTATGCGGGACCCTTGCAATAGGATTCCATTCTGGGTTATGCTCAGCTCGTTCCTGACCTTCCATATTTTCATGAAGCATTCCCTTTCATGTTCTGACCAGTTGGAGGTGCGTGGCTAGGCGCCCGAGGAAGATGGCGGCGCCGGCGTAGGAGCTCCGTCCGTACCGGAGCTCACCGGCGGTTTCCGTTTCCCGTGCGAACATTGGAGGCAAGTCTTCGTTGTTAGAAGATGCCGGGCATGCCCTGAGCCCATTTCTGCCGCCGCGGCGGTCTTGCTTTTGATCCTGCTGCCCTTTTTAGTCCCGGTCGCGGCTCTGCATCGGCCGCGACCGCCATTTTGTTTTACATATGCCCGTGATCCCCTCAGCAGCACGTTTCACCGCGCATTGGACTCCCGGCTGTTTCGACGAACCTGCAATATTCCTAGCACTCCCAGCGGCATAGATGTCACAGACCTGCATCTCCAGGTGGCTTTTTATTTATTGCTATGGCTTTTTTATGGACTTAATGGACTTTTTCTGCTCTCCTCAAATCTGGCAGCCATTTTAGGACCCCAATCTACGTCTCCTGGCTCTTTGGTATTTTTGTCTTTTTCTTTTTTTTTTCTGGCCTGGCATATTTTCTCGCCAACTCCTTTTACTTGCTTATCTTTTACTCTCCACGTTCTTTGGACCCTGCAAAGTACCTGTTTTGCTTCCAGTTTGACTGTGTGTTTTCAGTGAACCTGCACCTCACAGACGCGTCGATGGCTGACTGTTCCAGCAAGGTCCAAAAGCGCAATTATATTAAAAATTCCAAACTTTTTACGGAACTGGCCCATTTAGAAGCCTCTCAGTCTCTCCCTACTAGTGAGATGACGTCGAACATGGAAACCTCTTCACAGTCTTCAGCAAAAACGACGCCTAAGAGGTTAAAAAAAGATCCACCTTCGCCTCCCAAATCTTCTTCGACCATTTCGATGGAGTTACTCCTTGAAGAGATACGGGCCTTGCGCCCTTTCATGGAAGAAACCAACGCTAAGCTGCAGGTTCTTACTGACAATTGGGCTTTGATGGATGAAAGAATGTCATCGGTGGAGCGTGATGTCTCCTCTCTTCAGGACTCTGCAGCCAAGGTCACCCATATGCATGAGCAGATCTCCTCTCTCCAGAAGCAGGTGGAGGACTTGGAAAATCGAAACAGGCGCAACAATCTTCGCCTTTACGGCCTGGTGGAAGGCTGCGAGGGGAGTGATCCTATCAATTTTTTCAAGTCTTTTCTTCCCAAGCTTTTACACTTGCCCGAGGATACATCGCTAAATATCCAGCGTGCCCACAGACTTGGACGAGCTTCCTCCTCTCTATCCACGCCAGCGAAGCCCAGAGGAGTAATAATGTATTTTTTGGAATACACAGATCTGCTGAAAGTTCTTTCAGCAGCCAGAGCTTCTCCTCGTTTCACATGGTCGGGCTCCACTTTGTTCTTTGCGCAGGATTACGCCAGCGCCACTGCGAATCGTTGTAAGGCCTTTTTGGACATGAGACCTGACCTTTGCTCCATTGGTGCCAGAAACGGTCTCTTCCACCCTTGCTTATTCAAAGTCACCTACAATAATAAGACTACGACATATGAGGAGCCTACGCGTCTTCGGAGTTTCCTGAATTCTTGCGGCCAGGCTGACATGGAGCTTTCTGGGCCTTCCTCTTTTCTCCCACCGTGACTTTTTCCGAAGTTGTATTATCATACCCCCGTTTCTTATGTCCGCTGATTTTTCTCACTCAACTGTTCTTAAACTTGCATGTTTCTCTTGTTGGGTTTTTGCTCTTCATCGAAATGTTTGTTATTTACGTTGTGGTTTCTTGGTTCGCCCCATTCATTGCTTGTCTTGTGCCCCTGTCGTTTGCTGTCGCCTAACCTTGTTACCTTTCTTCCTTCACAGATCAATGTTCCGCGTTCCGCCCTGTTCCTCTGGTTGGACGTCTCACTGACCCCGAGTGCCCTGCCTTCTCCAGTTGGCCCTACCTCCCTCCCCCCGTCTCCACGTACGTCCTTGCTTGTCCCTGTTCCTGATCGTATCCTCCCTAAGTTACCCCTTGTAAGTATTCCTCATACCCTTTTTGACATGTCTGTTCTTGTTCTGTTTCTCCTGACTTTGATTTTTCCTTTCATGTTTTCAGGTTTACTGGTGTCTGTACCCTTTTCGCGACATTTTTCTTCTTCTCTCTCTCTTTCCTCCTCTCTCCTCATCGCTTATTGGCTCTCTTGGACATGCTTCTTTCTCTTTATACATTTTACCCCCCTGTCACTTCACTTCTCCTTTGACTTATACTTACGTTCCTCTCCTTTTGGCCGTCCTCTCTCTTATCTTGCTTGTTTATTGGTCTCTCTGCGCATGTTCTTTTTTCTCTTTCATTGGACCTTACTTATCAATATCTCTGGACTTTATTTTATCATTTCACTGATCTCAGCAACACCTTGGCTTTTCTCTACCTTTATGATATCTCTTAGTCTTCTCTTATTCTTCTTTCTCTTGTCCATTCCATTTCTTCTTTATTCTTTTCTCTTTTTTTCTTTTTCCTATGTTCTTATTTCTCGCGAGGCTTTCTCTCATTGTTTTAATTTTTCTTTGCATTACTCTTTTAATAATCCTTAATGTCAGTACGTATTGTATCTTGGAACGTTAAAGGTCTTCACTCTCCTATTAAGAGGCAAAAAATTATTTCTCATTTAGCCAAGTTGAATGTAATCAATAGAACAAAAAAATGCCGATGCTGCACTGACTTTAAAGAGAAGTTTTTTGTCAAATGAATAGATCAAATCAAATCCATTTAAACCATTTAATGGCTGTTTTTAATCAGAAAATATATTTAAGCAAATTTTTTAATTTTTGCACGGTAGGATTTTAGAACATTTGAACAATATAAGTGAAAATTAAGACAGTACATCAAAAAACATTTCGAATATTTACATGACAATACATAAACACATCCATATTATCACACCACTGGCATACCTCAAACATTCAGACAGAAGACAACATAGATTTAATATTTCTATATACACAATAAGTCCATAAGTGAGAGTCAATTGCAAATTGTTGACTTGCTGCTAGCTGTTGCATTCCAGCAAATTACTGTTAATTGGAAAAAATTTGCTAATATTTCTTTCAGAGCATGGTGGTACAATGTATGTCATAATCACAGGCTAGATACTGTCTTTATTTATCCCCTCAGTCTGGCTAAAAAGCGACATGATCTTTGGCTTCCTGTGACCTTGTACCTTGATATTTGTGCTAAGCGCTCATCTCATTTGCCTCCTTTTCAGCAGGAGGTCTCTAAACCTCCTTGATTGACCTTTTTTGTTCCTTTGCATTTTTTATAATCCATTTTACTGCATATTATCTCCAGCACTGCTTTCTGTTATATAGCCTCAATTATTTGTTATCTCTCAATCTCATGTTTATTTCCACAGTCATGTCTATTCTACCTCTCATATTGCTGTTATGTTTTAGGTTTTCTTATGTACCGACACCTTTATTCTTTAATAAAAATCTTTTGAACTGAAAATGTTCTGACCAGTTATTGTCGGACTGTAGAAACTGGTGCCAGTTGCCTCATTGGATGGCTTTGCGTACTTTGGTGATTACGGGCTCTCCTTCAGCTGCCGTCGTGATGTCTGCCAAAGTCTGTGCCTTCGGGCACGTGACCGCTGAGATCATGTTCAGGTGAGCCTCACGTGCTTAGACTTCCGGCTTTTCTTCTTTGCTTTCCTCAGCAGGATTCTTGGACGTCATCGGGATTCTTGGCTCCTGGTCGATATACGACTTCCATCTTATATTGCTGGAGCCGGATGGCTCACCATTCGATCTTCGGGGGCGGGTTAGGTGCTGACGCCTTGAACAGAGGTACTAACGGCTGGTAGTCTGTGACGACCTTGAATGGTTGACCGCAGACGTACAGATGGAAATGTCAACTGGCCCATCGAATGGCCAGGGCTTCCCGCTTAATCTGTGCATAGCGCGTTTCCGTGGGTGAGAGGGATTTGCTTGTGTAGGCTATTGCGGCCCACCTCCCAGGCTCTTGCTCTTGGGTGAGTACCGCCCGAGGCCCACCGGGTTGGCATCCACAAGTAGCTCCGTGCGTTTGGTCAGGTCAAAGTATACCAGGGTGGTGTGGTCAAAGAGAGCGCTTTTGACCCTCTGGAATGCCCCTTCTTCTAGGGGTCCCCACCTCCATGTGGCATCGAAACGAGTGAGGTTCCGGATGGGTTCTATAATGGTGGCTAGGTCGGGGATAAATCGACCACAGTACGTGGCCATCCCAAGGATAGCTCCGTATTTCTGACACCATCGAGGGGGCCGGTACATCTTTGATGGCCCGGGACTTCCTCGGATCCACTTGGATCCCCTCCTCGTTGAAGAGATAACCGAAGAAATCTATTTCCTTATGGAAGAATTGGCACTTCTCCCTGTGTAGGGTGACGCCGTGTTCTTGGAGTCGTTTTAGCATTGCTCTCAGGTGTGGGTAGTGCTCATCCGTGGTGATGGAGTGGATGAGGATGTCGACACTCGTGTTCGGTACACCCAGCAATCCTGTCAGGATCACTCTCACTGTGTCTTGGAACACCTCTGCTGTGGATGATATCCCAAAATTGAGGTGCTTATATTGGCGTAGCCCCAGGTGGGTGCTGAACGTGGTGATGTATCTGCTTTCTTTGGCTAGGACCAGCTGGTGGTGTATCCAGCCTGATCTTCCCTGGCTGACATGGTTTTTCTGCTATCACCATGGGTGAGACCCATGGAGTGGGCCCAGGGAACTTCTCGATGACTCCTTGGTCTTCTAACTTTTGTAGCTCCTGCTCCACCAATGGTCTGAGGTGGAAAGGGATTTGCCTGTGGCCTAAGGCCATCGGGGTGACAGCTGGGTCGATGTGGAGCTTTATTGGGGCTTTCTTGATGCGTCCTAGGCCTTTATAGATGTCTGCGAACTGGTTTAGCAGTTCTTCGGTTTGCTTCACCCGCACACGCCTTTCAAACATCACTAGGCCCAGGTCCTCTGCGGCATGGCTGCTGAGTAATGTGTCTGCTTCTTGGTCGATGACATGGACGCCAGTAATGATTTCATTGTCCTCTGCCCGTATCGGTATGGCCATCTTTCCCCATAGTGGCAGGGGTGAGTTGCTTAAATATGCGAAAATCTTCATTTTGGACTGCCTCAGCTCTGTCTTGGGCTTCAGCTGTTTATACTGTTGGACTCCCTTGACGTTCATGGAAGCGATGGTGGCGATGACGGCCTTCACTTCCGATCTGGCTATCTTTACTCTGCACGTGGGTTGTGGTCGTCTTCGCCTTTTGAACTCTTGCGTGAAAGAAACAACGTATGTTCCCTTTTATCATCATCAGTGGAGGTGTCTTCTACTCGGTAGGTGGTCTGTTGGTTTCCTTTTCCGTGGCATGAGGACCGAGGAAGGTACTCGACAGCTTGCCCACTATTATTCGTAGTGGTTTCGCTCCCTTGCTGTCCTTTTGTTGGTTTCAATTTCGACATACCGATGCAAAGTGGTTCGGGATGCCACAGTGAAAGCATGTCCTCCCTTTGGTGGGGGAAGGGTGGACCAGGTGCCCTTCACACCCACAGTATCTGCACTGTCCTTTTAGGGTTTGGGGTGGACGGGCTCATTGCCTGCTCCCTCTGTCTCGTGCCCTTACGGCATCAGCCCTCTCCGTCTTGACGGTAATGCTCTTTTCTGCGGTTTGTGTCAACGCCATATCCATTTGGTCTGTTCTAGCTGCTGAGAGGTCATGTGTCCTGGCCAGTATTAATATGTAATTCAGGGGTATGTTCTGCTGCCTCTTTATTAGTCTGCGCAGCGTTTTGCTGTGTATCCCTTGGATTAGCTGGGCACGAATTTCCTCTATGGCTCTGTCATCTGTGGCGTAGGTGCTTGCCAGTTCCCTCTATCTAGAGTAGAATTCATCAATTGATTCTCCCTCCCTTTGCCGGGCCTGGCACAGCATGAATCTCTCAAAGTCTGGGTTCAACTGCGGGTCGAAATGCACTTTGAGCGCCGTCACTGCCACATCGTAGTTGTTTGGTACCCCTGTGTTTGGGAGCTGTTTGAATAAAAGGTACACTTCTTCCCCCGCATAATGGAGCAGTAGCGAGCGCTTCACCGCCCCATCTGTTTTCCTTGTAGCCACAAAGCAGTTCTCTAGCCTACCCATTCATGTCTTCCATCGTGGGGACGAAGTTGTTGGGTCCATTGCCTCACTGAACGGGGGCAATATCCCTGCGGGGCATGTTGCGTGATGACTCGGGCTGCTGGCTGGTTACCTTTGGGGTTGACTCCCATTGTGCCTTGAGGGGCACTGTCTTGGCGTTGCACGGGTGTGATGTGCTTTTGACTCCCCTTTTCCTTTCTTTTCCCCCTTTTCTTTCCCTAGGGTGTCAATTGTTTGCTACGCACGTGTGGTGGTGCGATATAGGTGGATTTCCGTCTCCCTGCCTTGCCTGGGAGGGTCTTCTGCGTGGTCTGCAGCGTCAGGCCACCTGTGTGGCCTAGTCTTGTCGCTTTCCTTGGCCAATACCCCTTGTTCCAAAGTGGCGCCTTGTCCTCCTGTGCCGGGTCACACATGCGTGGGCCTTCACTAGATCCAGGTATCTGTCATGTGGTGGTGCGCCTTGTGCAGGCCTGTGCAGGCTCCTGTGCAGGCTCCTGTGCATATGCTGTAGGGTTGCGCTCTTACCGGCTGTTGTGCCATTGCCCCGTGCGTGCCGGTGCAGTGGGAGCTTTGTCGACGTATTTGGCATCGGCGGGACCCAGGGAACACGGGTGGCACTCCAGCCCCCTGCTCCTGGCGTGCCGCTGGACGGCTTGGCGGTCGGGCGTGTTGCCGGTGTTGCGTTGTGTGTGTGGGAGCGTGGGTACAGCTCCGTTCTCGTCGTCAGTGTGGTGTACTGGCTGCCCTATACAACTCGGGCCTGGATGCGTGCAGTGCGCAGCAATAACTGGCACAGGCACACAGTATAACAGTTGGGTGATGACTGGCCTCATGTGGCCACGCCCCCTATTTATTATCCGCGCTCCGCCACTCCGTGGGTGAGACATATCCGGGCTGCGCCAGGTACACAGCTGTAACGCTAACTCATTGCAACCTCCACTGACTGCTTCAACTCCTACGAGAGACAGTGACAGGGAATCAGAGTCCTGCCTTCGAGCCCAGTTTCTATCTTCCGTGGCTGGTAAGACGTCTGTTTTCTGTTTGGACAGAAGTTGCGTTTAGAAGAGTAAGCCCTCAACTGCCTTTCTCTCCCCGCTGATCTTTGATAAGATGCTTCTTTTGGAGCGTTTCATCTGTGTCGGAGGCTCTCAAACCTGTGTTCCCTACAAGTTGATAACATCTATATTCCAAGTTTAAAGTATATTGCCATAATTGAAAAGTATGCCACTGGAGGTCTTCTGATTTGAGTGCAAATTTCCCTTAATTGTGCAATCAGCCAGCTGTCCATTGATTGCCTATACATCTTAGGAATCCGGATCAATCCGAATCAAGGGTTGCTCGAGCATTTTCGTAGATGTTCACAACATTTATTCAAGAGGCACCAAAGGGGACAAACAATAGGAAACCTTGCAGCTACTTGAGGAACTTCTAGAAAAAAAGGACTCTAAGCATCATTTGGTCCTGGCAGGTGACTTCAATGTCACCTTTGAACCCCTGGAAAAGGACGATGTGATTGATTTAGGCAACATTGAAGCCTCTGTTGATGCCATACGTGCCAAAGCCCCTGGTCCTAACGGTATACTGCTGGAGCAGAGTTTTCTGTTGAAAATTTATCGGGTTTTTAAGTTCCAGTTTTGTCTTATATGTAGAGAATTAAAATACTAATTTGTAATCATTAATTATTTGTTTTGTGTGAAAATTCTGACTAACCAACATAATTAACAAGAGAAACTACACGTGGGAATGCATATATGTTGCTTAATAATAATGTGCGGTTATTTAATAAGTGTGCTATTTGTTTTGTGTTGATGCTTTTAAATAATAACGTGTACTAATGCTTAAATATGTTGCAGATGGCTAGTTAATTACATACACATAAGGGTATTAGTGGGAATTAACACTGTTTTATCATTGCGATGATGTAGTAACGTTGTTTGTGTTTCTTTCAATTAAGATGGTTCGTTTTGGCCTAAGAAAAGATGGCTGACATTTACAGCCTGTGCTCGAGTGAATATGAGATGACGAGAGGCCTTGTTGAAAGTCACCTGACTATGGCTTCTGCTGGAGTTTTGAAAGTTTCCATGATGACAGCGGCTCCAGGCAAACATCCAAGTAACCTTGAAGGGAAAGAGAGCCACAATGAACTTTGTGATTACAGTGGTGGTTTCGCTATGGTTCTGAGGAAGAGCATTTTTACAAAAGTAACATTTGCAAACTCGAGTTTCCTTCTTCCGTCTTTTTATTTTTGTGATTTTTCTGAGCGGAGATTTTCCAAATGTAGCGATGCTACATCCTTTCCTGCTCGCTCTGCTCGGTGGCTCAACGGACATTCAGAATATGTTTGTTACAAATATTTTGTTAGTTTTATTATAAATATACTAGACTAGAGAGGGTCTGTGCTTTTTGCATTCGGGATTTTGAGGCCACTTCTTCCCAAACCTACGTTGGTGAGGATCGATGCTGTGAGGACGGCGACTCGGGAGACTTCTACTGAGAGACCTGTCCTGACCCATTTATGACATTTAGCTAGAATAGGTAATTATGAAAATAATGATTTTGCTTTGATTGACTTTCTTTGAACTAATTTTAGATAAAGTACCATTATTTTAAATACAGTGTTGGTGGTTATTTCTTGTCGTTTATTGAATACTCTAATGTAATTATTGGTGTTTATATCATGACTCAGGACAAAATCAATTTGGTCGCATTGACCTTACTGTAGATGCAGGGTGTTTAGGAGGTTTCTCTCTCCATGGTTGGCACTGATAGAGTAATCCGAGTGTATGTTAGTGAAATGGGCCTAAGCGTATGATGAGTGCATGTGCGTGTATCTGTAGAATTACTCTATCCGTGGAAGTAGGGAGAATTTGTATGCCCTGATCTGCACCAATTTCCTGGTAGCAGAATTTGATGGTTTTGATTATTGTCTTGATCTGATTAAATTGCTTGTACATTGGCTTTTGATTTATTGATTATTGATTGATGTTGGTATATGTACTAATACTATATGTTGGAATCGTCGTGTTGAGTTTTATGTAGTGCTTCTGGAACTTGGGAGCTGGTAGCAGTTCCGTAGTAGGGCAGAGGGAAGTATATACTGCTCTCGGGAAAGACGGGATTGTTGGTCCTGTACGTATGCAGGAGAAAACGTGTGACAATTGAAGTTGCGCGTCACATTGTCTGGGTTCGGAATCAGTGACATCGTCGTGTGTTACTATTAGGGATATATTTCCAGTATAAAAGGAGTGTGAATGGTAGCGAAGGTTATCTATGAAACTCTGGTCTTAAGTCCCAGGGATCCGTAAGGTTCACCGTTAAAGCTTAATGCGGGAGAAGTAATAGGTATTCTCTGAGCTTGTCTGAAGGACTGGGCAGAGGTAAGCGCTGCTTGGTCAACGTGTGTTATAATTCTGTAGTAGGACAGACTGATTGCTGTTCTCGGGAAAAGCAGGATTCTGTGTGTATGTACTATATTTCCTTGAATGAATGTGCGTGAATGTATGAGCATTTAGTTGATTGTAAAACTCTTTGGAGCAGTACTAGAGGAAACAATTAATGAATGCATGATAGAAGGGCAGAGTAGAGGGATGTGCTACTGTGTCAACGAAAGTATTAATTCCGTAGTGGAGCAGAAGTGAGTGCTGTTTCAGGGAAAGACGGGATTCTTGTGAAATAAGATTTTCTTTACTATTCTATGGTTAGCGAAGCAGACAATGGAGATGTTTATATGTTGTAACTAATAGATTTGTAGAATTTGACACGAAGTCTACTGAGAGGTTTTGTAAAGGAGGGGTAGACGAGTGACAAGAGACAGGAGCAGGAGCGACTGCAGCGACTGCTGACGTCATAGAGACCGCGCTCTGATTGGATAGTGGATCAGAACAGTGTTCGCGCTGGTATTGGTGCGTTGGTGTGAGCCGCGCAAGGATTGGAAGGGGTACAAGGTGACGTAGACGCTCCAGGATTGGTGCGTTGGTGTGAGTCGCGCTGTTATTGGACGAAAATTCGTACAGCACAGTTGTGTTACGGAAGGGATTAGAAAGTTTTGGTAAACGCAGAAATGTATTACCAAGAAGAGAAAAAGAAGAAATCCTTGATCGGAAAAATAAAAAGATGGTTTGACAAGGATAAAGATGTTAAAACAAGAGAAGGTGAATTGTTACCTCCAACGAAAACGCCTGCATCCTTCATGGCTGCGAAGTATGGGTATCATACCTGTATATGGTTAGACAATTGGGTTAGGTACACTAGAGAGGATGGTGTTTTGGCTTTCCCGGAACATGGTTCATTTAATATGGCTGTGTTGAGAAATTTACGGGAGAAGATGTTGTGTCTTGACCCAAGACCAAGGCCAACACAGTTTGAGGCTTTGGTAGAATGGGAAGATGAAGTACATGAGCGAGAAAAACAGAGGTCTGGAGGCAACTATAGGTACATGTTCGGGAGGAAATATGATCGTGAAACTCATCATGATCGAATGAGGAGATGGCGAGATGCTAGTATGTCAGAAGGATTATATCCTATGAGAACAGTTGATGAGAAGGAAGAAAGGAAAGGTACGGAAAGGGTTCCTGAGGCAGAAGTGAAAAGATATAGAGTTAATGATTATGAGGATGAAGTCTTGGATGACATGATTTACAAGAGACCACCTCCATATAGACCAGAACCAGAAGAGAGCACACCAGTTGCTTCTCCGATAAGAGATACATTGCGTATCATTGAGACAGAAGTTGTGACACCTGATTTAAGAAGTGGTAGCTCTTTCAGAGAAAGAGAGAGAGAGAAAAGATGTGGTGACGAGAATACGAGAGAATTAGCCAGAACTACATCTGAACTGACTGAAAAGATTAGAGAACTGACAAAGAATTTGGAAGCTGTTACGGTGCCTGTAACCATAGGTCCGGTTATGCCTATTTTTGATAAGCAGAGGACGGGTGAAAATGGTTTGGTGGTTCCATATGTTGGGAATAAGTTGACAAGTTTGGCTGGTCCCTCAGGAGAGTCAGGAAAAAGGACAGAGAGTAATGATGATTTGAGACAATCCAGACGTGACACATGCAGTGGAGGATTAGAGGTACAGTCTAATTCGAGATTGGATACTAGTGATACTAGTTGTTCAGGGATGCCAATTTTAGAACCACAGTGGATGCCAGAAAAAGTGGTTCCAGTGAAAAAAACTACTGAAATAACAGCTGAAGATTTGAATGATTGGATGAGAGTCCTTCAAAAGAGGGATAAAGATTCACAGGCAATTGATGTGGCCAGGTTACGCATAGAATTAGAGGAGCTTGTTGTAGGGACAATTCCTACAGACATTCTAAAAAATCATCATGATGGAGAATTGTTATTTATGTGCAAAAACATTACCTGGAGAGCTAAAAATACACATGACAGGTTAAGAGCAATAGCGAATGAACAAGGAGTTGACATTGATAAGGTGAAAGCATTGCAGAAGTCTTACAGGATGGATTTTACGGACAAAGATATTGAAAATCTGAATGGTGCTGGTAGAACAGGACAGATTAAGGAAATGATTGCATTATTGCGAAAATGGGGTGATGTAGAAAAATGGAAGGATAGGTGGTACAAGAAAAGGGAAGAATCAGTGGACAGGACTTATTCAGCATTTCCTGTGAGAGAAAAAGAGAAAACAGTGGATGCTTATCCTATGAGAGAAATACCTGGAGGAGGATATGTACATGTTCCATGGACCAGACAGGATATTTTATCATTTACAAATGATTTCCCTCGACTGAGAGAAAAGCCCGTCGAGTGGTATAGGCAGGTAGATAGGTTTGTGAAATTGTCAAAAGTGCTGTGGATTGACCTGAATAGTCTGTTTGATATAATTGTTCCAGCAGACTTATGGGCTGAGTGTAAAATAGTTGTAAGTTGGCCTACTGAAGAATATCCAAGAGATCAGAGAACAGGAGCACCAGATCCAGAGGTAATGAGGAAGTTTGATCAGGTGATTGTATACCTGAAAAGTAAAGTACCTCCAAAAGAGACAGACTGGGTTAAGATAGATCGAACACATCAGGAAGCAAAAGAATCAGTTCATGCTTTTTATGAGAGGCTGATACTGGCTTTTAAACAATTCAGTGGGGATGAACACCTGGGTGACAAAGATTTGAGTCATTTTGTATACAGATTTGTATATGGCCTGAGACCTGAGATTAGTGAGAGAATTTGTGAGCATACAGTGGACTGGCAGAGTAAGAAAATAGATGAGATTCTGAGACATGCAAAGTACTTCAGTGATGAAATTGAAGCAAAACAGAGAAAGCTGAAAGAAAAGGCAATGTGGGCACAAGTGAAAGTTGCGGAGAGACAAGAAGCACAGTTGGTGTAACAGGCAAATAATGCAGGGAATAGGCCCAGATATGCAGGGAAAGGAAAGGGGAATCTGGAGGAAGCAAAGAAAAAGTTCCCTTGTCACAACTGTGGCCAACTGGGACATTGGAGATCTGAATGTACCAATCCACCATTAGCGAATAACGAGAGTAAACCCTTAAATCAACAGGTGCAGAATGAGGGGAATAATCAACAGCAGCAACAACTGAAGGTTGTGAGACAGCAGAGCCAAGAGCCAAAACCGCCCTTGCCGCAGAATAGAGGGTCACAAAAGTACAATCAGGATTCAGGATTCTACAATGAGGAGCAGGTAAACAAACCAAGGCGTTCTAACCAGGTACAACAGTATTTGTTAAAGAATGAAGGGAGTGAGTCTGAAGGTGATTATTGACGGTGCCGAGGAGAGGAGGAAGAGTGCATACTTGGTGCAACTCTAGAAATAGACCAGGCAGGACCATTTGTAGATGGGAAAATAAATGAAGAAAGTGTTACTTTTTTAGTAGACACAGGTGCGACGAGATCAACTGTCAGGTCAGCAGATATTAGAAATCTTCCTCTCTCGGATGAAGCAATCCAAGTAGTTGGTGTAGCTAATACACAAATCAAGACACGTCTTACTGAACCAGTAAGGGTAAGAATAGGGAAATTTTCAGACATGCACAGATTTGTGGTCTGTGACACTAGTCCAGTGAACTTGTTAGGCAGGGACCTGCTATGCAAGATGAATTGTACAATTTTTTGTACTCCGGATGGAATAGCATTTGAAACACAAGATGAGGATGTTTTGTACCGAATGACTCTAGATAATAGAGAAAATGAGATGGTTGGTACATATGCTGTGTTTAATCCAGAGGATTTGCCTCAAGAGCTGAGAGACACAGTGAAAAAGACAGTTTGGGATTTTACTGGAGAGGATGTGGGATTGATGAATAATGTAGATCCTGTGAAAATTTCAGTGAAAGAGGGAATTACTTATCCTAACATTCCTCAGTACAAAATGACACCAGAGATAATTGAAGGAATAACTCCATTAATTGAGAAAATGATTCAGCAGGGAGTTTTGAGAGAACTACTGAGTAGCCCGTGTAATTCACCGATAATGGGACTAAAGAAACCTAATGGGTAGTTCAGGATTGTACAAGATTTGAGAAAAGTTAATAAAATTGTGGAACCCTTTCCGTACCTTTCCTTTCTTCCTTCTCATCAACTGTTCTCATAGGATATAATCCTTCTGACATACTAGCATCTCGCCATCTCCTCATTCGATCATGATGAGTTTCACGATCATATTTCCTCCCGAACATGTACCTATAGTTGCCTCCAGACCTCTGTTTTTCTCGCTCATGTACTTCATCTTCCCATTCCACCAATGCCTCAAACTGTGTTGGCGTCGGTCTTGGGTCAAGACACAACATCTTCTCCCGTAAATTTCTCAACACAGCCATATTAAATGAACCATGTTCCGGGAAAGCCAAAACACCATCCTCTCTAGTGTACCTAACCCAATTGTCTAACCATATACAGGTATGATACCCATACTTCGCAGCCATGAAGGATGCAGGCGTTTTCGTTGGAGGTAACAATTCACCTTCTCTTGTTTTAACATCTTTATCCTTGTCAAACCATCTTTTTATTTTTCGAACAAGGATTTCTTCTTTTTTTCTTCTTGGTAATACATTTCTGCGTTTACCAAAACTTTCTAATCCCTTCCGTAACACAACTGTGCTGTACGAATTTTCGTCCAATAACAGCGCGACTCACACCAACGCACCAATCCTTGAGCGTCTACGTCACCTTGTACCCCTTCCAATCCTTGCGCGGCTCACACCAACGCACCAATCCCAGCGCGAACACTGTTCTGATCCACTATCCAATCAGAGCACGGTCTCTATGACGTCAGCAGTCGCTGCAGTCGCTCCTGCTCCTGTCTCTTGTCACTCGTCTACCCCTCCTTTACAAAACCTCTCAGTAGACTTCGTGTCAAATTCTACAAATCTATTAGTTACAACATATAAACATCTCCATTGTCTGCTTCGCTAACCATAGAATAGTAAAGAAAATCTTATTTCACAAGAATCCCGTCTTTCCCTGAAACAGCACTCACTTCTGCTTCACTACGGAATTAATACTCTCGTTGACACAGTAGCACATCCCTCTACTCTGCCCTTCTATCATGCATTTATTAACTGTTTCCTCTAGGACTGCTCCAAAGAGTCTTACAATCAACTAAATGCTCATACATTCACGCACTTTCATACAAGGAAATGTAGTACATACACACAGAATCCTGCTTTTCCCGAGAACAGCAATCAGTCTGCCCTACTACAGAATTATAACACACATTAACCAAACAGTGTTTACCTCTGTTCAGTTCTTCAAACAAGCTCAGAGAATACCTATTACTTCCCCAGCGATAAGCTTTAACGGCAAACCTTACGGATCCCTGGGACTCAAGACCAGAGTTTCACAGATAACCTTCGCTACCATTCACACTCCTTTTATACTGGAAATATATCCCTAATAGTAACACACGACGATGTCACTAATTCCGAACCCAGACAATGTGACGCGCAACTTCAATTGTCACACGTTTTCGCCTGCATACGTACAGGACCAACAATCCCGTCTTTCCCGAGAGCAGTATATACTTCCCTCTGCCCTACTACGGAACTGCTACCAGCTCCCAAGTTCCAGAAGCACTACATAAAACTCAACACGACGATTCCAACATATAGTATTAGTACATATACCAACATCAATCAATAATCAATAAATCAAAAAGCCAATGTACAAGCAATTTAATCAGATCAAGACAATAATCAAAACCATCAAAGGTGACATCTTTTTACACAAAAGGACAACTGGTCAAAATACATCTTGCTTCTGTCTAACGCTATTGTGTGTGGCGCCCTAATTCCAGAGTCCTGGAAAGGCACTGAGGTGATGCCCATATTCAAGAAAGGAGACAGGAGCTCACCCCTCAACTGTAGGCCTATCAGCCTCATCGATTCAATTCAGACAGTATTCTGTTGCACCATACTAGGGAAGATCCAGGACTGGATTGATACCAACAACAGTCTAACAGCCTATCAGTCCAGCTTCAGACAATAAACAAGTACACGTTTTTAATTTCCTTCTTTTGTTTTGGAAACTTGTAGTAATCAGCAGGGACAGTCTTTACGTCATCTTTGCTGACTTAAAGACTCCATTTTGCCTGGTCCCAAGACAGCCGATGCCGCCTGACCCATAACATGGGTATGCCATCGGACATTTTTTCTTCAATCATCCGCCTCCATGAGGACAATTATGCCAGAGTTTGCAGGGGTGATCAGGAGCAGCTGACCAAGCTTATTCTCATAAACAAGGGTGTTCGCCAGGGATACATGCTAGCTACAATCTTGTTTTCTATATACTATGACAATATAGCCTAATTTCTTTCTTTACATCCACTGTTGACCTCTTGCTAGGTGGGGTAAAAATCTCTACACTCCTCTTTGCTGATGACACCTTATTGGTCGCTAAAACGCCAGAGGGTCTCCGGCACCTATTAAATCGATTTCAGGAATTGTGCTTGATGAGAGGGCTGGAGATAAACACATCCAAGACCAAATTATGGTGATCGAATCCACACAAAACCTCCAGAGGGAGGCCTACCCTGGTGGTGGGGGGCAGGAGGGGTTGCACCAGAATGGGTAGACACACTCGAGTACTGGGGCATAAAACTTTCAGTAAGTATGTCTTGGAAACCTCATATGGAAAAAATGGCCATGAAGCATAGGCAAATTTTGGGTGTCTTGCTGAAAGAACAGCACACATCCAATAGTAAAACTGTTGCAGCAGCACTCCAAATATATGATTCGAAAGCGGTGAGCTCAGCCCTCCAGGGGCCGAACTCTGGAGTTTTCCAATTTAGTTGATCTGTCTAGAAGCGAACATAAATTCCTGAGGAACATAATCATCCTACCCGAGCACCCCACCCTGCTCTTGAAATTCGGTATGGGTAGAAAATTGATTCAAGATAAAGCCAGGCTGTGGCCACTGCTGTTCCGGAGGAGAATTAAGGCTATGCCTGAGTTGTCATCCTATGCTGTTGCCCTCCAGGAAGTCTCTTCCCTACCAGGTTCAAGAAATATATCATGGATAAACAGTGTAAGAAAGCTGTTAACTTCCCAGGGTATGCAAGAGGTATGGAAATGTATGTCTCCGGAATCCCTCCCTAATAAAAAATAAGTGTAGTCACGCTACTGGGAGTGGGTAGCTCAGAGTTCAATGTGGCATCTAGAGGCTCGTTATCTAGCAATTTTCTGGATTTTAAACCAGCTCGTTCATTGGAGCCTTACCAAGCCCTTATTCTGGTTCCAATGGATCGCACATTTTATATCCATATTAGGATAGGCTCACTCCCACTCAATGCAGTGACAAGCAAATGGATTGTAAATCCAGCTACCCCCATGCAGTTCCCTGGCTGTAAAGCCACGAAGTAAACTGTGGCCCATGTAACCTTCATTTACGCAGCATATGCACGACCCGCACTCAGTGGATCAAACCAATCTGCAGTCTGTTTGGCACGCAAAATCATGCTACAGCTCTGCGAATACAAAGATCTGACCCTAGCCCCCCACGTGCCTGTGCTACCGCTACATTTCTGGGAAGGATAGGATTCAGCAGGAGGAAGGTCCTATCAACCAAGGAGCATTAACTCCTCAGATCATATACTGTGTATGCCCAGCCGCGGCCCGTGCAAGTAAGAGCGATGGGGCGGTGGGGCCGGGTGGGGAGGATTATTTCGGCAGACTACGATGAGGGGAAATTAATTATTTATTTAATTTTTGCTCGTCGTCGTCCGTTGAAATGCCTCCCCACCACCCCACCGCTCTTACCTGCACGGGGTACAGCTGTGTATGCCACCTAGACAAAATGCAGATCTACTACTGGCACTGGGGCTTTTTGCTACTTGAACTTTGCACTTTAATCTGCCTACCACTACTTGAATGTTGCACTTTGCAGGGCTGTGGTAACCAAACTAAGGCTCCACCTAAACTAGAGAAACCAGCTAGCCCCAGGATGTACTGTAATTATGGTTTACTAGATGAGTTTAAACCACAGATGTGACTAAGCATTTATGCTTTTGTTCCACTCCTTGTCTTATTGATGCACAATTGACTTTATAACTTTCCAGGGTCTTTCTGTTTTATTGCTTTTAGGAAGAATTTTTAAAACTATTGTTTTATGCATTTTATTGCTATTCCGATGCATGTAATGTATGTTGAACAAAACGTTTATGGCACTAGTTGCCGAAATAAAGTTATTTAAAGTAAAGTAAAGTAAATACTGAAAATGAAAACCAAAAACTGCTTTCCGTTTCAGACTATATTTCACTTAAAGAAAGCGCTGTACAGCATTTCTGTCAGCCAAATCAAATTTTTTAAATCACATATTTTTTATATGAATCTTGGCCTTTACGAATGAGAAACACCAAACGTGCTGGAATTATGAAGTAGCAGTAGTGGAATAGTTTATTTTTATTAAATGCATTATTGTGGCACACATGATTTAGTGTGTTGTCCAACCTTGTAACATGCCAAAAAAGTACTCTTACTGTGTCAATTGTCCTTGCGAGAAGAATGAGGTGTGAGAGGGGTTGAAACATGGAGAGAAGAAGGAGAAATGCGATAGGGAAGAACCGGGACAACTGGAGGAGTATGAGGGAGAGAAAGAGGCAAATGGGCAGAGGAGATAGAGGGGAATAGAGAAAGCGAGAGACAAATAAAATACAGAGAGGAATGGGATGTGCAGAGATGGGCATAGCGAGAATAGTGTGATTGGAGAAGAGAGGGTGGGGCAATATGTATGGAGGACAAAAGAGGAGGGGGAAAAGAGACAATGGAAGAAAGATGATGAAAAAGGAAAAAAACTGATGAAAAGGCAAAAACAGGGAGGAGTGCAATAGGAGGGGGGAGACAAAAGAACAAGTGAGTCACAGGAAAAGGGAGAAGAGAAAAAAGGGGAGATTAGAGAGAAGGAGAAATAGAAGATGGGAGAGAAAAGAGGAAAGATAAAGAGGGATGAAGATAAGCTCTTAATGTAGGTCAAAGTGGGGGTCATATTTTTTTCTGGATAATCCTCTCCACCAGGTGGGGCTACCTGAAGACCTTCTGTGACCCTTCCTCCATAATGAACACTAGTTTAAAATGTGTGGCATGCTGTAGTGTTCATTCTTCAGCTCTGTGAATCCACTTGGAAACCAGATCCAGTCCAGATTCCATTCCGGGGTTTACTTCCAAACTATTGATGCACTCTGGTATGCCTTCCCTTCAGCTGGAGTGGAGATCTTCAGCCAATCTGATCATACTTTGGACGATGTGTTACAGTTTTGACCATGTGTTACCACTTCAAGTATGTCTGTGTTCTCCTTTGTGTACTTTCTTGCCCCATTTGGAAACAGAATCCATTCCATGTTTCATTCTAGCTTGTTGCTTTCTGGAACCAACTTGTACTTCCTCAGGCAGAGAGCTGGGTGGAGGGTGGAGGGCTTTAGCTGCGCTCCCCTGCACTGTGCTGCAGCTCGCTCATATCTGACTCTGTTCCATTCAGTCCCACCCTGTGTGGGTGTGAGCCGGCAGAAGAAATGGCAAACTGGTTTCTTCGTTCAGAAGCCATGCTATTGACCGCCATTACTGGGATCTTCTCCTTCGTGCTCCAATTGCCTGAAATGGGGAATCTTTGGAACCCTAAGAAGGTTCCTGAATCCTGTTGCTCCTTTTGTAGTTCGTGCCGTGTTTCCTGTGCCTGTCTTGAGCAGTATTGGACTTTGTCAGTTTTTTGCTCACATTCTGAACTTGTTCCTGCCTTTCATTTCTTTCTACCCTGATACCTGTATTTCTATCTTTTCCCTGTTTGGCTTATGATGATGAATCCACTGCAGTGGCAGCGGCTCTTTACTCCCTATGTCTGTTACTTTTGTCTGTAACCTAGCTCTTAGTTCATGTGTTTATTCTAAATGCCAGTGATGGAGCAGGGTTTTTACTCTAAAACCAAATATCTGCTTCATTTTCGCATGTTATAACTAAAAGTACTACTGATTAATTATTAATGATTAAAAGTTTGTCTAATATTGACTAATCAATCTTATTAACATGAAAATTACACGTGGGAATGCTATTGCATGGCTAAATAACAAGTGAACTAAGTTGGTGAAGCAAATTGACAGAAAACGATGTTGCTTATGTGATGTTATAGTGTTGCGCTTATAATTAATAGGCATTAATGGCTTCTGATGTCACAAATGGCTAGATAAATACACACACATAAGGGTATTAGCAGGGGAATAACACTGTTTAATTATTTCTATGCAGTAATTCTGTTTTATGTTTATTTTACTTTAAGTTGTCCATTGTGGCCTGCCACAAAATGGCCGCCACCTGCAGCCTGCATTGGAGCTGAAATTTACAGAAAGGCTTCGCTCTGCCTGTGACCTTGCACCTCCGGTGAACTGAAAAGCCATAAGCATGATGACAAGTCTGGGACGTCAGCCAAAAGCCCCTGAAAGACGGAAAAGTTGATATGAACTGAGAGTGAACCCATTTTTGCAACAAATTCACCTAAATAGAGAAATCCGTGAATGTTGCGAATTAGTCATGAACATTCAATTTTGCTATTCATTAGTTGGGACAATCTATGTGAGAACCTTTCGTAAAATATCGAAAAAGTACCGAGATGACATTATTTCCGCCATTCATCCGTTCTGAATAAAGAAATGATACTTTTTAGAATGTAAATTTCAGTATAAATGTAAGTAGACTAGAGAGGTCTAGCGCCACTTCTTCCCGAGCTGATGATGCGAGATCCCTATGCTGACGGAGAGGACGATGACTCTACATGACGACAGAAGACTCTAAATCTTCCACAGAGGACCGGTTCTGACTTAGGATCTGACATTTAGACAGAATAGGTAAATATGAGAGAAATGAAATTTGCATTTAATTGGCTTTTCTTGAAATTTTAGATAAATGAACAATCTGTTTGAATTCCTGTCTCGGGTGGTTATTTCTGGTCATGTTTATTGATTTATTGTGAATTCTTTGAAATGTATTTTGCTAGATCCACAGCAATCAGCTGGTCGCATTGACCTCAAAGTACAGGCAGATTAGACAGAGCATATGTGGAAGGTGTTTTCTCCTTTACAGGGTACGGATAGAGTGATTTAGGGTGAATGTTGGTGTAATGGGCCCCACCAGCGTGTGATGTGTGTATGCGTGTGTGACTGTGAAATCATTCCGTCCGTGGAAGTAGAGGGGATTCGGAAGCTCTGATCTGCACCAGTTTCTTGGTAGCAGAGGATGGTTTCGATTCATCGACCGCTGGGTTATGGGCCCAGCACGCTTCCGCTACGCCACTCTGCTACAATGCAGGCCGAACAGGACAGATTAAAGAAATTATTGCCTTGTTAAGGAAATGGGGAGATGTAGAAAGATGGAAGGACAGATGGTATCGAAAGCGAGAGGATGGAGTGGATAGAACCTACTCAGCATTTCCCCTGACAGAAAAAGAGAAGGCAGTGACAGCTTACCACATGAGAGAGATTCCAGGAGGTGGGTACGTACATGTCCCATGGACCAGACAGGATATTTTGTCATTTACGAATGATTTCCCTCGATTAAGGGAAGAGCCAGTGGAGTGGTACAGACAAGTCAACAGATTTGTAAAGCTGTCAAAAGTACTGTGGATTGACCTGAATAGTCTGTTTGATATAATTGTACCAGCAGACCTGTGGGCAGAATGTAAAATAGTCATAGACTGGCCCACTAAGGAATACCCGAGAGATCAAAAGACAGGAGCTCCAGACCCGGAGGTAATGAAAAACTATGAGCAGGTTATGGCCTTCTTGAAGAATAAAGTACCCCTCAAGGAGACAGATTGGGTTAAAATAGACCGAACACATCAGGAATTGAAAGAATCAGTCCATGCTTACTATGAAAGACTGATACTAGCTTTTAAGCAGTTCAGTGGAGATGAACACCTGGGTGACAAGGATCTGAGTCATTTTGTGTACAGATTTGTGTATGGTTTGCGGCCTGAAATCAGTGAAATGATACGGCAGCATACCGTGGACTGGCAGAGTAAGAAGATTGATGAGATTTTGAGACATGCAAAATACTTCAGTGATGAGATTGAGGCAAAGCAGAGAAAACTAAAAGAAAAGGCAATGTGGGCACAGGTGAAAGTTGCAGAAAGACAGGAAGCTCAGCTGGTTGAACAGGGAAATAACCAAGGAAATAAACCTAGGTTTGGGCCAGGAAAAGGAAAAGGGAATATAGAGGAAGCAAAGAAAAAGTTCCCCTGCCAAAACTGTGGAAAATTGGGGCACTGGAAATCCGAGTGTAAGAATCCACCGTCCACTAACGATGATAATTCATCATTGAATTCGCAGGTGCAGAGTGAGGGGTGTGGTCAGCATCCGCAACAGCAGAAGGCTGATAAGCAGCAGAATCAGGTGCCAAAACCACCCTTGCCACAGAGAAAAGGATCCCAGAAGTACAGCCAAGAATCGGGGTTCTACGATGAAGAACAGGTAATCAATCCAAAACGCGCAAGCGCTGTATCTCAGTACTGGCTGAAAAATGAGGGAAGTGACTCTGAGGGAGACTTCTGATGGTGCCGAAGAGAGGAGGAGGAGTGCGTACTTGTCGCAACTCTAGAAATAGACCAGGCAGGACCTTTTGTAGACGGGAAAATTAATGGTGAAAGTATCACTTTCCTAGTTGATACTGGGGCTATGAGATCAACTGTCAGGTCAGCTGATATAAAGAATCTTCCTCTCTCAGACGAAGCGATCCAAGTGGTTGGTGTGTCCAACACACAGATCAAAACACTACTTACTGAACCAGTAAAGGTTAGAATAGGGAAATTTTCAGACATGCACCGATTCGTGGTGTGTGACACCAGTCCAGTGAACCTGTTAGGCAGGGATCTGCTGTGCAAAATGAATTGCACTATTTTCTGTACTCCAGATGGAATAACCTTTGAGACACCCGATGAGGATGTGCTATACAGAATGACCATGGATAACAGAGAATGTGAGGCTTTGGGGACATATGCAATATTTAATCCTGATGCATTACCCCCAGAATTGAAACAGACAGTGAAAGCAGCAGTTTGGGATTTTACTGGAGAAGATGTGGGCCTGATGAGAAATGTAGATCCAGTAAAGATTACTGTAAAAGAGGGAGTGGTTTACCCAAATATACCGCAATACAGATTGACACCTGAAATAATTGAAGGAATAACACCCTTAATTGAAAAGATGATCCAGCAAGGGGTGTTAAGAGAAATATTGAGCAGCCCATGTAATTCACCGATAATGGGACTGAAGAAACCTAATGGAAAGTTCAGAATAGTACAAGATTTGAGAAAGATTAACAAGATTGTTGTGCCATGTTGTCCAATTGTGCCAAATCCGTCAGTGATTTTGTATCAGATTCCTCATGATGCAGAATGGTATACGGTAATTGATTTGTGTCATGCTTTCTTTTCAATCCCATTGCATCATGACAGCCAGCCAATATTCTCATTTAGATTTGGAGAGCGGATTTTGGCATGGTGCCGAATCCCACAGGGGTATACAGAGAGCCCCTCAATATTCAATCAATTGCTAAAGAAATCTCTGGAAAGTCTGACAATGCCTGAAAATTCAGTTTTGGTCCAATGTATTGATGACCTACTTGTGGCATCAAAAACACGTGAAGCTTGTGAAGTAGATACCATCGCATTACTGAATCACTTGGCAGATGGAGGATTAAAGGTATCTCCAGCCAAATTGCAGTTCTGTAAGAAAGATGTCCAGTATCTGGGACACAATATTGAGAAAGGCCTGAGAAAAGTGACTATTGACAGAATCAAAATCATTAGGGGAATGAGAGCCCCAATGACACAAAGAGAGGTGAGAATGTTCCTGGGAATGGTGGGTTACTGTCGTCAGTGGATAAGTAATTTTTCCCTGATTGCCAAACCATTGATTAAATTGACCAAAAGTGAGGTGAAAGACCCATTAGAACTAAACCCAGAAGAAATGGCTGCATTCAGAGAGCTGAAAGACAGACTTTGTGAAGCTCCTGCCCTAGGGATGCCTGATTATGAAAAGGAATTTGAATTGTACTGTAGTGAGAGGAATGGATGTGCACTTTCAGTGTTAATACAGAAACACGGACGACTGAGAAGGCCAATTGCCTATTTCTCAGCAACCCTTGACCCAGTAGCTGTGGGCTTGCCAGGTTGCCTGAAAGCAGTAGCTGCTACATGCAAAAGTTTGGAACAAAGTGAGGGAATCATAATGGGATACCCTGTACGGGTATTCGTACCTCATGACGTAGCTATCCTTTTAACAAGGAGCCGGACACAGTTCATGTCTCATAGTCGGCTGACTAAATATGAGAAAGTCATTCTTGGTGCAACCAATGTAAGTCTGGAGAGATGTGTGAATGTGAATCCAGCGACACTGTTACCTGATGCTGAATGTGTGGGTGTGAGAAATGATGTTGATCATGACTGCCTGGATGTACTTGATTACTGCACAAAACCAAGGCCAGACATAAGAGATATGCCACTGCCTGAAAGTGATCATGTGTTGTTTGTGGATGGGTCTTGTCTGTCTGAGAACAGATGAAGGAGTGTTGAGTGCTGCATATGCTGTGTGTAAAGTCTCGGAAGTCGCGTGAGCATCACCTTTGAAAGGAGTTAAATCCGCTCAGGTGGCAGAACTGGTGGCACTGACAAAGGCATGCAAGATTGGGAGGAGTGTGAGAGTGACTGTGATGACTGACAGCCAGTATGGCTTCGGAGTTGTCCATGATTTTGGCCAGCTATGGCTACAAAGAGGTTTCCTGACCTCAAGTGGAACTCCCATAAAGAATGCTGAAGTGGTTGGAAAACTGCTAGAGGCGATACAGCTGCCTAAAGAACTAGCAGTTGTAAAATGTGCTGCTCATGGTCATGGTGATGATTTTGTAACAGTTGGTAACAAGTTTGCCAATGACATAGCACAATATTGTGCAAGGAACAATCACTCAGTTAACAGGAGCAAAGAACGGGAAATGTCTTCTTGTTCATTAATGTTTACTAATGAAGTGGGGACATGGGAGGAAGTAAAAAAGCTGCAGGATGAGGCAGAAGATGATGAAATGAGAGATTGGGTGAAGGCAGGTTGTGCACCTAGAGAAAAGGATCATGTGTGGGTCTACAGGGATGGAAGACCAGTCATGCCAAACAGCATGCTGTCAACAATGGCAAGGATGTATCATGGCCAAGGACACTTGGGGAGGGATGCTATGATAAGAGCCTTTAAGCAAACCTGGTACAGTCCAAAGTTCAGACTGATAGCAGAAAGTCTCTGTCAGAGATGTCTGATATGTCAGCAATTCAATCCTGGAAAGAAAACAGTGGTGAGCCTAGGAACAATAGGCAGAGAGGGAGGACCCTTCACAAGAATGCAGATAGATTTCATTGAAATGCCCCCAGTCAACAGGTTGAGGTATGTCCTGGTGGTGGTCTGTTTGTTCTCAAGATGGGTGGAGGCGTACCCGACAAGAAGAAATGATGGGATAACAGTGGCCAAATTACTGTTAAGAGAGTTCATCCCAAGGTACGGGTTCCCAGTAACCATTGAATCAGACAGAGGAGGACATTTTTATAATGAAATCATGAGTCTAATTTGTGAAGCATTGAGTGTACAGCAGAAGTTGCATTGTGCTTACAGACCAGAGGCTTCTGGGGTTGTTGAGCAGATGAATGGCACTATCAAAAACAGAATCGGCAAAATGTGCTTAGCCACAGGAATGAAATGGCCCGATGTCTTGCCTCTAGTCTTGATGACCATTAGGTCTACTCCAGACAGAACAACAGGTTTGAGTCCACATGAAATTATCATGGGACGTGCTATGAGGCATGCATATGTACCAGTGAACAAGCTGATGACTTTAACTGATGACATGATTTTGGATTACTGCAAAGGCCTGGCTGACGCAGTTCATTCTGTGTTTCACCAGGTTGGAGAAGACGCCACCACACTTGAAAAGAAACCAGCCCATGATCTGAGCCCAGGAGACTGGGTAAGGATAAAAGTCCACAGAAGAAGGAATTGCCTGGTTCCAAGGTGGGGAAGGCCAAGACAAGTCATCTTGACCACAACGACTGCTGTGAAGTGCGCTGTTGTGAAGAATTGGATTCATGCAAGCCATACACTGAGAGTTCCAAATCCAAGAGATGGTACTGGAAGAGAATGCTTAGAAGAATCAGATTCCAGTGATGATGCAGACAGTGAGGCAGTAAGAAGGAAAAAGAATCCTGAAAGTGGGGAAAGCGAGTCAAGAGAAGCTTTCATCTCACCAGAAGAGGTTCTGAAGAGAACAGTACAAACTGCAGAAGCAAGCTCAGACTCAGAAGAATTGCCTGAGGTTCCAATTGACAGTGACCAACACAAAAAGTAAGAAAGAAAAGAAAAGAACATTCCAACAGAAGAGACACCTGAATCACATGAAGGAATTGGACAAGTTCCACCTGAGATAAATATTGAAGAAAAAGGGACAGACAAAGGCAGAGAGGGACAGATTGCGGAAAAACCCCGAGGAGGTGTAGGGAACATCAACAACAAGCTAGGTGAAGGGACAAGTAGACAGCAAGAAGATTGCGTGTCGGAGACCCGAGGAGGGACAGAAACAGGGAAATCTCAATTAGTGGAAAAAGAGACTGTTGGAGGAAAAGAAGTTGTTAAAGAAAAGAAAGCTGTTAATGAACCAGCAGCAACTGAAACAGAGTCTGATGAAAGTGACAATGAGGCACATGAAGGACGAGTTCTGAGAAAGAGAACTTGGCTTGGAGAAAGAAACAATAAAGAAGGAAAGCAAAAGAGAAATGCTAAAGGAGATCTTTGGCCAAATAAGATAAAGAGACTGAGGTACAGACTGACACGAGTTAACTCTTCGAGAGCTGAGCAGGTGAACGAAGTGTCAAGTCAAAATCCAACCAAAGAAGAAGAAACAAAGATACCTGAAAGAGAAAAAAGAATAAGAAAACCAAACCAGAGATACAAGTCACCGGAATGGACATATGTGGCGCTGCCTGAAGAAGGAGAAGAGGCGGACAGCCAAGAAAGTCCAGAGGAGGCTTTACTGAAGGAGGTTGCTGAAGAAGAAGCTGTGGGAATCCTGAGAGTTATCTTATCCGATATTGGAGAAGAGACGGATGTTCAGGACCTGATACAGTTTGATGATGATGAAGAGACAGTGAAAAGTGATGAAAACCCAAATTGAGTAAATCCAAGGAAAATCACTTGGAGAAGAGAAGAAGAAGTAGTACTAAAATTAGTAGAGTTTAATAATCTGGTGGGTACTTGCTGCCCTTAAAAGTTAAGTAAAGGAGTAGAAGAGGCTAAGTCAAAAGACACGGTCAGATTAACAAGATGGCTAACACTGAGAATAAAAGTAGATGTATCTTTCTGAAAAGAGGGTGCAAAATGTGCTGCTGCTGTACAGGTTTATTAATGCTGCTTTGGAGCGTGCTTGCGCTACTGATTTCATTTAGAGTCACTATAGACACTTTAGAAGGTCATATTGAGAACAAGACTAATATAGGGAAGAGTCCATTAAAGGTAGTTCCAACTAGAACTAGTAATGTACATATACATAAAGATAGGTCAATTAATGATTTTTCTAGCAATGTGTTTTCTAAATTGTTGTATGAGTACGTAAAGACAATGGAAGTAAGGGATTGCTACGTTTGCATGCAATTACCTGCCTCTGTTTCGGAAGGAGTGACTTATCATCATCTTCCGGCTATGTATGGAATTTCCTGTAGTGTGTTGATTAGTATTTTTTATCAATTAGGAAAATTAGATTACAATATGTCTAATATAGATAATATTCTTGGGCAGTTGCCTATGAATAAAGAACTGAATCCTGCAAAGGATGCTAACACTTTAGGTGAGATTTTTCTAGAAACCAAAGAATTAACCTTAGACTATGTTTTTAGAAACAATTTAACTTGTAAATTGAAAGGAGAAGAGAAGAATTTTCTAGACATGGTTGAGAGAAGAAGGTTGAATATGCACAAGAAAGCAGAAGGGCATAAAATGAGTGACACAATGTAGGATATTGAGAAAGAAAAGGAGTTGAAAAATGGAGCCAGTCCAACTATGGCTATAGATGCCCCACAGAAAGGAAAACTGTGCATTACCAGGAAGAAATCCCAATATGATTATTATTTCATAGGGACTAGTGAGTGCCATGATACATACTTTATTGCAACCAGATGGGGATTTAGAGGAGGAGAAGATCCAGTTTTCCCGGGAGTGTATTATATTTGTGGGAACAAGGCTTATTACCGTTTGCCTGACCATTGGTTTGGTACATGTTATGTTGGCATGGTATTTCCAAAGATTTTTCACATGGATAGAGTAGATGATGCTGAACATTCTAACACATTAACACGCTATAAAAGAGAAACATGGACAGAAATTGTAGGAGATATTTTTGGAGCTTTAATTCCAGCAGTGGGAATTTCTTTAAATGCATATGGCATTCGGAAGCTGTCAACAGTGGTAGATCGCTTGTCAACAAGCACCGCTGGAGGCTTTCTTTTGGTTAATACAGAAATGGTTGCTTTGCGTGCTATGGCAATGCAAAATCGACTTGCCCTTGACATTCTTTTGGCAAAAGAGGGTGGAGTCTGTGGAATGCTGAAAGTTCAGCACTTACATTCCTGACGAAAGCAAAGATCTAAAAGTTTACATCAAAAATATTACTGATTTGCATGAAGAATTAGTACCACTGGAAGCTGAAAGTATCTGGACTAAAATGGCTAATAAGATGATTGCTATTAAGAACTTTGTAGCTAAGATAGGTAGTACCATATTCGGTAAAATATTATTTCCATTAACTTGTGTAATAGTTGCACTATTGATCCTTAGGTTAGGATGTATGTGTTGTAGATATAGAAGAAATAAAAAGAAAATCACAAAAGAAAATGTTAAAAAGAGACAAAAGAAATCAGAAAGAGATCCACAAGAAATAGAACTAGAAGGGATAAGAGAAAGCATGTATATAGAAACTAAAAAGGAAGATGAGATGGAAACGAGGGTCTAAAAACAAGAACAAGAAGACATTTCAAATTCTTCTAAAAGGGGAAACTAAATTGATTTTTGGGGTTTGATTTTTTTTGGTGATTATATATATAGATTGATGGAGCAGGGTTTTTACTCTAAAACCAAATATCTGCTTCATTTTCGCATGTTATAACTAAAAGTACCACTGATTAATTATTAATGATTAAAAGTTTGTCGAATATTGACTAATCAATCTTATTAACAAGAAAATTACACGTGGGAATGCTATTGCATGGCTAAATAACAAGTGAACTAAGTTGGTGAATCAAATTGACAGAAAACGATGTTGCTTATGTGATGTTATGGTGTTGCGCTTATAATTAATAGGCATTAATGGCTTCTGATGTCGCAAATGGCTAGATAAATACACACACATAAGGGTATTAGCAGGGGAATAACACTGTTTAATTATTTCTATGCTGTAATTCTGTTTTATGTTTATTTTACTTTAAGTTGTCCATTGTGGCCTGCCACAAAATGGCCGCCACCTGCAGCCTGCATTGGAGTTGCTGGAAATTTACAGAAAGGCTTCGCTCTGCCTGTGACCTTGCACTTTCGGTGAACTGAAAAGCCATAAGCATGATGACAAGTCTGGGACGTCAGCCAAAAGCCCCTGAAAGACGGAAAAGTTGATATGAACTGAGAGTGAACCCATTTTTGCAACAAATTCACCTAAATAGAGACATCCGTGAATGTTGCGAATTAGTCATGAACATTCAATTTTGCTATTCATTAGTTGGGACAATCTATGTGAGAACCTTCCGTAAAATATCAAAAAAGTACCGAGATGACATTATTTCCGCCATTCATCCGTTCTGAATAAAGAAATGATACTTTTTAGAATGTAAATTTCAGTATAAATGTAAGTAGACTAGAGAGGTCTAGCGCCACTTTTTCTCGAGCTGATAATGCGAGATCCCTATGCTGACGGAGAGGACGATGACTCTACATGACGACAGAAGACTCTAAATCTTCCACAGAGGACCGGTTCTGACTTAGGATCTGACATTTAGACAGAATAGGTAAATATGAGAGAAATTAAATTTGCATTTAATTGGCTTTTCTTGAAATTTTAGATAAATGAACAATCTGTTTGAATTCCTGTCTCGGGTGGTTATTTCTGGTCATGTTTATTGATTTATTGTGAATTCTTTGAAATGTATTTTGCTAGATCCACAGCAATCAGCTGGTAGCATTGACCTCAAAGTACAGGCAGATTAGACAGAGCATATGTGGAAGGTGTTTTCTCCTTTACAGGGTACGGATAGAGTGATTTAGGGTGAATGTTGGTGTAATGGGCCCCACCAGCGTGTGATGTGTGTATGCCTGTGTGACTGTGAAATCATTCCGTCCGTGGAAGTAGAGGGGATTCGGAAGCTCTGATCTGCACCACCAGCAGTCCCAGTGCTTGTTGAGTATGAATCCGTGGCTTCCTTGCTCTGAGTTCTATGGCAGTATCGGAGGCGAGGATTACGCTTTACTTTCTTTGCTTTTATTAACAGCAGCCAAACACTTAAACATTTAACAGACTTCGTTTCCCATAGACCCAAGAAAAGAAGTCAGAGTTCAACAAGTATGAGCATCCAATCAGATCATGCCAGGGCCCCTTCATAGTCCTACAAGGCTGTTGCTGCCTCGGCTTTCTTCGCTGCTCAGCAGGCGAGTTAAGTCCCTCAGGCCACTTGGCCTCCTTTATTGCTGTCATTACTGTATTTTTGCCTTAAGGATATTTATTCCCTGCTTCTATTTGCACCACTGTTTGCCGTTGTGCAGCTACGGTAATGCTCATCACTCCTCTGCGGCCTCTATCAAAGTGCAAGTCATGCTTCTGTAGCGCTTCGGGTCTTGAGGCCAGTGCGGTTCTAGTCTCCGGCCACCAGAACGAGCCGCAGGATAAGCGATGCGCATGTCTCCTTGACCTGTGCGGGCACGGTCATTCAAGTCTGAGAGCGTGGTTGGTTAGGTGTAATCGATAGGTTGTGCCCTATACCTGGAGCCTCTACCCCCAGTGGTTGGTACACTGAGGCACATAACGCGTTTTTGCTCCTAATAACCCAGGCACTGGCTCAGCCATCAGCTCAAAGTTGTGAGTGGGCGAACTGTGTCCTGCAGGGCCTGTCACTGTCATTATCCCTCTGGGCTGCCATATTTGGTTGGGGAGAACACCCCGACTCTATACCCCTTTACACAGATGAGTGCCCCGCATATTTGGCTCCTGTCTCTAGCCCCGCAGTCCCCAGGGTCTAGCCCGGTTGGGAATTCCTAGACTGGTGCTTATTTATGAGAATAATAATTATGAGTGACATAGAGGATACTTACCTAGAGGAGGAAACCACTCCCTACCGTCCCATTGCCGACCACTTTTGCTGGATAATGTATGACTCCATCATGTAGGCAGTGACACTGGTGGTAGCCTCCCTTGAGAAGACAATACTACAGTTCGCAAAGCACTGCTTCAAACGCGGTTTATGCCCCTTCTGCCTACAGGGAGCTCCGTTCGGCCCCCACCAATCTCTAAGGGCAAAAGGGACCCTGTGTCCGGCGTTGACTTGAATGCCTTGACAGGCTGAGGAGCGCCTGTATGACCCGCAAACAGCCTTCACCCCTGAGCCCCCCAGAAGCCGGCCCCTCACGGTTACCACCCCCCTGCCCACCCTTACCTCCTCAGACATCAGACTCCTCCTCTGACTCAAAAGGAGACCTGGACTCCCACCCCATGCATCCCTCTCCCCACCACAGACAGGAAGAGCTAGCAGGAAATGCCATTCTAGACACATTGGAAATGCTTGATCTGGAGACCTTCCTGCATCCCCATTCCCCCGAATGGATAGCAGCATACAAAGACACGGTATATATTGCGGTGGCTGCACAAACCGCTCGATAAGGAAGTCTGTAATTGCCTGCAGATGGAATGCCCTTGCCCATCTCTGGGGGACAAGGTAGCCCTCACGCCCGACACTGACAAGCGCATGACTACTTTCTCTGGGAAGTACATGAGAGACTGCAAGAAGGGGATCGAGAGATCTTGGCAGGCGTGCCAAGATAAGCTCCTAGACCTGGCAGGCCCCCAAACCTGCATTTTGGATATGGCAGAGGACGCCAAAGCATTATGAGTGTTATCTCTCCTTAGGTGCTATCAGGCTGGGCCCAGCAGGCCATCATCCTCCCAAGGAACACGAATTGCGCACTCTCCAAGGACAAGCGCCGTTCAGTTTTCATAAAAATTGACCCTCCTCGGAGGCGGGCCACATTACACAAGGGGGGGTTGTTTGGGGATCCATTCATTCAAGAACTGGGCAAGTTTGTCCAGACATTTAACTCCCTGGATAAGACGCAGGCTTCCGTAAAGCGCATCTTTACGCCTCAGGTTTTCTCCACTGCTGGCCGATGTAAGGGTGCTCGTCCGGCCACGCTCAACACTCAGCTTCCAACAGATGACAAGACAACAGGAAGGGGTGGTACCAAGATGCCTCCAAGTTTGGGAATTTCTATCCCACCCAGGGGTACCCCCCAATTGCTGTGCATGAGGAGGTCGTTGTGGAAGTTATTCCCAGGGAGCCTGTTCAGGTGAGCGTTCAACCCTTCACTCAACAGCGCCTGGGGGGGAAGACTTGGGGATTTCTTCCACAACTGGAAAGCCCTCACGTCCCAATGCCTGGGTCCTTCAAACAGTCCAGGAGTTCCACATAGAGTTTTACAGAACCCTGTTCCCCCCCGTTTTCTCGGCCACTCACACCGCTCTGGTGGACGCAGTGGTTCTGGACTCCCTCCACAAAGGAGCAATTATGAGGGCATCCCCTCACCCCGTGGTCTCTTCATAGTAGACAAGGGGGACAGGGGTCAGAGGCTGGTCATCAGCTTTGAAGGAGTTCAACGAATGGTTCAAGATGGAAGGCATTTATCTACTAGAGGATATTCTTCTTCCCAACGATTGGATGGTGCACCTGGATCTAAATGACGCCTCTCTCCCTATCCCGGTCTTTCTTCCCCTCCTACACTTCCTGCAGTTTCAGTGGCAGGGGGAGAAGTTAGAATTTACCACCCTTCCCTACGAGCTGTCTTCCACTCCTTTGTGCTTCACCAAAGTGATGTGTCCGGTAGTAGAGCCTGAGGCGTCTGCCTCAGCATCTATCTGGACGACATCCACCTGATGATCCAATGCCCTCGAAGTCACTCGGGACATCTACAGACGGCAGTCTCACTTCTGGAGTCTCTGGGTTTCATCATTAACCAAAAAAAGTTGGTCCTGGTCCCCTCTCAGTAACTGGTGTTCCTGGGTTTTGTTCTGGACTCAGTCTCAGCCACCCTAGTCTTCTTTCTCAGAAACTGCCCAAGATCAGGCATGAGCTCCGTCACCTGGCGTCCTGGCCCTGCACTTTCCTTCACCAGAAAGCAAGAGTGGTAGGACTCCCGTCATCCTAAATCAAGCCCATCTTCTCCTGCCCTTTTCACTATTGGGCCCTCCAAAGCTTAAAGGCCTTTCATCTCAGGAAGGGATTGGCATACTCTGAAGCGGGCCTCTTATTGGAGGACACCCAAGATGATATCCACTGTTAGGTAGCTCACATTGAGGCCTGGAATGGCTGAGTGATCTTCGTCTCCCTTCTAGACCTGGTCATAGAGTTAGATGCCAGTGGCATGGGCTGGGGAGCAAGCTGTGGGGAATTCTCCACTGGCGGAAGGTGGTGCGCACAAGAAAAATCCATGTACAACAACTGCGTGCAACTGTTAGTGAATTGCACAGTGCTGTCTCAAGATTGATAAAGTGGCAGCAGTCATTACATAAATCATCTCGGACTGACTCACTCCAAGAATCTGGCAGACCTGGCCCGTGGTTTTTGTGACTACTGCCTGCAGGATCATGTCTCGTAATGGCAAAACATCTCAAAGGGGTAGCCAACCAGGTAACTGACTGGCAATCCTGTCAGCTCTGGGACGTGAGCCTCAGCTATCTACATTTGCCGATTTTCCAAGCTCTATGCAAAGGGTGGGGCCCTTTCTCAGTGGATCTCTTTGCATCCCACTTGGGCCTCCAAGTCCCAAGATATTTCAGTTGGCACCCAGAGGCTGTGGCCACGGATGCATTTCTCCAGGATTGGCAACCGGAACAAGGTTATGCCTTTCCTCAGTTCGTGATGATCATGCGCCCCTCAGCCTAAGTAAACCGTCAAACGGTGGATATCGTCCTAGTGACCCTGACTTGGAGATCACAAACTTGGTATCCTGTTTTTCCTGAACTTTCTTGGGATTCTCCCCTATTTCCAGGTGTCCCTCGAGATCCTGAGGACAATCTCCATCCTCTAGTCCAGGAGGGGTATCTGTCTCTTATGGCATGGAGGATTACAGGGAACATTGGAAAGTCCAAGGCCTTTCGAGAAACACTGCCTCACTCCTCTCCGAGGCATGGGCAAACAGCACGGTCAAATGTTATAGATAGGCATGGTCTAGATGAATGGGCTAGTGTCATACACGGAGTCTGGATCCTCTTGGGGCGGAGGTTGTCCACAATCTGAATTTCCTCACTTCCTTGGCATCGGAGGGCCTGACCTATAGAACCAGCAACACTTTCATATTGGGGATTTCGGCCTGCCATTTGCAGTAGGAGAGCACCTGTTGGTGTGTAAGCTCTTGAGAGGCATTCATTATGTTCTATAGGACATTAACAAGGTCCTCAATCTATTCCTGTCTTGGTCATCAAACAGATACCTTATGCGGAAAGAAATCTCAGCTAAATTTGCCACTCTTCTGTGCTTCATATCTTGCAGATATGTATTAGATGTCACAGCTCTGGACATAGCAGGTACAGTATTTACTCCAGAAGAGCTCTCTTTACATATTTCAAAACTTACAAAATATAACTCTCATTTTGATAACTGCCCTTCTTTTCCAGATTTCACAAAATTGTGTGTGGTGAAATGTATAAAGGCCTATGAGGCATTGACAACCGATGTACGTCCCAATGGAGAACCGACAATTGTGGATAGCGCTACGCAAACCGCTCAGGGCAGTCACTTCGCCTAAAATAGCCCGATGGGTCCGATTGATCATGCAGGAAGCTGTAAGTGACACCAAGATGTTTGGGGCACACTCTGCCAGAGGGATGGTGGCTTCCAAGGAATTCTTCCTCAGGGCTCGCTTGGAGAATATTCTCAATGCAGTGGACTGGTCGCCCGATTTTCTAGGTTTTACTTTCAGCCAGTCCCCAATATTGCTTTGCTCTTTGTCGATAAGCTTTAAAGCAGCATAATCCTTGCCTCCGGTCCTGCATTAAAATGAGAAATTCCCTAGCTATTGTAACAGAATGTTTTAATTCTATTAAGGACACGGAGGTGAGGCTGAACCCCCCCCCCCCCCGTATTGCTTCCTTCCCTTGTGTGGGATGTGCTTTCAGTAGATTAAGTACGGAAGTTCCATTTGATTTACATGCTTGTGGTGATTTATTAAGTGTAATTATCTTGTGCATGCTGTCATTTAGTGTTGTACAGATTTGCCATCTTCAAGTTTCATCTACACTTGCTCAACTTTGTTCATAGGATCCGAGGGGTGAATACAGGATTAAGGATGCTACTCTCCGTCTGCAGTCGCAGGAAGAAAGACGAGGCAGCAACAGCATCGTAGGCCTATGGAGAGGTCCTGGCATTATCTGATTGGATGTTTATATTTGTTGAACTGTGACTTCTTCCCTTAGGTTTATAGGAAATGAAATCTGTTAAATGTTTAAATGTTTGACTGCTGTCAATAAAACCGAAGAAAGTAAAGCTTATTCCTCACCTCCGTGTCCTTAATAGAATTGAAACTTTCTGTTACAATAGCTATGACATTTTTTATTCTTGTTCATATTTCCCTCCCTATGAGATAGAAGATGACAGAAGCATTTCGTGGAGTCGCGATTTGCTGTGAAGAATCACTAAAGTGACCCATTGTCAATCCTTGCTTTGATCAGAACCATTCAACCTGAGCTCTTGCTTATCACATGTCTCTCTCTTTGCATCTGCTTACAGCCAGCTCCTGTCCTCTGCAGTTCTGTGACCAAAGGTTTTTCTTATGAGCAGCTTATAAGGTTAATACCTTGTCATGCCTCCCTGCTAAGTATTACCTCCTTTATTGCCCCTTTCTGTCTTTGCTCCCTGACACAAGGTGACCTGCCCTAAGCTTGATGATTGACAGGCCATCTGTCTGACTTTGTCATGCTAAAGGTTGGTAGCCTTATAAGAACCCACTAACTTAGTACTCTAAAACCTGGGCTGTGCCAGCATATCAAGAGACTCCTCAAACCAGGGCATGCTCCAACAGTGGGTCTCAACTAGCTGGGTCTTCTTAGGTAAACTCTCAAAGAAAGTAAGTATCCAATCCTTTTCCATCTACCTTTCACTATCTATTTGTAATTGTAAGAGATACACGGCCACTAGAGCCCTTCTCCAAGCAATGTTTATATCTTGAGTGTACAGCACGTTTTACTCCTCTGTTTCTTCTATAGTACCCTTACCAAATCTCACAAGGTATTGCAGTTATTAGGACTTGTCTCCTTACTTCCGCATGCTCTGTTTTCAGCTACTGTGGAAACATTGCTCCTTAGCTCCTGATCCATCTGCAAGATCCTCTGACGTGTCCAATGACACAATGCAGATGCCCCATCCCTTTTAACAATAGTTATCCATGCCTTCCTCCTGGGTTTTTCATTTGGCTCCTTTACCCACCATTCAATTGTTAGGAATCAGCAACCATTGGTTTCTACCCCCAATGCTCTTAAAAGTTCCTTTTCTCTCCTAAGCTCCTCACTGTGATTTCTGTCTTAAACTTCCTTCTTACACATTTAGCAAAGCCAGCACTCTTAGACCCTGATTAGGAGTGGGTCAGAAGAGTAGGGGAAATTTATCACACCTGAGTATTGAGTCTATCAGGTGCGATATATAGCACCTATTCTGAGTTTTTGAGGGATAAAATTATGGATTGTGGATACAATTGAGCACATTTCTTAGTACACCTGACTTGCGACCAGCGCAGCTCACAACACAGCACATTAAATACAACACCTTACCTATATCCAGCACAGCACGCAGGCCCTATATAGTTAGTTATCTTGACGCTAATCCTCACAAAAGAGCTAGCCACTATGGGATACCACACAAATAGAACAAAAAAATAATTAAAATAAATCTGCAGTTTTTTCAGCCAGTCTGTGGGACTCCCACGGGATGCCGGTATAAAGAAGAAAAAAATAAGAAAATGGTGCCCGCCATTTTTTATGTTAAATATTTGGGGGAGGGGGGGCGTGATTACGGCCGCTCTCTCCAATTCCATTTTGGGCCCTGGAATCCCATCCCTTAGGGCCAGGTATAATAATTAAGGGGAGGGGGCTTCCGGCTACCCTCCCCAAGCCTTCTTAGGCCCCCATAGATCCCATCCCACAGGGTCACTCAGCCCCCTCTTACTGAGCCTTAAAAGTCCCTAGGAACCTCATCCTCTGGGGCCGATTTCTTTAAGAAAAAAGGAAGGGGACGAGCGAGCCTCTGAAGGTTCCAGGGATCGCTTTGCCTGGGGCCTGATTGCTGAAAAAAAGGGGGAGAGGAGCAATGTAGCCCTGCTCTCTGAACCATTGTAAGCACCGGGGCCCGCATTCCCCAGGGCCAAAATAGAGTTTAAAGGAAGGGGGCTGCCTGATCCTTGATAGGCTCACTTAAGGTGGCACCTCCCCAGGACACAGTAGCCCCTACCCTCACTAGGCTGGGCTGGGCTGCCCGCACTCTAAAAACACATTTCTTTTTTTTATGTTGGGGGCCGTTGGTGGAACCCCGAGGCCCCTGCGGCCCTGCTGGCTCACTGCAAGTGGCCCCATTGGAAAGGACCACGCAGGAGCTGACCACAGCTTTTATAAAATTTTGATTCTCGGGTGCCCTGGTGCGCACCCAGGGCACCCGCAACAGTGTTTACTTTGGGGGCCGCAGGGGTAGTCCCAGGACTACTGCAGCCCCTCTGGCTTTCTGCAAATGTCCCCATTGCATTTAGGCATGCAGGAGCCAGACACCTTCCATTTTTAAACAGGAAGGTGCCCCTATTGCGACCCAGAGTACCCCACTGCATTTTCTGACACTCGAACTTTTGGGGGGGCACCCAGGCCCCCGCAGCCCTACCGACTTCCTCGCAAGCACCTATTGCTGGTGCAGTGGGAGCTGACATTGTTCCCACCTGGCAGGAACAGCTTTTATTTCTGCTCCCGCTGGTGTGGGAGCAATTCTATGTTCCCTGTGTATGAGTATGCAGACAGGGAGAAACGCTTTTATTCCAACCTGGAAGGAGCAGCTTTCTCCTCCCGTTGGATGGGAGCGCATAAGACTTACCTTCCTATGCTCTTGCAGGCAGGGCGAAGACAGTGTTTCAGGAGATGGGGTACCAGGGACACCATTCCAGAGCCTGTCCCGGGGGATGGAATCCCCGGGTCACTAGCATGGCTTGGGGAGGAGGCTACCCTCCCGTCTCCCCATTAAAGATAAAACGGCCCAGGGGATGGCATCAGGTTCCTGGTGCTTCTCTGAGTCTCAGGGAGGGGACGCATGCCCCCATTCCCTTCATTTTAAATATGGCCCTGGGTGTTGGAGCCCCTGGGCTGCTCTTGGAGGTTCATTGAGGGAAGCTACACACTCACCTCTCCTTTTCAAATCAATCAGTCCCAGAGAAGAGGTCCCCATCTCTGAAAATTGCCCAAGAGATGGGGGCTGCATGCCCCCCACCTCCTTATAAACCAATCAACCCGGTGGGTTTGTGATCCCCGGGGCCCAGAAATGACCCTGGGATGGAGGCCACACACTCCTTGCCCATGAAAATATATTGCGTCACCCTCCCTCCCTCGCCCAGGCCCACCCTAGGGACGGTGGGTTTCACAGTCTTTTTTTTTAAATATGTTTTTGGCCCCAGGGTTTGGGGGGGTCTCTCTCGGACAGGCCAACGAGGCCCAGCGGGCAGGGTATCCATACATCATCAAACTGCACCGTAGTAAACCAAAAAAATAATTTCCTATGGAAATGTGGTCCTAACTATAACTGCCCACTGGCAACCACCACTGGGTAAAGTAAATAATATATATAATGTCAGCATTGTAATTTCAGCAAGGGAAAAATTAGGAAGTGGCAGCAATTATATTTTTGGATGCTGCTTCTGCTGTAAATATTTGTGATTGTTCTTTTCAACTTTTTACATTTTTGTTCACACTGTGATCCATCCAATTGAGTGTATTGACTTTATTAACTCAGCACGTTTCACACAATGGAATACAAAACACAGCAGTGGAATACACACCACCAAAGAAGAGGGCAACATAATATTCCACACACTCTACTACAGAAATGCAGTATAGAAAAACACTCAGACTGAAGATCCTACATACATCAACACAGCACCAATATGTGGAAATTTAGCTTGCGAACTGAACATTATCTGCGCCATCTTGTCTCTCCCCAGCGCGACACACAGGAAAGCGCACAGCAGCCATTTTTAGGCACCCTGGTCTCTCCCTGCTCATTGCCGATCGCCAGCGCGTCCCCCTGGCGCTGCGAGCATTCCCCCGCGCGCCGGCCACCCCCGCTCTCTCATACACAGGCCATAAACCCTCTCCTACTGCGCGACCCTGCCATGGAACCACATCCCACGCCTGACCGACATCCCATACATGGTCATGCATCTCTTTGATAACCCCCTTCCTCTGCGCTCAATTGTCCGAACCGATCCCAGGCCATCACCTAGCCTTGCGGATGCAGTTTATTGCCCCTACTGTAAGGGAAACACCCCACATCAAAGGGATTACAGTAGATCAAGGCCCCCCACCCCCTGAGACCCGACCGGTCACACACACCCCCGGGAATTGGCGGAATGTCCAGCTGTGTGATAGCCATCTCCTACTGTGGGTGGGGTGGGGACTTCCACTGTAGATATGTGTGGGAACGAGCTTGAAGTGGGGATTCTGAGGATGTTCTTTCATGTATCAAAGCGATCTCAAGAATGTGCCATGTATGATAAACCTGCAATAAAGTCATAAACCTGTGTATAAGAGGCCAGGCCTCAGAGATGCAGTTAGAGCACCTCATGACGATACCTTGCTGTCTGACCTGATGTGTTCTCCTCCGGAGAGAATAAAACCTCGTTTCCTGCCTTCCAGTCTCCGGCGCCTGCCTCTTTGTTGGTTTAGCATCGAATGGTATAAGAGGCGATTACCGCCGGGCAATACTCGAAAGGTTACCGATTACGACTGCCGCTACCATTTAACAATTGGCGTCCCAAACGTGGGGCCCATCAGCGACACGTGGATCCAGTGGGAGAGGTCCCAACGACAGAGTGAACGGCTGCAACGATCGGGAGAGCTCCTGCCCGATAGACCCTCGTCTGGCAGCCGATCATCCGAACTTCACTGGTTCCGAGCAGACCTCTCTCGAGTGATCTACGGTCCTGACTGGGAACCATCAGGAGTGCCGCGGCAATAACGGAGAGTAGAGGACGATCGGGCGCTGGAGGCGGAAGACGAGAAACTGTCCACGCGGTCCGGGTAAGGTCGTGAAACACGACAAATTGCGAAACGATTGATTGATTGATTGAAATACTAGTATTTGCTTATTGATTGTTCTCTTTGAGATATTCGCTGTCTACAAACGGGGAGGAGTAGAAATACTCTCTCTTCCTTTGCAGATAGTGAAGGGTAGGTAACGCAGACTTTTGTCCCTATTGTAACCCGTCGTGCCTATTTTTATCTCCCCACTGATTGATTGTCCGAATATTGATTGTTTTGAAGGATAGTGCTCCTTGAGATATTCTTTGTTTGCAAATAACGTAGAATAGAAATATTCTGTCTAGTCTTTGCAAATAGTGAAGGGTAGGTAACGCAGACTTTTGTCCCCATTGTAACCCGTCGTGCCTATCTCTTTCTCACCATTGATTGATTGATTGTCCGAACACTAGTTGTTCGATATTGGTTCTTTGGAGGTATTCTCTGCTTACAAATAACGAGGAATAGAGATATTCTGTCTAGTCTTTGCAAGCAGTGAAAAGATAGGTAGTGCTGACTTTTGTCCCCGTTGTAACCCGTCATGCCTATCTCCTCCCCACTGATTGGTAGTTGGTTCTGCCCGGACCGCTTATTAGAGGTGAACCATCCGGCTCCACTGGAAAGCACCCCTAATAAGGACATGTTCACTAAATACGGACTAGTCGCCGTAGCTTACAGCAAATTAGGGCATAAAGATCGCTATATAGAAACAAGAATAATCAAGCGAGACCAGTAGACCGATAACGGGATTCTTTTGACCCCGCAAAAATAAGAAACGTTAGGAAATATCCCTCTTGCGAGGAATATGAAACCAGGGGAAGGTGCCAAGCTCACGGTCGAGGTAGCCACGAGGTAGCTCGACTCCGTCGCTCTCGCTGTCTAAACATGTCTGCCCTACTGCTCACCCCGCCCAGTAAACACGACAAAATCCTGCACAAACGTAAGCCTGCTGATACCCACCATCGACGTCACCGAACTGGGCTAGATCGCGCACAGTTGGGCTATGTCATTTTTCCGGTTGCGCAGTAACATCCTTGTGCTCGTTACCAGGTTGCAAATATGTACAAACACTCCAACAAAGTAGTATAGTTATAACATTTTAATAACTTATAGGTATAACAAACACGCCAACAGGGTAAACACATTAAAACACGTTTTTAAACAACTATTTACATGACAGTCCTCGCCCCTCCTTCTTCGAAATAGCAACATTGACCTGCTTTGGGCGGTCCTTTTAGTCAGCTTTGGGCTATAAAAGCCATGCAAAATCCATCGACATCAGTGGCCGACGATTGTGCGAATAGGCCGGAGGCTGCACACAGCGCCGAGGCTCTGGCAGCGCCAAGGTGGAGTCCACTACGTTGTACTGGCCTTCCCATTCTCCGCTTCGAAAGGCAGCGAAGGGTGCCCTGGCAGGGGGGAAGCGACGCGGACGGGCCTCCCCCGCCTCCCCAGGTGGAGGCTCGCCAGCAGAGAAGGCACCCCTGCCGTTTCACTCGCCGGCCAGCTGAGTTGCACCCTGCCATTTCTTTCGCCGGCCAGCTGAGTTGCACCCTGCCATTTCTTTCGCCGGCCAGCTGAGTTGCACCCAGCCATTTCACTCGCCGGCCAGCTGAGTTGCACCCTGCCGTTTCACTCGCCGGCCAGCTGAGTTGCACCCTGCCATTTCTTTCGCCGGCCAGCTGAGTTGCCCCCAGCCGTTTCACTCGCCGTCCAGATGAGTAGGCGCCCCTGCACTCACCGGCCAGCTGCAGCAGGACAGCCATTCACGTCTCGCCCGCCGGGCAACCACTCAGGCGCAGGTCCACTAAGATTGCCATTAGCATTTGACTCGAGAAGTGGGTACCCGCAGCCGAGTGATCGGGGGACCCACCCCGGTGGCTGTAACGAAGAGCTGCTGCTGCTGCTGCCTCTGGACTCTGGCTGTCGGTTCTTCAGATCCAGGCCTGGCCCACCAAAATGCGGCCCTGGACTCGGAAGCTTGTCTGCTCGGGCGTGGGCCCCACCCTTGAAAAACACCCTCTCAGCTTTGCAGATTCTGCGGGAGTCATTGGCATTCGACTCCCGTGGGCTTCCGGTGGGGGCAACCGCCGCTATTTGCTTGCTTATTCCACATTAACTTGTCTTTGCCCCGGGCGGCAGCCATCTTGTCTACGTTTGGTGCCGTAAAAGAAAGACTGATTCAAGGCGTCGGCGGAAGAACCCGCCTGCTGCCCCGCCCCAAGAACGGACCACGGCATTGCTACAAGATCACGGTGACGCCATGCTGACGCAAGCTGACGCTAACGAAAATTCTCGAACTACCGAAAGGGATTCTGGTCCGGCAGCTAGTTAGTGCGAAGACTTAGACTGTGCACTGGACCCACCCGACCTCGCCCCAAAATGGCGCCAATGTAGGAGGGGCCTGCAACTCCTCATGGCGTCCCGGTTACTTGACATTTATGTATGCAATATTTCCACACATGATGGTCGGAGGGACGGGGAGGGTACTGAATTTATGCTAAAGTAGTGTTGCTCATGATACTCGACGCCTTTTCACACCGTGGCCGGCCTGTAGCGGTTGTAGGCCCGTATTTGTATACTGACATTGTTTTAAATAAAGGGCTTCTTAAAGGAATTACGGAATCAGCGTCATGACAAATTATCTAGGTTGGTAAAGGTTTTTGAATAAATGATTGTTACTCCCAAGCAATAGAAAGCAGATAATGCAGACCCTATTTGCCTGAATTTTGGATTGATGAAATTTGTACCAATCACGCCTGTCTTTTTCAGAATTGTTGGAAAATGGTTGACTATAGCTTAAGGTATCTGCCGAATGCAAGGTACGGTACCTTGCCCCATAATACGCGACCGATTGAGAAACAAATGCACGACAAGGGAACCCGAATTTAGGAGACGAATAAAATGGAGCATCTTGTATAGTCGAAAGGAAGGATATAGTAGGTCTGTGGTATTACCCGCTCCTGCCGCTAGCCTGGTACGTGGTAAGTTGAACTTTTTCGTGTCTATGCGCGCTGACGTGCTTCGAATGCTGCACACCCCCCTTCTTTTCTTCTCTATAGGTCACATCGGAGTGCCGACTGAAGAATGGAATGGACATGGACCGCACCATGCTCAATGTAGGGAAAAACATAGACAAACGTTGTGAGATGGTGCGTGAAGTGCAGACCACCACTGGGAGCGTGAAAAACTGTATGGTATGACTGTGCGTATGTGCCCTGATTATACGGTATGAATGTGTATGCATTTCATAGGCTTGGGTCGCTGGAAGAGAACGTCATCATATGACTGAAGTGCTTGTCTATCGATCAAAGGGAGGGGAGTGAAAAGTCCGACACCCCCCCCCCAAAATGAATTACGGAAAATACTGAAAATACGCAGCATGCATAGGAAAGAGGACAGGAAAGGAGAGGTCCCCGTACTTAACGTAGCTCTGTGTCTTCGTCTTAATTCCTGCGCTTGATGTATGTACTGTTACGCCCTACCCGGTATTTGTGTGTACGTGATCGCCGAATTTGTGTTTTTCCCCCGCTTGTGTTTTCTTGCGTAGAATTGACCCGTGCTACTCCATGTTGTGTGTACACCAAGTAGCCTATTATCATACCCATGTCTCTCTCTCGTTTTATGTCGTACTTGTACCAAATAGCCAACTTGATGCGCACGTCTCTCTCTCTCTCTCTCTCTCTCTCTCTCTCTCTCTCTCTCACACACACACACACACACACCCACTCTCTCTCTCTCTCTCTCTCTCTCTCTCTCTCTCTCTCTCTCCCTCACTGAAGGCTCTCTTGCTCTCTCTCTCTCTCTTTTTGAATAAATTAACGACACTATACCTCCTCAGTATGTGTATAATTGGCCTCAAACACGGCGGTGTTCGAACAAATTGACAGAAACAAAAAAAAGAAAAAACGACCGTACTTTACCATGTTACTACCTCTCCTTTCTGCAAAATGTTGAATTTAATTGGCTGAGAAAAAAGGGACAGGTAAGACGACTGATGTCTCCCAATCTGGCCCTCAACACGGGGACTATATGTCAGTGGTTTTCGTTTTTAGAGCTTTAACGACACCATCTTCACTGCCCAGAATTGCCCCCGCCCAATTGTTCCGAACTAGAATATCCAAGCACTCCGTCCTCCCAGAATCACCCCAGCTCTGTACTAGCCGTCCCAGAGTATTCCGAACAAACCAGCTGATGACTTTATTTTCTAAAGGTACATCACCTAAACTAATGAGGGTTACCTATTGTCTCCAGCAAGAAAAATGTTTAGCTTGTGTCCCTCCCCGAAATAGATAGCTGTGAATCCATGACAGTAGCACCTCGCACTTTTTCATAAACCTAGCAGTCCTCGGAAGGGAATGTGTATTAACAGAACTTGTGTAAAGAAGAACGAGTCTCTACCGGAGAAGCCGGTTCGAATTTTTGATAGACCAGAAAGTTGACAGATATCAGGCTTCCTACAACGATTATAGGACACAGGAATCAACACCTAGCAGGCCAGACGATGGACAGGAACACCCACAGAAACCCGCACCACAGCAATGATTAATAAATTAGTAACACACACCGACATAAGAGTTAATAGACATCAATCATACAGCGACCGATAAAAGCATTTTCCCAACTACTCGGTGGTTGGGAGAGAGGATGAAGTGTGTAAATGTCTTCCCTGCCAACTCTCTAAGATTTTGTTTCTTGTACTCATTCCAAGATAACCTGCGGCCATCGGAAGAGAGGGGTCGGACGTGACACACAGCCTGGCTACGGACCATGGAACATCTATGACATCGACCAAGGGGGAGCCACAAAGCAAAGGGATGCAGGACGAGGCACCATTCACAGCATGGAAAGCAATAGAACGAAAGGCTATCCCGAAGCCCCCTGCTCACTGACCAACGTGCCTGAAGTCCCAACCCGTCGGGCCCGATTGATGGGCCCAGTGCTGAAAGATTCTGCTCTCCTTGGTCTGCTTTTTGATCCGATCCCACTCCACCCCCTCTTCCCTCGGCCTCCCAAAGCACCCCTATTTTTGACATTGACCTTACAAAAGAACAATGAGAAGCGGGTACCCCGTCTCAAGGTACCTACGATAAGACCAGTCAAGGGACAGGACAGAACAGGACTGTGATCCAAGAGCAAAGGATGATCACACCCTGCAACGCGAAAAATCTGGATTTGAGCTGGACCTTAGCTCCACCGCCGGTGCTCAACAGTGCCAACGTAAGAAGAAGAGAGAGCTTACCAGTGATGGCTCACTGCAATAAGACACTGGAAAGAAGAAACCCCCCCCCCTGACTGTAATTCATGTTGAGTTGTATTCCTCTCCCAACCTTTTTTTTGATTTGACTACCTCCCAATCAAGTTTCCAAGATCTTTTTATCGGTCGCTTCCAGCTACACACTAAATAAATGAGGAAACATTAGCTTATTATAAATGACAATTGTATAGCATCAACCGTACACATGACTATGCTGTTTAGTTTGATCCACACGAAGTCTGGGCCTTAAGTAATATACGAAATATTTTACTTTACGGTATCATGTTTGTGCTCGAGCAAGCTTCTCTCCTCCTATCTCTGGGTCTGACATGTGGCGCAGCTGATGTAATTTTGTATGCACTGCCTCCTCGCCTATCCCATCAGCTACATGTAATTATGTACAAATGTGTCAGGTTATTCCCGTCCGCCCTAAAACTCGGAACTTTGAAGCGGAACGAATGAGAGCTTTTTATGAGGAGGAAGTTCGTAGTATCATGGGGATAGATCCGAACTAAAACAAGCTGGCGAGATATGTTAAAAGGGAGGACTGTGGAAATTTAGCTTGCGAACTGAACATTATCTGCGCCATCTTGTCTCTCCCCAGCGCGACACACAGGAAAGCGCACGGCAGCCATTTTTAGGCACCCTGGTCTCTCCCTGCTCATTGCCGATCGCCAGCGCATCCCCCTGGCGCTGCGAGCATTCCCCCACGCGCCGGCCACCCCCGCTCTCTCATACACAGGCCATAAACCCTCTCCTTCTGCGCAACCCTGCCATGGAACCACATCCCACGCCTGACCGACATCCCATACATGGTCATGCATCTCTTTGATAACCCCCTTCCTCTGCGCTCAATTGTCCGAACCGATCCCAGGCCATCACCTAGCCCTGCGGATGCAGTTTATTGCCCCTACTTTAAGGGAAACACCCCACATCAAAGGGATTACAGTAGATCAAGGCCCCCCACCCCCTGAGACCCGACCGGTCACACACACCCCCGGGAATTGGCGGAATGTCCAGCTGTGTGATAGCCATCTCCTACTGTGGGTGGGGTGGGGACTTCCACTGTAGATATGTGTGGGAACGAGCTTGAAGTGGGGATTCTGAGGATGTTCTTTCATGTATCAAAGCGATCTCAAGAATGTGCCATGTATGATAAACCTGCAATAAAGTCATAAACCTGTGTATAAGAGGCCAGGCCTCAGAGATGCAGTTAGAGCACCTCATGACGATACCTTGCTGTCTGACCTGATGTGTTCTCCTCCGGAGAGAATAAAACCTCGTTTCCTGCCTTCCAGTCTCCGGCGCCTGCCTCTTTGTTGGTTTAGCATCGAATGGTATAAGAGGCGATTACCGCCGGGCAATACTCGAAAGGTTACCGATTACGACTGCCGCTACCATTTAACAAATATGCCATTTAGCTCATATTTCCAACTGCTACAAGACCTCAGACCAAGTACAGCATAAACAGACTAACCCCTAAACACACGTTCAAGACAGAACAGATATACCTGATTGATGAGAATCACCTTGCATTTGACTGAATTAACCACTCTGTGGAGATCCACATGACACACAAAATAGAATTAATCTGACAGAACATTACACAAGCATTTAATGCAAATCATATATAGCACATAGCCAACAACACCACCCACGGGTCCAGATATACTTAGTTAAACCAAAGTTGCTGCACTGCGTTGAGTGAACCAGAAAGAGCAGAACTGTGCCATATATAGAAAGAAATGGTGCAGTTCTGTTCTTTCCATGCACTATTGCACTTTGTGCACCCATGTGCCAGCTCAAGCATCCTTGCGTCATAGTGCAAGAGTGTGTGCATTGTGGTCTGCATATTTTTTGTGCAGGAAGGGGTTATCTCCTGCACGGGCGTATAACACAAGCTCCTGTACCACTCGCGGCGCAGAGCAGCCCCCATTCAGCCTAATGTCTATGAATATCCGTGAGGTACTGGAGTCTTGTCATAGTCTGAAGAGGGGCCCAATATTTTGCGTTATGCCACTATTTCTGCACAAAAATTATGCTTTAATGCTATTTCCTCTATGTATGTGCAAAGGCGAAAAAATAAGAACTAAAGATACATATCCTTATTGCGACAGCATCAGCTAGATGCAGGATTTTGGCATACATCCATGTGTACAAGTCCATACATCAAAATCCATGGGTAAATGCACAGATGTAACACCTCCCTGATGCAAAATAACACAAGACAGCACATTGTGCTGCTTTGTGTTTCTTTTTATTACAAGCCAACGCAAATTGCCACTTCCATTAGTTGGGTAATCCTAAAAAAGATTTTACATTGAGTCTGCGTTAAAAATGTAACTAAACCTGACATAAAATGTTTGCAAATTTAGGCCATGGTCTCACTAATGTCTGTGCAATAGGTATTTCATAGACATAAGTGATTCAGAAGCAGAGTGACCCCCCCGCCCCCACACTCCATCAACAATTCTCCCACATAAAAATCTAAGACTTTGGCACCAATCATCCGAACATGATGTCTAAAATCCTCTTGCATTTGAACCACATGGGAACATTTATATCCCACAATGAACACATCAAAGTCTATACCAGAACACACATGCTTTTCATTTTTGCGCCGCCGTTGCGTCACTTTTTGTGACGCAGCAGCAGCGTAAAAATGCGGGCCATTTACAACATGACGCATCTAGGGAAATGCATCACGTTGTAAAGCCCTGCGTCACATTATACCTGCGTCAGGTATAATGTATGCAGGGTGGGCGTTCCCACGCAGGAAAGCCTCGTAAAAGTGACGCAGTAAAATCTGTAAGATTTCACTGCGCCACTTCTACGACGCCACTGCGTCAAATTCTTACGCCTGCTTGAAGCAGGCGTAAGGCGTGACGCAGCCCAATGAGGATAGACCTCCCCTGCATTGCTGGAGTTGCGTCATGCTTGCGACACGACTCCAGCAATGCGTGACTTTTGCGTCAACAGATGCGTCAGAATTTCTGACGCATCTGTCAATCTTTGCGCCATGGTGCACCGCATTCCATAGTGGCGCAAGGGTTTTCAGAGTGGCGCAGGGAAAGTGACGCATCTTTATGGATGCGTCACTTTCTTGTAAATCTGCCCCACATTATCTCGCCTGCGTGGAAAGCGGGAACAATGTGGAACCACACCTTGTAGACAGCCCACAGTGCCATGATGCCTCACTAAGAGCCAGCATGTTCTATACATATGCTATTAATGTAAAAACACATAAAGGTTTCAATGAGCCCTAATGCAAGCATAGAAAATAGGTCCTTCTAATTTCTGCTTAGGTAATGAAAGAGTCATAATTTGGTAATCACTAACACTCCTGGACCCCGGTGCCTCTGCACCTGCTGCACTAATAATACCTGCGCCACCAAACACAAAGAAATATGTTGTTGCTAGGTATTTTGTTTGTGTACTGCACAAGAAATTCAATATATCTTTAGATTCAAGAAGTGAGAAGCGGCACACTGCCATATGTGTTATGATTTAATGTAAGAGTGTAAATGTCTGAATCTTTGCAGTTTTGATTAAATGTGTAGAGAATAACATTTGGCGTGGGTCCCAGCTGAGCAAAACACGAAGTCTCTGATTGGAAGCGAGACGCTTTTCTAAAGGTCAGGCGATGGCACTTTGTGATTCAGAACCATTCCACTCAACGCGCTCTCATCCAGCAGGCGCATAGCACTCATTTCGAAGGCACCCTCACAGAAGGAGCTACCTAGATACAGCACATTAGGTGCGACTATCATTTTTTGCCCTAGTAAAGCTGAAAGCTTGTTTTGTTTTTCAGAATAACTCAAATCAAACGTTTCCAGATTACATCCCAGTGTACCCCGACAGATGTAATGACTTTAGCACCGCCCTGCGATGCTAAGATGACCCGGAAACTGCACCTTGCACATCCACTGGCCAGGTGTTGCCAGAGGCTATATTATAAAGGACTTAGACTGCACGTGGCCTTTAGCCCGTAGCCTATCTATGTGGCTCCATTATTAGTGTGCACTGCGACACGGGCCCTAATACACCCACACACAGGGCCGTGGATTAGGGCCCCTAATACACCCACACACAGGGCCGTGTATTAGGGCCCGCAACACTGGCTTTGACCCCACCAGCTAAGCCCTGCTGAATTGGCTGCGGACTGTACAATCGGAACTGCACGCAGCCAGCCTCACCTGCTGCTGACTGCCAAAGTGTGCATCCCGGGCGCAGGGCCATCCGTCCCAGTGACATTGGTGCAGCCGTCGCCGCGTGGGACGCTCCTCGGCTCACCGACACCTTCCAGCTCCCCCGTCTCAGGTAAGTCACCAACCGCATGGTTGGCTACACCCCTGCGGCCATCAAAGGCCCTGGACGCAGCTCTGCCTTCTACCAATGAAATGCTCTGGAGCGGCCCCTCCCTACTCCTGGCCTCCTCACAGCGGCTGAGCATTTCATCCGCTCCAGCCCCCGGGGAGTTGGCTGCCTTCTTTCGCCCCTCAGCTGAAGTCCTGTTGATCGCTGGGCCTCGGGCCCTCTTATATGATGCCTGCCAACATGAAGTTCCATCTACTAGAATTTTTTTCGGCACGACTCCACTTCACGTGTGCCAACAAGCACTGGTCAATGCAAGATCTTCTTCTCTTCTCCTGCTGAGCTGTGCCATCCACTCATGCACTTTTCCTCTCCAGATCGCCACTCATCTTCGCTCACAAGACCCCGCAGCCACGGCTGATGATGCCAACAACGCGGTGCTCCTGCAAGGCCTGCATTCCCCCCAGGCTGCACCTCAACACGCAATGGTCAGCAAGCAGCCTCCCTTCAGTGAACTCGCTTACCCAGCCACTGCCTCGCTGGAAGTCCTGGATCGGAATGCTGGACAACCAATTTGTCACGACTCGTGAGACCAACGGCTCTGTCAAGAGATCCCTCCTGCACCACTACACTAGTGAGGAAATCTACAAGCTGTTTGAGCACCTACTTAACACGGGTGCTGCAACCGAATATGATGCCTTGGTGAGAGCACAAAATGCGCATTTCCACCCACAGCTTAACATAGACTACCAACGCTTCAAGCTCTGCCAAGCTGCCAACGTGAAGGGCAGTCCATGGACATGTTCTACGCGTGCCTGTGGGAACTAGCCAGTACATGCACAGCGGACGACCAACCAAAGGAAGTGAGGGCGCAAATTATACAAGACTGCAGGAAAAAATATTGAGAGGACTCATCCTGCGGCAACCCAACATCAACCTGGATGACATCCTCATCCTGGCCTGGTCCTGCAACTTATCCACTGCCACCGCCAGGTAAATGGAAATAGCAATCACACAGCAGCCAGAAAGGCGCACATCAGTGATGATAGAGTGTACCAACGCAATTTGCACACAGGGCAGGGTGAACAGGCCCAGAACATCAGCCCCTCCTCCGTCTGGGCCCCGCTGTGGGTATTGTGGGCAAGAAGAACACCCCCTCGAGGAATGCAGAGTGCAAGGATGGACATGCTCAAAGTGTGGCACCCTAAACCACTTCTCCACCGCATGCAGAGGTGGGCCTAGAGTAAGAGGCACAAGGAAGGCAAAAACCCTGTGGAGCAAGAGCTCAATAAACTTGAAAACCAAGGAGTGATTGAAAAGGTATCTGGTCTGATGCCTTGGGTGTCCACCATGGTGATCGCTGAGAAGCTGAAACAACCAGAAAAGATATGACTATGCATAGACATGCACCTCCAAGCCATCAAACGCGAGCGGCACATAACGCCAATGATGGATGAAATCATTGCAGACCTAAATGGCTCAAGGTTGTTCTCCAAGCTGGACCTTAACGCTAGGAACCACCAACTAATATTGGCGGGGGACAGTTGCTATATTACTACATTCTCAAGTACCTAGGGCTACACTGATACAAGAGGCTCGACTTCAGATAATCCTCAGCGGCAGATGTCTTCCAAGATGTGATCTGGAAGACCTGTCCAGCTTACAAGGTGTCATGAAAATAAGCAAAGACATCCTGATCCACTCAACGACCGCTGAAGAACATCACCTGCACCTCCAAGCGGCATTGAAATGGTTGCCCGACCATGGAGTCACCCTCCAGAGAGACAATTGAGTTCTTTGTTTACGTCTTTAACCAAGAGGGAGTACAAGTGGATCCCCCACAAGTCCCATGCCATCAAACAAGCACTGGCTGCAACTAAAGTGTCGGAGGTGGGAAACAACCTTTACAACGCAGTCATTACATCGCACTACATTTACAACACAGTCATTACATCAGAACATCCTTTACAATGCATGTCACTACAACGCAGTCATTACATTGCATGTCACTACAACGCATGACACTACAACGCATGTCACTACAACGCAGGCATTACATCGCATGTCATTACAACGCATACAATTACAACGCACATCACCCCTACACTATCCAACACTTACCCTACTGTTACACCCCCTGGAGTTAGAATTGTAATTTTTACCCCTACACTATCCAACACTTACCATACTGTTTCACCCCCTGAAGTTAGAATAGCAATTTTTACCCCTACACTATCCAACACTTACTTTAAATGCAATGTAATGGTATGCGTTGTAATGGTATGCGTTGTAAAGGTATAATGTGATGTATTGGAATGTGTTGTAAATGTAGTTTTAAAAAATTCGTTGTAGTGGCATGTGATGTTAATGTATGTGTTGTAAAGGATGTTGCGATGTAAAAACTGTGTTGTAAAGGCATGCGTTGTAAATGTATGCGTTATAACGTCATACATTCGTCGGCGGTACGTAGCTTCCTGGGAATGGCCACATACTGCGGCTGGTTCATCCCAAACCTGACAACAGTTTCTGAACCTCTACAATCCCTCACCAAGAAAGATGCTCCCTGGAAGTGAGCCGCAGAGAAGAAGATGCCTTCCAGAACGTAAAGGAAGTCCTGCTCAACAAAACAACAATGGGATACTTCGACTTTAAGAGGCACACTGAGCTGTTGGTAGATGCCAGCCCCATAGGTCTGGGAGCTGTGCTCACCCAGGAAGGGGAACCGGGCAAGTGGGAACCACTCACATTCGCCAGCAAAGCCCTCACACTAACTGAAGCTCAATACGTACAAACAGAAAGACAAGCACTGGCCATCAAGTGGGCATGTGGTCACTTCCATCTCTATCTCAGCAGACGGCCATTCTGCATGGTTACTGATCACTAGCCGCTCGTCCCTTTATTCCGCGGCACAGTGCAACATTCTCCACCATGGATCGAACGTTGGGCCATCCAGCTGTTACAATACTAGATGGAAGTAGTCTATCGATAAAGATCCAAGAACCCTGCCGACTTCCTCTCTCGTCTCCCACCATCCCCCGTGGATGACAGCACTGATAGCACAGACACCACGGGGAGTATGTGAGCATGGTGTCCCGAGGAGAATGACATCAAGTGCTTAACATCCCAGAGTGACCAAAACTGACTCAGTAATGATGAAGGTTATGGACACTCCCCAACAAGGCTCCTGGCAAAACGTCCTACAAGATACCAACAACTGGCACAGCAGCGCCACAGCTGAGGGCATAATATTACAGTGAGCACGCACTGTCATCCCTGAAAGTCTCCAACTTCGAGTGACACCTATGGTTCATGAAGGCCACCAAGGGACCGTTTGGATGAAATCCCAGATGATAGAGAAAGTCTGGTTCCCAGACCTGAAGGCAGAAGTTGAAAATTTCATGAGACAGTGCCCATCATGCCAGCCCATCATGCCAGTTCAGAAGTCTCCAAGAAGTCCCAGCACCAATCATCACAGAGGAGCTGTGCACAATACCATGGTCCCGGATAAGCCTTGACTTTGGGAGTTTCCCAGAAGGATGAATGACAACAGTGATAGTCGGCAGCTACTCTAAATATCCCATACATATATATATATATATCGAAGTGGTGGATTCAACAGCCTTCGCAAATGTTGCTACGGTACTGGAGATGACCTTTGCCCTGTATGGCCTCTCACAGGAAAAATAAATAGACAATGTACCACCATTCCACGGAATGCAATGACCAGTTCACAACCTTAAGCATAAAGCACTGCCGCATCACTCTGCAGTAGCCACAAGCCAACGGTGAGGTGGAGGGCTTTATGCGCACGTTGAATAAAGCCCTCATTTGGTGTTGCAGAAAGCTCCATTCCTGAAATCAGCCTGCACCAATTTCAGTGAGAGTACTGAGGGTCACCCCAGTGCACCACGCAGTGGTCCCCCTGGTCCTTTACGTTGAATGGACACAGGCGGGACACCATCCCCAACTCCTACCAATGGGTTCTAATCCTGTATGAATCAGCAGGTGCTCAGGTCAGCCGCACCTGAACCAATGAGCGTGTGAGCCTGAAGAGACGTGGTAGGTCCCGACAATTCCTGCCTGGGGATCCCATGCTAATAAAGGATTGAAGGCTAGAATGAAAGTTTCGGACACCTTTTGAGCCAGGTACATAGACAATCACCTGCGTGACTGGCACCTTGGTCACCACCAGAAGCAGTCAAGAGACAGTCATGAGGATAGTGTCATGGTTCCGGAAGGTAGACTTCCCCAGCCAGCAAACCCCCCAATCAGAGGACAAGGAGATTGCTTGGGAGGGCCTGTGCCCGCAATATGACCCTGGCGAGGTTTCCTCAACCTACCCCAATACTGGACCTCTGAGGGAAGGCGTGAAAGTGGACCCATAGCGCGAGCTAAGGTCTGAAGGCGGGGACAGCTGCTCCCACCATTTGTGCTACAACCTGAGGTCAAATCCACCACCAAACCAAAGACTCAGAGACTTTGCCTGTCAAGCACAAGTACAAAGGTCAATGACAAGTTGGGAAGGGATGTAATGACTTTAGCACCTCCCTGCTAAGATGACCCAGAAATCGCACCTTGTACATCCTCTGGCCAGGCTGGACAAAGGCTATATGATAAAGGGGCTAAGAGTGCACATGGTCTTTAGTCTGTAGCCTATTTATGTATCTGTGGCTCCGTTGTTAGTGTGCACTGCGACACAGGCCCTAATACACCCACACACAGGTCCCACCACATCATCTACTGTCTGCTACCACCCTCTCCCCAAAATCCAGGTAATAGTTATTAGGAGCACTTTTACGTGACCTCAGAATAGCGTAAAGATTAAACAGCCACCATGTATGTTGATATTACTGCTAGGTTTAATTGGTGGGCATCTTATGCCCAAGTCCCTTATTATATGTCCTCCCACCATTCTGCAACCTCTACATAGACTATCCATTCCCTTCCTGTACTCAGTAACTGACATGTTGTGTTTGTAACTGAGCCTTGTTGTTATTATCTTGGGGTGGGGCGGTCTCCATCGTCCCCCCTACCATGTCGCTCTCTGCAGCCACCTTGTCAGCAGTCCATCAAATGCCCTCGGCCTATCTCTGTGTCTGCCTCACTGGCAGCTTCCAGCTTTATCTTAGCAGGTGACTACCGGGCTTGTGTGTTCCGGCCTTATTTGGAATTTCCAGTTCCATCTGGACGCAGGAACACAATGATGATTCTTGCTCTCTCTCTGCTAATCCTCCATCACCCTGTTTGTCTCACTGTTTCTTTTCATCCTTCACTGCTCTGTATTATCTCACTGTCACTCTCCTGTGTTCTCTCATGGTCTGCTTTTAATCTTCCCAAGCCATTACTCCTCCACCGTCTCTTTTCATTCTTCTTCCTTTGTGTTCATGTACTGTCACTTTTCATTCTTCCATGTTTGCCCTCACTGTCTCATTGACCGCAACCTGAACTAAATCTGTGACAGTCTACACACAACCTGGGCGCGACTTTGGATCTAATCATTTCCAGGGCCAAATCCATTCAACTTGAATCTATCGACCACCACCCTATCACCTTCCACATCACTGAATCAGTGAGGACACACAAGACTCAACTAAACAAACTCAGACACTGAAAAGGAGCATGTGTAAAATAAACCATAATAAGCTGACATCCCTCAGCAATAACATCTTGCCTCCCCCAGTGGGCATGTCAGATGTCCATGAACTTACATAGCACTACAACAACTCCATGACGAACATTCTAGACACATTTGCACCTTTAGAGCTAAAAGGAATGTCCACTAAAGACTCCAAACCATGCGACAATTGTAGACTCAATGAAGAAAGACGCAATTTGAGACTAACTGAATGAATGGAGATTCTCACAATCCCTCAAACGTTAATCACTGAGGTGAGGATCATCTATAACAAACGCATCAGAAATTGTAAAGCAAATTACTTTATAAACCAACTAGATAAAGCCAAAAACAGCCCCAAAAAACAGTTTGAAATTGTCAGACTACAATCTAATAGGCAACCCAACCCTTCCTCTATTGGGTCTTATCCACAGCCAAACTGGGAAGAATTTCCCTTCTTCCTCTGGAAAAGACAAAAATAAATTAAAGTGATCTACAAACAGCAATAGAGCACCTTCTGGTCATAACGCTTATCAGCCCCCCTCCTCTGATCATTGAGTCCTCATATCTCCCAGGGCACACCTTGAAAAATAACATTTCATGGAACAGCTCAAAATATTTGATGAAAGCGCCATTCTTAAAATTCTAACAGCACTGAAACTGTCAAACCACTTCTGCAACCCTCTGCCATCTAATTTCTTCAGTGAGATTAAAACGTCTATACTCCCACTTTGGACTTTCACTATTTCAAGGCACTATACTAGACTGCCTAAAATTTGGGAGGTAACCTCTATTTTGAAAAAACCTATGGCGTATCATGCAGACCCAAATAATTTATGTCCAATCTCCACTTGTCTGACTCTTGCAATGCTCCTTGAGAAATTTCTCCATGCCCAACTATGCAACCACATAGATCAATTCCGACTGATAGACCAATTCCAATTTTTCTTCCATCTGGGTCAAAGCATGGAATCAGCTCTTAAACACATAGATGACGATGTGCTAAAAATGCTGGATCAGAATGAATCTTGCCTTGTAATCCTCCTAGACCTCTCCTCAGCTTTCGATACAATCAAACAGGACAGTTTCCTAGATTTATTGGAATGCAGGATGGGGCAGTCACGGTTTGTTCTAAACTGGTTCGCCTCGTTTCTCCACAACAGAACTCAAAGAATCAAGGTTCACCAGTGCCTGTCCAACTCCACTCACGTCACATTAGGGGCCTCATAGGGGTCTACTCTCTTTTTCACTCTCTTTAACCTGTTCATGGTGCCTTTAACTGAAATATTATGGAATTATCTAACATCCAATACCACATGTACGAAGATGACACTCAACTGTATCTGAAAATCTCTTCTTCCGAGGATATCTGATCCCACAACATAACTCTGTAAAAAAAAAAAATAACGTCTGTCCCGCAACCACCTCAAACTAAACACTCTCAAAATGGAATTCCTCGTAATCGCCCCTCCCACACAATCATTGGATATCGAAGAATGGGTGAAGCAACTAACTGCCTTCCACATGTTATAGATTCCACAAGATCACCTGGAATATCCCTTGACAAGAACCTAAAAATGGCTCCACTAGGGGCACCTCATAACTCTGCTGCAGGATTCATTACAGAATCGAAAAGAAACACCCACATCACTCCCGATCTGAAATCTCTATACTGGCTCCCATATGAGACAAGGATACAGCTAAAAATTGCTTGCATGACCCACTTCAACCCACCGAGGTACCTGACTCTTTTCCTTCTTCTCTCTTTGTATTCCGCCACTATATTTTCTTTCTTTTACCCTTTTTGTTCTTCCACTGTCTCTTCAAATTCTTCTCAACTTGTGTTTTACCTCCTCTTTTAAGTGTTCTCCTATTTTGTCCTTTCATTCCTTTTCTTTTGCTCCCACTCCGTGCCTGATTATGGTTTGTGTGAGTCATTCCCTTATGTCTGATTCTGAGTAGTGAGCTTTTCCCGGTGTGGGAGAACCTGACACGCCTGAAAAATCGCATGAGGCTTTCTCGCATTCTGTTTTTAGTTTTAAACAGTGGGGACCTCACAATTCTCCTCTCTGCCAGAAAGTACTCTCCCCTTTCCTCCTCTAGTTTCCCAACCTCATCCCTCCCTCCACCTAGCTACAGGCCAGAGCATAAATTTACCACCTGCTTTGAGCAGGTGGTAAATGTATGTAGTACGGAAAACTACAGAAGGTTCAAAATGCTGTAGCCGGACTGGTCCACAACATCCCCTGCTGCAGCCACATCACCAAACACCTTTGAGAACTCCACTGACTCCCAGTCAACAAAAGAATCACGCTCAAGCTCTTCACACATGCCTACAAAGCCCTTCATGACACAGGACCAGAATATCTGAACCACCTCCACTCGTTCCACGTACCCGCCAGACACCTCTGCTCCGCCCAACTGGCCCTGGCCACCGTCCCACAGATCCACAAAACTAGAGCCAGAGGAAGATCCTTCTCCCACTTTGCCACCAAAACACCCTGCCTCTCCACCTCAGGCATTCTCCGTCGCTGACCCAATTCAGAAAGGTTCTCGTGACCTGGCTCTTCGACTGACCTCAGCGTCCAGACTTATCAGCAGCTCCAGCGCCTTGAGACCCTCACTGGTCAGTAGCAGCGCTTTACAAACACCTGCTTGATTGATTGGTAGTATACACCATTGAATGCCAAATTCTGTGTGTTTTCCCGCACGTAAAATTGGTCCCATTCAATAATTCCCCATTCCATGCAGTTTTGCTTGTAATCACTGATGTGAATTCACACTCACTAGGTGCAAGTTACTCTTTGCAGAACTTGTGCCTCATTCTTGCCCATCATCAATGGTCTCATTATGTTTAACAAAGTCACTAAATGAGATTTGATCTTGGCCTTAAGATTGCTGTTGGGACCTTGCTTAGGGCAAATGTAGACACTGGGTTATCTGCAGAGTGAGGTAACTAGCTATAGGGTCAGGCATTAGACTTCAAAATACACTTGCCATATGCTTTTAGTGATCAAAGCAAAAATGCATAGTGTACCATGTCTTCTAACATTGCTTAGTGAGACAGCAGGAAGAATGAAAAGAGAACTTGGTCCTGATTATAAGTTACACAGTACAAAGGTAACATTAAAATTACATGCAGGTTTATCATGAAGGTGAGGTCATTTCTGCAAAAGTTCTGCAAAGAGTAACTTGCACCTAGTGAGTGTGAATCTGCACTAAACTGTGAAACTAAAAAAATCAAGTATTGGCAAAGCCAATAGGTCTTGCGTTTGGGACCTGGTGGCTGTGTCGATGATTTTGATCAATGCTCTACAGCAGGGGTACTCACAAACTTTCTGTCGGGGGCCAAAATTACAGTGTGGTTAGTGGCCGAGGGCCGCACTGATAGGGGTGGAGTCTGAGGGGGCGGGATCAGTGGGGGGCGGAGCTAGAGTAAAAAAAAAACCTTTCAAAACATTAGACAATGCTGTATTTCCCAATCAAATGCAACTACAAAGAGCACATTTTGATAATACATTTTTATTTGAACGCATTTAGTGAAAGTAATACAGCAAGTACAAAGGCAAACATAATGGTGGACAGGCCTTCAAGGTTAATCAACACTTACCACCGCTAAAGTCCACCTGCTGGTGCTAAGACACCAGGGCTTTTAAGATTTTGCGGCGCCTTCTTAAGTCTAGCACGGGAATGTGCTCCCTCAGGAGACTGGTCTGGGAGCCTGGTCAGGAATGCTGAACCTGATTCACCAGTTCCACTTCAGCAGCTCTGACCATAGCACCACATCCTCTCCCCCACTGATCACCATACTGCCCCACTTAGAGAAAATTGCAGTGCACTGACCCGCTATAAACACCTGGATGTGACTCAATTCTAATTACACACTTGACAAGAACAATATGCTGCTTAAAAAAAATTAACATCCTAGAAAACGCAAACACTCATAGGGAATGCAAGACTAAGTAAAGCATGTGAAATGTAAGCAGTGAGTGCTTTCGCATGAAAAGGTAAGGCCATGAATACAGGGCCCGGAAAGGACCCGTTTCATTGCCCATTGCTATATCCTTTCAAAACATAGGCGGTATGGCTTAAAAAGACCACATTCGTAAACACACAGACGCTGTATACATTTCGTTTTCCAATTCCAATTCCCATTCAGTACCTCCAGGCAAGGTGCACTTTCCCACACAGGGAAAACAATGTTGTTCAAAGAGGGGAGAAAACACAAGTATCACTTCACTGGCAAACACTGTAACGTGGCGCTAATGTGTTTAGGTGTAAATAAATCAATCTGGCCACCTTGCAACCACTGTCTTTCTTTAATTAGTTATTTATTTTTGACATTTGGAATGTTTTATTCCTCTCCACCCCGAGGCTGCACTGGTGTCAGAAAAAGACGTTTCCAGCAAAAATGTTTTCTTTTTTGGATCCATTTCACAGGGGAGCAAATAAAGGAAAGGAGGAAAGAGAAGGTAGTACCTGTTTCCTGAAGTCTTGGTTTTCCCTAACTGAGGAGCGAGACCGAAAGAGAGGGAAGACTCGGAGGCTTAGAGGCCGTCACCGGGGCATGCGCTCACAGTTATAGGGACTTGGGGAGGCTGCGCGCAGGAGCCATATGGACTAAATGTAGGAAAATATACATGACAAATGTTCCTGGTCGCATGGCTTTGCTGTATTAAAAAGCACGTTCGTATCCCAGGTCTCGCGCACAAACGATTAAAGAGCATAAACATACCTGTGCAGGCGCTGCTGTGAAGGTTCTCCGGGGATGCGGGCAGGATGGACGTCGTGAAGAGGGACACAGGAAGCTCACCGAAAGGTCCTTTAAAAGTCAGCTGTAACTAGCGCTAGTTACAGCTGACTTTTAAAGGGCGTGAGCTTCGTGTGACGTCAGAGGCAGGCAGGCCAATCAGATGCAAGCAGTGAATAAGCAGAGACGATGGCCGCAGGAGGAAACGTTGTGAATACGTATTAAAGCGTATTCACAGTTTGCTCCTGCGGCCATCTTCCCTGCTTACTCCCACCAAGGAAGTGTACTGTCATCGATCAAGGTCCGCGGGCCGCCAATGAAGGCCGGGCGGGCCGCCAGCGGCCCGCGGGCCGTACTATGAGGAACCCTGCTCTACAGGATCCTCGATGCTGTGCAGCAAGGCTAAAGAGTAAACAAAACAAGTATTGGCCAGGTCAATATGTCTCATGTTATTGGCTTTGCCAATTTCTTATAGCCATGTTGTACACAAGCGTGGTTGCTGTTCAGCAAGGTTAAAAGTTAGTGGGATAAAGGAGAGTGGAGTGGAGTGGGATGTCATAAAGGGAGCAGAGTGTCATAGAGTGGAAGGGCGTAGTGAGGAATAGAGTTGAGTGGCAAAGTGGAGAAGAGTGGCATAGAGTGTCATGGAGTGGTGTAGAGTAGAGTGGAGTGGAGTGGAGTAGAATGTTGTAGAGTAGAGTGCCATAGAGTGGAGTAGTGTAGGAGAGTAGCATAGAGTAGATTAGAGTGGCATAGAGTCTAGTAGCGTATCGTGGAGTGGCATAGAGTGTCACAGTGGAATGGCATAGAGTGGAGTAGAGTGGCGTAGACTGGAGCAGTGGAGTGGAGTAGAGTGGAGTATTGTTTCGTAGAATAGACTGGATTAAATTTGGCATGGAGTCGCATAGAGCGTTGTAGAATGGCATAGAGTGGAGTAGAGTGGAGTAGAGTGAAGTGGAGCGTCAACAGTGGAGTGTCGTAGAGTGGACTAGGGTGAACTGGAGTAAAGTACGGTGGTGCAAAGTAGATTTGCATACAGTGCACTGGGTTTGAGTAAAGTGGTGTAGAGTATACTGACGTAGAGTGCAGTGACAGAGTAGAGTGATGCAGAGTAGATTGCAGTAGTGGAGTGGAGTGCCGTGGCATAGAGTTTATTGTTTCAGAGTAGATTGAAGAAGAGTAGAGTGAACTGTTGCAGGGTAGAGGGTAGTGGTGCAGGGTAGAGTGCACAGGTGTAGAGTAGAGTGGCACATAGTGCAATGGCATAGAGTAGAGTGGTGTAGAGTGGAATGGCGTGGAGTGCAGTGGTGAAAAATAGATTAGAGTGGCATGAAGTGATGCAGAGTAGAGTGGCATAGAGTGTAGTGCGTGAAGTGCATTGGCATAGAGTGCAGTTGAGTGGTCCAGAGTAAAGTGCAATAGGATAGAGAGTGCAGTGGCAGAGAGTGCATTGGTATAGAGTAGAATGGTATTGAGTTCAGTGGTGGAGAGTGCATCATCATAGAGTGCATTGGCGTAGCGTGGAGCAGTATGCAGTGGTGCAAACAAGAGCGAGGTGGAGTGCACTGTCATAGAGTAGCGTGTTGCTGAGCAAAGTAGAGAGGTGTAGAGTGACGTGGTGTAGAATTCAGTGTCATAGAGTGCAGTGGTGCACAGTACATTAGAGTGGCATAGGGTTGATTAGCGTAGATTATAGTGGCATAAATGTAGAGTGCAATGGCATTGGGTGCTGAATAAATTGACGTAGTGTGCAATGGCATAAGTGTATTGGTTTTGATTAATGTGGGGCAGAGTGCACTGCCATAGAATGCAGTGTTGTAGAGTGGCATAGAGTGCAGTGGGGGTAGAGTGGAGTGGTGCAGGGTAGATTGCAGTGGCGTAGAGTGAAGTGGCACAGAGTAGAATGGCAGAGAGTGGAATAGAGTAACGTAGAGTAGATTGTTTTAGAGTACCGTGGAGTGGTGTAGAGTGCAGTGGCATAGACTGCAGTGGTGCAGAGTAGATTAGAGTAGCTTAGAGTGGATTTGCATAGAATGCTGTGGCAATGAGTGCAGTGGTGCACACTAGAGTAGTGTGGGGTAGAGTGCATTGGCATAAAGTAGAGTGGTGTAGAGTAGAGAGGCATCAAGTGAAGTGGGGTGGAGTGAATAGGTGCAGAGTAGAGTGCAGCGACGCAGTGTGGAGTGGCATAGTGTGAAGGGGAACCGGCATTTATGAGGAACCACACATTCTGTTACCCCACAAGCATTGCCACGCTTGCCTTTATCACACATATGCTGGCAGTGAGTGCTCTAGATTCAGAGCAGATGGGCGGGGAGAATACAAGGAGGAACAGGAAGGATTGTAATATGCAGGACCGGGACTTGGCTTGGCAGGTAGGGCTGGGGGGTGTCGGGTCGTTTTTAGGGCTGTGGGACGGATGTACGGCTCAGAGCAGGGAACTGGAGTTGGAGTAGTTTTTAGGGCTGGGTTATGGGGCTCATGGTGGGGGGGCGGGCAGTTTTTAGGATGGGGTGGTTTTAGGGCTCATGGCGAGGAGGGCTGGGGTAGTTTTCAGAGCTGGGGGCAGGGTTGGTTGAAGGGTTGGGGGCCGGGTTTTAGGGCTCAGGGCGGGGGCTGGTTATAATCTTTACAACATATATGCCTTTACCAATCATGCCGTAACAATGAAAATTCATTGTACAGGCATGCGTGGTAAAGGCTAGGCGAAGTGATGCAAAAACTCCTCCCGTGCTCCGCAGAGTTCTGCAAGTAGCACTTCTGGCACTGATTTTTAGCACCAGGAGTTTGTCCTGCCCTGTAAAATGAGCACAAACAGCACTACGCACATCGAAAGAGGGCACAGCTTCGTTCTGCCACTCGTGTAGATGTTCTACTTGAGCAGCATCATCCTCAATTCGAGAAGCCTAATGCAACCTGTCGTGACCACCCGCATTGAAAAATCTCTCTGGGAGGGAGTCTAGCGTGTGAGTTTTTCTCATGAGCACTCGCCAACTTTATGTTAGTGAGCCACTCGAAAGAAAAAACCCCGTTCCGTGTCACTTCGCTGAGTTTTGCAGAACTTCGAGCACTGGGGAGAACGCGGAGTTCACTCACCCCTAGTAACGGCATGCATGGAAAAGTTGCAGTCGTAATAAACACTGTGTTAAGGCATGCGATATAATCGCACACGTGGTTCTGTCATACAACCAGTGTGGAGTGGTGCTGAGTATAGTGCACAGACATATACTTTACAGACTCAGACACTGTATACTTGGATTACTGATAAGCTTATACAGTACAGAAATGATAATGTGTGGAAAAGTCATCACCCAGTATATTGATTTGTTTTAATCTTATTAAAATATTTGTTCCCATCACACTTCACAATTACCAAAAAATGAGCTACATTTGTGTTTTCCATATTCCATATTGAATATTCCACGCAGTGGCTTCCACCAACTCCAAACAATCCACTGATTAGGACAATAAAATGTGTCATTACCCATTACATCATCGCTTGTTTAATTATGTATTTTTTTGTTTACATCTGACAAGGTTTGTTTCTCCTGGCAGCACATTTCAAATATTTTTTTTAAAACTGCTGTAAATTAGACCTGGACTTTTGGCCATACGCGTACTGATAACAATTCGCTCCAGCTCTGTGGTATCATCCTTATCAAATACAGGAATGTTTAATTATATATCTAATTATGCTGAAAATGCAAGTTTAATTAACTTCTGACCTACAGGATTTAATGTTCTAATAAAAAATAATATAATAAATGAAAGGGAAATGTGATTTAATTCCATACAACTGCTACACTCTTTTGAATGGAATTTAAGTTTATTTGATGGTTCAAAGATGGGAGATTTGTTAATGTGTAAGGAATCCAGAACACAACAACTGAAAACAACTGGGAAAATAACATATCAATTTATCAATCCATAGTCAGAATACCACATTCTCTTTCTCTCTGCTACCCAAGATAAAAAAAGCTAATCATTTATAAAATTCTTTGGATCGGTGTCTTCATTTTGGTGTACTTATTAAATCATTGCTATTTGATAAACAGTTATGGGCTTCACATTTGTGGAGCATATACATGTATTATACCTTTTTATATAGTTATGTATCTATATAGTTATGACTTTACTCCTACTGTAGAAATAAAAAAAATGAAAAAAGGTCTTCAACTCTCTCCACTGTACTATTCTATTTGTCATTCTATACCTCTGTCAATAATCTGTTACCTCCACCTGACTCATCCCACCAAACATCATGTACTAATATGATCTCCCTACTAACTCTTTCTAGACTCTTCCCTCCTCTATCCCTCCGTTGACTCATCATAAATTTTTATATTGTGGTCTCCCAAATAACACTTTCTAGACTCTTCCCTCGAGTATCCCTTCTTTATTCCATTAGAATCCAAATACTTTTGCACCGCATCAGTTTGGAGTCTGTGCCCGCTTCTGTTCAGGACAAATAAGGGTTTTTTTCTGTTTATATATATATATCTATGTAAATATATGGCCAAGTTACTTAAAAGTGGGAATGAGAGCTTAAAGTATGTTAATCACGTTGGTCTAATTAAATTCACATGCAGCACATGTATATGCTGATGAAAACATGGCGCTCATTTACGTATGTGTATGTGTGCGTGTATATATATATATATATATATATATCTCAATCATCTACTGCCAGATGCCAGTAGGTAATTATAGTTAGGACCGTGATTCAATAGGTAAAGTGTTTTTTGACTTGTCTATATCTTTGGCGCAGGTTGACGAACCTTCACAAAATGTTCCAAAAGGCGCCCTGGTGACTCTAGCTGTGCACAGAAAGTTTTGGGAGATCTGTCAAGCGGGGCCAAGAAAAAGGTGGGGGGGGGGTATAAAAAAGTGTGTTTCCCATGTTAATTCCCATAGAGTCTTTTGACAGGCCTGCAGCCCGAACGGACTGAATTACACAGAAGTTTGCAGAAAAGTAGCTATTGGTTTGCAGATTACACTTTCAGTTATTCGGTGTAAATCCATTCAGTAGTTTGCGGTAAATTAAAGGAAATCCTAATTTGTATATTTATGATCGTTAAGCTTTTGCAAATAATAACAAGCTCATGCAGAGATCTGAAGAGCTCAGATTGGCTGTCAACACTTCAAGCAGGAAGTGTTGGTAGCCATCTTTGGACTCTGCTTCAGCCGAGTCGTCCCAAAAAATGCACACAAAAAAAGAAAAGAGGGCAGGGTACGAATTCCTTAATGCACAGACCTCCCCGGGCACTACCACCTCCTCCCCAGGGATTTAAATTAAAAACTAGATAGGGTGGCCGGGCAGACGTCCCGGATTCAGCGATCACCACTGCCCCGGGACCAACACCTCCACTACGCCTAATACTTTTTAAAAATGAAGGAGGGTGGCTGGACGGCCCCCCTCCTGGGCCATATAGGGCCCCAGGAACCACCACCTTCCAGGAGTCGGCCTGTGCACAAGAGCCATATTTGGTCTCGGGGACCGCTTCACCCCAGGCTAGCTCCTGCTATGGCAGCGGCGGTGGCACCTATTAGGGGCGGGTGGGTGAGAGGGTGTAAAAGAAAAAGAAAACAACTTACCTGAGCCGCGTCCCTCATCTGTCATCCCTTCGCCATCTCGCTGGGCCAGAACAGGAAGCACCAGATGCCCCATAGCCAATCTTAAAGCTGCGATGCAGCGTTGTCATTGGTCTGAGCACCATGGTTTGGCACTCAGACCAGCAGTGGGAGACATGGAAAGTACGCATGAATGTTTGGCCTGCCCGAGACGGCCGGACAAATATTCATGCACATTTGGAGTGGACAAACCACTCCTCCCCCTGCTCTTGTGTGAGCAGCCCAGCCCTACTCCTCGCGCAAAGCAGAAGCAGCAAGAAAACGTAAAATGATAATAACTTTGAGTTATTATCATTTTATGTCTCCTTTATTTTAACTGCTGCGTCGCAGTGGAGCAATGCTCCTCCACCTTTGCAGAGGAGGCCCCACTGTGCTATGGCCCGGGGTGCCCACCCCCCGGAACATAGCGGTTTGCTTTTGTTACAACTCCTGCCAAGCAAAAGTTAACACTGCTTCCAGCAAGATGGAACTGTCAAACCGCTACTGCTTGCTGGAAGTGAAGTTTTCATCTGTTTTGCAGGGAAAGAGATGAAAATATTTCTCTTGCATGCAGGGAGCTGCATTTCCAGCTTTGAGGCTCCCCCCGCAGTCCCCAACATGCAGACTCGGTGACCTGGATGGAACCAGGGCACTCAGATAGACATGGCCGGGCTTCCCTATGCTGAAATCGGGCCGGGGATGCAGCCCCAGGATGCTGGGCTCCCCAGGGCCGTTCTGGCCCTGATGCTCATTTCATGGAAATCAAACCTCAACAAGAAGCATTGGGTGAGTGAATGGGTGTGTGAGCGGCTGTATAGGTCAGTAAGTCTGTGGGTGAGTAGCTGTATGGGTGAGTGTGTGGCTGTGTGAGGGGCTGGTTGAGTGAGTGACTGGTTGTATGAATGGCTCTATGGAGGAGTTAGTGGTTGTGTGAGTGCTTGTATGGGTCTTCGAATGAGTATGTGAGTGGTTGTGTGGGTGTTTGAGTGGGTGTATGAGAGGTTGTATAGGGGTGTGAGTGGGTGTGTGTGGTTCTGATGTCATAAGTGATGCCATTGGAAACGTATTGAGTGATGTCATTAGTGATGTCACTGACCATGTCATGAGTGATGTAATATGTGAGGTCTTCAGCAGTGCATTGTGGGGCAAATGATATAGTTAGCACAGGTAACTATAACTGCTAAATTTCAATGGTTTTGCACCAGTGAAATCTGAGCCTCATTATAATGCTCCTGTAACTTTTGTTTTTTTCAGTGAATTTTCATGGTCTTTTTAGTAAACATATCTATCTATCGAGCTGTCTGTCTATCTGTCCATCTGCCTTCTATCTATCTGTCTGTCTGTCTGTCTGTCTATCTATCTATCTATCTATCTATCTATCTATCTATCTATCTATCTATCTATCTATCTATCTATCTATCTATCTATCTATCTATCTATCTATCTATCCCTCTATCTATATATTATACACATACATATGTAAATATACATATATACATATTTTAACATAATGTAAACATTATTAAAAATAAATATTATAAGATATTTTAATATCCTTTTTTATTTCAACATAAATGTAACTTTAATTTTTCAAAGATAACGTTATTAATTAAATATTCATTATTTTGAATATATTAAATGACAATAAAATATTTTTTCTAAAGTTTAGAATTAAACGTCCCACCGAAAGTAAAAAATATATTTTTGTGATATATATATTGTATTGTATTGTAATTGCATTTATATAGTGCTTACCATCCCTGACACGGTGTCGAAGCACTTTTTTGGAGAGTTGCACACTACTCCAGAACCCAAAAAGGATTAGTGATGAGTTAGTATAGGGAAATATGAAATTAGTTTGAGTGGTGGACATGTCAGTCTGCTATTTGGATTGAAAAAAAGATAGTGGAGGAATAGAAGAGGGAAGGGTTTGCATTTATAAAGCACTTGCTACCCCTGATGAGATGTTGAAGAGCTTTTCAGCAGGTAGCACGCTACTCAGGAACCCAAACAGGATTAGTAGGGCATTAGTAAAGGAAAACATGAAATTCATTTGAGCGGTGGACAGGTTAGTCTGCTATTTGGATTGAAAAGGAATAGTGGAGGGATAGCAGAGGGAAGGGTCCAGAAAGTTGTTTTTTGGAGTTCATAGCAGTAGGAGGAGGTTTGAGATGAGCAAAGGGGAGGTAGAGAGGGAAGAGTCAGAGGGAAGAGTTTAGAAAGGCTTGTTTGGGAGATCTGAAAGCAAAATGTATGAGTGATGCAAGGAGGGGTAGAGGAGGGAAGAGTTTTGAAAGGTTTATTTTGGGGATCATATTAGTGGAATGGGGTTTGGGATGAGTGAGAGTGGAGGTAGAGGATATACTGAGAGAGGTATAAAGTGAGAAATATGCTAGTGCATTGGAAAGAATAGTAGAATGAGGTTTGAGATGAGTCAGAGTTGAGGTGAGGTGGGGATATATTGAGGGAGGTATAGGATGAGAAGTGGGGTAGTGCATTAGATAGAATAGTAGAATGAGGATTGAGATGAGTCAGAGTGGAGGTAGAGGATATATTGCAAGAGGTATATGATGAGATATAGGGTAGTCGGTAGTGCATTGGAGATGCTTAATTAGAAGCAAAGTAATAAATATAAAGATGCATAAGTAAGTAGAAGCAATTGAAGATAAATAGTTCTAATAAAACATTTACTTATTTATGCAGTCACCTATGTACATGTTGAACATAGACTGATATAACTATAAGTAATATGTTATTGCATTAATAATGTTATAACATGGTCCTGCCGCTGCTATAAGATCTTGCAATCACTGACTATTTCTGTCGTAAAGGATTATATTGTGGTGAATAATCTAGTTCTAGTCTTAGTCTAGCCACTTTACTTTGAGTTGGGCTGTGGTGTACCCTCCACCAAATGGATCACCTTGATGGAACTATTCCTGTGGCTCAGTCCCTAGGAGTTTGTAAGATCATGAAGTAGTATTTTGCTTGGGGTTGCGTGCTTAGTCAAACATGCAAATGGAATTGCCCTTTTTCACGCTTTAGGGTCCATCGTTGGCTGGACACTCATCAAGGGCATGGCTTTCAACAGGGCTGTTGTTGACCGGACAGTCATTGGCAGAGCATTCATCAACATGGTTGCCACTGACAGGGCAGTAATGGATACTGGTTTCTTTTTCGTCGCCAGGGTTGTCATCAATAAGGGAGCTTCAACAGGTGTAGATGATCAGTGTCATGGTCTTAGGTTTCTTCAACAGTGATAATGTCATTGGCATTGTGGTTTCTAATGAGGAACTAATGTTGATTACTTTACTTTTCCTGCTTGAAGAGAAGCTGGGGGTGGCATAAACGAGAATACAGTATTGCTCTTCTTCACTGGCAATGGATGGGCAGGTCTGTGCAATTATTTTTTTTACATTAATCACATTTCTCCTGTGGCTCAACAAAGGTGAAGTCTAAGTCATTCATTGAAAATGCCTATTTTTTTAATTTTTTGAGGTTTTTCTATGGCGTGTGTGCTTTTCTACTGTGCAGGCCGAATGCATTGGGTTGATTGATCTCTTATAGAGGGCGTATTGACAGCTTTAGATTTTTAAAGCCACCTCAGCAGCCTTCCCTCAAGGTTAGAGGGGTTTCAGCTGATTTCAAGTCTCATGAAGTCTAATTTGGAATCAGGGCAAAAAATGCATACCCTGTGAGGATCATACGAGAGGGTTTTAAAGTAAAAATATGACTTATATGTCAAAAGACAGCAATGCTCTGGAACTCCCTTTTGACACGATGCATGGTAAAAAAATGAAGTGAGATGGTCTCGGGGAGACATGAGTTACAGGACACTCTCACCTCACTGGCATGAATTTGAGTGTTTTATGATCAGGTGAGTGTGCTGCTAAAGTGACATTGGTTCAAGGCATTTCAGGCATGCTATGTTCTCATACTGCTATTATAAGGTTACGGTAGGACAACTTGGAATGATACAAGCATGTCAATCTATGATAAAAATACAATGATGGAGCTAGAGTTCAATTTGGTTTACGTTTTCTATTCTAACCTCAAAGCTGTGGAACTCTGTAGTAATTTAACGTTTTAAAGAGCATGGGGCTTCAGATCATTATTTCTGGTAGGAGTTATTGATGTTCTAGAAGGAACCTTGCTAACATTGCCCAGTGGGTAAGGGAATCAGGAAAGAGGTCGCTTAGTGAGATTAGAATTCTGCATGTAGCACACTGATCAAAGGCAGATCAGAGCAGTGGCGGTCCATGCAGGTAAGCGCGGCGGAGCGGGAGCGGGGTGATCCAGCGGGTTACCAACCTCAGGTACTCACTTACTATACATTCACTTCGGTCCATAAACACACTCATTCATGTAAGCTAGTAAATACCGCTAGGGTCAATTTATTGTGCTAATACCTGTAAGATTAATTTTGTCTGATTATATCTTACCGAACCTCTTGATCCAACGTATTTTCCTCTGGTCAATGGACCATTTAGTTAGCTGAATAGGTGAAATATTACATATAATAAACCTTTATTGAATAACCACAGACTCGGGAGAGTTTAAAATGTTTATCTACTAAATTCATGTGAGCCAAGAACCATAATACAGTTAGAACACCGTCTCTGACAAGGAGAGTAGGAGAAAATAATTCAATCAGAGTAGTTGTTAAACAAAATTATTACGATGACAGAACCTGTGTAGGGAGGAAAGAGAGAACAGTACATTGACAATACTACACAGAGTTATATTTACCTAGTATGGTGTGGAAACCAACCCCTTGGTCAAGGAACTGGGAAGAGCCCCCTGGGACAGATCAGGCGACCAAAGCTCAGGACAGGACAGATGACCTCTTCTAGATACGGCGCCTGCGCCGCACCCCTCTCTGATGCTGTTTTCCTCCTCGATTCTTCCGCTATGTTCTCTAATATGTGCCTCCTCGATTCTTCCGCGATGTTCTCTAATTAGGAGCCTCCCCTATTCTTCTGTGATGTTCTCTAATTAATTGGCTCAAAAGTTCTAAGTCTGGACTTGGATCTTCTTCAATATTTTCTCAAATTTCGGACAGCATCTCAGTCTCTCAGCATTCTCTGTCTCTCTGTGAGCAACTAGTCTAACTATCTCTATTATACCTTTCTAATGGCATGTACCACCCCTGAATGTTTCGAATTTACGAAACTCCTAACTCGGATTGGACAAGGAAAGGGGAGATTATCATCACACCATGCTAAATTTAACCCCTTGTGTGCCCATGACGAGCTGGACTCGTCATGGGCCGCGGTTGCGCTGTGCCCATGACGAGTCCAGCTCGTCATAAACCCCGCCCGCTAATGTAACGGCCGGCACAGGGCGGGGAAAGGGCGTGGCACACAAGGGGTTAATACATTTCTTTAAGCTCATTGTTCTATGTTCCCTCCCCTTAATTTACTTTCCCATGCTTTATTTCCCACCCGTATTCATAAATTAATCAATACAAAGTATACAGTTTTATTAACATTTCTTCCCTTCTCAGGACATCATGCTTGTTCTCAGGACATGTTTCTTTTTCTACTTTTGGATGACATTCAAGGCTTTGCACCACGGCTCCTAGGTCATTTCGAATGCGCATGCGGAGTAGTCACGTGATGCGCGAGTTTCAGTCCTGCATGGAGGCCCAAATACGAACTAATAGAGAGGTCAAAGAAAGTGAGAATTAAAATCAAAAATAAATGATTTCACTGTATACCACTTATCTCTACTCTATTCATGTTTACTTATATAAATCTTACACATTAGCATTTTAGTAAACTTACATGGTTTAGTTTCAGCAAAACATGCGCATTATCATGTGAGATTCAAGCGGCCATTTTAAAGGCAACCGCACAGCTGCAAAGATTTCCCTCCAAGCAATAGTACGTCATGCTGCGTAGATGCAGTAGATGCATACGCAATGCAGAATCCCGCATTTGGTGGCCATTTTAGAGACACACGGATTACTTGTTGGTAATATACATAAGCAAGCTTCCCCTAGATTCTGTGTGTGGATTTTCTGATGCATTATTAGTATTTACGAACACAATTATTTCGGTACTACAAGTTATTTGAGAGGATTGCTTCCGAGCAAGTCTCTTTTGAATGAGTCCTTGCTCCATCAAGCAGGAAGTCGATAGATGACAGAAGAGGTAAAGTAAAAAAAAAAGAAATCCTATTCTATCGTCTGTCGTCATCCTCCCCCGCCCCACTGTGCTTACCTGCAGGTACCGCTGCTGGGTAAAAGTTCAATTACACTCTGACAACCAACCTATTTAGAGACTCCATAAAGCAGGCACTTTTTTTATCAGAGCTGCTGCTGCAGTGAATATACTGAAGCTTTACCCAGTTGGTGCAATGTTTGAAAACAGCTTTCTTCCTGCACATGGGGATCATTGCGCATTCTCTCTACCCAGGACTGCCAAGCAAGCCCTGACAGTCCTGGGTAGGAAAAACTTGTGATGTTCGTCCACCTTGATTAAGACAGGGCAATATCCACTTTGATCTAACAGCCTTATTGCAGACAGGTTTCAGGTCTAAGGTTGCACAGACGTTAGCGGCTTTGTCAGAGGAAACGCTGAGCTTCTCATACTCTAAATAGAAAGGGGGAACCACAGGGTTGCCAGGTGGGCACAGCAGTGATGCTCTTGTTCAAAGTATATTAAGTGATGTGCAGAATTATTTACGCATAATTTAGATATATTTTAGTAAATATTAGTTCTTCATTAATTTGTAAATTTAAAAATGTAAACAAAATACTTTAAAATACATTAACAGTACAATAATAAATACATTTTTATTTTTAGTTAATTTGTTTAACATTAAATGGACATTTATATTTTGTTCAATAGTTTAAATAATGTAATTAAATTTAAAATTGTTTCTTATGGGGGTTTATTTTAAGTCCCTGCCTCCATTGTTTTGTATGGGAAGGTGCTGCAGTACTAGGGGTGAGCCATGTGTGGTATTGGACTAGAACACAATTACTACTCCTTTTGATCCGTTTTGGCTACAGTGACTTTAGAAGTGCAGTTTGTAAATAGCAATAGGCTTACTCTTTTGTTGGTGGGTGTTGGTCCTTCCCCGAAACCCTCATTAGCTCTCTCTAAACCCATCCTTACTCTCCCCAAACCCCCCTGGGTTCGTACTATGTATGCCCCTTTTTCCTGCCTCTCCCCCTGCTCCCTCACATATTTACTACTAAGGGCCCGATTCTGATGTGGTTTGGAAAGCTTCCCGACCGAATGGGTTTGGGAATGGTTTCCAACCTAATCGGATTGGGAGAGTCCAACCGACCGAGTATGATGCATCCGGATGCTTCCAGATACGATTTGGTTGGACACCCATTGACTTCAATGGGAGCCTTTGTTCCGACTTAGAGCCTGATTACGATGCGGTTAGGAAGGCCTCCTAATGGCATTTGCTCCATCTGAATTGGATCGGGAACGTGTCTTTACGACCAAGGGCCTGATTCTAATGCGGTTAGGAAGGCCTCCTAACTGCATTTGCTACATCCAAATCAGATCGAGAACGTGTCTTTTCGACCAACTTGGAAAGGTTTCCGACCAACCGAGTATGATGCAAGTATGATGCAAGTTAGGCTTTATGAATATCCTAATCCGAACCTGACGACATTTGGAATGACTGAGCCGTACGGAGCAGACTCGTATGTCTCTACAGGCCGTGTTTCCTAATAACCGAGTACGATGCCGGATTTGGACAGCCTTTCTGAATCGTGCCGTCTGACTCAAATCGGCAGTCAAAATCAGACTTTGAGGGCCCATAGTGGGCCCCCCTGCACCCAAAGACTTCCCAATCGGGCCCGTGGGGATACCCATGGGTCCTGCGGCAGGCACCAGGGGGTGCCCGATTTTCCTCAGCCAGCCCTTTCTTCAATGGAAGCCTATGTATTCGGTCGGAACAAAGGCTCCCATTGAAGTCAATGGGTGTCCAACCAAATTGTATCTGGAAGCATCCAAATGCATCATACTCGGTCGAACTCTCCTGATCCAAATTGGTCACAAACCATTCCCAAACCCATTTGGTTGGGAAGCTTTCCAAACCGCATCAGAATTGGGCCCCGAATGGGAAAGGATTCCGACCGACCGATTACGATGCGAGTTAGGCGTTAGAAATATCATAAACCAAACCCGATGGCATTTGGAATGACCAAGTCGCACGGAGCAGAATCGTACGTCTCTACGTGCCACGTTTCCGAACGACTGATTACGATGCTGGATACAGACAGCCTTTCTGAATCGTGCCATCCAACTCCAATCGGCAGTTGGAATCAGACTTTGGGGGCCGTAGTGAGCCCCCCTGCACTAGGAGCCTTCCCAATCAGGCCCGTGGGAGTACCCTTGGGTCCCCCCTTACCAGCCATGCACAGCATGGCAGGCACCAAGGGGTGCCCGCCACTGGGTGCGTGATTTTCCCCAGCCACCCCTTTCTTCAATGGGAGCCTATGCATTCGGTCAGAACATAGGCTCCCATTGAAGTCAATAGGAGTCCAACCCAATCGTATCTGGATGCATCCGGATGCATCATAATCGGTCGGTTGAACTCTCCCGATCTGAGTCAGTCAGAAACCATTCCCAAACCGATTCGGTGGGAATGCTTTTCTAACCGCATTGTACCCCTGGTGCCTGCCACACTGTGCATGGCTGGTAAGGCGTAACCCATGGGCATCCCCACGGGCCCAATTGGGAAGGCTCCGGGTGCAGGGGAGCCCACTATGGGCCCCCAAAGTCTGATTCTGACTGCTGATTCGAGTTGGACGGCATGATTTGGAAAGGCTATCCAAATCCAGCATTGTACTTGGTCATTCGCAAACGTGACCCATAGAGACGAACGATTCTGCTCCATACTGCTCAGTCATTCCAAATGCCATTAGATTCGGATATTCCTAACGCCTAACTCGCATCATACTCGGTCAGTCAGAAACCTTTCTGAGTCGGTCGTAAAGACACGTTCCCGATTCGATTCGATTCAGACCGAGCAAATGCCATTAGGAGGCTTTCCTAACCACATCGGAATCAGGCCCTAAGTAGTAAAATTACATGTGTGAGGATCTCCACATTGAAAGGATAGCAAAGGTGGGGATTTACATTACAGGTTTTTGGATTACATTTTAAAGTCAGTATGTAGTACTACTGTAGTACTACTTTATGTACTACAAAATGCTGTTTGTGAATTGGGCCCATTAAATGAGGGACAGTTTTTATAGGTTTTTGCTGAATACTAGTCTACGGAACCTAATCTTGTGACAAAGACATGTTCCTTTCAGCAAAACATATTTAATTATTAGAAGCAAGGGCCTTCACTCGGAGGAAGTGCACAATATCCATGGATGCAATACTGAGCTCATTATGCTCCCAAAATCCTGCTTCCATTTGCCGATAATGGAAATGAGGTTACGCATAGCAGAAATGTGTAAATGTACTACCCTGAATAAAAATGGATTCTCTGCCTACTAGAATCATGAAACTTAGTAAGCATAGCTGAGGCTAAAGAATATTTCAAATTAAAAAGAAATGACATCGATATATAAATATGTAAAATATATTGCTACACATCGCGTCAGGCAGATATATAGAAATCAATAATGCTGCACTACATAGTAATATAGGACTATATATGCTTATGATTTCACATTCTCTTAATTTTTCCGGCAAGATAAATTCTCTACACCAGTTCAATTGAAAAGATCCCTATTACTTCCTTTTATTACATCTTTATTGTCAATTTCCTCATCATCCTCAGAAACAACAAGCATATGCAGTTCCAACATTTTTGAAAAAATGTGTTGTATGATGCGCATTATTAATTTTATTTAATTGTAGCTGGGTCTGGTGGCTTAGTGGACTCATGTGTCCACTATAGGGGCCTATGTTTGACCTCATGGTCACAAGTTCAAATCCCGTTGGGTCCATTCAGACTTTCATCCTTCTGAGGTAGATAAAATGAGTAGTATTGGGTAACAATAAACATCTGTTATTCAGCGCCAAGAGGCCCTTCAGGGTGAACATGTGCTTTACAAGTCACATTATGTTATATAAATAAAACAATTGCAGTAATTGATTCAAATATTTTCATTCCTCAGGGTCCAAAGACTACCATGAGCCACCTTCAGATGCCACTTGGGGTTAGGTCTGACCCACTCTGTATCTCGTGTAGTTTTTGGCACTCTCCTTAATCATTCCTATCTCTTTGTGTATACTAAGGGAAGTGCTGAGAAGGTGGGTGCAACATTCAGTACCTACAATAGCACACACTCCCTCTTCTGCACCTAAGAAGTAAACTAATGCCATTCTATTTTTAATTAACATACTGCCATTGGTGTCTAATTGTTTTCTTACTAAGTCCAAAGCGATTGCAGTAGAATTAGCAATTTCCTCTAGGATCTATGCATTTCTTCTTATTCTATCTAAAACAACAGTCATCGAGGTATATGGAAATTAAAGCAGCGAAGAATCTAGTTGTTGCTGAAACAGCCCGCCTACCCCTCCTCTGCTCCAAAGGATGATCATCAAAATATCTCATAGAGTGAATAATGTATCCTAGATAATAAGCCTCAGTCCAATATAGGGTGATAAGTTTTTACGGGTGGACCCCAAGAAAAAACTACCCGGCCTGGGTCAGTATTACAGTACGTTGAAAATAATGGTCGAGGTAGTTCTATTTCTCATAAGAATTGCACAACAACAGAAAACAATTCACCACTATAGATTCAAAAGCAAATTCAAAAACAGAAATTTAATTTCCATAGGTAACACCAGCATTAAATGCGATTGTCAATCAAAGCATTAATGGGTCGCAATGTATTAGTTCCAAAACATTGGTAGTACATAAAGTATTCACAGTGCTCTCAGTGTGAGAAGAAAGGAAGATGGGGCAATGGTAGTGGATTGGTGAGTGAGGGACAGGGTAAAGGTGTTGTGACAAAGACACAATTCAAATTATATACAAAATGACCTTTCCAGCCTATTAAAGGTCTGTTAGTTCCTGTACAAACATTGCTCATAGGTACGTTTTCAATTGATTTATTCCATTCTATGAGCTGGTGGGTGTTTGGGTAAAACGGTCTACATTTCGACCCCAGCAAGATGGAGGGTGAGTGGTGTCCTCACGTCGGGGTCTTCGTCAGGACAAATTCTTGGGGTGAGCACTTGTGTAAGGAAGGATGGGCAATGTACGATCCTTAATGGGCTCTCAAGAGGATCCTGAAAATTTCTGTCGCTTATCTTGCAAACGGGGTAGTCATTCTCCCGGTGCAAAAGATAGAGTGAATCCAGATCAGGGTCTCCTCAACGTGGCTGGGCAGCTCGAACAATGACATTGCTTTGATTGACAATCGCATTTAATGCTGGTGTTACCTATGGAAATTAAATTTCTGTTTTTGAATTTGCTTTTCAATCTATAGTGGTGAATTGTTTTGTGTTGTTTTGCAATTCTTATGAGAAATAGAACTACCTCGACCATTCGTTTCAACGTACTGTCAGTCCAATATAGGGGCAGCCAGAGTTAGGCTTGTGACTAAATAAATAAATGACCTCCTTGTGGATGGCCCTTATGAAACAATAGCCCATGAGTAAGACAATATTCAAAAGGCGGTAATTCAAATGAAATATTCTCTACTGTTAAATCATATTTACTGTGATCAAGAAAAACACTAGAGATGTTTGCTTCTTGGTGCTCACACATAAATCCTTGTTCAGTCATTTCAAATTGAGTCACATCTGAGATGTCACATTTCAAAGGATTGTTAAACTTTTTAATGTTTGGGTAGGAAGTGGGGGGTCATTACAAATGATGGGTACTTGTATCAAAGGAACGCTGTCCCCCACATCAACAGGCATATGCATGCAATCCAGAATCTGTCTGTACTTTTCCAACAAATACAATACATAGGAGTTACCTTCATATGCAGAGTGATGGGCTCAGTGCAAGAGAAGATTTAGTGCAGTTTTATCTTGGAAAAATTCCCCAGCAAGGATGTATCCCACCACCAACTCAGAGCAGCTGCAAAGATAGCTGATTAGGCTCACACAGGGATTCAATGTCCAGAAAGAGGAGATTGCTTACCTAGGAGGAGGTAGTATTGATGAGAGATTACAGTGGCAGCATCATGTATTGGTGGTGGAACAGGCAATGAAGGTGGACATGAAGAGCTTGTCCCACTGACATTTAACTGGCTGCAGCAGGGGCCATTTTTGCAGGAGATCTTGGTCCAGGAACAGATCCAGACCCAGAAGCAGACACAGGATCACTGATGTCATTAGGATGAGCAGCTCACTTGTAGTGAGAAGAAGGGCTCCAAATTGCCAGAGCACAACATTTGACAGTTGTGTTTATGATAAGTATGATCTGATAGATCCCATTCTAACGAGGGTGCAATGCGGTCTTCCTCTGGTGCAAACAGATATTAACCCACTCACCAGGCTGGAGGGAGCAGCAGGCCTTCGGGACTTCGGGAAGGTTGCTTGCTCCTGAAAATGGAAACTCTAAAGACAATGTATAAGCTTCTGCAATATCATTTAATAGTAAACCAATTTGGCAATAGGGACTGGGAGATTTGAGAGAAGCATTCTGAGCCAACTCATGACTTTTTCATGCTGCTCAACTTTGACTTCTTGGAAACAATTGTGCTGAGGGACAGTGATACTAATGGTAGGACATAGAACTATTTTCTATATCTTGTTCTTAATTGCTCCTTTCGACCTTGTTATTGGACTCTGGGTGATAGGCACAGTGATCTACTCCTAGGGCCTTGCAAATTGCCTGCACTAGCGCTGACACAAAATGTGTTTCGTGGTCACTGCTGATTTGGTTTAGTATCTCACATTGAGGGATAAAGTCTCCGAGTAATTGCTTAGCTACTGCAATGGTACGGTTCCACCAATCCTGGAAAAGACACATGATAACCAGAACATATGAATATTTGTCAGCAGGCTAGTCTTAATTCCTTTCCCAATATTGTGCAACAGGCAAGTGGCACATGATTGGCAATAACTCTAGACTATGGAAGCAAAAGGAGCATATCAATGGGTTGCCGTTGCATGAATCATGGCATTCCTACCCACATGGGCTGCTCCATGATACAACCTGGTGAGTTTGGGGAGCAGAAATGTTGGTGTGACTTCATACCCACTGCTGTATCTCCACACCCTCAAAGCTATTGCTGCTCGATCCAGAACTGTTCATTTTCAGAGGCTAGTTCCTGTAGTTGAGGCAATTCTTCTAAAGATGGTACAGGAAATAAATCAGTTCTCATAAATATATAGCAACATCAGTGGTCTTAGGGAGTACAGCATTTTTAGCAGCTGAATTGACTTGGGCATTGCCCTTCAAAACATCATCATGAGGAGGCTGGTGTGCAGCATACATCACCAATGCCACTGTTAGATTTGGGATCTCTAGTTGGCAAAGGTAGATACCTTCGACCAAGTAGGGGCCCTTGCGTCTAGTCAGGGTAAGGGGGTACACTGCTAAAATAACCCCTGCTCACACCCGTGGTAGCTTGGCACGAGCAGACTGGCTTATCTCCGAGGCATTGTGTAAAGCATTTTTGAACACATACAGTAACCCAGTGACAAGACTACAGATGAAAACCACACAAGTTGTAGTATAAAAATAAGTAGTCTTTATATAGTTTTAACGCAAGACCATAAACAACAAAAATCCACAATACTGTACTTTAAAAATGGTAGAAATAGCTTAGTTCTCTTTAGATGTTAAAATGCGACACTTTGAGTTCAATGTACCTTAGGATGTGTAACGCTATACGATGAAAGTGTTGCAGGGAAGGTGATGCATTGGTTCCTTACATGCAAGAACGGTGATGCGTCGGGTCCCTACAGATGCGTAGGGGATGCATTGGTTCTTCTCTGCGAGGGGAGATGATGCGTCGGTTTCTTACTGCGCTTCCGTGGCGATGCGGCTCATAATGCCGTGATGCGGTGAAGATCCGGTACAATGCGACAAAGATGGCGTCTTCTTCTTGATGCGACACGATGTGTGCACGTCCGACGGCGACTCAATGATTTTTCTGAGCCACGACAGGCCCTGCGACACGCGTCCCAGTGATGCGGCGGCATCTGATGCAAAGTCGATCCTCCACTCCGGCGATGCAAGGCGCTTCGGCAACGATGCGACAACTGCAGCGGTGACACGCTTTCCCAGCGATGCGACAACAGCAGCTGCTGCGGCGACACGCTTCTCCGATGATGCAGCGGCATCTGGTGTGACGTCGATCTTCTTCTCCGGCGATGCGAGCCGCTTTAGCATTGTGAAGCGACAGCGGCAGTTCGGCGACACGCTTCTTCTATGTGCATCGCGCTTCCAGCTCCTTGCGACACGCAGTCCCTCAAAAAGCCCAGCACAGCAGCAGGTACTTCCAAAAGACTCTTGGGGAGCTGGTTGGTGAAGTCTCTTGTACCTGAGACTTCAGCAGGAGGCAAGCTCTTTCTCAAGCCCTTGGAGATCCTTCACAAGTTGATGAAAGTACACACACAGTTCCTCTCTCCTCTCTTTGGCAGTCAGGCAACCATTGCAGGCCAATCCCTCAAGCTTAGGGATAGACTCTCATCAGTCTCTCTGGTTCCTCTCCTCAGCAAAGGTTTCTTCTTGTTTCCCAAAAGTGATCTAAAGTTCTGGGGTCTGGGTCCCCCCTTTTATACACCAATTCTCTTTGTTCTCTGAAGACAGAGGGGCCTTTGCCTAGTCTAAACCAGTTCTAGTCAGTCCTGTAGCACTCTGTTTACATGACTCCTTCTTCCTTTCACAGTGTAGGCCAGGGACATCAGACGCACCACAGGAGGTGGAGCCAGCATTGTGGAGGGAAGGCACAGCCCTATTCAGGTGCCAGGTGCAAATCCTCCCACCCATCTACATGCAGATCTCTCTATTCAGCCCTGTGCTAACTCACCCTGTCTCATGGAATCCCCCAGCCCCTGTCACTCAAACTCCAGACAAGGAATACACAACCTAGCAGAGGCAGGCTTGGATGGTTAGACAAGAAAATGCCCACTTTCTAAAAGTGATATTTTCAAACACAGAATGTTAAAACCAACTTCACTAAAATATGCCTTTTATCATTCTGAGTTCAGGCATACTAAACTCGAATTTCTACCTAATTCCCTGAGTCAGTTAGAATTATAAAATGTAATAATCAAACTGCCCATTCTGGCCTATGGGGAACATTTAGCCTTGCAATAGTGAAAAACGAAAATGGCTGTAATTCACTATCAGGACATGCCACACACACCAGGGCATGTCCTACCTTATACTTACAATGCACCCTGCCCTAGGGCCTACCTTAGGGGTTACTAATATGCAGAAAAGGGAAGGTTTAGGGACTGGTAAGTGGGTGCACATGCCCAGTCAACATGGCAGTACCAGACTGCACACGGGCTCTGCAATTGCAGACCTGAGACACACTTTTACAGGCTGCTTCTGTGGGTGGCACAACCAGGGCTGCAAGCCCACCAGCAGCATTTGGTTTACAAGCCCTGGGCACACTCAGTGCACTGTACTAGGGTCTGACAAGTAATTCATGCACACTCAGTGCACTGTACTAGGGTCTGACAAGTAAACCAGCCAATCATGGAATCACTAATCCAACATCAATTTACCATAGGGAGAACATATGCACTTTAGCACTGATCAGCAGTGGTAAAGTGCCCAGAGTCATACAACAACCAACAACAGGTCAGAAAAAATACAGGAGGAAGGCAAAACGTTCAGGGATGACCCTCCAAAAAAGGGCCAAGTCCAACAGCCACCTTTTCTGGTAATTGCAAAGCATTCAAAAGATTTTTGATACATTGCCTGTTTTTAATAGGGGTTCCAGCTCAGGTTAGGAAACCTATTTTCATCCATTGGAGCCCAACATCATGCATCACTACAAAATGTGCACTTTGTGCTCAAGTATACAGTAACAATCTTTTCTTTGACTAGGATTGGAATTGCAATTTGAGGCGATTTCACAGTTGGTAAATGTTGGGATGGAAAAGTCCTTCAGATGATAATGGATATGCAACCACTTCCCTGAGTGCCTAAGCTGTACTCCTGCCTCAATCCCTAATGCTGTGTTTTGTTTTCATAGGCAAGAGCAGGTCATGCATGTGCAGAATGACCTAGGCCTGTCTCTCGGATCGTGGTCTGGTTGTACCGGGAGGAGTGCACAAAGCACTACCCTCATAGTGGTGGAAAGCTACTTATGCCTTTACCAGCACCAAGCATGGCTTATTGAGTTGCATGTGGTTATGAGCATGTGGAGTATTTCCCTATCGAGCATATTCACTACTTCTGCATCGGCCTATTTCTTTTAACGGCTGGTCTCTCCTTCTGCGTGCCATGAACACGCATCCAATTACTGAGTTTTTTAATACATACCTCACGTATAAACAGGCCTGTATTATGTTTATTTGCTTTCATGTGAATTTACAGTGCCATTTACTGATAGGAGCCATTGTTTGTTTAAAGATTCCACTGAGGAAGGGTGTACTCTGCACCCGAAATGCATTGGGATAGAGTGATTTACGCCCATTACGTATGATTTTCCTGCTGTAAGGAACACAACCAAAAAGAAAAATTCAAGCAAATAAACCAAGATTCATGACGCAATGAATCGATGAAATTTCGGATAGTTGTTGGATTATTATTTTTCTACATGTTCTATGTAAATGGTGTTTTATTAATATGTGAATGCAGCACACATCACCTAATACACTAGTTAATTTGGTATGACACTTTTCTAAGCGCCTAGTGGTGCACACTCTGTCTGAGACTTTGCAGTCCTAGTATTCCCATTACTTTAACATTGGTGGGGGTGGTACCGCCTCAGAGGGTGCACACTGAAACTTCATATGATTTAGGTTCTTGGATTCACTTGTGGATTATTCAATAAGTAGAGTGCAAAAAAAGCTGTTTTCTTTCCTTTACTTTACCAGGAGTTAAGCAGCACAAGTGCAGTGGTGGCAACATTCCGTGCTATGATCAGTAAGAGTGAACAGGTCCTATTTACCTGTGCCACTGGAGTGAGGCCTGTAGGCTCACTCATTTAAATTTCCGCTGCTGCGTGCTACATCAGTTTGGTGTGTAGTGCTGCACAGTGCATGTGTAGTGTCCATGTGCTCGGTTTATGTGCACATGTGAATGGTACAATACAGGGATATGGCAGTACTCTGCAGTTCGTGTGTGTTGTATGTATGCCTGTTAGTGGTACAGTACATTAATGATGAAGTGTCGCATGGTGCGTGTATTTGTGTACAGGTGCTGGGTGTATGTGTGCTTGTACATGGTAGAATACAGAATACAGAGATAACGCAGTACTGTGCAACTTGTGAATGTTATATGCATGTGCTGGGTGTATGTGTGCCTATGAGTGGCACAATACATGAAGGACGTAGTGCTGTGCAATCCGTGTATGTTATATCCATGTGCTGGATGTATGTGTGCCTGCAAGTGGTACAATACATAGCTGATTCCGGGTTCCATTTTTAAGAGACCCAGGGTTGAATGGAGAAACATAATGAGAGGAGGTAGAGGAATCACCTCAGACAGATTTGTGTGTTGCTGCGCTCCTGAGATCGAGAGCCAGGCTCCCTCAGTATACTTCAAAGGGTGCTCTTTGGGAGGGGACTGGACACATCTCAGGAAGGAGATGAGGCTGATAATCGAATCATAAAGAGTAGGGCTGAAGCCCTGGGAAATTTGGATGTACATATCACTGTGGCTAAAATCTAGGGGCGAAGTCTAGTCATTCCCATTGCCTATGTTGTGGGGCTATCAGCCCTGGATTGACTCCTGCTGTGACAGATTGCTTTCTGGAGAAAGAAAGGGCAAAGAAGTGGTCATTTAAAAAAGAAAGAAGACCTCCAACATAAACTTCAAAGACTCTAACTCATAATCACATTTGGGGCCAGATGTATGACCCTACCAATTTGCAAGGCACAAATTGCGTTGTTTCTGCAACTCACAATATGCAACTCATATATAGGATTGTACAACAGTGTCTCAGACACTGTTTGCGATTCCTAATGAGGCCGCAAATTGCCTGCCTCATTAATATTCATGAGGCAGGTGCAATTTACGAGCCCATTAGGAATGGCTAGCACTCCCAGGGATGGTGGTCTGCTGGAGTCAGCAGACAACCATGTCTGTGACTGCTTTTTAAATAAAGCATTTTGTTTTTTTTAAAAATGCAGTCCATTTTTCCTAAAAAAAAATGGGATGCATTTAAAAAAAGAAAAATGAAACGTTACTGTTTCATTTTTTAGGAGTAGACTTTTGCAGTCTAAGTTTATAAGAGAAATAGGTCGATAATTAGCACATGATGAGGGATCCTTGTCCTTCTTTGGAATCAAACAGATCATTGCTTCTAAAAAAGAGCCGCATGCCTCATTATGAGAAATGAAGTGCTGATATATAGAGAGGAGATGTGGGAGAAGAATATGAGAAAAGCAAGAATAAAATGTGGCTGTAAAACATCTTGACCTAGAGCTTTGTCCTTAGGTAATTGAGCTTGGGCGGCCTTAATCTCAGGAAAGGATAAGTCTGGTCAAGAAAGGAACAATCCGGAAGGGGGGAAACCGAGGAGAAAGAGAATCAAAAAACGAGTCCAAAGCAGTGTCTGTAGGAGAAGAGTCAGGGATATATATTTGTATATAAATCTGTAAAACAGTGTAATATTTTTTCGTCTTTAAGATGATTAATACCGTTATCATCAATGATATTAACTATTTGGGATTTTGGGGATTTGACTTAGTTCGCTAGCAGTTTACCTGCACTGTTGCGCCCACCATAAAATTTAGAATTGGCCTTAAGTAACACCCTGGATGTCTCTTCAGTCAACTTCTTGTTAAAATTCAATTTAGGCTGAACAGCTTGCTTAAGAGTATCGTCATTGTTGGAAGTGTAACAAGCATGTTTGAGTTGCTTAATAGATAATAATAAGGATGAAGATTGCTTGAGAAGTTTTTTCCTTTTAACTGCAACATAATCAATGATATAACCTCTGGACATTGCCTTGAAAGCATCCCATACAGTGTGAAATTATATGTCAGGAGTAATGTTAGTATGAAAATATTCTACTAGAAAACTCTTAAAGTGCAACACAATATATGATCTTTGAGGAGATAATTCTTAAAACGCCACCTACGAGGCTTAGAGGGTTCAGATGGGAGATCTATATCACAAAAAACTGGCGCATGATCCGATATAAGGATAGTTCTAATTTCAGCATGAATGAAGTTAGTAAGAAGTTGAGGAGTCACAAAAATGTAGTCAATTCTAGATGTGTGGGGAAATGCAAAAGTGAATTCCAAATTATCTGGGTTACATATCCTCCAAGTATCTACCAAACCTCTAGAGTGGATAGTGTTTGCAAACGTTTTTTGCATTTTGTTTGGGACATATCTAGAGAGAGATTTCCTATCAATGAAGGGTCAACAATTTGATGACAGTCTCCACCAACAAGAAGATTGAGGTTAGAACAAGAGTGTAGGATATGTGACATGGATTGCCAAAACTGTGCATCTAAATCAGTGGGACCATAGATGTTCAGGGGGGGAAAGTGGGGCACCATTAATAACGAGGTGAAGAAGAAGCTATCTGCCATCAGCATCCTTCTCCTCTTTTTCACTAGTTAGAGAAAGAGACTTCTGAAATAATGTCACCACTCCATTCTTTTTTCTCTACAGCAGGAGAACAATAAACATTACCCACCCAATGCTTCTTAAGAGAGCTAATGTCACTTTCAGTAACATGAGTCTCTTGTAACATTGCGATCTTACATTGTAATCAAGATAAATGTGTAAGCACTCTTTGTTTCTGTATAAGGTTACATAGACCCTCTACATTCCAGGATACAATACGAACATTACCAGTTATAAAGAGAATGAAAAGGCATTAGGAACATTCATGAGTATTCTAAAATTGATAACAGTATGAATTCACTATGTGGAAAATACAGAACCATCATAAAGAGAAATTTGCAGTAAAAATAAGTGCAAGGTACAGATATTTATAAGAAATGAACACCAAAGATAGGGGGAACAGAAAGAAGAAAGAAAATAAGAAGAAAGAATCTGCAAGACAGAAATGTAAAAGATAAAAAGAAAAAAGAAGAAACATAAGGAGAAGAAGAACCAGACAAAAAAGAATAGAAAAAAGAAGATGACAAGAAGCTCAACAACTTCAGCCATAGATATACTTATAAACCTGAAGGGGTTCAACAATAACAAAGTGGGGTGGAGAAACGTGCAAAAGAGAAAGACGGACGTCAGACAGAAGTCAACCACGGCAGAAAACAGGGCCACAGACACCGTCATAAAAGAAAATTGGTTAAGGGAAGAAAGCAGCACGAAAGGTGCTCACAAGTATAACTATAAAAACTCCAGAAGAGATAAAAAGAAACCATATCATAAGAAAAACATCGAGCAGGCCCTTACCAACAAATAATGACAGACTATATACAAGAAGTCAGGGGTAGTTAGGAGCAACACATCTGGGAGAAGGATCAAGGGAAGGAAATGGCATTTGTAAGGAGAAAAATTCAGTTAGTAATTGTTAGAACTGGCATCATTGGCATGGGTTTCCCCTGTATTTTTGCCTTTGCTTCCTGTGTTTTTGCTGTGTGTTGGACTTCGTTTTGCTGGTCTAGATGCTTTGGGCACTTTGCCACTGCTGTTCAGTGCCAAAGTGCAAGTGCTCCCTTTGTAAATTATTGTTATGGATTGGTGATTCCATGATTGGCATATTTGATTTACTTGTCAGTCCCTAGTACAGTGCACTGTGTGTGCCCAGGGTCTGTAAATCAAATCATGCTAGTGGGCTGCAGCACTGATTGTGCCACCCACATGAGCAGCCTGTAAATGTAACTCAGGCCTGCCATTGCAGAGCCTGTGTGCAGTCTAGTACGAAGAAGGGTACGAAGTTCCTTGATGCCTTAAAAGTCTTGGTCAGAGACCTAGTTATAGTCACTTTAGGCAGGTTGACCTGTCAGTTGAGTAGTGGGAGGAGAGGAATTCCTCCTTTCGGAACTAGTGCCCTCACACACCCAGCAAGCTAGGTGTCATGCTTCATCATATGGGCCTGCTCCTCATCGGGTCGGCGCTGCAGTACCCGACGGGCACCCATAAAGGGGCTCTTTATCGGAGATCTTTTGTTCCTTGCCGTTTAGTGTTGTGGATGTGAGGGCCCTAGTGTGTTGGGATGTAGTGGTGAGTAGGAGGATTAAAACAGGTCAGGGGTCCTATGGAACCAACTTTATTCTAGCAGGGTGCCTGCCTGATTAAAAAAGGGGGGGAAAGGCGACTATCTGACTATAATGGGTCACGATAAGGGCGCTCTACTCCTGGTGGGTCATCAACATGTTTGTCGCCTATTTGTCTGGGGGATCAGTGGCGATGTATGTGTTCACAAATGCTTTGCACACTGCCACTAAGATAAGCCTGTCAGCTCACGCCAAGCTACCAAGGGGGTGAGCAGGGGTTATTTTAGAAGTGTATCCCCCTTTCCCTGACTATGAACTAGGGTCCCTATTTGGACAAAGGTGCCTACCTCTGCCAACTAGAGACCCCCATTTCTACCAGTAATCATATAAATTTGCATCTAAAAAATAATAATGCAAATAGGTGCAAACAACAACATTAAATACAATAAGAAGAGAACTTGTTTGCAGATACGAAAAAGTTCAGGATTTTCCCAGCTCCATAGCATCTTCTTGACGCTGAAGAATACATTTCCATAGATCTTCCAGGGAGTCAAAGGAAATGGATCTCTCCTTATACGTCACTTTAAAGAAACAAGGGTGCACAAGGCCGTATCGAGCGTTCATGGACCGCAGGACAGGACGACAAGACAAAAATTCCTTGCAACAAGCTACAGTAGCACAAGACACATCCTGTGAGAAAAAGATTTTTCGATCATTCCATAACATTTGTTTCCTTTGTTTAGCTGCAGACAGAACCATGAGTAACTCAGTATATTCCAGAAGAAGAAAAATTATTCCTCTGGGGCGACCCTGTGATCAAGACCCTTATATCAAAGGCCCATTGCGGTGGGCCCTTTGCAAGTTAAGACGTGTATCCTCCTTAAGACCAACTATTTTAGCAATATGTACCTTAAGAAAAGCAAAGGCAATGAAAGATACACTTCAACATTCGTTACCGGACGGGCCCCAATATCTGGCAAAAAGATTACTAAAACAGGCCGGAATACATAGCAGAGGTCAGTTCATGAAGATGTATCACATTTAGGCATCAACAAAGTCCCTAAATTAGGTTTTCCCAAGGCATGTTGTTGTCTAGCAGTGGGAAAGCTCGAAGCAAAAAGACGCAAATGTGCCTGCCATACATAAATAAAGAGCCAGAGGGTAGCAAAGACGTGAAGCACAGCCCAGTACCACAGCTCTGATAGACAAAAAATGGCGGCCGTCACCAACTTTCATGAGGACAGCGAGGGGAAGCACAAGGGAGAAAACGCCCAGATAGAGCGCAAAACCAGAAATACCTGATCCCCCCCGCATTTGCCTCCTGATGCCGCTCATTCATATTCCCGGCTATAGCCTGTTGGTGCGAAAAAAGAAGAAAGACTGAGAAAGACTGCTCTGTGAGGCGCGAAGATTCAGGAGGCCGTGGCCATCTTGTGGGCAGTTCAGCCGCGCCTGTGAGCATTTCTTTAAGAGTATAGAGTATGTTATGACCCACTGTGTAAAAGGCTGGGAACACTTCATAGCGAACCAGAAGGTGACTCTCGTTATCATAGAACATTTATAGAGTGTCATCTATCACACTCACTATTGAGGTTTTGATTCTGAGTCCTGCATGAAAACCTGATTGGAAATTGCCAATAAGATTGTTTTCTTTTCCATAGGTCGTGATCTAGGATCTGACACAGTTTGCAATGATTTTCGTGAGAAATGGCAATACCTGTGATGGGGTGAAAATTCTCAGGGTAGTTTTGGGCAGTGGATTAAATGTCAAGACAAAATAATTTCCAGAAGTTTGGAATTAAAGTTTGGCTGATATTCTTGACCAGGTTAGGTGGTCAGCTGCAAAGCTGGGGAGTATTGTTTGTTTAATGGTCTCATCATGTTTATTTTTGTTGTTGCAAACATTACATTTCTCGGCCCCAATTTCAAGCTTGGATGTTAAAGTACAAGAGTCAGCATTTTAAAGTAATTTCTTGATCTGTTTTTAGCCCGATTTACCTGGTTGCTGGTGTAGTCAGCTTTGCCTAGCATCAACCTTTACTTGTAAATGGCTTGTTTGGATGTTATGGTGTGGGTGGTGAAAGCAGATACATTTCCTACTTACATTTTTAGGATTATCAGTTAAACTTGTGTTACGGATGTTTGACTGGCACAGTGAAGGTTAGGAGATACATCAGCCCATAACCAGTGACCAGGCAGTACTCTAGGGTCAGTTCGCAATATGTTGGTATTACTAATGGAAATTCAAATTTCTATTGGAGGTGTCTATGGGATTAGGAGATTTAAAGATTGCTTCAGCAAGTAAAGAGAATGAAAAAATAATTGAGAGGGCTGATAAGGTGATCAAGGGCTAGGACTGTGATGTGAATCTGGGTATTTTGTATATGTTTATCGGAGGGGGTTTGTAGTCTGGTATGATCCTGTATCAGATTGACATTTAAGGATTTAGAATGGTGTGTAAGACAATGGCCAGAATATGATGTTTTGTGAAATATATCCTGAATGCCTCGTGACTCAAGCAACCTTTTATCAAACTTCACAAAGTGCAGTGGCGTAGCTAGGGGGGGCGGTGGGGGCGGACAAAGGCTTTCAGATAAGGCTCGGCTTGCTTTGGTGGACGGGCAGAGAAGGAATAGGACTCGGGCAATGTCCTCTTCTCTTTTGTGCTGGCAGCTGCCCCCCCCCTTCTCTTCCTATTATTCTCTCTCTTCCTGTCTTGCTCCTCACTTACTGAAAACCATAACTTGAAGAAACGGTTCACAACCTCTTTCCTTCTTTCATTTAGTTGCGTCCCTGTGAAATGGATCCAAAAAAGAAAAACACTCTTGCGGGAAATGCCCTTTTTCTGACATTTGTCTATTCCAAAGTGCAGCGGGATGGAGAGAAATAGAAGGTTTAAATATGAAAAATAAATACATAACTAAATAAAGCAAGACAGAGTGGTTGCAAAGTGGACAGATTGGTTTTATTCACATCCAAACACATCAGCCTCATTTCACAGACTTTGCAGTGAAGCGCTACTTTTGGTTTCTTGTCTTTCTTTGAACAGCATTGTTGTCCCCAGGTGGGGAAGTGCACCATTCCTGGAGGTACTGCAATACCTGGTTGATGGATGGATTGGAAAACAAAATGTGTACCATGGTTCTGTTTATGGATGTGGTCTTTTTAAACCATACTGCTTACGTTTATTAAGGATATAAGCAATGGACATTGAAACGGTTCCCTTCAGGGCCCTGTAGTCATGTCCTTAACTTTTCAGGTAAAACCACTCCCTGATTTCTGAATAGTGAGTGAGAGATCCTTAAGGTAACCATGTTGTTTCTGCTTACATTGCACATGCTTTACTTAATCTTGCATTCCCTATGAGTGTTTGCTTTTACTTTTTTTTTTTTTTAGGCAGCATATTACTCTTATCAAGTGCATAATTTGAATTGAGCCACATCCAAGTGCTTATAGCGGGCACAATTAGGTTGTAGCTGAGGCAGTGAGAGTTTCTCTCAGTGGGGCAGTATAGTGTTCAGTGGGGGAGAGGATGTGGCACTATGACCAGAGCTGTCGAATTTGGAACTGGGGAACTGGGTTCAGCCTTCATGACCAGCCAACCAGACCACTCTACTGAGGGAGTATATTCCCATGCTAGACCTTACAAGGCCCCACTAGACCTTAGAAGGCTCGATGTCTTAGCACAAGCAGGTGTACCCTGGTGGTGTCACTTGTGAGTTAACCTTGAAGGCCTGTCCACCACAATCCATACTGAAGTTCATCTCCAGTCTTGTAGGCAGGCCTACGAAGCAGCACACCCTAGAGCAACAGTGATCCAGTCACTGTGACTCTGTCACTGATGTCACATGAACCTTGAGCAGGTTAGGGCGGTGCAAACGGTGTGACCGCACTGGGTACCTATTTCGGGTGGGTGTGTAGTGTTTGCAAGTATATTATGGTTTAAAAAAACTTGCTGCCACCTTCCTGTTCTCCAGCAATTTTCAGAAACAATAAAAATGTCATGATAACTTCAGTGATTAATGTTCTTCCTAGAGAGAGATCCGAGTTTTGTCTAGTGGAAGGGTTGACTCCTGGAAAGGTAGCACAGAGTGTTAATATGCCTGCTGCAAAGAACATGTACCATGCAGATCACAAAGTGCACTGCTTTAATGGGGGGACCATGATGAATGGTCATGTAATGTCAGCTGTAGATGATGGATCCCTGAACAGTGTCATGTATGTGCATGTTTGCATTGTGCTGAGGGGATTATCAGGTAATTGTTCACGTAGCTCTCCGATGGATGTCACATGCGGTTTTTCTGAGTCCCCAGATAGATCATGCAGTCTGTGTGTTCTCTTTTGTACTGCCAGTCACTGGTGTATTCAACTGTGTAGCCTTGGACCGTGTCATGTATGTGCATGTAACTTGCATGATCGAGGTAACTATTAGCGGCGATAATGCGTGTCTCTCGGTCCTCTTTCAATTGCTTGCCGTCCTTTTTCCCCAGCAACCTCCCCCCCCTCCCCCCCCCAGGGGCGGCAATCTGAGGGATAGCCCCGGGCACCACAAGCTCTAGCTACGCCTCTGACAAAGTGTCTGTGCGTCCCTGAACATACACCCCTAAGATGGGCCTGCTGAAGAGAGGAGGAGCTTCTAAGTGTGTAGTAGGAGAAACAAGGGGCGAAGTAGGAAAGAATGTATATGAAGAATCGGGAGGGCTACACTAAAGAGAATAATGAGTGGATTTGGAAAGAGAAGGACTAAACCAGCAGAGAAACATGGATAACGAACGTGAGAGCAACCAACAGAGACATAGTTGCATGTATAATTTTTTTTTTATCTCCACAACGTTGGGGTTTAACGCTTCACATAGTTTGCCCTGTTAAAAGGTTTACCTTGCCCTTTGCTAATGTTTTTTTCCCCTTTGCCCACGATTTTTTTCTCTACATAGCATTACAGTTTTCATGACCCCACCAAGTCATCACAACCCATAGAGTAGGAGTGTTTTTATTCACAAAGGCGTAGACTAAAATAAGACTAAGTGTACAGAACTTCTGCAGTACCGTTTAATTAGCATTAAACAAGCATCTGCAACACAAATTGCTGTCAAAATGTCCTGAGCCCTAAGATCTTCAAACTAAGTGCAATGTTTTTCACTGAAATTATTTGGGCTATTATTTATGGATGTATTTATTTATTTATTTGTGGGTTGTAGAGTACTACATAACGTTGTAGTCCACTTCAGATTTCTGAAGGGGACATTGGGCAGGGAAGTGAACTCAGCTCTATTCATTGCATTTTGCCCTATCAGGCAGTGGTGTAACAATAGACCACCAGCAGACCCTGCGAGGGTCCACTTCTGGACCTGTGATGGGTGAAAAGTTTCAGTGCTCCGTCCATCATCTCCTTGTGTTTGCTTTGTTTACCCTAAGTTGGCAGGGTATGCCCAGACGTGGATCCCTTGCTCACTTTGCCACTGGATTCAAGCTAGCCTGGCTGACGAGGGGTGTTACCCCGAAACTGGTCCCAGGATGCTTGTTTCCGGTCCAGGGAAGACATAGCTTGGCAGTTAGGGCTGGAATGTTCCCATGAGGCACAGGGTAAAGACTGATTTGCATATAGCTGTGTCTGAACTGGGGTGGCGAAGTGAGCTAAAGAATGATGATGGATTCAACCCAGATCTGTGACTGAGGGTTAGTGTCTGAAAAGTTTTAGCGCTCCGTCCATCATCTCCTTGTGTTTGCTTTGTTTGCCCTCAGTTGGCAGGGAATGCCCAGACGTGGGTCCCTTGCTCACTTTCCCACTGGTTTCAAGCTAGCCTGGCTGAAGAGGGATGTTACCCCGAATCCGGTCCCAGGATGCTTGTTTCCAGTCCAGGGAAGACATGGCTTGGCAGTTCGGGCTGGACTGTTCCCATGAGGCACAGGGTCAAGACTGATTTGCATATAGCTGTGTCTGAAATGGGGTTGCGAAGTGAGCTAAAGAACGATGATGGATTCAACCCAGATCTGTGACTGGGGGTGAGTGTCTGCAAAGTTGCAGCGCTCCGTCCATCATCTCCTTGTGTTTGCTTTGTTTGCCCTAAGTTGGCAGGGTATGCCCAGACGTGGGTCCCTTGCTCACTTTGCCACTGGATTCAAGCTAGCCTGGCTGAAGAGGGGTGTTACCCTTAAATCAGTCTCAGGATGCTTGTTTCCGTTCCAGGGAAGACACGGCTTGGCAGTTCGGGCTGGACTTTTCCCACAAGGCACAGGGTCAAGACTGATTTGCATATAGCTGTGTCTGAACTGGGGTGGTGAAGTGAGCTAAAGAACGATGATGGATTCAACCCAGATTTGTGGCTGGGGGTGAGTGTCTGCAAAGTTTCAGCGCTCCGTCCATCCTCTCCTTGTGTTTGCTTTGTTTGCCCTAAGTTGGTAGGGTATGCCCAGACGTGGATTCGTTGCTCACTTTGCCACTGGATTCATGCTAGCCTGGCTGAAGAGGGGTGTTACCACAAAACCAGTCCCAGGATGCTTGTTTCCGGGCCAAGGAAGACATTGCTTGGCTGTTAGGGCTGGACTGTTCCCATGAGGCACAGGGTCAAGACTGATTTGCATAAAGCTGTGTCTGAACTGGGGTGGCGAAGTGAGCTGAAGAACGATGATGGATTCAACCCAGATCTGTGACTGAGCGTTAGTGTCTGAAAAGTTTTAGCGCTCCGTCCATCATCTCCTTGTTTTGCAGTGGGTGATGGACCCTTGGCCTAAGAATTACTGACAGGGTCATGACGGTGTGGGCCCTTCTCTACATACTATGCAAGAGCGGCTCCTCATGTTTCGTGATGCCACTGCTATCAGGGATAATCGAATATTTTGCTTCTGTCCCTTTCAGACAACTGATAAGACCTGTGTGTTGGATCACGTGCAAAGAAGTAAATGCAAAGTCACTACTCGGGCATTTAAGAAGTTGTAGATTAGTTTAGCAATATATTGTTTCATTTAGAGAGAGACCAGTATTAAAGCGGCATTAGGTGCACTTGGTTCCCTTGGAATGCATGATACAAAAAATGTTTATGAAATACAATATAAGAATGTTTTGGGCAGTGCACAAAAAGGGGGTACACCCAGGTAGATGACTATAATGGGCCGAATACACTAGGCCCCGGGTTCCACACTGCCCACACTCACTAATCATGCAGGAGTCAACTCAGTGAGTGATTCCGTGCACTGCTCTCGAGCGAGCCGCACACCCTTTATTTATGCCCTCAGGTTTGCGCACTGCCCCTTGGGTGTATTTTGCAACATTGTAAGGTTGAGCTTGGGTGGCTCACTACATTGACGCTGACGTCTACCCACTATTTTCACTGGGTAGATACCGTCCACCCTGCCAAGAAGTTGGGCCGCAATGAAATATGCTGAACTTGTCCGGTTGTAATTTTCAGACACCGGGACATGTTCAGCAGCACATGCACGTTGTTTGTTTTCCATTCCCAGCAGCAACCACCCAAAGGGGGGCTTTGTTATTTTCACCTCCAAATATAAGCCAAAGTTTTGTTCTTGTATCCTAGCTGGGCCGGTCTGGTGCCTCACACTGTGGGCCTCATTTCAGCCCAGCCCTAACCCAAAGTAAAAGGGCAGGAATGCACTATATGTAAGCAATACAAAGCATTCCTGTAATTTTTGCCTGCACTGGCCCCGTTTTAGCAGCCAAGCGCCAACCTAGGCTCCCCTCCAGTGCAAGGGTGCTTCCATTGCAAGCCGTATTGTCTTACGCAGGAAGGGGCACCTTCCTGAACAAAAACAATCTATCGAGCTGTTTTCCTCTTTTTATGTGTGCTGCAGAATACAGCACACATGGAAAGAAAACAAGGAGAAATTAACATATTTCTTCCTGTTACGCTTTCCCGAGGGAGACATATGGCTCTGGCCGTTCCCCAGGTTTACATCACTGTGTAAATCTGGGGCAGCGCCACATTCGATTGGTGTTGCATGGGAAAACCCTCCGCAACGCCCAGGGAACGCCTCCTCGGCACAGAGTAAAGCCATGCAGCGATTTGCACTGCGTCACCTTCATCATGATTAAAGAGGCCACTCAAAACCACACAGGGTGGCTTTGTGTGGCTTCATAAATCTTTATGAGAGCCCTGCATCATGCATGTACCACTTTACACGGTGCAAATGTTTCACAGGGCTCTCATAAATAAGCCCCTTAGATTCAAATTGAACGGAGCGGAAACAATGGCACACAGCTTGTTATCATATCACTTCACAGATACTTAAGAGAGGCATGCTTTTGACTTTGCTCAGTCCCTGTGTTTAAGACATAAGCGTGAACTGTATAAATGTTAGATGTGTTGGTCTGTCCCAATATTTTCACAAATAAGAATTTAAATCCCACTATTTTATTTCTTTTATAGAGCTACTCATCCCAATGCAGGGTGTCAGAGTGCTTTTATCACACGTAAACATTATACATTGACAATAAATCATGTAAGTGTGTAAATCAATGTTAAAGATGTGTTGAATAAGACAATGAGGGCTACAAGGAGTAGGAAACCAGTCCTTCATACTCACTTTTCTAAATTAGGACGATTAGAATTTATGAACTGTAAGTAACAAAAAGATCTCTATGTTAAAAGCAGTAACCCACTTACCTATCTACATAAAATAGGAATCTGCCGCCTGCATGTTGCATGATGTGCTTAGCAGGTGACACGTTAACCCACTACACTTACTTTGATTCCAAACTGGGACTAGAAAAAACACAGATCTCTCCAGCAAAATCATTAAACTCCAGAGTTATGTTACCATTATTATCATTCCCTGAGATTTAATGGGCACAGAAAGATCTCTGCAGCAGGTGCCATAACTCCATAAGTTATTTTAAATAACAGACTTTGACAACCATATTAAGCAGAACAGATCTACTGCCATGTTTCTCCTTGTTGCCAATTTCTTTGTGGCAGTCTAAAAAACTTATTAGTTGAAGCCCAGAGTTTGCGTCGGGGTTTCACCACTATTTTAGCACAACCCTGACACAAAATCTCAGTTGTTAAATATCGTAATGTGTGTAAATAAACTAATGATAGACCTGCCACACATATGTATGAGGGCTTCATTTCACATGTCACTTCTTGTGAGGTCATTTCCTGTGATGTCATGTGGTAGGTTACATGCTGTGACATCCTGCACTGTGACATTGCATGCCATGATGGCACTCGCATTCTGCCTGACTTGGTTAGACCCCCCCTCCTCTTTTTTTAGGGCGTGTTCCCTGGTTTTGGGTACGCTTGGGAAATCTCGATGTCAACTGACTCTCCAACAAGCACATTTGTTCAAGTGTTGTTCTCAACTGCGAAGCTTGCACAGTTTTTTTAATAAATAGGAGACGGCTATCCTGTTCATGCTGCCATTCTGGGCTGCGCAGGGTAGAGAGTGAAAACTTGCCAACTGCCCTTGTCCCATGCCTAGCGACATCCTTGTCTAAAGATTCCCTTCCCTTAGCCCAGCCCGGCTGAAGCAACGTTCTCGAACTTGCCTTGCAAGTTCACCACCAAGCCCCTTCAGTTCTCCTCCTTGACCGATTCTGGCTGGTGTGGTGGCGGGCTAGATTTCCAACCGGAGCATGTGCCATTTTTCATGGGCACATGCAAAATCAACAATTGAAGGATAGAATGCAGAACAATGTCATACATTCACCCCAGTACAGAGATCTGGGCCTTAATCCATCGTTTTATTTACTCACCATGCCATTCCAGTTTGGACCCAGCCATATGCAAATCAGTCTTGACCCTGGGCCCAATGGGAATAGTCCAGCCCAAACTGCCAAGCCAGGTCCTCCCTGGACTGGAAACAAGCATCCTAGGACCAGTTTCAGGCTTTCCGCCCTCATCAGCCAGGATAGCTTTATTCCAGTGGCATGGAGAGCACGGGACCCACGTCTGGGCATACCCGTCCCACTCGGGTTGACAAATGCAAATACAACAATTGATGGACAGAATGGCGAACAATGTCATACATCTGGGCCTTAATCTATCGTTTTTTTGCTCACCATGCCATTCCAGTTTGGACCCAGCCATATGCAAATCAGTCTTGACCCTGGGCCCAATGGGAACAGTCCAGCTCAACTGCCAGGCCAGGTCCTCCCTGGACTGGAAACAAGCATCCTAGCACCAGTTTCGGGCTTTCAGCCCTCATCAGTCAGGATAGCTTGACTCCAGTGGCATGGAGAGCACAGGTCCCACGTCTGGGCATACCCGTCCCACTCGGAGTGACAAATAATGCAAAAACCACAATTGATGGATTTAACCCAGATCTCTTGACGGGGGGGGGGATGAATGTATGATTTATTCAGCATTCCGTCCATCATTTGTTTGCGTAGCACTTTTCATGGACACAGCATGCAGGGAAGGCACTCATCACCCCAGGCGCGCTCAGTAAGTCTAACTCTTCCTTGAAAAAAGTTTAACCCGATAACAGCAGGTTTCATATGTGCCCAACACTACATTTGAAAATGTGGCTTAATGCAGATATATTACACACATAGGTATAAGGGACATATTTACAAGCCCCTATTACCACCACAATGTCACTTTCAGTGACGTTATGGTGGCAATAGGGGCCTCGCTTATTTACAAGACAGCATTAAGTCACTTAACGTGGCTTAACGCTGCCTTGTAAATAAGGCACCCTTTCACACTGTATTTAGCGTGAAAGGAGAGGGCAATGGGTGTTGTGGTGGACGTTCCACCGCAACTCTCATTGATTCTGACACTGCTTTATATTTACAAGGGCAGCATAAATAGGAGGCAGTGCCAAAATTAAGACCAGGGAAAACCAGGTCCTAAACAGGCGAAACCAGGAGAAATGCTTTATTTCTCCTCGTTTTTGCTGTTTCCATGGTACTGCCTTGTGCAGCACACATAGAAACAGCAAATTGCCTATGATCAATTATGTACAGGAAGGTCGCTCTTCCTGCACATAAACAATCATATAAAAACAAAATTGTTTTGCAACTTCCATGTTTTGCATAGAAGTTACAAAACGGCATTTAAATATTTTTTAAGTGCAGGAAGGGAGACCTCCTACTCATAAACAATGGTGCAAGGGTGCCTGCGTTGGCCCTAGGCAGTTGAACTCAACACCAGCACAGGAGGAAACGCAGGGATGTGTCGCATTCTTGTGAATACGGCACATCCCTGCGGTTTCAGAATGGAGAAGCGTAGAGCTAGCAATGTTTGCCTAAATGCCACGCTTCTCCATTCTGCTGTAAATATACCCCTAAGTGTTTTTGCCAGCAGTAGCAACGTACCACCTTTCCACTGCATTCTGTTGGGGCTCTGGAATTTATTGACAATATTGTATCTAATTATGGACACTGTTTTGTTTAGATTAGTTTAATAAAGCCATGCTAATGTCAGACTATGCTCTGTACAAATGCCCATATCATACCATACCACACCGAGTAACGCCATGCAATAACCTTACTACTCTCTTTATTTGTTTATATATTTAGATATACATTGGGTATAGCACACACTGCGTAACTGGACTTCTCCAAGGTGCTGATGAGGGGCCAAGAAACAAACGTGTACCACGAGTGGAAGGGCTCAGATTGGATAATTAGCAAAAGTATAATTTTCTGAATGCAATGAGTTTGTTGGATCTACGTAAGAGTGGCCGCTCTTTGTTCCAGAGATGAAGTCCAGCCACTGAAAGGCATCTGTCTCCTCTGGGTGTGTTTCTTGTTCTTGTTCTGTGAGTAGTTCAGTGCTGGGCCACCACGGCATTTACACAGGGGGCAGAAGGTTTTGTAGTTGACCCTGACTCTTACCGTCAGCCAGTTCATGTTTCTGTGAAGCTGGGTTATGTTTTGTTTCTTGCCCAGGCTATAGATGAGGCACACAGCAACATTTTGGGCATCTTGAATTCTGTTCATCTCTGTAGGCAGGGAAGCCTAGGAGCAGAGAGTTACAGTGCCTATATTGGAGTTTACTAGAGCACTGAATTCAGAGGAGTGGTGTTCAATGGGTGAGTGAAGTTTTTTTTTTAAAACAATTTTTGTTGATGGAATGAGGACTGACCACATTTAAGGTCACTTAATAGCAGGGGAGTGCTACTGGTTAATCCTCTCCTCTACTTAGCTTGACCCTTTCCGACAAGATTCAATCAATGGCCTAGCTTGACTCATAGGGCCGCATCCCACAGGATACCTTAGTTTTTATCCTGAGGCCTGGATCACGAGCCTAGGGCACAGCAGTGGTGGTCTCTGACCGCCCTATTACAATTAGGGTGGTTGGACCGCCATTGCCCTGCCACAGCCGCCAGGGAACTGACATTTCCTGGTGGTGGTGCGGCGGTGTAGAGGCAGCAATATCCTTGGCGGTAATGCTGCAGTCTCGCCAAGCATATTACAAGTTTACTCTCGGCTACGGTTTTCATGTCGGTTCCTCTGCCATGAAAACTGTGGCACAGAAGAAACAAAGGGCCCCCTGTTGTCTCTGGGCCATGGGGTGCATGGAGGGGGGCACAACATGTGCCCCTCTGTGTGCATGCAGCGCGTACCTGCAAGGCATGGACTTTACAGTCCATGCCATGCAGGAACAGTTTTTGGCATTCCCATTGCAGTCCCCATTTTCATGGCACCGTCATGGGAACATAAAAAAAAGCCAGCCAGACATGAGAAACACTTGTAATCTGGCGGGCGGCCCTATCATGGGTTGGGATGTGAGGAGGCGGGGCAGACCCGGCGCCACACCCCCAAACTCAGACTCAGGCCATAGTGTTTCTTGGAACTATTTCTCTGCATACTAAAGATAGGCAGGCACTGTTCATCTTCTTCAGGAGGTGTTGAGGACTTGAAATCACTATTTCAATTTTGAAACCATTGAATTTTCGGCTATTTTGGCTCATCAAGGTTTAATTTCGTTTTAGGCCATTGGCTACATCCCTGCACTAGTTCTCCGAGTCTGTGACTCGAAGGTATGAATGAATTAATGACATCCTTATAGATTTCAAAACAGTCACCCTAGGGATTCAAGCGCCGGTAAACACTGAAAGTGAGTGATAAGTTGCCTTAGTAGAAAAGATGGGTCTTAAGAGCCTTTCTAAATAGATGGTAATCTTTTTTGTTGACGAAGAGGGCAAGGGAGAGCATTGCAGAAGGTGTGAGACACAAGTGATAATGCTCAACCACCCAACCTGGCTATAATAAAAAAGTTCCAGGAGGATCTTTACGTGAATGTTGCATAGTAAGGAAGACCGTGCGGAACCCTAATGAACCTCACAGGGTAAGGGCGGGAGGAGACCTCTCCTAGTCAGACTTCTCGCGACCTGCTTACGATTCAAGCATTTTGCCTATAACTTGGGTAATTGACTGAAGACTGAAGTAGAATATTGTGGCAACCTACATCAAAAGCATCTGGACAGGCAGAGGAGCATCAGCATTCGAAGTAATCCAAGGTCCATCATTTCTAGGAGGTCATTTAGGAGAGCTGTTTCGGTCCAGTGCTTGGGGCGGACTCCGATTGGTTGTTGTCTAATATGCTGGTGAGAGAAATGCCTGCTTCCCCATCATTTCAGAAAGTCCATGAGAGGCCTGCCATTGGAGAAGGGGTTATTCAGGTGAGTAGAATTTACAGTGCCTTTTTTCAAGAGTGACAAACCATGCCATGACATAAATGGAAAGAAGGCCATATTATGAATGGATATTATTAACAACATCTACCAAAGGAGGATTGTGAGCGAGATCTCATGAATGATGCTTAATTTCATTTAGAGCTTTGTGTAGATATCGAACCATGTAAGTGCAGGCCTCTCCGAAGAATAAATGATACAGCTGAAACCAATTTCAGAAACGTACAATATGTATAACATTGAGGGAAAGGAGATATGATGTTTGGGAGCGAGCAGCGAAGAAAGGAGATATAAAATAAATAAATAGAAGACGGGGCCTTCAAGTTATCATCCCAAGCTTGCTTGTATATGTTAATTGCCCTGCAGAATGTATTGGCACAGATGTCAACCTACTGTGATGTTAGAAGCGTCTTTGCATATCAGTTCTTACTAAATGTATTTATGTTTCTTTTTACTTCTTTTTATAAGAGTCCGCTTCCACCAGTGTGTTCAACACAGCGTTTCTGGGCCATTTTCTCAGAATTTCCTGCAAAGAACAGACCACGTTTTGCAAGGTGAAACAGGAGTTAACACCTAGGAGACTCTTCCTAAAAGTCCCCTTGCCTAGGATAGGCCACGCACCTGCTTCTTGCTTCCTTTTAGCAGAAACCATTTACGATCTTCTAAGGAGGTTCGACTGCAGGAGCAGGCTGATGTTAATATTTGTCGCTATTTCACCTTACAGATTTCAGGTACGCTAAGTCTACTTAAGCGTTTATTGCTCTCTATTCTCTGTAGGTGAATATTTATGCAGCAACGCGCAGACGAGGGGGCTTTGACATTTCACATTCCAGCTGGGCCCAAAGCAAAGGCAGGAGTTAAGGAGCCATCGGGCCTCCTATTGTTAGAGTGCCCTGGCTGGGAGCTATCTAGAAACTCTCACCTAGCTGCGTATGCAATGGAGGGTAAACAGAGGCACACACACAGGGGCATATTTACAATGAGGCAATAATAAATTATCGCCGCTTTAGCGGCCGTTTTAGGCTAACGCGTGAAACCTTGCTTTAGCGTGGGGATTTCTAACGCCCAGCTTTGCATCTCTAATGAGATGCAAAGTGGGCGTTCCTGACCTGACATGATATTAGCGACATTTCTCCTATCATCAAGCCCCACGCTATGAAGCATAGCGTCAGGAAAAGTAGCGATAACACCTGTTATCGCTACTTTCCTAACACCTGCTTCAGGACTGACTTAGCCATGATATTCTATGGAAGGAGGATATCATGGCTAAGTTTGTGAGTCTATATCAACAAGGTAACGTGAGATTATCGCTGGGTTTCGAGCGATAATCTCACGTTAGCCAGTTAGCGTGAGGATTTTTATCGCTATTGAGATAAGCGTTGCTAATAGCACGCTATCTCAGCGATAAAAATCCGCGCTAGCCGGCGATAATTATCCTAGTGCTAAGTGCGCTTTGCGATAATTATCACCGGTTGTTGTAAATATGCCCCACAGTTTGTTATTCCTTCACAGGAACTTGCGAGAGCCATGCTTTTGACTTTTTTCAGTCAGACTGGAAGTCTGTGCCTGCTCTCTGCACTGTAACAATGTCAGATTCGTCGGCCTGTTCCGGTATTTGCCCAAATAACTATTTAAATGCTACTATATTGTTTTATATCTTTCATAGAGCCACTCATTCTAATCCAGTTTGTCGGGGAACTTTAAATCAAACGTACACCTTATACATTGATAATAAATCATATGTGTGTAAATCAATGTATAGGATATGTTACAAAAGACAATGGGGAATATTATCAAGCCAAGCGATAAAATTATCGGCGCTTTAGCGGCATAAAACTGCCGCTAAAACGGCGATAATGGGCTTCATAATATGCTCTATGGAATTCCAATTGAAGCCCATGTTAGATGTGAAGGACATCTAACATTGGCTTCAATTGAAATTCCAGGGAGCATATTATCAAGCCCATTATCGCCGTTGTAGTGGCAGTTTTCTGCCGCTAAAGCGGTGATAATGTTATCGCCTGTTTTGATAATATGCCCCAATGAGACTTACAAGTAGTAGGAGTCACATATCCTTCATAGCTCACTGTGCTATATTAAAAAGATTGCAATTTATAAACTGCAAGTAAGAAAAGGATGTCTGTGTTAAAAGTAGTAACCCACCTACATAAAATAACAAGCATTGGCATGGCCAATAGGTCTCGCTTTTGGGACCTTATAAGTATTTAGTTATGCAACTGTTGCATGGCTAAACACTTATCAGGTCCCAAAGGCGAGACCTATTGGCTATGCCAATGCTTTTTTTCTTTCTATTCGCGGCACCGGTGCTTTACTTTTAACAATAAAAGTCAAGCGCGGGTGCCGCGATTATAGCAAAAGTAAAGAAATAGAGGTTTGTTTCTATTTCTTTGCGTGAAAGGGGCGGTCCATGGGTGTTGCTGTGGGTGTTCCCACGCAACACCTATGGAACGAGACACATTTCCAGATTTACGAGGAATCATAAAGCTGGAAATGCGTGTAAATGCTATGCATTCCCGCACCGTACCTACGGGGGTGGGGGTACGCCTCGTACCTACACAGGGTGGGGGTCCGCACCGTACCTACGGGGGTGGGGGGTACGCTCCGTACCTACACGGGGTGGGGGTCCGCACCGTACCTACGGGGGTGGGGGGTACGCTCCGTACCTATGGGGTGGGGGTCCGCACCGTACCTATGGGGGTGGGGGGTACACTCCGTACCTACACGGGGTGGGGGTCCGCACCGTACCTACGGGGGTGGGGGGTATGCTCCGTACCTACACGGGGTGGGGGTCCGCACCGTACCTACAGGGGTGGGGCGTACACTCTGTACCTACGGGGGTGGGGGTCTGCACCGTACCTACGGGGGTGGGGGTACGCTCCGTACCTACACGGGGTGGAGGTCTGCACCATACATACGGGGTGGGGGGTATACTCCGTACCTACATGGGGTGGGGGTCCGCACCGTACCTACGGGGGTGGGGGGTACGCTCCGTACCTACACGGGGTGGGGGTATGGCGCGGACGTGTAGGGAAGGGGGTACGGCGCTTACCGGCCCCCCCTTCACCTCACGCATCGCGGCGTACTTAGCTTTTCCGGCACTTTTTGGGTCCCGTAAAAATATTTCCGTCCGGAGTGCTGTCGGTATGAATCGTACTTGCTGGTACGTAAAAAGCTGCCTAACTCTGTGAGAATGTTTCGTATGCGCTATCCCGGATCACATTCGTATGTATTTTTTAGTCGGTCGGTGTTTTTTACGATTCGTACGGAAATTGTGTTTCTGTACGAATCGTACTTCCATGTTTGTAAGGTGTGTTTCCCGGGTACGAGTCAGACGGAGAAAACGCTCCGTCCGACGATTCGTACCCGGTTTTTCCAGGATCGGAATCGGCCCCTATGTGTGCTAATGCAGCACACAAATAAGTTGAAAAACGGCATTTCAGATTGTTTTTGTGCAGGAAGGGAACCCTCCTGGAACAAAAACAATCTCCCCACCACGCAAGCATCCTTGCACCATGGTGCAAGGGTGCCTGCGCTGGGCACATGGCAGCAGTTTGTGCACCAGCGCAGGGGAAAGCACAGAGATGCGACATATTGTTTTAAATATGTCACATCTCTGTGCTTTCCAAACTAACGCAGAACGGGGTAGCAAAATGACTTGCTGCAAAGTGCTGCGTTAGTTTATTGTAAATCTGCCCCATAGCGACAATATGTAAACGAAGTATACAGACGACATCAGGATATGTTGTCTATACAGTTTTGAGGTAGATACGGTATATATGTGTACAGCGCTTTACAGACCTAGCACAGCAGTGAGTGTATGAATTACATGTGGAGTAAATAAGAATACATAGCAACATTTTATAAAGGAAATTTACGACGAACAGTAGGATAGATGGATAATATTTGAGGTAGATATGGTATACAGCTTTTGAGTTGGGGTTGTGTCACTTTTTTTTACACAATCCTGATGTAAAAATCTCATTTATTAAATATTGTAATGTGCTCAAATGTACTGATGATAGACCTGCTAAACATATGTTTGCGGTCTTAAGATCTGATGTCACTTCTTCTGATGTCCCTTCCTGAGAGGTGGTGCTACTTCCTGTAATGCCATGTGTGATGTCAAGCTTGGTGATGTCATGTGCTGTGTGGTGGTTAGAGTGGTGACAGTTAGAGTATGGAGATGTGGTTGTGTTGGTGGTTAGGGTAGTGTGGTGGTGGTTAGGGTAGGGTGCTGGTGTTAATAGTGATAGTGGTTAGGTTAGTGGTGGTTGGGATGGAAGTAGTTAGGGTGGTGGTGATTGTGGTGTAGTGGGAGGGTGGTGATGGAAGGGATAGGGTGGTCATAGGTTGGTTCGGGTGTGGTGAAGGTGGCGCTGGGGCAAGGATGGTGGTGAGGGTGGTTAAAATTGTGGTAGGGTGGTCATAGGATGAAGGTGGTAGTTACGGTCGTGGTGGTTTGGAGGTTGTTAGATTGGGGATGGTGGTTAGGGTGGTGGTTAGTGTTGTAGTTCTTAGGATAGAGTGGTGATGGTAGAGGGTAAGTTGGTGGTGGTTGGGGTGGTGGTCAGGGAAGAGTGGTGGTGGTTAGAATGGTGGGGATGGTTAGGGTGGTGGTAGACTGGTAGAGTGGTGGTGGTGGTTAGGTCTGTGATACATGAGTGGTGGTAGGGTGGTTGAAGGGTGGTGGCGATAGAATGGTAGGGTGTGTGATGGTGGTTGTAGGAGGTTGGTGGTGGTGTTATGCTGGTTACGGTGTTTGGGTGGTAGGGTGGTGTGGTGTTGGTTAGGAGGGTGATCGTGGTAAATGTAGGTGGTGGTGATTAGGGTGGGGTGGCGGTTAGGATGTTGATGGTTTTGGTGGTTAGGGTAGTGGTGGTGTTGGTGGTTAGGGTGGTGGTAGGGATAGGTTGGTAGTGTGGTGAGGTGGTGATAAGGTGGTGGTGGTCGGTTGATGGTGGTGGGTAGGATGGTAGTTAGAGTGTTGGTAGGGTAACGGTGGTGCTATAGGGATGGTGGTGGTGATAGTGCGGTGGTTGTAAGGGTGGTGGTAGTAGGGAAGGGGGTTGGTGATGGTGGTAGGTTGATGATAGGTTGTTGGTGGTGGTTGGGTGGTTGTAGGATCATGGTGGTAGGAGGTTGGTGAGTGTAGGGGGAGTTTGAGTTTGGTTAACCCTGCATGTGTCTGAGCATGTGTGCATGAAAGAGTTTGTTGAGATGTTTATGAATCTCCTATTTCCTCAAACAAATGTAATACCGGCAATATTTTTCTAAAAGCCTACATTGAATATCATGTTAAAGAGGCAAAATTAAATATTCAAAAAAGGCAGTATACGAGACAGGATAACTCGCAGACGACATAATTACCTCGTAAAATTTGAACCATGAGACACGAAACACAGCGAAGGCACTGTTAATGACAGATGTGCCATATAGAAGAATAATTATTTAAAAACTAATTATATTGAGATACATCTGTATACCTGGCCTTCCATCAAAGCACATTGTGCCACCAGAAACAGGGTCCTACTCTTTATCCACCTCAGTGAAGCCAGGGAGCATTTATCTCATACCTCATTTGCCTCTCCAGCCCAACCGATAGCATGCATCAGCTTGCTTGTAGTGTGCATCAGCAGTGCATTGCATTATGGAACTTGATGTCAGGTACCCCACAAGGCTTACCTGTTGCTTGCGAAGTAATCCCGCAGAGACGACAGGAGCTATCGCTCCCGTACCCACCTTACCCCAGCAGAGGAGTGTGAACCAACCAGGATGGAGATGGGACCAGGGAAGGAAGCTAAAGATGATGGGAATGGTGTCCTGACGACCAGAGGAGGACTTCCCTCGGCTCGTGGAATGACCGTTAACTCCAGCTGGTAGGGAAGACAAAGGGAGACCCTATTAGAATGGCCACAGATAAACAATATTCTATGTTCACCTCTTACACACATGCAGAACAGTATCTACCTTGTACTTGGAAGCGCCATGTGTCTAGAAGTCATCTTTATTATGGAAATGAGAAGCGGCGCTCCAGCGCAGTCAGCCAAAACAAAGGTAAAGTGCTCCAGCGCAGTCAGCAAAAACAAAGATAAGTGCTCCAGTGTGGTCAGCTAAAACAAAGATAAGCGCTCCAGTGCGGTGCAGAGTCAGGGGGCCAGGTTCCAGGGGGTAGCGCAGCGCAGGGTCAGGGGGCCAGGTTCCAGGGGGTGCGCAATATCTAATGAGCACCGATGATGAATAACCCAGCTCAACACACTCCAAGGGAAACCCCGGCTAGGAGTATGCAGAGAACCCCCGCAGGAAGCAATAGCGGGTCTTTAAGCATGAACGAGGCAGTGCTCCAGCACGACCTCGGATTACCTGGTGAGAGGTCCGGATCCGTAGCAGGCATTTAGGGCATGAAACAGGCATCAATTCGAAGCGCTGAACCGGCGGGAACCACTGTTATGCGGATTCCCCCGGAAGCGCTGTGTGCAGCAAAGGCAGGATCCGGTCACGGAACTAGACCGCAACCCGCCCGTCATCCGGAAGTGAGGAAAACTGTTCTCCGCATCCGCAAAGAGGTAAACACGCTGCGGGCAGTCAAGGGGCATGAACCCCCGTGAACCATGACAGTACCCCCTCCGAAGACAGAACCCCCACCCAACCTCGCAACTCAGACAGGGGTGGCAGGGCGTGGGCTAAGCGGGTGACTAATATGGAAGGCTCGAACTAACTTGGGAGCGTGGTGTACGTGAGACAGGGGTTCCTAGGACCGTTCCTCCGGACCGTACCCTTTCCTGTCCACCAAGTAATAGAGCCTCCCCCTGGTCCGACGAGAACCCAGTATGGCGTGGATCTCGTATTCTAGGTGATCGTCTCTGAGAACCGCAGAAGGAGGAGAAGAGACAGTGCATTCAGGGTTAACAGCTCGCAGAAGGGACACATGGAAGACAGGGTGCACCTTCATTTGCGGACGCAATGAGAGTCTCATGGACACAGGGTTGATCACTTTCTCAATGACATATGGTCCCACAAAGCGAGGCAAAAGTTTTTTAGGACCATGTACGTTGAGGTTACGAATGGAGAGCCATACCCTGTACCCTTTCTGGTATTCAGGTTCCATCCGCCTGTGGTCGTCGGCATACTGTTTATAGGTTTCTTTGGCCTTGGCCAGCTCGAACCGGGCTTGTTGACAGAGGTTGCACAGTTTGTTATGATATGCCTGAACTGTGGGCAAGGGACTGTTCTGAGGTTCGTCCCATGCTATAGTACGAGGATGCTTTCCCTGGAGACAGAAAAAAGGAGACATCCGATGGAAGAATGCTTGTTGTTGTTATAAGCATATTCCACCATCCACAGCACTTCTGCCCATTCCTTTTCCACCACCAGCAGCAAGCAGCGGAGGTACTGTTCCATGGTGTGATTAGTCCTCTATGCTTGACCGTCGGTCTGGGGTTGATATGCGGAAGATAAGCGTACGTCTATGTCCATGGCTTTACAAACTTCATTCAAGAAATGGGACACGAATTGCGAACCCCGGTCTGTTATCACCACAGAAGGAATGCCGTGGAGACGAACCACGTTTTGTAGGAATACCATTGCCAGTTCGGCTGCCAAAGGCAATTTCTTCAGTGGTACAAAATGAGCCATCTTCGAGAGGTGGTCCACGATGGTAAGAACTGTGGTGTAAACAGATTCGGTGGTCGGTAGTTCCACTACGAAGTCCATGGAGATGGTGTGCCACGGATAAGGAGGAACAGGAATGAGATGTAACCGCCCTGTTGGGGGTTCTGACATGTTCTTCCCTTGGACACAAACTGCACAACGAGCTACATAGGTCCTTGTTTCTGCTTCAAAGGTAGGCCACCAGACGTGTCTTTGTAATAGCTCCATGGTTTTATGGTATCCCGGATGATTGGACAGGATGTGGTCATGACACATGTACAGTGCTTGTTGTTGGCGAGCCACCAACGGAAGGTAGTACTTGTCTTCTTTGTGCAGGAACCCGTTCTGTGCGGTCACACCCTCATGATTTCCTGCCAAGGCAGCAGGATCAGTCTGATTTATGTCCTCCCGTAGCTGAGTAAAGAATTCAGAAGACAGAACCACCCCCTGGAAACGGTGTTCAGGAATGATGGACACTGGCTCGGAGGTGGTCAAGGTGTTGTCTGTTTCCTCCAGACGGGAAAGCGCATCAGCCTTGGCGTTTTCCTTTCCAGGTCGATACGTGATGGTAAAGTTGTATTCATTAAAAAACAGAGTCCAACGCAGTTGTCTGGATAAAATTTACAAAGGGTAGTAGTGGTTTGATTGGGAGCACATCACCTCATATGTGCATTGACTGTCAATATGTAACATCGGTGCCCCTCAAGGTTCAAGATTACACCCCACTACCCAAGGTGTAGTTCACTATGGTTTAAAAAAAAACAAGTGGAAATGTAAAAAGCTAGAGATAAACCTCGGCATTCAATTTAGTTTGATTTTAAGTTTTACAGACCATTTATTTATTATGTTCAAAAAGTACAAATTTTATATTTCTTTACATTCAATGTACTAAACATATCTTTCAAAATACACTGATTTATTCAAACAGTGATGAGCTGGTAATTTTTTTTCTTCAGCGATGGACTGGCAGCCAAAAAATAATTTACCGTCGTACTCTAATCTGTACATGGGTAGATTTGAGGCAAAACATTTATGGCTCTTGGGACCCCCAGAACTACCAGGACTTACAGTTTACTGGACACGGTACATAGATGATATTTTTATTATCTGGGCAGGTAGTGCAGATCAATTTGAGACCTTAACTGAATAACTGAAAAATAACATCTATAACTTAAAATTCACATCTAAGTACAGTAAAACTGAAATAGAATTTTTGGATGTCACAATATATGCGAAGGACAATAAAATCATGTCCCGTCTGTTTAGAAAACCCACAGCGTGTAATGCTCTTCTACATGCATCTAGTGCCCACCCTTCGACACTGGTCAATTCAATTCCTTTCGGTGAAATGACCAGACTTAGGAGCAACTGTAGTGAAGATAACATCTTCAATCAGGAACTATCAAAACTCGAAACACGCTTTCTCAAAAGAGGATACTCTGCAGGTGTTCTTAAAGATTCTAGAAAAAAGATATTGCAGAAGACCAGACACTCAATATTGAAAAAAGCTAACGTTACAAAGAAAAAGAAAGGTAGAGACAAGATCAGTTTGGTGACCAACTATAATAAGCATAGTCACCAAATTCATAAAATCATGAGGAAACATTGGCATCTTTTACACTTGGATAGCACAATGAGGAAGTTTGTCACTCCAAATCCTAGAATAGTGTAAAGAAAGGGGAAAACCTTAAGAAACTTTCTATGCTCAAGCTACTTACCTCCAAGATCCATCGCCAGAACATGGCTATCCAACAAACCGGACGGTTTCCATAAGTGTGGACAATGCAATGTGTGCCAATTTGCCTGCAACAACAATAAAACACCAATACAATGTATCAGATTCGCCAATTTATGAACTGTAATTCACGATATGTAACTTATTGCATACGTTGCATATGTGGGTTAATCTACATTGGTAGCACAATAAGACCGTTAAAGGAAAGAATTCAAGAACATTTGAGGGCGATTAGGAACAATGACTCAAGCTATCCCTTAGCGGTACATTTCAATTCAGAACACCAAAATTGAATTTTAACTGGTCTGACCTTCCATGGCATCGCTGGAACTCACACTGATGCTAGGGGAGGTGACAGAACTCTGAAGCTTAGAAAATCTGAGGCACAATGGATAATCCGTCTCCGTGCGGTGGAAAGAGGAATTAATATCGATAGGGAGTTACATACTTCCCTTAAATAATATGCATTATATGCATTGATGGCACACATATCAACATTGTGCAAAACTGTTCCTGCCCCTATAAGAAGATGAGATACCAAACGGAATGTTCACTATAAGTATGAGTGACTGAGGATTGAAATTGCTACTGTATAATAACTCAATATATAATATCATTTGCATCTTGTGACAAATTGGTGCATAGCTGACTGCATTAATATGACCTATGATGTTTAAGGAGTTTAGACATTATATATGGATGTCCATTGATCTATAATTGGTGATTGAACCTATGATATACATAGGGATAACTAAAAACTGTGCTTAACAATGTTGTTGTCATCTCTGGAAAACATACCATTTACCACAAAGCCTTTTTCGCTATTTTGTTTGATATAAGCTGATGGATTTAAATGTATCTTCATTTTTATTTGGAAAAAAAACTTTACTTCTATTAGGGAAAAAAAATTTGGAGGCACAAACCAACAGAGTCAATGAAGGAAGAGAATTTATATATTTTTTCTTCTGTTCACAAATTTCTTACTTAGACTAATTGGTCTGATGCATGCAAATGTTCGTGCTCATACACTGTCTAATTATCTACTAACGCTCAATAACCTTTATATGTTCACATCTTAACACTCTGAGCAATTAATTAAAGTGTTTCCACATATTAGTAATCTTTCCCATAAACGTATAAAAAATACTAACTATGAATGATTTTTTAATAATTCCCAAATTCCTATATTTCAGGATTTTTAACATGTGTATTAACATATTGGCATACACAACACTCTATACTTCTTGGAAATGGCTGCCGTTTGGTCTCATTGAATAATTAGGGCCCAAACCGGGCAGTCCACTTTCTATATCTCGGAAGGAAAAGCGGAAGTGGTGGGGCTACATGGCGCTGTTGACGCTATGACAGCGAAGCCTCTCTATATAAATACAGCACCGCGTGGAATAACCCATTACTATATCTCTTTTTTGGGACGGCTCGTTACTACGCGACTATTCGTCAACTACAGGTTAGTTTTTCAATGAAAAATAACATATTTAAGTTTGTTTTACCCAGGTCTTATAGGCTATGGTTTGGTGCGTATTTTGTTGCACTGGACAATAGCAATATCTCACTGTTAGAAATTCTCCCACTCCCACGCCTGAAGAGGTTGGTGGTAACGGGGTCTTTCCAGGACATACAGTGGTAGCTTGGCTCGAGTGGTCAGGAATCAGGCTCCGTGCTAAGCATACGACATACCCAAACAATAACCATGCGTGCATCCGTTCCAAAAACGACTCTACACCGTAAAAATTATGAAAATATCTTTCTTTATCTTCTTTTTCTCTTAGTTGCTGATTAGATAAATAATAACACAATCACAATATACAAACTTTTTAAATAGTGCAGGTCAAATAAATACTGGCTTAATGATTCAATAAATAGGGGTGATCATAAATAATGAAGGCATAAATATAAGTGCAATACATACAGGCAATTAAATATTCTGAGGCAATAAATACTGTAAACCAATAAATATTGTGCATCAATAAATACTGTGGACCAATAAATACAGTGAAGCAATAGATAGGTTAAATACAATAAATACAGTGCCCCTAATAAATAATTAAAAGCTGACAGTGACACTTATAGAATCAGATCACATTTAGATTTCTATGGGCTGATTTGGCCCAGGCACAGCTTGTAGTTATGTGGATGGCTTGAGGGTGTCTACTCCCTGGCTTGGACAAGGCTGAGGCCTAAACTGAGGTAGATCAAGGGGGGAATACCAGAGACCTGGCTCTCTCACTCTACACAACCCCTCTAAATTAGTCTCAGCTCACCCCTGGCACAGTCCAGCTGGTTCCAGCACCTCTCTAACCCCTAGAGTAGTCTCTTAGGATTCCACAGGGCCTTTGGCGCCCTCTATTCCACTTACTGCCCTTTTTCTGATGTTCCGACGCCGCTGGAGTCGTGTCGACGCCGTGAGGCGGTTCCGGTTCGATGTCGGCGGCCTCGGCACAATGTCAGTTCTTGACGACGCCGGTAGGCGGTTCCGGTTCGATGTCGGCGGCCTCGGCTCGATCTCGACCTCCAATTCGATGGCGTCGGGCAGTCTTGACTCGATGTCGACTTCGGGCGGCTCCGGTCCGATGGCGACCTCAGTTTCGATGACGTCGGCCGGCCTTGGCTCGATGTCGACTTCCGGCGGCTCCGGAGTGCGATCTCCACTCCCGACCTCCGGTGCCCCTCTCCTCAGGTTTCCGGCGACTCCGGAGTGCGACCTCCACTCCCGACCTCCGGCACGATTCTCTCAGGTTCCGGCGACTCCGGAGTGCGATCTCCACTCCCGACCTCCGGCACGCTTCACCTCGGTCTCCGGCGACTCCGGAGGGCGGACTTCACTCCTCCGATGACGCCGCTCACTCGACCTCGGGTGACTTCCTCCTCGACCTCTGGTACTCCTCACGACCTCTGACGGCGCCCTCTCTCGACCTCTGGCGGCTCCGGGTATGACGTCCGCTTTCCAGTCGGCGCCGCTTCTCCACCTCGGGCTCCAGGTCTCAGGCTACTCGACGTCGGACTCCAGGGAAACCAGTTTCCAGGTCAGGATCTTGCTGTTCTCTGTTTCTAAGGCCTGTTCCTGCTGTCCAGGTCCTTAGGATGGTTTTTCTTGCTTCTTCCCACACAGGGCTCCAGGCTGGGCTCAGTCAGTAGGGACTAGTATCAAGGGTGGGTTTATGGACCCCACTCGAGGCACAAGTTTCCACCCCTGCTGCTTCACTCCTTCCTCCTTCAAGTTTCTGCTGCTCTCCCCTCACCAGTCAGGTGCCAACTGCCAGCTCCAACTGCCAACTCTCTGTCTTAGCTTCCCAACATTCTAAACCGCCTCCAACTGTCACAGGGTTCTGGAATGTTCTGGAAGGTGCTAGCAGGTTCCAGTGGATGCTGGTGATGTCACAGGTGGCCACCATTTTGTGCTCCAGGCCCTCAGACAGAAGTTTCAGGGGTAGGTAAAATGGCTCCCTGAATCTGCAGCAACACGAAAAAGTCTGGTGGTTCCCAAAAAGGAAAAATTCAAACAGGGTTTGAGGCAAAAGTGGGACAAAATAAATAATGATGAGGAGGGACCACCCAAAGGGCTGACAGGTCTAACACGCGTCCCCCCCAGCTGAAAGTGGGGAGAGGTACCCAACCCCTTGGGAGTTCTCATCACTAAGGCGGAAATACCTTGAGAGACCGTCTGCATTGGCGTGGTCCACTCCAGGCCGATGTTCCACCTGAAAGTCCATTCCCTGTAGGGAAATAGACCACCTCAACAACTTGGGATTCTCCCCCTTCATTTGCATCAGCCAACGAAGGGGTCTGTGGTCGGTCTGAACCAGGAAGTGCGAGCCAAACAGGTATGGCCGCAGCTTCTTCAGAGCCCATACCACTGCAAAGGCTTCACGCTCTATTGCACTCCACTTCTGTTCCCTGGGAAGTAGTCTCCGGGATAGGAAGACCACGGGTTGATCCAGACCCTCTTCGTTGAGTTGCGATAACACTGCCCCAATGCCATGTTCTGATGCATCTGTCTGGACAATGAACTCCTTGGAAAAGTCTGGGGCCCTTAAGACCGGGGCCTCGCACATGGCTTTCTTCAATCTCACAAAGGCCTGCTGACAAGCCTCCGTCCAGACTACCCGTCGAGGTTGTTTCTTGGACGTGAGCTCCGTGAGGGGGGCTACGATGGTACCGTACCCCTTCACGAAGCGGCGGTAATATCCCGTGAGGCCCAAAAATGCTCGGACCTCAGTCTGTGTCTTGGGGGGTTCCCAGGCCATGATGGCCTCGATCTTCGCCTGGAGGGGTTGCACCGCTCCCCTACCCACCAAGTGTCCAAGGTACACTACCGACCCCTGCCCGATCTGGCACTTGCTGGCCTTGATCGTCAATCCAGCTTGTCTCAGGGCCTGGAGAACAGCTTGCAGGTGACGCAAGTGATCCTCCCAGCTGTTACTGAAGACGGCTATGTCATCCAGATAAGCAGCAGAGAAACTCTCCATTCCGGTGAGGATCTGGTTTACCAGGCGCTGGAACGTGGCAGGTGCGTTCTTGAGCCCAAAGGGCATCACACAGAACTGGTAGTGGCCATTGGGCGTGGAGAAGGCTGACCTTTCCCTTGCTCCATCAGTCAAAGAGATCTGCCAGTACCCAGAGGTAAGGTCAAAGGTACTTAGATATTGGGCAGCTCCCAGCCGGTCAATCAATTCATCCGCCCTAGGGATCGGATGAGCATCAGTTTTGGTTACTGAATTCAGTCCCCGATAGTCCACACAGAACCTCAGTTCTGGTTGGGCACCCGGTGGTGCAGCTTTTGGTACTAACACCACCGGACTGGACCAGGGGCTGCTAGAAGGTTCGATCACTCCTAGCTCCAGCATCTTAGTGACTTCACTATGAATGCTGGCCTTCACCTTGTCTGACATCCGGTAGATCTTGGACTTCACAGGTGGGCTGTCTCCTGTGTCCACGTCATGGACGCACAGGTGAGTCCTACCCGGGACAAGGGAGAACAACGAGGAGTACTGCCCCAGGACCTGGCGACAGTCCTCCTGCTGTTCAGGAGTTAGAGATGGGGAGAGAATCACTCCCTCCACCGACCCATCCTTCTCTTGAGACGCAAACAGATCAGGGAGAGGCTCGCTTTCCACGTCCTCTCCTCCGTCAGTCACCATCATCAAGATGACTTCGGGCCTCTCGTGGTGGGGTTTGAGGCGGTTGGCATGCAGCACCCGCAGGGGCTGACGAGGGGTCTTCAGGTCCACCAAGTAGGTAGCCTTACCCTTCTTCTCCAACACCTCAAAGGGTCCTGACCAGCGATCCTGGAGGGCACTAAGCTCTCCCGGTTCGATCACCCACACCTTCTGGCCAGGCTCCAACTCCACCGGGTGAGCATTGTGGTCATACCACGCCTTCATCACTGCTTGGCTGGCTTCCAAGTTGTCAGAAGCTTGCTTCCACAACTTAGCCATTTGGCTCCGGAAGGCCAGCATGTAGCTCACCACATCCTGGGGAAGCTTTCTGGGAGTTCTTTCCCATCCGTCTCTCACCAGGTTGAGAGGTCCACGTACAGGGTGCCCATACAGAAGCTCGAAGGGGCTGAAGCCCACTCCCTTCTGTGGCACTTCCCTGTAGGAAAAAAGTAAACAGGGTAGGAGGACGTCCCATTTCCTCCGCAGGCTTTCAGGCAGACTTCTGATCATGCCTTTCAAGGTTTTATTAAACCTCTCCACCAGACCATTGGTCTGGGGGTGGTAAGGAGTTGTGAACCGGTAGGTCACTCCACACTCCTTCCACATGGCCCGCATGTACGCTGACATGAAGTTGGTCCCCCTGTCGGACACAACTTCCTTGGGAAAACCCACTCGGGTAAAGATTCCCATCAGGGCCCTTGCCACAACAGGTGCTGTTATGGTCCTCAGAGGTATTGCCTCTGGGTACCGTGTGGCATGATCCACCAGAACCAGGATAAACCTGTGACCAGCTGTAGTCGGCGGATCTAATGGACCCACAATGTCGATGCCCACCCTTTCAAAGGGGGTGCTAACGACAGGAAGTGGTTCCAGGGGAGCTTTCAGCTTCACCCCTGTTTTCCCACTGGCTTGTCAAGACACACATGTCCGGCAGTAGGTATCGGACGACACTTTCATCTGAGGCCAATAAAAGTGTGGGACAAGACGGGCGAAGGTCTTGTCTTGCCCCAGGTGTCCTGCCAATGGTATCTCGTGAGCCAACTCCAGAAGGAAGGCTCGATAACGTTGAGGGACTACCAAGGCTCGTGACGATCCGTGTAGGGGTGCCTTGGGTTCACTGTAGAGGAGGCCATCCTCCCAGTAAACACTGTAGTTCCCTTCAACGTTCCCTGCTGCCTGGGCTTCGGCCTGTCGCCTCAGCCCCTCAAGGGTAGGGCACTCCCTCTGGCCCTGGCAGAATTCCTCCCTGGACGGGCCTCCCTCCACGTGCCACTCGGCCGGGATGGGTAGGTCCTCCAGGTTGGTAACGTCCCCCACCGCAGACTCCTGGTCCACCACCTCCGGTGGCCTATCTGTCCTACGGGGTGGGGACGCCGAGGCAGGCTCCTCCTGTCCTCGGTTCTTCCCTTGACTGGCAGCTGGCTGGGCCTTTGTTCCAGGCTCCAGCCGAAACGAACTCCCTCTCCGGGTAGTCGCGGACCTTGTGCTCACACAGGCCCAGTCAGGTGTACCCAGCATCTCAGTGTGAGTCCGGTATTCCACCTCCTTCCAAGCGTTGTGCTCCATGTCATTCCCCAGCAGACAATCGACTGGCACGGCAGGGCTTACGGCAACTCGAAGTGAACCTGCAACCCCCCCCCATTCAAAGGGAACCTCGGCCACGGGATAGTGGCCTGTTCTGCCGTCAGCCATCGCGGCTGGGTGGAGTACATCGGGAATTACCTGCTCTGGAGAGACCAGTTGACTACGTACCATAGTCATACTGGCTCCTGTGTCTCTCAGAGCCTCCCCTCTTTGGCCGTTGATGGTGACCCACTGCCCATACTTTGCGGTATTTGCGGGCACCTGGATCTTGGGAACCATCTCCCGTTCTCCCAGGGACACTAAAGTGACACCCGCCCACTCCCTTCCCTTAGTTAAGGGCATCTCCTCCCCGAGCACTACACTAGCTACTCCGGGGGTCTTTCCTCCAGTGGGAGGGGGTGGTCGTTTCAAGCACTTCGGATCTCCTTTATAGTGTCCAACGCCACCGCACTCATAGCAATGGACAACCCTTGGCTGCTGACTCTGGCCAGGATTAGGGTTTCTGGGTGGGTTAGCCCTAGGGGTGAATCCTGTTCCCTTCCCTTGGAAGTTATTTTGGGGGCCTTTGGAGAACTCCTTTTTCTTTTCCCCTCCCTCTTTCTTCTGGGGGGTGCCCTGTCCGGCCTTTTGAGTATCCCCTCCAGTCCCCCTTGTGGACACCCGGGTACTAGCCCAAATGTCCGCCTCCTCAGCAAGCTTCCGGGGACTGGTCAGCTTGCTATCCACCAGGTGTTGCCGCAGTTCAGGGAAACATTTCTCGAGCAGGTGTTCCTTCAGTACTAGGTCAAACAACCCCTCGTAGTTCCTCACTTCACTGCCCTGAATCCAACCCTCCAGTGCCTTCTTTGCATAGTCCAGGAAGTCCACCCAATTCTGTGTGCCCAGTTTGTGACTACCCCTGAACTTCTGTCTGTACTTTTCGGGTGTTAGTCCAAACTTCCTTATGAGCGCCAGTTTCATGGTGGGGTAGTGGGTCTGCTCATCCTCTTCGAGGGCCAATAAAGCATCCCTACCAGCTGGAGGCATGTACTTGTACAATCCCCCTCCCCAGTACTTCTCTGGAACCCCATGGGCCCTCAACGAGACCTCATAGGCCGCTAGCCACTTGGCGATATCGTCGCCCACCCCATAGCTAGCTACTATGTCCTTTGGCAGGTATGGTTTAGGTTCCCTGGTGATCTCTTGGGTTTGGCTGCCACCATTAGGAACAGGTTGTGCCCCGATTCTCAAGATCTGAAGATCTATTTCTTTCAGTCGTAATTCATGGGCCATCCTCTGCTCCTCCTTCTCCTTCTCCAGCCTTGCTAAGTCCCATGTGAGCTGTCTTTTCTCCCTCCGGTCTGTTAACTCCACTTCAGACAAGCCACCGCTAGAGGCACTGCTGCCCTTCCTAGAAATGGTTCTGGGCCCTGCTGACAGGTTCCCCACCTCCGGTTGGTACAAACCAGCTCCCTCACTGTCGGGCTCTCTATCCCTGTCCTCCTCCTCAGCCTTGCTTTCTCGGCGTGCCTCCCCCCAAGCCCTTAAGCTGGTTTGGAGTGCACCCTTCTTTGCTCCTGGGGGACAATACACCCCCTCCCGCTGGCAAAACTCCCTGAGTTGGGCCACAGTGTACGTTTCTAAATTCTCCAGTACAAACTCCATCTTGCCCACTCAGGTCAGAGGACAGTTATTTGCAGTAACAATGCAGGGGGGTACCTTTAATAATACCTCCTCCCACCACCAGAGTAAATTTGGAAAAAAACAAAAACCCACAATTAGGAAGGCCGCTTTGAGAAAACTCCCGGTGTAGGCCTATGGACTACCCACAGTTATTGTTGAGTATACGTAGGCACAGCTCTATCCCACCACTGAACACCAATTATGTTAGAAATTCTCCCACTCCCACGCCTGAAGAGGTTGGTGGTAACGGGGTCTTTCCAGGACATACAGTGGTAGCTTGGCTCGAGTGGTCAGGAATCAGGCTCCGTGCTAAGCATACGACATACCCAAACAATAACCATGCGTGCATCCGTTCCAAAAACGACTCTACACCGTAAAAATTATGAAAATATCTTTCTTTATCTTCTTTTTCTCTTAGTTGCTGATTAGATAAATAATAACACAATCACAATATACAAACTTTTTAAATAGTGCAGGTCAAATAAATACTGGCTTAATGATTCAATAAATAGGGGTGATCATAAATAATGAAGGCATAAATATAAGTGCAATACATACAGGCAATTAAATATTCTGAGGCAATAAATACTGTAAACCAATAAATATTGTGCATCAATAAATACTGTGGACCAATAAATACAGTGAAGCAATAGATAGGTTAAATACAATAAATACAGTGCCCCTAATAAATAATTAAAAGCTGACAGTGACACTTATAGAATCAGATCACATTTAGATTTCTATGGGCTGATTTGGCCCAGGCACAGCTTGTAGTTATGTGGATGGCTTGAGGGTGTCTACTCCCTGGCTTGGACAAGGCTGAGGCCTAAACTGAGGTAGATCAAGGGGGGAATACCAGAGACCTGGCTCTCTCACTCTACACAACCCCTCTAAATTAGTCTCAGCTCACCCCTGGCACAGTCCAGCTGGTTCCAGCACCTCTCTAACCCCTAGAGTAGTCTCTTAGGATTCCACAGGGCCTTTGGCGCCCTCTATTCCACTTACTGCCCTTTTTCTGATGTTCCGACGCCGCTGGAGTCGTGTCGACGCCGTGAGGCGGTTCCGGTTCGATGTCGGCGGCCTCGGCACAATGTCAGTTCTTGACGACGCCGGTAGGCGGTTCCGGTTCGATGTCGGCGGCCTCGGCTCGATCTCGACCTCCGATTCGATGGCGTCGGGCAGTCTTGACTCGATGTCGACTTCGGGCGGCTCCGGTCCGATGGCGACCTCAGTTTCGATGACGTCGGCCGGCCTTGGCTCGATGTCGACTTCCGGCGGCTCCGGAGTGCGATCTCCACTCCCGACCTCCGGTGCCCCTCGCCTCAGGTTTCCGGCGACTCCGGAGTGCGACCTCCACTCCCGACCTCCGGCACGATTCTCTCAGGTTCCGGCGACTCCGGAGTGCGATCTCCACTCCCGACCTCCGGCACGCTTCACCTCGGTCTCCGGCGACTCCGGAGGGCGGACTTCACTCCTCCGATGACGCCGCTCACTCGACCTCGGGTGACTTCCTCCTCGACCTCTGGTACTCCTCACGACCTCTGACGGCGCCCTCTCTCGACCTCTGGCGGCTCCGGGTATGACGTCCGCTTTCCAGTCGGCGCCGCTTCTCCACCTCGGGCTCCAGGTCTCAGGCTACTCGACGTCGGACTCCAGGGAAACCAGTTTCCAGGTCAGGATCTTGCTGTTCTCTGTTTCTAAGGCCTGTTCCTGCTGTCCAGGTCCTTAGGATGGTTTTTCTTGCTTCTTCCCACACAGGGCTCCAGGCTGGGCTCAGTCAGTAGGGACTAGTATCAAGGTTGGGTTTATGGACCCCACTCCAGGCACAAGTTTCCACCCCTGCTGCTTCACTCCTTCCTCCTTCAAGTTTCTGCTGCTCTCCCCTCACCAGTTAGGTGCCAACTGCCAGCTCCAACTGCCAACTCTCTGTCTTAGCTTCCCAACATTCTAAACCGCCTCCAACTGTCACAGGGTTCTGGAATGTTCTGGAAGGTGCTAGCAGGTTCCAGTGGATGCTGGTGATGTCACAGGTGGCCACCATGTTGTGCTCCAGGCCCTCAGACAGAAGTTTCAGGGGTAGGTAAAATGGCTCCCTGAATCTGCAGCAACACGAAAAAGTCTGGTGGTTCCCAAAAAGGAAAAATTCAAACAGGGTTTGAGGCAAAAGTGGGACAAAATAAATAATGATGAGGAGGGACCACCCAAAGGGCTGACAGGTCTAACACTCACTAAATCTAAATAATATATGAATTACCCTCTTTTTAAAAATCAAACTTTGAAGCTAAATAAATATTTTCCCCCTCTTTCTGTTTTTACATTCTTTAGGGGCATACTTAAAGCCCGAGCGCTGCTAGCAAAATTCAATAGTAAGTCCATTGGAATTCTTACTTGTTTAATTACCTAAAGAGTGCCTCGTGTTTGCGTATAGAGCTTTAATTCTATTTCTACATCGAGTAGTTTTAAGTCAAACAAAAAGACGCTACCTACTCTATAATATGCCCGTAATGCTGAGCTAATGCAATTATATCGATAGGAGAACTACTTATTTGGACTGATCCCCATTGTGTGAAGTATATGCTCCAAACTTTCGAATCACAGGAGCTAATAACTAAAACACTTCTAACTACTCTTGTGTGCTTACAATGCAGAGTCTTTGTATTACCCTCATTTAAGTTAGATTTGTTTATCTTTACAGTCTTTTTATTGATTATCTGTATAGTAGACTATTTTATTTATAGGAAACCCTTCTCCATTTTATAGAAGAGACTCTACGTTTAAACTGAGAATTAATATATTAATAGAAGCCTATGCAGAAAATTAAGCCCTTTTGCTTATACCCTCTTTTAGACTTTTCATGTGCATTTGTGAACATGGGAATATATACTTGATATGGAGCTACTAAATCTTCTTTCAAAGGTATAAATGATACCACTATAATTACTCCCAATATACTAAGTATATATAGAATCTAACTCCTACCCCCACCCTTTTTTTTTCTAAAACATGTCTCCTTTTCTTCCTTTTTAATTTTCCTGTAGATTAGAAAACTTTCCTTCTAGGGAGCATATATAGTTGCTAGAAGACTAAATAAGAAAAAGAACAACAATTATTTAAAGAGCTTACTGACCACTCTTTTAAGGTATCCTATTTGGACTTGCTCACTGTAGGGTAAAAAAACTAAAAATACAATTTAGTATTAGTCACCTGGTTTGCACATTTTGTGATACTAGTGCACTTATTTGACACTATTGGTGTTTTTCTATCATGGTTTTTCCTCTGGGGTCTTACTCTTGCTATCTAAATCGAGGTGGCATTAGCACAGCACATTATATTTAATCCATACAGTTGGTTTTGGTCTTTACAAAGAAATTGTTTTAGGATCCTGTTTCCTTTTGCTGTTTTATTGTGGAGAATGGTTGTAAATATTGGGTTGTAATTTTGGCATCTATTGCAGCCTTGAAAAAGTTTCTTGGAAACAAAACACGTGTCGGTCCATCGCTGAAGAAAAAAAATTACCAGCTCATCACTGTTTGAATAAATATTGCCTGTTTTTGACATCTCAATGTATTTTTAAAGATATGCTTAGTACATTGAATGTAAAGAAATATAAAATGTGTACTTTTTGAACATAATAAATAAATGGTCTGTAAAACTTAAAATCAAACTAAATTGAGTGCAGAGGTTTATCTCTAATTTTTTGGCAGTTGTTTGGATGTAAGGGCACGGGCTGAGCGCAGGAATTGTAGGTTCCTGTGATCCGTGTAGATGGTCATAGAATGTTTGGCGTCCTTCAGGTAATGACGCCATTCCTCAAACGCCGTCTTGATGGCCAGGAGCTTTCGATCTCACACAGTGTAATTGCGTGCAGCAGGTTGTAGCTTTCTGGAATAGAACGCCACTGGATGTAAGAGTCCTGTTCAGGCGTCTCTTTGCGACAACACACCTCCAGGGCTTCTTGCGAGGCATCGGCTTCCACTACGAATGGCTGGTCTGAGTCGGGGTGTATCAGAATGGGAGCTGTGGTGAACCTCCTTTTCAGCTCCTGGAATGCGTTTTCTGCTTCCGAATCCCAACAATAGAAGACACCCTTGCGCAGTAGCCGAGTGATGGGAGTAACAATCCTGGAAAAGCCTGTGATGAAGTGGCGGTAGTAATTGGAGAACCCCAAGAACCTCTGGACGCTTTCACAGAGGTCGGAGAAGGCCATCGCAATATGGCTTCCACTTTTTTGTTGCCCATGTGTATTCCAGCAGGAGTAATGATATGTCCCAGGAACTCGACAGCTGTGATGTGGAAAACACTTTTCTCCAGTTTCACGTATAGTCGATATCTTTCCAGCTGCTGGAGGACGGTACGTACGTGTTGGACATGTTCTGTAGTTTGCGAATAGATCAGTATGTCATCGATATACACTGTACAGAAGATGTCGATATAGTCTCTTAGCACCTCATCGATGAAGTATTGAAATGCCGCGGGGGCGTTGCAGAGTCCAAAAGACATGACATGGTACTCGACTAGGCCGAACCTGGTCCGGAAAGCGGTCTTCCATTTGTCACCCTTCTGGACTCTGACGAGATGATATGCTCCTTGCAGGTTAAACTTAGTGTATATGGAGGTGTTTTTTACCTGGTCCAATAGGTTGGAAATCAAAGGCAGGGGATACCGGTTCTTCACCGTAATGGCGTTCATAGCCCTGAAGTCTAGACAGGTTCTCAGATCTCCCTCCTTCTTGGCCACAAAAAAAAGAGGAGAAGATACTGGCGACCTCGAATGGCGTATGAACCCATTGCTTAAATACTCATCTAGGTAGGAGCGTAGATGTTCATTCTCCTTTTCCGTGAGGGAATATATCCGACTGCAAGGAAGCGTGGAACCAGGGATCAGGTCTATCCTGCAGTCAAACGAGCGATGAGGAGGAAGGGTATTGGCACCTTTCTTGTCGAACACAGCCGCTAAGTCTAGGTATGCCTCTGGCACGTCGTCCTGGGTTACCACACCCATCCCATCAAGGGTATAGAGTGGGCCTGTATGGCTTGGACACCGAGGGAATCGCCCTGCGTGTAACAGGAAATGCTACAATGTTCCGAATCCAGGGTTATGACTCTGGATGCCAAATCAATCCGTGGATTGTGGTTCACTAGCCACGGAAGACCCAATATCACTCTAAACTGGGGCGCATCAATGACATCAAAGCCGATGGTTTCCGTGTGGTTGTTTTCAAACAACATAACCATGTCTTCTGTTTGATACTGGATGAGGCCGGAGGTAAGGTCCGTACCATCCACTGCCTTAACTGTTTCTGGTTTTGCCTTGGATACAGTGGCCATCCCCAAGACGTTAGAATACTGAGTGTCGATGAAATTGCCGGTGGCTCCTGAATCAAGAAGGGCAGTCACATGCCATACCTGGCCTGACCGTGCTCGTAGTACCACATCAACACCCACATGATGGCTGCCACCAAAAAAGGCAGAGGTCGCTGACTTGCAGGACGACAAACCCAGTAGGTGGACCCCTCCGTCTACTGGGTGTTTTCGTTTCCCACCTTGTCTCCCTTGGATACAGGCAACGCAAAGAGTCTCCTTCCCCGTGCTCGTGTAGACTTTACAGGGCATTCCCTGACAAAGTGTCCGTTCTTGCCGCAGTACAAACACTGATTCTGTTACCTTCTTTTCTCCCTTTCCTCACTGGTGAGAGGTCCCCGTATGCCACCTATTTGCATAGGTTCTGGGGCATCACTGGGTGGAGCGGGTTCGTCCTTACATTTATCCTTAAAGGACAAGAACCGGTTATCGCCACCTCTGGTCTTCTCGGTCTTTCGCTCCTGTATTGTGTAATTCACCTTGACCACCAGATCGATAAATGGTCCTATCTCTTCTGGGGGGTCAGGCATCTGCGAAATCAGGTCTTTTAGCTGGTCACGTAAACCACTGTAGAAAACGGACACCTTCTTGGACTCGGGCCAACGGGCCTCAACGACGAGTCAACTGAATGTCATGATGTAGTGGAGCAGGTCAGTGTTGCCTTGCTTCAAATTAAGTAGTTTGTTATCTGCGGCTTGAACAAAGGTGTGACGGGCGAACATCCGACGCATCGTTTCTTTGAACACTGTCAGGTCATCGTTTTTCACCAAGGAGATGGACCACTGGGTGGCATCTCCACCCATGTAGGAAAGAATGAAGGCGACTTTTGATGCGTCGTCTGGGAAAGCAGTTGCTCTGGCCATGAAGTGTAGGTGGCACTGGTGAAGAAAGACACTGTACTTGGTGCTGTCGCCATAAAAGCGTTCGGGTGGTGCTAGTTGCACCGGGTGGGGTGCTATCACTTGTATAGCAGTGTCCTGGTTGGAAGCGGAGGAGGGCCCCCCAAAAGTGAACAAGGGAGGCCATAGTAGCCCTTTCTGCCTAACTCTGGGAGTGGGAAAAGGACCCCAAGGACCTATCACCCCAGCTGCCACCTGGCTTTGTAAGGCCGTCATGTCATGGCGTAGGCTGAGGTTCTCTGCCTGCATACTGGTAAGCATGGCCGCTATGTCCTGCAGGGATATCTCGGGATCGCTCATGTTGTCTGGGCGAGATGAAACACGTGGGCTTCGAATTTTGTCAGGTACCCCACAAGGCTTACCTGTTGCTTGCAAAGTAATCTTGCAGAGACAACAGGAGCTATCGCCCCCGTACCCACCTTACCCCAGCGGAGGAGTGTGAACCAACCAGGATGGAGATGGGACCGGGGAAGGAAGCTAAAGATGATGGGAATGGTGTCCTGATGACAAGAGGAGGAATTCCCTCGGCTCAGGGAATGACCGTTAACTCCAGCTGGTAGAGAAGACAAAGGGAGACCCTATTAGAATGGGGACAGATAAACTCTCCTCTACGTTCACCTCTTACTCACATGCAGAACAGTATCTACATTGTACTTGGAAGCGCCATGTGTCTAAAAGTCATCTTTAGTATCGAAATGAGAAGCGGCGCTTCAGCGCAGTCAGCCAAAAGATCTCCTCCCAAGGCAAGTCTTTCTTATTTGTTAGCACCGTCACCAAAACCTTAGAAGAGTAGCAAAGGCTGCAACTTGGATGTATTTCCCAAACAGGATCCTAGTGCAAGGGTGTCTGCGTGCAGGGGAAGATTGTTTATGTGTAGGAAGGTGTCCCTTCTTGCACATAAACAGTCCTAAAATGCCATTCTGTCACTGTCATGTGTGCTGCTTCATGCAACACACATGAAAGTCATAAAATGGCATTTTTTAAAAGAATTGTTTATGTACAGGAAGGGACACCATCCTGTACATAAACAATATATGGCATTTTGCTTTTTCCATGTGTGCTGCACAACGTAGCACATGTGGAAAAAGCAAAAACGAGGAGAAATAATGCATTTCTCCTCATTTCGCCAACCTCCTATGTACGCCACCCTTGTACATAGGGGGCAGTATCAACATGAATGGGTGTTGAATGGATAAATGGGTGTTGCGGTGGAACGCCTACCGCAACACCCACTATCCACCCCTTTCATGCTAACCATGGCGTGAAATGGGGCCTTATTTACATGGCAGCATTAAGCCATGGTAAGTGACTTAACGCTGCTTTGTACATAAGGCGCAGCCCTATCGCCACCACAACGTCGATATAAGTGACGTTGTGATGGCAATAGGGGTTTGTACATATGCCCCATTGTGTGGTCAAAGGTGTCTTCAAATTTGAAGCGCATTAGGTTCAGTTTATCTGCATCAGTACTTATTGTGCAAAATGTATCCCAAAATTGTACATGAAGAAGCCAGTAGTCATCCCTGAAGGCCTGAATTGGAAGATATAGGGCAGCTATTTTCTGCCAGACCTCCCAGACTTAGACCCAAATTTAGAAATGTTGTGCATCTGGTTTGCGTTACTTTTTTAATGCAAATCCGACACAAAGTGTTTTGGTGGGATTTATAATCCAACACAAATTGCAATTTGTGTTGGATTTCAACCGAAAGTAACGCTTAGCTGCGCAATGTGCTCCTTTGTGTTACTGTGCATCAAGGGGTATTTCATGGGTGGTACATTTGCACTCCCATACATCTATCCATGGGTTTTGATGCAAATCCTTACCTACAATGAATTGTAGACAGGGTGTATGCCAAAATCCTGCGCCTTCTCAAGGCAGGTGTAACGAGGAGAAATGTGCGATTTCTTTGTAAAACTGGGCCTTAGTGCGGACGAGTACAGTCAGATCTACCTTTCGCGCGACCGCATATCGGCATTGTTCATGCAGTGTTGCAGACCTTGGCACATGCTCTGAGTGCCTGCTACAGAGCTGGAAGATTACCTCAAAAAATGGCCTCCACAATTGAGAAGACATTTCTGGAATGGTTGGAGCATGCTGCAAAACGAATTCTCCCACACTTAAAAAAAACTAGAATCAGAAAAATAACACTGAAAAAAACAGATATTAAAACAATCTCTTTTATTAAGGGTGACAAGGTTCCTGAAGGTGGGGCCAGCCTTTTGTCTCTTTCCTGATCTTTGTTCAAAGTAGCTGTCAATAGCCAGATGCACAAAGCTCACACCTCTTTGTGCCGTTCTTGTGGGTACTCCCAACTGGAGACGACTCTTCTATGAGGAGCAGCACTTTACACAAAGGCTCTGTCTGGAGAACAGCCTAGAGAGCACTTGAAAAAAGGACCACCCAAAAAAGGGTATGAAAGTGCAGACAGACAAATCACATCCCCGGCTTGTATAAAAGTTTGAAATACTGACGCACTTGTTGTTCTCTTTGACAAAAGAAGGGATTGTTCTACCGAGTACTCAAAGGGCTGTTATGCATGCTGCCAGCTGGGTGTCACCAGAGGTGTGGGGACGTCACTTGGAGTCTTGCCTGGAAGGAAGCAGCTGTTCAGCTCGCATGAAGTGCCTAGATGCTAACCTTCCTGCTGTGTTGCTGAGAGAGGGAACAGTGGTGGCTTGCATAGGGTGTGCTGTAGGACGGCGGGGCGGGGCAGGGTGGGGGGTAGTAAACTCTGACATACTACAGAACGGAGGAAAGTATATTGGGGCATATTATCAAGGTCCGGCGTTAAAATTATCGCCGCTTTATCGACAGTAAACTGCCGCTACAGCGGCGAAAATGGGCTTGATAATATGTCGCAAAGAATTCCAATAGAAGCCCATGTTCTGGTGTCAACATGGGCTTCTATGGGAATTCTCAAGGGCATATTATCAAACCCATTATCGCCGCTTTAGCGGCAGTTTTCTGCTGATAAAGCGGCGATAATTTTAACACCGGTCCTTGATAATATGCCCCTTATTACGTTCCTCCGTTCTGTCGTATGTTCGAGTTTACTACCCCCCCATCCTGCCCCTCCCCTGCAACGCCCCACCCCGCCCAACCCCACCGCCCCGCAGCACGCCCTTTGCGAGCCTCCACTGGGGAAGAAGCCTACCAACCATACTTTAAGTGTGTGTGTGTGTCGAGGGAGAGGCAGAAAGAGCTCATCCCTGGTGGCGCGAGGAGAATGAGGAGGGCTGATGAGACCGCTCTGTACGCTCGAGGGAACACAGTCGCAGTCCAAGGTCGGGAGACCCTTCAGACAGCACCTCTCCTCCCGAAAGAGGTCGCACACCAGACTCCCGCTGCAGGTTAGTCGATGGCCACCCCGGAAGGACTGAGTGGCCTGTGAGACATAACACTTGGGGACAGCGAGTAAACTGAATGCACAAATCAAATACGAGGGCGTAATCTGTATTTTGTGCCGTGATACCTGCCTAGACAGAACTCGAACCCTGAAAGGGAAGAACCTAGATAGGAGAAGAGTAATATGGGGGGGCTAAAACCCCAGGTGCAGATGCCCCAGCCCCAGTGAAGCATTTTACCTGTAGCCTGTTCTATGGAGTACTTCGTTTTTCGGTGTGTATTAAAGTACTTTTCTCTATCAAAATAAAGCACTGGGTTGGACAGTTATTGACATAAGAGACAAACACCTAGGGGCATATGTATCAAGCCCTTTTCCCGTTCGCAAACGGGCCGATTCTCAGAATCAGCTCGTTTGCGAACGAGAAAAGGCCTCTATTTGCCTCTATTTGCAATTGCATTTAAGGAATCGCAAATTGCGATTCCTTAAATGCAATGTATGAAGCCTAGAAAAAATTCAACTTCAAGTTGGTGGTAATTTGCGATTTCTTTGAAAAATTCACTTTTTAGCATTTTTCAAAGTGCCATGTGACGCACAGACATGCCCTTAGGGCATGTATGTGCGCCACATGTGCACACATACATATTTCAGGGGTGCAACAGGGTGTCCTTTTGACACCCTGGCACCCTTGAAATTGCATTCTCATTTTGCGATTCTCAAATTGCGAATCGCAAAATGAGAATGCCTTCCCATTCATTCCTATGAGTCTCCTAGCCCATAGGAATGAATGAGAAGGTATTCCTTAATTGCGATTAGCAATTTGCTAATCGCAATTAAGGAATGCTAAGGAATCGTAAAACATTTGCGAATTTTTTAATACATCCCGTTTTGCGGTTCTCAAACAGCGATTCCCTAAAAATCGCTATTTGAGAATCGCAAAAACGGAATTTGATACATATGCCTCCTAGTCCCCATGGTTGAGGCCAAATGGCCCCTGTGTGCCTCAGTGTTCCCCCAAACGGGTTTGACTCGCTCCTAAAACCCTGGTAACTTTTAATTGCTGTGTTTTGCCCTGTCCTTGGTCCCATGAGTCCCTAGTGTCCACTATGGTTGAGAAGTAAAGGCTTTGCCTAATACATAGTTGCAGGTTTGGGCTGAGATACAGTACAAAACACCAGTTATCATGACAGCAAGAGGTGTTTCTTTGAAAGGAAATACACGCATCTTTATGATCAAAGTAGAAAAAGAATGTATTTTTATGCCAGAGTCATTACTCTAATGTATTTGGTACTTTTCGATGGGTCTAAAGCCCTTCACAACGTCATGCTTTAGAAAGGGACAAATACATTATTCCATCCCCCAGCCACTGCTTATTTCTGCTGTTACTAGAAATGTGTAAGGTCGCTCTCAGCTGAATGCAGCATTGCATATGGTTTATGTAAACTAATTTACCCTGGAAAGAAAAAGAGACAAGGTTAATAAACCGGTATTGCTGTGGAAGTGTACTGCATGTGCGCATACTCTATCACTTGCTGAAAGATTTCACATTTCAATAAGAAAAAATGTTTTCAAGTAGAAAACTGATTATGTATTAAAAGATAATGGTGCATGTGGAGTGTAACATAGCTCTAGACACTTTACAAAATCGAACTGGTAAATATTTCATTTGCTGATTGCTTTAATAAGACAGTAAAAAGTTGAAAATGATGCCCAGATGGTTTGATGCACCCAATCAATTCACACAGAAAGAATGTTGTAGTAGGAAACAAAATCCCTACATACTTTAATGTAATTCTTACAAGGTGTAATGAATGATTGCTGCTTTGACATTATTATGTGAAGTCAGGATTACATCCATTGAGGCCTAATCACAGAGGCATTTTGGAGCATGTAAGAAGTACCCCTGCAGCACTCGTTAACACTCCCTTCCCTGCCTTTGTGAATTGGCCTGAGCACATCTAAAATGAGACAAAAAGAGGAGTATTCAGGGACTATTCATACACAGTTGTAGCAAATAAAAAGAACTGTGCCCTCTTTTTCTCTTACTAATGGGGAGCTGGGCGTTTTGGGCTGATTCACAAAGTATGTAAAAAATACCACTCTAGCGCTACTTTCTGCGCTCATAAATGGTTTTGTGAATCTGCCTTAATGACTACCAAGTAGCCATTGGCAAGTACCAGTAGCTTAGTATGTTCCATGTTCCAAATATTGAATACATTTAATTGGAATTTTCCATGTTTCCAATATTGTATAATTTGGAAAGGTATTTTCCATGTTTCTAATATTGTGTAAATAATCACATCTGCTTTTGAGACCTCACCTGTCTTATTTTCTAAAGACTATTTAGTCTCTCTTCACTTTTTATGCATGTGCCTAATTGCGGTCCTTGCACCTGGCTCTCACTATTTTCTCTTCCATTGTTGTCTTTGTACCCTATATGCCTCGGGTGCATCAACTCTTGGTGTCACATTGAGTTAGAAGCGAAAACGTCAATCGAGAGGAAATAGCACAACTACCCCCTGCTGGTCAAAAAGTAAGCTGTCTCAAGTTCTCAGATTATACCACTGGGCTACCAATTTCATATACATTTTCCAACATGCATTTCTTAATGCTGCTTTGTTCTGTCTCTGCAGACTGATCTTTCTGCGTCTGAAGGGCACCTATTTTGGAAGAAAAGTGTTTAGATTTTTTTTTTGGTTCCCTTAGGACCGGCACAGTAGGAGCATGAATGGAGGTCAGGTCTGACATGATGTGATATCAGTGAGCGCAGTGTCTTCATGCGGTTGCCTGTGGATCCTGAGGGCAGTGTGCTTTGACTTAACCTGGCTTAAGTCAATCAGGCACATGATTTGGGAGTTCCTGCAGGGGACTCTGTGCGTCACTGAGTGAGAATGTCCAGCTGTTTCTCCAGGAGTCCTGAAAACTGTCAGAGGGAGGCATGAGGGGTCAGGGCTCACCCATGAGGTGGGACAAGAAGGAATCCTTATAGAAGCTCACTGTTGTGATTGGACCCTCGTTAGAATCAGGGCCTGGGCACTTAGGGGCTCATGGCTGTAGTGCGCCACAAGCAGGTTGATTCCTCGGGTTCATCTTCGTTCTATCCCACGCCTTCAGCTCAGGACGGTTCTGAAAATGAGGAGGAGCCCTAAGGAACCTGGGTCAGATGGTCTATTAGGAGACAGTAAGAGGACTACACGTGTCAGGTTACTTCTTAGGCATAAGAACTCAGCAAGTGCATTGAGAAATTCTGCAGCGTGACTAATGAGTGGGTTCTGCCCTGATTCTAGGGGGCGAGATGGTTTAGGAGAGCCATGCCTGTTGGAAAGGTTAGGCCCAAACATAACACAGGAAGCTTGAACTCTCATATTATCTCACATGATCCAGATATAGGCGTCTTTGCTCTCTGTCTTCACAGATGGAGTGAGGTGATATAGACCCCCAAAAGGATTCCTCTTGGGAGGTTAGTGTTGAACCAATCCCAAGTGAGAGTGCAGGGAAAATCATGCTTATATAGTTTGTCAGTGCTAGGAAATATTGGTCCTGCTGGCGCCATATTTGTTTGAGAGGCTGCATGGTTTCTTGTGTAGGTCTTAACATTTTTGCTCCCCACTTATTGAAATTACCCAGGGGCGGCCAGCACGGCTTGCGGGTGGGTGGGGGTCGGGCGTGGGGTGTGAGGGTGTTGCAGGGCATGGGCTGCTTTTATAAAAAAAAACCTTAACTTGCCGCCTAGCCCCGGGTCTTCTCTCCTGCTCGCCTGTGTCCGAATCCAGGTCGGAATAGGAAGCAGGCAGCCAGGCTCCCAGTCCCACCCCATAGCCAATCACAACGCTGTATTGCAGCGTTGTGATTGGTCTAGACAAGGCGCTCAGCCAGGGGCTGGAGGGGTGGGCAAGTTCTCCATGCAGGCTGTAATGCAGCCTGCATGGAGAACAGGGAAGTGTGCATGACTTTTTTCGGTGGCTCAAGAGAGCCACTGCGCACAGAAGTGTTCTACCACTCCTGCTCTGCAGCTTTGCCCGCCCCCTCACGCACTGCCGCAATAGAAGGAAAAAATAAAATGATAGTAGCATTCCGTTATCATTTATTTTTTCCTTTCTTTGCTGCTCCTGACAGTGTGGCTACGCTCCTCCGCCTTAGATGAGGAGCCGCCACTGGAAACGACCATGGTGTGTGTCCTCTAACAGGATTTTAGGATTTGGGATTTACATTTGTTTCTCGGTAAGCAGCGATGCACTCCTTGGCCTCCAGCTCTATCAGGGAAGAGTTTGCTTGTTATAAAAGAAACTGTACACACCGTGTTAACAATGTGCTGCTCCTAAGGATGGTTCCTGCGCCATGAAACAGCAGATCCAATCACATGTATGTATGTTAAGACCACTACCTAGGCCCTTATTTCATTTGGTGCCTTGTGACCTGTGAGAAGAGACTAAGGCGAATCATGTTGTAACCTCCTTAGAAGAGAATGTCATGTCCTTGGGCCACCCCTTTGTAGCTTAGGTGTAGAACCACTCCCATTGGATGAGGGGCTTTGTGACATCCTGTTTTGCCCCTATCATGTGTCATTGCCAGGCCTTGTTAGAGCAGAGTAGTGTTACATCCTGCTCTGTGTTATAAATCTGTGCTGCACCCATGTGTTGCTAGTATTCCTTGATCTGTTACGTGATACAGCTCTGGTCAGCCAGTGTTCTGCAAGTGCATGTCACCTCTGGATATGACCATTTTTGTAGCTGGCTTATCCAGGCCCTTGACACCTTAATTCCAGCAGGCTGGAGTAAGACCAGACCTGGCCATTCTAGCCCTTGGTATGACGAATCTCTCAGGCTCCTCAAGGTTGCCTGTAAAAGGGCTGAAAGAGCTTGGCGTAAGGCATATGACGTCACTCCTAAGCAGGTTTATCGAGCCAGTATTAAGGTATACCATCGAGCCATCTGCAAAGCACGTGCCTCCTTTTATTCCTTAGAATTTAGGAATAGTGCTAATCCAACTAAGTTAATCTTTAAAGTTCTTAAAGAGCTAACTAGCAGAAAAGCCGTTACATTGGGTAACGGTTCTCAGGCTCATTGTGATGAACTAGCGTCATTTTTTGTTGAAAAAGTGGAGGCGATTTATAGATCTTTCCCCTCCCCTGTCTCTTCTTCTTACCTTGTCACGTCGATGAATGACTCTTCCAGCCCATTACTGGTGCTTCCTGCGCCTTCTCAGGAAGAATTTGACTCCCTGGTGATGAGGGTCAAGTCGGGCTCTCCAATGGACCCTCTGAGACCCGCACAATTCAGGGATTTGCCAGAGCTGTGTCTTCCGTCTCTTCTCAGTCTCATTAAGCTATCTCTCAGTACTGGGTCGGTACCTGTAAAATGGAAGCAAGCTATGGTTATGCCGGTACTGAAAAAGGCTACATTAGATCCTGCGAAGCCAGAGCACTACCGGCCCATCTCTTTGCTCCCATGGGTCTCCAAGATTGCTGAGGCTCACGTCAATAACATCCTATCTGGCCATCTTTTAAATACAGGTATCCTTCATCCTTCCCAGAATGGCTTTAGAGCAGGCCATAGTACTGAGACAGCCCTGGTGGCTATGGTTGAACATCTTCGTACTATGTTAGACTCTGGTCAGACGGTGGCACTGATTCTGCTAGATCTCAGTGCCGCCTTTGACACAGTCTCCCACCCGATCCTGCTCCAGAGGCTGAGAGAAGCGGGTATAAACGGCACTGCCTTGGGTTGGTTTCGTTCTTTTTTGGCCGAGCGTACGTTCAAGGTTTGTATTCCCCCTTACGAGTCTTCCCCTCGCCCGATTTCCCAAGGAGTTCCGCAGGGTTCGGCACTCAGTCCGACCCTGTTCAATTTGTACGTGAGACCGTTGACGGAAGTTGCCAATAAATGGGGTCTCACCATGGTATCTTACGCCGATGACACCCAATTAGCTGTGGCTCTTAATGGCTCTACCACGCTGAATTCCTCTAATTTTCAACAAGCTCTTAGAGAGGTGGCAAGTTGGATGACCGACAATCGTCTCCAACTTAACGCCACAAAAACAGAAGTCTTAGTGCTTGGCAAGGAAATCCATCTTTGGGGAGACGACTGGTGGCCTTTAGAGCTCGGTCCAACTCCCACACCAGTCACCCAGGTGAAGAATCTTGGAATTCTGCTTGATGCTAATCTTTCATTCACTCCCCACACAAAGAAAGTTGCGGGCACCTGCTATGGCGTTCTTCAGAGTCTCAGGCCTGTCCTTAAATTTTTTGACGCCTCTACCAGGCAACTTATAGTGCAGGCCATGATCCTTTCCAGACTGGATTATGCCAGTGCACTCTTATTGGGCACCAATCAAGCAGAACTCACACGCCTTCAGCGCGTACAAAACGCGGCTGCCCGTATGCTGATAGGTTTGCCTAAATTTTGCTCAGTTAGGAGCGCCATTTTAGATCTTCACTGGCTGCCCGTTAGGCAGAGGATAAAATTTAAAGTACTGTGCCTGGTTTTTAAGATTCTGAAACTGGCCTCCCCTCCTATTCTGTCTCAGACCATCTCCTACTATACACCGGCTAGAACACTTCGTTCAACCGGTCAATTTTTGGCCACAGTCCCTCGCTTTAAAAAAGCCAGAATGGGCGGACGCTCATTTGGTGTCTTGGCGGCCAGCCTTTGGAACACACTGCCGTTCAGTGTTCGATCCATTCCGGACTTGCCTCCCTTTCGGAAAGCGGTGAAAACATTCTTGTTTCCTTTGGTCTAGCGATCTTGGTTAGCTTGTTACATGTGTTGGTTGTGTTGCTTGTCCTTTGTAGCGCCAGGACGCCGCTTGGCTGTGGCATCTGTGCGCCTTATAAATGAAAAAATAACATAACAAGTGGATGTTTTCACTTAAAGCAAAGCTATGCACATCTTAGCCCTTTGTGGGGCACTTAAAATGACTTACTCATTGCTACGAAGATTCTGAAACTGGGTCCAGCTTTAGTTCACACCAGCCATAATGACACACCTGGCAAAAAGGGTCAGATCCAAAGTCCAAGTTTGCCCTTGTTCAGAAGACTTCTTTGTACAGCACAGCTTCAGAACACTATAGAGGTTGCAGAAAACCCTCCCACCACACAGGACTGTCCAACAGACCCTTCAGGAGTCAGTCTGGATCTCATCACCTACTTGTGGACGATGCAACCTGCTATCGGTATTCCTTCAGTACAACATTACATTTAGAACCTATACTATTGAGATTGGATGTATGACAGACCAACACATTTCGTTGTGAGGCATGCAGTTACACCACGGCCATTAAAACGCAAAAGCCTTTACTACGCATAACTTTTGCCACGCATATTTTTACAATGATTATTCCTGTGCCACACATGCCTTTACAACGAATTTTGTTGTAAAAGCATGAATGTTAAAGGCATATGCATAGTAAAGGTTTTCTCTGATCGCAGCCAAGAACCCTAATTCGGTGCCATGGTGCACCCCCCTGACCACTAGCCCCCCCAAAAAACCCAAGCCCTAAGCCCTTAAACTGGACCCCAGCGCAATCCCCTTGGCCCCTAGTTCTTTACAAAAAAGTACCCAGCCCTGAGCCCTAAAAAATGACCCCAGCGCAACCGCTTGCCTCCGCAACTCCCTCCCGGCGTCCAACGCTTTAAAAACAAACAGGCCCCAGCATTGAGCCATGGAAATGGCCCCTGGTGTGATGCCCCTCCCTTGAGCTTCCTGCCCTAATCCCCCCACCCCCAGAGCCCTAAATCTGGACCTGCCGTGCCACCATCCCTGAAACCGCCCCCATGCACTCTGTGCAATCCCCCTTACCTCCATGGGGACGTGCCTTTTCTTCGAGGTAGTCGCACAGGTTTTTTTTTTCCCCTTCAGCAGAAGCTGGGGCTCTTGTTCTCCAACAACGCCGATAGCCTGTACCATGCCGGTGCCCTTACTACCGTTACCACACATATGTCCTTACCACCAGTACCACAGATATGCCCTTTTCGTTCATAACTTTACAATGTAATTAGTTGTAAAGGCATGTGTGGTAAAGGAATATGCACAGTAAAATCAAGCATGGTAAAGACTATGGGGTATATTCACAAGAAAGTGTACTAAACATCACCAAAAAATGCTAACGCAACTTCTCATATCGCAACCCATCGCGGGAAAATAACCCTGTGTTAACATAGAATTCACAACACGGTGATACCATGCGATAGTCCGCCGAAAACGTGGCCAATGTCCGCAATATAACCACCCCGACGGAGATAAACCAAAACCACAACACCAGAAAACTTGCGATGAGCCCAACCGTGATGAGGAAAGCAGGGATAAGCACCGCCAGGACCGCAAAACACACGGCAGGTGGGAATAAGCACAACAAAAGCCTGAAAAAGTAAGACAGACCAAACAGAAAACAGCAGCCAACCACAATGGAGGCAACCCGAGCCAGCAGACAACCCAACCAACCCATTGGCAACAAAACATTGTACATGGCAGGCAAACGTGGACAAGATGAATGCAGCCTGAGAGCGGAGGAGGACAATGGCACAAAACCAGAACTCCAGCAATTATGCGAAAGGCACAAACAAGCAGAAACACGCCAACAACAAGAAGGCAGCAAAACACACCGGAGGTGGGAGTCCAGCGCCACACCAGGAGCTGGATGACATGGAGGAAATGGTCTTCACCACATCAGTCTGGAGATGGTGGCAGGACTCGGGGACCGGAAACTGCACCAAACAGACACAACAGCAACAGGGAGAGGAGCTAGCAGGGACTGGGGGAGATGGGCACAATGGCACACATGCACAACTAAGCACAGCACAACTGCAGACAAATCATGCCCAAGAGTAACAACACCAACCAGGTGCACAAGTCACACAACCCGGCAATGTCACACGAACTGAACAGGCACAGAAGTGAACACAACACAGCCTGAAAGGGAGAAGGGTGAGCCAAATCAGAGCTGAAGGGACATCTCTAACACAATGCAGCACACACACATAGGAAGCAGAGCACCCCAACATTCAACACAATGTGGTACAAACAACAACTTGTGCACAACCAAACACAGGACACAAGTGCACCCGCCTGAGCATCTGGCAAAGCACGAAACAGGGACATGATAATGCACAAGTACAAACGCACAGTCCTGATGGGGTAGCAATGCACGGATGGCAGGGAGCCAGAGAGTCAGTGGCACATATAATCAAGACACAACACAGTTGGAGACAAGTGAAATTGCGGAAACTTTATCAATAAGTGCGAGTCAGTACGGCCAAGAGAAGTGCCTCGATATGCAGACAAATGCAGCAGCATGTCTGAATGAGAAACGTAGGAAAGCGCCCGTGTCCATCTCGGGGGAGTCCCTCACCAACACAAGTCAGTGCCAACCCGCGTTGGTTGTCCTCGGCTGGAACATGAGTCCTGGCCTATGCAGCCATGTCCATTGTCGTCTCGGGACTTGTGACCATATCCACAACATGCAATCATGTGTCGTGACAAGTGCAATGGCTCACATCCAGTTGTGGCTGCAGGCACCTTGTCACTCATCCATGAACACGAGTGCAGCTGCATAGGTCAACATCTCCGGTGAGCGATCGTCGTTCACCACATCTGACATGTCGTCGACGTAATCCATCAGCTGACCAGGACAGATGTGCTGACTCCAACCAATGGACCCAATGTGCACCAAAGCCCAATCGGGTAGTGGCTGAATGTGCTCACTGCAAACGTCGACTTGTGCAATCTCCCAGGTCCAGTTTCCAGCCTGCATGCCGAACATCCCCGCATGCCATAAGCGGTCATCCTGGTGACACTCCTGGTCGTGGTCCAACAGGGGGCGCACACACACGTCGAAATCCAGGTCAGCTACTGTTACGTTGGAGAGGCAGACATCCATGGACCACTCGAATATGCACGAGCGACAATGCAACACAGGCTGCATGCAGGTGATGTGTGCAAGGCGGAAGCCCACCTGGTAACTGATCCGCAGCACTGCCAACGGCAGTGCTCCCAGTACATGCAGCAGACGTGCAGGGTACCACTCCATGTGACTGGAGTAGACCATGTGTCCGGGATGGTCTGCCATTGCGTCAGTGGCTCTGCTTGAAGCGGCATTGGCTTGCCCTGAGACAGTCCTGTGGATGAAATGGCACAGCTCGGTGCAATGAGCAGTGTCTCTGTGCAACGGGTGCAGGCCTTGGGTGGGGTGGGAGTACGTGTGAAGGCCATATCACACACGCCAATTATGACCAAGGACCACTGCGTGTGGGATGTGTACACGTTGGTCTCATGCCAGGCAGTGCGTAGTGAGGGAGTCGCAAGCAAATGCTATCGTACCTGTCAGAGGGTGCTGGGCACATGCAAGTTCCTGCTCGGAGCTGCAGATGTGCTAATGCCTGATAGTACAGACAAATGACCTTTCATCCCTTCAGTAACTTCACCAGCTGCATGCATACAAGAGACGTACAGAGTCAGGTCGTGGGTGTGGTGGGACTTCTGCGACCCTGGGAATCATGGATGATATGCCCAGCACAATGCACATGAGCGGACTCACTGTGTGTCACGTTGCCACACCGCTGCTCCGCCCTGCCACGGGCACCCACAGTAGTGTGCGCTGCGCGGTTGCATCACGTGCACTCCTACGGGACACCATTCTAATGCTTGTCCGCGCATGTCCAGCACCATGCCAACAACACCGTGATGCTGGCCTTCGAAGGTGCGTGCCCACTTGGGTATAGGCCAATGGTTCGCTCAGGGTGGACACAGGTGTCCAGCACATGACTGGCTGGGATCGCGCTGTGAATGAGGCCAGGCAACAGACTCATGCATCCGCAAGACTGATACACATCACACCTGGCATGCATGTGCCAAGACCCCGAGCGTCCTAGCGCTCCTACATGTCCCCGTACCTGCGGGCCCGCCCTCCTGGTACATGCCACATTGCAACATCATGTACTGTGGCCCTGGTGGCAACAACACCACAATACAGAGACACACTTACCCCACTTCCTGCACCGGGCCAGGTCCGGACCACGCCCTCCCCCCCCTGCCGAACCAGCACAAGCAGCCTGTGCATGCAGGGGGGCAGGTGCGGGGCTACATGTCCAGGGTCACTGCCAACGCTGAGGTGACATGGCAACGTCCGCAGAAGACAGCACACTGTGATGTTGCAGGGCCTGTGCACATCAAGCTGACACAATTAACACTCGGACACACTTGCTCAGATGGTGCAAATGGCTACTGGCACGTGTGCACGGCCACATTTATTATCAGGCATACTTACAGAGTGACACCTGTGTTGGATGTGTGTGGGGTGTGTGCACACCAGCCGGCAAGGGCTGCCTGGTGCAGACGGAAATCGACAACTGTGTACAACGTAAAGGACACAACCAGACAACCATAAAGGCCTCATGATTTGTGCTGCACAGAGTTAGTGGCCCGGATGCACATCGTCCTGCACGGGCCGCTGACTTGCGGTGCACTGGGGCAGGGTCGCAGGTGCAGAGCAGGTTCACGGGATGACAAGGGGCCTTATCGCGGAGTGTCTATGGACAGTGGAAGGTGTACCCCCAGGGCAGGATGCAGAGGGCAGGCCCACGCTGATACAGTCACTATGGTGGGGATGAATGGAACAGGCACATGTCGGGCACACGCCGGACACCAAGTCCAGTCCACGCAGAAGAAGATGCAGAAAACCACCAGGCCATGGGCTCTGATGCCACCAGGGTCCAAACAGATGGTGCCCATGACTCATTGTGCACAGAGTTAGTGGCACCAGTGCAGTTAGGGGATGCTGCCTGCGATGAGAGGTGTCCAATGGTGTGGATTCCTCCACATCTTACCCAAAACACAGTTCCACATGTGTGACCTAATGGAGCGCAGTGTAGGCCTGAGGCAGCGGTGAGCACAGGCCATTCACCGAGTGTCGCCGGCATAGGTTGGATGGCCCCACCGGCCTGCGTAGTTCAGGTTCAGTGGCACTACGGGACGCGGGCTTGCGATGAACAGGGTTGATGGCACCAGGTCAGATGTGAATAGTGTTCGGTCACCTCCGTGACTGTGACCCGGCTTTCGATTGGACTGAGCCACGTCTTCCTCTAACTCCTCTCCATGCGACCACTGGTGTGGACTCTGCCATTCGTGATTCGCGACTAAGTGCTGGATGTGGGAACTACTGGTCTGCAGGGTAGTCCTGGTCCTTCATCCATGTGTTGAACAGGGTTAGTGGCACCACATGTCGCCGGCTGGCGTCGAACAGGGTTAGTGACACCATGTGTCGCAAGATGCCCATATGGAACTATGCCTCACTGATCGAGGGAAGATCTGGTGCTGTGGCCGCTGCCCCGGCTTTGGGTTCACTGCCATTCAGGACTCAGGACACAATTTCACATATTGGACCTACTGGGCCGAAGAGGACGCCGGTGTAGTATGTGAATTTGGAAGGAGTAATGTGGGCCAGCGTTTGGGGGCCAGCGATGGTCTACGGAGGCTGCAGAGGTCACAGATCACCTGCTGTAACCGGCCAAAGACAGAGGACCCCCAGGAAATGGTGCTTGTAGCTTGCACCGGCACGTGGTGGACCCTCTTTGACACACGCCGGTGTCGGCAGGTGATCAGTGTGGCCTGGCTGCACAGGGGCAGGCCTGGTGGGTTCCGGGTCCAGCGGGCCGGGGTACGGCAGGTGCATAGGATCGCAGGCAACTCTGCTCACAAGGAGGGCGTCGGCCTCGTGGCGTGTTGAAAAACGCCGCCCTGGCAGAGACGTTGGGCTTTCTGTAAGTGGACCACACTTCGGGCTACGTGCTTTTTATTCACACCCCTATGCTGGCCTGGCGTACGCTGGGCCATCCCACTCCGCTCACGCTTACGGGGGGGACGTAACAGGCAACATTTGCGCGAACTCCCCCACTGGTCGGGGTGACATGGTTACGTCCACTGCCCACTACACTCCATGCACCAGAGGTGTATGTCGCCATGGATATGAGTGTGTTCTGCATACTGCAGTCTGTACATCACATCTCTGCCACTCTTGGCATTGTGTACTTTCCCAGTCATGGTTCTCCTGCCTCCTTCACACATGCCTGGTTGCCACCTCTCCCCACATTGGGCTAGTGTGTGGCTGAGGTGTCATGCCATTGATGGCTCATGTTCACGGCTTGCCCAGGTTACCATTGTGAGTTGTTCTGTCATGTCTGGTGGGTGGGCATGTTGTTTGGCAGGTTGGTTTTGATTTTGTGACGTGTGCATTGCCAGAGTTGTGAGTTGCATGGTTTTTGGAGTTGAGGTGAGTGGGGTGTTCATTTGGAACTTGTTCAAGGGGCTGTGCATTTCCCTTGGTGCCATCCTGGGGACGCTGGTTGCTGATGGACTGGCAGAGGATGGAGGAATCGTGCACAGTGGCTGGGTATTTGGAGGCGAGATTGGTGGAGGTTCCACGGTGTTCAGTTGTTGCGTGCACATTGATGTGAGACGTGCTTTGTATTGCGGTGATTGTGTGCTGTGTGGGCAGGGGGCACAGGTATGACATATGTGCTGTGGAGTGCCCCCGACACATGCGTGCATCCAGCTATGGCGTATGGTCCTTGCTTGGTGTCCAGCGGATCCTACGCATTGTGTTGGACATATGGGACTGGGGTGACAGGCTGATGGTGTTGTCCAGGTCAGGTGTGAGGGACTTGGATATGGCAGCTTTGTGTGGGGTGGGATGTTGGTTGTCTGCTGTGTTGGTGCCGTCGGCCTGTTGGGCGTTGTTGGTTAGGATGCGTAGGATGGTGTCCTTTTGAGCCAGTAGTGGGCAATGACATTGTCAGGTGTTGGGTCTGTGTGGCTGGTGTGTTTCCTGGGAGTCCGCTGTCTTTGTCTGCGCTGCCTCTGTGGTGGTCCGGGGTGGGGGGTTCAGGGGGGGTGTTGGGGTCCTGGAGTGGTGGGGGTGGGTGTTGGGGCCCTCTTGGGTGTCCGGCCCACATGACCGGTGGCTCCATGGCATCTGTTGCCCTTCCGATGTTGCCGTGGGCTGGTTTCACTTTTGTGGTGCAGGCTGTGGTCTGACTTTGCACCTGGTCAGAGTAGGTGTTATTTTCCTGCTGCTAACGCGCCTTATCGCCTGTTTTGTGTTCTTATCGCAGTTCTGGCTGGTCGTTGTGAATGTTGTGGAGTGGTGTTGTCGCGGCTTTGGGCACGGGAACGCCTACTCTGCATCTCATTAGTGATAGTTGCGGGGGTCTTCTGTGGCGATGTTTTTTGCGGCTGCTATCGCGGGTAAGCTGGTGCTGTGGGCTGATAACACCAGCTTGTGATTGGGGCATTAAGTTTATCGCAACTTTAGCTGTGATGAAGTGCCGTTAAGTCGGCGATAGTTCCTTGTGAATATGGCCCTATGCGTGGTAACGGTACCCACAGTGTAGCGGCTGTTTCCCACTGAGTTTCATGATCATCGATGTTAATGGTAGTTTAACATCACTTGGTGTAATGTGACTAAATATTGTATTGCAGCATTCATATAGTGCTTACAACCCTTTTTGGGGTGCTAAAGCTTGCATGCATACGTAGCACTCTGCACTATGCAGGGTGTGTGGTTGTAAGGATTTTTTTTTTAATCATATGTGATGGGTGTTTTCATGTTTTGCGTGATTACTACTGAGGTGCAGTTATATTGTTATGAGATGCAGCTCGTAGAAGTGTGTTGGATGATGAAGTGTAAGAGACAGACACACAGTTTTCTGGTTTTCAGCAAGCTAGTTGTTTTGATCAGCTCTGCAGCTCCCTTAATGGTACTTCATATGATATAGCCTGCTTATCTGGTTACTGCATCAGGTTATCCAATCTGAAATTGTGTGTATAATTGTGGTCCTGAGCTGGCATGTTTGAAGGGAGAGAAGTAGAAAAATCTGTTGGGATGGGCATTTTTATTACCATCCCATATCTTACTGTCTATGTGAGATGTAATGAAGTATAGTTATTTGGACCTGCTCTGAATGGTCTTTGTTAAGGTCCTCCAAAATTCTCCAGTAATGGTTGACAGATGTCTTCACTCATTCCAGGCCTCTTTGTTTGATGATATTTAGCCATACAGGATATTATGGACCTCGGAGGAACACCACACATTTGTGTGTGAGGAGGTGATGTGAAAGGGAGTAGGTAGACTACACTGTGTCTGTGAGATAAGAAGCAATTCATTTCAAAGCATTTTCACAGAACTAATACTGCCCAGCCTGTTTGGAATCCACTGGGAAGATCATCTTATCTTCCTCGATCAATGGTCAACCTAGATTAAAACAATTTTTGGGACGCTCTTGAAAAAACAGGATTTCGCCATTGCTACCGTGTGTTGTCCATTCAGATCAGTAATTTTGTACCCCACACAAGTACATTGGCTATTGTAAGAAGTGTCTTTCATGTGATAAATGGTCTAACACTGGCAATGTGTATTCCATTAGTGGCATTTGACAGCATAACTGGGAATATTTGGCTGCTATGGTGCAAGAGATGTAATTCGGTATTAAAATGGTGACATCTCTCCGTCTACCACATTGCAATCCAGTGACGAGAATAGAAACAGGGTTACTAATATCTGATGCATGACCTATTCACAGAGAAACCTGCTTTTATTAGCTTTGCCCATGGAGCCTCTAGTGATGAGATTTTGCAGTGACAGGGTTCACAGGGTACATAAATAGAGCCATATGTCCGCATGATTTCCCTGTATGCTGATCTACTGTTAGATCTGGAGCCATTGAGGACAAGTCAATTTTAATTTGGTGCCATCTTTTGTTTGAAGATAAATGATGAGAAATCCTGCCTTTCCTCCTCAAAGGCACTCTGCGAGCTTGATCTCTCCGAACCATACGACTTGTCACTGGACTGGCAACTAACTACTTTTAGGTACCTACGCAGTTATAAATATCACATTGATGCCAACACTGTGAAAGCAATAAAGACTCACATTTCAGAAACGCCGGCCCGTATTGACTATTGCCAGAAAAGATATTGTCTTGTCCCATTTTTGTTGGTATGTGTTTTGTGAAGAGGATGCTTTCATCACTGACTTGACTGGGGGGGTGATGATGGGGAAGGTGGGGTTAACTCAGACAAAGGGTCTAATTCCACAAACTCCATGGGGCATATTATCAGGGAGATGCGATAATTAAAACAAATCGCGCTTAGCGCGATTTACTTTATCGCTGGATTACATCACCATGTTAGCGACGTATTATCAACGTTTTGCTAACAGGCGTTGTAATTCCAGCGATAGAGGCCGATTATCAGGAATAGCGTGTGAAATCCAGCAATGATTTCACAGCGCTAAGGAGAAGCTTGCTGATAGGGGAGTGTGGACCTAACCTGGCAATCCACCTCCGATTATCAGTATGCCTAAGTCAATTTAAAAGCAGGCGTTACATTTCTGCGATAACCGCGGTTGGCGCGGTTATTTTTATCACTTCGTGGGTCTGCTGCATGGCTTGTAAATATCGCGAAGCCATGTTAGCGAGGATTTCCATGTTGTTGTGCTCAGGAGCGCCTACTTTGCATGTCATTAGCAATATTGATCGCTGACATGCAAAGTCGCAAGTAAATACACGCTAACGCTTGTTAGCGTGTCCTTGTGAATACGGCGATAACAAATTTGCTGCTTTATCAGGGCCATGTGCTGAAAAAGAGGCGATGTTTCCCTTGATAATATGCCCCCAAATGCCCAGAGAGAAGGTGGACTGGGGTCCTCAGAGCTAGACATATTATTTTGTGCTGCAATTCCAGTAGGTGACTTCATGGCTGACAGAAGCTGAATCGACTGAAGCCCAGTACATGCATGAAATTATAGATGATGCTTCAATACTTTCACATTATTTCTGAAACATTGAATAGGGACTTGCCTCCCACGACATTTGGAGACAGCCAGGTTTTGATGGGGATAGGTTCTGACCAGCACAGCCCGAGCACTGGCACAGACCCCCAGGCTGCATCATGGAACAACCCTAGGTTTGGAGAATTTACTAATCTGTCAATGGTCAGAAGCTGGAATATTGATAGTTGGAGACTTATTTGACAGAGACACATTACATATATCTCAGAGTCTACAGCAGGTGTACTCTATGCCTCCTGAATCGGCGATGCGGCAAGCGTAAGGTAAGTGGTTTTACTTTTTTTAAATTTACTATTACCTATCCCATTGTCTGTTGACTACCACCCTCCACTCGCCAACGCCCCCACCCCTCTCACCGCTCTTTCCTGTGCTGGCCGCCACTGCTTGTGTCTAACATCCCTTGAGTGGCAGCAGGTGCAGTGGTGCTGTAGCTATTGTCAGAGTGGAGGTGCTACTGCTGCAGATCAGAGCATATAAATTCTCCCTACTTCCACGGACAGAGTAAATCTACAGTCACACTCACATACACTCATCATACGCTAGGGCCCATCACACTGACATTCATTCTATTACTCTATCCACACTGAATTTATGAGAGAAACCTAAACCAGTCTGCATCTAGAGCGAGGTCAATGCGACCATAAAGAAATTGTCCTGAGTCATGATTTTAAACATAGGAAATACTTTCGGAACTCAATAATTGACAAAGAAATAACCACCCGACACTGGAATTCAAACAAAGTTCATCTTTTATCTAAATTAGTTCAAATGAAAGTCAATCATTAGCAAATCATTATTCTCATAGTTACCTATTCTAGCTAAATGGGTCAGGACAGGTCTCTCAGTAAAGTCTCCCGAGTCACCGTCCTCTCGATCAGCATCGATCCTCTCGAGCATAGATTCAGGAAGAAGTGGCCTCAATCGCTACAGACCCTCTCTAGTCTAGTAATATTTATAAGAAAAATAACAATCTGAAAGTAACAAACAATCTCTAAACGTCCGTTGAGCCGCTGAGCAGAGCGAGCAGGAAAGGATGTTGAATAGCAACATTTAGAAAATCTCCGCTCAGAAAAATCACAAAAATAAAAACACGGAAGAAGGAAACTCAAGCTAGGAAAACGATACACTCATGAATGCTCTTCCTTGGTAACATAGTGAAGCCACCGCAATTTAATCAAAGTTCATTGTGGCTTTATTCTTTTCCAAGGGCAATTGGAAGCAAGCCCGGAGCTGCTGTCCTCACGGAAACTTTTAATTCAGACAGAGGCTGTGGTCAGGTGACTTCCAACCATGTTCAGCAAGGCCTCTCGTAACATTTCAATCACTCGAGTGCAGGCTGTAAATAGCGGCCATCTTGGTTTAGGCCAAAACGGACCATCTTAATTAAAAGAAACACAAAACAACATTACCACATCGTAATGACTATACAGTGTTAATCCCCACTAATACCCTTATGTGTATGTAATTACCTAGCTGTCTGCAACACAAAGAAGCATTAGAGCACGTTATTTTAAAGCGCAAACGCGAAACAAATAACACTTCTGCGACACTTATTTTATTAATTTGCTCACCAATTTAGTTCACGTATTAATAAAGCAACATATATGCCTTCCCACGTGTAATTTTCTCTCATTAGTAATGTTGATTAGTCAAGACTTCTAACAAAGTTAGTAATTAATGATTATAAATCAGTAATTTTAATCATGACAAACAACATAAACTGGAGTTTAAATCTCAATAAATTTCCAATAGAAAACCCTGCTCCAGCAATCCCCCCTTTGGTGATATATATCACCACAAAAACCAACCCAAAAAAAAAATGTAGTCCCATTTTTAGGAGAAATTGAAATGTCTTTTATGACACAACATTAAACACCAGATTCTCTCTCATCATCCCTCTTCGACTCCAAGTAAACACTCTCCCTCAATTCTTCTAATTCTATTTCCTGTGGATCTCTCTTTGACCTCTTTTGTTTCTTTGCAATATTTTGCCTAATTATTTTCTTTTTCCCTCCCCTGTTTTTACAACACAAACACCCTAATCTAAGTATCAATAAAGCAACAATCACACATGTCAAAGGAAATAATATTTTACCAATAATGGTACTACCTATCTTAGCAATAAAACTCTTAACAGCAACTATCTTATTAGCTATTTTAGTCCAGATACTTTCAGCTTCCAGTGGTACTAATTCTTCATGCAAATCAGTAATATTTTTGATATAGACCTTTAGATCTTTGCTTTCGTCAGGAATGTAAGTGCAACAATGTTGAACTTTCAGCATTCCACAGACTCCACCCTCTTTGGCCAATAGAATATCAAGGGCAAGTCGATTTTGCATTGACATGGCACGTACGGCAATCATCTCCGTATTTACCAAAAGAAACCCTCCAGCGGTTCTTGTTGATAAGCGATCCACCACTGTTGACAGTTTCCGAATTCCATATGCAGTTAAAGAAATTCCCACTGCTGGAATTAAAGCTCCAAAAATATCACCTACAATTTCTGACCAAGTTTCTCTCTTAAAGCGTGTTAGTAAATTAATGTGTTCTACATCTTCTATCTTATCTATATGAAAAATCTTTGGAAAGACCAGGCCAACATAACACGTGCCATACCAATGGTCAGGCAACCTGTAATAAGCCTTATTCCCACAAATATAATACACTCCCGGGAAAACTGGATCTTCTCCACCTCTAAAACCCCATCCTGTTGCAATAAAGTATGTATCATGACACTCACTAGTCCCAACAAAATAGCTATCATATTGGGATTTCCTTCTGGTAATGCATAGTTTACCCTTCTGTGGTGCATCTAAAGCCAAAGTTGGACTGGCCCCATTCCTCAACTCCTTTCCCATCTCAATATCCCATATTGTCTCACTCACTTCATATTTCCCTGCCTTTTCATGCATGCTCACTCTCCTTTTCTCTACCAAGTCTAGGAAAGCCTTTTCCTCTTCTTTTAAACTGCAAGTTAAATTGTTTCTAAAAATGTAATCTAATGTTAATTCTTCTGCCTCAATAAAAATCTCACCAAAAATGTTAGCTTCTTTAGCTGGATTCAGCTTCTTATTCATAGGCAATTGCCCAAAAATGTTATCTTTGTTAGACATCTCATAATCTATTTTCCCTAACAAATAGAAAACACTACTTAACACACTACATGAAATTCCATACGTAGCTGGTAAATGATGATAAGTAACACCCTCCGAAACGGATGCAGGTAATTGCATACAAACGTAGCAATCCCTAACTTCCATTGTCTTTACGTATTCGTACAACAACTTTGAAAAAACATTGCTAGAAAAATCATTAATCGACCTATCTTTATGTATGTAAATGTTATTAATTCTAGTCGGAACTACTTTCTGTGAATTCTTCTCCATGTTAGTCACATTCTCAGTATGTACTCCTAAAGAGTCTATTGTAACCCTAAAAGTAACTAGTAAAGCTAGTACACCCCATAACAGCATTAATAATCCCGTACAGCAGCAGCACATTCTACACCATCTTTTCAAGAAGGCACATCTACTTTGATTATTTTCTGTGTTAGCCATTTTACTACTTTTGCAGTGTCTTTTGACTTAGCCTCTTCTACTCCACTACTGAAATTTAAAACTCTAGATTATTTCAAACAGCTAAATTCAAACTCTATTCTTTTCACTTTCCTCCAAGTGACTCCTTTAGTTCACTCAATTTGGATTTTCATCACTTTTCACTTCTTCTTCTACAACATCAAATTGTATCAGATCTTCAACATCCTGAGCATCCGACTCTTCTCCAATGTCAGTCAAAATAACTTTCAGGATTCCGACAGTTTTCTCCTCCTCAACCACTTCTCATACGGTCTCCTCTGGATTTCCTTGACTCTCTGCCTCTTCACCTTCAGACAGTGCCACATACGTCCATTCCGGTGACCTATACTTCTGGTTAGGTTTTCTGATTCTCTTGATCTCCTCTGGTTCTTTTGAGACCTTTTGTTTTTCACCTTTTGCTTGATTCTGACTAGACACCTCGTTCACCTGTTCAGCTTTTGATGAATTTGCTCGTGTCAGTCTGTACCTCAGTCTCTTTATCCTGTTAGGCCAAAGATCTCCTCTTACACTCCTCTTCGGTCTCACTTCTTTATTATTTCTTTCTCCGATCCAAGTTCTCTTTCTCAGAACTCGACCCTCTGATTTCTCATTCTCACTCTCATCTGATTCTGTCTCATTTGCCTCTTGTCCATGAACAATTTTCTTTTGCTCCACAGTCTTTTCCACCACCAATTGAGATTTCCCTAATTCTGTCCCTCCTCGGGTCTCCAACACGCAATCTTCTTGCTGTCTACTTGTCCCTTCACCTAGCTTATCAGGAATGTTCCCTACACCTCCTCGGGGGTCTTCCGCAATCTGTCCCTCTCTATCTTCTACTGACCCTGCTTCTACAGGTGTAATTTCAAGTGGTTTTTCAACCTCCTCATCTGATTCAGGTGTAATCTCTGTGGAATTGCTCTCTTCTCCTCTTTCTTCTCCACTGCTTGTTGGAACTTCAGGCACCCTTACAGAATCTGATCTCTCCTCTGAGACTCTCAATGTTTCTCTTGAAGCCTCTCTTGGAAAGAAAAAAGAATCACCTGACTCCCTTTCTCCTTCCCCCCTTTCAGGATTCTTTTTTCTTCTCACTGGTTCAGTTTCTGCATCATCACTGGAATCTGACTCTTCAAAATACTCTTTACCAGTCCCATCTTTCGGATTTGGAACTCTCAGAGTATGACTAGCATGAACCCAGTTCTTCACACCAGCACACTTCACTGCAGTTGTCGTAGTCAGAATGACTTGTCTTGGCCTTCCCCACCTTGGAACCAAGCAATTTCTTCTTCTGTGTACTTTTATCCTCACCCAGTCCCCTGGACTCAGATCATGAGCTTGCTTCTTCTCAAGTGTGGTAGCGTCTTCTCCAACCTGGTGAAACACAGAATGAACTGCGTCAGCCAGGCCTTTACAGTAATCCAAAATCATGTCATCAGTTATTGTCATCAACTTGTTGACAGGCACGAATGCATGTCTCATCGCACGTCCCATCAATATTTCATGTGGACTCAACCCTGTGGTTCTATCTGGAGTAGACCTAATAGTCATTAGTACTAGAGGCAAGACATCAGGCCATTTCATTCCAGTGGCTAAACACATCTTACCAATTCGGTTTTTGATTGTGCCGTTCTTCTGTTCAACGACACCAGAAGCCTCTGGTCTGTATGCACAATGTAGCTTCTGCTGTATGCTCAATGCTTCACAAATTAAACCCATGAGCTCATTGTAGAAGTGTCCACCTCTGTCTGACTCAATTGTCACTGGGAACCCATACCTAGGAATCAACTCTCTTAACAGTAACTTCGCCACTGTTATTCCATCATTTCTCCTAGTCGGATAGGCCTCCACCCATCTTGAGAACAAACAGACTACCACTAGAACATACCTCAATCTGTTCACTTGGGGCATTTCAATGAAATCTATTTGCATTCTAGTAAAAGGACCTCCTTCTCTGCTTATTGTTCCTAGGCTCACCACTGTCTTCTTTCCAGTATTAAACTGCTGACAAATCAAACATCTCTGACAGATGCTTTCTGCAATTAGCCTGAACTTTGCATTGTACCAGGTTTGTTTGAAGGACCTAATCATCGCATCCCTCCCCAGATGTCCCTGGCCATGATGCATTCTTGCTATTGTGGATAGCATGCTATTTGGCATGACTGGTCTTCCATCTCTATAGATCCAAACATGATCTGTCGCTCATGGGGCACAACCTGCCTTGATCCAATGTCTCATTTCCTCATCTCCCGCTTCATCTTGTAACTGTTTCACTTCATCCCACGTTTCTAGGACATTAGTAAACATCACAGAACAAAAAGACATCTCCCTTTCTCGTCCCCGATTAATCGAATTATTGTTCTTTGCACAATACTGTGCTATGTCATTGGCAAAACGATTACCAAGGGTAACAAAATCATCTCCTTGTCCATGAGAAGCACATTTTACAACTGCTAATTCTTTAGGCAGCTGTATCGCCTCAAGCAACTTCCCAATCACTTCAGCATTCTTTATTGGAGTCCCACTCAACGTCAAGAAACCTCTCTGTAGCCAAAGTTGGCCAAAATCATGAACCACTCCAAATCCATACTGACTATCAGTCATCACAGTCACTCTCAGATTCTTCCCAATCTTGCAAGCTTTCGTCAATGCCACCAATTCAGCCACTTGAGCAGATCTTACTCCATTCAAAGATGAAGCTTCCATAACCTCTAAAACCTTGCACACCGCATATGCTGCACTCAGCACACCATAATCAGTTCTCAGACATGATCCATCCACAAACAGCACATGATCACTCTCAGGCAATGGCAAATCTCTTATGTCTGGTCTCGGTTTTGTACAATAGTCAAGCACATCCAAACAATCATGATCAACATCATCTCCCACATTCACATTGTCAGCATCTGGCAACAGAGTTGCTGGATTCACATTCACACATCTCTCTAGAGTCACATTTGATGCTCCCAGAATGATTTTCTCATATTTAGTCAACCAACTATGTGACATGTACTGAGTCCTGCTTCTTGTCAAAAGAATGGCCACATCATGAGGTACAAATACCCTTACAGGATAACCCATTATTATACCCTCACTCTGTTCCAAGCTTCTGCATGTAGCAGCTACTGCTTTCAGGCAACCTGGCAAACCCACAGCAACAGGGTCAAGTGTTGATGAGAAGTACGCAATTGGCCTTCTCAGTTGTCCATGTTTCTGAATTAACACTGAAAGTGCACATCCATTTCTCTCACTGCAGTACAACTCAAACTCTTTCTCATAGTCTGGGATTCCCAAAGTAGGAGCTTCACACATTCTACTCTTTAACTCTTCAAATGCTGCCATTTGTTCTGCATCCAATTCCAATGGGTCTCTCACCTCACTTTTAGTCAATTTAATCAGTGGCTTTGCTATCAGGGAGAAATTACTTATCCACTGACGACAATAACCCGCCATCCCCAGAAACATCCTCACTTCTCTCTGGGTCATTGGGGCTCTCATTCCTCTGATAATCTTGATCCTGTCATCGGTCACCTTTCTCAGACCCTTCTCAATATTGTGTCCAAGATAATGCACCTCTTTCTTGCAAAATTGCAATTTGGCTGGAGATACCTTTAACCCTCCATCTGCCAAATGATTCAGTAAAGCTATGGTATCTACTTCGCAAGCTTCACTTGTCTTCGATGCCACAAGTAGGTCATCGATGTACTGCACTAGTACTGAGCTTTCAGGCATGATCAAACTCTCCAATGATTTCTTCAGTAACTGATTGAATATCGAAGGACTCTCTGTATACCCCTGTGGGATACGACACCATGCTAAAATACGCTGTCCAAACCGAAATGCAAAAATCGGCTGACTGTCATGATGCAATGGAATTGAAAAGAAAGCATGACACAAATCAATTACCGTGTACCATTCAGCATCATGTGGAATCTGATACAAAATCACTGAAGGATTTGGCACAATGGGACAACATGCCACCACAATTTTGTTAACTTTTCTCAAATCTTGTACAATCCTAAACTTCCCATTGGGTTTCTTTAGCCCCATTATCGGTGAATTACACGGGCTGCTCAGTAACTCTCTCAAAACACCCTGTTGAATCATTTTGTCGATTATTGGAGTTATTCCCTCAATTATCTCTGGTGTCAATCTGTATTGTGGGATATTAGGATAAACAATCCCCTCTTTCACTGAAATCTTTACTGGATCTACATTATTCATCAATCCCACATCTTCTCCAGTAAAATCCCAAACTGCTGTTTTTACTGTGTGTCTCAACTCCTGAGGCAAATCATCTGGATTAAACACAGCATATGTACCAACAATCTCACTCTCTCTATTGTCTAGAGTCATCCTGTACAAAACATCTTCATCTGGTGTCTCAAAAGCTATTCCATCTGGAGTACAAAAAAGTGTGCAGTTCATCTTACACAATAAGTCCCTACCTAACAAGTTCACTGGACTAGTGTCACAGACTACAAACCTGTGCATGTCTGAAAATTTCCCTATTCTTACCCTTACTGGTTCGGTAAAACGAGTCTTAATCTGTGTATTAGCTACACCAACCACTTGGATTGCTTCGTCCGAGAGAGGAAGATTTCTAATATCTGCTGACCTGACAGTTGATCTCGTCGCTCCTGTGTCTACCAAAAAAGTAACACTTTCCCCATTTATTTTCCCATCTACAAATGGTCCTACCTGGTCTATTTCTAGAGTTGCACCAAGTATGCACTCTTCCTTCTCTCTTCGGCACCGTCAATAGTCCCCTTCAGACTCACTCCCCTCATTCTTTAGCCAGTACTGCTGTACCGGGTTTGAACGTCTCAGTTTGTTTACCTGCTCATCATTGTAGAATCCCGAATCCTGGTTATACTTTTGGGACCCTCTATTCTGCGGCAAGGGCGGTTTTGGCTCTTGGCTCTGCTGTCTGACAACCTTCTGCTGTTGCTGCTGATGATTACACCCCTCGTTCTGCACCTGTTGATTCAAGGGTTTATTCTCATTACTCACTAATGGTGGATTGGTACACTCGGATCTCCAATGCCCCAATTGTCCACAGTTGTGACAAGGGAACTTTTTCTTTGCTTCTTCTAGATTCCCCTTCCCTTTTCCTGCATATCTTGGTCTATTTCCTGGATTATTTGCTTGTTCCACCATCTGTGCTTCTTGTCTTTCAGCCACCTTCACTTGTGCCCACATTGCTTTCTCTTTCAGCTTTCTCTGTTTTGCCTCAATCTCATCACTGAAGTACTTTGCATGTCTCAAGATTTCATCAATCTTTTTACTCTGCCAATCAACTGTGTGCTCACGAATCCTTTCACTGATTTCAGGTCTCAAACCATATACAAATCTGTATACAAAATGACTCAAATCCTTGTCACCCAGGTGTTCATCTCCACTGAACTGTTTAAAAGCCAGTATCAGCCTTTCGTAAAAAGCATGAACTGATTCTTTCGCTTCCTGATGTGTTCGATCTATCTTTACCCAGTCTGTCTCTTTTGGGGGTACCTTATTTTTCAGGAACACAATAACCTGGTCATATTTTTTCATCACCTCTGGATCTGGTGCTCCTGTTTTCGGATCTCTCTTTACTCCTTAGCAGGCCAATCTACAACTATTTTACACTCTGCCCACAAGTCTGCTGGAGCAATTATATCAAACAATCTATTCAGGTCAATCCACAGCACTTTTGACAATTTCACAAACCTGTCTACCTGCCTATACCACTCGACGGGCTTTTCTCTCAGTCGAGGGAAATCATTCGTAAATGACAAAATATCCTGTCTAGTCCATGGGACATGTACATATCCTCCTCCAGGAATCTCTCTCATAGGATAAGCATCCACTGTATTTTCTTTTTCTCTCACAGGAAAAGCTGAATAAGTCCTGTCCACTGAATCTTCCCTTTTCTTGTACCATCTATCCTTCCATTTTTCCACATCACCCCATTTTCGCAATAAGGCAATCATTTCCTTAATCTGCCCTGTTCTACCAACACCATTTAGATTCTCAATGTCCTTGTCGGTGAAATCCACCCTATAAGGCTTCTGCAAAGCTTTTACCTTATCCATGTCAACTCCTTGTTCATTCGCTATTGCTTTTAACCTGTCATGTGTACTCTTAGCCCTCCAGGTGATACTCTTACACATGAATAACAATTCTCCATCATGATGGTTTTTCAATATTTCTGTAGGAATTGTTCCTGCAATAAGCTCCTCTAATTCTATGCGCAACCTGGCTACATCAATTGCCTGTGAATCTTTATCCTTCTTTTGAAGAACTTTCAACCAATCATTCAAATCTTCAGCTGTTATTTCAGTAGATTTTTTCACTGCACCCACTTGTTCTGCCATCCTCTGTGGTTCCAAAATCGTTCCACCTAAACAACCAGCATTCAATCCTGAATTAGGCTGTACATCTGATCCTCCACTACATGTGTCATGTCTCAACTGTCTCAAATTATTTTCTCCCGCCCTCATTCTTGATTCCTCCAAAGTGCAAGAACCAACCAAACCATTTCCTACATAGGGAACTGTCAAACCATTTTCACCCATTCTTTGTTTATCAAAAATAGGCACAACCGGACCTATGGTTACAGGCACTGTAACAGCTTCTAGATTTTTCGTCAGCTCTCTAATTTTCTCAGTCAGTTCAGATGTGGTTCTGGCTAATTCTCTTGTTTTCTCGTCACCAACTCGACTCTCTCTCTCGCTCTCTCTCTCTCTCCCTTTCCGTGAAAGAGCTACCACTTTTCAGATCAGGTGTCATAACCTCAGTTTTAACAATTCGCAAAGTATCTCTTATTGGAGTAGCAACTGGCGTGCTCTCTTCTGGTTCTGGTCTATATGGAGGTGGTCTCTTGTAAATCATGTCATCCAAGACCTCATCCTCATAATCATTAGCCCCATACCTTCTCACTTCTGTATCAGGCACCTTTTCTGCACCTTTCCTCCCTTCCGCTTCTTCAACAGTTCTCATAGGATATAATCCCTCTGACATACTAGCATCTCGCCATCTCCTCATTCGATCATGATGAGTTTCACGATCATATTTCCTCCCGAACATATACCTATCATTGCCACCACTCCTCTGCTTTTCACGCTCATGCACCTCATCTTCCCATTCCACCAACGCCTCGAACTGTGTCGGCCTTGGTCTAGGCTCTAGACACATCATTTTTTCCAGTAAATTTCTTAACACGGCCAAATTAAATGAACCATGTTCCGGGAACGCTAAAACACCATCCTCCTTAGTGTACTTAGCCCAGTTATCTAACCATATACAGGTATGATACCCATATTTCGCAACCATGAAGGATGCAGGGGTTCTCGTCGGAGGTAGCAATTCACCTTCTCTAGTTATTATGTTCTTATCCTTGTCGAACCACCTCTTAATTTTACCGAACAAGGATTTCTTTTTCTTTTCCTCCGGTTGATAATACATTTTAGCGTTTACCACTATTCTCTAGTCCCTTCCGCAACTGTACGATCTTTTTGTCCAATAACAGCGCGACTCACACCAACGCACCAATCCTGGAGCGTCTACGTCACCCTGTACTCCTTCCAATCCCTGCACGGCTCACACCAACGCACCAATCCCAGCGCGAGCACTATTCCAATCCACCGCCCAATCACAGCGCGGTCTGTATGACGTCAGTAGTCGCTGCGGACGCTTCTGCTCCTATCTCCTGTCACTCGTCTACCCCTCCTTTACAAAGCCTTTTCAGTAGACTTCGTTTCAGATTCTACAAAATCTATTAGTTACAACATATAAACATCTCCATTGTCTGCTTCACTAACCACAGAATAGTAAAGGAAATCCTTTCTCACAAGAATCCCGCTCTTCCCTAGAACAGCGCTTACCTCTGCTCTACCACGGAATAATTACTTTCATTGACACAGTAGCACATCCCTCTACTCTGCCCTTCTAACATGCATCCATTAACTGCTTCCTCTAGGACTGCTCCAAAGAGTCTCACAATCAACTAAATGCTCATACATTCACGCACTTTCACACCAGAAAATGTAGCACAACCACACAGAATCCTGCCTTTCCCGAGAACAGCGAACAGTCTGTCCCACTACAGAATTATAACACATGTTAACCAAGCAGCGCTTACCTCTGCCCAGTCCTTCAGACAAGCTCAGAGAATACCTATTACTTCTCCAGCAGTCAGCTTACGGATCCCTGGGATTTAAGACCAGAGTTTTACAGATAACCTTCGCTACCATACACACTCCTTTTATACTGAAAATATGTCCCTAATAGTAACACACGACGATGTCACTGATTCCGAACCCAGACAATGTGACGCGCAACTTCAATTGTCACACGTTTTTCCTGCATACGTACAGGTAATTCCAACAATCCCGTCTTTCCCGAGAGCAGCACTCACTTCCCTCTGCCGTACTACGGAACCGTCACCAGCTCCCCATGTTCCAGAAGCCGTACACACTACATATAACTCAACACGACGACTTCAACATATAGTATTAGTACATATACCAACATCAATCAATAAATCAATAAATCAAAAGCCTATGTACAAGCAATCTATCAGATCAAGACAATAATCTCAACCATCATACTGCTACCAGGAAACTGCTGCAGATCAGAGCATATAAATTCTCCCTACTTCCACGGACAGAGTAAATCTACAGTCACACTCACATACACTTATCATACGCTAGGGCCCATCACACTGACATTCATTCTATTACTCTATCCACACTGAATTTATGAGAGAAACCTAAACCAATCTGCATCTAGAGCGAGGTCAATGCGACCATAAAGAAATTGTCCTGAGTCATGATTTTAAACATAGGAAATACTTTCGGAACTCAATAATTGACAAAGAAATAATCACCCGACACTGGAATTCAAACAAAGTTCATCTTTTATCTAAATTAGTTCAAATGAAAGTCAATCATTAGCAAATCATTATTCTCATAGTTACCTATTCTAGCTAAATGGGTCAGGACAGGTCTCTTAGTAAAGTCTCCTGAGTCACCGTCCTCTCGATCAGCATCGATCCTCTCGAGCATAGATTCAGGAAGAAGTGGCCTCAATCGCTACAGACCCTCTCTAGTCTAGTAATATTTATAAGAAAAATAACAATCTGAAAGTAACAAACAATCTCTAAACGTCCGTTGAGCCGCTGAGCAGAGCGAGCAGGAAAGGATGTTGAATAGCAACATTTAGAAAATCTCCGCTCAGAAAAATCACAAAAATAAAAACACGGAAGAAGGAAACTCAAGCTAGGAAAACGATACACTCGTGAATGCTCTTCCTTGGTACCATAGTGAAGCCACCGCATTTTAATCAAAGTTCATTGTGGCTTTATTCTTTTCCAAGGGCAATTGGAAGCAAGCCCGGAGCTGCTGTCCTCACGGAAACTTTTAATTCAGACAGAGGCTGTGGTCAGGTGACTTCCAACCATGTTCAGCAAGGCCTCTCGTCACATTTCAATCACTCGAGTGCAGGCTGTAAATAGCGGCCATCTTGGTTTAGGCCAAAACGGACCATCTTAATTAAAAGAAACACAAAACAACATTACCACATCGTAATGACTATACAGTGTTAATCCCCACTAATACCCTTATGTGTATGTAATTACCTAGCTGTCTGCAACACAAAGAAGCATTAGAGCACGTTATTTTAAAGCGCAAACGCGAAACAAATAACACTTCTGCGACACTTATTTTATTAATTTGCTCTCCAATTTAGTTCACGTATTAATAAAGCAACATATATGCCTTCCCACGTGTAATTTTCTCTCATTAGTAATGTTGATTAGTCAAGACTTCTAACAAAGTTAGTAATTAATGATTATAAATCAGTAATTTTAATCATGACAAACAACATAAACTGGAGTTTAAATCTCAATAAATTTCCAATAGAAAACCCTGCTCCAGCACTACCACCAATGTTACATTACTGAACTCATTGGGGTTGTGAAAAATCCAAGAGTTTCACCAAGAACAAGTGTAACAAAAGAGACACGCACACTCAGTAGGAGAAACCTAAAGGTGTGGTATGAAGCCAGTGGTACATTTTGGAGAACACAGTCGCAAATATACGTCCAAAGCGTGGTCTGGTGGCACACACTCGCTTACAGACAGCACAATATGCAACTTCGTGCTCACTCCGACGAACTGTGAAAACCTGAGAGGACTCTTCTATTATATGCACCGACTTGTACTTTCTGTACCTGCATCACATTTCGACTATTCCAGGCAAAATGGGCAAACCAGTGTGACAGATTTCATTACAGGACCAGAGTCTATCATTAACCATAACCTTTCAGTGCTGCTCCTTCTTGCAGGTACCTATAAAGAAGATCAATACATCACGAAGAAAATATTACGAAAAAAACATTTCTCAGAGTGTAGCAGTCTAATGCGTGCATTCCTCGTCCTCTTTTATTGGCTGCTCCTCACTGAGAAAAGTGTTTTCTATTTCATTATTTATTTTGTGATTGTGTTTTACATGAGAGGAAAAACCATTTCAATTTATGAAATGCGATTTATTTCTTTGTTTTAGCCTAATTGGGCTAATTAGGAAATCATGTGTTTAAGATCACTTAATGGCTTTAAAGTTATTAATTTTATTAATGCGCTGAGTAGGAAAGGATTTCATATTATATTGATTTGAGATGCAACATGTAGCACCCGAGGGAACGAAATATGTGTTAGCCCAACAGCTCTAGTTTTGGTTTTATTGCCCTGTTGAGTCATGGAATCCGAGCAGTATTAAACATCATTCAAAAACAGCTTTCTTGCGCATGGCTCACTGTGAGAGCGCGCTGCGCGGTGATGCGGTCACCCACGCATATACCACCAGAACAGGACTGTGGTGCGCTCATAGATAGATAGAAATAAATACTCAAACTTGGTTATACAACCGTCTTTCTACTCAACATTTAGGGTCAGATGAACAAAGCATTTGAAAATCGGTACAAAGTCGTAAACCGGGGACTGATCGCAAAAACACAATTTTCTTATGATGGAAAGGCATTCACATTCATAGGAGCAGATTTATGTTCCCTGGGGCATCCCTGCAAATCAGAAGGGAAGCGCCAGGTAATATGCGTCACGCAAGTTAGCCCTTGCGCCACCGCAGATGCGCCGCCTTTACAATGTGGTGCATCGTGGCACAAGGACAAGCAGATGCGTGACGCATCTGCCGGCGTAAGGTTGGCACAGTGCTGAAGTTGTGTCGCAAGCGCGACGCAACTCCAGCACTGTTCCAACCTGCCCTATCCCTAACATGGTGCGTCACGCCTTACGCCTGCTTGAAGCAGGCGTAAGGATTTGACGCACCAGCGTCGGAAAAGTGACTGCGTGAAATCTTGTAGATTTCACTGCGTCACTTTTCCAAGGCTTTTTCAGACGTAACGCCCACCCTGCATACATTAAACCTGACGCAGGTTTAATGTGGCGCAGGGCTTTACAACGTGACGCATCTCCCTAGATGCATCACGTTGTAAATCTGTCGCAGCTTGGCGCTAGCTTTGCGCCGCCGCTGCATCACAAAAGTGACGCAACAGCGGCGCAAAAGTGGCTCACGGGGCTTGGAAATCTGCCCCATAGTTTTTACGATTTTGTTATAGTAGCAGGTGACCATTTGCACCGTTTGCACATGCAATGTACCACCAACTCGGAACAGGTGATAACTATGTGCAAACTATAAAAACTGCCCCAGGATGCATCTACGCTATCACTAATGGCTGCTTTATATGTGATGGCACAAAGAATGCTTATACTGGCTGGTTTGAAGAGGAGGAGACAAGAGAGGATTTTTAGGCTCAGGATAACTATTTTCCAAAACACTGAGGAAGAAATTATGCAAAGTACAGCATAGTTGTCAACATCTGCAAAAACATTCCAGTGACACTTTGAAGCACCGCTATCAATTACTTAATTAAAGATTTACCACACCCACTGCCCCAAAGCTCCACCCATTGCACCCAACCCACAAATTTAGTATAATTTAACTCCCCCTACTTATTTTAGTGTAGATTATAGGGTATAATCAGTAAAGAGAGAGTTGCAGGGAATTGAGATGGGAATTTCAAACTTAAGGCCAAAGTAGCTGAGTTTGAAAGATTCTCCCGTTCAGCTGCATTGGAGAATTGTTCCAACTCAGCTACTTTGGCCTAACGTTTGAAATTCCCATCGCAATTCCCAGCAATTCTCTCCGGAGAGCAATTGCCGGGACTGCCCCTGGATAGTGAATTACCTCGGACAGGCTTTACCTTGCCGGTACTGTCCCAACAAAAACGGGACAGTTTGCATCTATGGTACAGGCTAAGTAGCATGGTAATTTTGGAGCTCATAGCTGATTTAAAGCAACTTCTTGAAAGTAAGACGAAGGTAATTGAATCCCCACCCATATACAGGTTTTATGTTGGAACTCTTAGCCTGGTTACTAAGGTGTAACAGCTGCAGCTGATAGGGTTTCACATAGTGCCCTATTTAGAATTTTCATTCATTTTTGGATGCCATGTTAATGAAAATAAATGCTTATATTGATTTCTCTTGCAATGCACAGGAATTACAAAATAGAAAGTTAGAGTTTTATCATACTGCCAATTTTCCGCATGTGATTGGCTGTATAGATGGTACACATTTGCCTGTCTGCCCCCCATCTGACACTATGCATTTTATAACCATACAAATGCCCATTCACTAAACATATAAGTGATATTGCCTCACTATTTTTAGGGAGCACCTATGATTATTTCTTTTTTAGATATAGTGAAATTGCCACATGGCTACAAAGAGGCAATTTTGAGGATGGGTATATAATGGGTAATTTTTGTCTAAGTAATTGTACCTACTTCCAAAATATTAATTGAGTATTGTTTTCTAATATGTCATTTGATGTTGACGGTGACAAAGCCTATTCTCACGCTTCTGGATAATGACTCCATATCTGCCCCCTTCTATATTAAGTGAAAAACGTTACAATGCTGCCCACAGAAGAACGAGAGGTGTAAATGAATGTACCTTTTGAATTCCAAAATTTAGAGTCAGATGTCTTCATAAGAGTGGTGGAGACCTGTAATGTTCACCAGAAATTTGATGCAAAGTTATAGCAACATGTGAAATTCTGGACAAGATAGCTGCTAGAAAAGAATTAGAACTGAGAATGTCAGTGTCAGAGTCTTAAAAGGAGTAGGAAGTGCTGCACCGCCTCAACCACATCACGAGGCAAGAGCAGAAGAAGGCTGAATAAGATCTGCCAATGTAACCAATCATTATTTTTGTGGGTGAGTTTTATAGGAAAATATTTAATAAGAAATAATTAGAAAAATCCCTTGCAGTTTGTAAACCATAATATTCCTTTATTTCCAGGTATAGTAATGTATACACAATAAGTAATATTTAACATTATTAAGGTTTCAAATATAAAACAAAAGGTATATCATTTCTATGTGAGCAAGAAAAAAAAAAAATATTTTCTTTAACACAACTGTTGAAGGCTTGCGATTGCCTCAAGCAAACTCCACTGCAACTCCTGATTCTCTGAAGACTCATACTATCTATTGCAGAAATACTGCTGGCACTGGATGTCCACACTGGACTGACCCTGACTACTTGTGTGCCACGTGCAATTTGGGATATGTGTGTTGGTTCCACAGCATCTGGTATTTGAATGAGACCTCTAGCGTTATCTCTGCTGTAGTGCATGCATCATTTCAACTTGTAAGCTCACACACATGACAATGTGGCTATGGCATGTGCAAGGCGGTTTATTGACTGACTTAAGCCATCTATTCGGACTGAGTAATGGCGCTCCCTGCTTCTTTGACTCATGTTATCCTGGTGTAATTCCATGCATACACTCTTCATTGCATCAGTAAAACTATCAAGTTTGTCACATTTTTGATATCTGGTTTTCAGCAACAGTATTTGCAACATTTTGTAAATCAGATGTAATGCTTTTCTCAGTGATTATCAGTTTCCGATTGATCATTCTCATTTGTTGTTGTAGGTGCTAAACCTTCAGCATTGATGCCTCCAATCCACCAAAGAGTTGCACATTTTCTACACTATTCACATTACCCAAAACTTGTTGGGATTGTGTGTTGACAACACGCCAAGTGCCAGCTCCAAATCTTCCAATCAGTAGTTTTGTCCTCACTACTGGTTCCTGCCTAACACTCAGTGTGCCCCTTTCAACACCTTCTTCAAATGACTGTGCATACTGGGTAACTCGAGGGCTGATAGTTGCAGCATAGGGGGTAGTGTCTTGGATGCCAATATCAATAGGATCAAGGCGCATTTTATGTTCATCATGGCACTCACTTTCTGAAACATCGCATCCTTGCGCAGGGATATCTGTTTGAAAATGGGTTCACAATTGCTTTTTTTTATATGTAGTCAACTATGATTTCAAATGTTTTGGCACAAATATATTTTTTCAACTAAACCTAATGCTCTTTTTTTAAAACTATATCCACCATAATGCACTAAGAAAATACATTAAATGTATATGGTAAACTACTATACTGACTACATTAGCTATTTAGTCACAAAAACATTAAAGGTTGCTTAAAAGTATTAGGGGGATATTCTCAAGAACGTGTGATAACCATTGCAAAAGTAACTTAACGCATCTCGCAACATCGCAGTCTATTGCGGGAAATTTACACAATGTTAACCAAGTATTCACAACACGGCAGTACCATGCGATAGTCACCAGATAACGCGTTAACCGGCAGCGATAAAATCAACGCCACGCTGCAAAAATGCGAAACATAAACGCCAAAAAAGCTGTGATTAGGCCAATTGCGATACAAAAATCAGGGAAAACCAGCGACAGGCCTGCAATTCACACGCGTCATGCAGGAAAATCACCATGAAATCCGAAAAAAAGAGACAAACAAACGCCAAACAGCGAAGCACAATGGATGTCGCCAGAGCAAGTACGGAGGAGAACCAGAACCCCACAAGCCCCCCGGAGGACCTGCCTGGGACCTCGGGGTCAGGGAAGGCCAAGGAGAATAAGAGTAGGAAGAAAAGGTTCAGTTCGCAGGAAATCAGGATCCTGATAACGGAGGTGGTAGAACACCATCAACTACTGTTCGTCACCTCCACTGTGTCATTGGCAACCAAAAATGGACTATGGCAGTCCATCGTGGACAAGGTGAATGCAGTCGGAATGATGAAGAGGACAATGGAAGAGGTCAAGAGGCGCCGGAATGATGTCAAGCGCAAAACCAAGCAGAAACTTGCAAACCACCGGAAGGCAGTAATGCAGACTGGAGGTGGAAGTCCTGCGCCACAGGAGGAGCTGGACGAGATGGAGGAAATGGTGTCCACAGTCATCAGTGGAGAGACGGTGGCAGGAGTAGGTGGCCAGGACAATGCTCAACAGGACCGGACACAACAGCAACAGGGTGAGTAATGGCCGGGGACGGGGAGATGAGCACAGTGGCACACATGCACAAGTAAGCATAGCACATCTTCGGACAAACCATGCCCAAGTCCTCAACTCCCTCCAAGAGACCAATGTACACAAGTATGCAACTTCTCAGCAATGTATAGGCACAAAAGTCAAAGGCACACCGCATGAAAGGGATAAGGGGGAGCAAAATCAGAGCTGCAGGGGAGACTCTCCCAAAATGCAGCACACACACATCACATGCAGAGCACATCAACATTGACAACGATGTGGCACAAACCACAACACGTCCACAACAGAACACAGGACACAACTGGTGCCGACTGGGTGTAGACACTGGCCAATCACAATTGACATTGCAGGGAAATGTGAGTTGATAACGTACAAGTACAAACACACACACATCTGCTGTCGAAATGTCCACTCTGTCCCATATCAAATAGGCAGCTCCGCCCAAACAGCCACGATGTACACAGTCATGCTGTCTGTATGTTAACATGTTCAATGTGACAACATACATGTGAACACATTGTTAAACTGCCTCTCCCCTTCACATTGCAGAGGAAGAATGTTGTATCTTGACCCTGGTATCTTGCTGTAATGACATAACATGGAATGTTGGGAGTCAAAGAGACACAGTTGGCTGGGCTGAACAGCATGCTGGTTGCTCCTGGTGGGGTCTCGGTCTGGTCTTGATCTGATCCTGATTGTGATCTTTCAACTATCTTGAATAAACCTCTCTGAACCACTTCTACTTGTGTGGACTTGATCACTACAATTTTTGGTGACGATCCTGAAGCAAACCTGCGTCTGACACCTCATCAAACCTCAAGCAACAGAGAAGAGTTTTTGCAGTGTATCACTCTCCTGCATCGAGTTTTCCTCTGCTTTTCTGCCCTGCTTTCTTTCTCTGTTTTTTCCACATCCTATAGTCCGGTGTTTTGTTGGTTCATATCTCTCCTGCCTTCTTACATTCCTGTTCTGGCCAGTGGGTATGTTTTGGGGCAGTTGTTCGTGGTTCCTTTTCTCCTCTTCTCTGATGATTTTTTTTTGTTCCTTTGCGTTTGTGTACAGAAGGGAGGATGGTTCTTATGTCTTGGTTTGCCTCTCTTCTTTGCTTCTCTTATCCTTTTCTGTTGCTGTCTTATTTCAATGGTTTCATGTTTCTGATTTCCCCGTTTCTCTTCTTCCCTCATTGTTGTTTTTTTAATATATAGAAGAAAGGGAGATATGTCGTATATTGACTCTAATGTTAAGCTTGACCTGCCAATGGAATCTTGCTGTAATGACATAACATGGAATGTTGGGAGTCAAAGAGACACCGTTGACTGGGCTGAGCAGCATGCTGGCTGCTCCTGGTGGGGTCTCGTTCTGGTCTTGATCTGATCCTATCTTGAATAGACCTCTCTGAACCACTTCTACTTGTGTGGACTTGATCACTACAGAGAATCAACACCTCCTGCAGAGCAACCCGAACCTCTCTTCAATGATGACGATGAGTACCAACACAGCTTCGACTCCGACACCCTCCGACTGCTTGTGGACAGCCTACGCAGCCCACTTCCAGGACCAAGGCAGCCCAGCTGCTATGAGGAGAGCCCACCTCCTGCACAGACTACACAGCAGGCAGCACCAACCACCACGGCTGCCTCTCAGGACCCCCACGACGAACACATGGCCTTCCAACGCCGTGAATTGGGGTGCCAGGAGCAGCTGGCTGAACAGATGCAGGTGGGCTTCGACCGCATGACAGACAAACTAGACGCCATACGTGGGTGTCTAAGTCCCATTAGGGACCACTCACGGTCCCTGACGGACACCCACAGTCCGCTCCATGCTCTCCAAAGAACCATGGCTGACATCGCTGGAGCCCTGACTCAGAGAATAGAACAACTGTCCAGTCAGAGTGGCACTAGTGATGTCACACGGGAGTTGGGAAACATGCGGAGGTTAATGGAGAGCATGGAGCGGGCGAATGCGGAAAGTGCTGCTGCCACAGCTGCACACCAGCGAGTGGTAATTGCGTTCCTCAGTGACCTCAAGACCATCCTCATGGCATTGCTGCCACAAGGCCTGGCGCTGATGCATGCTGCTGCTACCACTACATCCACATCTCCGCCCCCTGAAGTGTCTGTGCCACACAGTGTGGCAGATATTCCACCTCCGGCCCCTGAGGTGTCACTGACACAAAGTGCTGGAGAAAGGGCACCACCACCCCCTCGTGAGACACATGAAACAGCAGAAGATGAAAATGCGGATGAATCTAGCTTCGTGGTAAGAAGGACGCAGTTGCATTCTTTCCCGCCATATGGCCTGTTTCTGCTGGGTTCTGCCCTCTGCATCATCACCTTCCACTGTCCCCCGATACACTCTGCGACACTCACCTTGGACCTCGACATGGACTGCCATATAATGTTTGAACGCCAATGACACAGCAATCAAACTGCGGACTGAATACTTCCTCTCCCTTTGGACTTGTCATTACCTGTAGGACTCTGGCTGGCCCTCCACTGGCCAACATCATCATGTGGGGTTTGCACGGCCCTGTACTGCTCCAGGTGCAACACTCCACTGGATGTGCATTAAACATTCATGATCACACAGATGTGTTGTGTCTGTGGCCTTTCAAGTGTGGGTGCATGGATGAATGTAGGGTCAGTGAATTCCTCTTACGTCCATGTGGCGCATGTCGTTGGACTTAGGTCACAGGGTGACACATTGCAGAATGTTGTCCAAGTGGCAGCGACGAAACAACAGGGACACACGCAGTTTTACTTCCTAGTACAGCCCCGTACGGAACCACGCACAGAGCCCCGGGGTCATTGTTCAAACCCTTACGCTGGACTGGCATACGCCAGGCCAGCCCACTCAGCTTACGCTCACGGAGGGGACGGCAACTCTACATGTCCCAGGTCTTCCCTGTAGTAATCTGTTGATCACAGGTCTAGTTGTCAGCGTGCCACAGCCACTCCGTCACGGCTGGTAGACACCCACACCACACCCATCCAGCATATGCGTCACAGGACATGTGAACCTGCCAATTAAAAAGGGCCAGGCGCACGTGCTCGACGCCATTTCCAGCCTCTCTCTGGGTGTATCCATGTGGTGTACATGTAGGCATGGGGGCCCAGGGGCCTGCAGCATCACATTGCGCCAGCCCGGGGGTGACATGATGGAGTCCGCACCACGATACCCAAGCATAGAGGGTCCATGGCTTGTGGGGCACAGACTTGGTGGCACCGCATACACTGCGGCCAGCACAGGCACACCGCCACGGGACGGTGACTTTGGGTGCACTGAGGTAGGGGCACCTTAAGTGCTGAGCGGGTGTGCAGCCTGCGATGATGCCCCATCCCGCCGGTCCGGACTGCTCAGGTTTTGTGTGCCCTGCTGAACCGCAGTGTAGGCCTGAGCTAGCGGTCAGCGGGGGCCTACCGCCACGTGGTGTCGCCTCTTGGATCAGAGAGTTAGTGGCACCTATGAGTCTGAGCAGGTGTGCAGCCTGCGATGATTCCGGGTGCACTGGTATGTCCTCTGCCATGGCGAAATCAAGACCCAAAATCAAATGTGAGACCTGGTGGCCTGTGGAGCGGGGCTGCATGATGTGGATGGTGCCATGTCTGCGGGCCCCGGGCATGTGGCTTGCAGCGGCACTTGGTGGGCCCTCATCGCTACACACCAAGGGCGCTAGGTGAGCAGTGAGGCCTGGATGCGCATGGGCGGGCATGCACCACTGGGCAGCGGGAGGGGCTGGGGTGCACCTGCCTGGGTGCGCAGGGGCGGGCATACACCGCTGGGCGGTGGGAGGGGCTGGAGTGCATCTGCCAGGGTGCGCAGGGCAGATAAGCGATGATGTCTTTTGCAATTGTATGTTCTTTGCCATTCATGTAGCTGGACTCTGTTTCAGATGACGGATCTGTTTCAGATGTGTGACCTGGTGAACTGCACTACATACCGGCACGTGGTTGGAGACACACCGGTGGCAGCAGGTGTGCAGTGTGGCCTGGGTGCGCATTGTCAGCACTCTCTCTCCCTGGCCATCTCTTCTGTTATCTGTGTCTCTCCCCCCTCCCTGTCCATCTATCTCTCTCCCCCCTCTCTGTCTGTCTATCTCTCTCCCCCTCTCTCTCCGTCTATCTCTCGCCTCCCTTTCTGTCCATCTATCTCTCTGCCCCACTCTCTGTCTGTCTTTATCTCTCTCCCTCTCTTTCTGTCTCTCTCTCCTTCGCTCTCTCTCTGTCCTTTGATGTGCACAAGACACACCTTCTCATCATGATTTGTGTCTTGCAGACTGTAATGTAATGTAATGTAAAATAGCATTTGTACCGCGCTGCAGTCACTCCAGGGAGCATCAAGGCGCCAGATACTGATTTAGTGATGAAGGAAACAGGTAGGGAGTGGATGGAACTCACCCAACTGTTACACTAGTGCTCTAACGCGGGAGTCCTGTAGCTTGAAAATCCAGGTTTTCAGTCCCTTTCTGAAATCTTTTTCCTTGTCTAGGGCACGAAGGTCGGGGGGAAGAGTGTTCCATGCTTTTGCCCCAAGTACTGGAAGGGATTTGCCACCTCTTGTGCTGAGCTTGAACCTAGGTACTGACAGGAGATTAGAGCTAGATGAACGGAGATTGCGAGAGGGATGGTATCTGGCGAATCTCTGCTGTAGGTATTTTGGTCCCAGAGCATGGGTGGCTCTAAAGGTGATAATCAGTATTTTGAAGAGGACTCTCTTGTTAATTGGGAGCCAATGTAGAGTATTTAGTGCAGATGATGCAGAAGATTTCTTCGGCCATTTAAGGACTAACCTAGCTGCGGCATTCTGCACCATTTGAAGTTTATGTGTGGTGGTTTTTGTAGTACCTGCATATAGGCTATTACAATAGTCTATCCGCGACGTCACCAAAGCAACTGTTACCGTCTTCCTAGCCTCAAGAGGAAGGAGGTCGAAAAACTTCCTGAGTCCTTTAATAATGGCAAAGCAGTTACCTGCCACTTTCAAGGCTTGCTGCTTGAACGAGAGATTGCTGTCAAATGTAATCCCTAGGTTTCGTGCCGATTGGGTTGTGTTCGGTGGGATTTCTGCCTTTTCTGGCCACCAGGTTTTGGGCGTGAAGTTGTTATTTGGGCCCATTGGCACGATTTCTGTCTTGCCTGTGTTGCATTTTAGATGATTGACTTTCATCCAATCAAAGGTTGCCGTGAGGCAGTTTTTAAGTTTTTCTTCCCATTCCTGTGTGTCTTTGTCCAGAACCAATATCAATTGAGTATCGTCAGCATAGGCGACTACATCAATTCCAAATGACGATATTAGTTTAATTAAAGGGGCGGTGTAGACATTAAACAGCGTTGGGCTGAGGCTTGATCCCTGTGGAACGCCCATCTTTATCAGTTTTTCCTTGGAGCGAAATTCTCCGAGAGTAACTACTTGTCTCCTGTCACTCAGGAAGTTTTTGATCCATTCCAACACTGTGCCGGAAATGCCAGAGGTTTCAAGTCTGTTAATCAGAATGGCGTGTGACACAGTGTCGAAGGCCGCCGACAGGTCCAATAAAATCAGGACAGCCTTCTTACCCTGGTCCAGGGCCATGCGGATGGTATCTGAGGTGAGCAGGAGGGCAGTTTCCGTGGAGTGTTGAGCCCTGAAACCCGATTGATTGGGATGCCGGGCTTCATTTCCTTCCAGGAATTTGGTAATCTGTTTATTTACACAGGCTTCAGTGATTTTACACAGCATAGGGAGAAGGGAAATTGGTCTTAAGTTGGATAAGGTGGTAGGATCAGGGAGTGGCTTTTTTTGCAATGGTTTGACTGCCGCTAGCTTCCATTCAGCTGGGACTGTTGCTGTGGTCAAAGAGGAGTTCACAATGCTGTTAATCACAGGGTTAGCTACCTCCACCATCATATGTAGCAGTGCGGGAGGACATGGGTCAAACGGGGAACCTGACTTGGCCGCTAAGATAGCCTTATGGGTCTCGTCCAGGCTAATGGGCAGGAAAGTTTCCAGTCTGTCCATTTCCACGTTTTCCTCATTAACCCTAACTTCAGCGGTGATGAAATCCTTGGTGAGTGCTAATACCTTGTTTTCAAAGTAGTCTGCGATGGTATTGCATAATTGTTCTGAAGGCGGTATTTCTTGTTCTAATATTTTAGGTTTATTAAAACTATTGACAATTTTAAAAATAGTTTTTTGTTTGTTTCTGGCATTTTCTACTTCCGAGGTGTAAAAGTTGGTTTTGGCTTGTTTAATCAGAGCATGATATGCGCTTCTGGTGGATTTGTAGTTATTCCTGTCTTCAATGCAGTAGTTAGTTCTCCATCTGCGTTCGGCTCTACGAACCTCTCCTTGTTTTATTTTTAACATGGGGTTAAACCATGGTGCTGATTGTTTTTTAGCCGTAGGTCTAGGTTTACGGCTGGTCGGGGCTGCTGTTGCTTTCAAGACTGACATCCATTTCCTGAAGTTGTTATTATCATCTTCAGGCTGTCCTGACCATGAAGGTTCGTGTTCTTTTGCTATGTTAAGCAGTTTTGGATGTTTCATGGCGTCTTTCCATTCTAATTGACTGCTATGTACAGTTTTCCCTGCGAGTTTATTATTTCTAAGTATTTTAAATGGTAGTACAAATGGTATTAATGTATGATCTGTCCAGGTTAGGATTTTATGGGATTTGATTTGAATGTCTTGCAGGTTAGTTGATATGCAGTCAATCGTGTGCCCCGCCTCATGAGTGGGCTGTGTGACGCATGTAGTCAGGCCCAATACGTCCATGGTATCCCTAAAGGTGATTGCTGAGGAATCCATAGGTGAATCAAGATGGATATTGATATCTCCTAGTACAGTGAAATTAGAGAAGCGCGTAGCCAGGGGGCTCAGTGCTTCTCCTATGCTTTCTAGAAAGCTTTTACAGGGACCTGGGGGGCGATAGATTAGGGCACCAGCAATGGTAAAAGAGTCTGTGAGTTTAAGTAAAAAGCACATCCCTTCCGCGTCCTTAAGCTCTTGAAGTTTCGTTGTGGTGCAGTTGTAGGAATCTCTATATATTATTGCTATTCCACCCCCCCGAGTCTCCTCCCTGTCCATTCTTTGGATCTGATATCCCAGGGGGAGTGCTTGCACTATGTCTGGCGTAGACCATGATTTTAGCCACGTCTCTGTGACAAACAGGCAGTCAAGATTTCCTTCTACAATGGTATCATATATGTCGAGTGCGTGTTTAGATAGAGATCTAGCATTGATCAGTGCCCCTTTTAGAACAGCATTATTTGCATAAGCAGCAATCTGCTTCGGGTCGAACACTATATGGCATTGACCACACTTTATTGTGCCTTTTAGTGTCGCCATGTCAAGTTTACAGCAGCAGGTCGTGGCAGATCTACCGATAGCCAATAACTCCTGACTGCTGTAGGTAATGAAGGGTTTAGTGCTGACAGCGTTTCCAGCCCTATGCCCGGTCTGTGCACGGACGGGCACAGACGGGCCTACCTTTGGCTTACCTTCGGCGCGCCTTAGGCGCGCCCGCTGCGCCCATCCGCTGCGCTCCGTGGAGGGTGGTCCCATTTTGTAGCTGCGAGTGCGGGATGTTCCGAGCACTAGTCTGCTCGTTTGCTGTTTCCCTCACCCAAGATGGCGGATCCTAAAACGCGGTCCCCAGGTAGTGAATGACTCTGCTACTGGGTCGGCGTTTGCAGCGGGAGGGTAACGGGGATCCCTTACTAGTTGGGAATCAAATGTGAGTTACACCACAAGTGAAAACTAATTAAAAATCGGCGCAATTACAATTTTTAAAAACGATGTAGTGTGGGTGAAAGATCAAGTAAACAGTTCCACAAGTACATGCAATTCAGACAGTCCCGGCATTCCGCCTCAGGACACCACAAAGCACTCAATCCAGATACAGGCGAACAAACCAATGCGTTTTGGTATTACATAATACCTTGATCACGGTCATGTTCCTACGGATTGTCATGAGGGGATACGCCATGTCTCTTCATTTCTGTTCTGTGCTTTGTTGAATACATTTTCATTTGTTACACCGAAGGTGAATGTGTGATGCTCATTTTTGTGACGACACATGCATGTCATCAAATGTGATTGTGTGACATCAGGCGGATCATTTGGTACATGATTACGTGTAGTTGATGTGGCATGTCTTTGGCCTGGGGGGTGTGCCCAGGAAGGGGGGGTCCTGAGAGTGGTGGCTGTGGGTGTTGCGGCCCTATTGGGGCTCCGAGCTACATGATCGGTGGCTCCATGGCATCTGTTGCCCTTCAGGTGTGGCTCTGGGCTGGGCTCCATTTTCTGGTGCAGGCTGTGGTCCGACTTTGCACCAGGTCAGAGCAGGTGTTAATTTCCTGCTGCTAACGTGCCTTATCGCCTGATTTGTGGTTTTATCGCCGATCTGGCTGGTCGTTGAGAATGTTGTGGAGTGGTGTTATCGCGGCTTTTTGCACGGGAACGCCTTCTCTGCATCTCATTAGCGATAGTTGCCAGGGTCATCTGTGGCGGTGTTTTTTGCGGCCGCTTTCGCAGGTAAACTGGCGCTATGGGCTGTTAGCACCAGCTTGTGAATGGGGTGATAAACTTATCGCGACTTTGGCTGCGATAAAGTGCCGTTAACTCGGCGATAGCTCCTTGAGAACATGCCCCTTAGTGTTTTTACAAAGCCTGAACAAACTTTTTTGACTAGTGATGCAATAGTACACTTACCCTGAGAAGTTTCTGGAATGTCAGATGTATCAATTCAGCTAAATCCACAAGCAAATTCAGTCTCCAGAATAGTTTTAACTAGTTATTTAAGGACAATTGGTGGGGGGGATGCTGGGTTGACCTCCTCCAGTTGCTGATGGCTCACCTAGTATTCTCACCACCTTCTCTTTTTTCCTTGATCTGAGATCATACCATCTCTTTGGTATTTCTTAGATGGATCTCTTTGTCACTCCAACAGAGTTGTTTTTTTTCCTGTATTGCTTGACACATGGTTTTCTTTGGTGAATCATATACTGTAAGGGATGATTTACCAAACAGTTCATCATGGTACCCAACACACTCCTCTGTAAATATTTCCAGTTGTTTTTATGATCTTGTTTCTTTTCTGGTCCCAGCCTTCTTCACAGTGTCCGTCGGGACACTTTTTTAATTATAAGGATGGATGGCACAAACATAGGAAGATTTCAGTTGGATACTGATATCAATCTCTACCATGAGTAATCTCCAATTTTCAAATGGTGATGATGACAAATGTATAGAGCGCAAAGATGAGTGTCTCAGTGCTAGTCTAGCAGCAAGTAGAAAATTACAGGATGACTAGTCAGGTTTTAAGGTTTTTTTAAAAGCAATGTTCGACTGTTGCAGAAGAAGAATTTTTGATACAGAGGGGCCTAGAATGGAGAAAGAATGCTCACCAGTCCCTGTCCTCCTCACTCTTGGCGCTCTAGCTAAGATCAAATGCAAGGACAGGAGAGTCCTGACAGGGCTGTAAAAATGCACATAAGAGGCCACGTAACTTGGACCGGTGTTTTGAACAGAATTCTCTTCCTTACCGTAAGCCAGTGCAAAGAAGATAGATGCATGGAAATACTTCTTATCCACAGCAAATTCGTGCTGCAGCATTTTGCACAATTTGAAGTTTGTGAATGCCTCAGTGTTAGAGTCGGGGATCTCTGGTTGGCGCAAGGTTGCCCTTGTGTCAAGCAGGAACCCTCTCCTCCAGGCGCGTAGCTAGGGGGGGGCGGTGGGGGCGGTCCGCCCCAGGCGGCACTATTTTTAGGGCGGCAGCCGCACGGCACTGGTGGCCCGTTGCGGCGGCCTTTATAATTTATTTGGGGACACTGACACTACTGTTACAGTAGTGTCAGTCAGTGTCCCCAAATAAATTATAAAGGCCGCCGCAACGGGCCACCAGTGCCGCGCGCGCGGCCCTGTTTAAAATGTAAGCGCATGCGCACCGCCCACCACCACCTAGCATAGGCCCGTGACGTCGCAGAACACGAGCTTCTGCAAGGTTGACAGCGATCCGGGCGGAGGTGGTGGCAGGCCGACGGAGCTGCAGGCAGAGAGAAGATAGATACAAAACAAATCTGCGAGTCAAGAAGCGATGTACCGCCCTAGGCTCGAAGCAGTTAATTGTTCGGGGAAGTGGACTACAGGCAGGGCAGAGACCAGAGGACCATCCACGGCACTTTCTGAGAACGCCGGGCGCAAGTAAGTGATTTTAGATGAAGGGGAGAGGATGTGGTCCCTCGGCCGGCCTAAACTATCGCCTTTGGTGCTGGAAACCAGAGTTCGAGCCTCGAGGTCACCACACCAGGTGCTGGCTTCCTGGCAGCGCCGTGTTTTAAAGTTTTATTATGCTTTTGAAGCACCTGCTGCAGCGTTTCTCCCCCCCCCCCTCCCCATTCCCCCCAATTACCAGGCCTTACATAAATGTCAAGATAACTCGTGTGATTAATTACCTTCCTGGAGAGAGATCAGCGTTTTGTGAAGTTAAGGTTTTGACTTATGTGAAGTTAGTGCAGAGGGTTAATATTCCTGCTGCAAAGAACGTGTACCAAGTAGATTACAGAGTGCGTATGATGCAAACAGATCAGCAGGTTACTGCTATCAAAAGAGACATCCTTTTGTTACTTGCAATTTATAACTTAAAGTCCTAATATAGTATAGTGAGCTATTAACTTTCATCCTGGAACTGCATACAGACTGCAGAGTATACATTATTAGAACATTAATTAATGTTGCAAAAAGGGTTAATTTGGCTTGAAATCGATTCTTATTATTAAAGAAAACTCCCAACTACGCGGTTTCATTTTCGCCTCGGAGTTTGTGCTTTTCCACACCAAGCACTCTTAAACTATACTGCCTATCAGTATGGATGACATGTGACTCCTACACTTTTAGTCCTTTGGCTTATGTAACATTTCCTATGTCTCTGTGTAATGTGTGTGTGATGCAAAGTGCTCGGACACCCTACACTGGTATGAGTGGCGCTATAACTAATTCAGTGCATCTGAGAGAGTGTGGTTATGGAGACTTGGTCACTGTTAAAGGGTGCTAGCGAGAGATACCTGTGGTGGTGGAGGTGGTCATTGGGGGGCGCCAACAAACGTCGCACAGGGCGCCACCAGCACTTAAGCCGGCCCTGGCTCTAATACCTTCGGGTCGAGTTTGCGCTATATAAATATGCAAAAAAAAAAAAATGTCAAAGTACACAAGTTTTGTGAGTTCTGCTATAAGCACAGTTGCTCCAATGTGCTTCCGTGTTCACACTCCACTGAGTGGGGGTGAAGGAGGGTGTGTTTGTGATATGTTTATAGCTTCTTTAGTTTCTTGAATTAAACTTGCCATGGGTTTATGGTGAGCCTGTGTGTCAGTGTTCAGCTGTGATATCTAGCAAACATATGCATGACGTTACACATTCTGCAGTAAACATGTGGTAGGTGCATAACATCTTGAAATAGTTTTTCACGTGTGATGCACTGGACAGTCCATGAACTGATTGGCTACAGACCGCCACTGTTTCACAGCCTAGCTAATGCATGCAGTAGATGACCCGAGGCCTGGTGATTGCGTGCGAGTGAGCAGGTGATTGTGTGCGAGCAGGTGATTGCTTGGAAGTGAGATCACAGAGAGCCATCACTGGGTCTGATCTGTGGAAGTTCTGCATGCTTTCACAGATACACAGCACCAAGTGACAATGGCTGTCTCTTCAAAGCACTAGCCATAGTCTGTGCCTACCTGCTCCACAGGGTTGTACGTGATTTCATAGAAAAACGGTTAAATGCCACATAAACTGACTGTTGGAAACTTTCGGGATGAACTGCATTTACCATTTCATAGAAACCGATGAATAGATTTAGCATGCTTATTGTTTAAGGTGTAAATCAAACCCTTCAGGATTCATGATTGCAAAAAAAATCACAATATCAACACTTTTGTAAAAATGCCTCGCATTTTACAAAAGTGCCTGTGAAATTTTGATAATGCTTAAACTTTTGCCCTCCCCACCGCCCGCTCGTGAGGTTGGATCACTGCATTTGTAAAATGTTTTAGTGGCGCAGGCCCTGCGTCTTCTGCAGCAAAGCAACTCTTTCTCTCCTCTTCAGCGCGAATATCCAAAATCAGCCTTGCCCCAGCTAATTTAGCAGCAGAAGTAGGCTCCAGCCCCTGAAGGTGGGGCTAATATGTGCGTTCTCTCTCTTTAGTAATATAAAACCTGCGGGACTGTGAAACTGAATAGCTCCTCCGCACTTCTTTCTGGACTGATTAGTTATGTTTCAAAATGTGCACACACTGCACTACGATGCCGAAGGAGTGGGTGGAGGAGTGGTAATACGTCAGCAGCCAGCAAGAAGGCCCAGCAAGTTAAGACCTCTAGTTTTACCTGCAGGTCAGAAGTTTGAATCGCAGTAAAGTGGATCTTAGCCTTTCATCCTTTCAAGGTTGATAACCAGAGCACTCTGTGAGTAATTATAGAATATGTTATTTAATTTGGAAAAAAAATCCAATTTACTTTTATTGTAGTAATGCTTCAGGTACCAATAACTCTTATTTATTTGAAGTTTTTGAAAAGTGCTCTTACAATTGTCCTTTCTCACATTCTCCATGTATCCAAGGCTGACATTCAGTTCTCCAGTGTGCAGCATTGAAGTAACAATTACCATGCAGCACTGTACCCTGCCTTCTCATCACACCTCATTCCACCCTGGCCCACTCCTTCCTGTCCCACCCTATACCACAACTCTACCCTGTCCCATCAAACCAAACCCCCACCATGCCCATCTCACCCCTTTCCTTCACATCTCATTTCTTCCCTCACATCTCACCCCACCCCATCCCATTTGCATCAAATCCTACCTCACCATCTTCTCAATCCATCCCATCTGAACGCTACAAGATCAAACCCCAACGCCACCTACCCTCTCCTCATCTCATCACATCACCTCGCATCATAGCCCATCCCAAAGACCACCCCATCCCTTTTACTTTCCCATCCCCTTTCCCATTGCATTCCATCCCACCATTCTCCCATCTCTTTCCATCCACTTACATTCCATCCATTACACTTCAGTCACCATTGCATCTCCCTTCCCCACCCTCCCTTTTCCCATTTCATCCCATCTTCTCACGCCCCATCTCACTCACCTGATTCCAGGGGCGTAGCTAAGATGGGGGCGGTCTGCCCCAGGCGGCACTATTTTTGGGGTGGCGGTCGCGCAGCACTGGTGGCCCGTTGCGGCGGCCTTTATAATTTATTTGGGGAATCTGACACTACTGTTACAGTAGTGTCAGTGTCCCCAAATAAATTATAAAGGCCACTGCAATGGGCCACCAGTGCCACGCGCGCGGTCCTGTTTGAAGTACGAGCGCGTGCGCACCGCCACCTGCTGCTTGCAACTGCTGCCTGCAGCGTACGCACGCCGCCGCCACCACCTAGCATAGGCCCGTGACGTCGTACGAGCTTCTGCGAGGTTGACTGCACGCTGGGCGGAGGCGTCCGGGTTCATTGTGCGCGCCGCCTGGGGTCTGGTCCGGGTCGGGACACAAAATAGTGCTTTCGCTTCCTGTGGACGGCGCTGTGCAGCGGAGCTTGGGGTGCCTAGGCTTGGGGTCTCCTGGTGCTTGCGAGGACGAGACATTTAAACCTGGAGCACTGTTTGTGGAATGTAGCGTGAGGGGAGCTTCATTCAAACAGGTAAGCCCCGGCGCAGTTCTTGTCTATTAGGTTCCTCTTGTGAGAGAACTGGGGACAGAGACAGGAAACGTTTATCCTTGCACACTTCGTTACTTTTTAATATAATTATGTGAAATGGTGACAGGCTGTGCCCTTACAGCCCTAGATGATGCAGACTTGATACATACAACAGTGTATTCCTGGTGTACCTACATAGAAGTTTGATTCAAACTGTTTGAACGTCAATATTCAAGCTTAATTTGGGAAATTTTATAAAAAAATAATGGAAACACAATTGTAAGCAGCTAAATATAAAAAAAATTGACAAGGACAGTCATTTTGATTTCTTTTGTTTTTTTAAGTGGAACGGTCTCTTAAAGCTTCGCTAATTCACACACAGCATAGGGACAGTATGGACAGCTGGTATGCAACGTTTCCAAACACACAGAGCATTGTTTAGCATGTGTAGCAGCAGTTCTGTTATGTTGACCTGCCAGATATGGTTCAGAGATAGCCAATTACTTGGCCTCGGCACTTTATGCAGACATTGTGATTCATCCATCAGAGGTTTTCCAGTAGAGGAACTGAATCACATTAATGTGGGTGGCTGGCTTGGAAGACATTGGTTATCCTCATAGAGCTGTTCTATAAAGGGAGTTGGGGGGGGGAGGAGAGACTCTTGACACTTTCCAGCCTAACCTGTGTTAATGTTGAGTGTGTTTGGGGGTTCTGCATGGTGGTTCACAGTGGAGGTTAGGGCCTTGAATCCTTCCCCCTAATTAGTGTCAGCTATGGTAGTGTTGTTTGAAAGTAATGCCATGTGCCCTTCTACATGACACAGGTGGTTGATGAAAGAGTCATTCTAGTGCAATATTTGTGGATTTTATGTTTCTCCTTTGGTATGCATTGTTCCTCATCTAGGTTCAAATTCAAACATTCCACCCTAGGTTCTTATTTGCCTGCATCCTTGTAGTTGGAACTGGCCTGTCTCTTGCTTTCAATGTCTCTGTTGTCTTGTTCTAGCCTTCCATTTCTACTCTGCCTGATGTTTCCCAGCCTAAAGCTGCTCAATATTAAGGTCTCTCTGTCTCCAAGGCCTATCTATTGCGTCTCCCGGTTCCTTTGTTTTACCTGTCCCACTAAAGTATGAGAGGCTCTCTTTCTCCAAACGCCATCCTGAAAGCATTAGTTCCCGAACCCCTCTTGTTCACTGGTTCTCTGTTCCCTAGTTGCTTAGACACCGTGCAGACAGATTGTCAGAAGGACAATCACCTATTCAGGGATAGCTCAGCTGCTATTAAGGCATAGCTTTGCTCCCTGTAACTTGTTTGGGAATGCTCTGTTGTCTGGTGAGAGTAGCTCTGCTGACAAAAAACTTAAAGGATAGATTTGCTGTTTGTACTGAGTAAGAAATTAACCAGAAGAGCAAGGGATTGATCAGATGAATGGTACTAATCAGCTGCCTTTGACATGTGATGATAGCTGTGGTCACTGTGGCACGTAAGTAGTACTTTTGCTATCTGTGACATATGAGTGATACTTGTACTATAAGCGCTGAGTGTGGAATAAGTCTTCATCTGAGCTAGTGGTGGCTGTGCTGTTAGCGCCAGTTAGACATGTGGGCTATTGCACCTGTCTCTGGGTAAATGTCAGTCTGTACCCTGCCCTTATGTTGATGTCTTCTTGTAATTCTCCTCAGGAAACAGCAGGGATAAACTGACCTCTCTGCTTCCATTCTCTCATTGATACATTTACCTGCGAGCACAGGCAAGCCTTTCTACTCTCTCTTCCTAAATAATGCATTCATCTGTAGAGCCTAGAGTTCTAGAGAGAGTTGAATGTTGTGTGAGCTATTTACCTTAAGCATTTTGGCTTGTGAGAGGAAAGGAACACAAAAGATTGAGATACAAGAGAAGAACCTGGTATTCTCTGATCCCAGGGCACCAGGGCCTAGGTTACGAGAGCTCCAGTTGTGATCGCAGGTTGCCAGTGTGATTGCTCCAGTTAGTCAGCAGTTGTCTAGGCGCATCCAGGTCTGTGTCCACTAAGGTTATGAACCTTTTGAAATGCGTAAGGGATCTGATGAAGGGCTTTATTCCTGGATGTCTGTGAGTAGAGCGATACCAGTAGTAGCAAGCTACTACTGTCCAATGATTGAGCCGTGGACATTTTGAAACACACATGCGTAAAAGCACACATAACTTACTTCATATCCGGACTTCTTTTAAGTGGTTATTTTTCTCCAGACCTTGGTTCTGCCATGCCTACATTCGGGTCTGGGAGGCAGCTGAAGACGTGTGTTACAGGGACGTGTGTTACACAGCCTTGGCGTTCCATACTAGACACGTTATTATGATTTTACTGTTTTTGCAGACTTTTAACAATGTTGGTTACCATGAAAGTAATGTGAAAACAAAATTGCAGAAAAATGTAATGTTTCTTGTTTCTTCTGATTATTCACGGAGTCCCTGGATAGGGTTGAACATATTCCCATGGCCCCTACAGCTGTGTTTAAGGATTGTGATGACAATGTGTCTCCACTCCCTATATTTTAGCTTTGGGCCCCCTGGGTAGGCTGTGCACCATGTGTGTGCTGAGGTTGCTCTTAAGGAGAGATGCACTATTACAAGCTGGCTTTGGGTCCCAGGGAGTTGGTTGCTGCTTCTTAGAAGTAATGACAGGGCGTGATCCCTGGTTGTTGCCATTGGGCCACCAGAGCGGGCTTTGTATCTGGTCTGTGTTGGCAAGGTTGTGGAGCTGACTGACCCCTTTGTGCTGAGTTTAGTTCTAAGGGCACACAGTGAGTCATTCCCTGTGAATAATTAATTTGCTGTTTTTGAAAGATAAAGAATTACAGGCTTCGACACTGTTAAGTTGGCTCTGGGTCCTCAGAGCACATCACGTTTGTGCACGTCCCCACTGCTTTAATGGGGGGGACCATGATGTTTGGTCATTTATTGTCAGCTGTAAATGACGGATCCCCGAACAGTGTCATGTATGTGCATGTTTACATTGTGCTGAGGTGATTACCAGGTAATCGTTCACGCAGCTTTCTGATAGATGTCGCATGTGGTTTTTCTGAGTCCCCAGATAGATCATGCAGTCTGTGTGTCCTCCTTTGTACTGCCGGTCACTGGTGTATTCAGCTGTGTAGCCCTGGACCGTGTCATGTATGTGCATGTAACTTGCATGATCGAGGTAACTATTAGCGGCGATGCTACGTGTCTCTCGGACCTCTTTCAAGTGCGTGCTGTCCTTTCTCCCCCCCCACCCCCCCCCCCCTCCCCCACCGGGGCGGCAATCTGAGGGATAGCCCCGGGCGCCACAAGCTCTAGCTACGCCACTGCTCTCCTCCACGTCAGGGTGCAGGATAACCCCTTGCGAATGACCCTTGCTCACCCTCTAGGTGCGTGGCGTGAGCAGCCAAGGCGATTCCTCAGGCGTTGTTGGTTAAGCACTTACAATCACACACACAGTAAATACATCAATCCCCCCAGAAACGGACACCAGACTTGGATATATATAAAAATACGCTTCTTTATGTAAAAATAGGTATATATATCTCAGCAGACTTATCACAAGACCAATAACGTTTTCGCTAGGCCACCAGGTTATAAAGCAGGCAAATGTTCTTTGTTCGTCGTTTCAAATAGATACTTTGCAGTCTCTTGCAAATGTTACTTGTGGTTCCAGTACTCACAGAGATCGGCTCCTGCGAACGGGGAAATAAGGCGTTGCGGGCCCCGAGCCCGATACTGGAACTTCTTTCGTGAGGTGGAGAGTCGGCACAGGTCGGTGCGACTCTCAGCTTGAGAAGTGGTCTTGGGTCCTCGATCAGCGGGTGTGGGCAGGTAGGCAGGCGCGGCCAGCGACCCTTAGCACGGCGGTGCAGGGGGGTCTCCACAGCGGGGGCGGCGCGGCCTGAGATGTCCGGGGATAGCGAAGCGGGGTCACAGGGCACAGTCAGTGCAGCTGGATGACCCGGCGTAGATCACAGTCGTCGGACGGCTTCCGGCGGGAGGGGTGATAGCGCGTTCAGCGCGCTCCAGTGGCAGGCGGTGACAGGGGTGCAGGCGGCCTAGCCCGGGGACAGAGAGCGGCTCCGGACGGAGCGGGGCTCTCACGGGGTTGCGGCAGGCGAGCTCCTGAGTGTCACGACCCTAGGAGGGGCGTTGAGGGGCGCAGTCTCTTTTCCAGCGGGATGCACACACGGCTCGAATCGAAGGACGAGCAAAAGCACAGAGAACCCACTGGTCCTGGGGTTCAGTTCAGGGGGCAAGCTCAGATCAAGCCCTTGGAGAATGTTTCAAGCACAAAGCAGCAAAGTCTTTTCAGTAGTCTCTTCCTCTCCTTTCTCAGCAAGGCAAGCAGCAGGCCAGCTCCTCCAGCGTCTCCTTCTACTTCTAGTCGGGCAGAGGTTCTTTGTGGTAAAACAGGATTCTGATTTCTTAGGAGCCAGGCTCCTACTTTTATACCATGATTCTTTTGTTCTTTAGCGCCAGGGGGCCTAGGCCTGGCTCAGTCCAGTTCTCGAGCACTTTGTTATGGTGACTCTGCTCTTTCCTTTCAGCAGCAGGGCAGAGACATCAGCCGCCCCACAGGGGGCGGCGCCGGCTTTGTGGTGGCAGAGCACAGGTCTATTCAAGAGTCAAGGTGTACTCCTCCCACCCATCCTGGTGTCATCTCCCTACCCACCACCTGGCAGCCAACCTGTCTCTGGGGATTCCCCAACCCTGCTCCTTACTGTTGCTAGGCAGAACACACACACACAGCAGAGGCGGACTGAGATGGTCAGGTCAGTAAATACTAACTTTCTAAAAGTAGTATTTACAAACCCAGGATATTAAAATAAACTTGACTACAAGAAGTATTTTATTATTCTGAGTTCAGGCATACTAAACTTGACATTCTACCATGCTCTCTGAGTCCACTGGGGTCACAGCGTGTAGTGACTCCAGCAGCCCATTCTGGCCTATGGAGAGCAGGTAGCCTTCAATAGTGAAAAACGAAAAGGGCTGTAATTCACTACTAAGACATGCCACACACATCAGGGCATGTCCTACCTTATGCCTACAATGCACCCTGCCCTTGGGCCTACCAGAGGGGTGGCTAATATGTAGGTAAGGGAAGGTTTAGGGACTGGCAAGTGGGGGCACTTGCGCAGTCAGCGCGACGGTCCCGGACCGCGCACAGGGTCTGCGGTGGCAGACCCTAGATACATTTTACAAGGCCGCTTCCTGTGGGTGGCGCAACCAGCGCTGCAAGCCCACCAGCAGCATTGGCATTCACAAGCCCTGGCACCCCTGGTGCACTCTACTGGGGACTGACAGTGAATCCAATAAACCAATCATGAACATCAATTACAGGTACACTTTACCTAGGGAGCACTTGCACTGCGGCACGGATTAGCCGTGGCGCAGTGCCCTGAGCGGACAACACCAGCAAAACAATCGAGGCACACCACCAAAAAGTGGAAGGGAAACTCACGCCAAGGTGCCAGGTCTAACACGTGTCCCCTCCAGCTGAAATGTGGGGAGAACTACCCTTGCCCAGGGGGTTCCTCGTCACTAAGGCGGAAATACCTGGACAGACCGTCAGCGTTGGCGTGATCTGTACCAGGACGGTGTTCCACCGTAAAGTCCATACCCTGTAGGGAGATGGACCACCTCAACAGCTTCGGGTTCTCACCCCTCATTTGCATCAACCATCTGAGGGGCCTGTGGTCCGTCTGAACCCGGAAGTGAGACCCAAACAAGTAGGGTCTTAGCTTCTTCAGCGCCCAGACCACAGCAAATGCTTCTCGCTCAATTGCACTCCACCTACTTTCCCGTGGAAGTAACCTCCTACTGATGAAGGCTACGGGTTGGTCCCAGCCCTCCTCAGTCATCTGTGAGAGAACAGCCCCTACACCATGCTCTGAAGCGTCTGTCTGCACTAGGAATTCCTTGGAGAAGTCAGGGGCCAAGAGCACGGGCGCCGTGCACATGGCAGTCTTCAGGGTGTCGAAAGCTTTCTGACAGGTGTCAGTCCAAATCACGTTCCTGGGCTGCTTCTTGGAAGTCAGCTCTGTCAAGGGGGCAACAATCGTTCCATAGCCCTTGACAAACCTCCTGTAGTACCCAGTGAGCCCCAGGAAGGCCCTCACTGCGGTCTGCGTCTTGGGGGGTTCCCAAGCCAGGATGGTCTCAATTTTGGGTTGCAAGGGTGCCACCTTGCCACTCCCCACTTGGTGTCCCAAGTACACCACGGAACCCTGCCCGATCTGGCACTTGCTTGCCTTGATCGTGAGGCCTGCTCGGCGCAGAGCCATCAACACTTCCCAGAGGTGGCGCAGGTGTTCGGGCCAGGTGGCACTGAACACTGCGATGTCGTCCAGGTAGGCGGCACTGAACGCATCCAGCCCAACCAGTACCTGGTTGACCAACCTCTGAAAGGTGGCAGGGGCATTCTTCATCCCAAATGGCATGACTCGGAACTGGAAGTGCTCATCTGGTGTAGAGAATGCTGACCTCTCTTTGGCCCCATCGGTCAAGGCGATCTGCCAGTACCCAGACGTTAAATCGAACGTGCTGAGGAACTGGGCAGCCCCCAGCCGATCAATGAGCTCATCAGCTCTGGGGATGGGGTGCGCGTCAGTCTTCGTGACTGAATTGAGTCCTCTGTAGTCCACACAGAACCGGAGTTCAGGTGTGGCTCCCGGCGCAGCAGCTTTGGGGACCAAGACCACGGGGCTGGACCAAGGACTGCTGGAGGACTCAACCACCCCTAGCGCAAGGATTTTGGAGACCTCCTCCTTGATGCAAGCTCTGACCCTGTCAGTTACCCTGTAAGCCTTGTGCTTCACGGGTAAGCTGTCTCCTGTGTCCACATCATGGACGCACCAATCTGTGACACCAGGAACCAGGGAGAACCTATCGGAAAACTGCCCCAGCAAGTGGCGGCAATCTTCCTGTTGTTCGGGCGTCAGGGTGTGTGAGAGGTTAACTCCATCCACTGACCCATCTTTCTCAGAGGCCACTAAGAGGTCAGGAAGAGGCTCGGTCTCCTCTTCCATTCCATCATCAGTGGCCAGCAGCATGCCCACTTCGGTCCTCTCTAAGTGGGGCTTAAGGCGGTTAACATGTAGGACCCTCAAAGGGTTCCTGGGAGACTGCATGTCCACCAAGTAGGTGATAGGACTTTTGCGCTCCACAACCTCAAATGGACCTGTCCACTTATCCTGAAGTGCACAAGGCTCCACTGGGGCCAAGACCCACACCTTTTGTCCAGGTTGAAGCTCTACCAGAGTGGCATTCCGGTTGTACCACCGCTTCATCTCCTCCTGGCTGGCTTCCAGATTTGCCTCAGCAAGTTGCCTAAAACGCCTAGTCTGGTTTCGGAAGGCCAGCATGTAACTATATACATTCTGGGGAGGTTTCCTGGGAGATTGCTCCCAGCCTTCCTTTACCAAACTCAGAGGTCCTCTTACCGGGTGACCATACAGAAGCTCAAAGGGGCTGAACCCTAGAGACTTCTGTGGCACCTCTCGGTAAGCGAAGATCAGGCATGGCAAGAGGACGTCCCACTTACGCCTCATTGGACCGTCCAGGCCCATGATCATGCCTTTGAGGGTTCGGTTGAATCTCTCAACCAACCCATTTCCTTGGGGGTGGTAAGGAGTGGTGAACTTGTAAGTTACCCCACACTCCTTCCACAGGGATTTCATATACGTGGATATGAAATTGGTCCCCCTGTCGCTCACCACCTCTAGAGGGAATCCCACTCGGGAAAAAATTCCCATCAGTGCCCGTCCCACCACGGGGGCCGTCACTGTCCTCAGAGGGATGGCTTCAGGGTACCGGGTGGCATGGTCCACCAAGACCAGGATGAACCTGTTGCCCAGGGCTGTCTTGGGGTCCAGAGGCCCCACAATATCAATACCCACTCGTTGGAATGGCGTACCGACCACAGGGAAAGGTTGCAGAGGAGCCTTATGCTTCCCTCCGCTCTTACCACTTGCCTGGCAAGTCTGACAGGTTCTGCAGTAGGAATCTCAATTCTTATGCATTTGGGGCCAGTAGAAGTGGGTGACAAGCCTGTCATAGGTCTTGTCCATCCCCAAATGTCCTGCTAAAGGCACATCATGAGCCAGCCCCAGTAGGAAGGTTCTGAACTTCTGGGGTACCACCAGCACACGGGCTGACCCAGGTTCAGCAGCCTTAGGCTCGGAATACAGGAGGTCACTCTCCCAGTACACGTAGTGTGTTTTGGCCTGAACACCATTGGCCTGGTCTGCAGCCTGCTGCCGCATACCCACGAGAGAAGGGCATTCTTTCTGCTCCCTGCAGAATTCCTCCCTGGAGGGACCTCCTTCTTGCTGCCAATGGGTAGGCTCAGGCAGGTCTCCCAGTTCGGCAATCTGTTCCCCGGTAGGCTCCAGAGCATCCCCCTCAGGGTCTACTTCCTCCTGGGCCGTGGGAACTTCGGGGGCTGGTTTCCCGCGCCTCCTGCGCCTTCTCCCTAAGGCCGGTTCCTGGACCTCTCCCTCAGGCTCCAGGACCCTCTCAACACCCCTACTGGCTGCCATGGACCGGGTGGTCACGCACGCCCAGGCGGGTAGACCCACCATCCTCAGATGCGTGGTCTTCTCCACCTTTTCCCAAGGGGAGCTCTCCAGGTCGTTCCCTAGCAGACAGTCTACAGGCATGTCAGTTCTCACAGCGACTTGTAGAGTACCAGAGACCTCCCCCCACTCAAAGGGAACTTGAGCCATTGGACAACGACTCTCTATGTTGTCAGCATTGACAACCCTACAGTAGGCATTGGGTACAATCTGCTCTTGAGACACCAGGTGTTGCCTCACCGAGGTCACGCTGGCTCCTGTATCTCTAAGAGCCTCAACCTTCTTTCCATTGATGGTCACTACTTGCCCATATTTCTTAGTGTTAGAGGGCAAGTAAGTTTCGGGGACCATCTCACTGTCTCCTAGCGAGACTAGGGTCATCTGCCCGGGACCCCCACCCTCCTGGACTGCTACCTCCTCCCCAAAATTAACACTAGCTACTTGCCGGGGTGGAGCACCAGTGGGTGCGGTCTTACCAAACAGGCGACACTTAGGATCAGAGGCAATGTGACCCGGGTCACCACACCTATAACAATTGAAGGGCCCCTTTGGAACAGGTCTACCTGTCGGGGCCCCGTTCTGCTGCGGGGGTGGGGGAGGCTGAGAACCCTTCTGCTGGTTCCCTTGGGAATTACTTTGGGGGCCTTTTTGGAACCCCTTCTGTTTACCCCTGTCCCCCCCACTCTTCTGCTGGGGACCCTGCCCACCTTTGGCGGAGTCTCCCACTTGACCCTTGTGGACCCTGGTGCTGAGCCAGCGGTCCGCCTCCTCAGCAAGCTTCCTCGGGTTGGACAGCTTGCTATCAATCAGGTGCTGGCGTAGCTCAGGAAAACATTGACTGGACAAGTGCTCCCATGCAATTAAATCAAGCAGCCCTTGATAATCATTCACTTTGCTACCCTTCACCCAACCATCCAGTGCTCTGCAGAAAAAGGTCACATACTCCACATACGTACTCTCAGGGATCTTCTTAGTCTCCCTGAACCGCTGTCTATATAGCTCCGGAGTTAACCCATACCTGTTCATTAAAGCTTCCTTCATATGGGGGTAGGAGGCTTGGAGATCTAAGGGTAAATCTAACAGTGTGTCACGCCCTTCAGCAAGGAACCTTCCCCACAACCCCGCTCCCCAGTCTTTCTCAGGGACCCGGTGTGAAGACATGGCCACCTCGTAGGCTCTAAACCACTGCCCTATGTCATCCTTTCTAAAATACTCCTTTACTACATCTTTGGGGATGTACACCTTGGACTCTACCTGCACCGGTGGAGTGCTGCCACCAGAAGGAGCGGTGTCCAAACTTTTCGCCTTCAGCTCCAACTCCTTCAATCTTATATCATGATCCATTTGGCATTGTTGTGCCTCCAGGGCCAACTTCTGCTTTTCCATTTCCATTTGTCCTGCCAACTTTGCCATCTCCATTGCATGCGCCCTGTCTGCTGCCCTGTCTGCCAGCTCCTCTGGCGACCGGACTCTGCTGGGCTCCTCAAGGTTGTCGGGTGGAACGATGTCCCCCGCATTCCGTGGGTCTCTTGACTCCTTCCAGGCTCTCAACGCCTTGGTGTACTGGTTCCTCCTCTTGAATCCAGCATGGGGAACTCTGAATTTTACACTGTAGCCTTTCAATTGCTCCATCGTGTAGCCTTCCAGTCTCTCCCAATCCACCTCATCTATTCCAGAAATCACAGAGAGTGCTCTTCCAGCGGAGAGTGAGCTAGGCATGGTTGCAGTAATGGCAGATGTCTCAACAAAGTTCAACAAATAAAAACCTGTGGCTGCGTTATTTGGTCTGCTCTCACTATCTGGTGATTAATAATTCACTGTATGTAAATTACAAGTGCAAATCCGAAATCCCACCCGCTGCCAACAATGTTAGAGTCGGGGATCTCTGGTTGGCGCAAGGTTGCCCTTGTGTCAAGCAGGAACCCTCTCCTCCACGTCAGGGCGCAGGATAACCCCTTGCGAATGACCCTTGCTCACCCTCTAGGTGCGTGGCGTGAGCAGCCAAGGCGATTCCTCAGGCGTTGTTGGTTAAGCACTTACAATCACACACACAGTAAATACATCAATCCCCCCAGAAACGGACACCAGACTTGGATATATATAAAAATACGCTTCTTTATGTAAAAATAGGTATATATATCTCAGCAGACTTATCACAAGACCAATAACGTTTTCGCTAGGCCACCAGGTTATAAAGCAGGCAAATGTTCTTTGTTCGTCGTTTCAAATAGATACTTTGCAGTCTCTTGCAAATGTTACTTGTGGTTCCAGTACTCACAGAGATCGGCTCCTGCGAACGGGGAAATAAGGCGTTGCGGGCCCCGAGCCCGATACTGGAACTTCTTTCGTGAGGTGGAGAGTCGGCACAGGTCGGTGCGACTCTCAGCTTGAGAAGTGGTCTTGGGTCCTCGATCAGCGGGTGTGGGCAGGTAGGCAGGCGCGGCCAGCGACCCTTAGCACGGCGGTGCAGGGGGGTCTCCACAGCGGGGGCGGCGCGGCCTGAGATGTCCGGGGATAGCGAAGCAGGGTCACAGGGCACAGTCAGTGCAGCTGGATGACCCGGCGTAGATCACAGTCGTCGGACGGCTTCCGGCGGGAGGGGTGATAGCGCGTTCAGCGCGCTCCAGTGGCAGGCGGTGACAGGGGTGCAGGCGGCCTAGCCCGGGGACAGAGAGCGGCTCCGGACGGAGCGGGGCTCTCACGGGGTTGCGGCAGGCGAGCTCCTGAGTGTCACGACCCTAGGAGGGGCGTTGAGGGGCGCAGTCTCTTTTCTAGCGGGATGCACACACGGCTCGAATCGGAGGACGAGCAAAAGCACAGAGAACCCACTGGTCCTGGGGTTCAGTTCAGGGGGCAAGCTCAGATCAAGCCCTTGGAGAATGTTTCAAGCACAAAGCAGCAAAGTCTTTTCAGTAGTCTCTTCCTCTCCTTTCTCAGCAAGGCAAGCAGCAGGCCAGCTCCTCCAGCGTCTCCTTCTCCTTCTAGTCGGGCAGAGGTTCTTTGTGGTAAAACAGGATTCTGATTTCTTAGGAGCCAGGCTCCTACTTTTATACCATGATTCTTTTGTTCTTTAGCGCCAGGGGGCCTAGGCCTGGCTCAGTCCAGTTCTCGAGCACTTTGTTATGGTGACTCTGCTCTTTCCTTTCAGCAGCAGGGCAGAGACATCAGCCGCCCCACAGGGGGCGGCGCCGGCTTTGTGGTGGCAGAGCACAGGTCTATTCAAGAGTCAAGGTGTACTCCTCCCACCCATCCTGGTGTCATCTCCCTACCCACCACCTGGCAGCCAACCTGTCTCTGGGGATTCCCCAACCCTGCTCCTTACTGTTGCTAGGCAGAACACACACACACAGCAGAGGCGGACTGAGATGGTCAGGTCAGTAAATACTAACGTTCTAAAAGTAGTATTTACAAACCCAGGATATTAAAATAAACTTGACTACAAGAAGTATTTTATTATTCTGAGTTCAGGCATACTAAACTTGACATTCTACCATGCTCTCTGAGTCCACTGGGGTCACAGCGTGTAGTGACTCCAGCAGCCCATTCTGGCCTATGGAGAGCAGGTAGCCTTCAATAGTGAAAAACGAAAAGGGCTGTAATTCACTACTAAGACATGCCACACACATCAGGGCATGTCCTACCTTATGCCTACAATGCACCCTGCCCTTGGGCCTACCAGAGGGGTGGCTAATATGTAGGTAAGGGAAGGTTTAGGGACTGGCAAGTGGGGGCACTTGCGCAGTTAGCGCGACGGTCCCGGACCGCGCACAGGGTCTGCGGTGGCAGACCCTAGATACATTTTACAAGGCCGCTTCCTGTGGGTGGCGCAACCAGCGCTGCAAGCCCACCAGCAGCATTGGCATTCACAAGCCCTGGCACCCCTGGTACACTCTACTGGGGACTGACAGTGAATCCAATAAACCAATCATGAACATCAATTACAGGTACACTTTACCTAGGGAGCACTTGCACTGCGGCACGGATTAGCCGTGGCGCAGTGCCCTGAGCGGACAACACCAGCAAAACAATCGAGGCACACCACCAAAAAGTGGAAGGGAAACTCACGCCAAGGTGCCAGGTCTAACACTCAGCCTGGAAGTCCAAGATATAATGCTTTAGAATAGTCCAGGCTAGAGGTTCTCAGAGCCTGAATAACCGTTTTACTGGCTGGAAAAGACAGAAAAAACTAAAACCTTTTCATAGCCCATAGGGTCACAAAACACATTCCAGTCTCTGCGCTAATCTGAGGTTGGAAAGTTAGGTGGTTGTAGAACATAACTCCCAAGGTCTTGGCTGTCTTTGTAAAAGACAAAGGCGCAGTAGATCCATCTGGTCAACATGCAACGGTTGCACCAACGGGATCCTTAATCCTGTCTGAGGAGGCAGTCTGTGCCCCAGACCGCTGTGGTCCGACTGTCCGCATCGTTATGCAGCGGTCAGACCAATGGCCTGGATGTTGGTGGGACCTCCACTAACGGCCTGTTGGTGGCGGTCCCACCGAAATCCAAATGAGGCCCTTAGATTTTATTGGAGCTTTATTGATTTATGATATTGACACTGAATTGAATTGACTAACCATATGCTTTTTGCCTTCTGTAAAGATTCTTTAATTTTAAATAAACCTCCAGAGTCTGCACCTTGAATCTTGTGTTTTGACCCTTAGATTAACAGGGAGATGCTTTCAGTGTCAGAGAGGGTTTTATCTGCAGCTTTTCCAACTCATTGTCAGTGTGTGGAATTTTGCACTACTTGAAAGTGTTTTTGAGGAGTATTTATTGATGGATTTTGATCGTTCGCTTTTGAGAACTTATTGAAGAAAGTTTTTGAGGCAAGTGTGCAATACTTTATTGTGGCAAAAGGGGTCTAAGCAGAGTGGTTTATCCTCTATTAGGAGGTGATTCAAAGATTAATTGTAGAGGGCATTAAAAGCTCAGTTAAAGAGGCAGTGGAGATTGTGTTTCTTAAGAGTTAGAGAGAACATCTCAGAGGATTATTGGACCTTGTCAGAAGACAAGGGTAATAAGAAGGGAGTAAGGTTAACAAAAAAAGAACTAAACATATTGAAGGACGAAGTCAATATTCAAAGAAAGAAAAAGATGAATCAGATACCAATAAAATAAATAATAAGAAGGGTGTCCATAGCTACATATGTGAACGTGTTGTCCTTGGCAGCACAAAGAGAGGACATCAATCCTATTAATTTGAAGATTAATTTGGTACAAAATATGAGAATGTTAATGGAAAGGAATGTGATGAATATGCCTTTGATCTCCAGGATGGGGTTGATATGACATATATTCTGGATGAGGACTTACAATATCCTTCAGGCACAAATGTATAAAAGATCCTCTGGGAGACGAGATGTTTAATGCAAACTCGATAAGTCATCCTCACAGCACAGAATGATGGCCAATGGAGCATGTAGCAAAATTCATACAGGAGTGGTTGAGAAAACAATTAGATAAGGTGCCATGCAGTTCAAATAATAGCAGAGTGTTCTAGACCAGTGTTCTAGACCAGTTAAAGGGGAAAAGATTTAGGCACCCCCAAAAATGGATCTGGTACTTATTTCTTTGTTATTCTTTGAATAGGAGGCGACCAGAGGAGAGGTACAGCACTCTTTATAAAACAGTGACAAAAAAAATTACTTGATTTGTTGGGTTCAGTGGCACGAATTATGGGAATAACTGAAGAAGCCCACCTGAAATAAAGTGGACATTGATGTAGAGTTGTTACTTAGTTAGCGCCAACATACTATTTGTATGTTAAGCAATGCTAATGCTGGTCTAATGGCAGTGATAAGAAAGGCTATTTTGATGAGAATTAACTCTCAATCAGTAAGGAAGCCTCAGATGAGTCAAGAGGTTTACTGTTCAGTGAAAGACTGGTTACATCACAACACAAATATGTATCTATTTTCACTGCTCTTAATAAGGCACAGATGAATATATGGCATGTATTTGATAGCAGTGTTTGTGGAAGGGCTGGCAGGAGGGGCCAGGTTGTCAGCCATTGAATTCAGAAGTCCAATTATTACTATCAAGACAGAGGAAACAACTGAAGTGATTTCCAGTTCTCAATGGAGTTTTTTTTTCCTAAAGAAGAAGAATGGGACGGTCACAAGGTGGTAGAACAAGAGATCAGTTTCAGGAGGAGCCTAAAAACGTGGAAGAAAAAAGTCATTTTTTCAATCACATTTGGTCAAAAATAAAAAAAAGATCATTGGGGTTTGGATACCGTAAGAGTTTTCAATATAGATTTCATACAAGTGTCTATACAGGTTTCAGAGCTGGGAGAGCTGGTTCTCAGAAAAGTATACATGGATTTAATAGATTTAGAAATGTCTCAGATGCTACAAAAAAGTGCTGCTTCAATAGATTTGTGAGCACTCATCTCCTAGTGAAAAGGAAAGACAAGAATTTGTATGGATTGGTAAAATTGTTAGAACTAAACAGTTATATAGTTTACCCATATTTTAAGATGTATGGATCCATCTTTTGAAAGATATTTTACAAGAAATGGATTGGCTGGTAAAGTAAGATTTGAAAGTACTAATTTCACAGTATCTATGGATGTAGAGAGCCAGAAATATCTCTGTTTCATAGGGAGAGACATCTTGTATCAATGTCTTTGTCTTCTATTTGGTTTGTCATCATCTCCTTCATCCAGTGGTAGCTTTTCTCAAAGAAAGAGGAATTCTATTGATAATTTATCTGAACAACATGTTATTCTTGGATTAAAAAGAGTTATTGAAACATTTAGTGTGGACAAGGCATGTGCTTGAGATTTTGGGTTTCATCATAACTGTGGAGAAATCAATTCAAATTCCTACAAAATCTTTAGACTTTTGGGGTTTTCAGGTGGATCCTTTTTTGGCAAAATTACTGTTAAAAGAGAGAAAGATGAAAGTGAAAAAGAAAGTGATTAGTTTATTACTGCCAAAAGAGCAGGGTACACAAAGGGATTAAGCAGGAATAACAGGCCTTTTATCATCATCAATTTTGGCATTTATTCTGGGTTCTTTCCATTACAGAGAATTGTTGAGGTTGAAAACTGCTGGCTTGAGGAAAGGTTTATGCTACGTGGACACTGTGCCCCTGTATACAGAAGCAAAGGAGGGGATGAAATAGTAGTCAGAACAATTGGAAGCTGGAACAGGAAAGCAATTTTTGGCAGTCCTCCAGATCTTCTTTTGGAGACAGATGCGAGAAAAATAGTCTGGGGTGCGTGACTGTACAACCTAGAGACAAGCAGGATCAGATCAAAAGAGTAACAAGTATTACACATAAATTGTATAGAAATGTTGGTAGGTTTGAATGCCTTGGTGAGTTTCAAGGATATGTTTATGAACAATGAGTTTTGGTACATATGGACAATATATCAGCAGTGAATTATATAAATCTTTTATGAGGTAGGAAGATCAAAGCACGTGTGATCATTTTGTATGGAACACAAGATTTGTTTAAAAGCAGAATATTTAACAGGTTTGAAGAATCAGATTGCCAACTGGAATTAGAGACATCTCAGGGACTTTAGCAATTGGAAGTTAAATCCCTTTTATTTCAGAAAGATTGTTCAGGAATAGGGTCTAGTAGAGATGGACTTATCTGCAACCAGGCTAACTTTTCAGGTACAAATATTTCAGTTGGAGGCCAGATCCCAGGGCAACAGCAGTATATGCTTTTCAACAGACCTGGAATCTATTGAGCGGGTATGCTTTCCCTCGGTTTGCTATGATACAGAGAGTGTTACTGGAGGTGAAGCGAGAGAGATGCTGAATGATTCTAGTAACACCATTTTGGCATTCCCAGGCATGGTTTCAAGGGGAAATTGAGTTAGCGACGGAAGACCATCTCTTGAGTGTAGGCAGGTCCAGTCAGAGAAGAATATTATACAGCAAAAGAAAGTAAAATTAATCCTCTTGTTTGGAAAATATCAGGAGATCTGGCAGATATCCGGGACTTTCAAGAGACGCTAAAGAACATTTGGGTGAATCATGGGCCCTAGCGACAAAGAAGAAATGCAGAGGAGTTTGGAAAAGATGGAGTAGTTGGTGGTTGGAAATGGGTTTGGATCCCATGGAGTCTCCTATAATAACGGAGGTAAAATGTTTAGTGGAGCTATTTCAGAAACGTCTGTGTTACAGGGCAATCAACTTTTACAATGCAGGAGTGTCAGCATGACATTATTTGGTGAATGATTAAGCAATAGGCAGAGATGTTCTAGTTTGTAGAGTAATGAAAGGAATCAGATTGAAAATGCCTGTCAAAGCATGCTATGATATTTTGTGTGATGTAAATTTGATTTTCAAATAATTTTCCTCATGGCCTGCTAATATTTAATTAAGTTTGAAACAGTTAACTCAAACATTAGCAACTCTTCTTTGCTTATTACTTTTCCGAAGAGTGTTCTATGTCAAAGCTCTTGAAATCTGCAATACGTATCATAGTCCAGAATGGGTTAATTCTGAGATATGTCTGAAAGTGTACTTTTCCCACTATTTGATATTTGTTCTGAATTATGTATGGGAAATTCTATGAAAAGTTATGAGAATAAAACGCTAGAATTCAGGCGGAGTGGGGTGGATCAGTTGTTGATTTCCTGCGTGAAACTGCTTAGAGCAATTTCTTCAGCTAGAAAGATGGGCGCAGTCAGTAATAAAAAGGCTGGTGTGGATTTCACAAAGTTATGTGAACATTCTTTTGAATGTCCTATGGCGAGCAAAGGTTTTTGGGCTGAGCAACATTTTTATGAAATATTAAAAGCTGCAGATTAGTTGAATTCAAGAGCGCTTGCATAGATTTATTTGAGACTGGTAAAGCATGTGAGCACCATAAGCAATGTGGCTATACAAGACTTTCAACGTGCATCATGATAACCTCCAGTCTTGTAATGAAATGCGACTCGTCAGTTGCCATGAAGAGAGAATCTAGATTTCATTAACAGCACACGGAGCCTAGCAGCATCCCACCTACCTCTCCCAAACGTTTTGGTTAGTTTAAAGGGAAATGTGTTAAAGGAGATCAAAAAATGTTAAATCATTTGTTAATATGTTACTTTAAGGTTAAGAGTAAAGTTTTACAGGGTAGATTTTATTATTATGAATTTATCTTTCAGACAACAACATATAGTAGGAGATTTGAGAAGAGATGTGTTGGTTACAAGAAAAAAGAAGAATGACTGAAGTTTATGGAAGTAATAGTTATTACAGAATAAAAGGGGAAGAGGAGTGCGCTGCCCTTATGTACTCTTTGAGAGCTTTCTGTTTTAAAATGCTTTGTTTGTGCTGTACTGATGTTCATCAAAGGTAGCTGCAGGTAGGGGGGCAATAGAAGGTTATACATAATGCTAACCTATGTGTCTTCAATGAAATCTAGATTCTCCTATAATAGGAAGGATGGATGGATGTTCTATGGGAGGTGTTATGTTAAAGTTTACCTTAGAATACAAATAAGACATGTTCCGTTACAGTGAGGGTTTGTTGCACATCAGCCAAGTGTCAAAAAAGCAGATGTGCTTTTGCCTGTTGTCACCTTCTCAGACTCTAATTAAATGGTGGCTTAGGCTCTTTTTACTCTGACGAATGGGCAGATGTTTTGTTTCAGAGCAGTAAATGTCACATGGAGCCAGCCAACTAAAGTTCTTCTCTGTGTTCCAGCGAGCAAATATCAACAACAGTGACCTGGAAACCAGAAAGAGACACAATCTCATTTGGGATATGTTTCTACAGACAGACGTGACCCAGAACATACAAATGTTGAGGCACATTTATCAAGGCTTTGCCAAAAATTGAAGAGAAGTGGCACAAAGTCTTGATAGAATATTAACTTTCCAGCACAAAATTGTCTTTTTCTGCGCTGGAAAGTTGTCTAACAGTAAGTGACATAGTACTTTGTTCTACTCTGTGTTACTTTACATCAATGGGGTTGCCATGGATGGGACATGGTACATGTTTTTCCAATCCACAAAATTAAAAGCCCTATCTACCAACATTTGTACACATGGCTTTACGCGAAAACAGTGCCTCCTTGAGGCCGTTGCAAAGTTTTCAAACGTTGTTTGTATGCTGCAATCTACAGCTTGCATACAAAGTGGGTAAAGTATGTCTGGGAGTAGTATTTTGTACTGGAAAGATACCCCTCAGAGGAAAATGTTGTACAGCAAGGCTGTTTCTAAATACACCACTCTATAATTTCGAAGTTTGCTAACCATGCATGACAAATTCCATAACCTCTTACTCAAACCCCAACCCCGTGAGAATTTGTGGGGCTTGATCAGAGGTACGAGGCACTATAAAAATGCTACATACAAAACATTGCAATAAAGGGATCTTATTATGGTCAGTGGTGCAACGAAACTTGAGAGCTCCCACCCCTGCAATATACATGGTGTACAAGGGTGTCTACAAGCAGGGAGGTTTGTTTTCGTACAGGAAGGTGTCCCTTCCTGCACATAAACAAACCTAAAATGCCAGTTTGTAACTTACATGTGTGCTGCTTCGTGCAGCACACATGTAAGTTACAAAACGGCATTTTTTAAAAATGGCGTTTTGCTTTTTCCATGTGTGCTGTACAAGGCAGCACACATGGAAAAAGCAAAAACGAGGAGAAATAAAGCATTTCTCCTCGTTTTACTACCTTAAGACCATATTTTTTCTGGTTTTAAGTTTGGCGCTACCTCCTATTTATGCTGCCCTTGAGATTAAAATGTAGCATCAAACTCAATGGGTGATGCGGTGGAACACCCACCGCAACACCCACTGCACGCCCTTTCACGCTAAAAACAGCGTGGATGGGGCCCTATTCACAAGGCAGCGTTAAGCCACGTTTAGCCACTTAACGTGGCTTAACACTGCCTTGTGAATAGGGCTAAGCCCCTATCCCCACCTAAACGTCACTGAAAGTGACGTTGAGGTGGCGATAGGGCCTTGAAAATATGCCCCAAAGTATGTGCAGACTAAACGGTGACCTACACCTACTGTAATCAGCCATCCCAGCATATCTTTATTGATATGAATCAGGGGGAGCTCATCACCTCACAATTAAGATTGGATTCCAATACCAGTGGCGAGAGCCGACCCAAAATGTGCATTTCCTATTGTATTTTTCACTTCCCACGTTATTCCTTCTCGCTCTTGGCCAAGCGCGAGATTGTATTCCTAAGGAATGCCCTAGAACTCATGTTATCCACTCTGAGTTGTTTGTACTCCTATACTGGGAATGGACGAGAGATTTCTGTCTGCGTCTAGAACCTGCAAGCGCAAACTGGGCAAGATGTGCCTCCCTCTCCTGGTCCACTTCAGGAGGACAGATCTCATCACCGTGAAGAGTGTGCCTCAAATGGAATCTTAGGGCTTGCACACTTGCTCCGTGGCTTGTTGCTCTCCAGCTATGCTTGTGCTTTACCACTACTCAAACATTCATACATGTGACAACCCTCCTTAGAAGAGTATTTTGTAAAGTTGTCCCTCGAGGTCATACCTCATCAAAGGTATCATTTAGTGATGTTCGTCTTTGTTCATAGTTTTGGTTTCAATCCTGTTCTCACTTATAAAACTTGTAGGACTTTCTCTGGACCCCCATAATCATGGTTCCACTCAAGCTAATGTTCATTCATTGCTTCCACCGAGCAGCACACTTCACTCCCACCCTGACTTGTGACAGGCAGCTTAGCGATTGGTTGGCCAAGGCCCTTTGCCCTCCATCCAGGTTAGTTGTGTGACCTCTTCAGGTTACTGTCCTACAGTGAAAGCAGGTACTGCTGGGACCTATGGTTAAGATGCAGACTCCACCAGCCCACTGGTATCCCAGATAACACCATTATCTGTTCCCTTGATCTTATATCTGTCTGCTTTCTACATACATAATGACCACAGGTCCATTTATTTTTAAAAATGAGTGACATTGCTGATGTGTATCCCCCTGCATAGGTGTACATTTATTAATTTCATGAATTTCCAATGTTCACCTGGCTATGCCTAGAAGCCTGTGACAAACCAAGGGTCTCTAGGTGTGCTTCCTGAAAATGTATGTACATTTGCAATTGTGCTTCTGTTTCCATGTGCACAATTGTTCATAGTGCACAGGGAAATGGATTTACATTTGTGCAGTGGCATTTTTTCTTATACGGTAAAAAAAAATCCCCATATAGAATCCCCCTTCCCCAGCACCACTACCAATTTTGGCGTGTTCTGTTTTCATTTCCACCTCGAACATGTATTTACTCCTACACATCACTCCTACACATCACTGGAATAAATCTTTGACCATTTCCAGGACGGAAATGGGTAGAGAGAAGTTTGTGGATTCCTGTGCACATAACTTTGCTGCTGTGCATAAACTTTTAGGGCATTCAAGCTATAAATCACCCACTCTCTTGCCCCAGCGAGTAAATGTATCCAAGCGAAAATGGGTGTGTGAGTAAATACTTTTACCGTGTAAAACCGACTTTGGTCAATTCTAAAAATGATTCTATTAGGCTATTCACGCGTGTAGCTATTAGGGACTCTTTGGCTGACAGTCAGCTTTGGCAACAGTCCTATTGACATCAGACTTTTGGACAGAAATAACCTGCAAGGGTTTTTTTCTGCAACCTGTTCATAGCTTAGCTTGTCTTTGTCCCTGAGGATCTCGTGACAGTACGTGTACTGTGCTTTTAAGCCTTTTTTTGTCCCATGCTCTACAAAGTGTCTTCAATAAAACAAATGTTAATTCCCAGAATACACTGCTGTGTAGGATTAAATATGAGATGTTTAATGGGTGATAAATATGCCATGTAAAATCTGATTCTATTTGTTAAACTGCCAGGAAAACAAACTGTGAAAAAGATACAGTATCCGAACAAACATGATTAAAAAATGAAACACGCCATAAATTATTGGAAGGTTCTGGAGACACCAGTGTTTTGCTGATGAGCAGAACTTAAAGGGAGGAAGCACGGGCGAGCCTGCGGTTTCAGATTCAGCCACAGGGACCCTGAAAGTGTGGGAAAATGCAGAATCCATGCAATCCGGTTATGGAGACAGATTGCCCAGGATATGAGGGCGGATGGCTATTTCAGTAAAAGGATTTGCCTATTCATCATCCGTTTAGTAGCTGTTAGCAAACACTGTCCACCTTTTGGCACATTAAATCATGTCGAAAAATATTGAATGGACCTACTTTCTCTGGGGTAATTGGTCATTATTTTCAGCACCTTGGTTAGTATTCAGAGCCGTCAAGGCGGCATGTACTGAACGTGTTCTGTGTTGAACCCGTGCACTTGCCACCGCCTTCTGCCTTCTATGTTATGACTGAAAGGCTGACACTGTGGACGTGGGGTGTTGTGTAGAGCTGCATTGAACCTGTCTGGGGGCTGTCAGTGTGGATTGATGGTGTTATTCGATTGTGTCATGGCAGGTCTTGAATGGGTCATCCGTTTATAAACAGGGTGTTGTATATGGCTGTATCAAGCTGGTCTGGTGGCTGTCAGTGCAGATAGATGGTGTTGATAGTTGCACAGCAGGTCTTGGTATGGTTCATCAGTTCATGAAGAGGGTGTTGTGTATGGTTGTATCAAGCTGGTCTGGTGTATGTCAGTGCAGATTGATGGTGTTATTGGATAGTTGTACAGCAGGTCTTGGTATGGTTCATCAGTTCATGAAGAGGGTGTTGTGTATGGTTGTATCAAGCTGGTCTGGTGGCTGTCAGTGCAGATTGATGGTGTTTTTGGATAGTTGTACAGCAGGTCTTGGTATGGTTCATCAGTTCATGAAGAGGGTGTTGTGTATGGCTGTATCAAGCTGGTCTGGTGGCTGTCAGTGCAGATTGATGGTGTTGATAGTTGTACAGCAGGTCTTGGTATGGTTCATCAGTTCATGAAGAGGGTGTTGTGTATGGTTGTATCAAGCTGGTCTGGTGTATGTCAGTGCAGATTGATGGTGTTATTGGATAGTTGTACAGCAGGTCTTGGTATGGTTCATCAGTTCATGAAGAGGGTGTTGTGTATGGTTGTATCAAGCTGGTCTGGTGGCTGTCAGTGCAGATTGATGGTGTTTTTGGATAGTTGTACAGCAGGTCTTGGTATGGTTCATCAGTTAATGAAGAGGGTGTTGTGTATGGCTGTATCAAGCTGGTCTGGTGGCTGTCAGTGCAGATTGATGGTGTTGATAGTTGTATAGCAGGTCTTGGTATGGTTCATCAGTTCATGAAGAGGGTGTTGTGTATGGTTGTATCAAGCTGGTCTGGTGTATGTCAGTGCAGATTGATGGTGTTATTGGATAGTTGTACAGCAGGTCTTGGTATGGTTCATCAGTTCATGAAGAGGGTGTTGTGTATGGTTGTATCAAGCTGGTCTGGTGGCTGTCAGTGCAGATTGATGGTGTTTTTGGATAGTTGTACAGCAGGTCTTGGTATGGTTCATCAGTTAATGAAGAGGGTGTTGTGTATGGTTGTATCAAGCTGGTCTGGTGTCTGTCAGTGCAGATTGATGGTGTTATTGGATAGTTGTACAGCAGGTCTTGGTATGGTTCATCAGTTCATGAAGAGGGTGTTGTGTGTGACTGTATCAAGCTGGTCTGGTGGCTGTCAGTGCAGATTGATGGAGTTATTGGATTGTTGCTCTGCAGGTATTGATATGGTTCATCGGTTCGTAAACAGGGTTTTGTGTGTGACTGTATCAAGCCTGTCTGGTGGCTGTCAGTGCAGATTGATAGAGTTATTGGATTGATGTACAATAGGTCTTGGTATGGTTCATCGGTTCATGAAGAGGGTGTTGTGCATGGCTGTATCAAGCCTGTCTGGGGGCTGTCATTGCAGATTGATGGTGTTATTGGATTGTTGTACAGCAGGTCTTGGTATGGTTCATCGGTTCATGAAGAGGGTGTTGTGCATGGCTGTATCAAACCTGTCTGGAGGCTGTCAGTGCAGATTGATGGTGTTACTGCTTTCTGTAGCAGAAGGTCTTCGTATGGTTCATTTGTTCATTCAGAGGGTGTTGAACGTGGTTGTATCAAGCATGTCTGGTGGCTTTCAGCTCAGATTGACTGTGCCACTCGATTCTGATACCGCAGGTCTCTGCATAGTCCATCAGTCAATACAGAAAGTGTTGTACAGGGTTGTATTATGCTTGCCTGGTGGCATCCATGCAGATTGTTAGGATTATATTAATTGTATAACAACAGGCCTTGATAAGGCTCAGTGGTTCATACTTATGGTGTTATTAGACCGTGCTATGTGAATTCTTGGTATGGCTCACCAAGTCATACTGAGCATGGTGTGTATGACTGTCTCATGGTGCTTGGTTGTGGTAAGTACAGATTCATGGTTCATTAGACTGTGCTGGTGCAGGTCCTCTAATAGTCTGTTCATTGATATCGACAGTGTTTTGTAGGGCCTTATCGTGCTTGCTTGGTGATTTCTGGTGTTTATTTGATGGTGCTATGTTAGACTCCTTTAGGTCTCCTAGACTGCTGGCCAGTTCAAATGGATTGTAGTGAGATGAACTGTGTAAGGGTTGAATGGTACCATCTAGCACCCATTGATCGTGTTATGTTGAACTGTGTTATATTTAATCAGTGTTGTATTTGTAATTGTATTGTAATTGCATTTATATAGCGCTTACTATCCCTGACTAGGCATCTATGCGTTTTTTCAGCGAGTAGCACAGAATCCAAAGAGGATTAGTGGTGAATTAGTATAGTGAGCTATGAAATTAATTTGAGAGATTAGTTTGTTATTTGGATTGAGAAAGGATAGTGGACTGATAGAGAAGGGAAGGGTTTGCATTTATGAGCGCTTCCCACCTCTGATGAGGTGTCGAAGCACTTTTTGACTGGTAGCAAGCAGTTATGTGTGCCTACAGAGGGGCACCCGATGGTGCACGAATGCATGAATAAAGCCCTATTTTAATAGGGGAGGGAATGACAAAATGAGATTTCCATAGTGTGGAAAAATTTATTCCACTAGCACTTCCGGTACCAGTACTGCCCGTCTCCTTCTCGACTTTCCACATCTTCCCTTGCAGCAGTCCTCCCTTCACTTCTGTCCTTCTCCCTCTCTCTAGATAGGGTCTCAAAGTGCTCTGAAGTGATTGTGCATTCTGACTCCTAACTTAGGGGCTGATTACGATGGCGGGCGGATTGCCACCGCCGGCCCGGCAGTGGCGATCCGCCTGCCATCGTAACATGAATTACCCACCGCAAAATTAAGATGGCGGTGGGTATCGCGGCGGACGGAAAGTCCGTCCGCCGCTTTTCCGCCAGTCGGCAATTGTCACAATTGCCAAGTGGATGGAGCTGGGGCACATATATGGTGGTGGTGCCTTGCAGGCACGGCCATCCATATTATGATCTGTGGCATTTAAGGCCTTTCCATGGCGGTGATGCAGCAATGGAAAGGGTGGCGGGGATTTGCTTTTGTGGCCTGTTGTGGGCTCCGGGGGGTGTGGGGGGTGGGAGTGCACTTGGGGGGTACCCATGGTACCCCCCCTGCATGTACATGCACAAGGTGGCAGGCACCGCGCGGTGCCTGCCATGTTGTGTATGGGTCCGCCCGCCATCCTAATGGGCCCCTAAATATTTAAAACGCCTGGCGCAGTAAAATACAAAACAAACATTGCTTTCTGCTTGCATTGCATCCAGGAGATAAAAAGAAAATGTGTGTTGATTGGGTGTGCTTTTAAGATGCAAACAGTGCCTCAAGCAACCACTCAATAGGACTATGGAAAAAAACACCAGAGCTGTGTAATTTCATGCTCTTTACTGGACAAACCGGCGAGACGAGGAGAGACAGGAAAGAAAAATGTTTCAAGTCTGTCTTTATTTGCTAATGTGACCACACTGCAACTACAAGATCACTACAACTAAAGCACTATCATTACAGGAGTTCCTCTACTGCAACACTACAATGACACTACTATAACCACAGTCATAAAGCTACAACTACAGCACTACGGATGTAATGTTACAATTACAACTATGCATCTTCAGAATACACCTATAACGCTGCAACAACCATACAAGGGCACTAAAACACTAGAGATTCAGCACTACAACTCCACCAGTGCAAGTACAACACTGTAAGAAATACATTACAATTACAACATTGTAGCACTACAATTACAGTGCCACTACAACCATGAATACAATTCAAAGTGTTACTACAGCACAGCACTGCAAAACTATTGCGACAACACCGCATCCACAGCTCCAACACTACTACTACTGAACTGCAACTACAGCACTAAACAATAAAATAACAATACTACAGATATTACAAATACACAATGCTTATTACATCAGAAACATGAGGACTGCTTCAAAATATAATTTTTGCCTGTGGACTTCGCTTACAAGTATAAAAACCACGGTTGCAACTCTCAAAATGTGATTTTACCCTCATAAAGGATTTACTTACACAAAGATGGTCTTATCAGTGTCTGTACCCCCAAGGATGGGGAGCACGTGTTGCTGTGCTAGTATGCTATTAACGTTTGTGTAAATCCACAAAACCTATGCATTTTTGGGAAATCATAAACTTCTGACACACTCAGAACCAACCGGAACAAACTGATTTATTACTATAAAGGGTGGGAGTGAACTAATTGTCTTTGATATGAATGGGACCACACAAAATTGTTTGAGGTATAAGGAAAGGGATTTGTCCTTCGAGGAAAATTATTTTCCCAGTTTATAGAAAAATAAATAAATAACATCAAGAAAGCATTTCCCCTTCATCACAACAAATATCTTTCCACTCCCTCTAATGCCAATTGCATTGCCTGCCGCTCCTGCATATCAACCCCTATTGAGGCTGACCACCAGTTTCACGGGGGAAAACAACTACTCCATGCTTCCTACTCCTGAAGCAATCAGTGTAATCTGCCTCCTCACATATCCTACTGTTTATTGTAATTCTCTTTTCTATATTATCTTGTATTGTGTATCCTGTTATTTTATTTACCCTTTATGCACCTCATGTAATTGCTGCTGCGCCACCTTAACTATCTCTAGACTATTCTGGTCCACTTATCCTGCTGTTTTCTGTACTCTTCTGTTATATACTGTCACTACGCATTTTGCGTTTTTTTATGTACGCCACATGCACCTCATCAAATCGCCATTGTGCTAACTCTGTAAAGTGCTCTGATACCCTCGGTTCAAGTTTGTGCTATACAAAACGTGATAAATAAATAAAATAAATAATATACTACTTACAAATAGGAATGTAGAAATGGGGCTGCATTTAAGCAAATGGGAGCAGGTAAAAATGTAACTAGAAATCTATGACTGTTGCAGGGTTTCTTATGTACCCTTGGAAACGTTTCTGAATTTCCAAAAGTCAGAAATGTGCATTCACATAATGTAAAAAAACCTTTGGGAAAATATTTTCGATTTTTATCTGGGAATTGGGAACTTAGGGGGTGATTAGGATGGCGGGCGGATGCGCTCGCCTTCGTAACCCGATTTACCCCCGCCATATTATAATGGCAGGGGGTTTCGCGGCAGACACAAAGTGCGTCTGCCGATTTTCCAGCATTTGTTCCGATTAATGGCCGGGGGGACTTGGGCCTCAATATGGTGGCGGTGCCGAGCATGGGGATACCTATGATACTCCCCTACATTGCCATGCACAAGGTGACAGGCACAGCGCGGTGCCTGCCATGTTGTGCATGGCAATGTACATCATGGCACTTTGGCATTGTGGCGGGTGCTGCTTACAGCAGCACCCGCCGTAATGTCAACAATGCAGAATGTGACTGCCAGGGTGGCGGTCGCATCCTAATTAGCGGAGTGGGACTGCCGCAAGTCTGGCGGCGGGTCCCAGCACCGCTATGGTGGCGCTGTTATCCTAATAACCCCCTTAATCACCACAGATATTGCTCTAACACCCTCTTTATGACAGGATTATGCATTCCAACTATTAGGGGAAACTCAAGCTTGCCCTGTGGACACAGCAAAACACTGTCCAGCACATTGCATACCTTGCTTCAAATTGTACTCCAGTCCTGGTTTCCACAACACCACCCTCGTGCATTATGGTACATGCAGTTTCTAGTGTTGCCAAATCTTCCAAAGATCATGTCCTGGAGGTGAAAATAAGTCATTCATACTTGCTTCTTTGACGTATCTTACACACCGCTTCAGTCTGTACTCTGCTCCCAGTTTCCCAGTTTCCTTCCTTGTAGCATTTGTAAAGGAAGTAGGGTCCTTGTAAGTAATCTAGCCAGTAGGGTAGATTATGTAGGTTTATTCAGGTACAGGTAAAATGGTACAAGCCCCACCGGGAACAGCATCCTTCTGCTTAGCCCCACTTATTCCATCTGACCACTCATCCAAACCATGCACTCATGAACATTCTATTACATCACACTCACACAGGCTGAGCAGCAAAGAAATAGGAGACACAGGATATAACACATCTCCTTCCTTCAGGAAACAATAAAAACAAAACAGGAAGCAAAGCGAAGGAAATACACATTCTTACCTCCTGTACATATAAGCAACCAATTCTAAATCAAAAGAAACGGTCATATTACATCAATTATTCCACTCCTCAGATTGTAAAAAAAATCACTCATAAAAATAAAATCACAGAGATCACATTGCGAGAGTAAATAAATTGTAAGATAAGATCACATAAGATTACTTTACATAAATCACTACATTCCTAGAATTGTAAAGAAAGATCACATAAGATTACATCACACTACATGCATCATTACATTCCTTGAATTTGTAAAGGAAGATCATTACAAAGATAGATCACACATTGCAAAAATAGATCACACATAACGATTTCATACTATATATGTCTGTTTCCTGCGAGAGAACACCAGATATATCTATATAGCAGGAAGCAACCTTCACACCCCACAACTGTACGCACTGCAGAACCACTACAGCACACCATATCTAGCTAAGCAGATGTTCCAGGCAGAATGAAACCACCACACCCCACAACTGTACGCATTGCAGAACCACTACAGCACACAACATCTAGCTAAGCAAAGGAACGCACATGTTCCAGGCAGGACGCAACCTCCACACCCCACAACTGTACGCACTGCAGAACCACTACAGCACACCACCTCTTGCTAAGCAAAGGAACACACATGTTCCAGGCAGGATGCAACCTCCATACCCCACAACTGTAATAAATAGTATAATAAATTAATGATTATTTTTTATTTAGTAATATTTATTTAATTTAGATTGTATAGTGTTAATTGTGGGTAGTAATTTATTATTAAGTAATTATTAATTGGTTAATAATTAACATTAATTAATTAATTGGTAAATAATTATGGTAATTGTATAATGTTTTTAGGAGCGGGTTGTGGGGTTTATCGGGGTAAAGGGTGGGAAGTAATTTAATTATCAGAAACTATTGATTTGTTTAAAATGAAATAAAATTTAGTTAATTTAGATTTTATAGTGCTAATTGTTGGAAGTGATGTATTATTAAGTAATTATTAATTTATTGTTAATTATATTAATTAATTAATTGGTAATTAATTATGCTAATTGTGTAATTTAGAAGCGGGTTGTGGGGTCTATAGGGGTTAAGGGTAGGAAGTAATTTATTTGAATTACTTCATCATTATTTGTTAATTAATGCTAAATAATTAATTACAATTTTAATATGGCAATTGTGTAATTAATTTTAGATGTGAGTTGTGGTGTTCATAGTGGTAAAGAGTGGGAAGATATTTATTTTTAATTAATTATTAAGTAGTTGTTAATTGATATTAATTTATTATTTTAAAATTATTTATGGAAATTGTGTAATGATTTTCAGGTGTAGGTTGAGGAGCTTATGGGGTAGAGGGTGGAAAGTAATTTATGTTTAATTAATTAATAATTAGTTGATCATTAATATTCGTTGATTAATTAATAATTAATTAAGGTAATTGTTTACTTTTGTGTGTGTGAGTTTTGGTTTTATAGAGATAACGTTTGGGGAGCAAATTATTTTTATCTGTTTTAATTTGTTTTTTAAATTAATAATATTTCTTTAATTGATAGTTAATTATGTTAATTATGGAGGTAATTTTATTCAAAATTTAGATGTGTGTTGTGAATTGTGCGGAGTTATAGGGTAGGAATTAAAAAAAGATTAAACCTATGTAATAATTAATGTTTTCGTTTACAAATAATTTCTAATTAAAAATAGTTATTTGTTTGTAAATTATTTTTCAATTCATTTAATATAATATTTCTAGGTATTTGTCATATCTATTTAACGTTATTATATGTTTCCATTTTAAAAAAAAATACTTTGTGTTGGTGATATTTTCTTTGTTGAACTGACTGGAGTAGGAATATTAATTGTTACCCCTCTGCTATCCAACACTTTCCCTATTGTTGCACTAACTTGAGAGGGAATAGTATTTTTTATCCCTCCGCTATCTAACACTTTTCCTAGAGTTGCACTAGTGGAGTGGGAATATTATTTTCTTCCCCTCCGCTATCCAACACTTTCCCTACTGTTGCTCTCACTGGAGTAGGAATAGTAATTTTTACCCTCCGCTATCCAATACTTTCCCTACTGTTGCACTCACTGGAGTGGGAATAGTAATTTTTACCCCTCCGCTATCCAACACTTTCCCTACTGTTGCACTCATTGGAGTGGGAATAGTAATCTTTACCCCTCCGCTATCCAACACTTTCCCTACTGTTGCACTCACTGGAATGGGAATAGTCATTTGTATTCCTCTGCTATCCAACACTTTCCCTATTGTTGCACTAACTGGACTGGGAATAGTATTTTTTACCCCTCCGCTATCCAACATTTTTCCTAGTGTTGCACCAGCTGGAGTGGGAATAGTATTTTCTACCCTTCCACTATCCTTCACTCTCCCTACTGTTGCACTCACTGGAGTGGAAATAGTATTTTTTACCCCTCCGCTATCCAACAGTTTCCCTACTGTTGCACTCACTGGAGTGGGAATAATCATTTTTACCCCTCCGCTAACCAACACTTTCCCCACAGTTGCACACAGTGGAGTGGGAATAATAATTTTTACCCTTCAGCTATCCAACACTTTCCCTACTGTTGCACTCACTGGAGTGGGAGTAGTAATTTTTACCCCTCGACTATCCAACACTTTCCCTGCTGTTGCACTCACTGGAGTGGGAATAGTATTTTTTACCCCTCAGCCATGCAACACTTTCCCCACTGTTTTCTCTCACTGGAGAGCGAATAGTAATTTTTACCCCTCCGCTATCCAACACTTTCCCTACTGTTGCACTCACTGGAATGGGAATAGTCATTTTTATTCCTCCGCTATCCAACACTTTCCCTACTGTTGCACTAACTGGAGTGGGAATTGTAATAGTTACCCCTCCGCTATCCAACACTTTCCCTACTGTTGCACTCACTGGAGTGGGAATAGTAATTTGTACCCCTCCGCTATCCAACCCTTTCCCTACTGTTGCAATCACTGGAGTGGGAATAGTAATTTTTACTCCCCCGCTATCCAACACTTTCCCTACTGTTGCACTCACTGGAGTGTAAATAGTAATTTTTCCCCTCCGCTATCCAACACTTTACCTACTGTTGCACTCACTGAATTGGAAAATGTAACTTTAGAGACTTTTAAATAGTTTAATGTTTTAATTTATAATATAATTATTTTTTTAGATAGGTGCCAATTACGATCCGGTAAAAAAATTCCCCGTACGACTCGTATCCGGTCTTTTTACCGTACGAATCGTACAAGTGCCGTACAAACTGCCAATTATTATTATTATTTCTGAATTTGTAGAGCGCCTGGTTACACTTACCAGTGTGTCCCCGCGCTATAAGGATTACAACAGCACCTACTCAACAAGTCCAAGAGACAAAGGGCATTAGCCTTTAGGGAAGAGAAGCGTCTTCAACTCTTTCCGAAAAGTTAGTTCTGATGGTTCCGTTCGTAGTCGGGGGGGAAGGGTATTCCATCTACGGGCAGTTAGAGATCGGAAGGATCTTCCTCCCATCCTGGCCTTCTTAACTCTAGGGGCCGAGAGGAGTCCAACTCCACAGGAGCGCAACTGTCGAGCAGGAGTGTAGGGGAGGAGCAAGTTGCGCAAGAAGCCCGGGCATTTCCCCTGGACTATCCTGTGGGCAATGCATAATGCCTTGAAATCAATGCGTTCCTTAATAGGAAGCCAGTGTAATTTCTCTAAGGCTTTTTTTGAGGGAGCTCTTCTTGGTAGCCGGAGCACCAGGCGAGCGGCGGCATTTTGAATCGACTGTAGTCTACGATGGCAGCTTGCATTTGCTCCCAGATAAAGGACATTCCCATAGTCCAGCCTGGAAGTGACTAAGGCATGTACTAAGGATTTCCTAGCAATTTCCGGGATCAAATCAAGCGTCTTTCTCAGCTTGCGGAGGATAGCAAAGCAGGTGCCTGAGACACACCGGGAGTGGTAATCAAAAGTCAAGTTGGAGTCGATCCAGAAGCCTAAGTTCTTCACATGATCCCTTGGGATCGGCAGAGGTCCCAAGGCCTGAGGCCACCAGGCCGAGGTCCAAACTGAGGGGGGTCTACCGACGATAAGTACCTCAGTCTTGTCTCCATTCAGGCGGAGGCAGTTGTTGGCCATCCAGCCTGAAAGGTCTTGGAGACAGGAAGTGAACTTTCTAGCAGCCTGCTCAGCTGGCTGGGTCAGAGCAACAACCACCTGAGTGTCATCGGCATATGTTACTACCTCAACCCCATATTGTTCAGCGATAAGCGCCACAGGTGTAACATATAAGTTGAATAGGGTGGGGCTGAGGCTAGAGCCTTGAGGAACTCCCTGCTTAAGATCAAAGACATCAGATCTGTTACCCCCTTGCTCCACATAGAAGCTGCGGTCAGTCAGGAATGATTCCAGCCATAGCCACGCTTTTCCAGTCACTCCTCCTCTCTTCAGACACTGTAGCAAGGTATGATGTGCCACAGTGTCGAAGGCGGCACTGAGATCGAGGAGTATCAATGCTGCTACTTGCCCTTCATCCACATGTTTCCTCAGTGCCTCAGTGGAAAAAAGTAGGGCTGACTCCGTGGAGTGGTGAGCACGAAAGCCCGATTGGCTAGTGTGAAGGAGGCCGTTCGCCTCTATGTGTGTAGTAAGTTGTTGGTTGGCCAGTTTTTCGGCCAGTTTGGAAAAAAAGGGTAAGAGGGATATCGGACGTAGGTTGTTAAGCTGAGTGGCACTAACTTGAGGTTTCTTTTTGAGGGGTAATACGACTGCCTGTTTCCACCCAGGCGGAACTTTGCCTGAGTCAAAGGATAGGGAGAGTATGTGTCTAACATAGGGGGCTAAAAAATTCATAGAGCTAGCCAATATTCTGGCCGGTGCAGGATCCCTAGGGGAGCCTGATTTAATTCCTCTTGCTGTTGTTATCAGGAGTTCCTCCTCTGGAACATGGAACTGGCTAATGCAACCTTCCTTCTCTTCCCCCCCTCTAGCTTCCTCATGTGGGGGTAAACTATTAGAGCCAGTTCTGGCCTCACAGGGGAAGGTGGAATAAATGTCCAACACCTTTTTTTGAAAGAACTCAGCAATTTTATTGCAGGCTTGTACTGAGACGCCCGCCTGTTCATCCATAGAAGCTAGTGTCGAGATCTCTTTATAGATCGTGAATAGCTCCTTGGTAGAACAGTTAGCTCGATCGATTCGATCGGTATAGAACGCAGCCTTAGTTTTCCTGATTAAAACATGGTAGTTCTTGAGACTAACTTTGTACTGCGTTCCTGCTTCTGGTAAGTAGGCCCTTCTCCAGGCTCGTTCAACCCGTTTGCAGGCAGCCTTGGCTTCTTTTAGTTCGACATTGAACCAGGGTGCTGATCTAGTTAGTCGCTTCGGGCCATTATTAGACCAGGGAGCTGCTGTGTCCAGTGCAAGCGTAATGTGTGCATCCAAAGTTACGCAAGCCTCGTTAAGACTGTTGCCCAGCCCAGTAGGGGAACCTTCATGGATAAAATTGTCCCTGAACATATCATGAGAAAATTTAGCCCATTTCCTTTGTCGTCTCCTGCTGAGTCAAAGGATAGGGAGAGTATGTGTCTAACATAGGGGGCTAAAAAATTCATAGAGCTAGCCAATATTCTGGCCGGTGCAGGATCCCTAGGGGAGCCTGATTTAATTCCTCTTGCTGTTGTTATCAGGAGTTCCTCCTCTGGAACATGGAACTGGCTAATGCAACCTTCCTTCTCTTCCCCCCCTCTAGCTTCCTCATGTGGGGGTAAACTATTAGAGCCAGTTCTGGCCTCACAGGGGAAGGTGGAATAAATGTCCAACACCTTTTTTTGAAAGAACTCAGCAATTTTATTGCAGGCTTGTACTGAGACGCCCGCCTGTTCATCCATAGAAGCTAGTGTCGAGATCTCTTTATAGATCGTGAATAGCTCCTTGGTAGAACAGTTAGCTCGATCGATTCGATCGGTATAGAACGCAGCCTTAGTTTTCCTGATTAAAACATGGTAGTTCTTGAGACTAACTTTGTACTGCGTTCCTGCTTCTGGTAAGTAGGCCCTTCTCTATACGAACCGCCTTGGGAATTATTCCCCACACGTCCTCGGGTCGGAAAATGTGTCCGACACGTCCTTGGACGATTTACCGTACAAATGTGAAAAGTCAAGTCCGACCGAGGAATCACGATCCATCCCGTGCGTCCGATGTCACAACCGTATGGAAAAAACACCGTCCGCACCGAACTCTCATAGCAACCATGGAGACATGTGCCCGCATACGCGCACAACACTCCCCCCAGCCCCCGTACGTCCGAGACGTACCCCCGTGTATGTACACCCCCACCCGTGTATGTACACCCCTGTACGTGTCGTACCCCCGTGTATGTACACCCCTGTACGTTCGAGTCCTACCCCCACCCGTGTACGTGTTGTACCCCCGTGTATGTACACCCCTGTACGTTCGAGTCGGACCGCCACCCCTGTACGTGTCCTACCCCCGTGTATGTACACCCCTGTACGTTCGAGTCGTACCCCCACCCGTGTACGTGTCCTACCCCCGTGTATGTACACCCCTGTACGTTCGAGTCGGACCCCCACCCGTGTACGTGTCCTACCCCGTGTATGTACACCCCTGTACGTTCGAGTCGGACCCCCACCCGTGTCCTACCCCGTGTATGTACACCCCTGTACGTGTCGTACCCCCGTGTATGTACACCCCTGTATGTTCGAGTCGTACCCCCACCCGTGTACGTGTCGTACCCCCGTGTATGTACACCCCTGTACGTTCGAGTCGTACCCCCACCCCTGTACGTGTCCTACCCCCGTGTATGTACACCCCTGTACGTTCGAGTCCTACCCCCACCCGTGTAAATGTCCTACCCCCGTGTATGTACACCCCTGTACGTTCGAGTCCTACCCCCACCCGTGTACGTGTTGTACCCCCGTGTATGTACACCCCTGTACGTTCGAGTCCTACCCCCACCCGTGTACGTGTCGTACCCCCGTGTATGTACACCCCTGTACGTTCGAGTCGGACCCCCACCCCTGTACGTGTCCTACCCCCGTGTATGTACACCCCTGTACGTTCGAGTCGTACCCCCACCCGTGTACGTGTCCTACCCCCGTGTATGTACACCCCTGTACGTTCGAGTCAGACCCCCACCCGTGTACGTGTCCTACCCCCGTGTATGTACACCCCTGTACGTTCGAGTCAGACCCCCACCCGTGTACGTGTCCTACCCCCGTGTATGTACACCCCTGTACGTGTCGTACCCCCGTGTATGTACACCCCTGTACATTCGAGTCGTACCCCCACCCGTGTACGTGTCGTACCTCCGTGTATGTACACCCCTGTACGTTCGAGTCATACCCCCACCCCTGTACGTGTCCTACCCCCGTGTATGTACACCCCTGTACGTTCGAGTCCTACCCCCACCCGTGTACGTGTCCTACCCCCGTGTATGTACACCCCTGTACGTTCGAGTCCTACCCCCACCCGTGTACGTGTCCTACCCCCGTGTATGTACACCCCTGTACGTTCGAGTCGGACCCCCACCCCTGTACGTGTCCTACCCCCGTGTATGTACACCCCTGTACGTTCGAGTCGTACCCCCACCCGTGTACGTGTCCTACCCCCGTGTATGTACACCCCTGTACGTTCGAGTCGGACCCCCACCCGTGTACGTGTCCTACCCCCGTGTATGTACACCCCCGTGTATGTACACCCCTGTACGTGTCGTACCCCCGTGTATGTACACCCCTGTACATTCGAGTCGTACCCCCACCCGTGTACGTGTCCTACCCCCGTGTATGTACAGCCCTGTACGTTCGAGTCCTACCCCCACCCGTGTACGTGTCCTACCCCCGTGTATGTACACCCCTGTACGTTCGAGTCCTACCCCCACCCGTGTATGTGTCGTACCCCCGTGTATGTACACCCCTGTACGTTCGAGTCATACCCCCACCCCTGTACCTGTCGTACCCCCGTGTATGTACACCCCTGTACGTTCGAGTCGGACCCCCACCCCTGTACGTGTCGTACCCCTGTGTATGTACACCCCTGTACGTTCGAGTCGGAACCCCACCCGTGTACGTGTCCTACCCCCGTGTATGTACACCCCTGTACGTTCGAGTCCTACCCCCACCCGTGTACGTGTCGTACCCCCGTGTATGTACACTCCTGTACGTGTCGTACCCCCTGTATGTACACCCGTGTACGTCAGAGTCGCACCCCCACCACAACCTCCTAAGTACGGAGCGCACCCCAGGCCCCAACATCACAACCGCATGTACGAGTCGTACCAAGCCACACACAAGGACAGCACTGTACAACCAAATGGCCCATGTACACACCGTACACACGCTAAAAACGCACGTACACAACCAGGACAAACCAAAACAACACAAGAATACACCATTCGAATGGCACAAAGCCACAAAACATGTCCAACAACCACTAAAAAAACACATTCACTGACCTGCAACTGCCAAAAACAAACAGAGGACCAAAAGACCACCACTCCTTATAACACACCCACCCAAACTTCAAACACAGCCACACCCACCAATGGACCAATGAAAAGGGCCCACACACACAAACCATGAGCCTTTGCAACAGACTCACTGCTGCCAGACCCCACAGACAACCTACAGCACCATACTACAAGCTTCACCACACCTTACACTTGCACACCTTCACACAACCACCTTCACAAACACCCCCTCATCACATTCACACACACACCTGCACAACCACACCCACACACCCACAACCATCCACACACACCCCCCACCATCCACACCCACACCCCTCACCATGCCCACTAACAAGAATCCAAAGTTCAGTAACCGAGAGTTGGAGGTCCTTGTCGATGAAATCCTCAGAGTCGAGCCACACCTCTTTGGAACATTGGTCAGACAGACCAGCATTGCGGACACCAGAAGGACCAGGCATGAATGCCAAGCCAGGTGGTACGATCTGCGGAGGAGGGTCCGAGCCAAGATGACGGACGAACACAACCAGGCCAACGTCACTGGAGGAGGGCCGTCCCGCAGACCTGTACACTACCATCCCTGGGAGGAGAGGGTGATGGCCATACTGCTGGTGGAGGCAGTCGAAGGATTAGGAGGACTCCGAGACCCGGGTGAGTACACAAACAACGCACCTCACATGGGGGGAACGTCATCCACAACCAAACCCACAAACAGGCACGCAACCACCCCAAGCTATCGCATGACTCAACCACACTCCATGAACACGCACATGCCACTGGCGCCACCATGCCCCATGCACCCAGCTGGACAATGTCAAGTCACAGGCCACAGAAGACACCAACACATGACACGATAAGCCGGATGGCGGGAGGGTGGGCCCCAAAAATCACATAGTGCAACTCAGAAGCAGACAACAATGCCCTCTGCCCATATTGCCTAGGTCACAGCCAGACTAGCACTGTGTCCCCACACAGGAAAGACTCGCCAGCAAATGGCGGACGCCTTGCATTAACACATGGGGGTGAAGGCACGTTTTTGCACATGACAGCAGCTAATGAACAGCCAACACTGTGAAAGAGTGGCAGCACACACCACCACAGCAGCAGCGCAGACACACACACTACACCCAATGGGTGCCTGGAGATCAGAAACAAACTCACAGCAACAAGCCAAGGGCCATTCAAAGATCTGCTAACAGTGTGTGCCCAGGAAGCTGGGCTGAGGTGACAGAGGGTGACACACAGAGGGAGGGAGAGGGGGACAGAGAGGGAGGGAGACACGGGGAGACGGACAGAGGGAGGAGGCTGACACACAGAGGGAGGGACAGGGGGACACAGAGGGAGGGAGACACAGGGAGACGGACAGAGGGAGGAGGCTGACACACAGAGGGAGGGACAGGGGGACACAGAGGGAAGGAGACACAGGGAGACGGACAGGGGGAGGAGGCTGACACACAGAGGGAGGGAGAGGGGGACAGAGAGGGAGGGAGACACAGGAAGACGGACAGAGGGAGGAGGCTGACACACAGAGGGAGGGAAAGGGGGACAGAGAGGGAGGGAGAGGGGGACAGAGAGGGAGGGAGACACAGGAAGACGGACAGAGGGAGGAGGCTGACACACAGAGGGAGGGAAAGTGGGACAGAGAGGGAGGGAGAGGGGGACAGAGAGGGAGGGAGACACAGGGAGAGCAAATCAGCCTTGTGGTGTGTGGGAATGTCTGCTCGTCAGCAGGTAGACTGCGTGCATGTAGCCAAGGGTGGCCAGTGCCAGAACCCCCCCTCTTCTCCATGGCAAAACACAGGGCCATGTCACAACCTGTGCACGAACACAACGACAGCTACCTGCATTATATAAGTGTGTGGATCCACTCCATGTGCACATGTACAGTGCTACACGGAAGGTGCCAATGCATGGCTCGCCACACCTGCCCACTCCACTGCTGACTGCAGTCACACTTGACGCAGCAAGTAAGACTGTGCCACACATAGTTAAAGGCGCCAAAGTGGTGCCCAAGGGACACACCCATGCACAAGTGCACTGTGAGTGGAATGCAAGACAGATCCTAATTCCAAGAGGAAATGTGCCAACTTTGAAACTGATGAAACATGGATGTTGCATGGACCAAAATTAACATTGTCTCTCTCACACACAGGTCAACCTCGTGGTTCACCCCCCAACACTGGGGGGGAAGACTCACAGGACCCGGCTCAGCGGGAGGCCGATCCCACCGGCAGCGACGACTCTCACCACTCTGTGGACGACCCCGACCAACCTGGCCCCTCTGGTGTCCAACCACCTGCAGCACCTGCGTCAGGTACAACGGGGCCAACCACCACCCCCACTCCTGCCACATCCCAGGAGACACCCAGGATCCCTGCCCCACCACCACAAAGCAGCCAGGCTGGCCAGGAGGGACACGGTGTCCCGGGCACCCAGGAGGAGGCAGGCGACAAAGCCAATGCCACCCCTCAGGGGTCCCGGAGACCCGATGTGCCCACAAGGGCAGGCCAGGTGCAAGTGGGCAGGGGTGGTGGGAGTGGAGGACGGCAGAGGCGCCAGCCTGACCAGTTGGCTGGGGACCCGGTATATTCCCATGTCCGAAACATCCTGGACACATACCGGCAGGACACCACGGGCCTGGCCCAGGTTGTGTCCGTCCTTGAGGGGATCAAGACACAGCAGGCCCAGCAACATGCGGAGCTACATGCCTGTCTACTGCAACACCAACGGAGGATGGAGGACGGACAGGCTGAGCTCGTGACGGCGTACTCGGGAATTCACGATACACTCCGTCGGATGGCCGACAACATGGCCAACCCTCCCTGTGCCAGAAGGCGGCGAACATCACCACCCACAGGGAGGGATCAGGAGGAGGAGGAGGAAACATCTGATGGAGCATCCCAGACGTCGTCACGGCCTGCTTCTGAGGGTCCCCGCAGGAGGGCGGGTTGTCCACGGAAAAGACCGTGAGGGTCGGCGCTACATCACCATCTCCCAGGACACCTGGCCTGGCACCTGGCCCACTGGAGCAACAGCATCACAGCATCAAGAGACATTCTCTGCCACATGGCCTTGCTGGTCACTGTCTGACCAATGTTGACAAAGACTGTGGCATGGACTCTGAGGACTTCCAATGGCAAGGACACCAACTCCCCTACTGAACTTTGGATTCCAAACTCCCGGAAAGCCCCTCAAGTCATACCCCCCCCCTCCCCCCACCCCCCCACAAAAATAAAAATTCACACCATGAAGAGAAGATGCCTGCTGGTTGCATTATTACCTTACATGTGTCTTGTAAAGTCTAAACATGCCTGACTTCTCTTTTGACTTCAACCATCCACACCCTGGGTCCTGAGTCTGGCACAGGACACACGGGTCACAGTGTATTAGGCAAGACAGACATGGAGCACCATACACACCCGTGATGGGCCCAACCAGCTGAGGGGGTGGCCGCACAACCGTGCTGACAGACACATTGAGTACAGCAACAGTCATGCGCAGAGGTCAGGGATCCAGTTCAGTATCCTGGGGGGCACCCAGGTATGTGTAGACAGGTGGCAGAACCATGTCCTGCAAGCTTGAGTCCGGTGGATGCAGAGAATGGGGGCCTGGCCAACGTTGGATGCATGGGGATGGCACATGTCACAATACCCACACAGTCATGGACATCATGCACAATACACAGTCTCAGCCCACACACACAGCTTGCATCTTGCTACTCGACACATAGACACATAGCCACTATCAGGGAAAACCATGCCAGACATGCTGGATGCACCGTGGCAACACACCAGCATTGACTGAGAAGAGGCACCTTGGAGGCATAGGGACACCTTTATTAGTCATGTTTTCGGGATTGCAGAGGCAACTTGAAGTACACATGAACACTTCATGTGGAGTAACATGTGGGTCCAACACTGGCACCCCCCTTCTGCAGCACAAATGCGTGATAGCCATGGAACTGGCACACAATTGTCGGCTAACAGCTAAACACCCACAGCTGCTCACGGAGAGACTGCCACACACCATTGATCCGCTGATGTAGAAGTCCCACACCATGTCAAGCCAATGCAAACCGTATGTGTCTGAGGGCAGTGTTACACACATTGATGCCATCATCACAATCCACTATCCCATCACTGATGACTGTCAACCAGTCAGACCATCTATTCAGGTGTACACAGCTGCATGTCGTGTCCCATGGTGATGCTACATGGCTGCAGAGGAACCAAACATCGACAGGGGCAGTGTGCATACATCGTGAACAACTGCCACACCCAATACACCCCTGATGCATCCCTTACCCTAAGGAGACTTCCAAACTTGTCCGTGCGTGTAACGCTGAGTCAGCACACGATGACGTGTCCATGAGAAATAGCAGTGCCACAACAATGCAACCAGCAGACGGCATGCGCGAGTACCTGGGGATGAGAGACACACAAGAAGTCAGCCACAAAAAGCACAGCCACTTGCATGTACTCGACACATGTATGGATGACAACATGCTAGGTCACAATTATGACTGGGGAAATACAAACATCACTGCCACCATCACTCCAGTGACACACCCACACACACCTCTGACTCACGTGCCATACATGCAGGTGGAGACACACATCACAACACATGCCACACGGGGAGCAATGTGTGCACACTCAGACACTGGTACTCACCACTAAGCGAAGAAGTCGCGTATGAGCCGAGTCTGGATGTCCTCTTGCGGCTCCACATCCTCCACATCACTAGCCCCATTGCCAAGCCCTTCGTCCTCCACGGGTGGATGGTCCTGGTCATCTTGATCCAGGATGAGTGGCACAGCTTTCTCAACTGCCATGTTGTGCAGCATGCAGCAGACCATGAAGATTTTGCAGACCTTCGCAGGGGCATATGGGAGCGCGCTGCCGGTCTTGTGTAGGCACCTAAATCGGCTCTTCAGCAGGCCAAACGTCCTCTCTATCACTCGCCTTGTCCGGCCATGGGCGGTGTTGTAGCGGAGCTGGGCCAGCGTGATGGGGTTGCGGAGAGGTGTGATCAGCCATGGCATGTTGGGATAGCCAGCGTCCCCTACATGGGAAGCACATGCACATCGTTAGAACTGGTGAAGCGGTCGTGCCGGTAGGCTATGCAAAATACAGGACAGACAGACTGTACCCAACAACAACACATGCTCGTTCGTTGCGCAGCTGTGTCATCATTTCAGGCACCCTGCTACGCCTCATGATGTAGGCATCGTGTGCTGATCCTGGAAAACGAGCACAGACATGTGAAATCACCATGTTGGACAGACACACCACAAGGGCATTGATGGAGTGGTAGTGCTTCCGATTGCGGTACGCTACCTCCTGTGCGTGTGGTGGTACCAAAGCAACATGTGTCCCATCTATGGACCCAATGACATGGGGCATCCCTCCCAGGGCATAGAATCCACGCTTGACCCCAGTCAACTGTTCAGGGGTTGGGAACTTGATGAAGTCCTCCAGGTGAATCCACATGGCCTCTAAGAAATCATGCAGCACACGGCAGAACATGCTCTGGGACATGCCACCAACATGAGCTATGGTATTTTGAAAGGTACCCGTGGCTAGAAAATGTAGGGCTGTCATTACCTTCAGCTTGGGTGTCAGTGCCGTAGGATACCTGTGCAGCGGTTGCAGGTGTGGTGCCAGTCTCGCCGTCAACTCCAGAATCAACCGTTGTGGGAAGCGGTAGCACCGGATACGATCATTCTCCCGCATGGCAGCCAAGTCCGGAATTGCTCGGGGAAGAGGCGGCGCTCTGCAGTAATTTGGAAGTGACAAGGAAGAGTGAGTGCACCACAACAACAAATAATTTGTACTGAGCACATGTTAATCTGTCTATACACATATGCTACATACGGAGTCAGGTATGTGCCACATGCCCTGGACACGTATGGCTGCCAGGTGACACTCCTACCAAGACCCAGCTACACACGGAGATTGAGAACCTCCACATGCCATGCCATGGGATTAGCTGTGTCCCAGTGCAAGTGAACAGCCAGACGCAATACAGGAGTGACATACACCCACACATCAGCAGAAGTAGGATGCCGATTGCAGAGACTGGTAGCGGAACACTAGAGCCACAGGTCACCTGACATTACACTAGGACAGCCCACACACCTTGCCATGAAGGTGCACATGTCATGACTCACCACACATTCATTGAGAGGATGCAGACATGTCCTTGTCACGCTACTCCGTGTCCCATGCATATAAACGCACCTCACATCCGATACCACATGTGGCATGGTGTGCGGAACAGTGTGCAATGTCAATCTACACACAGACACATGTTGGTTGCTGCAACAGCTGCAGCTTTTGAGGGTGCTCCAACATCAACCTAATGGGAACCCCCCACACATACATGACATAGTCACATCGTGCACCGTGGGTAGTGACAAGTCAGGTGTGATAACCCCTGTACCGGGCAACAGGGGACACTTCCGTGTGTTGGTGTCCGTGCCATGCCAGTGTCGGTCATCCCAAGTGTGCAGTACGACATGCACACATGTCCAAGGAGTCAAGGGCATGCCTGGCACACATTGCACCGTCACACATTACATCTGTACACATCTCATCATACATCTGGTGCCTTCTCGACTCAGGAGTAATGTTCCACATCACAGCCTGTCACACCTGTGCCCCACACATGTAGTAATGCACAGACAATGCCTTGATGTCCATCCATGGACAAGTATGTCCGCCCTATTCCTTCCTGTGTGCTGCCTGTCACCACTGTGATGTGTGAAAACCGCCGTACTGCTGCTAAGAGGGCCTGTGTACGTTCCCATATCACTATGGGAGTGGTGCCGTATGTGTACCCATCGTGATGGTGAGCGTACAGGCATGTGTACGGTCCGTACCACTACGAGTACGCATACGCAAGAACACCCATAGTGGTAGGGCCGTACACGCGCCTGTACGCTCCCTATCACTATGGGTGTCCTCGCGTATGCGTACTCGTAGTGGTACGGGCCGTACACACGCATGTACGCTCCCTATCACTATGGGTGTCCTCACGTATGCGTACACGTAGTGGTACGGGCCGTACACGTGCCTATACGCTCCCTATCAGTATGGGTGTCCTCGCGTATGCGTACACGTAGTGGTACGGGCCGTACACGCGCCTGTACGCTCCCTATCACTACGTGTACGCATACGCGAGAACACCCATAGTGATCGGGAGCGTACAGGCGCGTGTACGGCCCGTACCACTACGAGTACGCATACGCGAGGACACCCATAGTGATAGGGAGCGTACAGGCGTGTGTACGGCCCGTACCACTACGAGTACGCATACGCGAGGACACCCATAGTGATAGTGAACGTAGGCACGCGTGTACGGGCCGTTGCTATGCATTTGGGGTGCCCTAGGGCCCCGGAATGCACCGTACCTGTGTGTGACGCTCCAAATTACATAGGGGACACATGAGGGACAAGTATTAAGGCCTACATGCATGCTGGTTGTCATGGAGACCAAGTTCAAATTTTGAATTCGTTCTGGAAGGTGCACAGCAGAAGTCAGTTGGAATGAATCTACTTTGTTGCAATGTGTTTGTGGGGCTGACATCATGCAGGAGAAAAAACAGATTAAGAACCCACAGACTGCTAGGTTTGAAGGGATTGGAGGAAACATAGGATGCAAATGTGAGTGACCAATCACTCTGTACTCCTGTGCATGAGATGGGCCAGCAAGGCAGATATAAGGCAGCCAGGTCCCATGAGGGAGCACTTGCCTGCACATCTCTGTATTCCACGACCCAGCTGCTGCTACTGATTCCCTGGAACCATGTCAAGGGCTGTGGAGAGATCACAGCCATTCACCCTGGAGGAGAACATGGCTTTGGTGGATGTGATCCTCCCACGGTACCCCATGCTGTATGGGCGACCAGGTTATCAGGTGAGTGCAGTGTCCACTGGCACAGACTGTGTCCCTTTTTTGTGACTGTGACTTCTGCCATTGTGTCCAGGTGTGACACACATGCTATGTACTGTAGGGGGGGTCCCAGGGGGGGGAATGCCTGATGTCTCCCAGCAGTGCCCTGAGACAGGAGGGGTGGGTGCCTAACACTCCCAGCAGTGCCCTGAGACAGGAGGGGTGGGTGCCTATCACTCCCAGCAGTGCCCTGAGACAGGAGGGGTGGGTGCCTATCACTCCCAGCAGTGCCCTGAGACAGGAGGGGTGGGTGCCTATCACTCTCAGCAGTGCCCTGAGACAGGAGGGGTGGGTGCAGAGTCCTCCCAGCAGTGCCCAGTCACAGGAGGGGTGGGTGCCTAACACTCCCAGCAGTGCCCTGAGACAGGAGGGGTGGGTGCCTAACACTCCCAGCAGTGCCCTGAGACAGGAGGGGTGGGTGCAGAGTCCTCCCAGCAGTGCCCAGTCACAGGAGGGGTGGGTGCCTAACACTCCCAGCAGTGCCCTGAGACAGGAGGGGTGGGTGCCTAACACTCCCAGCAGTGCCCTGAGACAGGAGGGGTGGGTGCCTATCACTCCCAGCAGTGCCCTGAGACAGGAGGGGTGGGTGCCTATCACTCCCAGCAGTGCCCTGAGACAGGAGGGGTGGGTGCCTATCACTCCTAGCAGTGCCCTGAGACAGGAGGGGTGGGTGCCTATCACTCCCAGCAGTGCCCTGAGACAGGAGGGGTGGGTGCAGAATCCTCCCAGCAGTGCCCAGTCACAGGAGGGGTGGGTGTGATGCACAGTGTGAGCCTGGATCATTGATTGTGTAGTTGCCCTCATTCCACCTGTGTCCTTTCAATGGCACGTACTGCTTTTGGCCTTACCCCAGAGGATCATGTCCCTATGACAAAGGTGCAATGCGTTGGATGCATACTATGCCTTGTTGTAAACAGCAAATGTATTCTAATGTGTGTCCCTGTGACATGTGCCAGGTGTATTGATGTAGTGTCACTTGTTCATCCTCACAGGTAGACGCCTCTGCCAAGGAGCAGATATGGCTGGACGCCGTCAGCGCCGTGAGGAGTGCGGATGGTGAGAAGCGGCGCCTGTCCCAGGTGAGGAAACGCTGGCAGGATATCCGGTGCTGGACGCGGAGGATCGCACGGGTCCTGCTGGGGGACTCACCTGAGAGCCATAAGAACCGCGGGCGCCGCCGTCTCTCCCACATCCAGAAACGTGTGCTGGCGGTGGTCTTTCCAGACTTGGACAGGCGCCTACAGGAGATGCAGCAGCCGGAAGGGGGTAGGTACATGTGTGTGTTTGTTGTGTTTCACCAGCATTTGTAAGTGCACTATTCCATGGATACACTTCCAGGGTTTATGGTGCTGTGCAGATCCTGTTACCCACAGTATTGCAGGGCTCTCCTGCCTCCCTTCCCCTCCTTGCAATGTGTTCCCTGGTCTGTGTGTAGTCACTCCATCACAAGGTTATGTAGCCTGACACCTTCTCCAAGTGTACAATGCCTGCAGCATCATGTGTGGGGGTGGTGTGTAACAGGTTTAGTGAGCTTGCCTGTGCCCTGTCCAGTTCTGGACTTGTGGGTTCCATGTCAGTTGGCACTAATGCTGATTCCAGACATGGGAGTTAATCTCTCGAGTGCGAGGCCTTCCAGCAGGCATGTCCCATGTGGTGGCCTGTGACATGATGTGCATGAGTGTGCGTTACGCATAGTGCAGGGATGTTAGCGTGTGTTGCAGTCATTCCCATTCAGGAGCATGGAGTTGTGTGGCCACTACTGTCCCCAGGGGCATCTTTTCCTAGGTATCATATGTGTAATCCGAGAATGTCGACAATCTCTGTGTCTACAGCATAGGTTGTGCTCTGTGCCATTGTCCCCTGGCACCATGTATATTGACGTGAGATGTATTACAAGTGTCCACTGTCCAGCCTGACCTGATTTTCCAAGTACATACTCATGGTGGCCATTGCCTGTGTGTCTTTTTGCAATCATCTGATGATGCCCATTTGTACATGATTATTTGGACAGGCGCACCTTGGGTAGTTTGTGTGCAATATTGAATTTTTGCATCCCATGTGTTTTTCACCCAGACTAAGAGATGTAAGTGCTTCCTGTGTCTCCACAGATTTGTCTCATGTAGGGGGTGGGTGGTGCGGGCATGGCCTACATGTCAAGACCTGTAATCTCCTTGCTAGGACTGGCCAGTGTGTGATGTTTGTCTGGACATACACTCAAGGTGCAGTGTGCCAGTCAGGGTGGGCATGTTATCAGTATTACCTATGCTGCATGTGCCTCTAGTTCCTGGATGTGGTCCCTGCTCATCCCTATTGCCTGCCACGCTGTGTGGTGCAGATGCAGTGCTGGATTGTCCCCAGTGCCTTGCTCCTCAGTCAAAATTCCATGTCATCTCATTTGCTATTGTGTCATGCTCTCCATAGTTTTTCCATGGCATGGTGGGTCACACAACTGTGTCTTGCAGGGCCTACATATGTACCTTGTTTTGTAGTTGTAACTCTTCCTTTGTTTCAGGCTATGCACTGTAACCTAAGTAGATTTGACTCATGTGACATATGTATACAGGTGTATGATTAATTGCTGTCTCTTCACCCTGCCCACAGCATCGTCGGGGGACACGGAGGGAGACATGGACACAGACGGCGCGGAGGGACCGAGCACCAGTGCCAGCGGTGACATCGTGCCTGGCACTTCGAGTGGAACTGAGGCAGAGGAGAGTGAACCCGGGGACCTGTCGACTGGCACAGCAGAGTATGAAGCTGACGGGTCCGTGGATGATCTCTCCGAGTGGGCGGTGGCTGCACCACCATCTGACAGCAGCCCTACATCTCACACCGCCCCCTCCATTGGCATCAGCTGCCTCCCACGTGCTCGTGTCCCTTCCCAACGTGCCCGGTCACCACATGTCTCCTTCCTGCCAGGCACCGCACCCCCTGCCCCTGTCTCCACTGCTGCCGCCAATGCTGAGTCTGTGGACATCCAGCGGCAGTTGCAGATTGGTCAGACTGCGATCCTTAATGTCCTCCATGCCCACAGCCAGGTCCTCAACAACATGGAGGCGTACTTGGAGGGCATTCATTCATCGCAGGCTGACCAACGCAACTTGCTGAGGTCCATAGACTCCACACTGACTGCAGCAGTGGGTCTCCTGCAGCGCTACGTCCCACCCCCTACCCCTGCCCCTTCCACACTTCCCACTCCCATGCCTGTTCCACATACACCCAGACGTAAGCATGCACCCACCACAACAGACACAGGCACCACACCAGCAGGGAAGGTCCGCCGCACACCTCCTGACACGCACACACAGGGTGAAGTAGGCACACCCACTGGGTCAGGGGGTAAACGTGTGACACGCAGCCAGAGTGGGAGTCCGCATTCCACCCAATCCCCTCCCTCCAAATCTCCTCCCCTCAGCTCTCCTGGCCACATCTCCCCCAAAGACTCCTTCATGGCCGCTCTGTCCCTGAGCCCCACAGTGACACCACCCCGCAAGCGGTCAAGGAAGTCCACGGTCAGGGTGCTTGAGTCCCCCCCCTGTCCACACCCTCCCCCAGTGGAGCTGCGACCCATCCCTCTGACCCCCCCCCCTCCTTGGGGCCTGTGGTTCCTTCGGGTGCAGGGGAGTCCCTGGAGGACCTTGCCGAGGTGTGCAGCGCGCTCCTAGAATCCACCTTTGGCCCTGCCCCACCCCCTGTGGTGGAGTCCTCCATCCCTGCACCCACGTCGCATACCCTTCGCCCTCCTGTCCCTGCAGTGCCTGTTCCTTCCCCCCCACATGATGCCCTCACCCCTGTGGAAGACAACGGCTTGTAACTGTGCAGGCAAGCTAGGGGACACGCAAACCACTGTGTCCCCCATCCAGCTGTGACTCCTGGACTGCCCTATGGGCTTTGTAAATATTGAACTTACTACATACCAGTTTTTGGATCATGCTGAATAAAGCTATTTATTTTTTGCCCTTGGAACACTCCTGCTTTGCTGGCATTGCTGTTGGTGGGGCTGCTACATGGTTGTGGGTGGTGTTCATGTGTTGGGTGTGTGGGAAATGTAGTAGTGTGCTGGTCATAGGGGGGACCCTGGGATCTGTGTGCCATCAACACGGTGTTAGCTATCTTTCTCCATTCATGTAAGCAGTTGCTGCATGTTGCAATTGTCCCACGGTGTATTCCTTCCTCTGTGTACCCTGACTTCTTTCCTGCAGGGTGTCCCCTGACTTTAGCCCAGAGCTGTGTGTACATTAGCTGGGTGTGTGACGGAGTCCTTCAACTTTGCACATGCATGCTGAGCCATTCTCCACCTGCATCATTCGTGGCATCCTTGGTAGTCATTGTACTTGTGTATGTGGACTATTGACATGACTTCATGTGGACATGTTTTCTTTTTGGCCCTATGCATGCGTATACTCCCAGCCTCGCACACATGTGGTACATGTACTGCAGGGTCTTTGTGCACCTGACTGACATTTGTGGGCATGGTATCTGTGGCTACTCCACCCTTTGCGTTCCATGGGCACTGCTGGGAGTGTTAGGCACCCACCCCTCCTGTCTCTGGGCACTGCTGGGAGGACTCTGCACCCACCCCTCCTGTCTCAGGGCACTGCTGGGAGTGATAGGCACCCACCCCTCCTGTCTCTGGGCACTGCTGGGAGTGTTAGGCACCCACCCCTCCTGTGACTGGGCACTGCTGGGAGGACTCTGCACCCACCCCTCCTGTCTCAGGGCACTGCTGGGAGTGATAGGCACCCACCCCTCCTGTCTCAGGGCACTGCTGGGAGTGTTAGGCACCCACCCCTCCTGTGACTGGGCACTGCTGGGAGGACTCTGCACCCACCCCTCCTGTCTCAGGGCACTGCTGGGAGGACTCTGCACACACCCCTCCTGTCTCAGGGCACTGCTGGGAGTGATAGGCACCCACCCCTCCTGTCTCTGGGCACTGCTGGGAGTGTTAGGCACCCACCCCTCCTGTGACTGGGCACTGCTGGGAGGACTCTGCACCCACCCCTCCTGTCTCAGGGCACTGCTGGGAGTGATAGGCACCCACCCCTCCTGTCTCAGGGCACTGCTGGGAGTGTTAGGCACCCACCCCTCCTGTGACTGGGCACTGCTGGGAGGACTCTGCACCCACCCCTCCTGTCTCAGGGCACTGCTGGGAGGACTCTGCACACACCCCTCCTGTCTCAGGGCACTGCTGGGAGTGTTAGGCACCCACCCCTCCTGTGACTGGGCACTGCTGGGAGGACTCTGCACCCACCCCTCCTGTCTCAGGGCACTGCTGGGAGTGATAGGCACCCACCCCTCCTGTCTCAGGGCACTGCTGGGAGTGTTAGGCACCCACCCCTCCTGTGACTGGGCACTGCTGGGAGGACTCTGCACCCACCCCTCCTGTCTCAGGGCACTGCTGGGAAGACTCTGCACACACCCCTCCTGTCTCAGGGCACTGCTGGGAGTGATAGGCACCCACCCCTCCTGTCTCTGGGCACTGCTGGGAGTGTTAGGCACCCACCCGTCCTGTGACTGGGCACTGCTGGGAGGACTCTGCACCCACCCCTCCTGTCTCAGGGCACTGCTGGGAGTGATTGGCACCCACCCCACCTGTCTCAGGGCACTGCTGGGAGTGTTAGGCACCCACCCCTCCTGTGACTGGGCACTGCTGGGAGGACTCTGCACCCACCCCTCCTGTCTCAGGGCACTGCTGGGAGGACTCTGCACACACCCCTCCTGTCTCAGGGCACTGCTGGGAGTGTTAGGCACTCACCCCTCCTGTGACTGGGCACTGCTGGGAGGACTCTGCACCCACCCCTCCTGTCTCAGGGCACTGCTGGGAGTGATAGGCACCCACCCCTCCTGTCTCTGGGCACTGCTGGGAGTGTTAGGCACCCACCCCTCCTGTGACTGGGCACTGCTGGGAGGACTCTGCACCCACCCCTCCTGTCTCAGGGCACTGCTGGGAGTGTTAGGCACTCACCCCTCCTGTGACTGGGCACTGCTGGGAGTGTTAGGCACCCACCCCTCCTGTCCCTGGGCACTGCTGGGAGTGATAGGCACCCACCCCTCCTGTGTCTGGGCACTGCTGGGAGGACTCTGCACACACCCCTCCTGTCTCTGGGCACTGCTGGGAGGACTCTGCACCCACCCCTCCTGTCTCAGGGCACTGCTGGGAGTGATAGGCACCCACCCCTCCTGTCTCTGGGCACTGCTGGGAGTGTTAGGCACCCACCCCTCCTGTGACTGGGCACTGCTGGGAGGACTCTGCACCCACCCCTCCTGTCTCAGGGCACTGCTGGGAGTGTTAGGCACTCACCCCTCCTGTGACTGGGCACTGCTGGGAGTGTTAGGCACCCACCCCTCCTGTCCCTGGGCACTGCTGGGAGTGATAGGCACCCACCCCTCCTGTGTCTGGGCACTGCTGGGAGGACTCTGCACACACCCCTCCTGTCTCTGGGCACTGCTGGGAGGACTCTGCACCCACCCTTCCTGTCTCAGGGCACTGCTGGAAGTGATAGGCACCCACCCCTCCTGTCTCTGGGCACTGCTGGGAGTGTTAGGCACCCACCCCTCCTGTGACTGGGCACTGCTGGGAGTGTTAGGCACTCACCCCTCCTGTGACTGGGCACTGCTGGGAGTGATAGGCTCCCACCCCTCCTGTCTCAGGGCACTGCTGGGAGTGTTAGGCACCCACCCCTCCTGTGACTGGGCACTGCTGGGAGGACTCTGCACCCACCCCTCCTGTCTCAGGGCACTGCTGGGAGTGTTAGGCACTCACCCCTCCTGTGACTGGGCACTGCTGGGAGTGTTAGGCACCCACCCCTCCTGTCCCTGGGCACTGCTGGGAGTGATAAGCACCCACCCCTCCTGTGTCTGGGCACTGCTGGGAGGACTCTGCACACACCCCTCCTGTCTCTGGGCACTGCTGGGAGGACTCTGCACCCACCCCTCCTGTCTCAGGGCACTGCTGGGAGTGATAGGCACCCACCCCTCCTGTCTCTGGGCACTGCTGGGAGTGTTAGGCACCCACCCCTCCTGTGACTGGGCACTGCTGGGAGGACTCTGCACCCACCCCTCCTGTCTCAGGGCACTGCTGGGAGTGATAGGCGCCCACCCCTCCTGTCTCAGGGCACTGCTGGGAGGGTTAGGCACCCACCCCTCCTGTGACTGGGCACTGCTGGGAGGACTCTGCACCCACCCCTCCTGTCTCAGGGCACTGCTGGGAGTGATAGGCACCCACCCCTCCTGTCTTAGGGCACTGCTGGGAGTGATAGGCACCCACCCCTCCTGTGACTGGGCACTGCTGGGAGGACTCTGCACCCACCCCTCCTGTCTCAGGGCACTGCTGGGAGTGATAGGCACCCACCCCTCCTGTCTCAGGGCACTGCTGGGAGTGATAGGCACCCACCCCTCCTGTCTCTGGGCACTGCTGGGAGTGTTAGGCACTCACCCCTCCTGTGACTGGGCACTGCTGGGAGGACTCTGCACCCACCCCTCCTGTCTCTGGGCACTGCTGGGAGGACTCTGCACCCACCTCTCCTATTTCACAATATGTACGCTCATAACATACACGGATGTGGGTCCGCTCCATGCATATGCGGGTGAGGGTACGTGTCGTGCTTACACTGTTGGGGTGGGGGGTACGCTCCATGCATTCGAGGTGAGGGTACGTGTCGTACTTACACTGTTGGGGTGGGGGGTACGCTCCATACGTCCGCGGGTGAGGGTACGGGTCGTACTTACACTGTTGGGGTGGGGGGTACGCTCCATACGTACGCGGGTGGGGGGACGTGTCGTACTTACACTGTTGGCATGGGGGTACGCTCCTTGCATTCGCGGGTGGGGGTACGTGTCATACGTACAATGTTGGCATGGGGGGTACGCTCCTTGCATACGCGGGTGGGGGTACGTGTCGTACTTACACTGTTGGGGTGGGGGGTACGCTCCATACGTACGCGGGTGAGGGTACGTGTCGTACTTACACTGTTGGGGTGGGGGTACGCTCCATACGTCCGCGGGTGAGGGTACGGGTCGTACTTACACTGTTGGCATGGGGGTACGCTCCTTGCATTCGCGGGTGGGGGTGCATGTCGTACTTACACTGTTGGCATGGGGGGTACGCTCCTTGCATACGCGGGTGGGGGTACGTGTCGTACTTACACTGTTGGCATGGGGGGTACGCTCCTTGCATACGCGGGTGGGGGTACGTGTCGTACTTACACTGTTGGCATGGGGGGTATGCTCCTTGCATACGCGGGTGGGGGTACGTGTCGTACTTACACTGTTGGGGTTGGGGGTACGCTCCATGCATACGGGGTGGGGGTACGGTCCGTACATATCCGTCCCCACGCTATGTGATGCTTGTGCGGGCCGTACCCAGGCCTTTGCCACGTGGGTACGAGCCGTCCCGCCATTGTTGGGGTGACGTAGGTGTGGGCGTGGTACGACTCGTACCCACGCTCTTAAGGCGTGGGTACGGGACGCACCTGTATTGTTGTGTTACCGGTTCGCGTCGTCAACCACTTCCGTTGTGGCGGACGCTGGCTTTGCTGGACACGCCCCCACCCCCTCGTAGTGACCAGGGCCTGGGAGTCAGGTATGTCCAGGGCATGTGTGCTGCGTGACTTTGGTGGGGGTTTTGTGGCCTGCCCCTGGTCCTGCCCCCCCCCCTTTCCCCCCTCCCTTTGTTGTTCTGACCTTCTGCGGCGTCTGCGTCGGAACCTGTAGAGGAGGTCGACTGCTATGAGGGCCGGGATGACACGTAGGTTCGGGTCCATGTCTGTCCGTCACCCACGGGTACTCCTTGTTCGCGTCGTCCTGTCTGTCCGTCGCGTACTGGTACTCCTTGTTCGTGTCGTCCGGATTTCCCGGCAGTTTTTGGCTGCCGGAAAATATTCACCGTGCGGGATGACGTCGGTGCGAATCGTAATTCCTGGTTCGTGAATGGCAGGCTGTGTGCGTCCCGACGTCAGGTCGGCGCTTTCCCGGTTCGCATTTGTATGTTTATTTTCGTCGGTCGGGGTTTTGTACGATTCGTACGGAAATGGTGTTTCCGTGCGAATCGTAATTCCATGTTGGTAGATTTTGACGACCGGGTACGCGTCGGACGGAGAATATGCTCCGTCCGACGGTTCGTACCCGGTTTTTAACGGATCATGATCGGCGCCATATGTTAGTGGTGTATATATATATATATATATCAGCAGAACGCTCGCTCTACTTCTCCTTGCTGAGCTGCTGGAAAAAGCGAGAATGGACCCAACTTGGTGCTTAGTAGATTTTATTATGCAAGCACACCTTCCACCATGACGCGTTTCGGCAGCTCCTCTGCCTTGATATATTTAATTCTACATTTTCATATATACAATCATAAAATAAATTAAAAGTAATAGTTTATTAATTGTTTTAGAGTAAATATATATATATATATATATATATATAACATTTTATATACGTATGTTTACTTTTATTACATTTATTTATTATATTTGTCAAAATCTAAATTAAATCTAATTTATTTGTTAAAGTTAAGTTTATTATTTAATATATTTAATATTATTTTTATACATATAATAGAATCGATATTTTGTACAACTATGTTTTTTACATCAATATTTTTTTCAATATTTCTGTACTTACAATTATAAATATAGGATGTCGATATTTTTGACATCGATATTTATAACTCGATATTTGTGTTTGGGGATATTTTGGGGGTCGATATTCTATCAGTGAACCGTTTCAGGCAGGATGCAACCTCCACACCCCACAACTCAACACACTGCAGAACACTACAGCACACCACATCTCGCTGGACAAAGGAATGCACCGGCTCTCACTACAGCACAAAGGAACCATCATGTTCCCACAACTGCACAACACACTGGACAAAAGAATGCTCAGATTATCATCCAACCAACACAAACGGGACTGATCTCTCTCTAAGGGTATCATGCAACCCATCCCTGCACACAGGGAATTATGAAGAGTATACAGGGTATGTTCCATTCCACTGACCTCCTCAATCACAAAGTGATAGCTAACCCAACACACTGCTCCACATAAATAATTGTCGTTGTGCTTCTCAAAATGTAATGGCAACAAAAAAAAACATATGAAACATCCTAACGTGCAACCACACCCACTACTTCCTACACTCATCACTACCACAGCAGACAACAACCTATGAACCTTGGCAACGATCAATAGACTGAAACCTTAATGACACACATAAAGGCATAGCATTAGAAATACACATGGTGCACACAAACAGTAGCTACCAATAACAGTCATCTGATTGGTGAGTAACCTCTCACCCGAGACTGGGGTTAATCTATTGCCGACAGTTGAAGTATATGTTAAACTCCACTCGCAGTTGAACAGTCCAAGAAAACCACAGTGAAGGTAAAAATCTTTATCCTTTCCTCTCTTAAATAGCATTCTTCAGCAATGTTTCACCAGGGTTCACTTCACCTAGCCTGCCCTTGGCAAAGAATACGGCATCACGGCTAAAACAAAATAGTCTCCTATAGAAACTTGCGGATGGCACGTGTTGAGCACCTGCTGAAACGCTCGGCCCTCAATGCGCCTGACCCCCTGTCAATGTTCTTGACACATCGGTAAGATGGTGCAAGTCCCACCGGGAACAGCATCCTGCTGCTTAGCCCCACTCATTCCAACTCCACACATCCAAACCATGTACTTATGAACATTCTATTACATCACACTCACGCAGGCTGAGCAGCAAAGAACTAGGAGACATAGGATATAATAGTACCTGCTGGCATTCATAGTCTTTCTCACTCCGAATGCCTGTGCAGTCTTCCTTTCGCAAATAGTTCTCTGAGTCCCAGCACCTGATTTATTACTCACACCTGTCTCTCTCTCAGCACCTGTGTTCTCCCTCCAAGCTTCCAGATATTTCTATCCTGTGAGCTCAGTGTTTTCAACAGGTCTCACTTTGGAGGCTCCTTGTGAACTGCCACTCTCACCCTGCTCTGCTTTTAGATTTGCTCCTTGATTCTGTGTGACCTGGTATTCCTTACTACATGGACCCTCTTTTCTGCTGTGCTACTTTGGTTCTTCTGTTTCTGCTCCTTGTTATTAGACTCTTTGTCCCTTTTGTATGCCAGTGTTTCTACTTCTGTCTACAAACTCCCAGCCCTACCCTAGTTGGTATGCAGAGTTCCAGTCTTGGTCTCGAGTGTCCCTTCATAGTTTCAATCCTGCTCTTGTTTTTGGATAGCTCCTTATATTGGAGTTTAGTGTACCTGTGTTTGAGTTGAGTTATATTCCTGTTCTTAGCCTCCAGTCTTTGTCTTCCTTGAGCACAATTGATTCCTGCGTTCAGTGCTTCATGCTCTATTTCCTTTTGTCCTCTCTTGTGTTGCATAGAAATCATTATTATTCCCAAGGGTGCAAGTGAGAGTCTGAGGCTTGGTGCCTCTGACACACTCACACAGCGCTCATCCACAAGAGCTGCTGGATGTCTTCCAAAAGTCTGTGATTTATTGCTCCTTGCTTTATTGTAAGATCTTCCCCCATCACACAGCGATCAGTTTCTGCATAGCATACAAACTATCATGTATGGTAGTTTGTCTATCGTTCCTCTGCTTTATATTTTCTGCTGCCTTCCTGTTGTTTCATGTATTGCATATGCCTTGTCTGTCTAGTTTTGTCTGTGCAGGCATTACCCAGCACAGTTCCAATCTTCAGCTTCCGCCATGTCCGTCTCATTCAAGACTTCCAGGTACTCCCGTGTGTACTAAAACCCTGCTCCAGAGTTGCCATGTCCCTGCAGACCAAAAGCTCTTGCAGTTTGTTAGGCAAGTCTCGTTTCCAGCAGGGTCTCCGACACATTATGAGTGGCCTAAGGCTTTTCAAAACCTATATAAAACCCTATTTGTTCTGGGATCGGAATTATAAGTGATACAGCATTTATCACAACCAGTAATTACTGGTTGAGCTTAAGTTTGCAACTCTTGCATAAATGTCAGCGGGTAAAACCTGTCAAAATATATTGAGTCGTAAAAGGCTTACTAATTGCAGGGAGGTGGATTTTGGAGTGGAAATTACCCAAACCCCTATCTTAGTCTCCACTGTTATTGTAAAGCTCAGAGTAAGTGCCATATTTCACTCCCAGTAAATCCTAAACCCTGTGTATCGAATGCTATTGGATGCAATAAATAGCACAGCACCCCCTGGGACCCTCTTGGACACTCTGGGACCCTCTGGGACACTCGTCTTGTATCTTTGAGCTCTTGTTTCATTATGACATCACATCTCTCCACGGAAAAGAAATATCATATTCCCAATTTATCTTCTCTTTTTTAAATAGCGATGACATAACCCCTCATACGACTTCAAACAAAAGTCCTCTGGTTTCTTTTTTTGCACCTGGTCTTGCCCATGGGGTGTTGGTTGAGTCAGTCAAGCTGCTTCTGTTGCTGGGGATGGTGTGATGTTCATGGTTTTGTGGCTCCAATGACATGGCAGTTTGCAGCTGCATCTTGTGCTTCTGCTGAGACATCACAATATGGTGTCCTGTTCTTAGAATGGAAGAGGTTCTCTGATTTATATGGCTTCTCTGGTGATAGTCTGCTGGGGTGTTTTCTTGAAATATGATGTGACTGCTGCTTATGTTGAACTCTGGACTCCTAAACCCCTGGATTGTCTTTACATGCTCTATGAGTCTTATTCTGTTAGTTCAGCAGACCAGAAGTGTTCCTTGAATTCTTTGGGTAGCTTTCTGACTTGTACACCCAGACTCCGCTCATATTTTCTTCCATTCACTTTAGTACTTGATGTTGGTGAATTTCACTTATAGTTTCTGGTTTCCTCGTTTGGTGACTCATTTCAACATGCTGTGGAAGTCTTGCCTGTATGCTTCTCATGTGACATTGCTCAGTGCCTCTTAGTTCCCTCCTCTCTGTTGTGTCCTTCTCTGATGTAATTGTATAATGATTACTGTGGTGTGGTTGTGTCAACAGCTCTTCTGGGGCTTGCTTCCACATCTCTCCTCCTATGTTGACTGTCATTCATGTCACTTTTGTGGAATGTGTAACTTCTTGATATTTCCACAGTGGCTGTGAAGCTAAATGCTTTCAGTGACATAGAGATTCTTGGTGTATCTGTGGTTGTCTTTGCACTCTGCATGATGGCTCTACCTTTGTTTCCTCTCCCGGTGTGCATGTGCCTCTATTTTCTTGTTTTCCTCTCTTCCCATTGAAAAGGGATGCTTTGACTTTGGCCCACCTACTGGTTCTTGCCATTTAAAAGATTTATTCTAATGAGAGCATTTTCCGAGGAGCTTGCATTGTGTGAATGATGATAGACAACCCTCAATGACCCTCAGTTGATTGGTGTCCTCGGTGGCGAATGGTTTGACAGCACAGTGCTCTGAGAGGATTTTTATTCTTTTAGCAAAAGATGCTATTTATTCACCAGAGTCCTGATGTGCCAACAGGTGGCATTCTTGGTCCACACTCTTTTTGGGAATACATTTTTCACACAGTGCTTCCTGGAGTTTGATGTCCAGCTGCCTTTTTGGAGAAGTTGTTTTGATTAAATCCTGGCCATCATGCCGAATTATGTCAGTCAGAAGCCTTAGCTTTTATTTGTCCCTCGATTCACTGGCTGTTTAGGGAAAGTTATCCCACAACCCCAGCCACTTCTTTCATCTCTGCCCTGATCTCTGTGTGGTGGTCGAATGTCATGATCCTCTTTCATCTGGCATGATGCTTTTTTCTTGTAATAGTGTTTAATGATGTTTCTTGCTGTTGCCACTGTGCATGTCAGTTTCTTTTGCAGATGTATTTTATCTTGCCTCACTGTTTTAAACCACTTACACACAGATACATGTTGATTTGTCTATAATCGCTGCCCGGTATATACCTCAATTCTTACTCAAACTTCCATTGTTCATACTTCTGTGCATGTATCTGTGGAGCCACCTTGCTGTTTCATAAGCCATGGTGCTGTAGAGCTCCTCCGAACTCCTCTGGACTTTGCAATCACGCTGTTTACCAGTATTGCTATAGTGCTCAATTATCAGACAGTGGAGTATTGCTGCTGGGATGGGATCAATCGTCTGACTCCTGAGCGCATTTTGGTGGTTTTCGTAGGGTTCTTTTCATGACTGTGAAATCCAGTAGGGTCTCTGGCTTACTGTTCACCAATGCGAAGGTGGTGGCGAGGAGCCCTCCCATCAACCTGGATATTGACGGTGAACCCCATGAATCTGTGCACCTGGTACCCAGTCACGAAGATCTTAATTTTGAAGTACTAAAGAAGGATTGTTGAATCCCGCTGGCATGTTTCCCCAGGTGTATATATTTGGGATCTGCTTGGTCAATGTAAAACCATTTAGCGAAGTGAAATTTCTTCTGAATGAATGGATGATATCAATTAGACTTTCCCTCTGAAGGCCCGATTGAAGTTAGAAATTCTGCCTAAAGCTTGGAAACTGAACTTACCATGAGCCTCACAGTGAAAATCAGCGTCCAACATATCCAAAAATTATTTGATTTGCAAAAGCACATTCACCATGGTAGTTTGACCTCGACAAGTGGCAATCTGATCAAAAATGTGGACAAATAATAATCACTGTGATAAATTGTTTGAAAGGCAATAGGACGTTTTCATTTACAAAGCCCTTCCTTCTTGGTCAGCACCTGAAAAAGAAGGTCCCCTAGTTGGATGTCCAATGCTGGGAGTGGATAAGTAAGCTAAGCAAAATAAAACGAGACGATTTACCATAGAAGGACAGCTGTTCCTATATCAAACTCTCTAGGAAATATAAAGCTAGGTTAAAATGAATTAATTGTTAGCATACAAAAGTAATTGGGATGAACTGAGGGGAGTAATTTCTATCAATGATGTGATGAAATTCTGGAAATTGGTGAGCCTAAAAGTCTATGGCAGAGATGTAAGAAGGGGTAGTATGGTATCTGGGTTGGGTTGATCATTTAACTGCACTATATGCGGAAAAAGACAATGTTGGAATTAAAAAGGTTTTCTTATTGACGCTGAATCTGCAGAGATATTTTCCGAACAAAGTTAACTAGAGCCGCAGTCATGGTAAAGACTACTATAAACTGGTGGGTAAGATTTTGTGCAGATGTGTTTTAACAAATTACATCTGCTCGTACTTTCCCTGAGAATTGGAAAGGCTCAATAGTAAAATCTATCTTTAACAAGCATTTGCAATGCAATAGGTCTCGCATTTGCGAGAGTTTAAGCTTTTGGTATTGTAAATGATAATGCCTTGAATTCATCTGTTTAGAAAACTGACACATAAATAAAAAGCATTGTCGTTTACAATGCCAATAGCTTAAACTCTCGACCTTGGAAGGGTGGGGGGGGGGGTGGAGTGGGCAAGTGAATGGGGTGAGATGGTGTTCGGCATAGGACGGGAAATCGGGGAGTACGGAGTACTAGCCAATGGCCGCCGCACGCCTTTATGTGCAAAATGCATGCCTTCCCACTCCAGGTGTGCGGCCGCCATTGGCTAGTACTCCCATGAACAGAAAAGATGGCTGCCACTATAGTTAAAGCAGACCGCCGTGGCAAAGTAAAGAAAGAAAGGAGCACGGATGCTAAAGTCAAAGCGGATGCGCTGACAACGTAAATAAAGAAAGGAGCGTGGCCACTATAGTGTAAGTTGACTGCAATACCCAAAAATGTAAATATCGATTAAAAGGTGCACGCTGGTTTTGTAAATATGACGCGGCCACCATTACTAAAAAATATTAATATGGGCGCTGTGCTGCGTTACAGGAAAACATGTCATGGGTGGAATAGGAGAAATCATTTAAGAAAATAGTACTCACAGACTAAATAAAACATACAGAGCAACAACACAAGTATAAAGGCCAGTCCCAGTCTTCACAGGAAGTTACAAATGCAGACAATGCGGTACTCTGGAGGGACTACAAACCCTATTTATAAAAAAAAAGCCACCATTTTAAAGGACAGTAACAGGAGCCAATTGAAAATATGAAAAGAGAGTGGGCGGAGCTTCAAGTCCATACCTAAATACAGCAGGCTTCACAAAGCAGCGCATGCAGTGCCCAGGATTGACCTAAAAAGACTTCTCTATGACTTGATGATAAATGCATCCTTAAGCACCATGAAAAAATAACTGAGCTGTTGTCATTGTTATTCACCATGCATGAAGGGTACCATCGGCCATTAGCATGGCACCACAATGCTTTTCCGAGATAACTTCCAAATGGGCCAGAGACATCCATAGTAGGCGCAATAGGTTTGTGGAAGTATGCTGTCAGTAGGGTAAGGAATGTGCCTCTTTTAGGAGAATGTGGCAGATTTTGGCCCCTATTAGAAGTCGCCTAGTCATCCATTTTTGGTTAAAACGGTTTACAGTGTATTCCTGGATCCTGTAAAACTGCATGGAATTCTCAGCACATGACTGCTAAAAGCATGGCTCGCGTTATGGGTTTACATATGAAAATCGGTGCAGTGACATTGATTTTATAATGTTAGTGCAAATGTTCATGACCGTATGACGTATTACCTCAGTTTCCCGATCATAGCACAGCGTTGGAATTTGCAAGAAAGACAATAAAAGTTAGAGTGAAAAAGAAGAGAGATAAAGGAAGGGAGAGCAGAAAATGAGATGTAGGATGAAAGATGAGACCGTATGAAAGCTTAGCTTTTGCTGCATAACTTAAAACTAAGTAATCAAAGTAACCAAAGTTAACTTTCCATATGCACTATACATTTGTGAATGGCCAAGGTGGTGGAAAGACTGAACAGGCAACTGAGCTGCTGGGTGTCAAGTGTGGAGTTCACAGCTTCTTGCTGAGAGACAGTGTGAACCTGAGCAAATTACTTAACCTATTTCTACTAGGTTTAATCAATCATGCAAAGTGCTTAGAATTTTCCAATTTCACAGTTGAATAGCTCTAGCCTGAGATTCAGGCCTTATGCTGTCATACATCCTTAACAAAAGAGATAACTCTTATCTGATACCTAAGCCATTAAGATAATTCTGCTGTCTGAAGTCTGAGCTTTTAAGTTTGTTGTCAACTAAGAGTGGTGTGCCTATCGGAGACGTGGCCCAGTAAGCGTCCCTGTTAGATATGCTATCTATTGTCAAAGCCTGTATGTTCAGTTTCACCTGTAAGATGGCTCTGTCTAAAGCAAACACAAGTACAATGTGTGAAACTTGTGAGACAGCACGCTGTCTAAACCAAGTTCTGTGTCTTATGAGGGATGATGTAGCCTGCCGTATGGGCATTTGTGAAACCTGAGCTATGACTCACCTCTCTAAAACTTGTACCAACAAAGTGTCCATATGGTTCCATGTCATCCAAGACACTATATCACGCTTTTCCTCTACTAATCAGGGTATTTTGCCTTTTACAAACAAATGAATGCAATGGAAGCAAACAAGACTACAGAACTTAGAATGCAATTGATGCCGGTTAAGTAACAGCCCAGAACTGGAACAGGGTGCCTCGGATGAGCTCGAGTGGAGTATGTAAAACGTGGCTAACCTGAGAGATAGCTGTGCGGTCTAAATGACTGTAAGAGCATTGTCATCCGACTAGAAATCTCTCCCTTGTGATGCTGGGTAACTAAGCTGTGTGTCTTCTGGGATAGAGCGTGTCCCCAAAGCCTCTGGGTTGTGTAACTAGTTAACTATGTTTTTGGTTTTTTTGCATCTTTTATATAGCGCGAACTCGACCCGAAGGTATTGGAGCGCTTTACATAGCACCGTATTTACATTACATATTTAGGCATGGGTAGATTAAGTGATTTGCCCAGAATCACAGGATGTGGTCGCGACCCCGAAGCTCGAACCCTGGTTTCCAGCACCAAAGTTGGCAGTTTAGCCGACGGACCACATACCTCTCCCCTGAAACCGACTTTGGTGCTGGAAACCAGGGTTCGAGCCTCGGGGTCACGTCATATGATGTTTGTTTGTGCAGGTTTAACCATACTGCAAACATAACTGTGAGATTTAATTTCTCCTGCACGTGGGATTCACAACGAAGTGTGACGTTTGCTTTTCTTCTCTGCTGGCAATGTTTACAAAAAATACAAACGCTGTAGTTTTCCATTAAGAGCAGGGGTGAGACATTTTGGTCAGTGTGTGGAAAATACTCATCGGCTGGTTTTAATTTAAATCAAGACATACGAGCCGCTCCAGAGGAGTGGCCCTGCGTGCATTTACAAGGAAGGGCGAGGAAGGCTAGACACAGTCCCTGGACCTTCATCCTTACACAGCCGATCAAAGTCAGACACCTCCGTTTTCTGTGCACGAGTATTCAACCAGGACGGTGCAGCTCCTAGGTTCCCGTGCACTGGTGCTCACCGGCCTCACCACAGAGCGGAGCAGCACCCTGCCTCCCGCGCACCAGTGCTCACCCCAAAGGGGTACAGGATGCTGCCTCAGTTGCACTAGTGACCACGGCAGTTCGCCACCCTGGACCCCGTGCAATAATGCCCAGCGTACAGCAGTCAGCACACTCAGGGTTTGAGCCTCGAGGGTCGCGTCCACATCCTGTGATCCAGAGCAAATCACGTAATCTCCCTGTGCCTGAATATGTAATGTAAATACGGTGCTCATGTACAGCGCTCCAATACCTTCGGGTCGAGTTCGCGCTATATAAAAGATTCACAAAAAGAAAAGTCAGCCACACGGTAATGCTGTATGCGTCGTCCGTGCACTAATTCCTACCACACACGAATCAGCCCCCTTAGCCACTGTGCACAAGTATCCACCCTAGAACACTCCGGCACCCTGTTCCGGTGCACAAATGTCAGCTTCAGAGCAGTGCAGCAACATCACTACGTGCTTTAGTGCCCAGCCCAAAGTAGTGCTGCACGTGGCTTCCGCGCACTAATGTCCACCACAGAGCATGTTAGTACACTGGCACCGGTGCACTAGTGTCCACTGCAGATTGATGCAGCACCCTGATCATCGTACACTAGTTTTACCATAAGGACAGTGCACCAATGTGAATCTGTACTCTGGTGCCTACTACAGAGCAGTGTAGCACCGTGGCTCTGGTGCACGAGTATCCACTGTAGATTGGTGCACTAGTGTCCACTGCAGATCAATGCAGTACCCCGATTCTCGTACACTAGTTTCACAATAAGGACAGTGCCCCAAAGCGAATGTGTACTCTGGTGACTACTCCAGAGCTGAGTAGTAGTGACCAACCGAGAATAGTGTACACGTCCCCAGCCGTATTGAAGAGATAGAAAGAGACTGTAAATAAACCAGGAGATAGAGAGAAAGTCAGGAATCAGCAGAAAATACCACGGAATGCAGTACGTAAGAAACGAGAATACATCACATAATTACTGAATCCTACGCCTGACTGCTGGAGTCTGTTGTTCCGCTTCAGTTTGTGAAGAGCGGAGACTGGTGTTAAAAGGAGATTCCGCAAACAGACAGAGGAGAAACACGACGTCTGATAATTAACATGGTGAAAGATACTGTTAATGAAGAAATAGAAAGAGACAGTAAATAAACCAGGAGGTAGAGAGAGAGAGAAAGTCAGGAATTAGCAGAAAATACCACAGAATGCAGTATGTAACAAACGAAAATAAATCACATAATTACCGAGACATAAACATGATTGATTGAAATGGAGGGGGGAGGGAGAGTGGTGGTGTGGAGGAGCAGGGTAAATAAATACAAGAATGAAAGCAGAACCAGGCCAGCGCTCATGAAAGGGAGCCATGCTGATAACAAGAAGGGGGTGGCAAATGGTGTGCACTTTGATGTCCTCAGTGGCCGCGCGGCTCACTGAGGACATCAAAGCAAGTGCTTTTCAGGCTGCCAAATGGTGCGCGCGCCCGGCGCACATGCACTGTATTTGGCGGCCTGAAAAGCCACTGTTTGCACTTCCAAAACTCGCTTACTATAAGTCTCGCCAGAGCAGCGCTAAAGCGCTGTCTCAGACGAGACCTAAAAAGGGTGAACTGCAGAAACTCTTTTGGGGATACTAAAAGAGCTCAATAGTAGAACTAGGCCCCAAGTAGAGCTAGTTGCCAATGGTATCCTCTCTCTGGAGATTAACATTAACAATGGGCTGCGGCAAGGTTATGTGATGACTCCAACTCTCTTTGCACTGTACCTTGCTGACCTCCCTAAAATACTACTCGGTACCCACTCCTTTTCTCCCAAAATGGGAAGTTCCCATATATCATGTCTGCTTTATGCAGACGATCTCGTCATCATGGATTGTATGCCAGTTGGCTTTCAAAGGAACCTGGTGGAGTACGAGAAGCCCTGCCTTAAAAATAGGTTAATAATCAATTTAGAAATAAACAAATTTGACCTTTGGTAAGAAGGAGCGTACCTTCACATGGTCTGTTGGGCAGTCCAAAATTGAGAAAACCTCTGAATATAGGTATTTAGGGATGCTTTTTAATGAATCCCAGACTCAGTCTTCCCACATTAAAACACTAAAGGCAAAAGCCTATCAACTATTGGTGGCATATGGAATTCTAAACGAGATTTTGTTAGGCCTTTCCTCCAACCGGTAATAGTATCTCATAAAGCACTCCTAAAATTCTATACGGAGTCGGTGTGCTGGGCTTAGACAAATTTTAGATTGGGTGAAAGTAGAAGGGTGCTGTGTAAAAGAAACTGCTATCCCTCCCCAAATGTACAACAGTATCAGCTATTAGGGTGGAGGCTGAGTTCTACTCCTGGTCTATAACTACTGTTACACGAATATTCAATCAATTAATCAGGGGTATGTAGAACGCAGCTACCCACCCTGAGGTTTTCAAAGTGCTGAGGGGGGGAGGGGGGTTGCTGATCCGTCTGTGTGTGGAGGTTCAGTCAAAGACCCAGGTATTGAGATCCTTCCTGATTTGGGCCAGCGACAGGGACCATTAAGGTTTCGGAGCAAATTGCAAACATCCGAACAACCTAAGATAGCCACCCTATGTCGCATGGAGATCATCTCAAGTGGTCTTAATTGGCCTCAGAAGATAAGGAAGCAGGTTAAGGTGATGGCAGCTGTATTGAAGATTAAGAATTACAATGTCGCATCTCCACTAACCCACTACAAGAAAGAGGTATCAATGATGGGTTGGCTAGAATCAAGAGGAAATAACCTTCAATGTCTACGAGCGAAACCCTCAGTTGGAGGAGTCTGTGAGACTTGAGTAAAGAATTCCATTCACCTTATCTCTACAGTATCCCAGACTCCAAAATGCTCTTTTTCAGTTTAGAGTAGTATTACCTCCACTCCATGAGCACCCTTCTGGGATGTGTGGTTTTTTTTAGAATAAAGAATGATTGTGCAGATATGGGCTACAGAGGCATTGTATGAAGGATCACAAACATTTAGACTGCTGATATTTTTTTTATCCTTCCAACGGAAAATTATAAAGCCAATTTACTTAAATTATAATATTAGATCAAGATAGGTGGCACTGTGTTTCTTATTTAGAATGCAATATTCAAATGGAACATGTGCCCTGGACACATTTTTAATGTTTATAAACTATAGCGTATAATAAGACCTGCTGCCCAATTAATTGCTATTTTTAACTCATGTGTTTTTGAGCTGGATACAATTATAAGTATTGGATAAATGATGTCCTGTCCAACTATGTTACATTGTATGAGTTTACATGTTTGGTTTTAATTATTTATTTTGGTTAAGGGACAAGATCTCAAATAAACAAACACTTTTCAGGTCAGTTCCATGAATCCAATGCATAGCAAAGGCTGAGCAGGCAAGAGTTGTCTGGAAAAAGTAAGACAAACCAAACAACCAGGACAAATCAATAAATGAAGTTTGATCCGAAAAGGGAAACAATTACAGTGATGGACGCTGAGCTGGGTTACAAACCAGTTAGAGTGGGAGCCATTGCAAATACAAAGGGCCCAATTCACAGAACTAACTCAAGACAAAATCCTAAACTTACTACCATTTTGGTATTCACAGAAGGCACTTACTCATTTTGGTATTCACAGAAGACACTTACTTTACTACTCCTAAACTGAGAAAAATCCTAACTTTAAGACTTTCGGTATTTACAGAAGGCATTGAATAGTCCTAAAGTTAGGAGTCCTAACTTCTGTGAATACCGAAATGAGTAAGTGCCTTCTGTGAATACCAAAATGGTAGTAAGTTTAGGATTTTGTCTTAAGTTAGTTTTGTGAATCGGGCCCACTGTGTTGCCAGGCACAGATGAAATTGTAACATGATGCTTTGTACCAACACTGCCTCTCATGACCTCATAATTAACCTTATCACCCCAGACGTGGGGTACCATTATGTGCTCTAGGCTACCTGTTAAGATGGAATCATATCCCAGTTTTCTATAGTCATCATGACCTTCCAGTTCTAAACAAAAATGTGGAATGGATTCTGCTGGATATAACGTGAATTCCTACACCTCCCAAAATGCAAGTGGGTGTATGTGGTTTCCCAGAAGGGCTGTTTTTGAATGAATCCTGACATTGAGCCTGTAAGAACTGTCTAGTTCTGTGGCATCCCACCCAAGACCTGTATCCAACACAATGAATGCAAGCTCCTGCGCACTGGTGGGCTGCCTCAAGCTACTCACCTCAAGACGGCTGACCCGCACGTGTGCCTTTGGTCACAGTCTTCTTCATGGGGTACTTTGGGAGACAGCCTCGGTGTCTCTATACTGCACTTCCTTCTTCTTTCCAGAGTCCTTTGGTAAGGTTTTCTGGTATAGGTTATTCTGCCCCATCCAAGATGTCTACTTCTTCATTGCTCTGTATGGGAACATTGCTATCCAACATGGTAGTCTGATTTCCTGTGAGGAATTTCCTGTCCTGTACCTATTTAAGGAGGGGTTTCTGTTCACTCTTTGCATAGCAATGATTCCAGGTCTCCTGTGGTGTGTTCCAGCACTTCTAGTCCTTCCTTAGAGATTTCTCCATCCTGTTTGTTCACTGTTTTCTCTAGTTATCTTCTGCTGGTTAGATCCTTGTTTGCATCCGCCTTGGTTTCAGACGTGAAGTCTCTTCAACGCTCAGAAGTCATCTTGGAGATTTTTTGCCCTGAGGCTTTTTTTTCCTTCTTGGTGCCAATTCCTGAAGGTACTTTCTGCTGAGGTGCTTCCTGTGTTTGCAGCAAGGTGGCTGCTGGAACAGGTGGCCCATATCGTTGGTAGTCAAGAACTGGGCCTGGGCCTGCGGTCTAATCTGCAGCCAAAGACTCTCCGCCAGGCATCAGCTCCATGACCAGTTCTGCTGGCTATGACATGGAAATCAAGATCGTTGTAACATAATGTTTCTACACTGTCTATTCCAGGTAGATTTAACATTTTTCCTTGGGAGAATGAACAGCAAGGTCTTTGAGGAATACTTTTTTGATATTTCATGAGTGTTCCTTCAGACTCTGTGGCTTTTTTGCCCACTTAAGTTAAAACTTTGCTTCCAAATGCTCCATTTTTCCTGCTTTCACATTTCCCTTAGGGAGTCAATCCTTCACCATACCATGAAATGCACTGGGTGAGGTTGGGTTCAAACATGGAGCGCAAACAGAGTGGGTATTTATGTTCTACTACTTTCAAAGTTCACCAGCCACTCATGCCTGCCATCTTGAAACTTCACTAGCTATCACTGCACCCAAAAGATTCACTTTGGCATATGCAGATGCCAAATTTAGCAAGATACGACATAACAGACCCACAGTGAACGTAGCCAAATGCATACACCTGTGATGTTTAGCTGCCTCCATACTTTCAAACTTTCTATAAACCTCCACAACCACTATACAACTGCCTACTGTTACTTCATAACTCTGTCCCATGCAAAAGAAGCCGCTCCAGCACCAACATGCCCCATGCCCAGAGAAATGGTGATGAGGGGTGGGTGATAAATTCCGTTCTGCCAGCGGAGTTTTTGCCACTCCGTGTTAAGCATGTGGCATGTTACACATGATGGAGTTGTTTCTTGTGCGTGGCTCACCAACAGTAAGTTGGAGAATGCAAACTAGGTTTAGCATCCCCTAGGGTGAATTTTGGGTGGTAGGAGACCACCCAGCGAGATTTCACCAACATGGGTGGTCGCAGGCGGTCGCGACTGTTTGAGGTCAGAAAGCTACCGATCAAGTAGAAAATCTACCCAAGCGGCAGCAAAACTAACTCAAAAAGCAGCCACCTCTGGTACACTGTGTGGTTCCGTTCGCGCAGATTTTTCCGTGCGGAACAAGCTCACGGTGCTAAAAATCAATGCAAGCAGTCCGATGTGCCTAATTCCACCCATTTGCGGAACTCTACAGAATCTCGTGGAGTTTTCATGTAGCTCCACGGAATTCCGAAGAATGAAACTCTGCGGGTTCTGACCACCGGTACTAGTGATAGCACACACCATCTCACAGACCTGCCTCATCAATCAATTATACTCAAAATGAGGTGCAGACCTATGGGAGCAAATATATAAAAATCTGTCTTTTTCACTGCTTTACATAGTTTCTTACATATAGTTTGGATGCATGTGGCTCAAGGAACAGGTGAGCTGCCAGGTTCCAAATACCTACTGGAACTGCTTGCACAGTAAATGAAGAGGCCACAACAAATCCTTCCACCGAATGTTGGTTCACTACAAAATTTCACGATACTCAGTACCGGTGTATCGAAACACTTAAAAAGGAGAAAGATTTCAAGAATTATGCCAGAATCAATAACCTGCTAAAAATATTTGCCAAAATTATATAAACTAACGGGAACAAATTCACACAACGCTCTTTGAAAAAAGTGTAAAGGTTTAAACATGTTTATAAATAATTGCTAATACCTACTGTAACCAGAAATAATGACTTTCAACCAACTGTACACAAAAAATAAAAAAAATGAAACCACCACCAAACATTTTCCATGTATACAATGCCACATTTGTGACTCTCCAATGCTTTTTATATATATATATATATATGTACATATATAGATATATATATAGATATATATATATATCTATAGATATATATCTATATATATATAGCACGAAACACGTCAGGCGGGAATCAACAGGCATGCTGTACGCTGAAGTGCATCTCCACAGGTGGGAACCTTGGAGCTTTGATTTTTACGTGGCCTCCCAGCCGCAGGAGATGCATCACCTGGAAATTTAGGGCCATGGAGCTCCGATCACGGAGTCTCAATGTGGAGGCATCCATGGAGGATTGACAAGCCGGATGCGCGAGTGGAGGCCCATCGGTGGGCTTGAAATGTCTCAGACAGCAGCACACAACTGAGGCACACACTACAAGACCCACAAAACAACGCGGACTCATTTGAGTTGCCCATTGGAGGGCTCATATTTTTAAGAGGGTGGTGTGGCCTCTATGCCAAAATGACTGTCACGCCTCTGAAGAGTGCAATGAGCACGAAACGCGTCAGGCTTGAATCGACAGGCATGCTGTAAACTGGATCCACCCGCCGATTCGGCTTTTACCTCATGAAGATTGCTGCAGTGGATGTCAAAGTGCATCTCCACAGGTGGGAAACTTGGGTGCTTTGATTTTTGCGTGGCCTCCCAGCTGCGAGAGATGCACCACCCGGAAATTTGGGGCTATGGAGCTCCGAATCACGGAGTCTCAATGTGGAGTATCCATGGAGGATTGACAAGCTGTATGTGCGAGTGGAGGCCCATTGGTGGGCTTGAAACGTCTCAGACAGCGCCACACAACTGAGGCAAACACTACGAGACCCACAAACCAACGCGGACTCATTTGAGTCGCCCATTGGAGGGCTCATATTTTTGAGTGGGAGGTGTGGCCTCTATGCCAAAATGACTGTCGTGCCTCTGAAGAGTGCAATGAGCACGAAGCGCGTCAGGCATGAATCGACAGGCATGCTGCAAACTGGATCCGCCCGCCGACCCGGCTTTTACCTCATGAAGGTTGCTGCAGTGGATGTCAGAGTGCATCTCCACAGGTGGGATCTTTGGAGCTTTGATTTTTACGCAGCCTCCCAGCCACGGGAGATGCACCACCTGGAAATTTGGGGCCATGGAGCTCCGATTCACGGAGTCTCAATGTGGAGGCATCCATGGAAGACTGACAAGCCGAATGTGCGAGTGGAGGCCCATTGGTTGGCTTGAAACGTCTCAGACATCGGCACACAACTGAGGCACACACTACAAGACCCACAAACCAGCGCGGACTCATTTGAGTCACCCATTGGAGGGCTCATATTTTTAAGTGGGAGGTGTGGCCTCTATGCCAAAATGACTGTCGCGCCTCTGAAGAGTGCAATGAGCACGAAACGCGTCAGGCGTGAATCGACAGGCATGCTGTAAACTGGATCTGCCCGCCGATCTGGCTTTTACCTCATGAAGGTTGCTGCAGTAGATGTCAGAGTGCATCTCCACAGGGGGAAACCTTGGAGTTTTGATTTTTACGCTGCCTCCCAGACGCGGGAGATGCTCCACCCGGAAATTTGGGGCCATGGAGCTCCGAATCACAGAGTCTCAATGTGGAGGCATCCATGGAGGATTGACAAGCTGGATGTGCAAGTGGAGGCCCATCGGTGGGCTTGAAACGTCTCAGACAGCAGCACGCAACTGAGGCACACACTACAAGACCCACAAACCAACGCAAACTCATTTGAGTCACCCATTGGAGGGCTCATATTTTTAAGTGGGAGGTGTGGCCTTGTAATGTAGTTCCTATATCCCTGATAGGCTCTACGCATTGGAATTACATACACTATAGATTTGACATAGGACTAAGGTCAGTATGTCTCTATCGAGTATATTGAACTTAATTACTTGTGTGTGCCTGCTAACTCAGAGGTCACTAGAAACCTTTCGAATATACAAGAAAGGATTAGTCTCTGACAACCGCATAAACATGACAACTTTGTTTCCCTTTAGAATCGGAACAGTCTCAGAATCGTGAAAACAATAGATAACAGTTTCACTCAGTCAATCGTGCATGCTTCGTTTCTACAGAGTTGCGCAGAAATAGAGAGATGGGTGTTTCAATAAAAGGGTTTATTGAACAGTCTTATTTCTCATGCAAGAGATATGAATTGCTACAATCGTAAGACAGACTGCGAAGTACAATATTTACGAGGTTAGCAGTAAGGTAAAATAATACTGCAATAGCATGGTTTGTTGCTATGACATATATTAATCAAAATACATACATAAATAACATAATGCTAAAATGTGATACTCATCTGATGCTTCTAAATTGTTCTAGCCCAGTGTACCTAACCTAAGTGCAGTACGAGGTTTGAAGTCGGTGCTACTGCTAAAGTATAGCTAGCTATATTTTAGTTTAGCTAAGAGTTGCCAAAAGTTTCTCTAAGTTCTAGTCAGCTCCATACCTGAGAATGAGAGAGGTTGGAATCTCTTTTCGATAGTCTAATCCCCCGCAAGGGAAGTCAGAGAGTACTGGAGCTGGATTCTCTGCAAGGAGGATGGCAGCGTAAGGTCAGTGCATCAGGCTGGAACTCGATCTCCTTCCGAACTTGCCGTGGCAAACCGCGTAGTCTGGGTTGGATCGAATCCTCCGGGAACCGCAATTTGCCAAGGCAAGTGCTGGTATATTTATACCTTGAAGGTGTCTAGGAATGCCAGTATTGACGTAAAAGTCGGGCAGAGGAATGTCATGAATGAACCCCTAAGGAATAAATGTTCATGCATACTTAATGAGTTCTTGGAGAAATCAATATTCAAGCTGAGGGAAATTCCTAAAGGCTTAAGGGTCTGGTTTTCCAAGAGTTCATAGTGACGTGGATGGATGTAGGTGGCCATGTCTGTATTTGGTTTGTATGGACAATGTCTAAATAAGGGCCGGATTTCTATGTCCAAAGAAAGGCAATGTGAATTGTACCTATATAAGGGCATAAATCGGGAAACCTATATACGGAATCTAAATCTGCACACAACACCCACTCCAGTTTCGTATGAACGACGTTACTGAATTCTAAACGTTCTAAACATATCTTAAAACAGAGTATCGCATGGGTTTGCTAAAATAAGCTAAAAACATATCTAAAAGATATGTTCTAAAAATACATTACAAAACCATTGCTATGCATAAAGTGTTGTACATATTAAAGACAATGTTCCATTCTAATCATAGGATTACATTGGAATGCTAAATGAATGAACCAAAATATATACTTGTGATGAAATGGCTCATAAATACAGAAGAAAAAGGGCCGATACCATTTCATATTCGGTTACACAAGTCAATTTGTCATACAAGACAAGGTGGTAAACTATCCCTGGAAGTGTTATCAAAGAATTCTGTTCTCTACGAATAGTTCTACTATAAGCAGATTACTGTGCCAAAAAATGCAAAAAATACAAATTTCCAAAAAAAATTAATCATAGGAAAAAAGGTTCCAAAGTCAGTAGCATGTTTGAAAAAGAATGAAGGCCAAATTCAGAGTCTCTCCGGAACACTGTGTGCTTGAATCAAAAGTCAGTGTGTGGGGATGGAGAAAACATAACATTTTCTAAACTTGTAGACAACAAGTCGTCTACCGTTGTGGGTGAGAGTTGGAATACCTCGTGTAGAAGATCCACAGCACAGAGATGCGAACTATCGCCTTCAGCATTGGAAGCATCAGCAATGTCCGGATAGGATGTTACCTGCGCGCCTGGGCTTTCCTCTCGTACCTCAGCAGTAGCATGTTCCATCTGTGAGAACTCAATGAATGCCACCATCAGGATTGGTAGCTGCTGGGGACAACACCTAGCATAGGCTGTTATTGGGTCCAGCAGAGTATCGATATCCATAGGCATGACTGATAGGAGTGTCAGACAAATGTCCAGCATGCATTCTTCACCGCATAGCAGGCAGCGTAGAACAGGTAAGATGCAATCTTGCCAGATTGGTCTGAATGGCAGAAACCAAGTGGTGTTTAATTCTCGTAGACGAGGTAAACCCAGAATTTAGACAATGCGCTCATGACACTTCATTTCTAATAGAGTTCTTTCCATGGTGAACTGGGTGTCGCTGGTGATATTTGGCTTGCCATATCGTAGCAGTAGGAGCAAAAATAGTATGCCTGCAACGAGTGCTAAAAGGAGCGGCAGTCCGCCAAACACAGAGTGCACGAAGTTTGGAAAAATTCAGAGGACTGCTTGAAAAGGTGCTAACAGTCCTGCACACACGGTCTTAAATACATGAACAATACCGCTCGTATAAGACATGTTTAAGATACGACCTAACATTTCTGAGAAATGCACAGGACAGTTTGTATACAAAAGGGTATGCATCTCTGCTGAGGTCCTTGCGACTTGGAGGTCATAGGTTTCTTTGGCAGAGGTCAAAGGCACAGTTTTTTGTAAAAGAATGGCTTTCATTCTGCTTAGAGTATCAACTCGTATAGAAGAGATATTCAGTGAAGGCCATAAAGGCGACTCCCTGACTATGTCTATTTGTGGAAACAAGACTTGCATACAGCAAGTGACCCTGGGTGTAACCGTTACTAGATATGGGATACCTGGCAGCATGCCACAGCAGCTGTAATCATTCAACATAATGTAACTCCCATTTGAAAGTTGACCAAAGATTTGATTAATCACAGCTGCCGGTGAACCGTGCAGGTGGCAGGATAAGTTTGTAGTGGAACCGTCACAGGCCCCATGTAATTTAATACCCTGACAAAGGAGAGAACCGCTTAGTGCGTGTTCACAGTTTTCACTGCTAAGAAACACTTCACATCCCCCACTCCAACATCTGTGTGTGTAAGGTAAATCCCAGGATGTCTTGATGTATCCTTTACCCAACCTTTCATATTTGCCTGCTGGTATATTTTTTAGGCAATACTGAAAATGGAAAGTCGCAACAGGCAGAGTGATCTTACCATGTATTATCCACTCAGTAGCTGTTTTTTCTGCCACTGTGAATGGTAATTTCTCCAGTTTTTCAATGCTCAGTACTGCATAGTCTGTTCCCCTTTGTGCCATTTTGATCTGTCTATCAGTGAGATTGAATTCTGCAAATAGTGACGTAGTATTGATTAAACGCCAAGGCACATAGCCAGAACACAGGATTTGGAGCGTCCAGCTTAATAGCATGATAGAACGTAGCTGTGACTGACCATGTTGCAACATGACCAAGTCTTGTTCCATGATGGTTATGACAGAAGATACAATGCTGTCCAAAGAATATATCCTGGACGACAGAGTCGTTAACCCATTGTCTACTACAGAGAGAGATTTCTCTAAATTAATACGATCAATTTCTCGTATTCGTTCTGCAGTCTCTGCTTGGGTAACCTTCCATGCTTCATTATAAGCAGCGTAGATACTGGCATATATGAAAAGTTTTTGACGCGGTTTTCTTGGTCCTAGCAAGAATTCCCTAAGGTCTGCGTCTTCTTGAAGTAAAGTTAAGTGTTGTTTTACATCCTCTAGTGTAGCTTTCTGTAGCCAATCAAGGCAAAGTTTCCCTACACTGTAAGATATTACTACCCCCGGATGCAGTCTTTGGACATAACGTGGGTCTGGCCTATTGATAGTAAAACCCTGTGTTTTGTTCAGCAATCTATCTTGACAGTTGTTTGTGTCTAAGGGCCAGAGCAACCATTTTTTCCATTCAGGATCTGATCTGTTGCGATGCAAAATATTATGTACGTCGACCTCCCCCTGTGTAGTGCTTTCACTTGTAGTGTTCATGTCTTTTATCTTGGCTATTCCAAGGCATGATGTTTGTTAGACAGTGTCGTTCAAAAACATAATTTGCTCAGGGATGATACAGGCTCTAAACAAAGCTTCTATTCCCTGTACTTGCCAATCTTTAGTACCCCAGACAGTTTTTGTATCAATATTGTCTTTCCAAAAGTCGTAACTCTGTCTAGACAGTTGGGTAATAAAGGCTGTAGAATAAATCTGTTTGGTATTCGTTAACATAGTTTTCATTCCTGTCTTATTGACATTCTTAAGGAAAAATGTCTCTGCATTCGAGATATTAAACCCTGAAAAATATGAAAATGTCATTGCAAATGTTTTTGAGCTACCCTTTAGTGGCGTAGGACAATGTTCTCATTGATTATACATAAATACATTTCTAGGTGTTGCAGATTTTTGCAAGAAATAATGACCATAGTGGTTATAACAATACAGTTGTTCATAGTCTGATGAATATTCATTATTAGCAAATGCAGTTGACATCTCTAGACCAGACATCATATTATTAACAGTCTCCAAATCCCAATCATCAGAAAAGGTACTGGAGGTAATAAAGTCACTTGATGAAATTTTAAATAAATGTGGAACTTTCAAAAGCTCAGACGAACCAAAAATGTCATATTCGGGTTTGTCCCAAACTATGCCATCAGGTATAGGAATTGCTGTGATGTTCACTGCTGACAAGTCTCTTGCTTCACGATGGGATGATTTGTGTGGCTGAAGAAGTAAGTTCACTCTTTTACTTGCTGTGTCCATTTGAATATAGCTTCCATTAATCAGCATACCCAGAGTGAATACCAGAGCTAACCAAAGTAGAAAGAAGAATATTCCCAAAACAATCCATTGTTTAGTCCATGGTGAAACCAGATAAGTCTTTTTCAAGAGTTGAAAAAAGTCTGTTGCTTGTACTTTGAAAGTTCTTTGTACTGGCGTTGTTTCAGGCTTGCTGGGATCCTCAGAAAACGTATCAAAGTTCATGAAATAGCCAGAAGCAGTTCTGTCAATGGTTGGAATTGGATTTGTTGAATTCACTGGAACCAGTTGACCACTTGTTACTTCATTGTAGACATGTGTATCAGGACAAACTGTTATTTGGGTCTCAAGAGGTACAATGGCCATAGCATTGTAGCTTAGTCCTCTAATTCTTAGTGTCGAATCTTCAAAGGCGATGAGTCTCTCAGTTTGAACCTCTTCAATTGTAGCTAGAGGAGTGCATCTGCTACATTGGCGGAGTCCACTTGGCCTACTGTTCAGTATCGGACACATAGTGTGGTTTGATCAGGTCGATGGACACAAATCTTTTCTCCTTTTTACCAGCAAGGGGCGGCAAAAGTACTGTTCTTGATCCGTGGATTGCTAGGACAGGTACTGGTTGTCTGTAAGAAGGCCCAAATTCCTTCTTTTCCGAGATCTTTTCTCTCACTAGATCCCCAAGCTTTGGGATCCAGACAGGCCTTGCTGGGACGACCAGATTTTCTTCAGTGGTGGTTGGCTTCAGGATCACATTGCTTTGTTGCTTTATTAAATCATTTAAGTCCTGTAAAACAGCCAAACGGTCTTTGATATCAAATTGTTTGTTTTCCACCACTGTGCCTTTCATATCTAAGTCCGGAACAAACAATCTAGTCCCAAACAGGACCTCATATGAAGAGACACCCCCTAGAGAACTTCTTGCCAAATTGTTTAATGCGCGCTGGACCCCATATAAATGTTTGACCCACCCATCACCCGAACCTATAATACCCTAGCAGTTATAGACTGCTTTATGTCCCATTTTTTTCTTTCCACAAGAGAACTTCCCTCAGGATGAAACGGAGAAGATTACCGCAATGCTACACCCAGACTGACCATGGCTTCCTTGTAAGCCCTAGAGCTAAACACAGGACCCTGGTCAGAATGTAGTGTGCCTATTGCGTATGTGCCGATAAAGACTCGCAAATCTCTTATAACAGTTCAAGCGTCAGCCGAGCGCTGAGGCCACATCCAAAGGAACCTAGAGCATGAATCCACTGCGACCATGATATATTTATAGTTCCCATCCCTTTGTAAGGGACCGCAGTGGTCCAGGTAAACACAAGCTAATGGTTTATCTGAAATTAACAGGGGCATCTGCACCGGACGTTTCACAGTAGAGACTTTTATCTTCTGGCATATCTCACAGTCCAAAACATAATTTCTAGTCTGTTTTCTAATGCCGGGCCACCAGTACCTTTGTTTTAATAATGCTACTGTAGCAGAAACACCTGCATGGGCAGTGGCAAGCCCTTCATGTGCTGCTGGGATTAGCCCTAGTCTATGTTCCATGTTTGGAATTCCTCTATCCCCCACTCCAGGGATTCGAACAAACGGAACATTGTTCGGATCAATTATTTATGAGTATTTGAGTGGAAACGTTTTAGGTAATGCCGCACCTCTGCCTTTGCTTGATGCATTGACAGCCAGCATTATTTTGCTGTCTATTTTTGTTTTTGAACGAGTGATTGCAGCTACAGAAGCCGTTTGCACAACCCCTTTCGTGGCAACATCAGCCAATGAATTCCCTTCAACGTGAACGCCATCACGTTGGTAACTCAGCGTGTGTATCAAGTGAGTCTTTTGTAGTTCGTTTCGCAACTGAACTACTTGTTCCCAAAGCAATTTGTGCTTGATTGTGCCACCTTCTGCATTCAAACCATTTTGAATCCAATTCTGTAAATATTCATTGTAAGATTGAACACAGTAAAAAGAATCGCACACTATCAGTGTGGGGAATTCGCGATCTGTATTTTCAAGTGCCATCTTGAATGCTTGTAGTTCAGCTCGCTGAGCTGTACAATCTCCTAGAGATTGTGTTTTTGTGACCATTGATCTGAATTTGCCATCTCACATGCGACCTTTAACGATAGCACACGCTGCACTGTAAGCTTGTTTACTCCCCGTAGCGGGCTGTGCAGATCCGTCAGTATAAATTATAAATTCGTACTGGTCAAGAGGGAGAGTTTCAGAAGGCAGAGGACATTCGTGTTCATATTGCAGGAATGCTTATGTTTTTAAATATGGATAAAAAACATATTCAACATCAGTTGCAGCAAGAGAATTAACCCATTGTATCCATCTCGGATGAAAATCTTTTGCATTTGGAATGCTAGCCTTTTTAACTGCCTCTAGGGCTGGTACAGGAGTCACGACCATCATTTGTTTCCCCTGTGCTAGGGCTCTTTCTTTTACTACAGCGGTTTGAAATGCTGTTAGAATATTTTCCGTAGAAGTGAATTTCATTTCTGCTTGTGTATACAAGTGGGATTTGTATGCAATGGGTACTTTTTCACCTTCGTTAAAAGTTAAGTAGGTGAACCCTCATTGACCCGGAATTATTCGGATCACTAAGTTGCGTATGTTCACGCTTGTTTGCAAGTATTTTGTTGCTAACATGTCTGTTTGGAGTGAACGCAAAATTTCTGTGTGTTTTTGTGTCCAATTTTAAAATCAGGTTTGATTAATTCGTATAGAGGTATAACCCTTTCTGCGTAATTTAAAATGTAAGTTCCTTCAAAATTCAGGAAACCTTGAATCGACTGTAAATTTTTTCAGCATTTTTGGAGGCTGGAGCAGCGCACACTTTTCTAAAAAGTTGGAAGCCAGGCTTTTTTCTTCACTTGATAGTTCATATCCTAGGAAAAGGATGTTGAGGTGGGCAATTCCTGACTTTTTAAAGTTACATTTGTAACCCTCTGAGGCGAAGCCCAATATTATGGTGCTCACCCTGTTCAACTGCCTATCCAGGTCATCGTCTGTCAGGTAGATATCATCGACATATGACAATGCCTCGTCATCATAGGTTTGTAGTAACTTTGTTACTCTTGCTGAGAATAACCCCGGGCTGTTTTTGAATCCCTGGGGCAGTCGACAAAATTGACGTTGTGTCCCCATTATAGAGAAAGCAGTCAAATATCTGCTTTCTGTTGCAATACTTTGACAAAATATTTTTTACGCACAATGTCATTCATTAATGCTGTACTATGTGCATTTTGCACTGCAAATGTTTTGCAACAAGAATTTAAGTGTCTGTAATCCAATACTAGATGATATGTATTGTCTGGTTTGGAGACAGGAAGCAAAGGATTGTTCATTGATGAGGTGCATGTTTCAATCACCCTCTACTATTCAAGTTGATCTACAATCTCCCTGACCTGTTTTTTAGCTTCTTGCTTAACTGGGTTCTGCCTTTGTGCAGTCGGTTGATTTTTTAACTGGATGTTATGATGAGGTGAGTCCTCATCCCATCCTACATGATTTTTATACAGTGCTGGGGCTTGGGCTACTGCCCATTTCCCGGCTAATGTATATTTTAAATGAACTGGAATATGGTAGGATAAGGCAGGCATAATTATGGCCTCACCATGTGGGCACTCCCTGACAAACTCTGGTGGCCAGTCCTGTTCTGCTAGAAGTATATCATAACCCTTTGAAAGATGCTTCCAAAAGAGTCCTTTCACTTTTATTGGTATGTCTCCCTCCATCCGGGGTGTTATTTCATATAACCTATGTGGAGAACAAACCCTGGTGTCTACAGTCTCAACTTGTATGTCTTCATTCAAGTCCACTGTCTCAAGAAGTCCCTTCAGGTTCTGGGGAGCTATTGTAACTTCTGCTGCACTGTCCTGCATGGTCTGGGCCCACTCTCTGTTCCTGAGTTGGGTTCTCAGTATTATCGGCTTGTCTGATCTTCAGACCTGCTACCTTTTTCTTGGAGAATTGAGGTTTTGCTTTATTTTTCTGAATGTGTTGATTGTCTTTGGACTTCACGCGTTCTTCCTTGTTTTCTGACCGTCCTCTTCTTTCGGATGTCTGTGACGATATCTGAAAGGTACGCGAGGGACGTGTATCATTATCTTGATATCTGTCAGGTTTTCTCAAATTATCCCTATTCCTGAGGTTGTACCTCCTTTCAGAGGGCTCCCTCTGTGGAGGAGACCTGCCTCGGGAATGAGAACGCTTCTCTTTGGAATTCTGTTTACTATTTTCCCACTTCTTTTTAGAAGAGGTAGGAGTGTTTTTAGGAAAGACCTTATCAGGACTTTCAGACAGTTGTGGTTTAACTCGTTTCCCTCCCAAACTGTCTCTGCCTAATTCTTCTTAGGATTTTTCTATTAGTTCTGGCTAGTTCTTGTGGTTGTTCTGTTACATCAAATTCCCTTCGTTTCCGGCAGATCGCCACTGATGCTGCTTCTCCTTTAATATTAGATAATATTATTGTTGAGACCTGGTCGAAATTTTTAAGTAACTTCATACCTAAATTCAGAGCAGGCTCTGCCCCGTATTTGTTTTGAATCTGTTTCAGGACATCTGGTATTACCGCCATAGACGCAATACCATGTGTTTTTGTGTAGATAGCAGCAAAGACTGTGCCCCAAGTGGTGCAGTCTTCGAGATATGGTGTGATCCCCTTTGGTAAACAAATTGTTAGAATTCTATGTTTCTCAGAAGGGCTGGTATTGGGAAATACCACTTCGATTTGAGTAATTTTTTTAGCTATCCAGAATGGAATTTGTTAACGTTTTTCTGGGCATTTTACCCATGACTGTGTGTAAAGTCTGTGGAGTAATTTTTTGTGTATTCCCCTGATGAGGGGCTGGATTTTGAATTGTTAATGGTGGTTGGACTGTGGAAGTCCGCATGACATATTGAACCAATTGTCTATAAATTTTGATTAGCTTCTTGAGTTGAGTGAGTAGATCCACATCTGACATTTCTTCAATGTCAGGATGAGGTGTGTAACCGGCTAAAATCGGCCATGTTGCTCCTGGTCTACCTAGTGGACTGAGCCTGGTAATGTGATTGTAATGTTTTAGGGCGCCTTTAAACGAGAGCTCATTTTCCTGGTATGTGAGTGGAATTTCAATATCCTCGAAAGGAATATATTCCTCTGGTCGTTCATCTTCTTTGTAGAAGTGAAACAAGTGTGTCAATGGATTTGATTCTGGGAATACTATCCATGAATAGAATACCTCTGTCTGGTGAGATTCATGTGCCTCTATCACGAAAACTGCTCTACCACCTCTTGGTGTAAGACCATGTTTTATAAGTTTTAGAGTATTGGCTCTCCTTAAATTTGGATGGATGATTTTAGCAGACCACGATTGCTTCGATGTTTTTCCGCAAAGTGGCGTGCTACAGGATACATCTGGTCGTTTTTATCAATGGCCCTTTGGTGTTCTAAGATTCTGATCTTTAGCTGATGAATGGTGCTACCTATGTAACGTAGCCCACACGGGCATACCAGACAATAAACAGCATAAGGAGTGCTGCATGTTATAAATTTGGTAATTTGCTGTGTCTTTTCAAGGTCAGGGATAGTATATGTTAAAACGCTTTTGCTGTTAGCACAGGCTTTACACCTATTGCAAGGATAAAAGCCCCACATTTCTCTCAGAGTGCCCCCTTTCTGTGGTACTTTCTCCAAATGGCTTTTCACCAACATATCACGAAGTGACCTCGCTTTCCTAAAAGTTACTAGTGGGAAAGGAGGAATGTCATCACATATGGTGCTGTCAGTTTTTAGAATATGCCAATTCTTTTTGAGCATGTTTTTTAGATGATTGGCTTCTGCAGAGTAAGGGGTGATCATTCGAAATTTACCCTTATTTTCCAAAGGTTTATCTTTGTTTTTTAACAAATTCTCCCTTGGAATACCTCTCACCCTTTGTAACGTGCTATTCAAAGTCGTGGGATTATATCCTCTTTTGATGAATCTAGCTATACTTTCTGAGGCTGCCGTTTCAAAATCTGTTGCCTTGGTACTATTCCTTTTTAGCCTTAATAGCTCCCCATATGGTATGCTATTTACAAGTTTGGGGGGATGGCTGCTAGTGGCAAATAATATTGAGTTTCCAGCAGTGGATTTTCGGTAGAGAGCTGTCTGGATGTTACCTTCTTCCACAAACACCCTCAGGTCCAGGTAGTCCACTGCCACTGGGCTCACTGTTCCTGTAAAGTGTAGATTTATCTCATTTTCATTGAGAAGGTCTATGTACCCTCGAGCCGACTCTGCTGTGCCCTGCCACATGATGAAAAGGTCGTCAATATATCGGTGCCACTCAATTACTTTGCCTGTCACATTATCATTTTGGTAGGTTCTGGGCACCTGCTCCTCCCACCAACCAACGAACAAATTTGCATAGCTGGGGGCAAAGCAGGTGCCCATCACCGTACCTGACAGCTGTCTGTAATGTTGTTCCTCAAATAGAAAAATGTTGTTCCTCAAACAGAACTCTACAAATTCTACTAACATCTGATTGTGTTCAGAGTACCGTAATTGGCGTTTGTCCAAGTAAAATCTGATAGCTTTTACCCCGTCCTCGTGATCTATACAGGTATATAAGCTGGTTATGTCCAATACCATTAGTTGATATGTGGGATCCCACTTGACATGCACGATCTTATTCAATAAAGTCTTTTGTATCCTTTATGTAAGAATCTAGCTGAGAAACAAAAGGAAATAGAAAATGATCAATAAAAGTTGATAAATGTTCAGTCAGACCTTTAAGGGATGACACTATTGGCCTACCAGGCGGGTGCTCGCTGTTCTTATGTAATTTTGGGATGTGGTAAAAGGTAGGAATCACAGGATTGGAGCTTCGTAGGAACAAATGTTCTTCCGGTCCCAACATCAGTCTCTTGTACCACTTACTGATCAATTCGTCATATTTGTTGATGCTCTTTTGATATAGTTCACCAGTTGTTTTTTGGTAGCATTCCGAATTTGATAATTGACGCAAGGCTTCATTGCAATACTGTTCCCTAGTTTGCAATACCACATTCCCGCCCTTGTCAGAGGGTTTGATGATAACTGATCGATCCTCTGTTAAATTTTGTAGTGCCAATTTTTCGGATTTGGACAGGTTACTCGATAATTTCTTGGTGGTATTTTTAAATCTGAATTTCAAAAGGTCATTAATCATAGTGTCAGAGAATCCAGTGGCATTTGAGGATTGAACAGAGATTTCGGTTTGAACGGACTTTCTTCACGTTCCTGATCAATGCCGATGTTTCTTGCCCTTTGTGCCATATCTTCAAACTGTGTAGGGTTTGTCTCACTTTCCAATCTTAGGTTTTCCAACAGTTCTATTGCAGGTAGATCTTTACCAGTTAACACATCGGTGACCGTCAATCTTGCTGTCACCCCTTTCTGTTCTTTCATATTTGATCTTAATTTGAAATATTTATGCAATTTCAATTTTCGTACAAAATTGAAAAGATCTATTCTGGTTTGTGTGTACTCTAGATGGTTGCTCGGACAGAAGGTTAGTCCCAAGCTGAGTACTCTTTCTTCAGACTGTGAAAGAGGTCTATCCGTCAGATTGACTACCGTTAGGTTGGGTGAATCTATTGTCTCTTGGTTTGTTTTTTGCGAAATCACTGAAGGATCGACTGGACAACAACACCCACGACAGCAAGGAACTCTTCAGCATCGTCAAGGAGTTCTCCAACCCCAGCACTGGCAACAATGACATCACCCCTTCACAAGATCTCTGCAACTCCCTCGCCTCGTTCTTCCACCGCAACATTGCCGTCATCCACAACAGCTTCGACACACCATCCTCGCACCCTACCGTCGAACCAACGCACCCCACTGCCACCCTACGCACCTGGACCGCAGTGACCACCGAAGACACAGCCCGCACGATGAACACCATCCACTCCGGATCTCCGACTGACCCCTGCCCCCACCACATCTTCAACAAGGCCGACTCCACCATCGCACCCCAACTCCGAGACGTCATCAACACCTCCTTCGACACCGCCACCTTCCCGGAGAGCTGGAAGCATGCCGAGCTCAGCGCCCTACTGAAGAAACCAACAGCGGACCCCACCGACCTCAAGAACTTCCGCCCCATCTCGCTCCTCCCTTTTCCTGCCAAAGCCATCGAGAAGATCGCCAACAGACAGCTTGCCGCCTTCCTCGAGATGAATGGATCCCTCGACCCCTCGCAGTCCGGTTTCAGAGTCAACCACAACACCGAGACCGCCTTCATCGCAGCCACCGACGACATCCGAGCCCTTCTCGACAACGGGGAAACAGCGGCACACATCCTCCTGGACCTCTCCGCCGCGTTCGACACTGTCTGCCACCGCACCCTAGTCCAACGCCTCAGCAACACCGGCATCCAAGAGAAGGCACTGAAGTGGATCATCTCATTCCTAGCTGGAAGAACACAGAGAGTCCGCCTCCCCCCGCTTCGTTCCGAGGCCACCGAAGTCATCTGTGGCGTCCCGCAAGGATCATCACTCAGCCCACCCTCTTCAACGTCTACATGAGACCCCTCGCAGCCATCGCACACCAACACAACCTCAACATCATCTCCTACGCCGACGACACCCAGCTGATCCTCTCCCTCACCAGAGACCCCGACACCGCCAGAACCAGCCTCCACGAAGGGATGAAAGACGTCGCCGAGTGGATGAAGAACAGCCGCTTGAAACTGAACTCAGACAAGACGGAAGTCCTCATCCTTGGACCATCACCCTCCGCCTGGGACGACTCCTGGTGGCCCCCTGCCCTGGGCACCGCCCCCAAGCCAACAGACCACGCACGTAACCTGGGCTTCATCCTGGACTCCTCCCTCTCCATGACCAGACAAGTCAACGCCGTCTCCTCTTCATGCTTTCACACCCTCTGCATGCTCCGCAAGATCTTCCGATGGATCCTGATCGAAACCAGGAAGACGGTCACCGAGGCCCTCGTCACCAGCCGGCTGGACTACGGAAACACCCTCTACGCCGGAACCACAGCCAAGCTACAGAAAAGACTACAACGCATCCAGAACGCCTCCGCCCGACTCATCCTAGACATCCCTCGACGCAGCCACATCTCCGGCCACCTGAGGAACTTGCACTGGCTCCCCGTCAACAAGAGGATCACGTTCAGGCTCCTCACCCACGCACACAAGTCTCTCCACAACCTGGGCCCCAAGTACCTCAACGACCGCCTGACCTTCCACACGCCCACCCGCCAGCTACGATCCGCTAGCCTCGCCCTCGCCGCCGTACCACGCATCCGAAGAGCCACCGCCGGAGGCAGATCCTTCTCCTACCTGGCGGCCAAGACATGGAACTCCCTCCCCATCTACCTTCGGCTGACCCAGGACCACCTCGCCTTCAGGAGACAACTCAAGACCTGGCTGTTCGAGCAGTAGCGGCCCCCTTCCCCCCAAGCGCCTTGAGACCCTTCCGGGTGAGTAGCGCGCTATACAAGTGATATGATTGATTGATTGATTGATATGTCCACCTGGATGCCCTGCCTCTTCCTCTTCCTGCCGCCACCGGCTCTTCTTGTTTTCCGTCTCCCTCTGGTGGCTTGTTTTTGCCACCCCGTAGCCAAGATTGGCGGATTATCTGGAACTCCTCGGTGTGGAACAACGAGCGGATATATAGATTATGCATCCACGAGAATGGATATTTATAAGGGAGTCAGAAAACTGAAACTCAAAAAGTTTCACATTTTAAAGAGGTCGGAAGAGACAAGCAGTATCCAAACATCAACCAGTGGACAAATGACTCACGATAACCCCAACAGATCGGACCTATCCCTTACTCAGGAACTACAAGACCTTTGGGACGGAAACTATACCCTTAATCCAGCACAAGAACCTTACAATCAGATGACAAATACACCTGCCACAAAGAATGCACTTACTCCTTTCAAACTGAAATCCAACTTTACTCCTATAGCATTACATGATTCAATTGATGCATTCTATGAAGCAGTCACCGTCAAAATAAAAAAACTAAACAAAGATACAATGATGGCTAAAAAACGTTATCGGAAAAATGAAATCATGTACAACAACCTTATGGTTAAATTGAAACACAACAAAGAGGTAGTTATTCGCAACAGCGACAAAGGAGGTAACATTGTTCTATGGTCGCAGGAGGATTATAAGACTGAAGCATTTAAACAACTGAATGACAAAGACTGTTATAGCCGCACCAACACGGCTTACCTTAAGTCAACTTATCAGGACTATTACAAAAAACTATCAGTTTGGAACAGAAATTTTTTTATCAGTGAAGACGAATTCAAATTCCTGAAAAAAGACAATCCTACGACACCGACAATTTATTTTATTCCAAAAATCCATAAAAACATCTCTAACCCGCCGGGACGTCCAATAATATCAGCAAAAGAAGGGCTCCTAGAGAATACATCCATTTATGTTGACTATTTTTTACAGGACTTTGTCAAAAAACTACCATCATATGTACGAGATACAAGCGACTTCATCAGAAAAATTCAGGGCTTCAAGTGGCAAAAAGACTATTTATTGTTGGCCCTTGATGTATCAGCGCTATATACTAGCATTCGACACTCTGACGGTATTAAGGCTATCAGACATTTCTTGTCACAACGACCTATGGAATTTAAGTCACATAACGAAATGCTTATATCCATGATTGAATACTGCCTTATGAACAATATTTTCATGTTCAATAATCTCCTTTTCCAGCAGATGAGGGGAGTAGCCATGGGGGCCAGCTTCTCTCCCAGCTACGCATGTCTTCACATGGGCTGGTGGGAGGAGCTGGTCCTCAACATTGATTACCAAAATGTAGTTGAGAGCAACATTAAGGTTTGGCGCCGCTACATTGACGATTTATTTTTGGTCTGGCAGGGAAGCATTGAAGAAGCACAACAATTTGTGAATGATATCAACTGTAATCTTTTGAATCTTCATTTTACAGCCACTATTAGCGACACTACAGTTAACTTTTTGGATACACAAGTATATGTACAGGAAAACACACTAGAAACACGCATATTCCGCAAAGAAACAGCGGGAAACTCGATATTGCATGCTGATAGCTCCCATCCACAGCATCTCATAAACAGCATACCGTATGGTGAAATGCTACGCCTGAAGCGGATATTCAGTACCATAACGGATCTGAAAGTTGCTCAAGAAGCTAGTAAAAATAGATTCTTAGAGAGAGGATACTCAATTTCCAATTCAATTCCTTTATTCGATATTTAAAAAAATATCATAAAAGTACAGATATACAATTAAAAAAAAAAAAAACAACATTCAGTTCATTACAAATCCAGTAGCTACACAGAGACCATTATCATCAATTCATTCCAAATTCACAGTTCATTCAAGGAAGTCCCCTGGTGTGCCTAAGTCTTATTGCAACTTTGATAAAATTTAAAGTACAAGCCAATGCTAGTGGGTTCTCAGATCTTTGTAAATATAAAAGAGCGACCTTAGCATGTCTAAACTTCATTTGTTTAAGAATCCTTACTAAGTATTTACGTCTAGGTATCGAATAAAAAGGGCATAGTAAAACGAAATGAAGGGTATCCTGCGGAGACCTATTGTCGCAGCCGCAGGTACCCTTCTGTTCGACTGTAACAGTAAAACCAAGCGGGTCAGCCAGTAGGTGATGTAGAAGGTTGAACCTAAATCGTGTAATTAGGAACCTGTCCTGTGCATTGTGTATGAGGGCAAGGTACGGTTCCATGCCTTCTACTGTCTTTACCATTATATGGGCGCGAACTGTAGGCTTGCTTTCCTCAAGGACCGCTCTTCGTGTAATCTCTTTTCCGAAGAACATTCTTTTAATTCTGATTTTGTCCTCGGGGACTATTGTTAGTGGGTTATAGAAAAGATCCTTACACCCTAAACTCTCCAGGGCGACCCTAACATAGTTCAGCCATGGTATGCACATTCCCTTATCCCTATCCATGCAGTCAGTAACTATTTGTCTACTCAGTCCCGCCTCTGGATTGGTCCAAATTTTTAGCCAGGCCATAATAGGTCTGATTTTGATCAGATCTTCCATATGTGCTCTACCCAATTCGTCATGGCAAATATGGGCCGGTGTACTTTGTGAGGTTTGGAGAATCTTTCTCAGAAATTTATTCTCCTCAATCTGTATTTGCTGGGTACCTACAAAACCCCACACTTCTGCCCCGTATAATACTTTGGGGCAACAGATTGAGCCATATAGGTGCATAACCTGCTCAGGGGACCACCTGCCCAGCCTGCGCCCATAACTCATTATGGCCCCTGTGGATACCACTAACTTTGACCTCCGCTCTTCAGTTAAAAGTTTAAAATTTAAAAGCCCATCAAAAAGTATACCCAGATAAGAGAAGGTTTCAACCTTTTCCATTTTATGTGTGCCTATTTTATATGAAAATCTTTTACACGGTTTGGACCCAGCCAGCATCACATAAGACTTGGTTAGGTTGGCCGATAGGTCTAAGCTGGCCATGAAGCTAACGAACCCATCTAACAGGCTCTGAAGACCTTTAGGTGTGCGGGCTAAAAGTACTGCGTCATCAGCGTACAATAGCACGGGAACTGGTCGGGAACCTAGTCTAGGGGTGTCCACATTCAATTCGCACAGTGCTCGATCTAACTCATTTATGTACAGCGAGAACAAGAACGGGGCCAAGATGCATCCCTGTCTCACCCCACTTGTGCAAGGGAAGGATGCTGTCGTATCGCCCTCCAAGTTAAAACGCACTTTAGCAGAAGTGTTCCAGTGAAGTGCTCTTAGAATATCCACTAGGCCCTGCTCTACCCCTAATCTAATCATCAGAACCCAGAGCTTTTCCCTGTTAACATGGTCAAAAGCGGCTGAAAGGTCCATGAACCTCAGATATACCGCCTGATCACTTGCAATAGTATATTTGGCCACTATTAAATAAAGGTTCAGGCATTGGTCTGTTGTTGATTTTCCGCTCCTGAACCCATATTGCAAATCCGTGATTATTTGATGTTCAGTGGCCCAGTCTAATAGGCGATTCAAAACTACACGCCCCAAGACTTTAGCTGTCACATCAATTAGGGATATGGGGCGGTAACACTGTGGGTCTTCCTTTTTCCCTTTTTTAAAGATTGGAACTATTGTGGCCTCAGACCAAGATCGTGGCAAACCGGTTTCAATTCCTGTGTTTATTACTCTTGTGAGGATTGGGGCCCAGAGCTCAACCCTACTTAGGTAGAGGTCAGGAGGGATTCCATCCGGGCCAGGGGCTTTATTTTTTGTAAGACCTTTAATGCCCTCTACTATTTCCTCCAATGTAAATTCGATATTAGATACCCATGGGCAAAGACTTCCATCACCCCTCGAGTTCTCATTCGAGTGATTGTACAGTAGTTCAAAATGTTTAGACCATTGCTCTGGGAGAATTGATGTGCCAATTACTGGGGCAGCGGTATCCTGGAAACAGGGTTTATTAATTATTTTCCAGAATGCACTTGAATCTCTTCTATCGGCTGCATCCCGCAAATCTTCCCATGCCTGTGTTTGCAATGCCAGTTTCCTTTGTTTGATTGCCTTTTTATATGCAATCCTACACTGTGCAATATCCCTCTTGTTTTTTGGAACTATTTTTAAACATTCTTTTAGCTCTTTATGGGCCCGGGAACAATTTTTGTCAAACCATCTAGGGAAAGTCTTGACTACCGGTTTCGAAGATGATTTAAGTAAGCCATCTATAAGGTGTGCCATAGACTCAAACGCTTTGACCACAACAGGACCTTTAAGTGATGAATCTAAGCACACCCCAAACATCTCTTTGCCTTTCTCTATTAGGGATTTATAAAAGGCCTCCCCATCCACTTTTGCCCATCTAGATACAAGCGACTTCATCAGAAAAATTCAGGGCTTCAAGTGGCAAAAAGACTATTTATTGTTGGCCCTTGATGTATCAGCGCTATATACTAGCATTCGACACTCTGACGGTATTAAGGCTATCAGACATTTCTTGTCACAACGACCTATGGAATTTAAGTCACATAACGAAATGCTTATATCCATGATCGAATACTGCCTTATGAACAATATTTTCATGTTCAATAATCTCCTTTTCCAGCAGATGAGGGGAGTAGCCATGGGGGCCAGCTTCTCTCCCAGCTACGCATGTCTTCACATGGGCTGGTGGAAGGAGCTGGTCCTCAACATTGATTACCAAAATGTAGTTGAGAGCAACATTAAGGTTTGGCGCCGCTACATTGATGATTTATTTTTGGTCTGGCAGGGAATCATTTAAGAAGCACAACAATTTGTGAATGATATCAACTGTAATCTTTTGAATCTTCATTTTACAGCCACTATTAGCGACACTACAGTTAACTTTTTGGATACACAAGTATATGTACAGGAAAACACACTAGAAACACGCATATTCCGCAAAGAAACAGCAGGAAACTCGATATTGCATGCTGATAGCTCCCATCCACAGCATCTCATAAACAGCATACCGTATGGTGAAATGCTACGCCTGAAGCGGATATTCAGTACCATAACGGATCTGAAAGTTGCTCAAGAAGCTAGTAAAAATAGATTCTTAGAGAGAGGATACTCTCTAAAAATCATTGTAAAGGCTATTTCCAAAACAATGGCAGTTGATAGGGAGACTCTATTGCTAGATAAACAAATAACAAGCATCCCCAAAAGAACCACAGAAACTGTGAACACCAATAAAAAGGAAGAGGTTTGTCTCATTATGAGCTTCAGCAGACAACATAAGGCGATCCACAAAATTATTCAATCATGCTGGCCACTTGTATTATGTGACCCGGTTATAGGACCCCTGCTACCGCAGAGGGTGTCCATTACCTATAGTAAGGCAACGTCCATGAGAGACTGCTTGGTATCTACAAACCCTGAAATCTTGGAGAAGAGCTCATGGTTACAAACACATAAAGGCTTCTTTAAATGTAAGGTATGCAAAGCCTGTACCTATGGAACTAACACCTTGACATACACCACTCCTTTTTCCAATACTAAGTACAAAATATCTAAATTACTCACTTGCAAAACGGAATTTGCTATTTACGTTTTGACATGCCCATGCGATTTAAAATACATTGGCAGTACAAAACTGCAAGTGCATAAACGCATTTTACAACATCTTCGCGCAATCACCAATGAAGATAGTACATATCCGGTGGCTAGACTTGTTTTGTTCAAGAACAGCATTATTACAGGCTGTGTGCGTACTGCAGGCTGTGTGTGCTGATGCTACAGGGGCCATTTCCTGAATGTGTTTTAACATCTAATATATGTTTTTTTACTGTGCTGAGTTTTATTATGGATACTGCTTTCTTGCATGCACAATCGGAGGCGGTAGCCTTCCGTTTCTCCGTTGGCACCCATTTTGGTGTTGGAACTTTCTGGGGGGAGTTCACGGTCTAGTTGGTTCATGCCCGGCGATTTTGGGCTTGGCAGTAGAGCAGACGTGCAGCGGACGTGCAAAGCAGGCGTGCCTAAGGTAAGCCCGTCTGTACCCGTCTGTGCCCAGTGCCTCTTCACAACCAGATGCTGTCAGGTATGACTCAGATCAACTCCGGCCACTTTGGCTAGAGATTCTAGAAGACTGTGCAAAACATGTGGGGCATATTATCAAGAATAGAGTTAAAATTATCGCCGCTTTAGCGGCAGGAAACTGACGCTAAAGCGGCGATAATGAGCTTGATAAAATGCCCTTGAGAATTCCAATAGAAACCCAGGTTCACACCAGAACATGGGCTTCCATTGGAATTGTCAAGGGCATATTATCATGCCCGTTATTGCCGCTTTAGCGGCAGTTTGCTGCCGTTAAACCGGCGATAATTTTAACGCCGTTCTTGATAATATGCCTCGTGGATCCTATGGGTGTTCCAATGTCCTGTAACCAATACACATTGAAGCTTCTATCTCAAAACCCTTATGAAACAGGTAGCCCTCTTCTAACTAGCCACACAGGAGTATCAAGGAGACCACCAGTGAACCCTTTCTGTGTTTCAGTATCAACTGTCGCTCTTTACCTAAACATCAACAGAATCTGTTTGAATTTCTGGAAGAAATATCCCCAAATGCTGTGTCTCTTACGTAGACTTGGCTTAATGAATCGTCCACTCCAGATATAATGTCCGCCTTCCCCCTAGTTACCTGATGGTAAGAAGAGATAGACAACACAAGACAAGGGGCGGTATTGCAATCATTTTTAAAAACAGTATTTCCTGTAAAATTGAAAATCTCCCCTTGGAAGATTGCAAAGCGTGTCTCTTTTCAGAATCCCTGTCATGTAAATAATGATGTCAGGAGCATTAACTATCGTCCCCCAGGATATGCAGATGCATGGTGTACTAACATTATGGATCTTTTATCCTTGCACATCCTCAGAAGTGCTAATTTTACTCTTTTGGATGATCTAAACATTCAGTTAGACGACCCCTCCTGCAGACTGGGCTCAACTCTTATCGAAGACTTGAATGCTCTCAACCTCATACTCCACAACCTCACTCCAACGCACAAGGCGGGGCATTTGTTAGACCCTATTTTTTCTAATATGGTAGGACTGACTACAGCAGCCCCTGTTCCATGTATTTGGTCCGACCACTTAGCTGTCCCATTCTCCATCAAGAAGTCCCAGCAACTGACTACTGGCGCCATGAAATCTACAGCCAAATATAGAAACTGGCACAATTTGGATATGCAAGGGCTTAGTTTAATAGATAATTGGCTGAAGGAGGCTTTAGATGTCTCCCTGCCGTTGAGGGCAAAACCTAGCAATAAAATACATCCACCATGGTTTAATGACACACTTTATTTAGAGAGGGGGAAATGTAAAAGCCTGGAAAGATGCTGGGGAAAAAACTATGAAACAGGAGCAAAAATTAATTATAAACTAGCGCTTAAGGAATATCCTGTCCTCTGCAGAAAAGCAAAAGCTGTGTAATACTCAGAGAATATTTCTAGGGCCCAGAATTGATCAAACACCTTATTTGAAGTCATCAAGGAGCTTGCAGATTCCAGTAAACAGTCCCCAGTTGCTAGTCTGTCTCAGCCTCAGTGCTCAAAACTAGCACAATTTTTCATTAGCAAGGTCATTACCATTCAAACATAGAGAAACTTAAGACAAAATCCTAACTTCTGTGAATGCCAAAAGTAGTAAGTTTAGGATTTTGTCTTAAGTTAGTTCTGTGAATCGGCCCCTGTAAGTCTAGAGCTATTAAGGAGAATTTAGACACTACTCCTCAATATGCCTCTACACAATTTCCACCCCCACCCTGGATACACTACAGCTTGCCCAAGTGATGGAGGCTTGGCCTCAGAGGGACTATGAGGGTTTCCTGGTGATTCTACGGACCATTAAGTCTGGATCTCCCTTGGACATTAAAGAGGGCCATATGCCACAAGCATGGAAACATGCCATGGTTCTTCCATTATTAAAAAAGCCTAATCTTGACCCTCACATCTGGGCTAACTACAGGCCTATGTCTTTGCTGCCAATCTTTGTTAAGATTTTAGGAAAACATGTAAATGATAGACTGGCAACCTATACGGAATCTTACCATCTTCTCCACCCGTCTCAATCGGGGTTCAGAAGGGGTCTTGGAGTCAGCCCTATTAGGAGTCACGGAGCACTTAAAATGTCTGCTGGATGAGGGGAATATGGTAGCTTTGATATTGCTAGATCTGAGCGCAGCATTTGATACAGTGTCCCATGCCTTCTGCTGGATAGACTGACATTAATTGTTGTGAAGGGTACTGTTTTTGGTTGGCTAGCTTCTTTCTTAAAAACAAGAACCTTCCAAGTATTTTCTGCAAACTCTCGCTCAGAGACACAGACCCTCACGTTAGGAGTTCCCAAGGGTTCGGCATTGAGTCCCTTGTTATTTAACCTTTATGTCCGTCCATTGGCAGATGTGGTGGAGAGGTGTGGGCTCACACTTCACTCGTACGCCGATGACACCCAAATTGTCTTTTCATTGACATCCCATCAGGAACCTTATGCTAAGTCAATCAACCATGGTCTCAAACAGATTTCTGCATGGATGGACGGCAATCTGCTCAAATTGAACAGGGATAAAACTAAGGTCTTGATCATGGGAAACAATCCACAATTATGGGGTCTGGAATTTTGGCCTGTTTCCCTAGGATCTGTTCCCACTGTCTTTAAAAGTAAAAGCTTGGGTGTCTGGCTCGATTAAGCTCTGTATATGTGTCCCCAATAAGCCATAGTGACATCAACCTGTTTCGCAGTCATGAAGTGGGTAAAATAAATCGGTCGGATTATTCCTCATCCAGCGATGAGGGTGCTAATCCAGGCTCTCATCCTTTCTAGGCTGGATTATGGTAATGTTTTGTACCTGGGGGCAGACAAGGCAGCTATCCGTCGACTCCAGGTGCTACAGAATGCTGTGGCTAGGCTTCTCACTGGTTCTTCAAAAAGGACCGCGGCCTCCCCTATTTTGAGGGATTTACATTGATACCGATCGAAAAAAGAATACTTTTTAAAACCCTTTGCTATATGTTCAAAGTAAAGGCTGGGCTTGGTCCTAAATATATTCAAGAGTTGGTTTCCTTATATACTCCCTCTCATAATTTGAGATCTGCCTACCAGGAACATTCTCGTGTACCAAGAATACATCGGGTATGCTCAGGTGGCGCTCCTTCACATATTTGGGTCCAAAACTGTGGAATGTCTTACCTCAGTATTAGGAACTGTACTTCCTTACTGCAGTTCCGCACATTTTTAAAAACATGGCTTTTTTAATGGTAGTTTCTTCAGTAATGCCACTGTAGTACTAAGCGCCGGGAAACCTAAGGGTATCTGTGAGCTTTACAAATGGCAAACATAAATAAATTCACATTTAGGATACTTCCAATTCAGCAGATATATTACTGTATCAGTAATTTTAGACATCTATTTTTAAAACCATGACAACAATAATAGAACATTCAATGGCCCTCACATCCCCACACAGCTTCCAGTTATCGATGAGATTACATTCCACACACAGCTCTATTACATTGCATATTGTATCAAGAAGGGCAGTAATTAGAACATCCTGTTAACATCAGATTGGGGCACTGCTGGGTTGAGCCACTCCCCTTGGTCCTTCTCTGTTTCCCTGATCGTGTTGTAAGCTTCACCCCGTGGCCAACACATCCGGCATCATTACTCCCCAGGCAAGCAGCACATTTGGTAATTTCTCATCTTTCCTCATTCTTCTCATATGTTCCTCCTCTACAGTGGCCCATACCCTCATATCTCCCACCCACTTATCCCTAGTGTTAGCTTCAGTGTTCATCCAGTGAATCGCTATGCCTCCATTTGCTACCGTTAATCAACAGCATGGTAAATCATCTGCTGAGCTTCCATTTCAAGTCTCTGGGCAATACTCCTAACAGACATCGACTAATTGTCAATGGGATATCCCATCCAGTAGCACATTTAACCTGCTCTACAATCTCTCCCCAATATGTTGCCACTAGCGGGCAGTGCCAAACCATATGCAAAAAGTCGGCCTATGGGGCTGCACACTTGGGGCATCGATAGTCCTGACCTATTTATCCACCCTTTCCCATAGCTCTCCCATTTTTTGACGCTAAGTATTCCATTTCTTCAGACCTGTTTGGTATGTAATGAGTGTCGTTTCCAATGTCAACAATTCGCGTTCCTGTCTTATGAAGTCCTCCTCCAATTTACACTCTATACCAACTACTGCGGACATGCATACCCTCCTAAGGACTACCTTCATGGCATCCCACTCCCCAGCTCTACTATTCATTGACTCTGACTTTATTTGTGTCAGCTCCCTGTACACCAGTTCTCAGAATATCAGGTCAGTAAGTGTATCCGTTTGTATTTTCCATAGTGGTATTCTAGGTATTGGTCTATGTGGTGTATACGTGATCAATAATGGGCAGTGATCTGACAAATAACACGCCAGATATTGGGCATCCGTAACTCTATGGGTGGCTGTCACTTGTAAAAGTAAATAGTCTAGATGGCTGTATGTGTCTGTCGCCAGGGTATGGCATGAATATGTACACTTTTTTGGATTTCTCTGCCTCTAAATATCTATCAATCCAAGGCTACTCTGCACCTGTTGCAATTCCGCCACTGCCTTAAGTTTAGTGTCCATTCGGGTGGATATCTATATATCTTGCCATTTAAAAAACAACTGTAGTCCCCCACCATTTTAACCTCTACTTCAGGAGTGATACACACATTCCCAAGCATTGTACCCAAAATGTCTCCATCGTCCGTATTTGGGGCATACACATTCAATACTGTGTATGTCAAGTGTAACCTCCCATATTGGCCTTCAGTATCTAAATATGTCCTTGTAGACCTGAAAGGGTCTCCGGGCGCCACCCATATTAATGCACCTCTGTCATAACCAGAGTAGGAAGTAGCGAACATTTGTCCTCGCCATCTTCTCTTAACACACTTCATACAATCCCCCTCATAGATGAGTTTCCTAGAGGAATGCATTTAATACTCCATATCTCCACAGGTATGCATAAATCCGATTACGTTTAACATAATTATTTAGTCCACGGACATTTCATGTCACAAATTCATATCCACTTCCCTTCACCCCAGATATGTGAAATTGTCAGGGAAATGATCAACAACAGGTGGTAGAACGGATAGTCTATAGTAGTACTGTATAGACAGCATCATTGCGGAAGCCATTTCCTCCCCCAGAACAATCAACAATGTAGCATTCTGAATAAAACAAGTCTGTAATATTTTACCCACTTCCCCCCATAGGCAGTAGCTGCCCATCACTCCCAGCTCAACAGTTAGCAGTAGGACAGGAAACCCCACCACAAAACACCACCCAATCCCTTATTTCTCAACTAGTAACAACTGTGAAATCTGACCAGCCCACCAAACCCACAACCTTTCGCGAATCCCTTAGGGGACCTCTGCAATGGCTTAAGGTGTGGCAACTGGACCGTCCTGTTTTAGTCACAGTGACTCAACTGGCATGCTATCTTTATAATCGGATATCAGCAAATACCAGTGTGACAATGAGCTCCCTCGATAGAGAAGAATTTAGAAAGACGGATAGTGCCAAGAGCAGCAACAATCCATTCTTCCAAGAATAGTTCCGCTGAGGATCACTCCACCTTCTCCAGGACTCCAAGGAACCACAGATTATTCCATCTCGATCTCCCTTCAGCATTGTCTACTCGTTCCTCCATTTGGTACACTTTAGAATGGAGGGTTGCCACTGTATCCTGTAGTGTCTGTACATTCTGATGGAGTGATACAACCTCCCCCTCTGTATTCGTAACTCTCTCGGCAAATTTGCGGAGACTGAGACGTAGATGATTAATGTCCATTGCCATACTGCCCATCTAGGACTCCAGGGCCAAACATGAGCCTTGTATGGCCTCAAGGATTTCCACCTTGTCCCGTGCCTGCACACTCTGCTCACGACCCAATAGGTCTCCTCATCCCCGTTCTCTAGTTCCAGGGACAGTATATTGTACTATGTTAGGAGTCTGAGCACCCTTCTGTGGTTTTATCTTTCACCATTTGTGAGCCAAGATGAGCCTACAACAACAGACTGACTGTCTGAGTTATTTTGTTTATTCGTTGTTTTCGTAAGCAGATGGGTTTGATTCAACGAACGGTCAAGGACCCGCCACCCAAAGCTACCAATATTTTCCTCTCCGTTCAATATTGCACTGCAAGGTCCATACCACGCATCTGATTATACCATCCAGTGTGGCACTCCTGCTGAACTACCAAGCAATTATACAATCTGCAAGCAATGTCATAAGAAACACATGCACAATCAGTTCCATGAGTTCAAACACAGTGCCTGAGGCTGGCCCCTACCAGCTGGTTCCCAGTATATTCTTCCTTGGTCTCCTTTGGTATTCACAGGGCCTTGCACTTTTTCCACCCGACAGGGGCTAGCTCATAAGCTCATCTGCATGGCAGCTGCAGGCTACACTCCACTTCAGGACCTCACCTGCAGGGTCTTTCAATCATGCCAGCTATCCCCATCCTCGAGCAGGCCTCTCTCCTGGGCTCATAATTAACATTGTCAGCCTGGAACACAGGAGGCACACCCGGCCTGCCATGAGGACACACCGCTGTAGCAGGGCACGTCACTTTGGTGCTGCCATCTTGTGTCAGGCCCAACCAGCTGTTTATCAATATTTTGTAGCTGCAGGGCCTCTATCACTGTGTAGCAGGACAGCGGGTGGAACGCTGGTCCCAGGCTGTCCGCTCATTGTTATGGTAGCCCCAGTTCCCCCGGCAAGCACTCCCACCACAGATACAGTAGTGCCGACCGCAGGGCGGGCTCAGTCACAATTCAGGCCAGCAACATTCCTTCACTCGTGCCTCTTCAATGGCAATAGCTGGAGCCCTACAGTCTCTCTGGAGCCTGCGCCTCAGACCACTACCCCCACCTTGGGCAGTGAGTCGCATCCGGCAGGCACCAGCTCCTCTGCCCCACATCAGCTACTGCCTCACTCCGAACTCTAAACAGGGGGGCGCGATATTTCAGTTTATAGTCCACGTCAGTATATGAGGGCCACCAACAATTTGATCTGTCTCCAATTCTCCGTAGACGTGGACCAGGGTTTTCCTGACCCTCACTTCATACGCCTCACCATAAGTCCGACATCGTCATGCCAGGCATGTACTGCTCTGCTCTGATTTTCTTTCGGTTTTTGTTTTTGAAGGAACAGGGCGCGGAGGGCCAGCAAGGGGTCGTCCACTATTCATGCATCATTTCAGTGGCATTTGGAATAATTTCATATACAGGTTTCGCCAGGATATTGCAGGATATTTGTATCGAGCAGGAGCTTAGCACTAGCATGTCTACTCGGCCATCCTGTCAAGCCACGCCTTGATTTACTCTCCAATGTTATAATAATTAATTAAATGTACTTCATAACAAGTCATTAAAGCATTCAGTATTAATAAAAATTACTTTAAAACACATAACAAATGCATTAGTACACATACAGCCTTTACAACCTTTCTAAGCAACCCAGACAATAACAAACAAAAATAACTTAAGCATGAATAAAAAGCATGAATTTAGGATTTTAGATGAATCCAATATGCAATCCAGGAATTGAGGCACAGTCTACTCTTTAAAAACCAAATAGGAAAAATTACAAATAAAAACGAAATCATATTAAAAAACGTAAAGTAAAAATACATCAATGTCACAATTCAAAGAAAATCATAACAATCTGAAAGATTTTTCTAAAAACGGAAATACCAGAGCACTGAATAATGTAAACCAAATGAGAAAATACAGTTGATACTAAAAGAAAAACAGCACATTCAAAACTGCTCCTCCAAAGAAAATCAACAGCACCTAAAGGCATAACAATACAAACACCTAACCTTACATTCAAATTATGTCCCAAATACCTAGTAAATACAACAAAGTATCTAAGAACAACTCCACAGTGCATTGCAGTCAACCTAATACACTGTATCAAAAATAATTCCACAAATATAAGGAAAGAAAAACTTAAATATGCAAACCAAATATGACAAAAATCCTCAATTGTATTTAACAACAATCACCATGTATATATAAGATCAATAAGAGCATAATTGTAACATCACTACCTATATTTTACAGAAAAATGTATGCGCAACACATTTGACGATGTACTATGGGCCTAGCCTGCCCATTCCAAGAGACAGACAAGGATCATAAGTTCACATCCAGACGCCTCATCTCCGGGCCACATGAATACTGCTATTCACCTACATGGGTAGGAAATCACATGTCTCCTGATACACATTAAGGAGCCCTTTATCCTCTTCTTTATGCCACTGGCACCAAGGTAAATATCTATTTCACTTGAATTTGACATGCCTCCAGATGTGACACACATAATGAAATAAATAATAATGGTCCAAAAGTCCTGATGGCTTTCTTCTTACAATATCTTTATTCTCTTCCCATCATAGACATCATCAACTCATCATAAAATAATTTTTGATTCGCTTGTGACATTTCATAGTTCATTATGATTTCCATTCCACTGCACAGTTGACCCGTGTTTTGTAGAAATTACAGCTTTATCAAGGCTACAAGCAATACAAATGCCAATCAATATACATGACGTACCTAAGATTGTCAGAGACATTTACATATATGACAGTGAAATCATCGAGACAAGATTATATTCTAACACACACATTCATACATATTTCTTTTTCTGATAATAAGTATCTGTTAATAAATATCAAACCAAGTAGTGGTCACATTCACCAGAATCTTCATGATCAAAATAATTTCCACTCCATAATCTCTTTCATTTATTTCACATAATGAAACCTTAGTCAAGAGAATATCTCAATCACATTATAGCTTCTTAGTCAAACCAAAACATCTTCTTCTCTGCTATTGCCTATTATTTCTTTTACCCTATTATTCAGCTCTTATTTCCTACAGGGTTCCAAATGTATATTATGATTTCTAATCTCTATAATGATTAAATTTGTCAGTTTCCTCTAATCAATGTAATATTCAATTACTTGCATTTGCCATTAGTTTTAAGAGAGTACTGATATACCAATTAATTCCATTACAATCAAATCATATCATCAACACCTTTTGTATTGCTGCCTCCTACCCATTTCTCATGCCCATTAATCTTAATATTCTTGACAGTTCTGCTACCCATTCACAGGTTCCCATTCTCCAATTCATTATGTCCTTATAAATTTGTATACTTACGCTCATTTTAATTAGTTAACAGAGCTCACCTTAGATTTTATTATGAACAATGAATCTAATTATTTTAGAGTACCTCGATTGTTTCTATCCTCATTAATTGCATCTGTTTTTTAATTAACATTTCTGTTCTTATTTCCCAATTTGTGCATGATAATATTTTCAATAACATAATAATGGCGTTGTGTAAAAGTTGCAAGTATTATTCCCTAGGCCACGTCATCTTCATTAGACTTTAGAACACATCCAAATCTCCACTTACTACTGACCATTGATGGCAACACACTCACTTTATATGTTTTCCATAACATTAGGGTGCCACTTTTAATCTGATTTTATAGCAAACATAGTTTTCCGCCTTTATATGATCCACACTGTTCAAGCCACAAATAGATACAAGGGGAACACGTTACTCCCCACACTGTAGAATAGTCAGTACTCATTGTTACCTCAATTTTGCTTTGTGTGCTCTATCCAGGAATTAGATGCATGAAAAAAGACTACTCATTTAATCTCTTTTTAGTATCTAAACACAAATGATTATTAACAGCTTGAACGGTATATCCCTGCTTATGAGAATAGAGGATCCCCAGAATGCTTCTTGAAGATGTAGCAAGTAGGAGATCAATGTGTTAGTTCCCATACAGAGGGGTTTAAAATCAAGTCATCATTTATTACAGACTCAAACCTTGACAAAGTCATTGCCATATTTTGTGACTTGATGCTAGATGATTTAGATTTGTACTCAATATATACTCATGATCACCAATAGGAATTCTAGACAGTAGTTGTCTCTCTGCCAATAGAAATTAGTAACAAGCACAAATAAAAATATCCTTTTAGATTTACCTAGAAACTAAAACTTCATGACTATTCCAAAGATAAACCGTGGCAGTGCAATATAGTGACAATGGAAGCAGTGGAGAAACGCAAAATGATGGGGTCCCCTACAAAATGTGATGAGGGGCCCCTGAGGATTGCATATCTCACGGATATTCAGTTGACTTTTGCTGACTAGGGCCCCCCAAATAGCTGGGGACTCTTTGCAGTGTTGGCGGCCCCTGCGCTGCAGGGAGCCTGCATTACACCCCAGATGGAAACCTAAAAACCTGACTAACTAACATCTGGAAGATACACATATTCAGGCAACCTCTCTAATATGGACAACATAGCTGAGAGAAATCTAGAAAAATTAGGCATTAACATCTATCACACAAAAGAGCTAACCTAAAAAAAACAAAAGACGAATATCAACATTAACTCAGACACTGTCCACAGTCCAGTCAAATCCATGGACCTCTTTCACACAGCATTCATAAAGATCTTGACAAAGCCTTCCACAAGAAAAACCAATGTCTCCAGAATGTGGACAGCCATTTAAAACCTCAAAATGCTGATCTAAAGAAACACGATGAAGGAGGTAATATTGTTATCCTTCACACAGATGATTAAATTGAGGAGGCAGAATAGCAGTTACAGGAAACTACCTCTTTTATAAAACTAGACCATGAACTAACAACCAATATTCAACTATTTCATGTTGAGACATTTGGACACCTAGTATAACAAAGGTTATTTTGTCCTTGGAAGAAAAAAAAACCTTGAGGACCCTACCATGGGGTGCAGGGATTAACACCCCCTCCCATTTCCCTATGGGAGCATGTACTACGGCCGGTTTACGGCCATACCACTTGTTTCCATAGGGAAATGTCAGAATGTGACCGAACAGTGTTCGGTTGCATCCTAATCAGGCTGACTGGAGGTCGGCCTGGACTGCCAACTGGACCTGGTCCTGTTTCCGAGATGATGCCCACCGACAACGTAATAGGCCACTAAGTGTAAACTGTATGGAGAGTAAAACAATTATCTTAGACATGCTGGGCCTGAGCATACAAAACAATTTCCTTACATTCAATGGAGACATCTACCTATAGCAACGAGGTGCTGCTATGGGAACCAAATATAGTCCACTGTGTGCCTGCCTCTATATAGGGAAGGTGGAAAGATATTGATTATTGAATGATGAGTCTTCCAACTATATCCCACAAAATAATCCATTCAGGGAGTTGTAGTGACAACATCTTACACATATGGCAAGAAGATAGGTCACCACATAGAATACATAAAAAAAAATGACAACAACAATAACATCAACCTAACATACCTCAAGGCATCAAGTTGAATAATATAAAAAGAATCATGTATGTTAAAGATAACACTGTACAAATGAAATCCCAGATTTTCAAAGCATGGCAAATCTGGAATTGCATAGAATCCATGGAACACCTACCAGCTTGAAATGTAATGGAACGCAGTGCATGCCATTGTGTTGTGTTACATATCTTTACAAAACCACCCAAGTGGCCCAAATCACCCCTTGCATGGCTTTGTAAATCTTACTAAAGCCTTTGCATTGTCATTGTGTTATCTTGCACGATGCAAGAACAAAGCAAAGGCTTAGAAAATCTGGGCTGAGGTTTCTTGTCTAAATGCATGTGCTTAATTATGTATTAATATAGTAGTATTTCCTTATCTGTTTCATAAACAATCCCAATAATTAAATGCAGCAACTTGAGGACAGCAAACCAAAAATTGATGTCCAATTGGAGGTTTACTGTAATTTAAATTTTCTCCATATGCATAGATGGCTATACTAGTTTTTCAGTTCTCCATTTAAACATGCCACAGTCATCAAACCTAGTTATTAGGGTACTGCCATAACATTCTGGTACCAGTATAAACAATATCTTTATTAGTAATTTTCAAAACTTTAGATAGATAATACAATAAGGCCTTCAACTCAACTTTGCCATTATCAGCCAGTGACAGAATCAATGTCCACCCCTGTTAGACCTGTCAGCCCTTTGGGTGGTCCCTCCTCATCATTATTTATTTTGTCCCACTTTTGCCTCAAACCCTGTTTGAATTTTTCCTTTTTGGGAACCACCAGACTTTTTAGTGTTGCTGCAGATTCAGGGAGCCATTTTATCTACCCCTGAAACTTCTGTCTGAGGGCCTGGAGCACAAAATGGTGGCCACCTGTGACATCACCAGCACCCACTGGAACCTACTAGCACCTTCCAGAACATTCCAAAACCCTGTGACAGTTGGAGGCGGTTTAGAATGTTGGGAAGCTAAGACAGAGAGTTGGCAGTTGGAGCTGGCAGTTGGCACCTGACTGGTGAAGGGAGAGCAGCAGAAACTTGAAGGAGGAAGGAGTGAAGCAGCAGGGGTGGAAACTTGTGCCTGGAGTGGGGTCCATAAACCCACCCTTGATACTAGTCCCTACTGACTGAGCCCAGCCTGGAGCCCTGTGTGGGAAGAAGCAAGAAAAACCATCTTAAGGACCTGGACAGCAGGAACAGGCCTTAGAAACAAAGAACAGCAAGATCCTGACCTGGATACTGGTTTCCCTGGAGTCCGACGTCGAGAAGCTAGAGACCCGGAGCCCGAGGTGGAGAAGCGGCGCTGACTGGAAAAGCAGACGTCGTACCCGGAGCCGCCAGAGGTCGAGAGAGGGCGCCGACGGAGGTCGTGAGGAGTACCAGAGGTCGAGGAGGAAGTCACCCGAGGTCGAGTGAGCGGCGTCGACGGGGGAGTGAAGTCCGCCCTCCGGAGTCGCCGGAGACCGAGGTGAAGCGTGCCGGAGGTCGGGAGTGGAGATCGCACTCCGGAGTCGCCGGAACCTGAGGAGAGGAGCACCGGAGGTCGGGAGTGAGGTCGCACTCCGGAGTCGCCGGAACCTGAGGAGAGGAGCACCGGAGGTCGGGAGTGGGGATCGCACTCCGGAGCCGCCGGAAGTCGACATCGAGCCAAGGCCGGCCGACGTCATCGAACCTGAGGTCGCCATCGGACCGGAGCCGCCCGAAGTCGACATCGAGCCAAGACTGCCCGACGTCATCGAATCGGAGGTCGAGATCGAGCCGAGGCCGCCGACATCGATCCGGAACCGCCTACCGGCGTCGTCAAGAACTGACATTGTGCCGAGGCCGCCGACATCGAACCGGAACCGCCTCACGGCGTCGACACGACTCCAGCAGCGTCGGAGCTTCAGAAAAAGGGCAGTAAGTGGAATAGAGGGCGCCTAAGGCCCTGTGGAATCCTAAGAGACTACTCTAGGGGTTAGAGAGGTGCTGGAACCAGCTTGATTGTGCCAGGGGTGAGCTGAGACTAATTCAGAGGGGTTGTGTAGAGTGAGAGAGCCAGGTCTCTAGTATTCCCCCCTTGATCTACCTCAGTTTAGGCCTCAGCCTTGTCCAAGCCAGGGAGTAGACACCCTCAAGCCATCCACCTAACCACAAGCTGTGCCTGGGCCAAATCAGCCCATAGAAATCTAAATGTGATCTGATTCTATAAGTGTCACTGTCAGCTTTTAATTATTTATTGAGAGCACTGTATTTATTGTATTTAACCTATTTATTGCTCCACTGTATTTATTGTTCCACAGTATTTATTGTCGCACAATATTTATTGGTTTGCAGTATTTATTGCCTCAGAATATTTAATTGCCTGTATGTTTTGCACTTATATTTATGCCTTAATTATTTATGATCACCCCTATTTATTGAACCATTAAGCCAGTATTTATTTGACCTGCACTATTTAAAAAGCCTTGTATATTGTGATTGTGTTATTATTTATCTAATCAGCAACTAAGAGAAAAAGAAGATAAACAGAGATATTTTCATAATTTTTACGGTGTAGAGTCGTTTTTGGAACGGATGCACGCATGGTTATTGTATGGGTATGACGTATGCTTAGCACGGTGCCTGATTCCTGACCACTCGAGCCAAGCTACCACGGTATGTCCTGGAAAGACTCCGTTACCACCAACCCTTTCCGGTGTGGGAGTGGAGTATTTCCAACATTAATTGGTGTTCAGTGGTGGGATAGAGCTGTGCCTACGTATACTCAACAATAACTGTGGGTAGTCCATAGGCCTACATCGGGAGTTTTCTCAAAGCGGCCTTCCTAATTGTGGGTTTTTGTTTTTTCCAAATTTACTCTGGTGGTGGGAGGAGGTATTATATAAGGTACCCCCCTGCATAGTTACTGCAAATAACTGTCCTCTGACCTGAGTGGGCAAGATGGAGTTTGTACTGGAGAATTTAGAAACGTACACTGTGGCCCAACTCAGGGAGTTTTGTCAGCGGGAGGGGGTGTATTGTCCCCCAGGAGCAAAGAAGGGTGCACTCCAAACCAGCTTAAGGGCTTGGGGGGAGGCACGCCGAGAAAGCAAGGCTGAGGAGGAGGACAGGGATAGAGAGCCCGACAGTGAGGGAGCTGGTTTGTACCAACCTGAGGTGGGGAACCTGTCAGCGGGGCCCAGGACACTTTCCAGGAAGGGCAGCAGTGCCTCTAGCGGTGGCTTGTCTGAAGTGGAGTTAACAGACCGGAGGGAGAAAAGACAGCTCACATGGGACTTAGCAAGGCTGGAGAAAGAGAAGGAGGAACAGAGGATGGCTCATGAGATAAGGCTGAAAGAGATAGATCTTCAGATCCTGAGAATCGGGGCACACCCTGTACCTAACGGTGGCAGCGAAGAACGAGAGTACACCAGGGAACCCAAACCCTACCTGCCAAAGGACATAGTAGCTAGCTATGGGGCGGGTGACGATATCGCCAAGTGGCTAGCGGCCTATGAGGTCTCGTTAAGGGCCCATGGGGTTCCAGAGAAGTACTGGGGAGGGGGATTGTACAAGTACATGCCTCCAGCTGGTAGGGATGCATTATTGGCCCTCGAGGAGGATGAGCAGACCCACTACCCGACCATGAAGCTGGCGCTCATAAGAAAGTTTGGACTAACACCCGAAAAGTACAGACAGAAGTTCAGGGGTAGTCACAAACTGGGCACACAGAATTGGGTGGACTTCCTGGACTATGCAAAGAAGGCACTAGAGGGTTGGATTCAGGGCAGTGAAGTGAGGAACTACGAGGGGTTGTTTGATCTAGTACTGAAGGAACACCTGCTCGAGAAATGTTTCCCTGAACTGCGTCAACACCTGGTGGATAGCAAGCTGACCAGTCCCCGGAAGCTTGCTGAGGAGGCGGACATTTGGGCTAGTACCCGGGTGTCCACAAGGGGGACTGGAGGGGATACTCAAAAGGCCGGACAGGGCGCCCCTCAGAAGAAAGAGGGAGGGGAAAAGAAAAAGGAGTTCTCCAAAGGCCCCCAAAATAACTTCCAAGGGAAGGGAACAGGATTCACCCCTAGGGCTAACCCACCCAGAAACCCTAATCCTGGCCAGAGTCAGCAGCCAAGGGTTGTCCATTGCTACGAGTGCGGTGGCGTTGGACACTATAAGGGAGATCCGAAGTGCCTGAAACGACCACCCCCTCCCATTGGAGGAAAGACCCCCGGAGTAGCTAGTGCAGTGCTCGGGGAGGAGATGCCCTTAGCTAAGGGAAGGGAGTGGGCGGGTGTCACTTTAGTGTCCCTGGGAGAACGGGAGATGGTTCCTAAGATCCAGGTGCCCGCAAATACCGTAAAGTATGGGCAGTGGGTCACCATCAATGGCCAAAGAGGGGAGGCTCTGAGAGACACAGGGGCCAGTATGACTATGGTACGTAGTCAACTGGTGTCTCCAGAGCAGGTAATTCCCGATGTACTCCACCCAGCCGCGATGGCTGACGGCAGAACAGGCCACTATCCCGTGGCCGAGGTTCCCTTTGAATGGGGGGGGTTGCAGGTTCACTTCGATTTGCCGTAAGCCCTGCCGTGCCAGTCGATTGTCTACTGGGGAATGACATGGAGCACAAAGCTTGGAAGGAGGTGGAATACCGGACTCATACTGAGATGCTGGGTACACCTGACTGGGCCTGTGTGAGCACAGGGTCCGCGACTACCCGGAGAGGGAGTTCGTTTCGGCTGGAGCCTGGAACAAAGGCCCAGCCAGCTGCCAGTCAAGGGAAGAACCGAGGACAGAAGGAGCCTGCCTCGGCGTCCACACCCCGTAGGACGGATAGGCCACCGGAGGTGGTGGACCAGGAGTCTGCGGTGGGGGACGTTACCAAACTGGAGGACCTACCCATCCCGGCCGAGTGGCACGTGGAGGGAGGCCCGTCCAGGGAGGAATTCTGCCAGGGCCAGAGGGAGTGCCCTACCCTTGAGGGGCTGAGGCGACAGGCCGAAGCCCAGGCAGCAGGAACGTTGAAGGGAACTACAGTGTTTACTGGGAGGACGGCCTCCTCTACAGTGAACCCAAGGCACCCCTACATGGATCGTCACGAGCCTTGGTAGTCCCTCAACGTTATCGAGCCTTCCTTCTGGAGTTGGCTCACGAGATCCCCTTGGCAGGACACCTGGGGCAAGACAAGACCTTCACCCGTCTTGTCCCACACTTTTATTGGCCTCAGATGAAAGTGTCGTCCGATACCTACTGCCGGACATGTGTGTCTTGCCAAGCCAGTGGGAAAACAGGGGTGAAGCTGAAAGCTCCCCTGGAACCACTTCCTGTCGTTAGCACCCCCTTTGAAAGGGTGGGCATCGACATTGTGGGTCCGTTAGATCCACCAACGTCAGCTGGTCACAGGTTTATCCTGGTTCTGGTGGATCATGCCACACGGTACCCAGAGGCAATACCTCTGAGGACCATAACAGCACCTGTTGTGGCTAGGGCCCTGATGGGAATCTTTACCCGAGTGGGTTTTCCCAAGGAAGTTGTGTCCGACAGGGGGACCAACTTCATGTCAGCGTACATGCGGGCGATGTGGAAGGAGTGTGGAGTGACCTACCGGTTCACAACTCCTTACCACCCTCAGACCAATGGTCTGGTGGAGAGGTTTAACAAAACCTTGAAAGGCATGATCAGAAGTCTGCCTGATAGCCTGCGGAGGAAATGGGACGTCCTCCTACCCTGTTTATTGTTCTCTTACAGGGAAGTGCCACAGAAGGGAGTGGGCTTCAGCCCCTTCGAGCTTTTGTATGGGCACCCTGTACGTGGACCTCTCAACCTGGTGAGAGACGGATGGGAAAGAACTCCCAGGAAGCTTCCCCAGGACGTGGTGAGCTACATGCTGGCCTTCCGGAGCCAAATGGCTAAGTTGTGGAAGCAAGCTTCTGACAACTTGGAGGCCAGCCAAGCAGTGATGAAGGCGTGGTATGACCACAACGCTCACCCGGTGGAGTTGGAGCCTGGCCAGAAGGTGTGGGTGATCGAACCAGGAGAGCTTAGCGCCCTCCAGGATCGCTGGTCAGGACCCTTTGAGGTGTTGGAGAAGAAGGGTAAGGCTACCTACTTGGTGGACCTGAAGACCCCTCGTCAGCCCCTACGGGTGCTGCACGCCAACCGCCTCAAACCCCACCACGAGAGGCCCGAAGTCATCTTGATGATGGTGACTGACGGAGCAGAGGACGCGGAAAGCGAGCCTCTCCCAGATTTGTTTGCGTCTCAAGAGAAGGATGGGTCGGTGGAGGGAGTGATTCTCTCCCCATCTCTAACTCCTGAACAGCAGGAGGACTGCCGCCAGGTCCTGGGGCAGTACTCTTCGTTGTTCTCCCTTGTCCCGGGTAGGACTCACCTGTGCGTCCATGACGTGGACACAGGAGACAGCCCACCTGTGAAGTCCAAGATCTACCGGATGTCAGACAAGGTGAAGGCCAGCATTAACAGTGAAGTCACTAAGATGCTGGAGCTAGGAGTGATCGAACCTTCTAGCAGCCCCTGGTCCAGTCCGGTGGTGTTAGTACCAAAAGCTGCACCACCGGGTGCCCAACCGGAACTGAGGTTCTGTGTGGACTACCGGGGACTGAATTCAGTGACCAAAACTGATGCTCATCCGATCCCTAGGGCGGATGAATTGATTGACCGGCTGGGAGCTGCCCAATATCTAAGTACCTTTGACCTTACTTCTGGGTACTGGCAGATCTCTTTGACTGATGGAGCAAGGGAAAGGTCAGCCTTCTCCACGCCCAATGGCCACTACCAGTTCTGTGTGATGCCCTTTGGGCTCAAGAACGCACCTGCCACGTTTCAGCGCCTGGTAAACCAGATCCTCACCGGAATGGAGAGTTTCTCTGCTGCTTATCTGGATGACATAGCCGTCTTTAGTAACAGCTGGGAGGATCACTTGCGTCACCTGCAAGCTGTTCTCCAGGCCCTGAGACAAGCTGGATTGACGATCAAGGCCAGCAAGTGCCAGATCGGGCAGGGGTCGGTAGTGTACCTTGGACACTTGGTGGGTAGGGGAGCGGTGCAACCCCTCCAGGCGAAGATCGAGGCCATCATTGCCTGGGAACCCCCCAAGACACAGACTGAGGTCCGAGCTTTTCTGGGCCTCACGGGATACTACCGCCGCTTAGTGAAGGGGTACGGTACCATCGTAGCCCCCCTCACGGAGCTCACATCCAAGAAACAACCTCGACGGGTAGTCTGGACGGAGGCTTGTCAGCAGGCCTTTGTGAGATTGAAGAAAGCCATGTGCGAGGCCCCGGTCTTAAGGGCCCCAGACTTTTCCAAGGAGTTCATTGTCCAGACAGATGCATCAGAACATGGCATTGGGGCAGTGTTATCGCAACTCAACGAAGAGGGTCTGGATCAACCCGTGGTCTTCCTATCCCGGAGACTACTCCCCAGGGAACAGAAGTGGAGTGCAATTGAGCGTGAAGCCTTTGCAGTGGTATGGGCTCTGAAGAAGTTGCGGCCATACCTGTTTGGCTCGCACTTCCTGGTTCAGACCGACCACAGACCCCTTCGTTGGCTGATGCAGATGAAGGGGGAGAATCCCAAGTTGTTAAGGTGGTCTATTTCCCTACAGGGAATGGACTTTCAGGTGGAACATCGGCCTGGAGTGGACCACGCCAATGCAGACGGTCTCTCAAGGTATTTCCGCCTTAGTGATGAGAACTCCCAAGGGGTTGGGTAGCTCTCCCCACTTTCAGCTGGGGGGGACGCGTGTTAGACCTGTCAGCCCTTTGGGTGGTCCCTCCTCATCATTATTTATTTTGTCCCACTTTTGCCTCAAACCCTGTTTGAATTTTTCCTTTTTGGGAACCACCAGACTTTTTAGTGTTGCTGCAGATTCAGGGAGCCATTTTATCTACCCCTGAAACTTCTGTCTGAGGGCCTGGAGCACAAAATGGTGGCCACCTGTAACATCACCAGCACCCACTGGAACCTACTAGCACCTTCCAGAACATTCCAGAACCCTGTGACAGTTGGAGGCGGTTTAGAATGTTGGGAAGCTAAGACAGAGAGTTGGCAGTTGGAGCTGGCAGTTGGCACCTGACTGGTGAAGGGAGAGCAGCAGAAACTTGAAGGAGGAAGGAGTGAAGCAGCAGGGGTGGAAACTTGTGCCTGGAGTGGGGTCCATAAACCCACCCTTGATACTAGTCCCTACTGACTGAGCCCAGCCTGGAGCCCTGTGTGGGAAGAAGCAAGAAAAACCATCTTAAGGACCTGGACAGCAGGAACAGGCCTTAGAAACAAAGAACAGCAAGATCCTGACCTGGATACTGGTTTCCCTGGAGTCCGACGTCGAGAAGCTAGAGACCCGGAGCCCGAGGTGGAGAAGCGGCGCTGACTGGAAAAGCAGACGTCGTACCCGGAGCCGCCAGAGGTCGAGAGAGGGCGCCGACGGAGGTCGTGAGGAGTACCAGAGGTCGAGGAGGAAGTCACCCGAGGTCGAGTGAGCGGCGTCGACGGGGGAGTGAAGTCCGCCCTCCGGAGTCGCCGGAGACCGAGGTGAAGCGTGCCGGAGGTCGGGAGTGGAGATCGCACTCCGGAGTCGCCGGAACCTGAGGAGAGGAGCACCGGAGGTCGGGAGTGAGGTCGCACTCCGGAGTCGCCGGAACCTGAGGAGAGGAGCACCGGAGGTCGGGAGTGGGGATCGCACTCCGGAGCCGCCGGAAGTCGACATCGAGCCAAGGCCGGCCGACGTCATCGAACCTGAGGTCGCCATCGGACCGGAGCCGCCCGAAGTCGACATCGAGCCAAGACTGCCCGACGTCATCGAATCGGAGGTCGAGATCGAGCCGAGGCCGCCGACATCGATCCGGAACCGCCTACCGGCGTCGTCAAGAACTGACATTGTGCCGAGGCCACCGACATCGAACCGGAACCGCCTCACGGCGTCGACACGACTCCAGCGGCGTCGGAGCTTCAGAAAAAGGGCAGTAAGTGGAATAGAGGGCGCCTAAGGCCCTGTGGAATCCTAAGAGACTACTCTAGGGGTTAGAGAGGTGCTGGAACCAGCTTGATTGTGCCAGGGGTGAGCTGAGACTAATTCAGATGGGTTGTGTAGAGTGAGAGAGCCAGGTCTCTAGTATTCCCCCCTTGATCTACCTCAGTTTAGGCCTCAGCCTTGTCCAAGCCAGGGAGTAGACACCCTCAAGCCATCCACCTAACCACAAGCTGTGCCTGGGCCAAATCAGCCCATAGAAATCTAAATGTGATCTGATTCTATAAGTGTCACTGTCAGCTTTTAATTATTTATTGAGAGCACTGTATTTATTGTATTTAACCTATTTATTGCTCCACTGTATTTATTGTTCCACAGAATTTATTGTCGCACAATATTTATTGGTTTGCAGTATTTATTGCCTCAGAATATTTAATTGCCTGTATGTTTTGCACTTATATTTATGCCTTAATTATTTATAATCACCCCTATTTATTGAACCATTAAGCCAGTATTTATTTGACCTGCACTATTTAAAAAGCCTTGTATATTGTGATTGTGTTATTATTTATCTAATCAGCAACTAAGAGAAAAAGAAGATAAACAGAGATATTTTCATAATTTTTACGGTGTAGAGTCGTTTTTGGAACGGATGCACGCATGGTTATTGTATGGGTATGACGTATGCTTAGCACGGTGCCTGATTCCTGACCACTCGAGCCAAGCTACCACTGTGTGTCTGGAAAGACTCCGTTACCACCAACCCTTTCCGGTGTGGGAGTGGAGTATTTCCAACAACCCCCTATGACTCTTTCCATCTTCTCATTACGTTCTACCCACAATTTACTTTTACATACCAACCCAACATGGCTGTGACTAGTCCTTACATCATCATCATATGGACATCCTCACTTTCTACACCCTTCTTTTGCCAAAAACTTATGCTAATTCCACTATGCAGGTTTGTCATATTCCAAACGCCAGCTATAGCTCTGTGTTCTCCTTTGACTAGTATTTTGGATACACACAACGATCACATTCAGCTCCCTATTCACACCTTCATACAAGAGTTTGCGTCTACAACCTTCAGACCACCCTAGGATATCAGTTCATAATTGTTATATACCTGTCCTCCCATAACTATTCCACCACAATATACTGTCAAGACAATCCCATAAACTAGCAAATGATCATTGTTCATCCACTGAATGCTATTGACTGTTACACTGACACAAGATGGCCATATGTGTTGATGCTCAACTCCACAAGCAGATAGTAGGTTCCCAAAGTTATCTTATTTCTCAAAGATGCAACCTTCAGCTGTTTGCATCCACCTTCCAACTGTTATTACAGAAGCCCCTCTCAACAATATTCCATGTCTTTGTGGCATTGGCAGGGTTCCCCAACCAATAGACCATAACTCCACACATCATCTCTCTGCACTATGAAAATTCATATGTCGTGTGATACATTTTCTAACACTTATACTAATAACTTTAGTTTATAGATACTAACATTGTTATGTTAATTATTGAACACTATTGAAGATTTGACGATGTGGAATCGAAGCATCTTTGTGCGAAGGGTGTAATTGAGTATGCTGAATCATCCATGTAGCTATCCCCAATCGTTTTAGCATGAACATGCAACAGTGTATTTAGGATGTGTATAGAGCTTAGCATCCTCAACACAGAGATTTGGTTGGATGGGCATCCTCTGCCCAAAAATGGTGAGATGATAGGGGTCACATTACTTTTCAAAACTGGATATACATACTGCATTTTATCAGTGGTTTTATTTCAGAAGTCTAAGCATTTCACTTCACTCGTGACGATGTATTTCTGGATGCAGGATGCCTTTCAGCCTTGCGTCAGTTGTCTTCTAAGACAAATAAAACAAGTATTGTGTGGACTTAGTGGTGCACGGTTTTCACAGTTTTCCAGTATGGTTTTTGACAGAAATAGGGCAGAAGATATACAAGGGTTGAATGTGATTTTCAGAGTCCTCGCAATTAGGGGTTTGAGCTTGAGGAAAGACAAATGCATGTTTGCAGTCTTAGAATAAAAATACTTTGGGCATATGATCTCAGTCAGGGGGGTTGCATCAAGACCTGGCTTACAGAGAGCAATTGAGAATGTCAATGAGAACAGTAGTGAAGTGAAATTAGTAAGTGCAGAGTGGTGGAATTGTGGAAGAGTAGTCAGTGCTCACAGAAATGATGGATTAGACGTGGCTGTACCCCGGTCAAGTGTTAGTGGTCGAAGGTTGGAGTTGGACATGACGCGGACAGATGCCAACAAAATTCAATTAATCCTAAATAATATATTACTATTTATGTATACTTCTGTCTTTGCCTTCAGTCAAATGTTTGGTTGTTATCTTGCTTCTCATTTATATTCTGATTGTGTTTTATCTTTTTATTTATTTCGTGAGGGTTATAAAATGTTTTTTCTTTTTGTTGTAAAGAAAGGGGGCGTATCTTATTATGTTCTGATCTCTGGATCCATTGCAGTGGTTCTGAAATATTTAGGTTTGTTTGGGAGATGGCATTCCAGGGAGGTTGGAGTTTAGGAAACAACAGTTGCAGGAGCAGTTCACTGTCCATATAAAATAAGAGAACAGATAGGGAGAGTCATCTATTAAGTTGACATATCAGCGAACTGTGCAGGAAGTCAAGTTTTCCATTACAATCTATTAAAAAGACAAGCCCGGCCTCAAAAGTGGTGCACGCGCGAGTGCCCACCACGGCGAAAGTGAGAGCACCGCGTTTTAATGACCCGTGACGGAGGAAAGACAGATGGAGGCTGCACGCGTGCATGCACGCGTAACCGCAAGCTTGAGGCCACCAAAAGCCTGTGGTAGCACTTTCAAAACCCACCTACTAAATGTCTCGCAGAGCAGCGCATGCGCTGGCTCAGGTGAGACCTAAAAATCAGGAGGCATTTGTTTCCACCTCTGGTGGTAGACAAAGTACTGTCATCTGAAGAAGAGATATCAAACATACATGAAAACGAAAGATGACAATTAACATAATTCATAGATTAATTCCCTGGATTAATCTCTAAAGATCCAGGAAGAACGCATCCTATATGCATCAATATTATCACCAGACCAGGAAAGGTTTTAAACAAAATCCCTATTGTATCCCAGAAGCCCGAAACAAGGCAATACAGGAAGCAATAAAGAAAGTGCTCCAGGTGGCAGTAATCAAAATGCCATGGAGGGACTGCAGCTCCCCATTGTTTTAGTGCCAAACCAAGATGAAAGTATATGGCTTCATATTGAATTCCAACAGATATATCAAATTTTCTAATTCAGCACTTACCCTATGTCAAAGAATGATGAAATGTTTGAGCAGGAAGTCCAGTATATAACCACTTTTGAACTATTTAAAGGTTACTTGAAAAAAACCTCTAAATCTGTCAGGCAAAGAAAAAACTGCTTTCTGTACTCTGAATGAGTTTACCACTTCGCAGTTTTACCTTTTGCACTGAGTGATGTCCCAGCAACTTTTTAGAGCCTCTTGTATTTCCTTTTGTCTACTCACTGGGAATATGCCCCAGCTTAACTTAACGATATAGTCAGCTATACAAATTCATTGAAAGAACATTTAAAATACCTTAGAACAGTAGTCAAAACACTGAAACAGTATTTAAACATAGATCCAAAGAAGAGTATGTTAGCAGCACACTAAGGTATATTTTTAGGATATGTGCTAGGCCAATATGTCATCCAAGCATCACAAAAACCTAAAGTAGCCACTGTACCAGAAGTGAAAATTCCCCAAACAAAGAATAATAGGGAGGGGTCTGAGGTTGAGCATGAAAGGGTGGCATTGTTAAGAGGTTGAATCGTCTGATGATAGAAAATATCCAGTTGCCTATAGCCAGTAGGCCCCCTTCAAAGGGTGAGATTACTTTTGAATCTTGTAAAGGAAGAGAGCTTGCTACCAAATATTTATTCTGTGTGAGGCAGGATCCATGGTACGTTCCACGCCGCCAGCTTCACCTCGCATGCACGGGGAGTCCTTACTTGGATCAACCCTAAAGCCCACCTCACGCTTGAAGATTTACCCAGACGCCAATGGCAGGTACGTGGTGTCTAGATGTAGGGGGAGGGGTTTGGAATGCATAATAGTTAATGTATACGGCCCCAATCATGACTGTCCCCAGTTCTTTCACGACTTGTTAACCCTAGCACGATGCATGCCTGACACTCCACAGTTATGGGGGGGATTTTAATTGCACTCTTAACGGGGACCTGGACCGATCATGGGGCCCGACGAGGCGCCATTCACAGACGGCGGAGGCTATTTTAGATGCTTTGACAGAATTGAACATAGAAGACGTATGACGCTCACGGTCAGGAGTGGCATGTGGCTTTACACACTACTCAGCGCCTCACAATCTCCACATCAGAGTAGACTACTGGTTCCTGGCTGGCTCTCTTAGAAATCAGGTGCGCGAAAGTAAGGTCTTCCCCCGCACTTCCTCGATTCACTCCCCTTTGCTGCTTACACTAACTACATCTGCCAGACGGCCCCCCGTTCACATGGCGCTTTCCCCCATATGTGTTACTAGATGAAGCTTTCAGGGCAGAAATGGTAGAGGCAATAGAAACCTTTTTTGCTACGAATTTGGGCTCTGTTCCACACTTTACTACTATCTGGGAAACTTTCAAGGTGTACGTCCAGGTAATAGCCATATCCAAGCATTCGGAGGTTCTGAAATCAATCAGGGGACAGCTGACTCCATTAGAACAAAAACTCTCCGACATAGAGAGGGACATGCGTGACAACAACAACCCTTTACTACTGACCACACTTAATGAAACACTAGAAGAATATCATGCAGAGGCAGACAGAGAGCTCAAGTTGCTGGGCAAATATGCAATGGCGAGAGTGTACGGTGAGGGAGGGCGACCTGGCATGACCCATGAGAATCTCATGAGGGGGCACCGGGACACCACCCAACCTATACAGCTGACTGCGGAGGAGGGGGGGACTATTGAGGACTCTGATGGACTGGCAGAACAATTCTGGCAGTTTTATGCCGATCTATATAAAGCTCGGTCTCACTCTGCATCCTCAGACATGCAAGAGTACCTAGAGTACATCAAGCTACCCTGGTTGTTGGACTTCCACAGATAGTACTTGATGTGTCCTCTTGAAGCGTGGGAGATACACTCGGCCCTGTCCACTATGTGCTTGGGCAGCGCGCTGGGGCAAGAAAGGCTCACCGTGGGATTCTATAAGGAATTCAAGGAACTCCTGACCCCTCATTTACTTACTTTATTCAAGGAAATGACCGAGGAGGGCACTATGCCCCCCTCAATGAGAGAGGCGCTCCTGGTTGTTCTCCTGAAGCCTGGGAAACCTCCACAACTCTGCTCCTCTTATCGACCGCTTTCATTATTGAACGTGGACACGAAAGTCTTAGCTAAAATACTAGCGAATAGACTAAGCCCCCTAATGACAACTCTTGTGGGTGCGGAACAGGCCGGCTTCATACCAGGACATACGCTCACACACAACCTTCGCACAGTTTTCAGAACCATTCAACATACTAAACCAGACACTAAGGCCTCAGCGATCTGTTTGGTTGCTGAAAAGGCATTCTATTCTGTGGAGTGGCACTTTATGTCATTGACCCTGGACAGAATGGGGCTGGGGGGAGTCTTCTTATGCTTGATCAACACATTATACACACACCTGGTGGCCCAAGTGTGGGTGGGGTATGTAATCACTGCCCCCCTGAAGATATCCAGAGGCACTAGATAAGGGTGCCCGCTATCCCCGCTACTGTATGCGCTGGCGGCGGAGCCGCTGGCCTGTGCAATGCGCGAATATCATTGCCACAGGGGCATGCGGTTCCCAGGGTACAATCTCATTATTTCAGAGTACGTGACGATATCATGCTTTATATTCGTGATCCTGCCCAAAATGTGTCCCCTGTCCTCCGAGATGGTGGTGAGATTTGGCGAAATTTCAGGCTAGAAAATTAATTGGGAGAAGTCGGTCATATTTCCTCTCACTCCTGTGACGCACACTGAGGAATTAGGCTTTCCCCTACAATGGACCACGGACCCAGTACGCTACTTGGGTATTCAGATCCACACGGTCCCCAAGCTAGTGCTCAGAGAAAATTATGGCCGTGCTATCATTAAGCTTGAGGAGGATATCACGAGTTGGATCCGCCTTCCCCTCTCCCTCTTGGGTAGAATATCCCTCATGAAAATGGTGGTTCTTCCCGGATTTTTATTTTTGTTCCTCAACATTCCGATGGTATTGCCTGCACATTTTTTCAAATCTCTACGGACGCTGCTGATTAGATTGGCTTGGGCCGTCAAACACCCGCAGGCAAGCTGGAATATCCTAGTTCTACAATACTCTATGGGAGGACTTGGTGCTCCTGACCTTGAGTTATACTATCGGGCAGCCCAGGCCTCGCACACATATTATTGGTTACATCAACAGTCATCCCCTCCGCACCTGCACATAGAGCGACTGTCTCAAGCCCCCGCCCATTTGGCGATGGCATTGTTCCGCACATCGCGCTGCACAACCGGGGTCCTAGACTCGATTAATGCCACTGCACATGCTTGGCATAACCTTCATAACTGACAAGCACTCTCAATAGTGTACTCCCCTATCACCCCTATCGCTTGGCTCCTGACTCTCACTGCCTCAGAAATGATAGCAGAACTGCATTCCCTGGAACTAGATACTATTGGCGATTTCTTTGAGGATGGGGTGGGTAGAGACGATGACAGTTTGTTACTAGTCGAACCCTCGCCACCAGTTTTAATCACCTTTCATTATTTCAGGGCCCATAGTGTAATGCGAGAATTGCTTGGGGAGGACTTAGAGGAACCCCTGGAGGTACACTCTTTTACGGCTTTAATTCGAGCCAGCTCTCCGAAAAGACTGGTATCCCAAATATACTCTAGGACAATGGAACTGCGGCGATACTCTTACACCAAAGCTAGGCTTGAATGGCAGACTGACTTAGAGCTCACAATAGATGACAGAATGTGGACGTATTGCTGCGAGGCCAGCAAGCACATTTCTCTCAATAGCCGACATCGCCTCATACAATTCAAATTCCTTAACAGGATTTATCATACACCTGTGCAGTTGCGCAGATTTGCGCTCCGTGAAACGGCAGACAGTGAGAGATGTGGGAGGAGTGAGGATGACTTTATACATCCTGCATGGTTGTATACCACTATCGTGACCTTTAGGCTACAGGTTTTTGCCAAAATAAGTGCAGTCACACAAGAAGCGCTTAGCCCTGACCCGCTGTTAGCCCTCCTCGGCTATTCCAAGAAACTGCAGAAACCTGTCAGACGCCTAGTTGATATGGCCTTATTAGTCGCTAAGCGCGTCCTTGCAGTGCACTGGTCTTGCGGCCCCCCCTCCCACCCTGGCTCAGTGGTCTAGAGACATGATGTATTGTAACACTCAAACAGAAGTGTATAGTGAACCGTTGCCTCCCCGGAACTGGCCAAAAAACTTTTGGAATCTGTACACTACCTATATGGCGTCTCGAGCTCGAGCGTCTCCTCCCCCACCTACCACCACAGACGGGGTCATGTTAGTTAGTATGATCTCTGCTGGTATTGGAGTACCTGGAGCGGATCTATGACTTATACTTGGTGTGATGTGTCCTCCATATCAAAGTGTCTCTATTATTTTTTCGCTGGTCAAAGTTATTTGATATTGTCAAGTGTATAGTCTTAGATTTTATTTAATCGCTTGATATTATTTTATAGTTTTTATCCTTGCTTTGTAATATTGTATAATTACATTTTTCATGATCTTTGGCATATTGTTTGTATTTATGATTTCTTTGTGTTGTATTAATAAAAAAGGAAAATAAAAAATAAAAATAAAAAATGTATTCTGTATGGCTATGAGAAATGAAATGTGTATGAGTAGACAGCTAAGCAATACAAAAGAGTAGTAGGTGCTAAAATAGGAAGTAAGAACAAAGCCAATATCAGGTAGGGGGTGAAATTTGAAGCTAGTGATTGGGTGGTCATCAAGAAGGGAGGGATTTCTAAGAAGGAAATGTGCAAATTCCCCAGGTCACAAAGGTGGTCATCATCAGGATAAGTGCGGTGACCTTTGACAATGGAAGGAAATGGAACTTGGCAAATGTGTGTGAACCCTGATCTTGGAAGTGGTGAACAAGTTTGACCTGTGTATACCTAACTAGAGCTTAGGCTATTCTAAGTAACATAAAAAAAAGGTTCATGTTGTAGACTATCTGTTATGTTCTGATCTAGGATTCAGTAGTAGGTTTAATAAGGGGGTGGTGATCAAGGGTGGTGGGAGTCTAGGGAACTGCAGCCGTAGGTGCTCTTTGCTGTGCTGTTGTCCTTGTTTATGTCGTACTAAATAAATTATATTTTTCATTCTGAGTCTGCACTGTGCTACACTCAAAAGCCTTTGAAGGAAGTTGGAGTCAAAAGAGCAGTTGTGATGAAGAGACAGAAGAAGGGGCGAGATGGGTGACAGGTGTCTATTGCCGACCAATGAGGACAGTCACAACAGGGTATCAGCAAAGGGAAAGAACTTCAGCATTTGAGAGAAGGCTGTGGAACTGTGCCGTCACCAACAGTAGCATTGACCTCAGAGTGTTGCCATCGAATCCTGGGGTATCAGCATTCTTACACACCATGTTTGCTGATGCTCTGAGGTATATCCTATAAAGAAACCAGCCTGCCATGGAGGAGTGATGACATCTTACATGGATGAACTCTGCTTGGTGGCCATCTTGACACTTTGGGCGTAATTTGGCAGTATGCCTTTATTAAGACTGCGTTGTCTGTTGAAATGAGCAGTGGTGTGCCACAAATCTCTCATTCTTCTCAGTGTTTACCCAAGTGCATCTATCTCACTTTATCATTGCGCTTTGCGAAGCGTCACTTCATGCCTGATCAATCAAATGTACCTTATCTATTGTCTTGTGTGCTTGAGGATTTTGCTTTGTAGGGCAAGTGCAGCATCATATCCGATCCATCAAGATACACCATTTATTGACTGGCCTCATCTCCAGTTCCAGGGTCAGGGACAGTATATTGTACTATGTTAAAAGTCTGAGCCCCCTTCTGGGGTTTTATCTTTCACCATTTTTTAGCCAAGTGCAGCCTACAACAACACACTGACTGTCTGAGTTGTTTTGTTTATTCATTGGTTTCGTGAGCAGATGGGTTTGATTCAACGAGTGGTCAATTACCCACCACCCAAAGCGACCAATCTTTTCCTCTCCGTTCAATATTGCACCGCTAAGTCAGTACCAATCACCGATTATACCATCCAGTGTTACACTCCAGGTGACCTACCAAGCAATTACACAATCTGCAGGCAGTGTCATAAAAAGCACATGCACAATCAGTTCCATGAGTTCAAACAAAGTGTCTGAGGCTGGCCCCTACCTGCTGGTTCCCAGTATATTCTTCCTTGGTCTCCTTTGGTCTTCACAGGGCCTTGCACGTTTTTCCACCCGAGAGGGTCTATCTCATAAGCTCATGTGCATGGCAGGTTCAGGCTACACTCCACTTCAGGACCTCACCTGCAGGGTCTTTCAATCATGCCAGCTGTCCCCATCCTCGAGCACACCTTTCACCTGGGCTCATAATTAACATTGTCAGCCTGTGAACACAGGGGGCACACCCGGGCCTGCCATCAGGACACACCACCATTGCAAGGCACTTCACTTTGGTGCTGCCATCTTGTGTCAGGCCAACTCAACTGTTTATCAATATTGCGCAGCTCCAGGACCTCTATCACTGTGTAGGAGGACAGCGGCTGTAACACTGGTTCCATGCTGACCGCTCTTCGTTATGGTAGCCCCAGTTCCCACGGCAACCTCTCCCACCACAGATACAGCAGTGCCGAACCACAGGGCGGGCTCCGTCACAATTCAGGCCAGCAACACTCCTTCACTCTGGCCTCCTCAATGGCAATAGCTGGGGCACTACAGTCTCTCTGGAGCATGCGCCTCTGACCGCTAACCCCACCTTGGGCAGCGAGTCGCATCCGGCAGGCGCCAGCTCCCATGCCTCACATCAGCTTCCGCCTCACTCCTCACTCTGAACAGGGGCGCTTCATCTTTTTAATTTTTTTTAAACTCTTTTTATTGTTAAAGTCACACACAGTTAATTACAACAATATTGTATACCACATCCCATCAAACCATTAAATCATCTTTCCCGCTGACAGGCAAGAGTACATTTGTTAGGTTACATTTCGATGCACCCTTCTGTTGGATGTTCATTATAGGGTCTCTTCCTCCCGGTGACAGTTGGGGCACATACTTTTCGTCTGTAAATGTTCCAATCATTCCAAATTTGTTCCTATTTCTTGGGGGACTCCCTTTTTTCATAGACAGATTTTCTGCCACTATTGCCCAGTCTATGTCTCTCTCCCATTCTGCCACAGTGGGCGGTGTTTCCACTCCCCATTTCCTTGCAATGTTACGTTTGCCTATTGTACATCCTAGTGTAACCAAGAGACACTCCTTACCATTGAGGTCTGTTGGTCCCCATATATTGAGCAGGCATGGCTGTGGTGTTTGTTGCAGTTGCTTGCCTAATATGTTTGTAGTTGTGTCACTATTGCGCTCCAGTAGCTCTGAATGGGAGAGCAACCCCAAATGATATGAAAGAACGTACTCTCCTCCCTGCATTGTCGTCTGCATGATGCATCCTCTTTTCGTTTAATTTTTGTCATAGTGTTATAGGAGTAGTATGTTCTGTGTAGAACTTTGAGTTGTATTAATTTCAGTCTGGAGCTTATGGCAACCTCTCTGGGAGAAGGGAGCGCTTTCTGCCAGTCATATTCCTCTAATTCACCCAAATTACTCTGTCATTGCTCCCGCAGTTTTTTAAGGGGGTCCGGCATGGCGTTCAGTAACATTCGGTACATTTTTTATATGGCCTTACCATCAATTTTGTCACATACTAGTCTGTCTTCTAGGTTGATTCTGGAAGAGTTAAGCCTGACAGGTGAACCGACATTATTGCGTATCTAGTTTGTAAATACCAATAAATCTTGTATGTCGCCATTTCGAATTCCTCTATTAAACGTCTCAAAAGGCTTAATTTTGCCCTTTGCCCACAAGTCCCCTACTGTTGAAATACCGATCAAGTCCCATTTGATGAAACCTAGCTGCCCGATCAGTTCTCCAAGTATCTGAGCTTCCCACAATGGCATCATCTGCGTTATTTTATGTTCCCATCCTAGCTGCTTTGTTATCTTATGCCATAGATGGACAGTTTGTTGTGTTGTCCCTGTTAGCACCTGACGTTTGGGATTAATGTAGAGTGCCCGTCTATAACCTCACGGACCCATCAGGAATTTGTCCATTTGGTATGCAGGGTCTGCTTGTGGGCGGTATATCCTTTGGTTGATTACTGCCAATTGAGTTGCCCAATAAAACAACCGGATATCTTGGAGGGCTATACCACCCTCAGACCAGCTCTTCACAAGCTTGCGCCTGGCTATGCGCGGGGGTTTCCCCTCCCACAGCAATGATCTTACTTCGTTCTCAATCTGGTAAAAATTTGTGTCTGCTATGGGGAATGGTGTGTTTTGTGGGACATACAAGAACCTTGGAAGTGCCATCATTTTAAAAAGGGCCGCTCGGCCCAGGAGGGACAGCGGCAGTGTTCTCCAATGTCGTGCATCATCCTGTAATCATTTAAGGGTTCCAAGAAGGTTGCATGTGTAAAAGAGTGAGGGATCTCTGGTAACATAGATCCCTAAATATCGGAATCATTCCTCTGTCACCGTCACTGCGCAGTCCAAAGGCAACATTGTTATAGGGCCCTGAAGAATAAATAATATTGATTTGGACCAGTTCATGGTGTATCCAGAATATTTACGGACGTTAGTGAAAATGTGTATAATCCTGCCTATTGATGAGTGGGGTGACGCCATGGTAAGGAGGATATCGTCCGCGTAGAGACAAATTCTGTCTTCACATCCCTCTGTCCAGTTCAGTCCTCTGATTATGGGGTCTCCCCTAATCCAAGCCACCAGAGGCTCAAGCATCAAGGCAAAGATGAATGGGGAAAGAGGACATTCCTGTTGCGTTCCACATTTGAGGAGTAAGGGACTCGTAATATGTCCATTCACAATCATGTGGGCGAGGGGCTGCGTGTATAATAATTTCACCCAGTTTATAAATTTGGGCCAAAATCAAATCCCTCCAGCACTTCAAATAAGTGTGGCCATTCAATGGTGTTGAATGCCATTCTGGCGTCAAGAGAGAGAATTGCTGCCACTTCTCTGATGGTGTCATTTCTACCCAGCACACCATGCAGAAGTCTTAGATTTCGTGCTGTGTTCCTCCCAGGCATGATGCATGATTGATCGGGGTGCACTAGTTTCGTGATCACTGGCATTAGTCTGTTGGCCAATAGTTTTGCCAATATTTTAGCTTCTGCATTGAGAAGTGAAATAAGTAGGTATGAGTAACAAAGTTCAGTTGCCTTACCCTGTTTATGTATCACTACAATGGGAATTAGTCTGTGGTCTCTGGGTAGTCAGCCCTGTTGTATACTTTCGTCGTACATTTCTTTCATATGGGGTACGATTTATGTAGCGATCAAATGTATATAATTCAATAGGGATCCCATTGGGTCCCATTGCTTTCCCAGAGTGTAAACTATTAATTGCCCCTGTGATTTCTTTGTCCGTGATGTCGCTATGTAGAAAAATAATGTCATCCGCTGTTAGGGAGGGAAGTCACATTTCTGTGAGTAAGTCTATGGAGTCGTCCGATGTGGCAGAGATGGTAGATGTATATATCTGCCTAAAATGTGTTGCAAACACCTCCACTATATCCCGTGGGTCATTTATCATTGCTCCGTTCTCAGTTTTTAAGCATACTACCCCTAGTTCACGTCCATCTAACCATGCCAATAATTTGCCCGCTTTATTGCCGGTTTAATTTACTTTGTGGAGTATAGTCAGTGTTTTACTTTTGGCTTCCTTCGTTATCCTATTTTTGTATTCTTGTTTTGTGATATCCAGCACGTGAAGAGTTTCTGCGCTGTCTGTTTGGGTGGTCTGTGGTTCCCTTTCCAGAATATCCGTTTCTAAATCTAAAAGGTCTTTCTGGCGGTCCTTTTTATGACCAATCATCAACCTCTCCTTTTAATACAGTTTTGAATGCCTCCCATAGCATCTGGGAGATGGCAACAGAACCTGATTTTTCTTTAAAGTAGTTTTCTGTGGTTTGAATTAGATCATCTCTTATATGGGGGAGTTTTAAATATCCGCAGTTGAGAGAGATAGTGTTTCAAGTTAGTTTTGTTCCCCGGGATTAGATGAGCCAGATCAATGAATGATCGGATATGCCTCTTGCTAACTGCCGGATTTCTTTAATGCAGGGCAACTGGTGAGCCTGAATCAGTATGTAATCAATACACGACTGGCTATTGGCCAGCTGTAAAAGCAAATCTCCCCAGTGGGTCCGTCCATGTACGTTCTATCGTGTATGGACATCTCTTAATTAACAGTATTCCGGTCCCCCTGGAGCCTGTTGTGAAACCAGAGTGTAAATTAACTGGTATCCCCCTCTGTTTAATGCCTTAAACGTATTGCCTACCAAGTAGGTTTCCTGCAATAGTATTACATCAGGTGTGTGTCATCAGAGATATTGTAGGACTATCCCTCTTTTCAATTTGTCTCACAGCTCATTGACCTTCCAGGAGAGTAACCTGAGGGTGGAATCTGTCTTATGTAAAGTCTTGTCTGTCATGATGGCGGGTGATTCTGGATTTTCCTTCCCCCTTGTCAGAGGATGTAGCCTGGTGTTTGCAGTATTGCACTGTGTGTATCATTTCTTGTGCTAAGCTAATTGTGTGTGAGAAACTGTTTTGAAACTGTGTGGAGTGTGCTACTTCCATTAAACTATCTGTTCCTCTACAGCTATCCCAACTTGCTGTATTAAATCAGTAGTGACTGATATCAAAAGAAATTACATTATCCCCCCTCCCTGACTGCCTGCATGGCGGTTCTGGAACTGCCCACCTCCCCAACATTGCAGAGTGCCTGTCTTCCCTCCCCATTGAACTTGAGGGGATCTAGGACCCCTGGAAGCCGAAGTGTCCCCCCATTCTCCCCAACGATAAATACTGTGTGGCACCAGTTTCACAGTTCTGCATGCATTTCCCACTCTCTTCTTGCTCCATGAAATGAGGATGAAGAATTAGCGGTTCGGGTTTCCCTGTTCATTGCTATGGCTTTTGCGCCGGATCCTTTACTTCAACCCCGATAGATATATGTACAGTTTGTCCCTGCTGCAACAACCTTGTTTTAATATTTGAGCGAACAAAAGCAATCTTCAGGCTGGCTGCCTACTCAGCTTTATCCGATCCTTCATTTGAATTCTTGGTGTTTTCTCGTATTGCATCCGGTTTCATCATTCGGTTGGCACTTCTCCCTGACTTGTCATCCGAGGGCTTAGGCTTGCCCACTGTTCACCATCCCTCTAGCCAGTCCCAAGTTTCTTCAGGAGTGGAGAAGAACCAAGTTTTACCTTGCGCCTCCACCCTCAATTTGGCAGGGAACAGCATAACATACTTACGTTCTTTGTCTCTAAGCACCTTTTTCACTTCCAGGAAGTTGCGCCTTTGCCGCTGTACCTTAAGTCTAAAGTCTGGGAAAAATGCAATTGATACACTTTCGTATCCTACTTGTGGAGCTATACAAGCTGTTTGCAGCATGACGTCGCGGTCGCGGAAGTGAAATATTTGGGCTAGGATCAGTGGTGGCAGGGCTCCTTGTTTGGTCTTACCTCCTGGAACTCTGTGTACCGTTTTGACGGAAAAGTTGTTCAATAGTTCTCGGGGTTACAGGTATTTTTGTATTCATTCTTCTACAAAGAGATCTGTTGCTGATCCCACTGCCCATTTCGGAACCCCAATAATTCTTATGTTATTTTCTCTGGAGCGGCCTTCATACTCATCCAGGTCCAGGGGCAGACAGCAGGTAGGGCAGCCCGGCACTGCTCAGTAAGACTCGGCGAGGGGGGAGCTGCTTTCCTTTTCGTGATCAGCCTCTCTCAAGCACGTCGACTCTGGGTCTCCTAATAATTTTAGCTGCCACCTGCCCCACGTCACACAGGCCTCGGTCGGGTCTCTGAGGCTCCACAGGTTCGTTGCCTCACCAGCAGCACCGGAGACATCCATCGGGAAACAGACCTTGCTACATGCACGTTGGTGCCACTGGAACGGAGTTGTGTTGTGATTTTTTGGGGGAAAAGGGCTCGGCCTCCCGGGAGCTCAGCTAGTGTGTGGCCATTTCCCTGCGGTATTGGCCACGCCCCCCTGGAGGCACCGTCTTTTAGTTTAGAGGCTACCTCAATATATGAGGGCCACCAACAATTAGATCTGTCTCCAATTCTCCATAGACGTGGTCCAGGGTTTCTCTGACTCACTTCACGGGTCCCCCAACCCCGTGCTCTCCGACCAACACAGGGGGAGCCCCTCCACGTCCACTACTCAGATCAGTGTTGGCCACACCGTGAATCAGACAGTGTCATGCCAGGCACCTTTTGGGTTTTTGTTGATTACACACTGTCAGGAACACTGTGCGGAGGGCCAGCAAGGGGTTGTCCAGTATTCATGCATCATTTCAGTGGCATTTGGAGTAATTTCATCAACAGGTTTCACCAGGATATTGCAGGATATTTGTATCAGGGCAGGAGCTTAGCACTAGCATGTCTACTCAGCCATCCTGTCAAGCCACGCCTTGATTTACTCTCCAATAGTAGTAACTAAATGCACTTCATAACAAGTCATTAAAGCATTCATATTAATAAACATTACTTTAAAACACATAAAAAATGCAATAGTACACATACAGCCTTTACAAACTTTTTAAGCAGCCCAGACAATACCAAATGAAAATAACCTAACCATGAATAAAAATCATGAACTGATTTTAGATAAATCCAATATGCAATCCAGAAATTGAGGCACAGTCTACTCTTTAAAAATCAAAAAAGAAAACTTTCATATAAAAAAGAAATCCTATCAAAAATGTAAAGTAAAAATACATCAATGGCACAATCCAAAGAAAATCGTAACAATGTGAAAGATTATTTAAAAAACGGAAATACCAGAGCACTGAATAATATAAACATGGTGAGAAAATCCGGTTGATACTAAAAGAAAAACAGCAAATTCAAAACTGTTCCTCCAAAGAATATCAAGAGCACCTAAAAAACATAACAATGCAAACACCTAACCTGGCTTTCAAATTATGCCCCAAATACCTAGTAAATACAACAAATTATCCAAGAACATCTCCACAGTACCCTGCAGTCACCCTAATGCTCTGTATCGAAAATAAATCCACAAATATAAGGAAAGGAAAACCTAAATATGGCAAAAATCCTCAATTGTATATAACAACAATCACCATGTATGTAAAACATCAATAAGAGCATAATTGTAACATCCCTACCTATATATTACAGAAAAATGAATGCACAACACATTTGACGACATACTATGGGCCTAGCCTGCCCATTCCAAGACACAGACAAGGATCATAGGTTCGCAACCAGATGCCTCATCCTCGGGCCACAGAAATACTGCAGTTCACCTACGCGGTTAGGAGATCAAATGTCTCTTGATAGACATTAAGGAGACCTTTATCCTCTTCTTTGTGTGACTGGCACCAAGGTGCCTGTTTTCTTCCAATAGCTTTAATCTCTTCTCATCATAGACATCATCCACTCATCTTAAAACAATTTTTGATTCACTTGTTACATTTCATAGTTCATTATGATTTTCATTCCACTGCAAGGTTGACACGTGTTTTGTGGAAATTACAGCTTTATCAAGGCTACAAGCAATACAAATGCCAATCATTATACATGGCGTAACCCTACCTAAGAATATCAGAGACATTTACTTATATGACAGTGAAATCTTTGAGATAAGATTATATTCTTATACTCACATTCATATTCATACATATTTATTTTACTGACAATAAGTATCTGTTAATAAATATCAAACTAAGTAGTGGTCACATTCACCAGAATCTTCATGATCAAAATAACTTTCACTCCATAATCTCTTTAATTTATTTCACATCATGAAACCTTAGTCAAGAGAATATCTCAATCACATTATAACTACTGAGTCAAATCGAATCCTCTTCTTCTCTGCTTTTGCCTATTATTTCTTTTACCCTATTATTCAGCTCTTATTTCCTACAGGGCTCCTGATGTATATTATGATTTCTAATCTTCATAATGATTTAATTTGTCAGTTTCCTCTAATCAATGTGAAATTCAATTACTTGCATTTGCCATCAGTTTTAAGAGAGTGCTGATATACCAATTAATTCCATTACAATCAAATCATATCATCAAAACCTTTTGTACTGCTGCCTCCTACCCATTTCTCATGCCCATTAATCTCAATACTCTTGACAATTCTGTTACCCATTCACAGGTTCCCATTCTCCAATTCATTATGTCCTTATAAAGTTGCATACATTTTTATTACTTGACAGAGCTCACCTTAGATTTTATTATGAAAAGTGTATCTAATTATTTTAGTGTACCTCGATTGTTTCTATCCTCATTAACTGCATCTGTTTTTTAATTAACGTTTCTGTTCTTATTCCCCAATTTGCGCATGATAATGTTTTCTGTAACATAATAATGGCGATATGTAAAAGTTGCAATTATTTTTCCCTAGCCTACTTAATCTTCATTAGACTTTGGATCACATCCAAATCCCCACATACTTCTGACCATTGATAGCAACACCCTCACTTTATATCATTTCTATAACATTTGGGTGCCACTTTTAATCTGATTTTATAGCAAACATAGTTTTCTGCCTTTATATGATCCACACAATTCAAGCCATAAATGGACACAAGGGGAACACGTTCCTCCCCACACTGTAGAATAGTCAGTACTCATTGTTACCTCAATCTTGCTTTGCGGGCTCTATTTGTGATTCAGATGTACGAAAAAAGACTACTCATTTAATCTCTTTTTAGTATCTAAACACAAATGATTATTAACAGCTTGAACGGTATATCCCTACTTATGAGAATAGGGGATCCCCAGAATGCTTCTTGAAGATGTAGCAAGTAGGAGATCAATGTGTTAGTTCCCATACAGAGGGGGTTAAAACCAAGTCATCATTTATTCCAGACTTGAACCTTGACACTGTAATTGGCATATTTTGTGACTTGATGCTAGATGATTTAGATTTGTTCTCAATATATACTCATGATCACCAATAGGAATTCTAGACAGATGTTGTCTCTCTGACCTATAGAAATTAGGAACTATCACATATAAAAAATCCTTTTAGATTTACCTAGAAACTAAAACTTCATGACAATTCCAAAGATAAACTAAGGCAGTGCAATATTGTGACAATGGAAAGCAGTGGCTTAATGCAAAATAATGGGGTCCCCTACAGAATGTGATGAGGGGCCCCTGAGGCTTGCATATCTCACATATATTCACTGGGCTTTTGCTGAAAAGGGCCCCCGAATAGCCCCTTGCAGTGTTGGCGGCCACTGCGCTGCAGGGTGCCTGCATTACGCCCCAGATGGACAGCACGAAAAACTTGACTAACCAACATCTAGAAGATACACATATTCAGGCAACCTCTCTAATATGGACAACATATCTGGGAGAAATCTAGAAAAATTAGGCATTGACATCTATCACACAAAAGAGATAACCTAAAAAAAACGAAAGACCAATATCAACATTAACTCTGACACTGTCCACAGTCCAGTCAACTCCATGGACCTCTTTCACACAGCAGTCATAAAGATCCTGACAAAGCCTTCCACAAGAAAAAACAATGTCTCCAGAATGTGGACAGCCATTTAAAACCTCAAAATGCTGATCTAAAGGAACATGATAAAGGATGTAATATTGTTATCCTTCACACAGATGATTATATTAAGGTGGCAGAACAGCAGTTACAGGAAACTACCTCTTTTATAAAACTAGACCATGAACTAACAACCAATATTCAACTATTTAATGTTGAGACATTTGGACACCTAGTATAACAAAGTTTTTTTTGTCCCTGGAAGAAAAAAAACTATGGGGCATATTAGCAATAGACAGCGATAAATATCGCAAAGTGCAATTAGCGCTTTTTTATTTATCGCCGTCTATCGTTGGAATTTGTCGCCCGGTTAGCGCGTTGTTAACAACGCGTATCGCAGAGGCGATAAAAATTCGACGTTTTCCATGGAACAACGCTGGTTTTCCAGCAATGTTCCATGGAAAACGGCGATAACCTTGCTGATACGACCCTGTGGTCGTATGAGCATAATCCACCCCCAAAGGTTAAGTATAGCTAAGGCAGGATTTTAGCAGACGTTAGTTTTTGGCAAAAACCGCGGCTTTTGCCAAAAACTAACATGTGCTAAAATCCTGAGGGCCACCTTGTAAATATCGTGATGTGTATTTAGCGATAATTTACAAGGTAGTCCGTTAGGGGTACGCCCAGTGATGCCCACTTTTCATCTCATTAGAGATGCGAAGCGAGGCGTCGGGAAAACGGGTGCTAACATGCGCTAATGCATGTTAGCATCCCCTTGTAGATAGGGCAATAATCTTATCTCCACTTTTTTGGCTTTTAAAGCCAAAAAAGCGGAGATAAGGCCCTTGTTAATATGCCCCAATATGTGCACTGCCCCAGGACATTTTACATACTCCTGAAGATTCCTAAAGTAGGAATTCTACTGTCAGACCACTCCACCATCTCAGAAATAGCTATAGTATGTTTGAGACTAGGGAAATATATAGATTGACAGCTATTTCATGAATGATATACCCACGTATATCCAAGATACCAGAGATGTCTTCCTTAAACTTTAAGATATAAACTGCAAACTTGACTTCATCTTGGCCACAATAAAACAAGTGAGCCTGTAGACCCATAACAAATAGGGAGGAAATCCAGCCATGAAGTATACTTCTTATATACACTAAGGGGCTTATTACGATGGCGGTAGGAAAGCCTGGGGGCTTTCCGACAACCATCGTCGGTTTCAATTCATAATCAGCCGGTCGGAATTTAAACCAGCTGGTCATTCCGGCTGGCTTCCAACACGCTCAAGGAGCCAGTCGGAGCCCGGCCCGCAATCCCAAAGGGCAGCATTTCCGCCCTTGGGATTATGATACTCGGTCTCTGCCAGGGCTTCCATGCCTGGCATTCTGACATGGAAAGCCTGTTGGAGAGCGAGTATGGGGGCCCCTAGCAGGGCCCCATTTCCTTGCCAGCCTCCGTTGGTGGCCGAGGGGCTGACCATGGGGTGCAGGAATTAACACCACCTCCAATTTCCCAATGGGAGCATGTACCATGGCCATTTACGGCCATAACACATGCTCCCATAGGGAAATGTTGGAATGTGACAGAACAGTGTTCAGTCACATCCTAATCAGGTGATCGGGACTGCCGACTGTAGGTCAGTTGGTACTGCAGACTGGAGGTCAGTTGGTCCCGTTTCCGTGATGGTGCCGCCCGACATCATAATAGGCCACTAATTGTAAACTGTATGGGGAGTAAAACATTTATCTTAGACATGCTGAGCCTGAGCTTACAAAACAATTTCCTTACCTTCAATGGAGACATCTACATACAGCAACAATCTTACTGAAGCCTTTGCATTGTCATTGTGCTGTCTTGCACGATGCAAGAACAAAGCAAAGACTTAGTAAATCTGGGCCAAGGTTTCTCATCCAAATGCATGTGCTTAGTTATGTTTTGATATAGTAGCATTTCCTCATCTGCTTCATAAACAATCCCAAGACTTAAATGCAGCAACTTGAGGACAGCAAACCAAAGATTGATGTCCAATGGGAGTTTTACTGTAATTTTTCTTTTCTTCGTATGCATAGAATGGCTATATCAGTTTTTCAGTTCTAGATTTATACATGCCACAATCATCAAACCTAGTTATTAGGGTACTGCCATAACATTCTGGTACCAGTATAAACAAGATCTTTATTAGTAATTTTCTGAACTTTAGATAGATAATATAATAAGGCCTCCAACTCTACCTCGCCATTATCAGCCAGTGACAGGATCAATGTCCACCCCCTATGACTCTTTCCATCTTCTCATTACATTCTACCCACAAATTACTTTTACATACCAACCCAACATAGCTAGAGTCTGTGACTAGTCCTTGCATCATCATCACATGGACATCCTCAGTTTCTATGCCCTTCTTTTGCCAATCACTTATGCTAATTCAACTATGCAAGTTTGTCATATTTCAGACACCAGGTATAGCTCTGTGTCCCGCTTTGACTAGTATTTTGGATACACACAACGATCCCACTCAGCTCCCTATTCACACCAACATACAAGAGTTTGCATCTACAACCTTCAGACCACCCTAGGATATCAGTTCATAATTGTTATATACCTGTCCTCCCATAACTATGTCATCACAATATACTGTCAAGACAATCCGATAAACTAGCAAATGATCATTGTTCCTCCACTAAATGCTTTTGACTGTTACACTGACACAAGATGGCCATATGTGTTGATGCACAAATCCACAAGCAGATTGTAGGTTCCAAAGTATTTTATTTCTCAAAGATGCAACCTTCAGCTGTTTGCATCCACCTTCCAACTGTTTTTCCCGGAAGCCCTACTCCACAATATTCCATGTCTTTGTGGCATTTGCAGGGTTCCCGAAACAATAGACCATAACTCCACACATCATCTCCCTGCACTATGAAAATTCATATGTCGTGTGATTCATTTGCTAACACTGATACTAATAACTTTAGTTTATAGATACTAACATTGTTATGTTAATTATTAAACACCATTGAAGATTTGATAATGTGGAATTGAAGCATCTTTGTGCCAAGGGTGTAATTGAATATGCTGAATCATCCATGTAGCTATCCCCAATTATTTTAGCATGAACATCCAACAGTGTACTTAGGATGTGTATGGAGCTTAGCATCCACAACAGAATGCTTTAATTGGATGGGCACCCTCTGCCCAAGAATGTTGAGATGGTAGGGGTCACATTACTTTTCAAAACTGGATAAACATTCTGCATTTTTTCCAGTAGTTTTAGTTAAGAAGTCTAAGCATTTCACTGCACTTTTGATGGTGTATTTCTGGATGCAGGATGCCTTTCAGCCTTGCGTCAGTTATCTTCTAAGACAAATAAAACATGTATTGTGTGGACTTAGTGGTGCATGGTTTTCATGGCTTTCCAGGATGGGTTTTTGACAGAAATAGGGCAGAAGATATACAAGGGTTGGATATGACTTTCAGAGATCTCGCAATTAGGGGTTTGAGCTTGAGGAAAGACAAATGCAGTCTGAGAGTTAAAATACTTTGGGAATATGATCTCAGTCAGGGGGATTGCATCCAGACCTGGCCTACAGAGTGCAATTGAGGATGTCGATGAGAACAGTAGTGCAGTGAAATTAGTGAGTGCAGAGTGGTGGAATTGTGGAAGAGTAGTCAATGCTGGCAGAAGTGACGGATTAGACACGGCTGTACCCCGGCCAAGTGTTAGTGGTCGAAAGTTGGAGTTGAACATGACGCGGACAAGTGACAGATGCCAACAAAACTCAATTTATCCTAAATAATATATTACTATTTATGTATACTTCTGTCTTTGCCTTCTGTCAAATATTTGGTTGTTATCGTGCTTCTCATTTATATTCTGATTGTGTTTTATCTTTTTATTGATTTGGGGAGGGTTATAAAATGTTTTTTCTTTTTGTTGTTGAGAAAGGGGGTGTATCTTATTATGTTCTGATCTCTGGATCCATTGAAGTGGTTCTGAAATATTTAGGTTTGGTTGGGAGATGGCATTCCAGGGAGGCTGGAGTTTAGTAAACAACAGTTGCAGGAGCAGTTCGCTCTCCACATAAAATAGGAGAACAGATAGGGAGAGTCATCTATTAAGTTGAAATATCAGCGAACTGTGCAGGAAGTCAAGTTTCCCATTACAATCTATTAAAAATCAGGAGGGATTTGTTTCCACCTCTGCAGAACAGGTGGTAGACACAGTACTGTCATCTGAAGAAACGATATCAAACATACATGAAAACGAAAGATGATAATTAACATAATTCATGGATTAATTCCCTGGATTAATCTCTAAAGATCCAGGAAGAACTCATCCTATATACATCAATATTATCACCAGGTCAGGAAAGGTTTTAAACAAAATCCCTATTGCATCCCAGAAGCCCGAAACAAGGCCATACAGGAAGAGATAAAGAAAGTGCTCCAGATAGCGGTAATCAAAATGCCATGGAGGGACTGCAGCTCCCCATTGTTTTAGTGCCAAACCCAGATGAAAGGAGATGGCTTCATATTGAATTCCGACACATAAATAAAATTTCCTAATTCAGCACTTTCCCTAGGTCAAAGAATGATGAAATGTTTGAGCAGTAAGTCCAGTATATAACCACTTTTGAACTATTTAAAGGTTACTTAAAAAAAAAACTGAATCTGTTAGGCAATGAAAAAACTGCTTTCTGTACTCTGAATGAGTTTTACCACTTTGCAGTTTTACCTTTTGTCTACTCACTGGGAATATGACTCAGCTTAACTTAACGATATAGTCAGCTATACAAATTCATGGAAAGAACATTTAAAATACCTTAGAACAGTATTCAAAACACTGAAAAAGGATTTATACATAGATCCAAAGAAGAGGATTTTAGCAGCACACTAAGATAAATATTTGGTATATGTGTTAGGCCAATCCATCATCCAAGCATCACTAAAAGCTAAAGTAGCCACTATACCAGAAGTGAAATTTCCCCAAACAAAGATTAATAGGGAGGGGTCTGAGGTTAAGCATGAGAGGGTGGCATTGTTGAGAGGATGAATCGCCTGACGATTGAAAATATACAGTTGCCTGTAGCCGGTAGGCCCCCTTCGAAGGGTGAGATTACTTTTGAATCTTGTAGAGGAAGAGATCTGTCTACCAAATATGTATTTTGTGTGATTATGTCAAAGGAAATGTGTGTGGGTAGACAGATAAGCAATAAACAAAAGAGGTAGGTGCTAAACATAGGAAGTATGAACAAACCAATATCAGGAAGAGGGTGAAATTTGAAGCTAGAGATTGGGTAGTCATCAAGAAGGGAGGAATTTTTAAGAAGGAAAAGTGCAAATTCTCCAGGTCACAAAGGTGGTTGGCATCAGGATAAGTGTGGTGACCTTTGACAACGGAAGGAAATGGAACTTGGCAAATGTGTGTAAAGTAGTGAAGCCTGATCTAGGCAGTGGAGAACAAGTTTGACCTGTGCATACCTAACTTGAGTTTAGGATAACCTAAGTAATATAAAAAAAGGTTCATGTTGTGGACTATCTGTTATGTTCTGATCTCTGGATTCAGTGGGCAGTTTGATTAGGGGGTGGTGATCAAGGGTGGTGGGTGTCTAGGGAACTGCAGCCGCCGGTGCTCTTTGCTGTGCTGTTGTCCATGTTTATGTTGTACTAAATTAATTATATTCTTCATTCTGAGTCTGCACTGTGCTACACTCAAAGGCCTTTGGAGGAAGTTGGAGTCAAAGGAGCTGTTGCAATGAAGAGACAGAAGAAGGCCAGAGGGATGATAGTTGGCTATTGCTGACCAATGAGGACAGTCACAACAGGGTATCAGCAAAGGGAAAGAACCTCAGCATTTGAGAGAGGGCTGTGGCACTGTGCCGTCACCAACAGTAGCATTGACCTCAGAGTGTTGCCATCGAATCCTGGGGTATCAGCATTCTTACACACCATGTTTGCTGATGCTCTGAGGTGTCTCCGATAAAGAAACCAGCATGCCATGGAGGCGTGATTTCATCATCACATGGATGAACTCTGCTTGGTGGCCATCATGACACTTTGGGTGTACTTTGACAGTATGCCTTTATTAAGACTGAGTTTTCTATTGTTGAAATGAGCAGTGGTGTGCCACAAATCTCTCAATATTCTCAGTGTTTACCCAAGTGCATCAATCTCACTTTATAATTGCACTTTGCGGAGCGTCACTACATACCTGATTAATCGAATGTACCTTATCTATTGTCTTGTGTGCTTGAGGGATTTTGCTTTGTAGGGCAAGTGCAGCATCATGTCCGATCCATCAAGATACACCATTTATTGACTGGCCTCATCTCCAGTTCCAGGGACAGTATATTGTACCATGTTAAAAGTCTGAGCCCCCTTCTGGGGTTTTATCTTTCACCATTTTTTAGCCAAGTGCATCCTACAATAACACACTGACTGTCTGAGTTGTTTTGTTAATTCATTGGTTTCGTGAGCAGATGGGTTTGATTTAACGAGTGGTCAATTACCCACCACCCAAAGCGACCAATCTTTTCCTCTCCGTTCAATATTGCACCGCTAAGTCAGTACCAATCACCGATTATACCATCCAGTGTTACACTCCAGGTGAACTACCAAGCAATTACACAATCTGCAGGCAGTGTCATTAGAAGCACATGCACAATCAGTTCCATGAGTACAAACAAAGTGCCTGAGCCTGACCCCTGCCAGCTGGTTCCCAGTATATTATATATTCTTCCTTGGTCTCCTTTGGTCTTCACAGGGCCTTGCACGTTTTTCCACCCGAGAGGGTCTATCTCATAAGCTCATGTGCATGGCAGGTGCAGGCTACACTCCACTTCAGGACCTCACCTGCAGGGTCTTTCAATCATGCCAGCTATCCCCATCCTCGAGTGGGCCTCTCTCCTGGGCTCATAATTAAAATTGTTAGCCTGCGAACACAGGTGGTTTGCCATCAGGACAAACCACCATAGCAAGGCACTTCACTTTGGTGCTGCCATCTTGTGTCAGGCCCACCCAGCTGTTTATCAATATTGCGCAGCTCCAGGACCTCTATCACTGTGTAGGAGGACAGTGGCTGTAACGCAGGTTCCATGCTGCCCGCTCATCGTTATGGTAGCCCCAGTTCCCCCGGCAACCTCTCCCACCACAGATACAGCAGTGCCGAACCGCAGGGTGGGCTCCGTCACAATTCAGGCCAGCAACACTCCTTCACTCGGGCCTCCTCAAGGGCAATAGCTGGGGCCCTACAGTCTCTCTGGAGCATGCGCCTCTGACCGCTAACCCCACCTTGGGCAGCGAGTCGCATCCGGCAGGCGCCAGCTCCCCTGCCTCACATCAGCTTCCGCCTCACTCCTCACTCTGAACAGGGGCGCTTCATCTTTTTTCTTTTTTAAACTCTTTTTATTGTTAAAGTCACACACAGTTAATTACAACAATATTGTATACCACATCCCATCAAACCATTAAATCATCTTTCCCGCTGACAGACAAGAGTACATTTGTTAGGTTACATTTCGATGGACCCTTCCCCTGGATGTTCATTATAGGGTCTCTTCCTCCCGGTGACAGTTGGGGCACATACTTTTCGGCTGTAAATGTTCCAATCATTCCAAATTTGTTCCCATTTTTTGGGGGACTCCCTTTTTTCATAGACTGATTTTCTGCCACTATTGCCCAGTCTATGTCTCTCTCCCATTCTGCCACAGTGGGCGGTGTTTCCACTCCCCATTTCCTCGCGATGTTACGTTTGCCTATTGTACATCCTAGTGTAACCAAGAGACGCTCCTTACCATGGAGGTCTGTTGGTCCCCATATGTTGAGCAGGCATGGCTGTGGTGTTTGTTGCAGTTGCTTGCCTAATATGTTTGTAGTTGTGTCACTATTGCGCTCCAGTAGCTCTGAATGGGAGAGCAACCCCAAATGATATGAAAGAACGTACTCTCCTCCCTGCATTGTCGTCTGCATGATGCAACCTCTTTTCGTTTAATTTTTGTCATAGTGTTATAGGAGTAGTATGTTCTGTGTAGAACTTTGAGTTGTATTCATTTCAGTCTGGAGCTTATGGCGACCTCTCTGGGCGAAGGGAGCGCTTTCTGCCAGTCATCTTCCTCTAATTCACCCAAATTACTCTGTCATTGCTCCCGCAGTTTTTTAAGGGGGTCCGGCATAGCGCTCAGTGACATTCGGTACATCTCTTATATGGCCTTACCATCAATTTGGTCACATACTAGTCTGTCTTCTAGGGTGATTCTGGAAGAGTTAAGTCTGAAGGGTGAAACGACATTTTTGCGTGTCTAATTTGTAAATACCAGTAAATCTCGTATGTCGCCATTTCGAATTCCTCTCTTAAACGTCTCAAAAGGCTTAATTTTGCCCTTTGCCCACAAGTCCCCTACTGTTGAAATACCGATCAAGTCCCATTTGATGAAACCTAGCTGCCCGATCAGTTCTCCAAGTATCTGAGCGTCCCACAACGGCATCATCTGTGTTATTTTATGTTCCCATCCTAGCTGCTTTTTTATCTTATGCCATAGATGAACAGTTTGTTGTGTTGGCCCTGTTAGCACCTGCCGTTTGGGATTAATGTGGAGTGCCCGTCTATAACCTCACGGACCCATCAGGAATTTGTCCATTTGGTATGCAGGGTCTGCTTGTGGGCGGTATATCCTTTGGTTGATTACTGCCAATTGAGTTGCCCAATAAAACAACCGGATATCTTGGAGGGCTATACCACCCTCAGACCAGCTCTTCACAAGCTTGTGCCTGGCTATGCGCGGGGGTTTCCCCTCCCACAGCAATGATCTTACTTCGTTCTCAATCTGGAAAAAATGTGTGTCTGCTATGGGGAATGGTGTGTTTTGTAGGACATACAAGAACCTTGGAAGTGCCATCATTTTAAAAAGGGCCGCTCGGCCCAGGAGGGACAGCGGCAGTGTTCTCCAATGTCGTGCATCATCCTGTAATCGTTTAAGGGGTCCAAGAACGTTGCATGTGTAAAAGAGTGAGAGATCTCTGGTAACATAGATCTCTAAATATCGGAATCCTTCCTTTGTCACCGTCACTGCGCAGTCCAAAGGCAACATTGTTATAGGGCCCAGAAGAATAAATAATATTGATTTGGACCAGCTCATAGTGTATCCAGAATATTTACGGAAAATAGTGAAAATTTGTATAATCCTGCCTATTGATGAGTGGGGTGACGCCATGTAAAGGAGGATATCGTCCGCGTAGAGAGAAATTCTGTCTTCACATCCCTCTGTCCAGTTCAGGCCTCTGATTATGGGGTCTCCCCTAATCCAAGCCACCAGAGGCTCAAGCATCAAGGCAAAGATGAATGGGGAAAGTGGACATTCCTGTTGCGTTCCACGTTTGAGGGGTAAGGGACTTGTAATATGTCCATTCACAATCATGTGGGTGAGGGACTGAAAGTTTATAAATTTGGGCCAAAATCAAATCCCTCCAGCACTTCAAATAAGTACGGCCATTCGATGGAGTCGAAACGCCATTCTGGCATCAAGAGAGAGAATTGCTGCCACTTGTTATGTTATGTTATGTTATGTTATGTTAAAATTGGTCTTTTATAGCGCTCGGCTACTCCAAAGAGTGTCCAGGCGCTTTTAAAAACAACCTACACCAAGAGACACAGCACAGTAGACAGAAGACGAGGCCGACAGAAAAAGGACAAAACTAAAGAGCAAAAAGCCAAGTTTTAAGGCCCTTCCTGAAAGTCAACAAATTAGCGGTGCTGCGCAGAGCCAGAGGCAGAGTATTCCAACGCTGCAATGCCAACAACTTAAAAGAACGACCTCCAATACGAGCCTTTTTGACTCGAGGAACCACAGCCAAGAACAAAGATTCAGACCTCAAGGATCGGGCCGGATGGTAAAAAGCCAGTCTCCTTTGGAGATATTTCGCACCCGAAGCATAGAGGGCCTTATGAACTAAGGTCAAGGCCTTAAAAACTATCCGTTTCCGGATCGGAAGCCAGTGGAGTGACTGTAAAAGACCGGAAGCTCTGGCTCGCCTATGTAGGCCAAAAATGGCTCGCGCAGCCGAGTTCTGAACCACCTGCAATCGTTGCAGGAGATATTCTGGTAGGCCGAGATATAAAACGTTAGAATAGTCCAATCTTGAACCAATCAAGGCCTGCACCGTCGTCTTCCTATGATCCTCTGAAAGCAAAGGAAGAAACTTTCGGAGCATCCTAAGGAGGCCGAAACATGTTCCAGTAAGACCAAGGATCTGAGATCTTAACGACAAACCATTATCAATCCTGATCCCCAGATTCTTTGCCAGCTGAGATGAACCCGCTGGAGGGAACATGTTGGCAGGCCACCATTCCTGCCAGTTAGGATCGGATGGGCATCCAAAAAAGAGTACCTCCGATTTGTCTGAGTTGCACTTGAGGCTGTTGAGCTGGAACCATTTAAAAACAGCCCCAAGGCACTCACGAATACTCTCTCCATCAAAATCTTCTCCTTTCCTGCACGAAAAGAGGAGCTGGGTATCGTCGGCATAAGATACGATCTGGGCCCCCCAAAACTCCGCCAATGCTGCCAAAGGAGTCATAAAGATGTTGAAAAGAGTCGGGCTCAACACAGAGCCCTGTGGAACTCCGACTCCCAGAGGCGGCATTGTGGCAGAGCTGGGCGGGACCCAGACCGTTTGCTGACGGCCCTCCAAGAATGATCTAAACCATCTGAACACCGTCCCCCTCAGACCGATATCATAAAGTCTGGCGAGGAGACCCTCATGGGGGACGGTGTCAAAGGCCACCGACAAGTCCAACATGACGAGTATAGCTTTGCCCCCCGAATCCAGTACCTCTCTAATGGCCTCAAACACCTCCAAAAGCGCCGTCTCGGTGCTTAGGTTAGGGCGGAAGCCAGATTGAGTGGAGTGCAGCAGATTATGAGATTCCAGGAAATTGGAGAGCACGATATGCACATGCTTCTCCAAGATCTTAGCCAACGCAGGGAGAAGAGAAATAGCCCTATAGTTGGCCAAAGCCTCAGGGTCAAGACCAGGCTTTTTGAGAAGAGGAATAACCATTGCCTGCTTCCAGGCCTACGGGACCACCCCCCCACTCAGGGAGAGATTCAAGAGTGGATTCGCCAGCGGATTAACAACTTCAGCCATTTTCGCCAAGCATTTGGCCTGACAAGGGTCAAGAGGCGACCCAGATTTAAGATTGGCCATAAGTACTGAAGACGAAGAAGCTGAAATTGGCGGAAAAACTGCCAGAACTGGACCCGTAGGGGCCAACGAATCTAGGCCGTCCTCATAATTGGGACGTACCTCAGCCACCCTCGGGAAAAAAGAGTCCTGGATCAGTTGAATCTTAGTAGTAAAGAAATTGGCGAGGGCAGAAATCCATGGCTCAGACGGAGCAGCAATGGTCCCATTGTACCGTGGGGACATAAATTCCCTGACAATCGTAAAGATCTCCTTGCAGGAGTTAGAGGCAGCCTCTATCCTCCTTGCCAGATAACCTTTTTTTTCAAGGAGGATGTCTCGATGGTATGCTTTAACCGCGGTCCTATATACAAGCCTGGCCTCCGGATCATACTGCGACCGCCAGGCCCTTTCAGCCACCTTGCACTGCCGTTGAGAGGCCGATAGTGCTTCAGTAAACCAAGGGGCCGAGACCCGCTTAGATGTTAGTCGAGGGGCCTTCTTAGGGGCCAGATCATTCAGCCTATCCGTTAGCCATGCCTGCAAGGACACTAAGTCACTCTCCAGATCACCCGTAAAGAGACAGGGATTATCAAGAGATGCTTGGGCCAGCATTTCCAGAGTCACCCGATGATATGCCCTAAGTGTACGTCCCTGATGCCTAGGAGCAGTACTTGATGGTTTCTTTTTGCCCAGTACGTAGAATTCGGCCAGCCTATGATCTGACCAAAGTACCGGCAAAAGTGCAAGCACTTCTATAGGGGACGTAGAAAAAACCTGATCCAGGGTATGACCCTTGTCGTGTGTATGTCCAAAAAGGTAAGGAACAAGACCTACGGAGGCCGTGACATCAGTCAATTTGATCGTATCCGGATCCAATCCCTCCTCCATATGAAAATTAAAATCCCCGGCCACTACACAATGCTCAGCTCTAAGAGCGAGCACCGCAATTACAGACTGGAGCTCATCAAAGAAGGAACCAGCCGGTCCCGGGGGCCTATAAACTAACAGCCCTTTAACAGATTGATGAGGCGCCAATACTATAGAAAAAGCGAGGGATTCAGATCCTGTGGTGGCATCCGTGGGAATAATGGAGCATGTGACCAGTTTATTCACTACAAGTGCCACACCCCCACCCCTCCCCACCGATCTATTCTGGAGGAATTGCTGTAGCTATATCAGGATTGGAGGAATCCCCCAGCCAGGTCTCTGTCAACATCAGACATAACGGTTTTTCAGTGGACAGGAGATCAAAAATTTCCTGAGCATGCCTGCTCATGGACCTGTTATTTAGAAGCAAAAAAAGATGCTTCACACAGTCCACCTCCCTATTTGGTATAGAGACTGAAGCCGTGCTTGGGAACCACCCACACCCCGGGCATCGTCTCTTACCCCTGTACCGTCCGGGAAAAACTCTGCGACAGGCGCAAAACACCTTCTGCAGCGACCGTAGCTCACTAGCCGTATAACATACCATGATTACAGCAACAGATGGTAATACTTATAAGTATACTAATGTCGGAAACGCCGTCCCACGCCTCCGAGACGCTGACGAGCGCAGACGGGCAGGACTCTGGCACGACTCAGGCACAGAGAAGGCGCCCACCACTGCGAGTCACCGCTGCACGTTAAAGTGGCTGGCTTAAATAGACCATCCGCGTATAGGCTGCACGCCTACACCACCAATATGGCGCCCGACAATGCCACCAGCGATACCCCAACCCAAAATGGCGACCAAAGATCCCCCAGCTACCCCAACCCGAGGACAGGACCCGCCAAACAGCGGTGCGCTGACAATTATAATGCAAGTGAGAAGGCGAATGAGAGGGCGAATAAAACCAAGGGTAAGAAATGAAAAATAACACAAATACTCAAACGGGAGATTATAAAATATCAAGATAGCGCTGCGCTATGCGCGTATGTCTATTGGCAGGTAGTAAAAGCTCTGGTACCTCATCCAGCTGACCCGTTCAACTGACCGCCTTAAATAGACCGTCCGCGTATAGGCTGCATGCCTACACCACCAATATGGCGCCCGACAATGCCACCAGCGATACCCCAACCCAAAATGGCGACCAAAGATCCCCCAGCTACCCCAACCCGAGGACAGGACCCGCCAAACAGCGGTGCGCTGACAATTATAATGCAAGTGAGAGGGTGAATGAGAGGGCGAATAAAACCAAGGGTAAGAAATGAAAAATAACACAAATACTCAAACGGGAGATTATAAAATATCAAGATAGTGCTGCGCTATGCGCGTATGTCTATTGGCAGGTAGTAAAAGCTCTGGTACCTCATCTTCTCTGATGGTGTCATTTCTACCCAGCACACCATGCAGTAGTCTTAGATTTTATGCTATGTTCCTCCCAGGCATGATGCCTGATTGATCGGGGGCACTAGTTTCGTGATCACTGGCATTAGTCTGTTGGCCAATAGAGTTGCCAATATTTTAGCTTCTGCATTGAGAAGTGAAATAAGTAGGTGTGAGTAACAAAGTTCAGTTGCCTTACCCTGTTTATGTATCACTACAATGGAAATTAGTCTGTGGTCTCTGGGTAGTCAGCCCTGTTGTATACTTTCGTTGTACATTTCTTTCCTATGGGGTGCGATTTTTGTAGCGATCAAATGTATATAATTCATTAGGGATCCCATTGGGTCCCATTGCTTTCCCAGAGTGTAAACTATTAATTGCCCCTGTGATTTTTTTGTCAGTGAAGTCGCTATGTAGAAAAATACTGTCATCCGCTGTTAGGGGGGGGGGGGGGGTCACATTTCTGCGAGTAAGTCTATGGAGTCGTCCGATGTGGCAGAGGTGGTAGATGTATATATCTGCTTAAAATGTGTTGCAAACACCTCCACTATATCCTGTGGGTCATTTATCATTGCTCTGTTCTCAGTTTTTAAGCATGCTACCCTTCTATTTGCTTGTTCACGTCCATCTAACCATGCCAATAATTTGCCCGCTTTATTGCCGGTTTAATATACTTTGTGGAGCATAGTCAGTGTTTTACTTTTGGCTTCCTTCGTTATCCTATTTTTGTATTCTTGTTTTGTGATATCCAGCACATGAAGAGTTTCTGCGCTGTCTGTTTGGGTGGTCTGTGGTTCCCTTTCCAGAATTTCCGTTTCTAAATCCAAAAGGTCTTTCTCGCGGTCCTTTTTATGACCAATCATCAACCTCTCCTTTTAATACAGTTTTGAATGCCTCCCATAGCATCTGGAAGATGGCAACAGAACCTGATTTTACTTTAAAGTAGTTTTCTGTGGTTTGAATTAGAGCATCTCTTATATGGGGGAGTTTTAAATATCCGCAGTTGAGAGAGATAGTGTTTCGAGTTAGTTTTGTTCCCCGGGAGTAGATGAGCCAGATCAATGAATGATCGGATATGCCTCTTGCTAACTGCCGGATTTCTTTAATGTATGGCAACTGGTGAGCCTGAGTCAGTATGTAATCAATACACGACTGGCTATTGTGTGCTCCTGAGGGAAAAGTGAATTGCAAGGTCTGGGGATTGTTCGCTCTCCAGACATCTACTAGACCCATTGCGTCTAAGTAGTTTGATAGTGTGGTGGTTTGACTGTGCGTACTTCTGGGAGGTTTTTGGTCTTTTTGACCACAGAGCACCAAATTTAGATATCCCCCAAGTATCAAGTCTCCCACTGGTAGTTCCAGGAGCATTGAACCTAAATCAGGTAGAGTTATTATTTGTAATGTCGGAGGTATATAGATTGTTAATATATTTAAGGGTTTGGCCTCCCATCTCCCAGCTGTAGCAGCAAATCTCCCCAGTGGGTCTGTCCATGTACGTTCTATCGTGTATGGACATCTCTTATTTAACAGTATTCCGGTCCCCCTGGAGCCTGTTGTAACACCAGAGTGTACAATTAACTTGTATCCCCCTCTGTTCAATGCCTTACACGTATTGCCTACCAAGTAGGTTTCCTGCAATAGTATTACATCAGGTGTGTGTCGTCTGAAGAATTGTAGGACTATCCCTCTTTTCAATTTGTCTCACAGCTCATTGACCTTCCAGGAGAGTAACCTGAAGGTGGAATCTGTCTTATGTAAAGTCTTGTCTGTCATGATGGCGGGTGATTCTGGATTTTCCTTCCCCCTTGTCAGAGGATGTAGCCTGGTGTTTGCAGTGTTGCGCTGTGTGTATCATTTCTTGTGCTAAGCTAATTGTGTGTGAGAAACTGTTTTGAAACTGTGTGGAGTGTGCTACTTCCATTAAACTATCTGTTCCTCTACAGCTATCCCAACTTGCTGTATTAAATCAGAAGTGACTGATATCAAAAGAAATTACATTATCCCCCCTCCCTGACTGCCTGCATGGCGGTTCTGGAACTGCCCACCTCCCCAACATTGCAGAGCGCCTGTCTTCCCTCCCCGTTTAACTTGAGTGGATCTAGGGCCCCTGGAAGCCGAAGTGTCCCCCCCATTCCCCCTAACGATAAATACTGTGTGGCACCAATTTCACAGTTCTGCATGCATTCCCCACTCTCTTCTTGCTCCATGAAATGACTTTGAGGAATTAGTGGTTCGGGTTTCCCTGTTCATTGCTATGGCTTTTGCGCCGGATCCTTTACTTCAACCCGATAGATATATGTACAGTTTGTCTCTGCGGCAACAACCTTGTTTTAATATTTGAGCGAACAAAACCAATCTTCAGGCTGGCTGCCTACTCAGCTTTATCCGATCCTTCATTTGAATTCTTGGTGTTTTCTCGTATTGCATCCGGTTTCGTCATTCGGTTTGCACTTCTCCCTGACTTGTCATCCGAGGGCTTAGGCTTGCCCACTGTTCGCCATCCCTCTAGCCAGTCCCAAGTTTCTTCAGGAGTGGAGAAGAACCAAGTTTTACCTTGCGCCTCCACCCTCAATTTGGCAGGGAACAGCATAACGTACTTACGTTCTTTGTCTCTAAGCACCTTTTTCACTTCCAGGAAGTTGCGCCTTTGCCGCTGTACCTTAAGTCTAAAGTCTGGGAAAAATGCAATTGATACACTTTCGTATCCTACCTGTGGAGCTATACGAGCTGTTTGCAGCATGACGTCACGGTCGCGGAAGTGAAATATTTGGGCTAGGAACAGTGGTGGCAGGGCTCCTAGTTTGGTCTTACCTCCTGGAACTTTGTGTACCGTTTTGACGGAAAAGTTGTTCAATAGTCCTCGGGGTTACAGGTATTTTTGTATTAATTCTTCTACAAAGAGATCTGTTGCTGATCCCTCTGCCCATTTTGGAACCCCAATAATTCTTATGTTATTTTCTCTGGAGCGGCCTTCATACTCATCCAGGTCCAGAGACAGACAGCATGTAGGGCGGCCCGGCACTGCTCAGTAAGGCTCGGCGAGGGGGGAGCTGCTTTCCTTTTCGTGATCTGCTTCTCTCAAGCACGTCGACTCTGGGTCTCCTAATAACTTTAGCTGCCACCTGCCCCACGTCACACAGGCCTCGGTCGGGTCTCTGAGGCTCCACAGGTTCGTTGCCTCACCAGCAGCACCAGAGACATCCATCGGGAAACAGACCTTGCTACATGCACGTTGGTGCCACTGGAACGGAGTTGTGTTGTGGTTTTTTGGGGGAAACGAGGCTCGTCCTCCCGGAAGCTCAGCTAGTGTGCGGCCATTTCCCTGCGGTGTTGGCCACGCCCCCCCGGAGGCGCCATCTTTTAGTTTAGAGGCTACCTCAATATATGAGGGCCACCAACAATTAGATCTGTCTCCAATTCTCCGTGGTCCAGGGTTTCTCTGACTCTCACTTCACGGGTCCCCCAACCCCGTGCTCTCCGACCAACACAGGGGGAGCCCCTCCACCTCCACTACTCAGATCAGTGTTGGCCTCGCCGTGAATCAGACAGCGTCATGCCAGGCATCTTTTGGGTTTTTGTTGATTACACACCGTCAAGAACACTGCGCGGAGGGCCAGCAAAGGGTTGTCCAGTATTCATGCATCATTTCAGTGGCATTTGGAGTAATTTCATCAACAGGTTTCAACAGGATATTACAGGATATTTCTATCAGGGCAGGAGCTTAGCACTAGCATGTCTACTCAGCCATCCTGTCAAGCCACGCCTTGATTTACTCTCCAATAGTAGTAACTAAATGCACATCATAACAAGTCATTAAAGCGTTCATATTAATAAATATTACTTTAAAGCACATAAAAAATGCAATAGTACACATACAGCCTTTACAAACTTTCTAAGCAGCCCAGACAATACCAAATGAAAATAACCTAACCATGAATAAAAATCATGAACTGATTTTAGATAAATCCAATATGCAATCCAGAAATTGAGGCACAGTCTACTCTTTAAAAATCAAAAAAGAAAACTTTCATATAAAAAAGAAATCCTATCAAAAAATGTAAAGTAAAAATACATTAATGGCACAATCCAAAGAAAATCGTAACAATGTGAAAGATTATTTAAAATACGGAAATACCAGAGCACTGCATAATATAAACATGGTGAGAAAATCCACTTGATACTAAAAGAAAAACAGCAAATTCAAAACTGCTCCTCCAAAGAATATCAAGAGAACCTAAAAAACATAACAATGCAAACACCTAACCTGGCTTTCAAATTATGCCCCAAATACCTAGTAAATACAACAAATTATCCAAGAACATCTCCACAGTACCCTGCAGTCACCCTAATGCTCTGTATCGAAATAAATCCACAAATATAAGGAAAGGAAAACCTAAATATGCAAACCAAATATGGCAAAAATCCTCAATTGTATATAACAACAATCACCATGTATGTAAAACATCAATAAGAGCATAATTGTAACATCCCTACCTATATATTACAGAAAAATGTTTGCACAACACATTTGACGACATACTATGGGCCTAGCCTGCCCATTCCAAGACACAAACAAGGATCATAAGTTCGCAACCAGATGCCTCATCCTCGGGCCACAGGAATACTGCAGTTCAACTACACGGGTAGGAGATCAAATGTCTCTTGATAGACATTAAGGAGACCCTTATCCTCTTCTTTGTGTGACTGGCACCAAGGCGCCTGTTTTCTTCCAATAGCTTTATTCTCTTCTCATCATAGACATCATCCACTCATCTTAAAACAATTTTTGATTCACTTGTTACATTTCATAGTTCATTATGATTTTCATTCCACTGCAAGGTTGACACGTGTTTTGTGGAAATTACAGCTTTATCAAGGCTACAAGCAATACAAATTCTAATCATTATACAGGGCGTAACCCTACCTAAGAATATCAGAGACATTTACTTATATGACAGTGAAATTTTTTAGACAAGATTATATTCTTATACTCACATTCATATTCATACATATTTATTTTACTGATAATAAGTATCTGTTCATAAATATCAAACTAAGTAGTGGTCACATTCACCAGAATCTTCATGATCAAAATAACTTCCACTCCATATTCTCTTTAATTTATTTCACATCATGAAACCTTAGTCAAGAGAATATCTCAATCACATTATAACTACTGAGTCAAGTCGAATCCTCTTCGTCTCTATTATTCAGTTCTTATTTCCTACAGGGTTCCCGATGTATATTATGATTTCTAATCTTCATAATGATTTAATTTGTCAGTTTCCTCTAATCAATGTGAAATTCAATTACTTGCATTTGCCATCAGTTTTAAGAGAGTGCTGATATACCAATTAATTCCATTACAATCAAATCATATCATCAAAACCTTTTGTATTGCTGCCTCCTACCCATGTCTCATGCCCATTAATCTCAATACTCTTGACAGCTCTGTTACCCATTCACAGGTTCCCATTCTCCAATTCATTATGTCCTTATAAAGTTGTATACATATTAATTACTTGACAGAGCTCACCTTAGATTTTATTATGAAAAGTGTAGCTAATTATTTTTGTGTACCTCGATTGTTTCTATCCTCAATAACTGCATCTGTTTTTTAATTAACATTTCTGTTCCCTTTCCCCAATTTGGGCATGATAATGTTTTCTGTAACATAATAATGGCGATATGTAAAAGTTGCAATTATTTTTCCCTAGCCTACTTCATCTTCATTAGACTTTGGATCACATCCAAATCCCCACATACTTCTGACCATTGATAGCAACACCCTCACTTTATATAATTTCTATAACATTAGGGTGCCACTTTAAATCTGATTTTATAGCAAACATAGTTTTCTGCCTTTATATGATCCACACGATTCAAGCCATAAATGGACACAAGGGGAACACGTTCCTCCCCACACTGTAGAATAGTCAGTACTCATTGTTACCTCAATCTTGCTTTGCGTGCTCTATCTGTGATTTAGATGTACGAAAAAAGACTACTCATTTAATCTCTTTTTAGTATCTAAACACAAATGATTATTAACAGCTTGAACGGTATATCCCTACTTATGAGAATAGGGGATCCCCCGAATGCTTCTTGAAGATGTAGCAAGTAGGAGATCAATGTGTTAGTTCCCATACAGAGGGGGTTAAAGTCAAGTCATCATTTATTCCAGACTTGAACCTTGACACTGTAATTGGCATATTTTGTGACTTGATGCTAGATGATTTAGATTTGTTCTCAATATAAACTCATGATCACCAATAGGAATTCTAGACAGATGTTGTCTCTCTGACCTATAGAAATTAGGAACTATCACATATAAAAAATCCTTTTAGATTTACCTAGAAACTAAAACTTCATGACTATTCCAAACATAAACTAAGGCAGTGCAATATTGTGACAATGGAAAGCAGTGGCTTAACGCAAAATAATGGGGTCCCCTAGAGAATGTGATGAGGGGCCCCTGAGGCTTGCATATCTCACATATATTCACTGGGCTTTTGCTGAATAGGGCCCCCGAATGGTTGGGGGCCCCTTGCAGTGTTGGCGGCCACTGCGCTGCAGGGCGCCTGCATTACGCCCCAGATGGACAGCACGAAAAACTTGACTAACCACCATCTAGAAGATACACATATTCAGGCAACCTCTCTAATATGGACAACATATCTGGGAGAAATCTAGAAAAATTAGGCATTGACATCTATCACAGAAAAGAGATAACCTAAAAAAAACGAAAGACCAATATCAACATTAACTCTGACACTGTCCACAGTCCAGTCAACTCCATGGACCTCTTTCACACAGCAGTCATAAATATCTTGACAGAGCCTTCCACAAGAAAAAACAATGTCTCCAGAATGTGGGCAGCCATTTAAAACCTCAAAATGCTGATCTAGAGGAACATGATAAAGGAGGTAATATTGTTATCCTTCACACAGATGAATATATTAAGGTGGCAGAACAGCAGTTACAGGAAACTACCTCTTTTATAAAACTAGACCATGAACTAACAACCAATATTCGACTATTTAATGTTGAGACATTTGGACACCTAGTATAACAAAGTTTTTTTTGTCCCTGGAAGAAAAAAAAACTATGGGGCATATTAGCAATAGACGGAGATAAATATCGCAAAGTGCGATTAGCGCTTTTTTATTTATCGCCGTCTATCGCTGGAATTTTTCGCCCGGTTAGCGCGTTGTTAACAACACGTATCGCCGAGGCGATAAAAATTCCAGCGATAGAGGGGATATCGATGTTTTCCATGGAACAACGCTGGTTTTCCAGCGATGTTCCATGGAAAACGGCGATAACCTTGCTGATACGACCCTGTGGTCGTATGAGCATAATCCACCCCCAATGGTAAGTATAGCTAAGGCAGGATTTTAGCAGACGTTAGGTTTTGGCAAAAAACGCTGCTTTTGCCAAAAACTAACATCTGCTAAAATCCTGAGGGCCACCTTGTAAATATCGCGATGTATATTTAGCGATAATTTACCAGGTAGTCCGTTAGGGGTACGCCCAGTGATGCCCCTTTGCATCTCATTAGACCACATAAAATAGGAGAACAGATAGGGAGAGTCATCTATTAAGTTGAAATATCAGCAAACTGTACAGAAAGTCAAGTTTCCCATTACAACCTATTAAAAATCAGGAGGGATTTGTTTCCACCTCTGCAGTACAGATGGTAGACACAGTACTGTCATCTGAAGAAACGATATCAAACATATATGAAAACGAAAGATGATAATTAACATAATTCATGGATTCATTAGAGATGCAAAGCGAGGCGTCGGGAAAACGGGTGCTAACATGCGCTAATGCATGTTAGCATCCCCTTGTAGATAGGGCGATAATCTTATCTCCACTTTTTTGGCTTTTAAAGCCAAAAAAGCGGAGATAAGGCCCTTGTTAATATGCCCCAATATGTGCACTGCCCCAGGACATTTTACATACTCCTGAAGATTCCTAAAGTAGGAATTCTACTGTCAGACCACTCCACCATCTCAGAAATAGCTATAGTATGTTTGAGACTAGGGAAATATATAGATTGACAGCTATTTCATGAATGATATACCCACGTATATCCAAGATACCAGAGATATCTTCCTTAAACTTTAAGATATAAACTGCAAACTTGACTTCATCTTGGCCACAATAAAACAAGTGAGCCTGTAGACCCATAACAAATAGGGAGGAAAATCAGCCATGAAGCATACTTCCTATATACACTAAGGGGCTTATTACGATGGCGGTAGGAAAGCCTGGGGGCTTTCCGACAACCATCGTCGGTTTCAATTCATAATCAGCCGGTCGGAATTTAAACTAGCTGGCCATTCCGGCTGGCTTCTAACACGCTCAAGGAGCCAGTCGGAGCCCGGCCCGCAATGCCAAAGGGCAGCATTTCCGCCATTGGGATTATGAAACTCGGTCTCTGCCAGGCCTTCCATGCCTGGCATTCTGACATGGAAAGCCTGTTGGAGAGCGAGTATGGGGGCACCTAGCAGGGCCCCAGTTCCTTGCCAGCCTCCGGTTGGTGGCCGAGGGGCTACCTATGGTGCCCCCTGTTAATCCTTGCACCCCATGGCAGGCACCTTAAGGGGCCGACCATGGGGTGCAGGAATTAACACCACCTCCAATTTCCAAATGGGAGCATGTACCATGGCCATTTGCGGCCATAACACATGCTCCCATAGGGAAATGTTGGAATGTGACCGAACAGTGTTCAGTCACATCCTAATCAGGTGATTCGGACTGCCGACTGGAGGTCAGTCGGTACTGTAGACTGGAGGTCAGTTGGTCCCGTTTCCGAGATGGTGCCGCCCGACATCGTAATAGGCCACTAAGTGTAAACTGTATGGGGAGTAAAACATTTATCTTAGACATGCTGGGCCTGAGCTTACAAAACAATTACCTTACCTTCAATGGAGACATCTACATACAGCAACAATCTTACTGAAGCCTTTGCATTGTCATTGTGCTGTCTTGCACGATGCAAGAACAAAGCAAAGGCTTAGTAAATCTGGGCCAAGGTTTCTCATCCAAATGCATGTGCTTAGTTATGTATTGATATAATAGCATTTCCTCATCTGCTTCATAAACAATCCCAAGACTTAAATGCAGCAACTTGAGGACAGCAAGCCAAAGATTGATGTCCAATGGGAGTTTTACTGTAATTTTTCTTTTCTTCGTATGCATAGAATGGCTATATCAGTTTTTCAGTTCTAGATTTATACATGCCACAATCATCAAACCTAGTTATTAGGGTACTGCCATAACATTCTGGTACCAGTATAAACAAGATCTTTATTAGTAATTTTCTGAACTTTAGATAGATAATATAATAAGGCCTCCAACTCTACCTCGCCATTATCAGCCAGTGACAGGATCAATGTCCACCCCCTATGACTCTTTCCATCTTCTCATTACATTCTACCCACAAATTACTTTTACATACCAACCCAACATAGCTAGAGTCTGTGACTAGTCCTTGCATCATCATCACATGGACATCCTCAGTTTCTATGCCCTTCTTTTGCCAATCACTTATGCTAATTCAACTATGCAAGTTTGTCATATTTCAGACACCAGGTATAGCTCTGTGTCCCGCTTTGACTAGTATTTTGGATACACACAACGATCCCACTCAGCTCCCTATTCACACCAACATACAAGAGTTTGCATCTACAACCTTCAGACCACCCTAGGATATCAGTTCATAATTGTTATATACCTGTCCTCCCATAACTATGTCATCACAATATACTGTCAAGACAATCCGATAAACTAGCAAATGATCATTGTTCCTCCACTAAATGCTTTTGACTGTTACACTGACACAAGATGGCCATATGTGTTGATGCACAAATCCACAAGCAGATAGTATGTTCCAAAGTATTTTATTTCTCAAAGATGCAACCTTCAGCTGTTTGCATCCACCTTCCAACTGTTATTCCCGGAAGCCCTACTCCACAATATTCCATGTCTTCGTGGCATCTGCAGGGTTCCCGAACCAATAGACCATAACTCCACACATCATCTCCCTGCACTATGAAAATTCATATGTCGTGTGATACATTTGCTAACACTTATACTAATAACTTTAGTTTCCAGACACTAACATTGTTATGTTAATTATTAAACACCATTGAAGATTTGATAATGTGAAATTGAAGCTTCTTTGTGCCAAGGGTGTAATTGAATATGCTGAATCATCCATGTAGCTATCCCCAATCATTTTAGCATGAACATCCAACAGTGTACTTAGGATGTGTATGGAGCTTAGCATCCACAACAGAATGCTTTAATTGGATGGGCACCCTCTGCCCAAGAATGTTGAGATGGTAGGGGTCACATTACTTTTCAAAACTGGATAAACATTATGCATTTTTTCCAGTAGTTTTAGTTAAGAAGTCTAAGCATTTCACTGCACTTTTGATGGTGTATTTCTGGATGCAGGATGCCTTTCAGCCTTGCGTCAGTTATCTTCTAGGACAAATAAAGCAAGTATTGTGTGGACTTAGTGGTGCACGGTTTTCATGGCTTTCCAGGATGGTTTTAGACAGAAATAGGGCAGAAGATATACAAGAGTTGGATATGACTTTCAGAGATCTCGCAATTAGGGGTTTGAGCTTGAGGAAAGACAAATGCATGTTTTCAGTCTGAGAGTTAAAATACTTTGGGCATATGATCTCAGTCAGGGGGATTGCATCCAGACCTGGCCTACAGAGTGCAATTGAGGATGTCGATGAGAACAGTAGTGCAGTGAAATTAGTGAGTGCAGAGTGGTGGAATTGTGGAAGAGTAGTCAATGCTGGCAGAAGTGACGGATTAGACGCGGCTGTACCCCGGCCAAGTGTTAGTGGTCGAAAGTTGGAGTTGAACATGACGCGGACAAGTGACAGATGCCAACAAAACTCAATTTATCCTAAATAATATATTACTACTTATGTATACTTCTGTCTTTGCATTCTGTCAAATGTTTGGTTGTTATCGTGCTTCTCATTTATATTCTGATTGTGTTTTATCTTTTTATTGATTTGGGGAGGGTTATAAAATGTTTTTTCTTTTTGTTGTTGAGAAAGGGGGCATATCTTATTATGTTCTGATCTCTGGATCCATTGAAGTGGTTCTGAAATATTTAGGTTTGGTTGGGAGATAGCATTCCAGGGAGGCTGGAGTTTAGTAAAAAACAGTTGCAGGAGCAGTTCGCTGTCCACATAAAATAGGAGAACAGATAGGGAGAGTCATCTATTAAGTTGAAATATCAGCAAACTGTACAGAAAGTCAAGTTTCCCATTACAATCTATTAAAAATCAGGAGGGATTTGTTTCCACCTCTGCAGAACAGGTGGTAGACACAGTACTGTCATCTGAAGAAACGATATCAAACATACATGAAAACGAAAGATGATAATTAACATAATTCATGGATTAATTCCCTGGATTAATCTCTAAAGATCCAGGAAGAACTCATCCTATATACATCAATATTATCACCAGGTCAGGAAAGGTTTTAAACAAAATCCCTATTGCATCCCAGAAGCCCGAAACAAGGCCATACAGGAAGAGATAAAGAAAGTGCTCCAGATAGCGGTAATCAAACTGTCATGGAGGGACTGCAGCTCCCCATTGTTTTAGTGCCAAACCCAGATGAAAGGATATGGCTTCATATTGAATTCCGGCACATAAATAAAATTTCCTAATTCAGCACTTTCCCTAGGTCAAAGAATGATGAAATGTTTGAGCAGTAAGTCCAGTATATAACCACTTTTGAACTATTTAAAGATTACTTAAAAAAAAACCTGAATCTGTTAGGCAATGAAAAAACTGCTTTCTGTACTCTGAATGAGTTTTACCACTTTGCAGTTTTACCTTTTGTCTACTCACTGGGAATATGACTCAGCTTAACTTAACGATATAGTCAGCTATACAAATTCATGGAAAGAACATTTAAAATACCTTAGAACAATATTCAAAACACTGAAAAAGGATTTATACATAGATCCAAAGAAGAGGATTTTAGCAGCACACTAAGATAAATATTTGGTATATGTGTTAGGCCAATCCATCATCCAAGCATCACTAAAAGCTAAAGTAGCCACTATACCAGAAGTGAAATTTCCCCAAACAAAGATTAATAGGGAGGGGTCTGAGGTTAAGCATGAGAGGGTGGCATTGTTGAGAGGATGAATCGCCTGACGCTTGAAAATATACAGTTGCCTGTAGCCGGTAGGCCCCCTTCGAAGGGTGAGATTACTTTTGAATCTTATAGAGGAAGAGATCTGGCTACCAAATATGTATTTTGTGTGATTATGTCAAAGGAAATGTGTGTGGGTAGACAGATAAGCAATAAACAAAAGAGGTAGGTGCTAAACATAGGAAGTATGAACAATGCCAATATCAGGAAGAGGGTGAAATTTGAAGCTAGAGATTGGGTAGTCATCAAGAAGGGAGGAATTTTTAAGAAGGAAAAGTGCAAATTCTCCAGGTCACAAAGGTGGTTGGCATCAGGATAAGTGTGGTGACCTTTGACAACGGAAGGAAATGGAACTTGGCAAATGTGTGTAAAGTAGTGAAGCCTGATCTAGGAAGTGGAGAACAAGTTTGACCTGTGCATACCTAACTTGAGTTTAGGATAACCTAAGTAATATAAAAAAAAGGTTCATGTTGTGGACTATCTGTTATGTTCTGATCTCTGGATTCAGTGGGCAGTTTGATTAGGGGGTGGTGATCAAGTGTGGTGGGTGTCTAGGGAACTGCAGCCGCCGGTGCTCTTTGCTGTGCTGTTGTCCATGTTTATGTTGTACTAAATTAATTATATTCTTCATTCTGAGTCTGCACTGTGCTACACTCAAAGGCCTTTGGAGGAAGTTGGAGTCAAAGGAGCTGGTGCAATGAAGAGACAGAAGAAGAGGGATGATAGTTGGCTATTGCTGACCAATGAGGACAGTCACAACAGGGTATCAGCAAAGGGAAAGAACCTCAGCATTTGAGAGAGGGCTGTGGCACTGTGCCGTCACCAACAGTAGCATTGACCTCAGAGTGTTGCCATCGAATCCTGGGGTATCAGCATTCTTACACACCATGTTTGCTGATGCTCTGAGGTGTCCACGATAAAGAAACCAGCATGCCATGGAGGCGTGATTTCATCATCACATGGATGAAGTCTGCTTGGTGGCCATCATGACACTTTGGGTGTACTTTGGCAGTATGCCTTTATTAAGACTGAGTTTTCTATTGTTGAAATGAGCAGTGGTGTGCCACAAATCTCTCAATATTCTCAGTGTTTACCCAAGTGCATCAATCTCACTTTATCATTGCACTTTGCGGAGCGTCACTTCATACCTGATTAATCGAATGTACCTTATCTATTGTCTTGTGTGCTTGAGGGATTTTGCTTTGTAGGGCAAGTGCAGCATCATGTCCGATCCATCAAGATACACCATTTATTGACTGGCCTCATCTCCAGTTCCAGGGACAGTATATTGTACCATGTTAAAAGTCTGAGCCCCCTTCTGGGGTTTTATCTTTCACCATTTTTTAGCCAAGTGCATCCTACAATAACACACTGACTGTCTGAGTTGTTGTAGTAAGCTGCGTATGTTAATTGCTCTAGCGCGTAAGGCGCGAGAGCTTGTATTTGTTTGTTCTTGCTTCCACGGTCTGGCTGCGAACGATGCGTGCCAGGATTCGACCAACGTTAATCAGTTGGTGGAGATCCTGATACGCAGCGGGAGCGCTTGGCTGTGGGTGCTGTATTTATCCGAATAAACTCTTCAATCCAAGCTTACCTGCGTTTCCAACATCATTACATTGGCGACAGGAAAAAGAACGGATTCACGTGTCTGGCACCCACCAGCGTCATTAAAAGGTTTTGGAGACAACGCTGTCTCTTGGTGTTCTGCTCTATTCCACTTGCACGCTCTTGCTGCCGGATCAAAAATTCGTCGAAGGAAGCTGCTTCCTGTCTTCCGCATTTGTGGCAGAGGGCATTCTGGGCGTTTTCTTCGTCTTTGGGACATCGCGGTTGCAACGCGGTGTTCCCTAGCAACGAGCACATCCTGACGCTCTTTGGTCACACGCGTATCCTAGCAACGCTTTCAAGCCTCAAGAAGATCGACGCTCGTTTAATTACACGGAAAGAGTCAAACTTGTCACTCTTTAAAGTATCTTTGCTCAAAGGCAATAAAACGTGGTTCTTCAGATCCAAGGTAGGATCCAACCTTTACTTCCATCTCACAGTGACAGGCACACTCTCGTTTAAGTACATTTCAGCCTGTATTTCTCACGGTGACAGGCACACCTTCATAAGCATGTTTTTTTTCTTTTTTCTTCTTTTTTTAAGTGCAGTTCAGAGACATATGGTCAAATTTTTATGGGGAATGCTATGATCTCAATGCATAATATTATTATTAATGCAAAATAGATATAGTAGTAACTTGTTTACCTTAGTTGCTTACTTGTAATTTACAATTGTGTTATTTAACATAGCAAGATAAGTCATTTCATATATATATAATTTACTGAAAATTCATTTTCTGTCATGGCTTCTGCTCAACAATTTGCGCAACCTCCTCCTTTTCTACAACAACCTGGAAAACCAGCAATTCCATGGCGTCAGTGGGTTAAAGCATTTGAAAATCACATTGTTGCCATAGACGCTGTTAAATTTTCTCATGATCGCAAAGTTGCAATCCTTTATGGTTGTCTTGGTTTAGCAGCGCAACATGTGTTTGAGAACTTACCAAAATTTCCAACACCACCTGGTGAGGCTGGGGATGCGCAACACTGGAATTCCTATAAAGAAGCATTAGCTCGCTTGGCAAGACATTATGACCAGGAACCAAACATTATGCTTGAGAGACATAATTTCCACAAGAGAAAACAGCGTGAGGATGAAACCGTGGATGAATACATTGCTGCATTACGTGTGCTTGCATCTACTTGCGAGTTTGAGGCAGATCCAGAAATTTACATAAGAGATCAGTTTGTTTTTGCTTGTTTTTCACGAAAAATACAAGAACGGCTTCTGAGCTGTAGAAAGCCTTCGTTACAAGATACAATTGATATTGCTAAGAGTATTGAAAGGTCCATCGTTACTTCAAAAGTTTTGCAACAAGATCAATCCATCAGCTCCTTCAAGTCGACTCCAAATGATCCTGCGTATTCTGTCAATGCCGTTAATCCTAACAGAACTTATAAGCAACCTTTTAAAAGGGTTAATACAATATGTTTCAGATGTGGTTCTCGATCACATCTTGGCAATCATCCCATGTGTCCTGCTTCAGGCAAAAGATGTGTTTTATGCCAAAAAGTTGGGCATTTTCAAAGTGTCTGCAAATCTGTCAGGAGACCTACCAGAGTCAATAGCATAGAAGTTGCAGATTCTCTTGAGGATTGTACAACACAATTTCATGATATGATTGTTTCAATTGAATGCAATTCAATTTTCAATCCTCATTATGTCAAGGGTCCCGTAGGTGTTGCACTATTTGGTAAGATTGAAATTCCGATCATGGCAGATTCTGGATCTCCAATAACTATCTTATCTGATGTAATGTTTTTTGAGAAGTGGCAGAATTCCATTACCTTGACCAAAACAGACATCAATCCAAAAGCGTTTGGGGAATTTGACATAGAGATGTTAGGATACTTTATCTCAAGATTGGAATGTCTTGAGCGATCAATTTACACTAAAGTTTATGTTGCAGTTAGGGGACGCAATATAGTTGGTTGGCAAGATCTTGCAAGAATGGGTCTGTATCTTGTTCCTGGTGGCGATAATCCTATCATGCGTGGTGACCCTCCTCAAGGTTATTCACCAGCCGGATGGACAGAAAATGAACTAAGCACTTTAGATTGTATTGATGTTACTGATCATTCACATGATATCAAAAAGATTCTAGATCTATTTCCCAACTTATTTTCTAACAAACTTGGCACTGTCAAAGGTTTTCAACATCAGATAAAACTAAAACCCAATGCTCAACCCTTTGTACATAAGGTTCGCACTTTACCACTTAGTGCCAGGGATGAACTTAAGTCCACACTCAAAAAATTGTGTGATGATGGGGTCATTGCACCTTGCAACTCATCAGAATGGGTTTCTCCCATCGTTATCGTTCGCAAGAAATCAGGTGAGGTTAGGCTATGTGCGGACTTGCGCTCTTTGAATAAAAACATCTTAGTTGATTGCCACCCTCTCCCAAGAATTCATGATCTTCTTGCTAGTTTAGGGGGTGCAAAAATTTTTTCATTAATTGATCTTCGTTCAGCCTATCATCAAATTTGTTTGACAAGTGATTCCCAAAATTTTACCACTTTTGTCACACCCATTGGTGTCTATAAATATCTAGGCTTCCCTTTGGCCTGGCATCTGCAGCCAGCGTTTTTCAAAAAATTATGGATAATATTTTTCAGGATGTTCCTGGCGTCCAATCCTATCAAGATGATATTCTTGTTTTTGCCAATGACTGGGAAACACATGTAAAAAATCTTACTTGTGTTCTAACCAAATTGAATGATGCTGGCATGACTATTAGACCTGACAAGTGTCAATTTGGAAAACAAGAATTGGACTACTTGGGCCACACGTTGTCTTCCCAAGGTATCAAACCAAAGTTTTCCCTTGTTGAGGCCATAAGTCATGCTGTTCCCCCCAAAGATAAAGATGCTCTTAGATCATTCTTGGGTTTGGCAGAGTATTATGCTCGATTTGTTAAAGGTTATGCTCAGACTGTGGAGCCATTACGCGCCCTGTTGCGTAAAGGCTCAAAGTTTGTTTGGTCCAGTGAGGTTTCTTCTTCATTTGATGTAACGAAAAAACTGATTGTTGAAGCCCCTGCACTTCATGCTTTCCAAGATGATTCTAAATGTTTTATTATGGTGGATGCTAGTCTCACGGGATTGGGGGCAGTTCTTGGCCAGTGGGTTGCAGGAAAGGAACACACCATAGCTTTTTCGTCTAGGATGCTCAAACCCGCAGAGACCCATTATAGTACAATCGAACGCGAGGCACTGGCTTGTGTCTGGGCAATAGAGAAGTTCAGGAATTACATTTGGGGACGTGAGTTTCAATTATTTACTGATCATAAACCCCTTACACATTTACTTGATGGTGATGGTTTTGGGAGAACTTCGGCCAGATTGGTTAGGTTATTGTCAAAATTGCAGGAATTTCATTTTACTATCAAACATATTTCTGGTGGAAGGAATTTTAGGGCTGATTGTCTTTCACGCATGGCAGTTTGTGAAGCTCCTAATTTGGATATTGTTGAAGACACGGAGTGTGTTGTTGCCGCACTTGATGCAATTAAAGAATCTCCTAACATTACTGAACAAATCTGGTTGGAAGCTTATAGTAAGGATGATACGCTTAATCTGGTCATGCAATATATCTTCAAGGGTTGGCCAGAAAATAGGAAGCTTTCGAATGAACTAAAAGCCTTTTCCATGGTTGCTTCTGAACTTTCTTTGGTTAACGGGATGGTCATGAGACATGAATCCTTTATTCCCCCATCAAGTTTAAGGGAGGAAATTATTAAATTTGCACATCAGGGTCACTTGGGGATTTCAAAAACTTCCCAACTCATCAAATTGTATTATTGGTGGCCATCATTGGAGTCTCAGGTTAAGTTTTATATTGACTCTTGTTCAGAATGTCTTTTATCAGACAAAAAGTGGAAGGTGATGAAAACACCACTACATCCTGTCCCATTTCCAAATAAACCTTGGGGAAAGGTTGCTGTTGATTTTTCAGGCCCTTACGATCATTTATCTCCTGATTTAAGGTTTTTGATTTTGTTGATTGATTATCACTCCAAATGGATCTATCATATGTTTTGTGACTCGCCTAGTTCTAATAACGCCATTAAGTTTTTGAGGAAAATCTTTGCTATTGAAGGTTCACCTTCCATTGTTGTTAGTGACAATGGTACACATTTTGTTTCCCAAAAATTTTCGGAATTTTTAGCGGAAAAGGATGTCACTCATTTTAAGGTTGCTTTATACTCACCTTCTTCTAATGGGTTGGTTGAAAGGGCGAATAGAGTGGTCAAAGATGCTATTCAAGTAGCTCTGTCGTCAGGTAAAAATGTTCAGGAGTTTGTGGAGGAAACGTTGTGGTCTTACAACATTTCACCACATTGTACAACAGGTATTCCACCATTTTCCCTGTTAAGAGGAAGAAACGTTCACACTATGCTGTGTCCAAATTGGCTGCAGGATAGACAAGTTAAGAATATGCCTCAAGATATAAGTCTGGCATCACGAGTTGCAGAAAAACAATCTTATATGAAAATGATGTATGATCAAAAGAAAAGTTTTAATGATGTTGATCTTAAAATTGATGATTGGGTTCTTATCAAAAACCCAAAAAGAGTAGCAAAAGGTTTGTCTAAATTCTCTTCCCCAGTGCAGGTTACTAATGTGAACAAAGGGTCAGCACACCTTGGTTATAAAGGGTGGTGGAATAAAAGATCACTGGTCCGGCTTACTGATTCACAGGTTTCCTCTTTATTGAAATTATCCAAGCAACAGTTTGAACAATCGGATTGGACAACCTGGTTGCATGATTGTTCATCTAAGTCGGCTTTGCTTGGTTCTCAGGCGGAAACTGTTGAATCTATGGGTGGACAATTGGTCAATGAGGCATCTCATGATAGTACGGGGCATGCATCATTCTCACCTGTTGTTTCGGATACACATCCTAGAAGGTTGCCTGTAAGATTTAATGACTATGTTTTGTCTTAAATAATTTCGACTTGAAATTGTTGTTTCATTAATTATCTTCTCACTTTTGTTTGATAAAAATAGAGAAGTTGTAGTAAGCTGTGTATGTTAATTGCTCTAGCGCGTAAGGCGCGAGAGCTTGTATTTGTTTGTTCTTGGTTCCACGGTCTGGCTGCGAACGATGCGTGCCAGGATTCGACCAACGTTAATCAGTTGGTGGAGATCCTGGTACACAGCGGGAGCGCTTGGCTGTGGGTGCTGTATTTATCCGAATAAACTCTTCAATCCAAGCTTACCTGCGTTTCCAACAGTTGTTTTGTTAATTCATTGGTTTCGTAAGCAGATGGGTTTGATTTAACGAGTGGTCAATTACCCACCACCCAAAGCGACCAATATTTTCCTCTCCGTTCAATATTGCACCGCTAAGTCAGTACCAATCACCGATTATACCCTCCAGTGTTACACTCCAGGTGAACTACCAAGCAATTACACAATCTGCAGGCAGTGTCATTAGAAGCACATGCACAATCAGTTCCATGAGTTCAAACAAAGTGCCTGAGCCTGACCCCTGCCAGCTGGTTCCCAGTATATTATATATTCTTCCTTGGTCTCCTTTGGTCTTTACAGGGCCTTGCACGTTTTTCCACCCGAGAGGGTCTATCTCATAAGCTCATGTGCATGGCAGGTGCAGGCTACACTCCACTTCAGGACCTCACCTGCAGGGTCTTTCAATCATGCCAGCTATCCCCATCCTCGAGTGGGCCTCTCTCCTGGGCTCATAATTAACATTGATAGCCTGCGAACACAGGTGGTTTGCCATCAGGACAAACCACCATAACAAGGCACTTCACTTTGGTGCTGCCATCTTGTGTCAGGCCCACCCAGCTGTTTATCAATATTGCGCAGCTCCAGGACCTCTATCACTGTGTAGGAGGACAGTGGCTGTAACGCTGGTTCCATGCTGCCCGCTCGTCGTTATGGTAGCCCCAGTTCCCCCGGCAACCTCTCCCACCACAGATACAGCAGTGCCGAACCGCAGGGTGGGCTCCGTCACAATTCAGGCCAGCAACACTCCTTCACTCGGGCCTCCTCAAGGGCAATAGCTGGGGCCCTACAGTCTCTCTGGAGCATGCGCCTCTGACCACTAACCCCACCTTGGGCAGCGAGTCGCATCCGGCAGGCGCAAGCTCCCCTGCCTCACATCAGCTTCCGCCTCACTCCTCACTCTGAACAGGGGCGCTTCATCTTTTTTATTTTTTTTAAACTCTTTTTATTGTTAAAGTCACACACAGTTAATTACAACAATATTGTATACCACATCCCATCAAACCATTAAATCATCTTTCCCGCTGACAGACAAGAGTACATTTGTTAGGTTACATTTCGATGCACCCTTCTCCTGGATGTTCATTATAGGGTCTCTTCCTCCCGGTGACAGTTGGGGCACATACTTTTCGGCTGTAAATGTTCCAATCATTCCAAATTTGTTACCATTTCTTGGGGGGCTCCCTTTTTTCATAGACTGATTTTCTGCCACTATTGCCCAGTCTATGTCTCTCTCCCATTCTGCCACAGTGGGCGGTGTTTCCACTCCCCATTTCCTCGCGATGTTACGTTTGCCTATTGTACATCCTAGTGTAACCAAGAGACGCTCCTTACCATGGAGGTCTGTTGGTCCCCATATGTTGAGCAGGCATGGCTGTGGTGTTTGTTGCAGTTGCTTGCCTAATATGTTTGTAGTTGTGTCACTATTGCGCTCCAGTAGCTCTGAATGGGAGAGCAACCCCAAATGATATGAAAGAACGTACTCTCCTCCCTGCATTGTCGTCTGCAGGATGCAACCTCTTTTCGTTTAATTTTTGTCATAGTGTTATAGGAGTAGTATGTTCTGTGTAGAACTTTGAGCTGTATTCATTTCAGTCTGGAGCTTATGGCGACCTCTCTGGGCGAAGGGAGCGCTTTCTGCCAGTCATCTTCCTCTAATTCACCCAAATTACTCTGTCATTGCTCCCGCAGTTTTTTAAGGGTGTCCGGCATAGCGCTCAGTAACATTCGGTACATCTCTTATATGGCCTTACCATCAATTTGGTCACATACTAGTCTGTCTTCTAGGGTGATTCTGGAAGAGTTAAGTCTGACAGGTGAAACGACATTATTGCGTGTCTAATTTGTAAATACCAGTAAATCTCGTATGTCGCCATTTCGAATTCCTCTCTTAAACGTCTCAAAAGGCTTAATTTTGCCCTTTGCCCACAAGTCCCCTACTGTTGAAATACCGATCAAGTCCCATTTGATGAAACCTAGCTGCCCGATCAGTTCTCCAAGTATCTGAGCGTCCCACAACGGCATCATCTGTGTTATTTTATGTTCCCATCCTAGCTGCTTTTTTATCTTATGCCATAGATGGACAGTTTGTTGTGTTGGCCCTGTTAGCACCTGCCGTTTGGGATTAATGTGGAGTGCCCGTCTATAACCTCACGGACCCATCAGGAATTTGTCCATTTGGTATGCAGGGTCTGCTTGTGGGCGGTATATCCTTTGGTTGATTACTGCCAATTGAGTTGCCCAATAAAACAACCGGATATCTTGGAGGGCTATACCACCCTCAGACCAGCTCTTCACAAGCTTGCGCCTGGCTATGCGCGGGGGTTTCCCCTCCCACAGCAATGATCTTACTTCGTTCTCAATCTGGAAAAAATGTGTGTCTGCTATGGGGAATGGTGTGTTTTGTAGGACATACAAGAACCTTGGAAGTGCCATCATTTTAGAAAGGGCCGCTCGGCCCAGGAGGGACAGCGGCAGTGTTCTCCAATGTCGTGCATCATCCTGTAATCGTTTAAGGGGTCCAAGAACGTTGCATGTGTAAAAGAGTGAGAGATCTCTGGTAACATAGATCTCTAAATATCGGAATCCTTCCTCTGTCACCGTCACTGCGCAGTCCAAAGGCAACATTGTTATAGGGCCCAGAAGAATAAATAATATTGATTTGGACCAGCTCATAGTGTATCCAGAATATTTACGGAAATTAGTGAAAATTTGTATAGTCCTGCCTATTGATGAGTGGGGTGACGCCATGTAAAGGAGGATATCGTCCGCGTAGAGAGAAATTCTGTCTTCACATCCCTCTGTCCAGTTCAGGCCTCTGATTATGGGGTCTCCCCTAATCCAAGCCACCAGAGGCTCAAGCATCAAGGCAAAGATGAATGGGGAAAGAGGACATTCCTGTTGCGTTCCACGTTTGAGGGGTAAGGGACTTGTAATATGTCCATTCACAATCATGTGGGCGAGGGACTGAAAGTTTATAAATTTGGGCCGAAATCAAATCCCTCCCGCACTTCAAATAAGTACGGCCATTCGATGGAGTCGAAACGCCATTCTGGCATCAAGAGAGAGAATTGCTGCCACTTGTTATGTTATGTTATGTTATGTTAAAATTGGTCTTTTATAGCGCTCGGCTACTCCAAAGAGTGTCCAGGCGCTTTTAAAAACAACCTACACCAAGAGACACAGCACAGAATACAGAAGACGAGGCCGACAGAAAAAGGACAAAACAGACTAAAGAGCAAAAAGCCAAGTTTTAAGGCCCTTCCTGAAAGTCAACAAATTAGCAGTGCTGTGCAGAGCCAGAGGCAGAGTATTCCAACGCTGCAATGCCAACAACTTAAAAGAACGACCTCCAATACGAGCCTTTTTAACTCGAGGAACCACAGCCAAGAACAAAGATTCAGACCTCAAGGATCGGGACGGATGGTAAAAAGCCAGTCTACTTTGGAGATATTTCGCACCCGAAGCATAGAGGGCCTTATGAACTAAGGTCAAGGCCTTAAAAACTATCCGTTTCCGGATTGGAAGCCAGTGGAGTGACTGTAAAAGACCTGAAGCTCTGGCTCGCCTATGTAGGCCAAAAATGGCTCGCGCAGCCGAGTTCTGAACCACCTGCAATCGTTGCAGGAGATATTCTGGTAGGCCGATATATAAAACGTTAGAATAGTCCAATCTTGAACCAATCAAGGCCTGCACCGTCGTCTCCCTATGATCCTCTGAAAGCAAAGGAAGAAACTTTCGGAGCATCCTAAGGAGGCCGAAACATGTGCCAGTAAGACCAAGGATCTGAGATCTTAACGACAAACCATTATCAATCCTGATCCCCAGATTCTTTGCCAGCTGAGATGAATCCGCTGGAGGGAACATGTTGGCAGGCCACCATTCCTGCCAGTTAGGATCGGATGGGCATCCAAAAAAGAGTACCTCCGATTTGTCTGAGTTGCACTTGAGGCTGTTGAGCTGGAACCATTTAAAAACAGCCCCAAGGCACTCACGAATACTCTCTCCATCAAAATCTTCTCCTTTCCTGCACGAAAAGAGTAGCTGGGTATCGTCGGCATAAGATACGATCTGGGCCCCCCAAAACTCCGCCAATGCCGCCAAAGGAGTCATAAAGATGTTGAAAAGAGTCGGGCTCAACACAGAGCCCTGTGGAACTCCGACTCCCAGAGGCGGCATTGTGGCTGAGCTGGGCGGGACCCAGACCGTTTGCTGACGGCCCTCCAAGAATGATCTAAACCATCTGAACACCGCCCCCCTCAGACTGATATCATAAAGTCTGGCGAGGAGACCCTCATGGGGGACGGTGTCAAAGGCCGCCGACAAGTCCAACATGACGAGTATAGCTTTGCCCCCCGAATCCAGTACCTCTCTAATGGCCTCAAACACCTCCAAAAGCGCCGTCTCGGTGCTTAGGTTAGGGCGGAAGCCATATTCAGTGGAGTGCAGCAGATTATGAGATTCCAGGAAATTGGAGAGCACGATATGCACATGCTTCTCCAAGATCTTAGCCAACGCAGGGAGAAGAGAAATAGGCCTATAGTTGGCCAAAGCCTCAGGGTCAAGACCAGGCTTTTTGAGAAGAGGAATAACCATTGCCTGCTTCCAGGCCTGCGGGACCACCCCCCCCACTCAGGGAGAGATTCAAGAGTGGATTCGCCAGCGGATTAACAACTTCAGCCATTTTCGCCAAGCATTTGGCCGGACAAGGGTCAAGAGGCGACCCAGATTTAAGATTGGCCATAAGTACTGAAGACGAAGAAGCTGAAATTGGCGGAAAAACTGCCAGAACTGGACCCGTAGGGGCCAACGAATCTAGGCCGTCCTCATAATTGGGACGTACCTCAGCCACCCTCGGGAAAAAAGAGTCCTGGATCAGTTGAATCTTAGTAGTAAAGAAATTGGCGAGGGCAGAAACCCATGGCTCAGACGGAGCAGCAATGGTCCCATTATACCGTGGGGACATAAATTCCCTGACAATCGTAAAGATCTCCTTGCAGGAGTTAGAGGCAGCCTCTATCCTCCTTGCCAGATAACCTTTTTTTTCAAGGAGGATGTCTCGATGGTATGCTTTAACCGCGGTCCTATATACAAGCCTGGCCTCCGGATCATACTGCGACCGCCAGGCCCTTTCAGCCACCTTGCACTGCCGTCGAGAGGCCGATAGTGCTTCAGTAAACCAAGGGGCCGAGACCCGCTTAGATGTTAGTCGAGGGGCCTTCTTAGGGGCCAGATCATTCAGCCTATCCGTTAGCCATGCCTGCAAGGACACTAAGTCACTCTCCAGATCACCCGTAAAGAGACAGGGATTATCAAGAGATGCTTGGGCCAGCATTTCCGGAGTCACCCGATGATACGCCCTAAGTGTACGTCCCTGATGCCTAGGAGCGGTACTTGATGGTTTCTTTTTGCCCAGTACGTAGAATTCGGCCAGCCTATGATCTGACCAAAGTACCGGCAAAAGTGCAAGCACTTCTATAGGGGACGTAGAAAAAACCTGATCCAGGGTATGACCCTTGTTGTGTGTAGGTCCAAAAAGGTAAGGAACAAGACCTAAGGAGGCCGTGTCATCAGTCAATTTGATCGTATCCGGATCCAATCCCTCCTCCATATGAAAATTAAAATCCCCGGCCACTACACAATGCTCAGCTCTAAGAGCGAGCACCGCAATTACAGACTGGAGCTCATCAAAGAAGGAACCAGCCGGTCCCGGGGGCCTATAAACTAACAGCCCTTTAACAGATTGATGAGGCGCCAATACTATAGAAAAAGCGAGGGATTCAGATCCTGTGATGACATCCGTGGGAATAATGGAGCATGTGACCAGTTTATTCACTACAAGTGCCACACCCCCACCCCTCCCCACCGATCTATCTTGACGATAAATATCGTCTTCTGGAGGAATTGCTGTAGCTATATCAGGATTGGAGGAATCCCCCAACCAGGTCTCTGTCAACATCAGACATAACGGTTTTTCAGTGGACAGGAGATCAAAAATTTCCTGAGCATGCCTGCTCATGGACCTGGTATTTAGAAGCAAAAAAAGATGCTTCACACAGTCCACCTCCCTATTTGGTATAGAGACTGAAGCCGTGCTTGGGAACCACCCACACCCCGGGCATCGTCTCTTACCCCTGTACTGTCTGGGAAAAACTCTGCGACAGGCGCAAAACACCTTCTGCAGCGACCGTAGCTCACTAGCCGTATAATATACCATGATTACAGCAACAGATGGTAATACTTATAAGTATACTAATGTCGGAAACGCCGTCCCACGCCTCCGAGACGCTGACGAGCGCAGACGGGCAGGACTCTGGCACGACTCAGGCACAGAGAAGGCGCCCACCACTGCGCGTCACCGCTGAGCGTTAAAGTGGCTGGCTTAAATAGACCATCCGCCTATAGGCTGCACGCCTACACCACCAATATGGCGCCCGACAATGCCACCAGCGATACCCCAACCCAAAATGGCGACCAAAGATCCCCCAGCTACCCCAACCCAAGGACAGGACCCGCCTAACAGCGGTGCGCTGACAATTATAATGCAAGTGAGAGGGCGAATGAGAGGGCGAATAAAACCAAGGGTAAGAAATGAAAAATAACACAAATACTCAAACGGGAGATTATAAAATATCAAGATAGTGCTGCGCTATGCGCGTATGTCTATTGGCAGGTAGTAAAAGCTCTGGTACCTCATCCAGCTGACCCGTTCAACTGACCGCCTTAAATAGACCGTCCGCGTATAGGCTGCACGCCTACACCACCAATATGGCGCCCGACAATGCCACCAGCGATACCCCAACCCAAAATGGCGACCAAAGATCCCCCAGCTACCCCAACCCGAGGACAGGACCCGCCAAACAGCGGTGCGCTGACAATTATAATGCAAGTGAGAGGGCGAATGAGAGGGCGAATAAAACCAAGGGTAAGAAATGGAAAATAACACAAATACTCAAACGGGAGATTATAAAATATCAAGATAGCGCTGCGCTATGCGCGTATGTCTATTGGCAAGTAGTAAAAGCTCTGGTACCTCATCCAGCTGACCCGTTCAACTGACCGCCTTAAATAGACCGTCCGCGTATAGGCTGCATGCCTACACCACCAATATGGCGCCCGACAATGCCACCAGCGATACCCCAACCCAAAATGGCGACCAAAGATCCCCCAGCTACCCCAACCCGAGGACAGGACCCGCCAAACAGCGGTGCGCTGACAATTATAATGTAAGTGAGAGGGTGAATGAGAGGGCGAATAAAACCAAGGGTAAGAAATGAAAAATAACACAAATACTCAAACGGGAGATTATAAAATATCAAGATAGCGCTGCGCTATGCGCGTATGTCTATTGGCAGGTAGTAAAAGCTCTGGTACCTCATCTTCTCGGATGGTGTCATTTCTACCCAGCACACCATGCAGTAGTCTTAGATTTTATGCTATGTTCCTCCCAGGCATGATGCCTGATTGATCGGGGGCACTAGTTTCGTGATCACTGGCATTAGTCTGTTGGCCAATAGAGTTGCCAATATTTTAGCTTCTGCATTGAGAAGTGAAATAAGTAGGTGTGAGTAACAAAGTTCAGTTGCCTTACCCTGTTTATGTATCACTACAATGGAAATTAGTCTGTGGTCTCTGGGTAGTCAGCCCTGTTGTATACTTTCGTTGTACATTTCTTTCATATGGGGTGCGATTTTTGTAGCGATCAAATGTATATAATTCATTAGGGATCCCATTGGGTCCCATTGCTTTCCCAGAGTGTAAACTATTAATTGCCCCTGTGATTTTTTTATCCGTGAAGTCGCTATGTAGAAAAATACTGTCATCCGCTGTTAGGGGGGGGGGGAGGGGTGTCACATTTCTGCGAGTAAGTCTATGGAGTCGTCCGATGTGGCAGAGGTGGTAGATGTATATATCTGCTTAAAATGTGTTGCAAACACCTCCACTATATCCTGTGGGTCATTTATCATTGCTCTGTTCTCAGTTTTTAAGCATGCTACCCTTCTATTTGCTTGTTCACGTCCATCTAACCATGCCAATAATTTGCCCGCTTTATTGCCGGTTTAATATACTTTGTGGAGCATAGTCAGTGTTTTACTTTTGGCTTCCTTCGTTATCCTATTTTTGTATTCTTGTTTTGTGATATCCAGCACATGAAGAGTTTCTGCGCTGTATGTTTGGGTGGTCTGTGGTTCCCTTTCCAGAATATCCGTTTCTAAATCCAAAAGGTCTTTCTGGCGGTCCTTTTTATGACCAATCATCAACCTCTCCTTTTAATACAGTTTTGAATGCCTCCCATAGCATCTGGAAAATGGCAACATAACCTGATTTTACTTTAAAGTAGTTTTCTGTGGTTTGAATTAGATCATCTCTTATATGGGGGAGTTTTAAATATCCGCAGTTGAGAGAGATAGTGTTTCGAGTTAGTTTTGTTCCCCGGGAGTAGATGAGCCAGATCAATGAATGATCGGATATGCCTCTTGCTAACTGCCAGATTTCTTTAATGTAGGGCAACTGGTGAGCCTGAGTCAGTATGTAATCAATACACGACTGGCTATTGTGTGCTCCTGAGGGAAAAGTGAATTGCAAGGTCTGGGGATTGTTCGCTCTCCAGACATCTACTAGACCCATTGCGTCTAAGTAGTTTGATAGTGTGGTGGTTTGACTGTGCGTACTTCTGGGAGGTTTTTGGTCTTTTTGACCACAGAGCACCAAATTTAGATATCCCCCAAGTATCAAGTCTCCCACTGGTAGTTCCAAGAGCATTGAACCTAAATCAGGTAGAGTTATTATTTGTAATGTCGGAGGTATATAGATTGTTAATATATTTAAGGGTTTGGCCTCCCATCTCCCAGCTGTAGCAGCAAATCTCCCCAGTGGGTCTGTCCATGTACGTTCTATCGTGTATGGACATCTCTTATTTAACAGTATTCCGGTCCCCCTGGAGCCTGTTGTAACACCAGAGTGTACAATTAACTTGTATCCCCCTCTGTTCAATGCCTTACACGTATTGCCTACCAAGTAGGTTTCCTGCAATAGTATTACATCAGGTGTGTGTCGTCTGAAGAATTGTAGGACTATCCCTCTTTTCAATTTGTCTCACAGCTCATTGACCTTCCAGGAGAGTAACCTGAAGGTGGAATCTGTCTTATGTAAAGTCTTGTCTGTCATGATGGCGGGTGATTCTGGATTTTCCTTCCCCCTTGTCAGAGGATGTAGCCTGGTGTTTGCAGTGTTGCGCTGTGTGTATCATTTCTTGTGCTAAGCTAATTGTGTGTGAGAAACTGTTTTGAAACTGTGTGGAGTGTGCTACTTCCATTACACTATCTGTTCCTCTACAGCTATCCCAACTTGCTGTATTAAAACAGTAGTGACTGATATCAAAAGAAATTACATTATCCCCCCTCCCTGACTGCCTGCATGGCGGTTCTGGAACTGCCCACCTCCCCAACATTGCAGAGCGCCTGTCTTCCCTCCCCATTGAACTTGAGGGGATCTAGGGCCCCTGGAAGCCGAAGTGTCCCCCCCATTCCCCCTAACGATAAATACTGTGTGGCACCAATTTCACAGTTCTGCATGCATTCCCCACTCTCTTCTTGCTCCATGAAATGACTTTGAGGAATTAGTGGTTCGGGTTTCCCTGATCATTGCTATGGCTTTTGCGCCGGATCCTTTACTTCAACCCGATAGAGATATGTACAGTTTGTCTCTGCGGCAACAAACTTGTTTTAATATTTGAGCGAACAAAACCAATCTTCAGGCTGGCTGCCTACGCAGCTTTATCCGATCCTTCATTTGAATTCTTGGTGTTTTCTCGTATTGCATCCGGTTTCGTCATTCGGTTTGCACTTCTCCCTGACTTGTCATCCGAGGGCTTAGGCTTGCCCACTGTTCGCCATCCCTCTAGCCAGTCCCAAGTTTCTTCAGGAGTGGAGAAGAACCAAGTTTTACCTTGCGCCTCCACCCTCAATTTGGCAGGGAACAGCATAACGTACTTACGTTCTTTGTCTCTAAGCACCTTTTTCACTTCCAGGAAGTTGCGCCTTTGCCGCTGTACCTTAAGTCTAAAGTCTGGGAAAAATGCAATTGATACACTTTCGTATCCTACCTGTGGAGCTATACGAGCTGTTTGCAGCATGACGTCACGGTCGCGGAAGTGAAATATTTGGGCTAGGAACAGTGGTGGCAGGGCTCCTAGTTTGGTCTTACCTCCTGGAACTTTGTGTACCGTTTTGACGGAAAAGTTGTTCAATAGTCCTCGGGGTTACAGGTATTTTTGTATTAATTCTTCTACAAAGAGATCTGTTGCTGATCCCTCTGCCCTTTTCAGAACCCCAATAATTCTCATGTTATTTTCTCTGGAGCGGCCTTCATACTCATCCAGGTCCAGAGACAGACAGCATGTAGGGCGGCCCGGCACTGCTCAGTAAGGCTCGGCGAGGGGGGAGCTGCTTTCCTTTTCGTGATCTGCCTCTCTCAAGCACGTCGACTCTGGGTCTCCTAATAACTTTAGCTGCCACCTGCCCCACGTCACACAGGCCTCGGTCGGGTCTCTGAGGCTCCACAGGTTCGTTGCCTCACCAGCAGCACCGGAGACATCCATCGGGAAAAAGACCTTGCTACATGCACGTTGGTGCCACTGGAACGGAGTTGTGTTGTGGTTTTTTGGGGGAAACGAGGCTCGTCCTCCCGGAAGCTCAGCTAGTGTGCGGCCATTTCCCTGCGGTGTTGGCCACGCCCCCCCGGAGGCGCCATCTTTTAGTTTAGAGGCTACCTCAATATATGAGGGCCACCAACAATTAGATCTGTCTCCAATTCTCCGTGGTCCAGGGTTTCTCTGACTCTCACTTCACGGGTCCCCCAACCCCGTGCTCTCCGACCAACACAGGGGGAGCCCCTCTACCTCCACTACTCAGATCAGTGTTGGCCTCGCCGTGAATCAGACAGCATCATGCCAGGCATCTTTTGGGTTTTTGTTGATTACACACCGTCAAGAACACTGCGCGGAGGGCCAGCAAAGGGTTGTCCAGTATTCATGCATCATTTCAGTGGCATTTGGAGTAATTTCATCAACAGGTTTCAACAGGATATTACAGGATATTTCTATCAGGGCAGGAGCTTAGCACTAGCATGTCTACTCAGCCATCCTGTCAAGCCACGCCTTGATTTACTCTCCAATAGTAGTAACTAAATGCACTTCATAACAAGTCATTAAAGCGTTCATATTAATAAATATTACTTTAAAGCACATAAAAAATGCAATAGTACACATACAGCCTTTACAAACTTTCTAAGCAGCCCAGACAATACCAAATGAAAATAACCTAACCATGAATAAAAATCATGAACTGATTTTAGATAAATCCAATATGCAATCCAGAAATTGAGGCACAGTCTACTCTTTAAAAATCAAAAAAGAAAACTTTCATATAAAAAAGAAATCCTATCAAAAAATGTAAAGTAAAAATACATCAATGGCACAATCCAAAGAAAATCGTAACAATGTGAAAGATTATTTAAAAAACGGAAATACCAGAGCACTGCATAATATAAACATGGTGAGAAAATCCAGTTGATACTAAAAGAAAAACAGCAAATTCAAAACTGCTCCTCCAAAGAATATCAAGAGCACCTAAAAAACATAACAATGCAAACACCTAACCTGGCTTTCAAATTATGCCCCAAATACCTAGTAAATACAACAAATTATCCAAGAACATCTCCACAGTACCCTGCAGTCACCCTAATGCTCTGTATCGAAATAAATCCACAAATATAAGGAAAGGAAAACCTAAATATGCAAACCAAATATGGCAAAAATCCTCAATTGTATATAACAACAATCACCATGTATGTAAAACATCAATAAGAGCATCATTGTAACATCCCTACCTATATATTACAGAAAAATGTATGCACAACACATTTGACGACATACTATGGGCCTAGCCTGCCCATTCCAAGACACAAACAAGGATCATAGGTTCGCAACCAGATGCCTCACCCTCGGGCCACAGGAATACTGCAGTTCACCTACACGGGTAGGAGATCAAATGTCTCTTGATAGACATTAAGGAGACCCTTATCCTCTTCTTTGTGTGACTGGCACCAAGGTGCCTGTTTTCTTCCAATAGCTTTTTTCTCTTCTCATCATAGACATCATCCACTCATCTTAAAACAATTTTTGATTCACTTGTGACATTTCATAGTTCATTATGATTTCCATTCCACTGCAAGGTTGACACGTGTTTTGTGGAAATTACAGCTTTATCAAGGCTACAAGCAATACAAATGCCAATCAATATACATGACGTAACCCTACCTAAGAATGTCAGAGACATTTACTTATATGACAGTGAAATCTTTGAGACAAGATTATATTCTTATACTCACATTCATATTCATACATATTTATTTTACTGATAATAAGTATCTGTTATTAAATATCAAACTAAGTAGTGGTCACATTCACCAGAATCTTCATGATCAAAATAACTTCCACTCCATAATCTCTTTAATTTATTTCACATCATGAAACCTTAGTCAGGAGAATATCTCAATCACATTATAACTACTGAGTCAAATAAATCGAATCCTCTTCTTCTCTGCTATTGCCTATTATTCCTTTTACCCTATTATTTAGCTCTTATTTCCTACAGGGTTCCCGGTGTATATTATGATTTCTAATCTTCATAATGATTTGATTTGTCAGTTTCCTCTAATCAATGTGAAATTCAATTACTTGCATTTGCCATCAGTTTTAAGAGAGTGCTGATATACCAATTAATTCCATTACAATCAAATCATATCATCAAAACCTTTTGTATTGCTGCCTCCTACCCATTTCTCATGCCCATTAATCTCAATACTCTTGACAGTTCTGTTAGCCATTCACAGGTTCCCATTCTCCAATTCATTATGTCCTTATAAAGTTGTATACATTTTAATTACTTGACAGAGCTCACCTTAGATTTCAGTATGAAAAGTGTATCTAATTATTTTAGTGTACCTCGATTGTTTCTATCCTCATTAACTGCATCTGTTTTTTAATTAACATTTCTGTTCTTATTCCCCAATTTGCGCATGATAATGTTTTCTGTAACATAATAATGGCGATATGTAAAAGTTGCAATTATTTTTCCCTAGCCTACTTCATCTTCATTAGACTTTGGATCACATCCAAATCCCCACATACTTCTGACCATTGATAGCAACACCCTCACTTTATATCATTTCTATAACATTAGGGTGCCACTTTTAATCTGATTTTATAGCCAACATTGTTTCCTGCCTTTATATGATCCACACGATTCAAGCCATAAATGGACACAAGGGGAACACGTTCCTCCCCACACTGTAGAATAGTCAGTACTCATTGTTACCTCAATCTTGCTTTGCGGGCTCTATCTGTGATTTAGATGTACGAAAAAAGACTACTCATTTAATCTCTTTTTGGTATCTAAACACAAATGATTATTAACAGTTTGAACGGTATATCCCTACTTATGAGAATAGGGGATCCCCAGAATGCTTCTTGAAGATGTAGCAAGTAGGAGCTCAATGTGTTAGTTCCCATACAGAGGGAGGTTAAAATCAAGTCATCATTTATTCCAGACTTGAACCGTGACACTGTAATTGGCATATTTTGTGACTTGATGCTAGATGATTTAGATTTGTTCTCATTACATATACTCATGATCACCAATAGGAATTCTAGACAGATGTTGTCTCTCTGACCTATAGAAATTAGCAACTATCACATATAAAAAATCCTTTTAGATTTACCTAGAAACTAAAACTTCATGACTATTCCAAAGATAAACTAAGGCAGTGCAATATTGTGACAATGGAAAGCAGTGGCTTAACGCAAAATAATGGGGTCCCCTACAGAATGTGATGAGGGGCCCCTGAGGCTTGCATATCTCACTTATATTCACTGGGCTTTTGCTGCATAGGTCCCGCGAATCGTTGGGGGCCCCTTGCAGTGTTGGCGGCCACTGCGCTGCAGAACGCCTGCATTATGCCCCAGATGGACAGCACGAAAAACTTGACTAACCACCATCTAGAAGATACATATATTCAGGCAACCTCTCTAATATGGACAACATATCTGGGAGAAATCTAGAAAAATTAGGCATTGACATCTATCACACAAAAGAGATAACCTAAAAAAAACGAAAGACCAATATCAATATTAACTCTGACACTGTCCACGGTACAGTCAACTCCATGGACCTCTTTCACACAGCAGTCATAAAGATCTTGACAAAGCCTTCCACAAGAAAAAACAATGTCTCCAGAATGTGGACAGCCATTTAAAACCTCAAAATGCTGATCTAAAGGAACATGATAAAGGAGGTAATATTGTTAACCTTCACACAGATGATTATATTAAGGTGGCAGAACAGCAGTTACAGGAAACTACCTCTTTTATAAAACTAGACCATGAACTAACAACCAATATTCAACTATTTAATGTTGAGACATTTGGACACCTAGTATAACAAAGATTTTTTTGTCCCTGGAAGAAAAAAAAACTATGGGGCATATTAGCAATAGACGGCGATAAATATCGCAAAGTGCGATTATCGCTTTTTTATTTATCGCCGTCTATCCCATTCGAATTTTTCGCCCGGTTAGCGCGTTGTTAACAACGCGTATCACCGAGGCGATAAAAATTCCAGCGATAGAGGGGATATCGACGTTTTCCATGGAACAACGCCGGTTTTCCAGCGATGTTCCATGGAAAACGGCGATAACCTTGCTGATACGACCCTGTGGTCGTATGAGCATAATCCACCCCCAAAGGTAAGTATATCTAAGGCAGGATTTTAGCAGACGTTAGTTTTTGGCAAAAAACGCTGCTTTTGCCAAAAACTAACACCTGCTAAAAACCTGAGGGCCACCTTATAAATATCGAGATGTGTATTTAGCGATAATTTACAAGGTAGTCCGTTAGGGGTACGCCCAGTGATGCCCACTTTGCATCTCATTAGAGATGCGAAGCGAGGCGTCGGGAAAACGGGTGCTAACATGCGCTAATGCATGTTATCATCCCTTTGTAGATAGGGCGATAATCTTATCTCCACTTTTTTGTCTTTTAAAGCCAAAAAAGCGGAGATAAGGGCCTTGTTAATATGCCCCAATATGTGCACTGCCCCACGACATTTTACATACTCCTGAAGATTCCTAAAGTAGGAATTCTACTGTCAGACCACTCCACCATCTCAGAAATAGCTATAGTATGTTTGAGACTAGGGAAATATATAGATTGACAGCTATTTCATGAATGATATAACCACGTATATCCAAGATAACAGAGATGTCTTCCTTAAACTTTAAGATATAAACTGCAAACTTGACTTCATCTTGGCCACAATAAAACAAGTGAGCCTGTAGACCCATAACAAATAGGGAGGAAATCCAGCCATGAAGTATACTTCTTATATACACTAAGGGGCTTATTACGATGGCGGTAGGAAAGCCTGGGGGCTTTCCGACAACCATCGTCGGTTTCAATTCATAATCAGCCGGTCGGAATTTAAACCAGCTGGTCATTCCGGCTGGCTTCCAACACGCTCAAGGAGCCAGTCGGAGCCCGGCCCGCAATCCCAAAGGGCAGCATTTCCGCCCTTGGGATTATGATACTCGGTCTCTGCCAGGGCTTCCATGCCTGGCATTCTGACATGGAAAGCCTGTTGGAGAGCGAGTATGGGGGCCCCTAGCAGGGCCCCATTTCCTTGCCAGCCTCCGTTGGTGGCCGAGGGGCTGACCATGGGGTGCAGGAATTAACACCACCTCCAATTTCCCAATGGGAGCATGTACCATGGCCATTTACGGCCATAACACATGCTCCCATAGGGAAATGTTGGAATGTGACAGAACAGTGTTCAGTCACATCCTAATCAGGTGATCGGGACTGCCGACTGTAGGTCAGTTGGTACTGCAGACTGGAGGTCAGTTGGTCCCGTTTCCGTGATGGTGCCGCCCGACATCATAATAGGCCACTAATTGTAAACTGTATGGGGAGTAAAACATTTATCTTAGACATGCTGAGCCTGAGCTTACAAAACAATTTCCTTACCTTCAATGGAGACATCTACATACAGCAACAATCTTACTGAAGCCTTTGCATTGTCATTGTGCTGTCTTGCACGATGCAAGAACAAAGCAAAGACTTAGTAAATCTGGGCCAAGGTTTCTCATCCAAATGCATGTGCTTAGTTATGTTTTGATATAGTAGCATTTCCTCATCTGCTTCATAAACAATCCCAAGACTTAAATGCAGCAACTTGAGGACAGCAAACCAAAGATTGATGTCCAATGGGAGTTTTACTGTAATTTTTCTTTTCTTCGTATGCATAGAATGGCTATATCAGTTTTTCAGTTCTAGATTTATACATGCCACAATCATCAAACCTAGTTATTAGGGTACTGCCATAACATTCTGGTACCAGTATAAACAAGATCTTTATTAGTAATTTTCTGAACTTTAGATAGATAATATAATAAGGCCTCCAAATCTACCTTGCCATTATCAGCCAGTGACAGGATCAATGTCCACCCCCTATGACTCTTTCCATCTTCTCATTACATTCTACCCACAAATTACTTTTACATACCAACCCATCATAGCTAGAGTCTGTGACTAGTCCTTGCATCATCATCACATGGACACCCTCAGTTTCTATGCCCTTCTTTTGCCAATCACTTATGCTAATTCAACTATGCAAGTTTGTCATATTTCAGACACCAGGTATAGCTCTGTGTTCCGCTTTGACTAGTATTTTGGATACACACAACGATCCCACTCAGCTCCCTATTCACACCAACATACAAGAGTTTGCATCTACAACCTTCAGACCACCCTAGGATATCAGTTCATAATTGTTATATACCTGTCCTCCCATAACTATGTCATCACAATATACTGTCAAGACAATCCGATAAACTAGCAAATGATCACTGTTCCTCCACTAAATGCTTTTGACTGTTACACTGACACAAGATGGCCATATGTGTTGATGCACAAATCCACAAGCAGATAGTAGGTTCCAAAGTATTTTATTTCTCAAAGATGCAACCTTCAGCTGTATGCATCCACCTTCCAACTGTTATTCCCGGAAACCCCACTCCACAATATTCCATGTCCTTGTGGCATTTGCAGGGTTCCCAAACCAATAGACCATAACTCCACACATCATCTCCCTGCATTATGAAAATTCATATCTCGTGTGATACATTTGCTAACACTTATACTAATAACTTTAGTTTATAGATACTAACATTGTTATGTTAATTATTGAACACCATTGAAGATTTGATAATGTGGAATTGAAGCATCTTTGTGCCAAGGGTGTAATTGAATATGCTGATTCATCCATGTAGCTATCCCCAATCATTTTAGCATGAATATCCAACAGTATGTGTATGGAGCTTAACATCCACAACAGAATGCTTTAATTGGATGGGCACCCTCTGCCCAAGAATGTTGAGATGGTAGGGGTCACATTACTTTTCAAAACTGGATAAACATTCTGCATTTTTTCAGTGGTTTTAGTTAAGAAGTCTAAGCATTTCACTGCACTTTTGATGGTGTATTTCTGGATGCAGGATTCCTTTCAGCTTTGCGTCAGTTATCTTCTAAGACAAATAAAGCAAGTATTGTGTGGACTTAGTGGTGCACGGTGTTCATGGCTTTCCAGGATGGTTTTAGACAGAAATAGGGCAGAAGATATACAAGGGTTGGATATGACTTTCAGAGATCTCCCAATTAGGGGTTTGAGCTTGAGGTAAGACAAATGCATGTTTTCAGTCTGAGAGTTAAAATACTTTGGGAATATGATCTCAGTCAGGGGGATTGCATCCAGTCCTGGCCTACAGAGTGTAATTGAGGATGTCGATGAGAACAGTAGTGCAGTGAAATTAGTGAGTGCAGAGTGGTGGAATTGTGGAAGAGTAGTCAATGCTGGCAGAAGTGACGGATTAGACGTGGCTGTACCGCGGCCAAGTGTTAGTGGTCAAAGGTTGGAGTTGAACATGACGCGGACAAGTGACAGATGCCAACAAAACTCAATTTATCCGAAATAATATATTACTATTTATGTATACTTCTGTCTTTGCCTTCTGTCAAATGTTTGGTTGTTATCTTGCTTCTCATTTATATTCAGATTGTGTTTTATCTTTTTATTGATTTGGGGAGGGTTATAAAATGTTTTTTCTTTTTGTTGTTGAGAAAGGGGGTGTATCTTATTATGTTCTGATCTCTGGATCCATTGAAGTGGTTCTGAAATATTTAGGTTTGGTTGGGAGATGGCATTCCAGGAAGGCTGGAGTTTAGTAAACAACAGTTGCAGGAGCAGTTCGCTGTCCACATAAAATAGGAGAACAGATAGGGAGAGTCATCTATTAAGTTGAAATATCAGCAAACTGTACAGAAAGTCAAGTTTCCCATTACAATCTATTAAAAATCAGGAGGGATTTGTTTTCACCTCTGCAGTACAGATGGTAGACACAGTACTGTCATCTGAAGAAACGATATCAAACATACATGAAAACGAAAGATGATAATTAACATAATTCATGGATTCATTCCCTGGATTAATCTCTAAAGATCCAGAAAGAACGCATCCTATATACATCAATATTATCACCAGATCAGGAAAGGTTTTAAACAAAATCCCTATTGCGTCCCAGAAGCCCGAAACAAGGCCATACAGGAAGAGATAAAGAAAGTGCTCCAGATAGCGGTAATCAAAATGCCATGGAGGGACTGCAGCTCCCCATTGTTTTAGTGCCAAACCCAGATGAAAGTATATGGCTTCATATTGAATTACGACACATATATCAAATTTCCTAATTCAGCACTTACCCTAGGTCAAAGAATGATGAAATGTTTGAGCAGTAAGTCCAGTATATAACCACTTTTGAACTATTTAAAGGTTACTTATAAAAAACTCTGAATCTGTTAGGCAAAGGTAAAACAGCTTTCTGTATTCTAAATGAGTTTTACCACTTTTCAGTTTTAGCTTTTGCATTGAGTGATGCCCTAGCAACTTTTTAGAGACTCTTGTATTTCCTTTTGTCTACTCACTGGGAATATGCCCCAGCTTAACTTAACGATATAGTCAGCTATACAAATTAATGGAAAGAACATTTAAAATACATTAGAACAGTGGTCAAAACACTGGAAAAAGGTTTATACATAGATCCAAAGAAGAGGATTTTAGTAGCACACTAAGTTAAATATTTGGGATATGTGTTAGGCCAATCCATCATCCAAGCATCACTAAAAGCTAAAGTAGCCACTATACCAGAAGTGAAATTTCCCCAAACAAAGATTAATAGGGAGGGGTCTGAGGTTAAGCATGAGAGGGTGGCATTGTTGAGAGGATGAATCGCCTGACGATTGGAAATATCCAGTTGCCTACAGCCAGCAGGTCCTCTTCAAAGGGTGAGATTACTTTTGAATCTTGTAGAGGAAGAGATCTGGCTACCAAATATTTATTTTGTGTGATTATGTCAAAGGAAATGTGTGTGGGTAGACAGATAAGCAATAAGCAAAAGTGGTAGGCGCTAAACATAGGAAGTATGAACAAAGCCAATATCAGGAAGGGGGTGAAATTTGAAGCTAGAGATTGGTTGGTCCTCAAGAAGGGAGGAATTTTTAAGAAGGAAAAGTGCAAATTCTCCAGGTCACAAAGGTGGTCGTCATCAGGATAAGTGCGGTGACCTTTGACAATGGACGGAAATGGAACTTGGCAAATGTGTGTAAAGTAGTGAACTCTGATCTTGGAAGTGGAGAACAAGTTTGACCTGTGTATACCTAACTTGAGTTTAGGATAATCTAAGTAAAATAAAAAAAAGGTCATGTTGTGGACTATCTGTTATGTTCTGATCTCTGGATTCAGTGGGCAGTTTGATTAGGGGGTGGTGATCAAGGGTGGTGGGAGTCTAGAAAACTGCAGCCGCCGGTGCTCTTTGCTGTGCTGTTGTCCATGTTTATGTTGTACTAAATTAATTATATTCTTCATTCTGAATCTGCACTGTGCTACGCTCAAAGGCCTTTGGAGGAAGTTGGAGTCAAAGGAGCAGTTGCAATGAAGAGACAGAAGAAGGCCAGAGGGGTGACAGGTGTCTGTTGCTGACCAATGAGGACAGTCACAACAGGGTATCAGCAAAGGGAAAGAACCTCAGCATTTGAGAGAGGGCTTTGGCACTGTGCCGTCACCAACAGTAGCATTGACCTCAGAGTGTTGCCATCGAATCCTGGGGTATCAGCATTCTTACACACCATCGGGCATATTATCAAGAAACAACGTTAAAATTATCGCCGCTTTGGCGGCATAAAACTGCCGCTAAAGCGGTGATAATGGGCTTGATAATATGCCCTTGAGAATTCTCATAGAAGCCCATGTTCTGGTGTCAACATGGGCTTCTATTGGAATTCTCTGCGGCATATTATCAAGCCCATTATCTCCGCTTTAGCGGCAGTTTTCTGCCGCTACAGCGGCGATGATTTTAACGCCGTGCTTGATAATATGCCCTCATGTTTGCTGATGCTCTGAGGTGTCTCCTATAAAGAAACCAGCCTGCCATGGAGGCATGATTGCATCATCACATGGATGAACTCTGCTTGGTGGCCATCTAGACACTTTGGGAGTACTTTGGCAGTAATCCTTTAAGACTGCGTTTTCTGTTGAAATGAGCACTGGTGTGCCACAAATCTCTCAATATTCTCAGTGTTTACTCAAATGCATCCATCTCACTTTATCATTGCGCTTTGTGGAGTGTCACTTCATACCCGATTAATCGAATGTACCTTATCTATTGTCTTGTGTGCTTAAGGGATTTTGCTTTGTAGGGCAAGTACAGCACCATGTCCGATCCATCAAGATACACCATTTATTGACTTGCCTGCTCAGCTTGACGATCCATGGTGCAAAATGCTAATATGCTGCCTTCATTTTTAAATCACCAGTGGGGCTGCTGATTGCTTAGATGAAGTGGAATAGGGCATTCAGTGCCTATATGGGGGCGATGGAGGGTTTTACATTCAAACCAACTAGGAAGAGTTGAATTTTGGAACATTCATTGAGATTTGAGTGGCATGAGAGTTTTGACCATCTGCCTATTTTTGTGATGGAGGATGAAGACTACGAGCTGGATGATTTTGAGGAGACCATCAAAAGATTATGTTATGTTATGTTATGTTAAACTTTTATTTCTATAGCGCACGGCTACTTTTGTCAATCCCAAACTTAATAGTATGGCAGCATTGTTCTTGAAGCAGCAGTCGACAACTGAGACTATAGCTATGTCAATGGCATGTTTAAGAGTTCTAGCAGTGAAATATGAAATCCAGAACTTCACCAACCTGCTATGTGATCAGCTTGTAACCAGTTGTTACAACAAGAAGATACAAGAGAAATGTCTGACACTCAGAAGTCCAACTTAGAGGAAGCCATTGAAATAGCCAACAGCATATAAAACTCTAAAGTTTCTTACAAAACGTGTGGCATTTGTGATGCAACTGTGCGTGTAGTTGAAATTATGCCAAACAGTTTTATAAAAGAGAAATATGAGTGGTGAGAGTGTTTATTTTAGATGTTTGTCAACATTTCCCGTGGCCTCTTCCAATCTTGCCCTGCACTGGGAAATAATATGTGCAATTGTGGTACTCTTGGGCTTTTCTCAAGGGTGTGCCATGTGTGTGCAAAGATTGGCAAAGTTCATATTGTGCATGCTCTTTCTGTTGTTCCCTAGACTCCAACCTCCTTGGAATGACAACCCCCAACCAAACCTAAACATTCCAGAACCACTGCAACTCACCCAGAGATCAGAACAAAACAAGTATCCTGTGCTACAGCATTCTGTGCTAGGGTGTAATTTTGAGTCTGCACTGTTTGATGTAAATTTAAATTATCTTCTTGAGAGGTACGTATAAACTGTTCTAAGGATGTTTGAAAACTCCTCTGTCAACTGCTGTATGAGTAATTTCATATTGAAAGTGTCCTATCCCACTTCTGACACAAGGTTGTGGAGGAAAGTCTTAAAGGAAAGTCTTATGGGAAAAGAAGTAATTGCTTATGATCAGATACTTGTCTTTTAAAATAATTAACTTTATTTTAATTTGTGCCATCTGTACAGTTGCTATATAAGCTCTTGCATATATGTAGGAATGCATAGTTCTCAAAGTACTTTGTTCATTCGCTTGTAGATTTCTGGTGTAGCTTCCAGGGAAAAACATTCCTTTTCTCTTCCACAATGAAATGGTCCCACAAAGAGAACTCAGGTAAGCAGTGGTGAAGATAATATTAATGATAATAGTATTAATAATAACAATAATAATAAATATTTATTTTGTTAATTCCTAGTTAGTGTCTTCCTTTCCATTAATTTCCTCTGCTTTAGTGTATTTCACTGTTTCTTTGTCTGCTTTCTTTCTGTTTTTCTTTCCTTTCCTTCCTTTTGTTATTCTTCTATTCTGTTTCCTTTTAAGACAGCATGTCATATCCTGAAGTAAACAAGCAGAAGAAATCAAGGTTCTCTTAAAACAATTGAAGTCTTAGGAAGGTTTTGGTAACTCCTGCTGTAGTACCAGTGTAGTTTTGGCTCGTTCAATGCTCGTACACTTCTCACGCCTCCACCCAACATCTGTAACTCCCGAATGACTTGCCTGTGCCATGGCTCGGACTGGAGTCGGGTTAGAGACTTGCTGCTGTTCCTGTGGAGTCTAAGGGATGCCTATCAAAACCCAAAGAACACTGTGGGCTAGACTCACAAAGAGTCTCCGCAGTTCTAGAGCACAGGTCTCATTGTGAAGATTCCACCACAAGTGCGGAGACTCCGCCACGACTGAATGGTGTTCTGGAGAGGAGAGGAACAAGAAGATGACAATTTCACGAACAGACTCATAACTCCACAACATCTTCAGCCAAGATAGAGAACTTCTGTTTGTGAAAGTGGTCATCAACCATGGCAATAGAAGGAAGGTGGGGATTTAAACAGATGGCTTTCTCGAGAGGAGGATAGCAGTGGATGGAGTTGTTTACCAAAATAAGTTCTGTGTGTCACCAAAATGTCTGACTGCTCCCTCGGCAGGTGGTTTGAAACTGTTCTTCTCTGAAGCTATCCCTGTAATGTGTTTCCCACTTACTTGCTTTAAAATTTTGCATTTTTCTATAACTATGGTAGCACCAGGTGCTGTAATTCTGCACCTGGATTTATTGGGTGCAGACACTTCGCACTACTAAATTTGGTTTCTGTAAATTTCTCGCGTGGTAAATCTGATCCTGCTGTTCTAAAAAAAAAATGTGTGATTGTGTCTTACAGACCTGTGCCATTGAGATGATTTTTAGTTTGCTATAGATGGTCACATTAACTGTGAAACAATGTGTACAGTTCCGGAGAAATAGTGTAAAGATGTGGTTGGACATTAACCTTAAAAGCCACTTTTAAAATTGGTCAAGCGCTTGGGTCCAGTAGGTGGGTCTAGCCCACTGAGTGTCCCAGCACTAGAAAACCTTCAGTACAATCAGCCCATTTCGCTAAACTTTTGTAAAATTATTGAATTTTATCATGTGTGTCAACCTACTAAATCCTTTATGCCTCCAGAAATAATCTTTGAAATTATAACAGCTTTGTCAGACCACGTTTAACTCAAACTTGTCCAGGATTCTAAAATACTGGTGCCCGAAATACTGGTTACCAGTTCCAGTAACTGTTAGAAACGAATGGCTTGCGGAACCGTGCTGCGTTACTTTCTCGTAAATAAGGCCCACTGTATTTAAACCTCATGAGTTCAATTGCGCCAAAATATTGGCCAATGAGATAGCATAGACTACATAAGGCTGAATGGTATTTAAAAATCTAGGGCCATATTTACAAGAAAGTAACACAGTGCGGCAAACCATTTGACTGCGTCACGCTGTTTTACTCACAAAGCAAAGTGATGAGTCATATTTATAACAATATAATGGATCCCTGAGCTTTTGGATGCCATGCACCAACACAGGCAGACTTGCACCATGGTGCAAGGATGCCTGCGTTGCGGGGACACCTTCCTGCACAAAAACAATTACGAGAGGTGTTTTCCTCTTTCTATGTGTGCTGCAGAATGCAACACACATAGAAAGAGGAAAAAACAAGGAGAAATAAAAGTATTTCTCCTTGTTGCACCACCTCGGCAGGCGTGGGATTGTGACTCGTTCCCAGGTTTACGAAACGTTGTAAATCTGGGAATGTGGCAGAATCCATGAGTGTTGTGTGGGACCCCCTCAACAACACCAATGGAACGCGCCTAACTCATCAAAACAATAGACTGTAATTCACATAGGTAAATCTATGTGTAGATATCTCTGCATAGGTTTATCGACCTTTTGACGTACAATCGGGCGACGTCGCTGTATGTTATGGTCACATGGGTGGAGAATATCCATCAATACGTGCATCAAAAGATTTTTTGTTACACGTCTCACTACTTTTCTGCTACTGGCTATTATATCGGACAGCTTTGGGACTGGAGAGAAGCCACCCTTATGGATGCATGTTGGATTGCTCTAAATATATCGACATATGAATCAGCTGAGAATTATCAGCTTTTGAAAATTATTGGTTATTTGATACCGGACGGTCGCTCTCAATCTGAATGCTTTTGTACAAACAATACAATTGCCCTGAAGAAGTCCCAGCGGAGTGGGACGAAACGGGTTGGCTGAAGGTTGTTTGATTGAAAATAAAGGAGATTACAAATCTACTGTTGGGACAAGTGAATTCTCTTGCACCATCTGTATCTAATTGGATTACCATGGACATTTAAGTTTTCTTGCATATGTATCAAGAAAGGTGGTGCGGTTCTGATCTAGTATTGCATTGATTGTTTCCTGTTTTAAAGTAGCACCCTTGGGCAGTGGGTGGTTTCAGAACCTGCACACAGATCATTATAATTACTGTAAATTTACTGGTGTTACTGCCTATACTGGTGCTACGTTAGTGTTTTATACCCACCTGTCCCTTTGGTGCAAATATATCTCTGCATATATATATCTTTACCTATCTCTGAGCAGAAACCGTCACCCGGATGGTATTCAACGGTGCATACAAGTCATGGAGACACTTATGACTGAAATAATGACTAGAAAGTTACCACAAATAACTTGATGACCAGATTACAGGCATATGTCTGAAGGCTGTCTTTTCCACAGTAGATATAGAGACCTATGCAGTGGAGATGAAGGTCTTATGCCCCTGTATTGTAGGGCTCTGAATGGAAGAAAATTAGGAAACTTGAGTTACAAAACACACACATGATACATTAACTATACAAGCACGTGAATTCAGTCAATACCCTGAGCGCTGGAGGAGGAGCCTAGCGCGCAACCAAGATGGCCGCGTAGGTGCGAGGCTCCCGAGGACCTCCGTGACCTCCTAAATAAATCCTGAAAATATCCTGTCCTAGATGAGGGGACTGTGTTGGTGAGCCCGAGCTGAGGTGTTACCCGTTTTCCGCTTCCAAATTGGACCTCGGACACCGGCGGGAGCACCGACTGAGGTTTGCGGCCTTCTCCACGCCGGCCCCCCGGATTGGAGTTGCGGGGCGATATGGAGACAAAGTGATTAACAGCGGCGGGCAGGGCTGGGCGACTCGCGTACCCCGCACTTTCACTTTCGCTTTTGCACCCTCCTTGCTGCGTAGGCGAGGTTGGGTTGCGGGGCGGTGTGCGGTGGTGTGGCCTCGTTGGGGTGCCCTGCTGGCCCGCCGGCTGTGATCCGTCCTGTGGACCTGTGGTTGCCCCCCCCCGGAGCCCGTGAACTGGTTTGTCGGCCTTTTCCGAGGTGATTGGCACGATTTGGGGACTGTAACCATGTCCACAAAGCAAGATGGCGACCGGGCAAAGGTGAAATCGACCCGCCGTGGCGCAGCCCATCAGTCCAACAGCATGGACCGCTACACCCTCCAGAAGGGATCTCCCGAGGTGCCGCGTAGGTCCCCTGAGGGCCCGACTGATGCTCCTGCTCTGCCCGCGGACCTGACCCTGCGAGATGTCATGGGCGCTATCGCCGAGATGAAGGCCTCGGTGGACCAGCGCTTTGACACACTGGCGCAAAAGATTGACTCGGTCCACGTGGATGTTGGCCTGGTGAGGGCCGATTTATCCAAGACCAATGACCGGGTCGATTCTTTGGCCCACACCACCTCGGGCCTCACAGCGGACGTGGCAGCCCTCCAAAAGGAGGTGCGCCGGCTTGGCCAGGCGAGCGCCCTGATGGATCGTCGACTGGAGGATTCCGAGGGTCGGGCCCGGAGGAACAATGTCCGCATTGTCGGGGTGCCGGAGGGACGTGAGGAGGCGGCGGCAGACCTGTTTGTGGAGGACCTGATTCTCACCCATCTCCAGCCCCGGGGGCTGAGTAAATTCTTTGCGGTGGAACGTGCCCACAGGGTTCCCGGAGGAAGACCTAAGGCCGGAGCCCCTCCGAGGCCTCTCATTGCCCGGATTTTCAACTTTCGGGACAGAGACGCTATCCTGCAGACTTCTAGGCAACAAGGACCGGTCAGACTTGACAATATGGACGTAAACTTCTATCCTGATTTCACCCCAGCGGTCCAGAAGCAGAGACTGAGCTTTCTCGGAGTCAAACGTCGTCTACGGGACCTGAACCTCAAGTATGCGATGCTTTTTCCAGCTAAGTTGCGGGTGGAGGTGGATGGCCGCACACACTTTTTTGATCGTCCCGAAGCGGCCGGGGACTGGTTGGACTCCTTGCCCGGGGATCGGGGCCGGGGGGGTGGGGGGGGCGCGGTTGGAGGGGAGGGCTCGCCGGATCAGGACTGAGGGACTAATAGTAGGCCTCGCTCTGGACAACATTGTCGTCACTTTCGACTGTTCGTTAAGTCCCCCTCCTGTGGAGGTGGTACGGGGTCTCTTGGGGGCTCTCCCTCCTCCTCTGGGGGACTAGTTAGTTTAATCATTCATGGGGCGACAGGCACACTGCACTTTGGGGGGGCTGTTTGGGCTCATGCAGGGGTGCAGGGAGGGGGGAGTTCTGTTGGGATGGGTGGGTCGGGGTGGGGTGTTGTTCGTTTTTACCGCAAGGCAAACCCTTTATTGTATTGGTGTTTTTAAGGTGCTCTCGGGGGGACGAATGATGACTTCTGTATGTGATGGGGGGTAGGGACCTGACTTTATTGTCCTGGAACGTTAACGGACTGGGGGATAGGATTAAGCGAGGTGTGGTCCTGCAGTATTTGAAACGACTTTCGCCAGATGTGGTCTTTCTGCAGGAGACACACCTTATTGGTAATTCCTTTTGTGCCATGAATCGGCGTGGCTATCGCTTGGTGGCCCACTCGGGCTTCACGTCGGGCTCACGGGGGGTGGGCATCATGGTGAAGAACTCGCTCCCGTTGGAAATAGACGAGGTGCGCCATGATGAGAGGGGACGCTACACTGTCTTAGTGGGGAGAATGGAGGGTAAAGTAGTTGTCTTTGTATCAGTGTACGTCCCACCGGGGTTACAGTCTACGACTTTTGCAGACCTAGGGCGCCTCCTCCTTGGCCTTCCGGGGGGGCTTCTGGTGGTTGGGGGGGACTTCAATGCGGTGGTTTCTGGGACTGTGGATCGTCACCCCCCTAGGGACCTCCCCCGGGCGCAGACGTGGCTGTCCGGCTTCTTAGATACACTGGGATTGGTGGACTGCTGGCGCTTAAAGCATCCCACGCAGCTGCAGTACACCTTCCACTCGGGTGCTCATGGTAGCCTCTCACGGCTTGATTATGTCCTTGTCCCTGCGGCCTATGTTGGGAGGGTAGGAGAGGTGCGCCATTTGGCGCGGGGTATTTCAGATCACTCCCCGCTCCTGTTGCACGTTGATGTCTTCCCGAGAGGGGAGGGCAGGGTAGCTCCAATCAATGCCTGGTACCTGCGTGACCCCACCATTCGCGCTGATTTGATTAAATCCTTGCAGCGGTATTTCGATGAGAATGTGGGGTCCGTCCCTTCGGCTATCTCCCTGTGGGAAGCCTTCAAGACAGTTCTTAGAGGGGAGGCCCTCTCCTTTATCTCCCATGCCCGGAGGCGCGAGCAGGAGGAGGTGACCCGGGTGGAGGCCGAAATCGCTGAATTGGAGGGTGATCTAGAGGGTGGGGTGACGGATGCTGCACTACATGTCCTACAACTTAAGCAGGCGGCCTACAGGGCCCTCGTCACGGAGGCGGCCAGGGGCCTCTATAGAGAGCAACAGGGGCGACTGTATGATGTGGGTGATAAGGCTGGTAAACTGCTTGCATGGTTGGATAAAAAGGAGAGAGCGAGTCGTGTGGTCCCGCTGATTGAGAGGATGGATGGTGTGCGTGTCACCGAGCCAGAAGACATTGTCTCTTGTTTCGCGGATTATTTCCGCGAGGTGTATTCCCCGGTTTCTCCCTGCTCGGAGGAGGATTCCCATGCCCTGCTTAGAGATATCGCGCTGCCTTCCCTTTCGGTGGAGGACAGGGTGTCGTTAGATGCCGCTCCTACCTCCGACGAAATTGCCCTCGCCATGCGCTCGGTCGCATCCGGCAAGGCCATGGGCCCGAACGGCATCCCTATCGAGTTGTATAAGCTGCGACCGGATGTACTGGCACCCCACCTCCGTGCAATGTTCCTGGCGGCCCACTCGCTGGGCTCCCTCCCGCCGGACCAACGTCTGGCTACAATCGTGGTGATCCACAAGGAAGGGAGACCTCGAGACCGGGTTACATCCTATCGGCCTATCTCACTCTTGAATGCGGAGCCCAAAATCCTCGCCAAGGTGCTAGCCAACCGGCTGGTCGGTGTGGTGGGCGATCTGGTCCACCAAGACCTGTCCGGCTTTATTCCCCATCGCAACACGGCCCTTAATCTGCGGCGCTTGCACGGGGTGCTCGCGCGTGTCCCGTTTGTGCGGGAGCCGGCCGTATTGGCGTCCTTAGACGCCACCATGGCGTTTGACACGCTCGAGTGGCCATACATCTGGGCTATGCTGGCGAAGTTTGGATTTGGCCCGGGGTTCATCAGCTGGGTCAAATTGTTGTATTCGGGCCCATTGGCGCAGGTGGTGGTGAATGGAAGAGTATCGGTCCCATTCGAGCTGGGACGGGGCACGCGACAGGGCTGCCCCTTGTCGCCGCTCCTGTTCGCGCTGGCCTTGGAACCCCTGGCGGAGTGGCTGCGGTGGCACCCTTCCATCCGTGGTCTCCGTTGGACCCCCGAGTATGAGGACCGCGTGTCCCTATACGCTGACGATATCCTTTTGTACCTAGCCTCCCCGCGTAAATCACTGATTGTCCTGGTTGATGTTTTGCGCTCATTCGGCCGCAACTCAGGCCTTGTCATCAACTGGGCTAAATCATGTGTGTATGTGCTTTCCGGGGAGGCTCCCGTCCTCCCCCGGGGCTGTCCGATCCAGATTGCCTCCCAGGGGTTTCGGTACCTGGGGGTTTACATTACTCTGGACCCGGAGGCCCGCTACGAGCGGAATTTGCTTCCCCCCCTCCAGCGCTTGAAGGAGGACGTCGTGCGCTGGCGGCGCCTGCCGCTTTCGCCGCTCGGCCGGGCGGCATTGTTTAAGATGATGTCGTTGCCACGCTTCCTGTACGCTCTCCAGAATACTATGGATTTAGTCCCGGCGCGCTACTTTCGTGAGGTGGAGAGTCTACAGCGCCGCCTGTTCTGGGACGGGAGGCCGCGTATTGCCCTGGCGAAGTTGGTACGACGGGGGGATTGCCCTCCCAGATATTAAACGGTATTACTGGGCCTCCCAGCTAGCTGCAATTAATCATGGCCTTTACGGGCCCGCCTTAAACCCGGCATTTGAAATGGACAAGATGCTCCTGCCTGGTGGCGACTATAATCGAGCGCTCTACTCTGGCGCGCCCGGCCCCCGCCTGACGGGACCTACGCGTGTCATGGTGCGAGTATGGCACGCGGCTAACGCAGCTATGGGGTGGAAGGACCGTTTGACCCGGGCATCACCGTTGTACGCGTCTGAGAGATTGGGCTCCCTGTGGACCTCGAAGGGCTTCGAGAAGTGGGACACGATCGGCATCAGTAAAGTGGGGGACCTCTGGACGAGGGGGGGATTTAAAACATTCGAGACGTTGCAGACGGAGTTTCAGCTGCAGGGCAGTGAATACTTTCGGTACTTGCAGGTCCGTCACGCACTGGGCTCCGTCTTCCCAGACGTCGCCTCCATCCCGGAGTCTTCCCCCCTGGAGGATAGAGTGCTGGATGGCCACGTTCCGGACAGCACGATCTCCCTTATTTACAAAAAATTGATTAATGACCGCTCGGGCTTGCTGACTGGCCTCCGCGAGGCTTGGGTTGCCGACGGGCTGGAGTTGGACGACGAAGACTGGATTTCCGCGGTGGCCTCTCCGAAGGAGGTGGCCATACCGGCTCGCCTTCGCTTCGTCCAGCTTAAGATACTCCACCGGGTTTACATGACGGGGCCAAGGCTTCTGCGTATGGGCTATGCTGAGGATGGGTTGTGTAAGCGTGGGTGTGGTGCCCTGGCGTCTTTTTTGCATATTTTGTGGGAATGCCCGAAGGTGGAGCGATTCTGGCGTGGTGTGCATGAGGTCCTGCGAGTGGTTACGCATGTCGCGCTGCTGCCTGAAGCGAGGAGATGCCTGCTGAATGTGTGGGAACCAACTGACTACTCGGTTCCGCAGACGCGATGGGTGACTCTGGGATATATGATAGCTAAGCGTGACATTGCTCAACTGTGGGGATCCCAGAGGCGCCCGGCGGTGTCGGCCTGGAAAGAACACATGGATTGGTGCATGTTCCGAGAAAAGGTGGTGTACGTGGCGAGGGGTAAGCCTGGGGCATGGGTGAAGGTATGGGGCCCCTGGAACGCCTACCGCGGGGGTATCTGCGCGCCACCACTGCTGCCTGCGGCCTCACCAGCCCCGTCCCCTTAGTTGACTCCTTTCCCTAGCCCCGAGCACGGAGTTCCCCCAGTCCTCGATCTGTTCCCCTTCCCCTCTTTAGACTCCTGTGGATGGCTGGGGTCCCCCATTCGGGGAGCACGTGCTGTTACTTTCGATTGCGGGTTGCCTTGCGGGTGTGGTTTGCGTGTTGTTTGTATAAAATGAAACCGTATTGTGGGGTCAGAGTGATGGGGCCCACGACGTTGATACCTCCTGATTTTGCTTCTCTGCAACGCCAAGTGTTTTTGCACGTATGTCATATGCTCCTATCATTCTAGCGGCCGGCCGGAAGGTTGTAGGCCCATACTTGTATATTCTTGAGATTGCAATAAACGGTTTCAAAAAAAAAAAAAGAAATACCCTGAGCGCTGTGATCTTGGAGTTGTGCTGCTTGACCTTGTGAATGTCAAATAGCAGCTCGAGCCCTCAGGATGCAGCCCGCCTCACTCAAGAGAAAGATGGACTTCACTGAGAAGGAGACAGACCTCATGGCAGCCCACCTCACTCAAGAGGAAGATGGACTTCACTGAGAAGGAGACAGACCTCATAGCAGCCCACCTCACTCAAGAGGAAGATGGACTTCACTGAGAAGGAAACAGACCTCATAGCAGCCCACCTCCCTCAAGAGGAAGATGGACTTCACTGAGAAGGAGACAGACCTCATGGCAGCCCAACTCACTCAAGAGGAAGATGGACTTCACTGAGAAGGAGACAGACCTCATAGCAGCCCACCTCACTCAAGAGGAAGATGGACTTCACTGAGAAGGAGACAGACTTCATAGCAGCCCACCTCGCTCAAGAGGAAGATGGACTTCACTGAGAAGGAGACAGACCTCATGGTGAACTTTGTTCTAGATCAGTACAGGGGACACGCTCCGTCAATGATTATGGGGTGGAAATACACAACTTGCGCGATCTGAAAATAAAACGAAAGGATGAGAAAAAGTGGAGGAAGAAATATTCTAGGACACAGGTGGCAAATGCTCATCCTGGAGGTGGATCCAGACCCTCCCTACGCCTCAACTCCCATGATGAAATGATCCTCTCCACAGTGCACCCTGACCTTTCATGATCAGACCAAGTACAAACATAACACCTCTATTTTTCTGCCACATCGTAACTCCCCGCTCATGTCACATCCTCCTCAGGCAGCACACATTTCCCCCTCACATCCCACACATTACACTCACAAACAGCTTTACAACCTCTCCCTTTAGAGTGTAAACTGATTATACTAATTTTCACACATCTAAGTACACTGCCCCAATGCCACATGCATTGCTTGCCACACTTCAAGCAGCACTGAGGCAGGGGGGCAACTAGGCTGTCTGTTTAAAAACATTCATATCACTCTGACAGATATTCAGCATTGCTATCAATATCACAACCACACTGTAATTGTATATCTTTGATTGTTGAACCTAAGAACTGCCATTACTGTATCATGTTAATATATGCTGAGACAACAATGAGTCAACACATACATGTAATTGAATAGGCCTCATATATATCCATCCACATCATATCACCTTTTTACTTTGAAGATCCTGTGTTGTCAGCCCCTCTTCCACCTGCCACTGCATCTTCTGCTGCTCCAATCAGCGTGCAGACAAGTGGATTGAGCATGGACGCAAGCCAGATTGCAGGGCGGGTTAATCTACAGCCTGCTTGAATGTGATTTGTCTAGGCATAGCTTCATCTGCAAAAATGAGAGGATAGTGAAAATCAATTTCAATAATACAATCAGGACCAGTGTTCATCAAGTCTCAATAACAGGTCTGGTGTAATTTTCCTTATGGCACAAAAGACAATCTAACAATCTGCTGCATCACTTGTAAGTATGGGCATATTTCTCCTTCAGCTACACAATCAACTGATGTCTCCATTGCAGACAAATATTGAGTGATATATCAGCTTTCTCACAGTACATAACACTCTCTCACATCATGCCAATGCCTGCCTATAAATGACATCTTTCTCTTAATAATACATAATAGAGGACTCTGGCGACATTCCACTGCTCTCTATCTGTCCCTTTTGTCAGCGTCAGTCCCACAGCGGCTTCTGTGCCTATCCTGCACCAACAATCAGGCGACATCAAGGGACATCCTACAAGCCGCAATTCATCGGGCAGGTACATTTGTGGCCCTATACTTATACTATGGATCTCCATATGTAACTTTTTGATTTATAAGAAATGTTTGCCCATTTACCCATTTCTCTGTGTGAAAGGAATAAGCCATATTTCTACTTTACATTTATTAGCATTGACACAATTTGTGCCGGTTTCACAGTTACCCTTAATCACAATATGAGATTTGTTACATTTATCACTACTATTGTAGGACACTTCGTCAGCAGCTGATATCCAGGGGTCTGCCCATAAAGGAAGCATTGACGGCAGTCATAGCTAAAACGCTAGTATATCAAGCAACACATGCCATTACAGGCTAATATAATATTCCGTTTTTTAGGTCTCGCTGAGCCCCAGCGCTTGCGCTGGCTCGGAGAGACATTTTATAGTTGGGATTTTTAGAGTGCTGCCTGTGGCCTAAAGCTTGAGTGCACGTGAGCATGCACGCGCGCAGCCGCCAATTACTGCTGCGCGCGCACCACTCACGTGCTTGCAGTTGCCACACGCAGCGCTCCCGTCCAAGCGATCGCGATCACTTTCGCTTTGATCGCGATCGCTATTACTTTCATTTTCACGGCCGCGCGGCCGTTACTTTTACATTAAATGTAAACAGTAAATTGTTCACCATTTCTGCCACTACTCACAGCTTTATACAACGTGTTTCACAGTTGTTACTCCTTCCTGTTTGCTGCTTTCCTCTTCCCTTTAGTTGGTTTCCTATTACTCTTGTTTAATTTAGCATCACTTTTTACTTACATCAGGTGTCGCGGTTTTTTACCCGGTTTTCAGTTCCACATTATAAACTACGTTTCCCACTGGGACGCTTATTTACGTTTTTAGATGGAACTACACTTAGTCCATCATCTCTTTTCATCTGTATCATGTGACGAGGTTTACATCCGCTCAACTTCGTTTTAACCCCGTTTCATTTCCGCCTCGCGGTTAACTCGGACACTCATTGAAGCATTTCTCAGAAATTGGCTGCCATTGGGATTATTATACATTCACTGGTAAGCTGCTGTCACCACTTCAGCCCGTTCGCTCTGATACTTACATTTATTATGTCCCTCGATCTAACTCTGTGTTTTTTTTCAACATAGAGAATCACGTTTTGAATTATCTGCTAACAGGTATAACGACCCCAATTTTTCACTGGTTAATTGCTGTTTGACAGGTGAGGACATGGGCATTTACGATACTCATACCTTTGAGCATCACAATTATCAAGTTCCTCATTGACCGTTCTCTTTTTTTTTGTTTGTCACAGTTTCTATTTCAAACGTGTTTTTAACTAGGAAGACCCATAAAGTTTTCCAGATTTCCTATGGTGAGTTATTATTTATCGAGATATTGATGGTATGATCACATCCTTTCCAGTGGCACACTGAGTCTAAACTTCTTGTCGGTCTTTTGGGACGTTTTCCAGAACTAGTACATTATCATGTATTTTTTGTACCTTGGGTACTGATGGTCTCTCATCTTCTTTGCCCCTTACTTTTGAGCACTTTTTAGTGACTTTACACACAGGCATGCCACATAAGTTGTGTTTAAGACTGATAATTACAATATTGTGCATTTTATATATCTCTAAATGACGAGGAATGCTGAAAAAGAGATCTTGCTTACGTTACCGAGACACTTCTACCCTGAAGAAGTCAGTACTCATTTTCTGTCACCCTTATTCCTGTTCTCCTTTCCCTGTTGTCCCTCACTCTATCCGTTGGCATTGTTGTATTGGCCATAATGCTGCTTATAGGTTAAGGAATCGTAGAGGATTTTCAGCAGGTTCGCCTTCCCTGAAACCTGACAACATTAAATGATATACATAGTACATATAATGACATCTACAGTCTCAGCAATGATAACATCAAAACAAATCCGTACAAAACCTGTTTGTGCTCCTAATTGAACACACGATGCACAAGTGAACAAGCATTTGCAATGCAATAGGTCTCGCATTTATACCAGTTTGAGCTATTGGCATTGTAAATGACAATGCTTTTTCTTTAAGTTTGGATTTTTAAAAACATAAATAAAAGGCACTGTCATTCACAATGCTAATAGCTCAAACTCTCGCAAATGCGAGACCTATTGCATTGCAAATGCTTGTCTTTTTTGAGGTGTCGCTAATGTACAACATGCCTGGTTTATGACTAAACTCAGTCTTCAAAGTCTAAGTAACAACGTGTTTTACCATTCACTTACAACATCTGGGGCCTAATAGCAGTGGCGGCTGGTGAAATTTGAAAGTGGTGAGGCGTAAAACCTCTGTATGAGTGCCCGGTGGCGAGCAAGCGTAGCAAGCGCGCCCGACCTCCATAAGGGTTTTCAAAAATAAATAAAAAAGTGGGCAAATGGTGCATTTTCAAGTAAATTTGAGAAAGCAAGAAAATTGATATAGCAATTGTGAAAGAGTAGTTATGACATCACATCTATAAAGAGATTTCATATAATAATGACATGGGTAGCTGCTTACATAATGAGCAGGGATTATGGGCAATTTTAAAGTGCCATTCTTTGTTAAAAAAGTGCACATCTTAAATTCCAGTTGCATGCACATCGCGTTATTCCACTTAAACAAGCATGTATCGCTTTCAGGATGCCCGCGTGGTGCCTTGTGTGTGGAAGGAATGGCTGCTTCTTTCCCGCCTATACAATGTAGATGACAACCCTCTTGTAAGAACATGTTTTTGCGGAGCCAGCGTGTCCCTTCCTTTGAAAGTAATCCCTGTGCTAAGGATATTCTGCTGTGGGTTTTACCTCGTACCAGGAGGGGAGTTTCTACGAGAGCAGCCCCTCAGGCTCTTGTTGGGAAAAGCACATTTCAAATGTTTGCCTTTCTTTTGAAGTGCTGCCCCCTTGCACCAAAGCGGCCCCCTCCCCCTCTCAGCTACTCGCCACCTTCACAGCGACCTTGTCTGACCTCTTTCCAAACAAGGGACCGGAAATGCTGTTTTTATGTTCCTTTTCAACGTCATTGGGTGAATATTCAAAAGTATTTTGGTCATTTGTGAGGTAGGGTGAGAGACCATGCAGGAACATTCTTTCACAATTTCACACATACAATCTCTCTGATACAAAAACACATACAAGTATTTGAATATGAAAACAAAAAACACACTGTCAAAATGAGTAGAATACCAAAATAATCTTAAATGCAGAGGAATAAACAACAGCTAGCAAATGCTAAAGTACCCATGAGGCCCCGTGCTCTCAGGAAAACTAAGAACACACTGGCAATGTGAATTTAATACCAAAATAATCATAAATGCAGAGAAATAAACAACAGCTATCAATGGAAACAAAAGAACCCATGAGGCTCCCCCAGGCTGTAAGGAAGGATGGGCAGATGCAATCTAACACAAGTGCATCTGCCTTGTTTGGATAGGTTTGAGGGAGTCTACAAACAAGGTATGTCCCTTTTTACATTATCAGAGTATAAAACTAAGTGTATCTGTGCCAGGTGCCTCTATCTGCTACTCTCTGTAATCATGTGCCCCCACCACCTGGCCAGCGCCCACTAACCTGAAAATCCGGGGAGTCTGCAGAAGCCAAGGGAAGGCCGCCGATCTCGCCTTGGGCTGTACTCAACACACTGGTCCAGGAGGCAGTGTGCCGAAAACCTTGGTGCAACTGCAAGTGGAGCAGCTGTGAAGAATGTGCCCACAGAGAATTGCCTCGAGCAACAAGTGTCCAGCATCATTTCCAAGAGCCATTCAGTTAGGTTACCTCAACTGCACAGGTGAGGCCTGGCCACTCTGCCATTTGGGTCACATAAAGCTTCCGTGCCTCCCTCCCTGTATATCTTACAGTCTTATATGGCCAATCTCCACTCACGGACGCTGAGGGTAATTAATTAACGCCTTTCAGCGCACCATTTAAGATTGTTGCTGCTATGACCAGCCTTCGTGACTTGAGTTAAATGGATGGAGTGGATCTTCTGCGCAGAATGGATCATACGTGCATCCACTTCGGATGACTCTGGTGTCCGTGGCCGTGGAGGAGGGTGTTTCAAGGTCCACGGAGCAGGGATCTAATGCGCATAAATAAGCAGTGTAATGTGAGGCCGGCCAGCCGCCCGGCTAACACCACAGAGACCCCAGTCCGAGTCCTGCCATCAGTAGGTCCCCAGGAGTTTTACCCTTGCAGGGGCACCGGCGCTGCTGTTCACCTCCGTTCACAATAACGGCCGGGGGATCTGGGCTGGCATAAGTTCACTGGACTGCCCACCGGGATTCCTGTGTTCAGTGAGCACTGCTGCCTACCAGTTGGAGGAGGGCTGGCGGCAGAACGCGAGGTCTGAGACGCCTTCACCCACGACTCCGAGCAAGGGTTGCCCATACGGGGGAAGATGCTGCTCCAGCAGCGCCAGGATTGGCTTGAGCAGGAATACTCCCCTGCTCATTAGGAGACCGGGGGCTGCGGCATTAAGCCCTCGCTCTCCTAATGTGCAGGCTACTAGTGCGCATGTTCGGGCTGGTCAGAAAAATGACCAGCCCAAAACCAAACATGCGCACTATTGCTACTGCGCTTAGTGCGCTACTTTCACCACCCTTCAGTCAAACAACCATGAGTGCTGCCGCAACCCCACCCCCTTCAGCGTACTGCGTCCTGATTGCCTCGGGACCCGGTGACAGGCGGCCAGGAATAAGCAGTTATAGACAATTTAGAACGAAGTTGTAATTCATCGTTTACAAGTTGTAAACGATGAATGGGGCCATGTGGCATTAGAGGGGCAACGCCCCAGTGCCCCAATGGACCGCCACTGGCTAATGGCCTGACAATGATGCCATACATTCTATAGCCAGAGAATGGTTGGGGGTGAATGTTTGCATTGTTCAGCATTCCATCCATCATCTGCTCTTTTTGATTTTGTCACCCTAAGGTGGAAGGGTATACCCAGACAGGGTCCCGTGCTTAATGTGCCACTGGATTCAAGCTATCCTGGCTGATGAGGAGTGATACCCTGAAACCAGTCCTAGGATGCTTGTTTCCAGTCCAGGGAGGACCTGGCTTGGTAGTTCAGGCCGGACTGTTCCCATGAGGAGCAGGCTCAAGACTGATTTGCATATGGCTGGGGTGGTGAGCAAAACAATTATGGATGAAACCCAGACCTGTGACTGGGGTGAATGTTACACTGTTTAGCATTCCGTCCATCATCTGTTCTTTTTGCTTTTGTTGCCCTAAGTACGAAGGGTACACCAAGACATGGTCCTATGCTCTGTGTACCACTGGATACAAGCTAGCCTGGCTGGTGATGGGTGATACCCAGACACCGATCCAGGATGCTTGTTTCTGGTCCAGGGTGGACCTGGCTTGGTAGTTCGGGCTGCACTGTTACCATGAAGAGCACGGTCAAGACTGATTTGCATATGGCTGGGTCCAAACCGGGGTTGCTTGGTGAGCAAAAAAACAATGGATTAAACCCAGATCTGTGACTGGGGGTGAATGTTTGCATTATTCAGCTTTCCATCCATTATCTGTACTTTTTGCTTTTATTGCCCTGAGTGGGAAGGGCATACCCAGATGTGGGTCCCATGCTCGCTATGCCACTGGATTCCAGGTAGCCTGTCTGTTGAGGGATGATACCCCGAAAACGGTTCCATCATGCTTGTTTCCAGTCTAGGGAGGACCTGACTTGTCAATTTGTGCTGTAATGTTCCATGAGGAGCAGGGTCTAGACTGATTTGCATATTGCTGGGTCCAAACAGGGGTAGCATGTTGAGCAAAGAAACAACGTATTAAACCCAGATCTGTGAAGGGGATGAATGTTTGCATTGTTCGGCATTCCATCCATCATCTGTTGTTTTAGCCTTCATCAAAGTATGAGTGCCTGTTTATCAGTCAAATGTCAAAATATACAACTTCACATCTTCATTTATTCACAAAATAAATATGGACAGATACCAGCAAGATGGTATACATACAATGAATATGTGCAATATGTTCTTTTGTTTTATCCCTTTAACACACAGGCCCCTGAAGAAGGGATCGTTGAGAATCCCGAAAGGCATTGGGCAAAAAACAACTACTACAATCGCCGTTATTTCATTGTTGCAAGTTCTATGCTGATGTTCTTTCAAGAAGTTTTGACTTTGATAATTCACATGTTCATCTGGAACTGCATTACTAAGTTTCTTATCAAATGAACAATTTTTGATTTTGATGATCGATAAAGCTCAACAATTAAAGGAGCATATTTCATGTTACAAGAAATGTCACTGTTTGTTCATTTTTTGTTCAAGGAATGATTATGTTAATGATTAAGTGTACATGGTGAAACAGTCTGTAGTTTCCTTATTAGCACCTGCTTTTCATTCATGTTGTTTCAGGTTGGCTACCTTTCCCGGTTTGCACGCACTATGTGTTTTTAGATAGTATATGTAGTTAAAAAGAGTATTTCGGATTTAGAGTTGACAAGTCTACTCATGAGTGCGCTGACTTCCACTGATTTTCACTGTGCCATGTTCCCATACCAGAAGGTGAATGAGTCTTGATCCAGATACACTTCTTATGGGTTTTATATATATAGTCTTGGACCATCTTCAGAATTGTCATTGGTTCTGCCACTTGCTTTTTCTGCACAGTTGCATTTTACTTAATTACTGCTGAATGAAACCAACCCATTGCAGAGGTTGCCAATGAACTTGAAGTGCCTGTTGCTGTGGGTTTTAGAGTAGCTGCTAATGGTGTTGGCTGCAGCAGCAGAGACAGAGTGCAAACAACACCACCTTGTGTGGAGGTTGAAGGATGAACTTCCAAACCTCTACAGCGGCCTTGAATTTGCAGTCATTCTTTTTCTTGATCAATCACTTTACTCATGATCTAAGTCTTGTAAACTAAGACATCTGTTTCAGCTAAAGGGGGTAAAGTGGCCAGTGCTTATTTGAATAGCGGACCCAGTATTGTGGCACAGATGCAGTCCCTGGAGGACAAAATTCCATTTTGCAGCCCTTGATTAGTATTCAAGCAAAGGATTAATCTATCCACCAAAGAAGCTGCTTCTTCATTGACATTGGTGGACGTCTGTTTCACCTTTTTCAAATGATTCTATAGCAGATGCAACAATGGGATTGCTTGGCTCATAATACAATTCTCCTTGCTGACTTCCTGTGTAAAATCTCGAAAGTAAGTAGGATTTTGTTCCAGGCACTCCATTAGCCCCCATTTGTTCACCTCCATTGTCATGATTCTGGCAGTTGCATACCCTTTCCTTTGTATTACATAACTGTTGATAGACTTGTACTTCTCAAACAGGCGTTCCAGCATGTGGTACTTTGAGTTCCAATGGGTTTGCACCTCCTGTATGAGGGCTTTCATAGGTAGTACATTAGCAAACTGAAGGATCGTCTGGGCTTTGAATGAGTGACTGAAATGAGTGCATATTCTTTGGCCTCCCTCTCCCGTTCTACTGGTGGTAGTGAAGCTGTCGAAGTTGGTGATTGCGCTCACCTGTGAGGGAGGAGGAGGAGTCCCGCGAAGTCAGCTGCAGCCAGTCGCCTGTGCAGACCGAGCAGAGCGGAGCCGCGATCGGGGCCGGCGTTTGGAGGAGCTGGGGTCGAGCTGAGGGTTCGAGCAGGGTCAAGCCGCGCAGGTTGGTGTGGCGGCTGCAGTTCTCGCTTGCTCCCCCGCTCCCTCGCTGCCCCGCTCTTAGTTCCCTAGGCTCGCTCACAATTTCCTCTTCCTTCCCCACGCATTGCGACGGGTGAGCGGTGCAGAGCAGGGGACCAGAGCCGCTCTCCCACTCCCGCTGCACCCAAGGCCGACCCAAAGCAGACCCAGACTAGACACAATCAGAGGGGGAAAAACCAGCCAGTCAGCCAAACCAATGTTTTTATTACATTTATTGGATACATCCCCGTATGGCTGCACGGCCGCAACGAGCAATGACTTATAGAGCAATGATTTACGAGCAATGACTTACGAGTTCTGATCCTCAGACTAACATTCCGGTCCGCGTCTGGCATCGGCCAAATGCGAAGCTGAATTAAACAAGTAACAGGTAACAAGGCGGTGAGTGGGGCAGAGCTGTGCGGAGCTGGGGGAGAGAGCGCTGCCATGCCACCACCTGACCTCAGCACACGAGTGATGCCCAGTTGGGTGTCAGGCAGCAGGGGAAGAGGCTGCCCTCCATCGCCTTTGAACCCCTTTGAATGGCTGGTTTCCCCATCCCACCGGACTGTTACGCCCTGCAAAACGTACTGCAACTGACACAAGCCACAGCTACCAGCACCAGCTTGTGTCCATGTGAAGACCTTTTGGTGGCAAGGAGGCCAGAGTGGCCAATGAACGCAAGAGAGTGTACCGGGGGCCAGCTCATCCACCAGCAAAGAGGGGGAAGGCAGGCCTTGCAAGCGCCACAATTGCCATAAGCGCCACGGGCGGCTGGTAAGTGAGAGCCCCCAACTGGAATTGCGGGGATCTGACTTGGCGGATTCGCTTGCCTGTGCCTTCCACCACCGCATCATACAGATGGTCTGCTTACAACTACAGCTAGTCTGTCACCTTTACTGGCGAAAGCAATCATTGGACAGAGGGCAGAGGAGTTGCCGATCCCTGACAGGGAAATCGCAAGCTCCAAACTGTAAAACTGCAAGCAGTACCTCCATGGTGCCTTATGGAGAGGCAAGTAACAATGCCACTAGGGAAACTGCCCCGGAGAAAGGGTACCACCCTTCGAGCTGACACCCCCCGGGTCTCTCTCTGCAAAAATTCCAACTTCAGACGGCCTAAAGCAAGGATGCGTTCTTGCTTCCCTCTTGTTCAACCTTTACACCGCCGACCTAGGGAGATTCCTGGAGAAAAGCAGTCTCCTTCCGCCAAAACTGGGCCTCGCAAAAACGAACCTGCACATTCTGCAATACGCTGATGATATTGTTATGGGCAAAGTCTGGCCTCCAAAGAGCCTTGAGTACGCTCCACAAATACAACACTACTAACGGTCTAAAAATCAACCAGGATAAGACCAAGGTCTTGATTTTCGGCCGTTGCAAGAAAAATAAAAGTCTAACATGAAACATTGGGCCCGCAAAGATCAAAACAACATCAAAATACAATTTCCTGGGAGTCTGGTTTAGCGAGTCTTCCAGATCATCAGTCCACTTGGCTGCCTTTAAAAAGAGAGCTGGAGCAACAACATACAGCCTGACTGGACTCAACCAGTGCCTGAGTAGTCCTTCTGCCGAACCCATTCTGAAGGTGATTAAAGCCACTCTTCTCCCTGCCTTAAGTTATGGGCACCAGGCCTTTCCTGGAACATGCTCGGCCAGTCTCGACCACGTCCAGGTTTCCATTTATAATGTTTTTTTCCATCTCCCGAATTACATCCACAGGGCAAGACTACGACTGGAGCTGGGCCTTCAAAGACAATCGATTTTCTGTGAGGCTGATAACCTGAAATACTATATAAGGACATTAAAAGCCACAGATAACACGCTCAAAGCCTGGTTAAAAGAAACTCTTGCCAGCTCTGGGAATTCGTGGAACCGTCAAATTGTAAAAGCGATAAGAACGCTACATATTGACGAATCATTACTAACTGCAGACTATATTCCATGCACAGTCTGGAAAAGGGCTATTAAAAAGCAGGTTAGACAAATTTCCTACCAGATGGACATTCAGGTCCTACAAACAACAATTATCCTGCTTCCCTTGAACGACTCATACCTCCCTGGGGTACCTCAACCTTACCTTCTGAATAGTCTGAACGCCCAGGAGACTTCTTTTAAACCCTTATATTTAAAAAGGGGCATCAGTACATGTTGGGAGGCATCTGCTCTCAGCTTCACTTCCCTAGATATTCAAGTGCTTGCATGGTCTGGAAAATATGTGAGACTCTTGGACAACCTGCTTTCACCCTCTCCTGCCCCCGCCCTACCAGTTCCTCCCCCCAAAAAACTTATCAGAGACTTTTTTTGCACTCTGCCCTAGCGTCTCTGTACCAATCTATTTATCCTTGGTTTTGGAAACCTGTCAGATGATTACAATAGTAACTACAAGACTGCCACGTCTGTGTATGAATTTAAATTTGATGGTTTGCTTTATTTTTGCTTTTTAATGTGGTAACAGCGCTATGATGACATTTTGTTGCAATGGTTTTAATTAACTGTGCTAATTTAATAAACTAAACTAAACTAATCTTCTTTGGCAGGTGACCAGCATGTAACTGACTTCCTCTCCTTTTTGAGAAAGCCATGCACAATTAGGTTGATTCATTATGCTAAACACAGGCCTCTAAAATACCCACTGTCAGCCACAGCTTTGACTTTATTACTGCCATCGTCAATGGCAGCAAATCTAATTGTGAGACCTCTAGGTTTAAGCCAATCATAGACCTTGGAATTAAACTCATCCAAGATGTTGGTAGCTGTATGCAATTTCTCCATGGTGAACATTGTAACTGTTGCATGCTGCTGATTGCCCTGAAAAGCATCATTAGCAGTGGGACCTGAGGCTAGGCCTTCCCTAACTTCCTGGAAAGAAAACCAGTATGCAGTGATGCACATCTAATGTGTGGCTTGACTCATCCACATATCCTTCCTGAGTTGGATGGACTGAACAACGCTCTACTTTAGAGCATTGCTAACCAATTGCAGCACTTCACGATACAGCGCTGGCATAGCCACTGTGGCAAAATAGGTCCAGTTGAAAACCATTTTGGGCAGAGAGCCACCCCAATTTCCAGAAAGCCCACTCCTTCCACAAACGAAAAAGGAACGAGGTCAAGTGCAAACATTTTTGACAACTTCACATTGTAGAAATTGGCTTTTTCGTGGTTCTGGTGGTAATGCGGTTCCTTGGTAAACATAGGCTTATAGTAGGCTATTTCCCTTCTGACAAAACTACTACAAGCGACTTATGGGTACAAGCAGCAGGTAGAATGCCTGGGCACTTTAGGGTGGGAATCGCTATGCCTCACTGTCCCATGCGCCATTTAGAGGCTGCTGCGGGTGAGGATTGTACACTATGGGGAGGCTTACAGGACTGCTTTGCGTGATGCTGCTGCTGGCATCCTCATCTTCTTCCTCCTGACTGCCTCCTTCTATCACTTGAGCTGCTGGTTCTCTCTCACCACCACCAGCTATATTTTAAGGTACTCTTCCACATGATTAAGTGTTATTTTTCAAATGGGACAGTTGGCCTTTGGTACCATATTGCCCAACTGGCTTACCGCAATTCATTTTCTGGTGGCGAATAGAGCATATTGCGATGATTCCCAGAATGTGTGTGAGAGCTTTTTTATTGTGCCAAAGACTGAGTACCTGGTGGTAAAGCTAGGTGGTTGTGTTGTTTGCCTTTCTGTAGGGCACATGCTGTAACTGTGGTAGAGGTGGTGGTCGCACTGCTGCAGGTTTTATGGGTCTCACAAATATCGGAGTCAGTGGTGATGGTGGAACCACATGCCTCTAAGCAGGTTGTATAGAGGTGAGCCATGCTTCTGCTGTGCCACTCTTCAAACTTATGATTACTGGCTCATTATTATCATTACCACCTTTGTCACTTGCAAGGCTTTCAAGAACTTTTATTTTTTCGTCTCTCTGACTTGGCCGAGGTCAAATCCATGTCCAGATCGTCAGAAAGGGTGCTTATAGAACATGGAATAGAATGCTTTCTTTTTCTTGCTGGAGATCTTGAAGCCAGTGGAGGAAGAGCGGTCATCTCAACAACATCGAGCTCAGCAGGAACCTCAACCTCCTGTTCTTCTCTTATTTCCGGATGATCAGTTGCTGATTGCTGCTCCAGTTGTCAACACTCCTGTGATTATTTCATTTCAGATTCACTGCTCTTTATGAGTGCGGTCACTGCAGCGCTGGGAGATATGGCCTTAGGTTTTGGTGGTGTCGTCAGTGCTTAATTTGAGGGGGTGGTTTACGGTGCTCGGCACTGGCTCCTAAATGTCAACCCTGGCACTTATGACAGTCTAACAAATGGTGGTGCTATCTATCTAATTTAATCATGAGCACAACAACAGTTGTTTATTGATTTAAATGTACATTAAAATGTATTAACGCCTGCCATTCAAGCTATTCTGTTGGCTTTAAGTGGCTGGAATAGACTGAATTGTCACACTTGTAGGATGGTCAGTAGTTATGTGGAAACTGTCATTGCCAGAGCTGGCCTCCAGACGAGGGCCCTGGCACTTATTCTTTCACAAATCAAGCACTGGGTGCCGTTGATGCAGGAGTGATTCTCTCAGACTCTTTCTGCCAACAGGAGGGAGCAGCAGGTAACTCATTTCTCCAGAAAGGATGAGGGCTTGATGCCAGTGATGGCAACTGACTTCTTTTTTGCCTCCGCACAGGCCACTTTCATGGCAGGTACCTCCTTCTTTTGGGCCATCTTCTTAGCACCAGCAGTTGGAACATAGCACTAGGAGCAGAAGTACTTAGAAGAGGATGATTCAGATGTTACTTTCCTTCACATACTTCTCTCCTTATCAGTACAGTGTGTGATGTATTGTGAACCAGCAAGCAAAGCAACAAAAATAAGTCAGTGAAACATGGGCCATCAGAGGCTAGCCAGTGTAATACAAGTGACACCATCAACATTATCTTAAATGCTTAACAATAGTATACCCAAAACATACATAGACTATTTTTGACATGACAGTATTACACAGAAAAGGTTAGTTCGTGTCTCCTAGGGACATGGGACCCATATAGGAGTTAGGAGATGCGGGGAAACAACATTTAATAAATAAATTCATTATTTGCTGCTACTCCAACAGGGTCCTTGGGGACTGTAAAAAGGACATTAAATAATTGGTGGTGCGCCCCAGGACCCATGTGGAGTCTTAGGGACACAATGGGAGGCAGGCAACAATCAACAACATTAAGAAAAACAACAACACTGTACTACCATCAGCCACAAGCACAAATAAATAATAAGGAAAAAAGGAAAAAAAATAACAAAAAAGTCATAGGCCTCTTCTGTCGGTGTTCCCAGCAAGCGGCTTTTAAAAGTTCCGTAGAGGAATTGAAGCACACATTGGCTGCACAAAATGGTAAAAGCTAGCTCATCCACTACATGGCCGCTAAAAAGGAGGCATAAAAATATAGACAAAATGCCCATCGAATTCACATACACACACTAAGTGGTCCACAAAATGGTGGTTGTCGCATGGCCAGCAAAGTAGGAGGCATAGAGATCAAGTACAACATGGCTACCATACACACACTGGCTACACAAAATGACAGAACATGTAGAAACACAGACAGAGAAGATGGCGCGGAGCACAAGGGTGACCTTCCACAAATCAATGGTGGCCCCCCACACCCTGGGGCTACCCCCCTTTCTAACCGTTTGGCCCAGGACCCCAAGGACCCATGACGTGTTTTCAAGCACCTCTGCCACAAGGGTACAACCAGTCTTTTTTAGGGCAAGGCCGTGGCTGATCGAGAGGGAGGTGATGACAACAAGTACACTGGAGCCCTCCAGCGTCCCCACGCAACACTCAGAGCATGACCAAAACATCACAAACAGCCAGGGTCGAGCAAGGAGCCAATTTAGCAGTGCACCTGAGTCAACGACAACTGACAGAGGACGAAACACATGTACTTAACCGAGAACTCAGTTTTGTACCAACGCACAGTGGAGACCTGTTCCAACAACATCAAGAAGTCCATCAATTCTTCCGCAAAGTGAGATTACATTTCTTCTTTGCAGACAAGACCCCTGACTGCACAGGCATGGACATTACGAACACCAACCTTCGCTCCAAATCCACGTTCAATTGCCTCATCGACCTAGTACCCACTGAGGTAGCAAACTTTGAGAAAGCTGTCCTCAAGGACCTAGATTCCAATTAGACTTCACTACCAAGAGCCTACAACAACATTCCTAAAAGAGAACAACAGGCCTTTCGCACCCTCAGCATGGAAAAAAACATCACCATCAAGCAGGCTGACAAGGGCGGCGCAACAGTTCTTTTAGACACTACATCTTACAGATCTGAATGTCTCCGCCAATTGCGGCATAACAACGTCCTATCTCCCACTACATCAGGATCCAACTGACAGAATCACCAACATCATCGTCACCATGGCTACAGATGCTCTGGACAATGGTTGGATTACAACCAAAGAAGCCGAATCCCTCCAAACTAAGAAACCCATCATTATTTATTTGTACATATTACCAAAAATTCAAAAGCCTCAGAGACTACCACCGGGGAGATCATCTCTGGCATTGGTTCTGCTCTTGAACCACTATCCCAATTTGTGGATTTTTTCCTTAGACACCTATTTAAACCCATGCCAACTTACCTACAGGACACGAAGGACGTACTTTGCGTACTAAGGGAGACTGAATTCAACCACGAAACAGACTATCTGGTGTCCTTTGATGTTGAATCATTGTACACCTGCATCCCCCAGGACCAGACCCTTGCGACTATGGAAGGTCTCCTCAGTCGCTACCCACCGGACACCATTACACCCATACCATTCATCATGTAGTGCGCCACCCTGGCAAGGAAAGAGAACTTTTTTCAGTTCAACAACCAACTCTACCAGCAAGTGTCCGGGAATGCTATGGGCAGTACCTTCACCCCCAGCCTGGCGAATATCTACATGCATGTCTTTGAAGAAAATGTCGTCCTGTCCAACAACAACCCGTACCTGTCAAATCTCCAGCTTTGGAAATGGTACATCGATGACTTCTTGGTTGTGTGGCGTGGCGATTGTACTTCCATCATGCTATTCCACCAGTGGCTGAACACGCAGAATGGACACCTCCGTTTCACCAGAGACTACAGTAAGGAACAACCCCCCCTCCTCAGATCTCCTAATGGTCCCACTAGATGGCCACCTTGAAACGGAACTATACGAGAAACCTATGGCCCGTAACGCTTTCCTGCAATACGACAGCCATCACCCCAAATCTTTGCGTGACAATCTACCCTTTGGCTAGTTCCTGAGGATGAGACGCAATTGCTCTAGTACAGAGAAATGCAAAGAACACACCACGAGACTATGATACAATCTTCTGGATAGACATTACCCAGCATCACTAATAAAGAAATCAGCCAAACAAGCATTAAATAACAGCAGGGATGCTCTGCTAGACACCATCCCCAACAGAAAACGGCAAACAAGAATGGTTTGTGTCAAGACTTTTAGCTCTCTTTCCAACAAAGTCAAAAAATCTATCAACAAAAACTGGAACATCCTGAACATAGGCTCGTTGACCTTAGAGAAACCCTTATTTGCGTTCAAACAGGGTCAGAATCTGAGCGACAGCTTAGTACACACCAGACCCCCTCCAGTGACACCCAACAGGCAGAATACCCTGTGAGACCCTCCGGCTGTCCAAGGACATTTCCCATGTGGCACATGCTCAGCCTGCGCACAGACATCGATAACTAAAACCATTGACATTTGCACGGATAAACAATGGGAACTCAGACACCACACCAACTGCAATAGTGAAAGGGTGGTGTTAGAATTGGGATTTCTGGTTGGCTAGGGTTTACGCCTAAGCCAAGCAAAAACCACCACTCTAGTCAGGGCAAGGGAGTTACAAGCTGAAGATAACCCCTGCTCACCTCCTTGGTAGCTTGGCATGAGCAGTAAGGCTTATCCCAGAGTCAATGTGTAAAGCGTTTGCGCAACACACACACAGCAGGGACACACTAGGCACAACACAAAACAAACTTCACACAAGGTTATATAAAAAATAGCCTTTGAATTATCATAAACACATTAGAATCATAATCATACACTATACACTTCTGAAGGCAAGGCCACAAAGGTGGGGTGGGCTCCCACCGGGCTGTAGGCTCTTCTTCGCGGAGCGAAGTCTCCGCTGTCCACCAGCACCCTTCAGCATGGGGTAGGCTCCTGCCTGCTCGGCAGGGTCCTACCATCAGGTGCGGGCCCCGCCCACAACCAGGCGCTCGTCGCCTGACTTCTGGCGGCTACGTCCACCCGGATTAGCCCAGGGCCAACGAAGGTGTCCCGCCCACAACTGGGCAGCTTGCCTGCCTTCCGGGTTGCCGCTACAGTCCGGGTCTCCTCTTGAAGATACACAAAAAATGCAGCGTGGGCTCCTGCTACATTTCTGCAACAAAGCGCCCAACCTGCGCTACAGCGGGGGGGACCCCCTCTAGTGAGCGGTACAGGAATGCAGCACTTCCCCCGCTGTTGCTCCCGGGCTTCCACACCTGCTGACCCCAGCAGGGAACAGGCAGCACTTTCTCGTCCAGAAGTGCTCAGGCAGGCCAGCACACTGGGTCTCCTGGGCAGGCAGACGATGCTCCAGTTGCCCAGCAGGGTAGCAGGTCAGTCCCCCGGTGGCAGTTCCTCCTGGCAGGCTGGCAGCCTGCCGGCTGCAAGTAGCACCAAAAAGCACAACTTTCATGGGGTCACAGCCCCAATATTTATAGTACATTTCTCTTTGTCTGCCCTGGCACAGGGCTTGGGAGAACCAGTCTCAACTGGTTCTGAGGGGTGTGGAAACACTCTGTTTACCAAGCTTCCACCCTCCTTTGTCAGATTGGGCTCGGTCATCTGACACAGCACAGGGGGGCGGAGCAAGCATTCACCCAAGCAGGCACAGACCTATTCAGTGTCAGGGACTACTCCTCCCACTACTCCAAATGCAGATATGCCCATTCAGCCTAGCGCTTACTCACCCTGCCCTCCCTGGAGCCACACAGCTCACCAGACCCTGTCACTCCAGAGCCAGACATGCAATACACATCAAGCAGGCAGACACATAGCACACAGAAATGCCAACTTCTAAAAGTGAGTGAGTGAGAAAGAAATTATGAAACGTAGTGACAAGGAGAATTTTAAATGAATTCACAAAGGGGACCGGTTGTAAATCACCGTCCAAAGGAACCTGGTCACGTTACAAAATATGAAGACTCAATTATGCATTTAGAAAACAAACTAGAAACCAATTCATAGTATAGAACATAAGGGAATTGCGTGTCCCAGGTAATTGAAAAGGGGGCGTCGACGTTTCGACCCGTCTCGGTGGCCTTAAGAGTAATTTGAGCCTTGGCCGTGCGGGTCTTCATCAGGACAAGAGGGGCAACATGAGTGAGTTCTAGACTTGATCACGTGCACGATATGAATCAGAGGGCAGGGTTCCTTAAGATAGCACATGGGGGTCAGGTACTAAGTTCCAGTTTCCCTTCATGATGTACAGCTTACAAATACCCGTAATTGTATCTGAAATTAGAGCACAGGAACCGTAGGGAAACGTGTGCGTGTCTCTAAAAAGCTGGGGATAATACCGAGCTTCAACCGTGCTAATCGGTCGTCCGTGTGGCGTCTCGTGATATAACTAAGTAAGAGCTTACTGCCCTGGTGTGTTAATAATCGGTTTAGGACCATTGTCTTTTGTATCAAAGTTGCACCCAGGTCCTTGACTATTGCGTTACCCCATTTTTGTAATGACAACTTCTAAAAGTGGCATTTCCAAAATAGTGATAATAAATCTGCGCACACCATTATGCAGCATTTGTTATTACTATTCCAAACATACCGAACTTGACCATGCTGCTCCTCTTATATCAGGAATTACCACTGAAACACTTATCAGGGAATCCCCAATGCATTCCTATGGGAGGGCAGCCTCACAGCAGTGAGCAACCAAAATGGATGTTTGTCACTACCAGGTCACACACTTAAAGTACATGTCCTACCTTTCACCTACAATGCACCCTACCCATAGAGCTAGCTAGGGCCTACCTTAGGGGTGCCTGACATGCAGTAAAACGGGGGTCACAGACGTGGCAAACACTTTAGGTGCTGCGTCACAGCGGCTGTAACACTGCTCGCACAGGCCCTGCAACGGCAGAGGCCTGAGACAGGTTTGAAAGGCTACTTTGGTGGGTGGCGCAAGCAGCACTGCAAGCCCACCAGTAGCATTTAATTTACTGGCCCCGGGTATATGAGATACCACATTACTGGGGACTAACAGGTAAATTAAATACGCTAAACAGGTGCAGACCAATCTTGCCAGTGTAAGTGTAGGGGTGGAGAGTGGTGCCCCAGAGAGGGGTAGTCAGGTGGTGGAAGCAAACTTAGTGTCCCTTGGTGGGGTGAATATTGCAACCCTTGCTGCCTTACTGCCAAACATGGACAAGTACAGGCAGAGGCTTAAAGTGAATGGGACTGAGGTTAAGGCTATCAGAGACACTGGGGCTAGTGTAACTATGGTCCTGGATGAGCTGGTGCCTCCAGGAAGGTTGCTACCTGGTGAGTTTCACCTGGTGACTTCTGCAGACAGTACAACCAAACTCCATTCTATGGCTGTGGTGGATTTGGAACGGGAAGGTGTGACAGGCCCTATGAAGGTAGCTGTGTCTAAGGTGCTCCCCGCCCAGTATTCACTGGGCAATGATCTTGAAGCCTCTGTGTGGTCAGTGATGGAGAGAGGATTCCATATGAAAATTATGGAGCTCCCTAAGTGGGTATGTGCTGTGACTAGGTCACAGACTAGCCAGAAGGGAGGGACTGGATACTTGGACCCTGGAACAAAGGGCCAAGCAACTAAGGACAAGGGTACTGGGCCTGGTGAGCCAGCCCAAGGAACTCTAGAGGTGCAGGAAGAATCTAACCCCTGATGGGGAGGAACTGGCCTCTGAGGGAGGGACTCCATCCATGCCAGAGCTGTCAGATTTGGCAGAACTGATAGGAGCAGGTGGACCCTCCAGAGAGGAGTTCAGTAAGGGACAGCGTGACTTTCCCACCCTTGAGAGCTTGAGGCGGATTGCTTCTAAGCAAGAGGAGGGGGATGACAGTGGGTTTCACAAATTCTACTGGGAAGATGGACTGCTTTATACTGAGGGCAGAAACCTCAAGGAGAGGGCCACCAGGAGGTTGGTGAGAGCACATGCACTTTACACTGGACAGCAGTGCTAAAGTGCCCAGAGTCCTAAAACTACCAACACCATGTCAGAAAAAAGGCTAGGAGGAAGGCAAAAAGTTCAGGGATGACCCTACAAAAAGGGCCAAGTTCAACGGGTGGTCTACCTCATTACTTGCCCCTGCAGCTTGAGACAGGTGGGAATGATAACCCGTAAGAACACGCATTCTTGAGCACAAGAGCTCCATCAGATGTGACAAGCAAACCACCAAGTTAACCAAACATTTCCTTGATATTAATCATCATGCTGACATTATGAGATGGACAGTACCTGACAAACCCCACCTTTGCACGACTCGAGAATCAAGCAAAGAAGTGTATTTAGACTAGGCACATCTGAGAATGGGCTCAATGATGACATACCTTGGTTATCATTAACCTAGTCCCCTTGCTCCCAGCTGACTTCTCCTTGCATAGACCCCCAGCACCCCTGGGTCACCTGATCTTCACATCTTAGATACTTGCCCTATATTTGAGGCCTCTTTAACCAACCTCCCCCTGAGAAGCACCAGAGGCGGAGTAAACATGCACCTCCTTCTACTGTGCCACATCTCACCCTTGGGGCCCTTGTGACCCTTCTGTGCATCACCGAGGGCTTAACACACGTGCACTACCATCTGATGTGCAAGATCTCTAGCTGGAACCCCCTGCCCCCCCCCTTGTTCTTCTTTGACGTGACCTAGTCAATAGGGTTACGCGTTTTGCAGCATTGTGGGACTTCTAGGCCCCCCTGACATCCACAGCGTCGCCATGATGACTATACCCCATTACCACCGGCAAGCGATTTCCCTTCATATTTCTGGACTCCGGCTACCACTGAACTACATTACCCAACATGCCTGGGACAGGCTCCAGGAAGCGGTCCCTAGGTTAGAGTGCACGCTGGTGATATCTTCCCAGCAGCTCTCAGCAAGCATTCTACTGCCCTGTGGACAGATGCCGCCAACTCCCCACTTCAGTTAAGCAGTAAGTGCTGTATGTTCTGCGCTATGTCTCACTGCTCACCGGTGCCTGGGGAATTGCTTTCACCCCACCGGGTTTTCAACGCGTTTCTTGATTTACCCACACCACGCTATTTAACATTGATTTCAGTCCCGCTACAACACATAGTGGTCCCACCCACACTATCATGGGGCCCAACCACCATAGCGCCCCCCCCCCACGCAGCACGCTTTAGTGCCTTCCCAACATTTGATCCACAGGGCTTGGCAATCATGATATGCTGGATAGCTTGTGTAGTCACGCCCGACAGTGTACGGTCACTGATTACAAGTTCCTAACCAGGGCTCCACTTGGGGCGGACCGTCGTTCCTCATGACACGCTGATCCCATTGATCCTTTTAATTATTTAGGTCGGCACTTCTCTATAATCAGTGCCTTAAGCTGTCTATCCCCACGACCATCTCCTCCAGGGTACACAGATCAGTTAGGTAGGTTTTGGTCTCTTCAAACACTGACTGCTTGACTTCTGGACTCTTGTCTTTCCAAAAACTTTGCACTATTTTTCTATTTTCTAACGCCACCACCTCTACTTACTAGGTTGGATGGGCATGTGTATCTAAGGCTACGAGCCAGGGACAGATGTGGTATAGAACCTCACATCTACAGGTGAGTGACACAGAACTAAGCTATAAACCAAGTGAAGTGCCAGTTAGTTCTGTTGCATGACACTTGATACCCATGTACAAGCTGTATATATTTGTTCACGTTGTTGTGTGAGAGTGTGGGCCAACTATGCTGTATCCCACTATATTGATTTAACTGCACGGCATGTTGTTTATGTTTTAACACAGGTCCCACCGGTGAATCTGCTGCACTGCTGGATCACTGGTCTAGTATTACTCATATACACACCGACGATCTTTTTCTTTATCACCTTACCATTTTCACTTACACCTAAAGGTAGTTATATTAAGAGATCCTGAAGAAAGCCATAACACTTGTGTAGGTCAAAAGGTTGAAACATGTTGATCACTTTCTAGTGCAACTGCCTCTAATTACAGCAGTTACACGATCTGCTATTTGTTTGTATTCCTAGCACCAGGTAGCAACAATAAACTGTGTCTGGATAACCTTGTAGCTAGATTTAATCACTGTTTAGTTAGCACTACACTCCCTCCATCACACACCACGCTCACATTGGGTTTTATGAATACCCCTCTTATCTGAAACCATCACTGAGCTCCTACCTCTCAGAGAGGGGGTTATAGCCTGCATCACGACTAGGTCCGTGATGGGAGGTGGTATCCCTATGATGAAGCATTACATATCTGGTGTCTGAGCGAAACAGTCCTTAAAAGGGAATCCCCCCTTTCACAATAGTTGTTCCCAACCATACAATTGCACTGTGCGACCCTGGACCCAAGGGCTCTTTGTGTGTTAGATAGTTCAGGATTGGGGAGTTTGCCCTCGCTGGTCTATTAAATCTCCTCAGGCCCTCCTCTTGTGTTTTTTACGCAAAATGACCACCATCACATGGCCAGCAAACAAGGAGACATGGAGAACAAAGAACACATGGCAGACTACGGCAAACACACACACGCTGACAAAAATAGTAAAAATACAGTAATAGCTGGTGCCCCAACAGGGCCCATGGGGACTCTATGGGAACAGGGAGCAGGCAAGAATCAAACCAAATACAGTAAATTATTGCTGGTGCCCCACCGGAGACCTTGGAGCCTCTATGAGAGCCAGGGGAGGCAGGAAAACAATTTGAAGAAAATACTTTAAATAACTGCTAGTGCCCATGGAGACTCTATACGAGGTACGTCAAAATCGGAAAAAATCATTAAATAATTGCTGGTGCCTGTACAGGGACCATAGAGACTCTATGGGAGGCAGAGAAAAATTGAAAAGATCTTTTTAATAATTGCTGGAGCATACCATTAACCGTGGGGACTCTATGGGAGGCAGGGGGGAAGGAAAACAATGAAAAACTCAATAAAAAAACAACACTGTACTACCATCAACCACAAGCACAAATAAATACATCAAGAAAAAAGAACAAAATTGTGGTAAAGGCCTCTTTTATTAATGTTCCTAAAAATACCTTTTAAAAGTTGCATGAGGGATTGAAACTCCCTCTGGCTGCACAATAATGGTGGTAGCTAGCTCATCCACCATGACAACTGAAGAAAGCGGCATTGAAAATAAAGAAAGACAAGATGATCACCCAACACACACTCACTAACTGGCTCCACAAATTGGTGGTCATCTCATGGACAGCAAAGAAGGCTGCACAGAGAACAAAGACAAAATGGCCACCACATACACTCTGGCTGCACAAAATGGCCACTGCCGCATGGCCAGCAAAGTCAGTTACCCTGTCCTGCCTGGAGCATCTTCCATGCACTTAAACGTCAGAAAGAGTGAGAAGTTTTATCAGTAGGCCCTCAGCTTCCCAAACTACAAATACAAAATCAAAGATGATAGGGGAAACCCATTTCTCCAGAAAGACTGCATCAATGAAGTGCGTGAATGTTTTATCCATCCCAAGCAAGTGAGCAGATGGCACCCAGGTAAATTAGTGCCCTCGCCACATTTTTGGGATACGCAGATATTTGTATCTATATCTATATATATGTCAAATCCACAGATCCGTCTTGGCTGCATATCAATGAAGCACACTTTGGAAGTTTCTATTAATCAAAGTTTATTGCCACATCGCAATCACACACTGGACAGGCGCGCTTCTGCGTGGTCACCTTTTCAATGTCAGTGCAACTGTTTTCTATTTGAAGATTTAAAAGATAAAGAAGCATTTCATTCGTTATGAATTTCAGCAGCACAGAAGAGGGCTCGCATTCAATTACATGTTTAGATTATCATGGGGGCCATCTTAAAGGGATGCCAAATTCATTTTATCAAAATTATCTATCTCCAATACAACTCGATTCGCTGCCACTAGTATCTGATCCATTCAAATAAAATATTTAATGTGCAATAATTATCAATTTTCCTCAATTGAATATTTGTAAAATTCATTTTCAATAGTTAATTATATTCAATACATAATCATTGCAGTAATATATACACAGATATACTTATTCCAAAATTGTGCCCTGTATGGGCTGGTGCCCACTAATCTCACTTTCCCATGCCTCCTTCTTCAACTTCAGAGAATGTGAAAAAAGGAGCTTTCCTGACCACTCCCTCAGGCACAGGGGATCTCCAACCCTTCCTGTTTGTGTACTAGACTGCGAGAATAATATACTCTATGGAGGATCTTAAGTTGTAAGAATCTGAATCTTGCCTGCATTGCTGTTTCTCTGGGACCGTGGAGGTCTTCCATCCATTCCTCATCTGTGATGTCACCTGTGTCATTTGTTGACTTCGTCCTCAGGGGCTATAGTGGGTCTGGAGAGTTATTTAGCAACTTTTTATAGATCTACTAGTACACGGTCTTCCAGGGGGAGGAATCAGGGATCATGCTCCCCTCCTTGATATGCACTCTAAGTGCATGACCCAGTCTATAGTGCTGGGATGTTGCTATATCGAATTCTTGCTTTTGGGACTCGAAGGATATGAAGGCTCCACTTCTCCACACATCCCCCAGATGCTCAATGACTATTTGTGCCCTTTTAGAGAAACCAGTCAAGTTTGAGACTTTTGGCAATCTGTCACTGTGACAGAGGAGGGTCATGGCTGTCACCATATCCCAGCTTCCTACACATGTCTCAGCTTCTGACCTGCACTGGACCACAGTAGCCATGTGCGTGGGGAGGGTCCTTTTCTTTTAACGGTTATACAGTATAGCTTCGTAGTTATTACCTGGCATTGCTTCCCTGTCAACCCTGTAAGCAGGTTTATCCCATTCTGAGTATACTCATTCATTGATCACCAGCATCTGTGAGGCCCAATAATACAGGTTGATATTTGGAACCTCCGGGCCCCCATCATAGACTCCTCTTTCAGTGGCAGCTGGTGAGGTTTGTGAGTGGTGAGGCTGGGCTTGGTCCAGGGCAGGGGTGAGGGGCTTCATGGGGGCCAGGCATTTGTTTGGAAGGTTAGTCGCCATTTCCTGTGCAATCATATTTAAGAAAACTATCTTTTAAATGCCTTGCTTAGTAGGCAAGCCTGACTTCCTTCTTTGGTGATGTCTGCAACAGTCAAGACGTTTGTGAGCACATGTCAGGCTGATATATTGAGGATAATGGGATAGGTAGGGGATAATAATCGCAATTGAGGTTAGAAACCTTGGGGTGTGGTTCGACCATAAGCTCTCCTTCACTTCCCACACAAAACGTGTGGCCGGTACCTGTTTTGGTACCCTGCAGTGTCTCCGACCAATCTTTAAGTTCTTTGATGCGGAGACCAGACAGATTATTGTCCAAGCCCTGGTTCTCACCAGACTAGATTATGCTAGCTCCCTGTTTCTGGGCCTTAATCAGGCCGAGCTATCTCGTCTTCAGAGAGTTCAGAATGCGGCAGCTAGGATGCTTGTTGGCCTTCCGAAGTTTGTCTAGGCCCGTCGGACTATTCAGGATCTCCATTGGTTGCCGGTGGGGCAGAGAATTAAGTTTAAAGCTCTTTGCTTAACTTTTAAGATTCTCAAAGCAGCCTCCCCTCCCATCCTTGCACAGACTATCCAGCACTATGTCCCTGCCAGAGCTCTTCGCTCTGCTGGATCTAATTTGGCCATTGTGCCACGTTTCAAAAAATCTAGGATGGGCGGACGCTCTTTCTCAGTGTTGGCGGCCACTCTCTGGAATTCTCTGCCTGCCCCTCTGCGTTCCATTCCTGAGTTGCTTCCTTTCAGAAAGGCACTTAAAACTTTCCTTTTTACCACAATCTAGGCCCATCTTTTCCATCTTTTCTGTCGTGTTGTGTTTATTATTCTCCAAAGCGCCGGGACGCCACTTTGCTGCGGCATCCGTGCGCTATACAAAATCAAAAAAAAAAAAAAAAAAAAATTTTCATGATGTCCTACGTATAGAACAGTTAATAAAGTATACAAAATTTGCACAGAAACAAAAATTCTGTGTTCTAAAACAACAAAAAAGAGAGAATCTGTTTTTGCCGTTTAACCTGTCCCTAATATAACATAATGTGTATTTCCAAATCGCACATTCGCCCTTGGGCATTGTGGCATTGAATTACAGATGTTTATTGTTACCCAGCTCAATAGTACTCATTTGCATTTTAAAAACAGCGGTTGATCCCTCGTCACAAAGATGCCTAGTTTCAATTGGAGTTATACATTGTGCCAGCAATTTTGGGGGGGGGGGCGACAGCGGGAAGACCACCGAATTAAATCCAATTGATTCTGTAGCCAGAATAACTACATAACAGCTCTAAAATGTGTAATATGCGAGCTATGGAATAGTATGGCCTTGATATGTATAGTATGATGTCACTGGCGTATAGAGAGATACGCTCTTCCCAACCATCGCATAGGGGGATACCCCATTTCATCGGGTCAGCCCTGACCCAAGCCCCCAGCGGCACCAGCGCGAGGGCAAAGATTAGAGGAGACAGCGGGCATCCCTGCCTGTTACCTCATCCAAGCTGGAAGACCGCCAATAGCACTCCGTTCACCCTTACTCTTGCCAATGGGTCCTTGTACAAGAGCCTGACCCAGGTGCAGAACTTCTGTCCAAAGCCCATTCTGGTCAGGACAGTGAATAAGTATGGCCACTCGATGCTGTTGAATGCCATGGAGGCATCCAATCCCTTCAATGCCGTCTGTTCCATATATGGTGGGGTGGTCGCGTATAGGACTCCATATAGCCTCCTCAAGTTATCACAAGTGCTCCTACCTGACATAAACCCTGATTGGTCTATATGAATAAGTAGGGGTAAGGTCGGCGTATGCCTCGCTACTAGTACTTTTTGCTAGGACTTTTGCCTCAACATTAAGCAAGGAGATAGGCCTACATGAGTTGCATTCTTCCGGAGCTTTGCCTGACTTATGGATTACTACAATAGTGGGTATGCGATGGTCATCTGGTGGTCGTCCTGACTCCCTTGCTGTCTGAAACATTTCAAACATCGGCTGTGTCACTGTCTCTGTCATACTTTTGAAAAGTTCAACTGACAGACCATTCTGTCCCACCGTTTCTCTGATCGCAAAACATGGAGGGCGCTGGATATCTCTTCCGCTGTTAAATCTGCCTCCAGAGTCTCCACTACCTTGGTGGGGAGCGTCCGGAGGGTGAAGTCTTTCAAAAAATCATCACAGTCTATTCTTATTTTAGCGGTGGCCTTTGTGTATAGGGTGATGTAATAAGAGGCGAATGTAGCGGCAATGTCAGCATTTGTAGTCTGTGGGGTCCCTGATGAGTCTTTGATCCCAACTACCCATGACCCATCTCTATCCCGTTTTTCCAGCCATGCCAGGAGTTTGGATGCCTAATCTCCCACATCATAGAGATGACGTTAGATAGCAAAGGCATGGGACCTCGCTGTATTCTCTGCTAGGGACCTCAATTCCTGTTGATGCATTCATAGCCTATGTTTTGTTTCTGAACCTCTACCCCTCGCTACTTCAGTCTCTAGGGCCAGGATGTCCCTCTCTATACTTTTGCATTCCTGTGCTGCCTCTCTCTCCCCCCCCCACACAACAACGCCTGGGCTTGCCCCTTATTACGGTCTTGAAAACTTCCCACAGTATGTTATGTATGTTATGTATGTGTCTTGTAGAGCGCACTGCTGCCCTGAGGCATCCTGGCGCTGTAGACCGCTGGGGAACCCGTCCTGGCTATCCCTGTGAGATGGTCCCTCCTGGGTATCTCCAAGGTGAAACCAGGCATCCCCGGCGAATGTGGGGGGCCGTTGTGGAGATGAGGCAAGCTAATGCCCAGAGTTGCCGAGTGTGATCCCTGGTTAGAGTAGGCACCGAGGCGAGAATTATCGAGTCCGCTGACCCTGGTCCACGACCCTGCCGCGTCGGGAATTGAACCCTGGTCCCGGGCCGTCCTCTGCTTCCGGGTCTGCTGCCTCTAACCAGTGAGCCACACAACCCCACAGTGATTAGGGATGATACCAAGCCTTGATTCTCCTCAAAATACTGAGTTGCAGACGTACACAATTTTTCTCTTAGTTCCTCATCTTGAAGATGCCAGGAATCTATTCTGGGGAAGGCGAACTGGCTAATGTATGGTCCTACAAGGGTAACTCCAATTGGGGAGTGATTTGAGATCCCTCTAGCTTAGTGCTTAGCGTCTATGAAGGAGCCCACTTGACCATGAGCGGCAAACAGGTAATCAAGACGTGACATGTAACGGTAGGGAGCGGAGAAGAATGTATATTGGGTTTGGCTGGGATTGTGGAGTCCCCAAAAGTCCACAATTCCCATGGCCTACACAAATGTCCCCAGGACCCCTTCATCTGGATGATTCTGTGCTATCCCTAATCAATCTTGTGCTGCGTTCATACCCCCCCATTAGCAATGTACCTGTTGGGAGTTTCACCAGAAGTGACCCTATCTTTGGAAGGACATCCGCATGTAATCTGGGTGGGCTATACACGGAGCAAACATTCAGACTGGTTCCCCTCCATGTGCCCGACGTGGCCGCATAGCAGCCCTGTGTGTCACTGTATATGTTCGAGACTACGTACAGTATTGAGGCTTTGACCAGGATTCCTACTTCCGTGCATCTGTGGAGTAAACTAAGTGTATTAGGAGTTTATAGCCAAAGCAGTCTAATGCTTTATATTGAATACCCCCCAGGTGTGTCTCTTGAAGAATACCAAAATCCGGGGAATGGCGTTTGATATGCTGTAGACCAGGGTTTGCTTGATCTTACTTCCCAGCCCATTCACATTCCATGACCAGATAAGAATTTGGTTAGGTTTACCTGTCTGTGACAGGACCTTCCGGTTTCCGGACATCACATAGACAACCCATTAGTAGTGATCTCTCAGCAGTTGCTATTCTTTTTTTTTAATAAATCTTTTTATTGAACCTCAACAATTAAGAGCGAAGGGTCATGCCATACAAATCAGTGGATTCACATTACAAGGTACCGTGTCTAATCAGTCGTGATATTAGGTATCGTGTTACTATGTTTACATCAGCGCCACATATAGTTGGTTTCAGATCATCAATTGTTCGTCAAGGGACGGAATTTTAGGGGGTTCACACACTCCTCCCCGATACACATTCCACCTAGTCCAGATTGCTATCCATTTCCTGGGGCATCCACGGGCCACGTACACTGTTTTCTCCCTTGCCATGCACCAGTCCATATCATTTTTCCATCCATTTACCGTCGGTGGTGCCGCAGCCCCCCAGAGTCGCGCTATATTCAGCTTGGCGATCATCTGCTCAAGTGTCGCCCAAAGCCTCCCTTTTACATTCAAGTCTGTGGGTTCCCAGATATTCAAAAGGCATCTTTTAACCTCCAGTCGGAGGGCCACCCCCCAGACCCTACTCATGCACTCAAGTATCTCCCTCCAGTAATTCTGTATTATCGGACACTCCCAGATCACATGCAGGAAGGTACCCTCCAGTCCACACCCCCTCCTACACACCCCATCTTTACTTCTTCCCATGGGCGTTAGCTGTCGCCCCGAGAGGTAGACTCTGTGTACACTTTTTAGCTGTATCAACCTCAATCTTTACGATATGGCGACTTCTCTGGGGGAGGAGAGTGCTTCTTGCCACTCCTCGTTGTCAATTTCCAGACCATCCCTCCCCCATTTCTCCATGAGTGCCTGCAATGGGTCTGGAGTATGGTGGACGAGTTTCTTATATGTGAGGGATATGCTTCTGCATGGCAAATGTCCGTCTAGCAATCTATCCTCGAGGGGAGAGGCTTCTGGTAGTGCTGTTCCTGCTGGGATGTTAGTCTGGAGAGAGTGCCTGACCTGCACGTACCTAAAATATTGCGAATCAGCCATCTCATGTGTTTGTTGTAGCGAGGTGAAGGACACCACCCCTTGGCGGCCAGAGGTCCCTGATATGGGAGATACCGATGAGGTCCCACTTGTCGAACCCCTTAGTATGCCTCAATGTTCCCAGTTGTGCAGAGTCCCAGAGGGGAGTTGCAAGCGTAAGTTTGTTGGCCCATCCCAGGCTACGGTTAACCAAGTGCCACAAATGCACCGCGTGTCTGGTGGGCCCAGTGAGTGGAAATTTAGCCGGCCTGGAGTAAAGCGCTCTTGTAAAGTCTCCTCCTGGTAGCAGCCATCTGTCCATACAGTAGGCTGGGTCGTCCCCACTTCCGTACATACATTGGTTTATGGCAGACAGTTGCGCTGCCCAGTAGTATTTTTTGATGTCTGGGAGGGCAATACCCCCATCGTACCATCCAAGGGTCAACTTCCGGAGTGCTATACGCGGTTTCCCAGCCCATAATAGGTCCCTCTGCAGGACTTCGACCTCTCTAAAGAAGACATGTGGGACTGGGTCAGGGTAGTTCTGAAGGGCATACAGAAATCGGGGCAATGCCATTATTTTGAAACGCGCCGCTCGGCCGAGGAGAGACAGGGGCAGAGCCCTCCATGTGCTTGTGTCACGTTTGAGCCGCTGCAAAGGCGGAAGCAGATTCAGCTCATATCGCAGCTTGGCGTCTGTGGTGATGAAGATGCCGAGGTATTTGAAGCCCTCGGCCACAATCTGAATTAGGCAATTCCGGGGCATGAAGAACATATAGTAACGACTTACTCCAATTAAACTGAAAGCCCGAGTTTCTTCCACAACTGGCGAAAATGTCTAACACCACCCTTAGTGATCGCGGGGGGGAGGCAAGATAGAGAAGGATGTCTCCGCGTATAGTGAGATCCGGTCCTCCCAACCCTCAGTCCATCGAAGTCCCCGGATCGAAGCATCCCTTCGTATCCAGGCTGCGAGTGGTTCGAGGGAGAGTGCGAACAAGAGAGGCGAGAGTGGACATCCCTGCCTGGTTCTCCTTCCCAGTGTGAACACGTCCGAGATTTTATTGTTGACCGCCACTTGAGCCAGTGGCTCCGCATATTGTAGCAGCACCCACCCTATAAAATTAGGGCCGAAGCCCATCTTTTTTAGGACTGCAATTAGGTATGCCCACTCCAGAGTTTCGAACGCCATTGTCGCGTCCAAGGAGACCAGTATCGCGTCTTCCTGGATACAGGAGCAACGCTCCAGCACTCCATGGAGACGCCGCAGGTTGAGGGCCGTATTCCGGTGTGGAATAAAGCCCGATTGGTCTGGATGTACCAGCTTGGCTATGACCAGCCGAAGTCTATTGGCCAAGAGCTTGGCTAGTATCTTAGGTTCCGCGTTTAACAGGGAAATCGGTCTGTATGATGTGCATTCGTCTTTTGGGTTCCCTTCCTTTGGAATGGTGACCAGAGTGGCTATACGCTGGTCTTTTGGCAGTTTCCCCTTTTTCCTGCTATCCTCGTACATACTAGCAGTTGCTATTCTTAACCTCTGTGTTGGATGAGCATAACTTGGTTCGTGCACAACAATAGCAAACTTCGCCCAACCCCCCCCTCACCTGCCTGCGTAGTGAGTTGGCTGACTCCCACCTACCCAACTTGCAGAGTGCCTGTCGCCCAAACTTGTACATAGAACTGTGAAGGGGGGTGTGTTACCTTTGCCACCAGTACATACTAATTAAACGTCATTAAATCAATGTACACCCCTGTCCATCAGGTCCTCATCACTGTACTTACTTCTGCACAAGCTCATTGCTCTGACATATCTCTAATCAGTTTGGCCAGATTGCAAGTAACTTCCAGCCATGCTCTTTCAGGTGCATGTCACCCTCCCATTCAATAGATCTGTCCCCCACCCCGGACCAGCCCCCAGTTTAGAATCCATAGCTAGCACTGTTACTTTCAAGCTGGACCATCCCCACGAACCACTAGGGCGGATGGGTCCTCCACATTCTGCGCTTCTGCACGTTCTCCTACCATGGCGTCCTTCTTTATGTATCGCTTACGTTCCACTTTGCTCCAGCCCTCCAGCCAGTCCCATGCATCCCCTTGAGACATGAAGAGATGTGATTTTCTCTCCATCATTATATATTTAGTATTTTTCTCATACAGAGTCAAATGTTTGACGTTGGCGTTGCACCTGGAGAGTAAAGTCAGTAAAAATTCTGACTGTCGCGCTTTCGTATTGTATGTCTCCATGCATTCTGGCTGCCTGCAAAATAGCGTCACGGTCTCTGGAGTTGAGAGCTCGGGCTATGATCCTTCTCGGGGTCCCCGGGGCGCAGAGCAGGTCCTAATGCTCGGTGTGCTCTGTCCACGGAGAAGAAAGTAGATAGACTTTTGGGGTGCAGGGTGTTAAGTATCAAATCTTCCTCTAAGAGATCCATGGATTGTCCCTCGGCCCTTTCGGGAATGCCCACCCCTCGGATGTTGTTCCAAAGTGCCCTACCTTCTTGATCTTCGAGCCTCGAGGTGAGTTTGGTGACTTGGGCCTCGAGCCTTTTCATTTTGGATTGTAGACTACCTATATTCATTCCAGCCGCAGCCACTTTTTGTGCCATTCCCCAGTAATCCTAATGAAGGAGGTTCACTTCCGCAGTAACCGCATCCAATTTGAGTTCAAGCGTGCTTTCTAAGTCTCAGGTTGCTTTCATTATGTCTCTGAGGGAGGGGGGTCCAATGTTGAAGTCATTCCTCCTACGGGTCGCAGTTGTCTGGTGGTGTCTCCTACCTCTTCTGAAGACCCCAGGAAGACAGTGTATTTATCTATTTGGTTAGATAGTCCAGGGTGAGGGCCTTTTGTAAGCACCAAAATTATAAAGAGTTAGGGAGCGCATGCAGGATGTAGCATATGAAGCCCCTCCAGCTTTTGGATCTCCCCTGCGGCAAAAGGTAAAGCACGTGAATATTTCTCGGGACCTCTGTGTGCCATATGTCTCCTCTCCAGATGTGTGACAGTCCTGGAGGGCCACTAAGTGTGGAATAGGGCTCTGCACTTCCAAAGAATTCTCACTCTATAGGGGCCCGCCGTGCTGTCTGGCAGGCAAGGATCATAGTGCCAGAGGTGGCGTACTGGGATTACGCGAGTTACGCACAGCGGAGGATCCCCTGAGCTTTCTGGGCCTCTGTCGTGGCTAGAGTCTATGTGTCGAGTAGGCCATAGGGCGTCTGTCCTTTATCGTGGGCCCACGTTCTCCCCTTACATTCGGACAGGGTTTTGGAGCCCTCCAATCTTAGAGCAGGCCCCTGCTCTTTGAAAGTTCCTTGATGGTTGGGACTAGGCACGGGCAATGTGCTCCTTTGCCATTCGTCGGGTAGAGCCCTAGCCACCAGAAATGGCGCAAAGAGCCCACCTGCCGTATTCTTCCCAATACGCAGGGCGATGGGCTCCTTCTCTTCCCCCCGCCTAGGGCCTATCCCACCACTCTATAAGCTCCCACGTAGCAGCATGGCGCCACACAGGGGTACTGCTGGTCTCTCTGGGCCCCCCAGCCGTGCTGTCAGCCGTCTCACCTTGCCGATCTCCGTATCGGATTCCGTTGGGGGCTAGACACTCCACCCGCTCTTCTCTTGCCCACTCGGCTTCACCGCCCAGCTGCTTGGGCCCGCACCGCTTCTCCTCTCGCAGCCCCCTCATCCTAGGGCCGCAGCTTCTATGGAGTCCACGTCCCCGGGGACCGCCAGCAGCAGGACACAGTAGAAAAGCGCAAAGAGCCAGCAAAGCCGCCCGCCGGTCCGAACTCTGTGAATGTCGCTGTTCGGGGATCGTTCGCCTCACCATAAGGCCACGGAGTTGGAGGCGGGCGCCGCCATGTTGCTCTACACCCCACTCGCTCTGTCCGCTCCGGTCGCTCCAGCTGCCTCCCTCCTGGGGGTGGGTCCGATTCGGTGGCCCAGGATGTTACCCATGCTGTCTGGAGGACGGGGGAGTGCAGCTGAGGACTGATTCTGCAGGATTTTGGGGGTGAACACTCGGCGGTCAGAGGAGCCGACTCAGAGTGCACCCTTTCCTCTCAGTTACAGGTCTCCCCACCACAACAGGCTTTGTCAATGGTTCTTAGTTGCATAAGATAAATAAGCAACAGCTAAGGCTTCATTGTATATAATAATGAAAATTCTTCAGTTCCGAAATGATGACACTGTGGAAGAACTATGCGGAGTCTCTTTGAATTTGCATCAAAGGCAGTAAAGGGAGGGAGCGCTGCAGAGTTATAAATAAAAAATACCCTGAGGGTGAGGGCAACAATGGGGAGCCTGACAGGAGAAACTCGTCTCAGCACCTGCTTTTTAGGTCTCGCCTATGCAGCGTACATGCGCTGTGTAGGAGAGACCTTTAGTAATCGGTTCGCTTTTTCACCCCAAAACATGCATGCGTTGCTTTGCTTTCAATGGCAACGCGTGCATGTTTGGCAATTCCCTTGCGGGAGCGAGCTTTCAAAACCATCTGTTAGTAATTAACAGATGGTTTTTGCTCGCTCCCGCAAGGGAAACAGGCGCAGGCCCCCTCCTCTCTCCCCTCCCCCTGCTGCCTCCTCCTCTCCTCGTCTTTTTTTTTTCTTTTTTACTTTTAGCGCGAGGCGCGCGCTCTTGTTTACATTATTGATGGTAGCCCTGTCTGTGGTATTGTGGTAATCTTGTCTGATATGTTCACTTTAAAACAGTAACAACTGTAGCTCAAGTAAATTAATCAAGTATCTAAAGTAATTCTTCGTTATATATGCTTAATAGACTATTGGCAATTGCGTACTTTAAATATTTGTGAATACGATGCATTTTTTTATTTGTCTGAGAATACAGTTTTACTAATATTTCTAACTGTCGTAATCTTATCGCAATTCCCGTTTTCATTAATATTTAAGGTGTTCTCTCCTTTGCATGGCACACCCACTGTAACTTATCCAGGATCCGTGCCTAGCTGTAGCGTCGACACGCCTTCGGATGAGTTTGTTATGATGCCCGGGCTGGTCTGGCCACGCCCACAAACCCAGAAGTGAGAAGCTCAGCTGAGGAAGATGGCGCCATCCGGGCCGAAGGTGGTGGTGGGAGAAAGTGAGTTCAGCTATTGGGGGCACCACGCGCCATGCCTTTCCCTATAACCCTTCAGTCCAACCCTGTGTCTTTGTTCACCTACTTGTTACACCTCTATTTTGTGCCAGCTGCATGTAAACGCTGCTTCAGTGCCCTCTGCACAGTTATCTGCTAAAACATGCTCTTTTCTTTAGGCACCCCATGCCGCAACTCTCTCATTCGGTGAGCAATTTACATTGTGCCCCTGTGTGTTTCTTCTCCCTCTCATAGCTACATGCACCTTACTACACCCGCTGTGGTCTCTCCGTCCTATGTCTATATATACCAGCAGCCCCAATTTTTGCGCCAATATCTGTTCGTCTTCCTACTGCATCCCTTGTATGTGCTTCACCAGTTACTGCGCAGCTTCTCACTGTATCACGTCTCCATAGTCTCTCCAGACAGTATTTCGAGCCCATCTCCCGTGTCATTGTACCACCCCTGTCATAGCTTCCAAGTCATTTCCTCAGAATCTCCTCAAACTCTTAATGCAATTTTGGTGTCTCCACGCTCCCTGTCGCTGTACCCATACCTCCTGTGTGTGATCACCCTGCATCTCCATTGCATATCCTAGGTATGTAAACGCCATACGCTCTTCCCCACTCAGTATCTTACCACCATCTTCCATACTCTGGCCTGTGCCCATTATCTGCTCACCATCAGCCGTTTTTGCTCCCTCGTCTGTGCTCATTGTATCCCTGATTCCTTACAGCATGACTGCCAGTGCTCTCCAGTCTTCTTCACTCCCATTGTGTCCAGTGATGGGATCCATACCTCTGTCCCTGAAAGGGTGTTTACCCTCCTCTTCTTACCTCATGGCCTGGTTGATACCCCGTGCCCCATTGTGTGCTTTGTGGTTCCTCTCGGTGCTGATTAATCACTGAGCCCCAAGTGTGTATCCAGTGCATGGGATCGCTGCCTTTATCACCTGTAATCATGTCTCTGTTTAAACTCATTTTGCATACCCAGTCAGTGTGTCACTGTAGACCAGTTCCACATGCCTTCATGCTCTGACTGTGACTACTGTTAGTTTATCCGTCCGCTGTACCCCCAGTGTGTGCCTGCATCCAGGGACCTGCCTACATTTTTTGTCTGCTCACCCTATCATTGCAACCTCCGGCTATGCTTCACTGCTCGATGCGCAGCCTGTCACTGTAATCCTATTTCCGTGATGATTACCGTCAATGCGGTCTGCCGTCAATGATTACCTTTCCAGTATGCCATGATGATTTTAACAAAACAAAAAATTGTTTCTAGCTCAAAAAGTTCAAATGTTACCAAAAATGTGACATGTTGCGCAGTGGAAGGACCTTTGCAAAGCTAGACTGGTCATCTTTCTGTTGCTTATTTTTGTAGCTGAGTGTTAAATTGGTACTAATGTAATGCAACTAAGGCCCAAAAAGTGTTACCAAGTTTAACAAGCATTGGCACAGCCAATAGGTCTCGCCTTTGGGGCCTTATAAGTATTTAGTTATGCAGCACAATATCCTTCGTGCAACAACAACAGTTGCATGGCCAAACAATTATTAGGTCCCAAAGGCGAGACCTATTGGCTATGCCAATGCTTGTTAAGATGGCTGCTGCTTAGGACCGACACGACCCTGCCCACTTAAAGCCCTGTGCTGAAGTCATATCTACAGCCTGGCTCAGTTGGGTGCATGGGCGTTAAACTATAGCCTCGCTCGTGCATGCGTCGCCAGGAAGTCTCGACTGGGAGCTAATAGTTTCCAGGTAGGTGGCGAAATGAGACATTGTTACTTTAGGAAATGCAGCTAATGCAACTCCAGTGGCAGTCACCGCAGGGAACTGTGGGATTTTAGTAGTTGACAGCCTCCATCAACGGCGTCAAGGCCTGCACTGCACAGGAGGCGAGAGGAGGCGGGAGGAGGCGGCAGCCATATTCCACGGCATGACTGCCGTTCCCAGGCACCTGTAGTACGTCCTTCCTTCTCTCTCTCTCTCTCACCCCATTTTTTTTTTTAGGATTTATTACCTCTGGGAAATGCCGTAAAATTACAGTATGAAAAGACTGATTAGCTTGGCAATTTTTGTATTGATTAACATCATAAGTTATTAGCATTCGGTTCTGTGAAAGTGATACAAAATGCCGCTAATAAGATTTTCAATGCCATTAGCATAAGGCAACTGCTAATGGGATATGATTGAAAAAGCGGTAATATGATTGGAAGATGCTAATCTGCTGTGATGGACTGAGGGGGAGAAATGGATTAGGGAGTGTGACCGGCCGCGATTACTGCGGGCAGCTCTGAGGCGCAGCGCGTCCGCGGGACTTCCGGAAATGTAATTACCGCTTTTCATTCGCCGCGTGGGCTCACTTTGGGGCCCGGACTACTTTTGTTATACGTGAGATGTCTTTCATTTGCATTTTAAAAGGAAGTGTGGAAGTGGCTTGAAGCATCAAGCTCCATAAAATCGGGGGGGGGGGGGGGCATGCCTCATCATTTTACACATCACATTAAAGTGGCTTCCGCTGACAGCAAGCCAGGACTGCAATAGAGGAGTCTCTTTCTCCCAGCAGGTCCACTCCAGGAGTCAATTTCTTCAACAGGTGGCAAGAGCAAAAAATGTGGTTTAAAGACCTGATATGATATGGCATTGTGAGGGTGTAACCAAGGCAACACTGAACTCCCAGCAGGCCCATCCGCGCGCAGGAGATATTAAGGCCTGCGATGCACTGCAGCTGAAAACATCTAAATATTTTGAGAATTGTGAACATGCCCAGAGGTATGAGAGGCGAGTGCTTCGTGTGTTCAGCCAGGCGCTAGTAAGAAGCTGGATGGACTGAATCTTTAGCAGGGTCAGTCTGGGAACCCAAAGCAGCGCTGGAAAATGTTGTCAGGCCAGCTCCTGTGTGGTGCATAGCGACTGCAGGAAGCGAGCCTGGCCCTACAAAGGGAGGTTTTGGGGGGGTTCTCCCCCAAGAAAATTTGGGGAAAAATAGTGCACTCTGTAACACGTTTATCATTATATATCCAATTGGATTACCTTTTAAAGCATAGTATATAATAATGTTACTGTGCACCAGGATACAACAATCTTTGTTGGGGCTCTTCAATGACTCCCTCACCATCACCCGCCAACAGTGCCTCTTACCTCTCCATAGCCCCTCTCTCACATGTAGCGCCTTTCATACCAGTGTAAGGTATCAGAGCACTTTACATCACACAAACACATACAGAGACAATGAATCATACATGTGTAAATCAGTGTATAGAAATGTGACATAAGGCAAAGGGGACTACAAGGTGTAGGATTCACATGCCATCTATGCTTGTTGACACTTTTATTGAGTGCCTGGTATGGTGCACCACAAAATTAGAATTCAGAACATAACACAGTGGATAGGGTTGACTTTAATAATAAAAATGTATTTCTAGTCAAATAAACCTTTTTAGCAACATCAGCATAATGAAAGACTGGGGAAAAAACATAACTTTCTAACCTGCACTATGAAGCTTGCTTGCAGCTCTTTGATGGCAGTTCATAGTTCACTGTGCTATATTAAAATTGTAACGTATGAACTGCACAGTAAAATAAATCTCTGTGACAAAAGCAGTAACCCACTGAGCTATGCGCATTAAATATTGTTCTTTGAAAGAAATGCATGGTGCATATTCTTTGCAGCAGGCTACCTTAGATGAGTCAAAACTGGCACCAGGCAAAACTACCATCTCGTTCCAGCAGGTACATTAATCACCAGAATTAACTTGACACTTTTATTGTTGCCCAAAAACTGCTGAATATACAAAGAAAATTGCAGTGCTTTTAGTACTGCTGCACTGCTACAAAATCGCCCCGCTAACAAAACCGACCCTCTAGGGAAACGCTTGATGCCTGGTATGGCCAGTCCCGCCTTGATCTTTAGGTTTGTCAAATGTCTGGTGTCAACTTTCAGTGAACTTTTATAGGGCGTCATGTACAAAGCAATTTTATGGTTGGAAAGGTGAAATCAGAGCCTTTGTGACTGCAAAATGGCATTTTTAAATGTACAAAACATAAATTACAATTTGGTAGCACGTTTCTGAATCACAATTTGAGTGAATACCGAATCGTTGTATTAAAGGGTAACGTAAAGGGCGTCCCATCCAAAATCCAATTTCTTAAATTACGTATTAATGTTATGACCTCAAAAGTGGATGCAGCCCTACAGCTAGAGCGGTTGACCTCGAAGCCGATGACCCAGGTTTAGCCGAGGGCAACGAAGCACAAAATCCTGTGATTCTGGGCAAATCACTTAATCTCCCCGTGCCTAACAAAAATGAGTGTGTCCATCTGTAACGAAACTGGTGCTCATGTGAAGCGCTCTGATACCTGATATCTTTGGGTCTAGTTTGCGCTATATAAAACTCCCCAAAATAAATCCATTAAAAAAACATTAATATTTTACCACCAAGTCAACGTAGGTGGTAATCGTTTGCTAACAGGAACAGGCCCCCAAGGCACCCCTTCGCCTTTATGAATGTCGACAAAAACATTTTTAAGGAGCAGGTAGTGGTCCCTGGGTTAAGCTTCTCCAGTGGGACATCTGTCCTCAGTTCTCTTCATCAACACCTGCTCTTCTTTTTCCAGTTGTTGATGCATTTAAGCCAAGATGGTACTCAAGGCACAAGGGGCCCGATTCACAGAACTAACTTAAGACAAAATCCTAAACTTACTACCATTTTGGTATTCACAGAAGGCACTTACTCATTTTGGTATTCAAAGAAGGCACTTACTCATTTCGGTATTCACAGAAGTTAGGAGTCCTAAAGTTAGGACTCCTAAATGCCTTCTGTGAATACCGAAAGTCTTAAAATTAGGATTTTTCTCAGTTTAGAAGTCCTAAAGTTAGGAGTCCTACCTTTACTACTCATAAACTGAGAAAAATCCTAACTTTACGACTTTAGGTATTCACCGAAGGCATTTAGGAGTCCTAAAGTTAGGAGTCCTAACTTTACTACTACTAAACTGAGAAAAATCCTAATTTTAAGACTTTCGGTATTCACAGAAGGCATTTAGGAGTCCTAAAGTTAGGAGTCCTAACTTCTGTGAATACCGAAATGAGTAAGTGCCTTCTTTGAATACCAAAATGAGTAAGTGCCTTCTGTGAATACCAAAATGGTAGTAAGTTTAGGATTTTGTCTGAAGTTAGTTCTGTGAATCGGGCCCAAGTTCCCTTTGGCACAATAACATTTGAGCTGGGTAAGGAGTGTGTTTTTCTGTTAGTTTAAACCTAAGACGCAATTATAAGCGGCTCAGTATTCAGCCTGGGTTTCATTGCCCACTCGACTACTCTTGCCACAATTCCATGGATAGAAGTGAATTAAATCCGATTCAAATGTAATGGGGAATAAGTTGTGGGAATCGGGGTTTCTGATCTGATTGGCACACGTTTTTCTCCAATTCCACCTGGAGTTTCATCCTGAGCTCCGCCCACTACTCCTTGAGCAGTGGAAAAAGAAAAATTCAAATGATAATCACCCTATGTTATCATTTTATTTTTCTGTACTGAGGCAGTTTTACGTGGTGAGTTGAGCGTGGCTGTCATCACAGCCAGAAGGGGGTGGAGTGGTTGTGGTGCTTAAGTGCGCATGGCGGTTTGTCCAGTAGTCTTGGGCCGGCCAAACATTCAAGCGCTCTTGGCATGTTATCCACCTTGCTGTATTGCACAGTCTGTGTGGAGAACATGCACAGGTTCCCACTCCCTATCCGAGCGCCGAACCAGGGAGCTCAGACCAATCACGATGCCGCTGTCTTGCTGGGGACAGCAGCATTATGATTGGCATAGTGGAGCCTGTGTGCTTCCTGCTCCCGGGTGGAACAGAAGAGGACGGAGGAGAGGCGGCGGCTGGCAGCCAGGTAAGTGACATTTTTTTTTCTATGCTCCACCAGTGGTTAATTTGGAAAAAATAAGTGCCAGGACTCTCGTCAGGAAGCAGCTTCCACCAGGCCATTGCTCCAATTAGTGCCGCCTATAAGTAGAACTAACCAAAACCACAGAAGTGGGGAGGATATAGCATAAGGGCCAGAGCTACCGACCTCGGACCGGGAGAACCAAGTTTGAGTCTCGGGGTAGCCTAAACATCCTGTGATTCTGGGCAAATCACGTAATCTCACCAGGCCTATGAAAAATGAATGTGTTCATGAAAGTGCACCTTGGGGCAGAGTTTGCGCTATAAGCAGTGCTTAATTTGAGCCAGTGCTTTCCGGTGCTGAGCACTGGCACATAATTGTCAACACCGGCACTTAGACAAACAGCGCCACCATGTGGCATACTGCCCTAAATTAGAGAACAGCAGAACAACATTTGTTTGTTGATTCAATATACAATAAAATGACTAGTACCTGTGGCACAAACCATTCTTATAGCTATGGGAGGCCTAGAATAGTCTTGATAAGTGTGTGGTGGATGGTAGCTGTGGTGATACTGTTATTGGCAGCGTGTTCAGGAGAAATGAGTGGTGCAAGCTACAGTGGCCTCCTGACTAGAGCCCTGGCAGTTATTATATTACAAATTAAGCACTGGCTATAAGCACCGGTGTTGACGATTAGGTGCCAGTGCTGGGTACCGGAAAGAACAGGCTCAAATTAAGCACTGCCCTCCCACCTCCTCACCACGCCCCACTCGTACTTCTCTGTGGAAGTTGCCACTGGTTTCATCTCAGTATTCCTCCTGCTTTCATTAGCTGAAGTGTCCAGCTAAAATTAACTGTGTAATCACTGTGTTCCCGGATTAGATTTAATCTTGATTCAACTGGTAATTTGCATGGCCAGACTGGCCATAGCGGGCACTGGGAGTTTTACCACTGGGACGGAAGGGTGGGGGCTGGTTTTCCACAGTGTTACTGGGGGCTGGATTTGCAACAGTGCAGCTGTAACAAAAGCAGCAGCAGTGCTGCTTCCCACTAGCTCCACCACCCACCGACCACCCCCCAGGACCGGTCCAGCAGAAATGCCAGGGCTGGTTTGTGTTCCCCGTCTGGCCCTGGTAATTTGGAATAACCAGGGGACTCTAATGGGGTCCTCTCTATGTGGACAACTATATGCAAATATTACACACATCTTGCATCACTCAATACCCTATTTCTTGCATTCTCTGTGCTGTTACGTTCTGTTAAAAGCAAATGATAACTTTCATGGCAAAACATTATGAGTGCGGTTTTTGCTCAGCTTGTGATAGTCACTATGGCAGTATGTATTGGCAAAGCCAGTAGGTTTGAGTTTCATGTGCTATCACATTCAGCATAGGCACTTATTGAAGACTCCCTTTGCTTTTGACACAGCCCTGTGTTAATTCATATAAAGGTCAGGTAGCAATGGAGCTTTCATTACAGTCCTTCTTTTTATTCTATGACACAGGAAGAAAGGAAGGACTTTAAAGAAGTCTCACAGGAGATACGTGAGGGGTATGATGGGCAGCGAATGGAAAGCAGAAGGAGGGATGGGTGAGAGGGACACATAAGAGAGTGGTGTGTGGAGTAAATGAGGAGGGCACCGTGGAAGGAGGGACTTGCACGAGTGAGATATGTTAGTTTGAAGGCGGGTGAACAGAGTGTACAGTAGGAGGTAGGAGTGGAAAGAAACATATGGGGTACAGCAGAAGAGCGGGGATAGAAGCACATGAGGGACCCAGGGAGTCCAATCATAAGATGCACTGCTTCATCAGTGGGTGGCCATGGTGCCTGCCATTCATCCAGCCTCAGCTGAAGCAAGTAGAAGTGCGAAAGCAGCATGCCATAGCACCACCAGCCTGTATTACACTCTCTGGGGCAGATTTACAAGAAACTGAAGCATCTGTACAGTTGTGTCATTTTCCCTGCTCCTCCTTATGAACCCCTTGCGTCATGATGGTGCAAGGTTTGACAGATTTGTCAGATATTCTGACGCATCTGTTGACCCAAAAGTGACACATTGCTGGAGTTGCTCATGAAAGTGATGCAACTCCAGCAATGCGCCACAACAGATAGGTGAGTCCCATTTAAAAAGCCCTGCTTGATTCCTTACGCCTGGTCTGAGCAGGCATAGGGATTTTGACACAGTGAAGGCATAGAGTGACGCAGTGAAATGTTGTAAATTTCACTGCGTCAGTTCTACATGGCTTTTTTGCGTGGGAACACCCACCCTGCATACATTATACCTGACACTGGTATAATGTGACGCAGGTCTTTACAATGTGACGCATCTCCCTAGATGCATCACGTTGTTAATTGGGCACATTGTTTGCGCTGCCGTTGCGTCAAAAAAAGCAATGCAATAGCGGTGCAAAAAGGCGCAAGGGGCTTTTAAATCTGCCCCTGGGTTTGTTAAGGCTCGCTTGCTGCAGGCTTTTCACATTCTTCAATCAAGCTAGTGAGAAGATTTTTGGGGACGGAGGGCAAAAACTTGCTGGTGGCCCCGAGACAGAGAACCTGGTTTTAATCAGGGCTTTCTAGCTTGTCCAAACTGTGTGACCCTGGCAATTACTTTTCTTCACTATCATCATATTTGTGAGGCCACTGAAATAGTTCTGTTCATCATGGACATTGTACAAAAGCCTCCCTTGTATTCAGTTTGATAGACTGTAATGTTGTTCCATAACAACAATAAAGTCCTTGTATAGGAGGCACAAGACAAATGAATTGTGTCTTGTGTCGCTAATAACATCTTCATCAGAACAGGAGGGGTAGGAATGGAATACCCATCCGGTGGCTGAATTGTAATCAGAAAACCCAGTTTGAATCCCAGCGTCTCAGTTTATCTGAACTGTGTGAGGCGAGGCCATTCCTTGTTATCATTGCGCTTTCCCCCCCAAGATTATCACATCTGAAAGCAACTTGAAATAATTTAGTTCATGATGAGGACTGTCCAAAAATCTCTCTCGTGTGTCGTTTACTAGAGCACAATGTTGCTCCATCTTTAACCGGAAAGGGTGGCTTGCCTCTCAAGACATTAATGAAACCGGTGGGGCAGAAGGGGGCGGGTCACCAATTCCAGCAAAGGCCACTCCTTAATTGTTACATTTGAAAATACAAAGAGGAATACAGGAAGATTCATGATCTCGACAAGCGCAATGCGACCAATAATTGAGAATGAGAAAAACTGCCATTGTCATGATAAGGTCTGGGCCTTAAGAAGAGTTGGCACATAGTTTAGTTGCTAGAGCTGCAAACAGTGATGGGATACAAAAAGACCCGAATATCTATTCAAACCGCCTTACGAACTTGAGATCACCTCTCCATGGGAAGCGCCTGCTCCGGGCACTTCAAAGCACTTCGGGCTTCGTAGGGTTGATTCCACACCCTCGAAATCTGAGAATGTTTTAATTACTGCAAAAGGTCGCGTGATATTTTGTTTGTCTGCAGCCAAATACAGAATCAGATCGTCAGCAAATAACTTACCTTTGGGTGCCCCTCGCCGTGGTGCCCTCCCCTAATCCGAGAATCTTACCGCTGAAGTGAGGCCAGCGGTGCGATAAAAAGTGAACACCTCACCGGAGACACGAGGCACCCCTGGCGAGTGCCACGGCTACTGGCCAGCGCTCCTGCTGTATGTGAACTTATAATAACATTGGCTTCTGCCTTATTATATAAGTTCTGCAGACGCTTCACCAGTTCCGGGGAAAAGTCGGACCTGATTAAAAAGATAAATAACATTTCCCATTGAACTAAATCAAAGGCTTTCTCTGCGTCTATCAAAGTGATTGCCGCTTTTACGTTATTATTTGCCAAAAAATCGATAGCCCATATCAAGAAGTTGGTATTATTGGCAGTGGTTCTCCCCGGTAAGAAACCACACTGGTCTCTATGCGCGATGCAGGTCACTGTTTATAATAAAGGCCACTCAGTGCAGCGATAGAATACAATCTGCTAAAGTGGAACAGACCCAGAGGAACTTTTCTAATTTAAAGATGTATACTCCAGCTATGAGTAAAGAGGCAGCACTTGCATCAGGGCGGGAGGTCCACGCTGAGCTGGGAGCGCTTCCCCTCAGCCTCAGTGCTGCTGCTCTTCACAGGGCGCGTGGGAGGCGGGGCCATGGAGAATTACTGGACCCAGCGGCACCACTTCCCTTCCACGGCCTTTAGCACTGGACTGGTAACAAGGTAGAGGATCCTAGGGTGTTGGGGGCCTGCTCCCAAGGACTATGCTTGCCCGCCGCGCATACCGACTCAACTGTGAGCACGGTCTTTCAACGCAGGCAGGACCTCTTTCATGGCGCTGGCTGTGATTAGTGACTCCAGCGTATGCTGACAGCCTCTCCCAGAGAGTGCTATGAGGGTCCTCTTCAAAGAGCAGAGCCAGGGGAGATCTTCACCCTTTGCCTGCCCCATCTGATGGTGCTGCCTCCACCAGTCCAGTGCCTCCCAAATAAAATCATTTCAGAATTCCTGGCATAGGATAATCAGTGCATATAGCTGGGTCTCAACTGAGGTGGCGAAGTGAGCTAAAGAGCGATGATAGATTCAACCCAGTTCTGTGACTGGGGGTGAGTGAAACGTTTCATCGCTCTGTCCATCATCTCCTTGTGTTTGCTTTGTTCGCCTTAAGTTGGGAGGGTATGCCCAGACGTGGGTCCCTTGCTCACTTTGCCATTGGAGTCAAGCTAGCCTGGCTGAAGAGGGGTGTTACCCCGAAACCGTGGTGGTGTAGGAATGTCTCATGTATAGTATACAGCCGTGTACCACTGCACCGAGTGACACAACTACAAGTAAAGCTGGCATCCTGACTTTTCATCGGCCTTGCTATCATTCTAATTAAGCGTAAGTACTGAGGTATGGGACTGTTTCTGGTATTGCCAAGGTCCAGAATTGGCTCTCTGACCAACAGGGGCACACCAAGCCTTCTTTTGATGACACTGTTCTACTGTTTGAAATTGGATTCGGTTGTTGACATTAATTAGTGATGGTAGAATACTGAGGTTAACGAATTAGTAGTCCTGACCACATCTTTTTTCCTGTGCCAGAATGAAAAGTGGCCTACCAGCCCTACTTGGGTAAAAGCTATTCTACAGTATGGCACCCAGGCCCTTGTGCTGACATCCATTGTGCATGTCGAGTTCATGTGTACATTGTGCATGAGTGCCAACTACTTGACAGCAGGACTGTGTAGAATGTGAGTAATTGGGATCCATTTTGGATGGCACCTGGATTGTGCCTACATTAAACAGACGTTCCCAAGATGTTAGGGATATGTTGAAGGGACATCAGAGCATCCCTAAGGATGATGGTGTGACTGTCTAACTGTATCAGCAGCTAACGAAGAATAACATAGAGGAGGAGGAGCTCCCGTAGGGACAGGATGGGCAAAAGTCATTCTTACCGACCACCCAATGGAGGCCTCCGCAGCGCCCACGCTGCACCCCCCCCACACACACACCATCCATGTCGGATGGGGGCCCCCACAGCCATCTTACCATCTCCAAAGAAATGAAAAAAGGAACTCAGAAGAGCCATAAAGAAGGCAGTTCCGATGGAGGGAGGATTCACTGCAGCCCCAACCACTAAACAAAAAAAGAAAAATATGCGGGACTAGACTGCACTTTCCTTCTTAGACAGGCAAAGTGGTAGAATAAAAGGAGCCCTTCATTGCAGCCTCTGAATGGAAGGTGGGGGTTTCTCTGGGGTAGGCAGCCCACAGTGTGATCTGTAGCAGAAAGTTAGCATAATGTATTCAAAACAGTATTTGCTTAACATGCAAAAGTGTTCCCCATTGAATATCAAATTACATCCCTACATTGAGAGGCATCACCCTTTTTTTTTTTCCTCATTTGCCATTACCTCCAATCACCAAAGAGAAGCCAAACGCCAGACATCTGCCATGGAGTAAATTGTCGATCTCTCCTCCATGTCAATTTCCGTGTAGAATATATATATTAGGCGGGAGACTACCTCCTTAGGTAATAAGCGGAGAAGCACCAGTCAATATTGACCGATCCAGGAAAAAAACATACGGGGGAGGCCACATCCCAGGATCTTCTGGAGCTTAGTTGACATAATCATCAGACCCGGGGAAAAAAAAAAAAACCCCGGTCTCCTATCTCCAGTTTATTAACAAGTCCCAGAAGGACAGATTTTTTTTGGAGCATGTTCTAGCCGAGGCAGTCTTAGCGGTTTCATACATTGATGTCAGCCAAGCGGCGTGAGTTGGGGCTTTGGCTTCCACCCAAAATTTACATATTTGTCGTCTTGCCAGGATGATAGAGTAAAAAAGAAAGGACTTTGCCTGTCCAGTTATGTTTTCCTCCAGACCAAAATTTATTAGCGGAAGAGTAATTCTCAATGATGTACTTAAAATTGAGTCCAAAGTAGCTTTTACTTCCTCCCAGAACAGTCTTATAGCCGGGCATTCCATAAACATGTGTATATCTGAGGCTGCCACCAGATTACACTTGTTACATTTCTTCCCTGGGAGAAACTTGGAGAGCCTTAGGGGTGAAAAATAAGCCCGGTGGAGGGTAAACAAGTGATTACGTCTTAGCCAGGCAGATTTCACTATTTTATAGAGAAAGGAAAAAGATCTTATCCATAAATCCTCACACTGGAGGGTAAGCTCTTTTCCCCATAACTTGTCTGCCAAGACAAAATCTCCATCCGCCTCCTCTACCATACCCCAGTACCAAATTGCGACTTCTTTACCCTCTTCTTGCTTTTCTACCAGTTGTTGTTCGAACTGGCTATAACTCCCTACTTGAGGACCTTTCCTATTTTCTGCCCGTACCCAACTATCCAACTGTATATACTTAAACCTGGAGAAAGCCATACCCACCTTGTCCCTCAGGACCTCCCAGTCTTGTACCCTTCCATCCACCAGTATCTCTCCCCATCTTAAAATCCCAGCATCTCTTAACGGGGTTGCTAGACTATCTTGCATACAGGGTGGAAGCCCGGGAGAGTCCCAAACCGGGGCAAAATTGGAATAATAATGTAGCCTAACATTTTTTCTTATCTGAACCCAATTTGATATGGCTGATTGCAAAGTCTGTAGTCTGACTTTTTTTAAGTACTTCATGTCTCCAAACTTAAATAAAAATCCATCCAATGGGATGTCTACTCCCCCTAACATAGCCCTGAACATACACCCCAAGGATGATGATGTTGCGGGAGTTTTCAGAAGCATCCTAGAATAAGTTAGCTGAAATGCCCACGCATAATATAACAGGTCTGGCAAAGCCAGCCCTCCCTTTTCTCTCCTCCTTCTCAACTTCTTCCAGGTCAGCCTTGCTGATTTCAAATTCCAAATAAACGAATTTATTTCTCGCTGACATTTTTCCACTTTTTTCCGTTCGAAAGACAGGGGGATTGAATTAAAAATGAAAGTAAATTTTGGAAGAATGGACATTTTAACTAAATTTATTCTCCCAAAACCGAGAGTGGCAAGAATGTCCAAGATCTCAAAAGTTTCCTACTATCCATTGCTACCCGGTCTAAATTAATCTGTGCCAAATTTCCTATATCCTGAGAAATGCGTATTCCCAGATATCTCATTGATGATACAACTGTGAACTGTAAATATGGGACATTCCAGCACATAATCTCAGTTTTGTTGGCATTAATATCATAACCAGAGATTTGCCCAAATTCTCCGGCCTTTTTAATTACCGTCGGGAAAGCTCTTTGCGGATCTGAGGTATATACCAGAATATCATCCGCATAAAGCGCTGTCCACTTCTCCCATTCACCAAATACAAATGGAGGAATGTCCACTTCCTTTCTCAAAATATGGGCAAACGGCTCTATATAAAGATTAAATAAAAGCGGGGATAATGGGCAACCCTGTCTAGTACCTCTGGTAATTTTTATCGGGTCTGTTAAAGTGCCATTAACTAGAAGTCTAGCTGTAGGGTCCCTATACAATGTCTCGATTACCCGACAAAAAACCTCCCCCAGCCCAAATCTTCTCATAACCTCCACCAGATAGGGCCAAATGACCCTATCGAAGGCTTTTGTAGCATCTAAAGTCAGGGTAGCCAATGGAAGAGAAAAGGTTGCTGCGATGTCAATCGCCCCTACCAAATCTCGAGTGTGGTCAGCCAACTGGCGTCCCCTTATAAAACCCCTTTGATCTTGGTGAATTATCGATCCGATTACCTCCCCCAGTCTTAATGCCAGAATAGATGTGAAAATTTTGTAATCGTTGTTTAGAAGGGAAATCGGCCTATAAGAGCCACATTCTGAAAGCTTTTTCCCAGGTTTTGGGATGAGAACATTTGTGGCCTCGTTCCATGATTCAGGGGAATTCTCCCCTCTTAAGAGAATGGCATTCAAAAGACTCGACAATATTGGGGTAATAACGGGGCTTATCGTTCGATATAATTCTCCTGGTAGGCCATCCGGACCCGCCGCTTTCCCCTTCTTTAAATGGCCAATCGCATTTCTCACCTCCTCTTCTGAGATCTCCTTCTCTAAGTAAGCCCTTTGTGATGTTTGCAGACATGGTAGATCGATGTTATTTAACCAGCTCTCCCTGGCTTCCGGGTCGTCCCTAACCTCTTCCTTGTATATTTCTTGAAAAAATTCATAGAAAGCAATTCCTATTTCCCGATCCGAAGTCCTCATCGTGGTCTCTCCATCTCGTTTGATCTCTTTGATATACTTTCTGGCCTGTTCTGTCCTAACCTTCCATGCCAGAACCTTTCCTGCCGATTCCCCAAATTCAAAATTAGAAATTTTGCTCACTTCCCATCTTTTAGTTAGCCTTTCTTGTAGTATATTTTCAAGCTGATACCTCAGATTAGCCTCTTTTTCTGCCATCCCCAGGGAAGCCATATTGGAGCCCAGCTGTTGCTCTAATCTAGCCAACTCCATCTCAATATTTTGTATTTTCTGCAGATAAACTTTCCTTCTATAGGTAGCTCTATTAGTTATACAGCCCCTAATAAAAGCCTTCGTGGCATCCCAGGCTACATTAATGTCTGCCGAGCCCAAATTTATTTCTAAAAAAAACTTTACCTCCACTGACAGAAAATGTATCTCTTCTTCTTCTAATAATATAGTGCGGTCGAAAGACCAGGAGGATTCTTTCTAGTGGGTGGCCCCTTGAAGATCAAAAATAATGGTCATATGGTCTGACATGTGTGAAGGAAGGTATTTAAGCCCTTTTAACAAGTCTTTTAAGGTGTAACTGAAAAGGGCATACTCAATTCTTGATTTATGTTTATATTTACGATTATGGAAAGAGACCCCCAGCTTTTTACCTGACCATTCCCTCCATACGTCTGCTAAACCGAGGTTTTCCATTATATCCAACAGAGCCAACCTAGATTTAGATGGGACGAGTGCTCTTGACCTAGAGGATTTGTCTAGCAAAGGGTTAAGCACAATATTAAAACCCATATGACTGGATCCTGTAAGAGTATGAGATGGCTCTGGATTAAATTCAAGTAGGAAGGGTCGTCTTGATTCGGTCCATAGTATCCTACCAATGTTAACGGGATGCCCTCCAATACTATGCTGGAAACTAGCGATCTCCCAGAACGGTCTTCCTTGTAATCCAAAATTTAGACCTTAACCGATTTTTTTAAAATGATTAAAATCCCTCTTATGTTAGCGGATTGGTCCGTGCATAGGAACGTACCTACCCAGCTTTGTTTTTTTAATATCTCAGAGACCTCTAGCTTTAATAGATGGGTTTCCTGGATGACGATGGCCTGCGCAGAAGAATCTTTCAGATACTGTAAGATTTTATGTCTACGACTTTTTACTCGCAGGCCATTGACATTCCAGGATAAAAACCTAATAGAGATCATTATAAAGGATTATATTCCTTACAATTACTGCCATGAGCCAGGATAGACCATTTCTCTAATGATAGAAGGCTTATACAAGGAACAAAATTTCTATCCTTTGTGAGGTCTGACTCTTGAGAACTTTTATTGCTTTCCCCCGCTTCCCCCTGTGCCGCCCCCACACCCCTCCACCCTCCCCTGGAAAACCCTTCCCTGGAAAACCCTTCCTTCCTAACTCTTGCCAGATGTATGGCAAGGTTTACGCCCCCCCCCCGTCCTGCTCCTTATTTATTTTTTTTGTTTTGTTTTGTTTTTATTCCCTTTTTTTTTCTTACCCCTTTTGTCCCTTTTTGAAATTCCTCAAAAGTGCAGATAATCCTGAAAAAATAATTTCTGCGAGCCCAGGATCTCCTCTCCTAGGGCCCCCCTCTTACTATAGAGCCTAAAAAAAAAAAAAAGACCACTAAATAGAAGAAGGAGGGTTTATTTTTTATTTTTTTTCCCTTTTCCTTACTTCCCCTTTCCGTTCTTCCTTCCTCTTCTCCTCTTTCCTCTCTTTGTTGATTTATTTCTCATAAGCTTTCTCTTCATACTTTTCCAACACATTGGCTAAAAAAAAACTCTTACCCCCTATCGAGGACGGTACTCTACCCTATTACCATGCCCGGGGGAGAAGAAAAAGAAAAGGACTACTATAACAGCAAAAAAAAAAAAAAAAGAAGCTGAAAACGACTAATTGGTCCAAACTTTAAACAACGTGCACTTCAACTCGCTCCCATCTTTTCTAAAAATTCATCTACTTCGATGGGGGTACGAAAGTTATGCATCTTATTGTTATACATAACACCCTACCACCCTGAGTTTTTCTATCCTCTGGCCCATTTCCCATTGCCGCTCCAATGTCGCCTTAGACAAATCAGACCTAATTTCGCAAAGAAAATCAGGGCCCTTGAGTGTCTTTGATTCTAAGGCGAGATTCAGAATTTTTTCTTTCAAAGAATATGTCTGAAAGTTTATCAGAATCTTACGCGGTTTAGCTCTCCCGGGGTTAAGGCGGAAGGGGTCACGGTGGATCCGCTCTATATCCTTTTCTAGTACCTCTGCAGATTCGTCCACTTTAAGTGAGTCTCTCAATAGTGACACCACAAACGCTTTTAAGTTCTCCCCCTCTCTTCCCTCCGGAACTTTCAAGATCCGCAGATTATTCCTTCGTGAAAAATTCTCCAATGACTCAACCCTCTCCTTCATAATTTCCCCTTCCCTTCGCAAAACTTGAATCTCCCCCTCAGCTACCTCAAATTTTGCTTTTAGAATCCCCACCTCTCCCTCCAAACATTCTGTTTTATCACGAAGCATATCCACTTTCTTTTCCAGTGTATCGCATACTGCTCTTATTTCCTTCTGATTTGTCTTAGATATAGCGAAGTCACTTCGGATCGCCTCCCTCATAGCTAACATGGCGGTCATAATAGATTCAAGAGAGTTACTTAACTCCCCTTCCCCTCTCCCATCCTCCCCCTCATTCCTTTGTAGAGGTGTCGAACGTGAAGACTGTCTCCTCCCTGTCTTGTACTTGCGCTTGAGTTATATCAATATTATCAGGGAGAGCAGCTGTAGATACGGGGATAGAGTTGTAAGTAGAGGAAGAGGTATGCTCGAGGGTAGTAAAAGAGGTGGGAAGGGGAGGAAGGGAACTAGGGAGTACTAAACCCCCTAAACTGGGAGACTGTAGAACCTGTAGAAGCTGGGGTTTTGTGGGGGGGGAGGCCTGCCTGTAAGTATTCCTTTGTCCGAACCATCAGGCAGGTGAGTCTCATCCATACCAGCCCTCTTCATTAAATTACCAGAACCCTCAGAGCTGACGGTCAGAACCTGGGGGAGTATTTTGAAGAAGGAGCGAAGGGAAGGAGTAACCCGAACTACGCTGTTCAGTCCGCTGTTATCTTTGCACCTTCTTCTTTTCCCAGATTCCTTGCCCAACTTACCCCCCCTGTTCTTTTCGGTAAAACAATCTAAGCTCCGACCACCTTCAATTTGATCTCTTACAGCACAGGGGTTCTCTAAATTGGACAAGCCTACTTTAACACCAGATTTTAAGCTTCTTACGCTTTTCCCTCTTCCCTGTCCTTTCTCCTTACTTTTTATAGGAGACCCCCCAGGTGGTTTCCTTAGATTATGTTCAGTATTTCCTGCCCCAGCCTCCTCGACCATTCCCCCATCCCCACCCCCCCTCCTTTCTTCGGAATCACACTCCCCTTGGGTAGGGACTGTGGGGCCCCCTGCAGTTTCTTGGGCATCCAATGTGGCAGTCCACGTGAGGGTCGCTCCTCCTCCCGCACCCCTCACCAAACCTCTAGACAGGAGTCCACGAGCCACCGCTCTGCGCCCTCTCCTGAGCTCCACGGCTGCTTCTCTCAACTTCAAAATACAGGAGTGTAGTAATCAAGTCCATTCAGTTGTGATGATTTAAGTAGGTTTATTGGAAGATGGTACAAGATCACAAGTAGATTAGATTAAGATAGTATAAAGACCAAGTCTAGATCAGATAAAGACCCCACCAGGAGCAGCCAGCAGGCAGCTCAGCCCCAGTCAACTGACATTACTCACTGGAGATTCCCAACATTCTGACTGCATCATCACATGAACATTCCACTGGTGGTAGACTGGCATTGCATCAACATTAGCAGGATATAACATATCTCCCTTTCTTTACCGAAAAACAGAAAACTAGAAACAAAAGAGAAAACCTGAGAATGTGACAGCAAAGTGATTATAGATAACAAGGAGAACAACGATCATAGAGTGTGACAGCATAGTGATTATAGAGAACAAGGAGAACAACGATCACAGAATGTGACAGCATAGTGATTATAGAAAACAAGGAGAACAACGATCATAGAAAACAGTGTGAGAACAACCATGGAGAAAATAACCTGAAAGAAAATAAGAAACAGAGAAAACTCCAACATAGAAACCAACATAGAAAAACAACGATAGAAACATCATCCCATCTTGCAACGAGAAAAGAAACGAATATAGAAACTCCAAAAGACTGCCCCAATACATACCCACTGGCCAGAACAGGAATGTAAAAAGGCAGAAGAGGAATGAACCAACAAAACTTAGAGCAACAGGATGTGGAAAACACAAAGAAAGAAAACACGGTAAAAACCTAGAAAATGCAGAATCCACAAAGAACTCAGAAGGAAACAGAAAAGAACATAGAAACAAGAAAAATACAAGAGTAATCCCCCTTCTAAACACCACCATGTTAAAGCAATGACAAAATTGTAATGCAAAGATAACAGTGCAAAATAGCAAATAAGAAATAATATCAACAAAACATACTTAGCATTGAAAATATAAAGTATAGACCTAAGCTAAATATGTGAACTAAACTGCATGGGAGAGAACCCATGACTAATCTCTTTAAATAGAGATGTGTTGTGCACCAAACTGGAAACGCTCCCCATACTAAAATAAGTGTAAAGGCAAACATTATGTGGAAAACCCCACCGTGCACTGTAGACGTAACTGTGTTAAAACAGAAGATATGAGTAGGTACTCATGACACATTCCAGACAGTGAAAGGAATAAAATAGAATTGAGAATGTTTAGGTCGGAACCCACACTTATGCAACCGGACTAAAACCCTTGCATGAAAATTGACAGTGTTTAGGTCGGAACCCACACTTATGCAACCGGACTAAAACCCTTGCATGAAAATTGACAGTGTTTAGGTCGGAACCCACACTTATGCAACCGGACTAAAACCCTTGCATGAAAATTGACAGTGTTTGGGTCGGAACCCACACTTATGCAACCGGACTGAAACCCTTGCATGAAAATTGACAGTGTTTGGGTCGGAACCCTCACTTATGCAAAAGGACTGGAACCTTTGCAGAGATTTGACAGAGTATAGGTAGGAACCCATATACAAATAGAATACACCCTTCCATAACTCCCAGGAGGGAGGTCGAATTGAATTGCTCACAATAGAGATGGGACTGACACCCAAAATGTACAGCTTAGAAACAGGACACAAACCAAACTGTACATCTTGTATATGTATATGTGAACAAACTGGAAAATTGACATAATGGGCCAGGAACCATTTTTCGTACACCCCATAAAGTGCAAAATGTACTAGATAAGAATGCCCCATACAATTGATAGTGTAGACATTAATGATTTGAAATATCAGACCTAAAATGGGCGGCAATGTGAAATTGACTAAAATATAAATATGCAAAACTAACACGTTAAAACAAGTGAGCATGACAACAATGACAATACTTGAATCCAATATACCAACATCACTAATGTAGCACTGATGAAGGCACCAAGAGCGACATAAGGCACCTTTACCTCAACAGAGACTGATGAAAAGAATGTCTCGATGTCCGTGATCCCTGGACTCCATCAAGATCAAATGAAATTTTAATCTAGCAAGCGTGAATGAAACATCACTACTAACACTAGACTTGGATTCAGAAGATGTTAGGAAAAAAAAACCAGTGTCACCGTTGAGTAATCCTGGACGCACAACGTGGTTGGCAAAATACCGGAAGGAAATGAAGGCAATGGTGTATTAACAGCAGCTTGAATGTCCACGCCAATTCAAAGATGGCGGCACGTTTTTTACGCTGTCCCGGGTGGCTCAGGGCACGCAGAAGCATGCAGACGTGAATTCACAAACAAAGCAGGAGATCGAATGTCGGGCGTCACAGAGAACTGAAGAACGGAAAATGCACTGCCTGCTCGCAACAGTAGAAGGTGAGCGCGCGCTTGCATTTTGAAATTGAAGGATGCGCTGCCGTTAGACTGTAGTGAAGATCCACCACAGGTTTTTAAATAAATATTAAAAACATGGAGACTCAATGAGGAGGAGCCTAGCGCGCATCCAAGATGGTCGCGTGAGCGCAGGGCTCCCCGGACCCTCTCTGCTCCCCGGAATCTATCCTGAGAATATCCTGACGTGGCTTATGGAATCTGGGAGATAAAGACCAGCTGAGCATATATCTCTTTTCAAAACTCAAATCGGACCTGGGAATCCTGAGTTGTCGTCGTCGGAACTTTTGGGACCCACCCGACGGAGGTGACCGGGGTGAAGGTGACCCGAGGGGCCGGGCTGCAATTGAACAACAGCGGCTTCAGCGCGGTGCCAGCTGCCGATCCACCACTTTCGGTTTCGGTTTTGCACTTCAGGAGACCGGCAGGGGGGTGCGCTCGGGGTGGCGAGGTGCTTCCTGGGCCTCTGCATGAGGTTTTCTTTCACCTGCCACTAGAGTGCCTATCGCCTCGGACCCCCTATACCGACATTTTGTGGTCTTCTTGCTGGCGCCCTTACACCCTTTGATTGGAGGTCCCCTCGAGTGACCGTGTTTACATGGGGGGCAAAGGGGGTCCCGAGGGCCGCAAGACCAAGGCTTCCCTCCGCGGGGGAGCGGTCCAGAGCAATAACATGGACCGCTACACCCAGGGCAGGGGGCCCTCTGGCGCTGCTGGCCTCCCCTCGGATACTGCGGAGGGAGGCGCGACCGTCTCTACGGAACTATCCCTGCAGGACATTATGGGCGCCATAGATGGCATTAGGGAAACCATCGCGACGCAATATGAGGCCCTGGCCCGTAAGATTGACACTGTCGCGATTGATGTCACCCTGATCCGGGCCGACCTCTCTAAAACTAACGAGAGGGTCCAGGCTCTCGACACACGGACCTCTACCCTTGGTGCGGAGGTGTCGGATCTGCGGGCCGCGCTTGGAGACATCAGGGTGGTCAACGACCATATGGCCCGGCGGCTTGAAGACTTCGAGGGACGGGCCCGACGCAACAACATCCGCGTCATAGGTGTACCGGAGTCCTCCGACGGCCGCCCGGTTGACCTCGTGGTCGAGGAACTTATCATGAAACAGTTGTCTCCGGCTGGCCTAAGCAAGTTCTTTGCCGTGGAGCGGGCCCACCGAGTTCCGGGCGGTCGGCCACGACCGGGGGCCCCCCCGAGGCCTATCGTGGCCAAACTGTTCTACTACAGGGACCGCGACGCTATTCTGCAGGCCTCACGGACCCACGGCCCGGTTCGTCATGAGAACTCGACCATCAATTTTTATCCGGACTTCACGCAACTGGTCCAGAAACAACGGATGGGATTCCAAGGGGTGAAGCGTCGTCTCCGCGAGCTGGGCCTAAAGTATTCGATGCTCTACCCTGCAAAACTCCGAGTGGAACATGGGGATCGGACAGCCTTTTTTGACTCTCCTGTGGCTGCAAGTGACTGGCTGGACTCTCTGCCGGACGGAGGTGGCCGTCCCGGACCCTCTGCGGGCACCGCGGGTGACGGGTCCCCTTTAGAGTGACTTTTGGTCCTTGATTTTGCTGTTTTGCATTGTACAGTCGGGTCTTATTTCATTTGCATATTGTGTTTTACCAGTACCAGTGAGGGGGGCGGGCGGGGACGGGTCCCTTACCTCCTCCGGGGTCTTTTCGTAGAATGGGGTTAGAGGGGCGACAGGCACACTGCAAGTTGGGGGGGTTTTTTGGCCCGCAGGGGTGCAGGGTGGCGGGAGGTGGTCCTGGGGTGGGGTTGGGGGGGTGGAGGGGTTGTTTTGCTGTGTGTTTTTTGTTTACAGGGCGAGGTACTGATTTTTGTTCACATTTGGGAACTGTGCTGCAGGCTGGGGGACCCTTGATCTATTGGGGGGGATGGGGGGGGACGGGTTGAGGCTTATGTCATGGAACGTCAATGGGTTGGGGGACCGTATCAAGCGGGGTGTAGTACTGCAATATTTGCGTCGTTTGACTCCTGATGTGGTGTTTCTCCAGGAGACGCATCTGGTTGGCAATGTTTGTCATGCAATGAACAGGGGGGGATACCGCCTCGTGGCCCATTCTGGTTTCACAACTGGTTCCAGGGGGGTGGGCATTCTCCTGCGAACCTCACTTCCGGTGGAGATCACTAAGATAGTCTCGGATGACAGAGGGCGCTATGTGTGTTTGATTGGGAGGTGGGAGGGGCAGCCCCTTGCCCTGGTTTCAGTTTACGTCCCCCCGGGCCTCCAGAACTCCACCTTCACTGACTTGGGTCGAATGCTGCTTGACCTTCCGGGCGGCCTCCTGCTCATGGGCGGGGACTTTAATTCTGTGGTTTCGGGTGAACTGGATCGTCACCCACCAAGGACCCTCCCCGCTGCCCAGGCATGGTTGGGTGGGATGCTGGAGACCTTCGGCCTGGTGGATAGTTGGAGATTAATGCATCCGACCCAATGTCAGTTCACCTTTCACTCGGGGGCGCATGGGAGTCTCTCTAGGTTAGACTACTTCCTTATGCCCGCGGCGCAGACTGGTCGGATTCGAGAGGTCAGGCATCTGGCGCGGGGTATCTCCGACCATTCTCCGCTGTGGCTTCTTTTTGACACCGGGCCGCGGTCTGCGGGGCGGATCGCTCCCATTAACCCATGGTACCTGCGAGACCCTACGACTCGTGAAAGCCTGGTTAAGGCTATGGACCAATACTTCCTGGATAACGAGGGGTCGGTGTCGTCTGCAATGTCCCTGTGGGAAGCCTTTAAAACCGTGATCCGCGGACACGCCCTTTCCCAGATAGTGGTGGCTAAGAGGGTCAAGAGTGAGGAGGTGGTGAGGCTGGAGACTGACATCTTGGGGCTGGAGTCGGCCTTGGAGGCGACTGTCACTCCGGACGGGCTCCATGCCCTCAGCCTGAAACAGTTTGAATATAGGTCCCTGGTCACTGACGCGGCCAAAACTATGTATAGGGAGCAGCAGGGTCGACTGTACGATGCCGGGGACAAGGCGGGAAAGCTGATCGCGTGGCTGGACAGGAAGGAGAGAGTGAACCGTGTGGTCCCGGAGTTGCGTGCTGCGGATGGTGTGTGTGTGACGGAGCCTGACGAGATTGTGGAATGTTTTGCCGACCACCTCCGGGCGGTGTACTCCTCAGCGACTGACAGGGATGAGGACGACTCTCGCCTTCTGCTGCGGGATATCGCCTTGCCCGGCCTGTCCGTTGAGGACCGTGAGCGGCTGGACGCCCCCTTGTCGGCGGATGAAATAGCGACCGCGATCCGCTCCCTTCGCTCGGGCAAGGCTATGGGTCCCAACGGTCTGCCCATTGAGCTATATAAATTGCGCCCTGACAAGCTTGCGCCCTTCCTCAGTCGCATGTTCCGTGAGTCTCTGGCGGCGGGTTCCCTCCCGGCCGACCAGCGTTTGGCCACGATAGTCGTTATCCCCAAGGAGGACAAGCCGCGAGACCGCTGTACTTCTTACCGGCCTATTTCACTGCTAAATGCGGAGCCTAAGATCCTGGCGAAAGTCCTTGCCAATCGTCTGTTGAGCGTCGTGTGCGATCTTATTCATCCGGACCAATGCGGATTCATCCCGCATCGTAACACCGCTCTTAACTTGCGGCGTCTTCATGGCGCCCTTGCCAGGGCGGAGCTCCTCTCCGAACCGGCCGTGCTGGTTTCTTTGGATGCCACGATGGCTTTTGACACCATCGAGTGGCCATTCCTCTGGGCTGTCTTGGCTAAATTTGGCTTTGGGGAAGGATTTATTGGCTGGGTGAAGCTTCTTTATACCGGACCCATGGCTCAGGTGGTGGTGAATGGGCGGGTCTCTCGACCCTTTGCCCTCGGCAGGGGCACGAGGCAGGGATGCCCGTTGTCCCCTTTGCTCTTTGCTCTCGCCCTGGAGCCACTCGCGGCTTGGCTCCGCTGGGAGCCCTCGCTTAGAGGGATCCGGTGGGCCCCGGGCTTTGAAGATCGGGTTTCGCTGTATGCGGACGATATTCTCCTATATCTCACCTCACCGCGGCAGTCGCTCAACGTCCTCTTTGACGTTCTGACTTCCTTTGGGAATAATTCGGGTCTCACGATCAATTGGTCTAAATCCTGCGTCTATCCGATCTCCGGTGGTCCTCCTCTCCTGCCGCCTCGGCTTCCGATCCAGGTGTCTCTGAGCGGCTTTAAGTACCTGGGGATATACGTTTCGCTGGATCCGGGGGCTCGCTATGAGCAGAATCTCCTGCGTCCGCTTCGGCGATTGCGAGAGGACACGGCCCGGTGGTGCAGGCTGCCCCTGTCCCCGCTGGGTCGGGCCGCGCTGTTCAAAATGATGTCCCTTCCCAGGTTCCTCTATGCACTCCAGAACTCCTTCGACGTCATCCCAGTGGCCTACTTTCGGGAGGTAGAGAGCCTGCAGAGGAGACTGGTGTGGGACGGGCGGGCGCGTATTGCTCTTGCTAAGCTTACTCTCCCCTGGTACGACGGGGGCATCGCGCTTCCCGACATTCGCAGGTATTATTGGGCCGCGCAGCTTTCGGCCATTAACCACGCCACGTATGCGCCTGGCCTGAATCCTGCGTATGAGATGGACAAGTTCCTGCTTCCCGGCGGGGACTATAACAGGGCGCTTTACTCCCGCTCGGCTGGCCGGACCCTTACGGGTCCTACTAAGATTGCGGTGCGGACCTGGAGGGCTGCTACTGCGGCCACGGGCTGGAGTGAGCGACTGACATGTGCTACTCCTTTGTTTGCCTCCGAGCGCCTGGGGAGCCTCTGGACCACGAAGGGGTTTGACCAGTGGGATACGATTGGTATCAGCAAAGTGGGAGACCTGTGGCATAAGGGCGCGGTTAAGACTTTCGCGGCTCTTCAGGCCGAATATGAGCTTACGGACAGGGAGTTCTTCCGCTATGCCCAGGTTCGACACGCCCTGCTCTCGGTCTTTGGAGAGGGGACCACGATCCCGGTTTCCTCGCCCCTCGAGGACCGCATACTTGACGGACATGTCCCTGACAGTACTATTTCTTTAATCTATAAGAAACTGATTAATCATCGGGCTGACCTCTTGGTGCGCCTTCGGGAGGCTTGGACGGGGGACGGGGTGGAATTGGACGACGAGGACTGGCAGTCTGCACTGTCGTCCCCCAAGGAGGTCGCCATTCCAGCCCGTCTCCGGTTGGTACAGCTTAAGATTCTTCATCGGGTGTATGTGACGGGTCCTCGCTTGGTCTCGATGGGATATTCCGACGATGGGCTCTGTAAGCGGGGTTGTGGGCTCAGCGCCACCTTTCTTCATATCCTGTGGGAGTGCCGCGAGGTGGCGGACTACTGGCGCCGGATACATACGGTTATGGGACAGGTCACTGGGGTTGTGCTGCTGCCGGAGGTGCGTCGCTGTGTCTTGAATGTGTGGGAGCCCAATGATTATGGCGCGGCTCAGACTCGGTGGGCGGCCCTGGGGAACATGATTGCCAAGAGAGATATAGCGCAGCTTTGGGGTGCCCAGCGGCCGCCCACCGTGTCAGTATGGAAGGAGAATATGGACTGGTGTATGTTCAGGGAGAAGACTGTGTATGTTGCCCGTGGTAAGCCGGGGCATGGGGTAGAATCTGGGGGCAATGGAATGCATATCGCGGGGGTATCTGTACGCCCCCCCTGGTGGACACCGATATCGCCATGTCCCCCTGACCCTTGACGGTTCCGGGCACCTTTTGTAATGACTACATATGGACGTTCGTTTCCCTTGGCCCCCCCCCCCCGTCCCCAGCTTCCCGGTACTCCTTCCTTTTGCGTGCTGCTTAATGGTCTGAACTGGGGTTCCCCGGAGGATGCCTGATCTGCGCTGTTTGTCTTTATGCCTCGCCTTTTGTTTTTCTATTAGTTTTTTGTGTTTGTTGGATTTAAGTCTCCTGTTTCTTTAGAACTATCCGGAGTCACTACGGGGCCGAGCCCCGGGACCCGACCGCAGCTTTGATAAATGTATATTTCATTCTGTACTTAGCGGCCGGCCCTGGTGGTTGTAGGCCCGTGCTTGTAATCGAATTATTGTACAATAAAACTTTATAAAAAAAAAAAAAAAAAAAAAAAACATGGAGACTCGCAAAATAAAAACCCAGTCCTTGCTCACAGACATATGCGCATATGCTCACCAAAGCGCTGGTACTCACATGAAACAATGCACAGCCAGGTCTTCACAATGTCAAATGGATTGCCCTTCGACAAGCGCTATCTTTAAATTAAGTGCAAATTGAACCATTGAAGACCAAACGACACCGAGACAAATAGCGGGTGATCAAGCCGACTAGGTCTTGATGGTAGATGAAACTGACGAGGCTTGCAGAGAGTGTAGAACTAAAATTTGAATGCGCGTTTAAAATCCTTGATTGACAGCATGAATGAAGGTGAAACGCAGTAGGGAGAGTTTTAAGCATGCGTAGACGTTACACGCTTTCTACGTACAGACAGCTCACTTCTCAAAAGGCACACAAATTACCTTGTTAGCTGAGGCTCTTGCTTGTAGAAACGTTGCAGATACATACAGGAACACGCTTGGGCTGCAGTTGAAACAGACTAGTTTTTTTTTTTGAGGTGTTGCATGCGTTGGAAGAACAGACCTTTTCACACACTGTAGGAACAGCAGGCAAAGACATGAGCTGTTGCATAGAAACTGGAAGTGAAGATTGAGATGCTGTGGGAACAGCAAACAGATGCAGTGGCTGTACTTGAAGAGCGTCAGGCTTACCCTGACTGAAAGCAGCATTTCCCCAGACGTTAGGCTTACCCTCACATGAAGCTGCAGCATGTGTAAACTGGAACTGGCGCTTTGGTTTGAAAGCACACTGTGCTGTGTAGATTGGAACTGGTACTTTGAATTGAAGACACTCTGCGCTGTGACGGTTGGAACTGGCACTTTGAAATGTGGGCGACCGATGGGAGGTCACTGGTGGGGTCAAGAACGTGAGTTGAAAGGGGTGCCAGCTTGAGATGATTGAAAATTGATGAGGTGGTTCTTGGCAGGTTCTTTAAGTTCAATTCGTCGCCAAAATTCTGTAGTAATCAAGTCCATTCAGTTGTGATGATTTAAGTAGGTTTATTGGAAGATGGTACAAGATCACAAGTAGATTAGATTAAGATAGTATAAAGACCAAGTCTAGATCAGATAAAGACCCCACCAGGAGCAGCCAGCAGGCAGCTCAGCCCCAGTCAACTGACATTACTCACTGGAGATTCCCAACATTCTGACTGCATCATCACATGAACATTCCACTGGTGGTAGACTGGTATTGCATCAACATTAGCAGGATATAACATGGAGGAAGGGCGAAAAGCACCCTCTGAGGCCAAACACATCCGCTCCCCTCGTATTCCACAGGGTGGGGTCCGGAAATTTGCGAAAAAATCAGCCGACTGCTACCAGAGACCAAAGCCCCCACAAGGCAGCTCTCCTTTCCTCCGTCACCAGCGCGTCTCCAGAACGAGCACCAGGCGAGGAAATCACCGCCACACCTCCGAGAAAGCCGCGGGACTTTAGGGTGAAGAACACGGCATAGACGGCCCAACCTACTCCCGGCTCACCGCCATCCTAAGAAGCTAGCGGAGCAGGACGGGAGCTCTGAGGTAGACGTGCGCACCGCGCTAACCCGCGGCCGACATGTTTTCCTCCTCTTTCCTTACCCCCTGTTTGTTATCCACTGAGAGGCATCACCCTTGTGACAATGCTACTGGACAACAAGGGGGCAAATCAGTTGCTCTGTGCACCTAATATGTGGCCCAGATTCATTTTATACATGGGACAACATTAAAGTCAGGCCTCTGGAACTATGCAATAGGGTTGAGTAAATTATGCTGCAAGAAAAGGCAAATCATGCAGTGTAATGCAACACATTTTGTGATAATATTACTTCATTACTTTGTCTTTTTTTAAACTTATTAACACTGTTTTGGCATTGGTTGCACCCTATTAGTACCAGTTTAACAACCAAATATAACAATATGCAACAGAAAGGTGACCAGTCAATCTTTGCAAAGGGCTTCCAATGCACGGCAACACATGTTTTAGTAACTTTTGACCCGTTTGACCTAAAAACAAAATAATGTTTTGATGAAAATCTGCAGATTATGCAGCAGGTGATGGATTATTTGACAAATCTAGCAGATCTATAATTGTGCAAAAAAGTCCACGGCCGCACAATCGCATAATTCCAGCGCCCATTATTATATTTCATTTAATCAAACACAAGAGGTTATTGTACAGTGCACATCCCAAACCTCTATATCTAAATGTGCTCTCATCTGTGAAAAGGAAAAAAGGAAGCGCTGTGAAATAAAATAATGGCCAATGATCACACATTTTGGTAAAGCGGGAAAGCCAGAATTGATCCCAAGTTTTCTGGCTCCACCTTGTGCAGTGTGGATAGTACAATACATAGAGAATATAAGGTGTGTAGGCTGCAGGTAAATAAGAGGATGGAGGAGAGAAATTGAGGTGGAAGTGAATCTTGGAGAGACACACATTAATGTGCTTTAGGTAGTGATAGGGTTAAAAGAATGAGAGTTATAGAGTTGGAGGCAGTCATTAATGCACTGATGATTGCTGGTGGGCATCGCCAGCAATTATTTCAGGGTATCGGAAAAATTGGCACCTTCTACACTTTACCACTTCTAGGGCCATATGTAGGTAAATTACATTTACCGATTCTGAAATACCGAATTTTACCGATTCGGTATTTATGAATCGGTAAATGTAATGTAGGTAAATATTTACCGATTCGGTATATGTCGGTATTTTAGAATCGGTATTTACCGATTCGGTAATGGCAACTGGCTTTCCATTCATTCCTATGGGCCTGGAGGCCCATAGGAATGAATGGGAAGCCAGTTGCCATTACCGAATCGGTAAATACCGAATCGGTAATGGGGGAGGCATCATCATGGGTGGCAGGGTGTCACATTGACACCCTTTTGCACCCCTGATTCGTCCATGTGTGCACATGTGGCGCACATACATGCCCTAAGGGCATGTATGTCTGCCACATTGCACACTTCAAATTGCAAAAAAATGATTTTTTACAGGTATTCGTCATTTACCATCAACTTTCAGTTGGTGGTAAATAACGAATCCCCACACCACCGACACACTCCCCCTACATATCATTTCTGGATTCGGTATTTACCGAATCGGTAAAATTACCGAATCGGTAATTTTACCGATTCGGTAAATTACCGAATCCAGAAATATGCCCCCTACATACCAAAAGCCTAAATACCGGTCGGTAACGGGATATTTACCGAAAATCGGCCGTTACCGACCGGTATTTGGCTTCCTACATATGGCCCCTAATCTCCAGAGCAGAAAGAGGAAGCCAATCCTCAGTTCCTCTTTTACTTTCACTAAGGTCATTGGCACAAAGAAGGACCACCAATACACTGACCATTCACTGTATTGGCAACACTTGTGTTTTTTTGTGAAGTTTTATATAGCGTTAGTAGACCCGACGGTATCAGAGCGCTTTACATGAGCACCAGTTGCTTTACAGACACATTAATGTATTTTTTTTGTTAGGCCAGAATCACTGGCGTACCTGCCGATACTCGAACCCGTTTCCCCAGCTTCAAGGTCGACCTCTCTTGCCTTTAGGCCACATCCTCTCCCCACTTCTATTTGAACAAACGATAGTGAAAGTAAAAGGACGGTTTATCACACTACCGGACCGTGTCCTTGCCAAGCCGATGCGGTGGCTGTGGAATGGGCTCCAGCAAGTAGTGGTGCTGAAGCTGCTGTTTACAAAGTGAGTACGGTGAGGTCGGTCGCTCTAAGTTTGAGGAATGGCACTTTTTAACAAATTAATCAATGGTTGGAGATAGGCAGCAAAAATGAAGAGATAACGTGACTTAATAATCAAGCTGGAGGTGCGAAGAAACTCAAAAGATATAGAGGCAAATGCAAGACTTTTTAGATACAGATGTAAGTGAACGGGAAGAGAGGTGTTACAGCATCGTAAAAGTTTGAGAACGAGGGATAAAAATTTCGGTTTGCCGTGCAAGTGATAGAAATAGATGTGATAAGAGAAAATAGATGGAGTTAAGAGGGAAACTGGAAGAGGGAGGAGAAGAGAATGGGGAGGAAGGAAAACGGAGAACGACAGTAATTAGAATTATTAAAGAAGATGACAGCAATGTGTTGGTCAGAATAGAAGTAATGAAAGAATTAGCAAATGAGTCATAGATTAAGAAAAGGTGATGGAGAAATGAGAGCAAGAGATGCAGACCTAAAGATGAGATGTAGGCTTAGAAAGGTGGAAAAGAACTGTGACAGAGAGAAAGGATCGGTCACAAGGTTTACTGCTGCTTTGCAAATGTACTTTTCAACTACAAAAAGGCAGCAGATTTTGCTTACTGTCATCTTTCAGTCAATCAATCAGGGTTCTTGTAAAGCGCAACTACTCACCCATTAGGGTCTCAAGGCGCTGAGAGAGGAGGAGGGGGATTTGAGGATCAGTGGTTCAATCAAAGAGCCAGGTCTTGAGGTCCTTCCTGAATTGAAGCAGGGACGGTGATTGCCTGAGATGTAGAGACAGGGAGTTCCAGGTCTTCGCAGCGAGTTAGGGAAAGAATCTTCCTCCAGCTGTGGTGTTACAGATCCGTGGGATGGTGGTCAGGGCCAGTTGGGCAGAGCGGAGATGTCTGGTGGGAGTGTAGAAGGAGAGGCGGTGGTTGAGGTTAGCAGGTCCAGAGTTGTGGAGGGCTATGTAGGCGTGCGTGAGGAGCTTGAAGGTAATTTTTGGGTTGATCGGTGCCAGTGGAAGTCTCTCAGGTGACTGGTGATATGGCTGCAGCGGGCAATGTTCAGGATGAGTCTGGCGGGAGCGTTCTGGATCTGATATCCGTACAGCCCGATGCCCGTTCCCTGGGATCCTTACCCTTAGGTGTTGCTAAGTATTCCTCCTTTTCAAGCACTTATCAGCATGTGCTTCACTATCAAGCGTGGCTTTCCCATGTAAAATAGGGATATTAAACATGGTTCGACCTTACAGGTACACCCTTCACCTTTCCAAACAGACATGGCATGTTTCTGAAAGTGTACCTGCAAATGGAAGTCATATGTTTACATAGAAGTTAGTTATATCTCTTCATAGCTGTGTTGTGGGTTTGGCTGTAACTCTGCCCTAGGTTTATCCAGATGTGCACCAGGTGACAAACCAGATATGTGCAAAATTCATGTAATATGCATTTGCGTAATTTTGCAAAATTTCAGGAAAATTACATGAAATTGTGCAGAATTATACGAAAAGCAAATCCATTATTTAGCACTATATTTAGCACCAAATGTGTCCTTTCAAGAATGCATTTTGCACTAAAAATGTTTATGAAAAACACCATTCCTGGGGATAACAGCTGCTCATCTTCTGGTTGTTCACATTGTTCCAGCTTTCATGAACTAATTTTGCCACGGGAACCAATGTAATCCACAATGTGGCTTAATTTAAGGAATTTCGCATAAAGAGTGTAACACAAAATTCACAAAATTACACAACTACCCTAGCAGAATTAAATCTAGCAGAATTAAATTTTCTCTCAGGCCTAGTGGCAAAAGTTTGCTTGTATGAAAATGTATGCTGTGGTAAGGTGATATACAGAATGACATCATGGCAATAGCTACAGTCCAGGAATGAAACTGCTGCAGACCTGGCAAGAACTGTAACACAAGGATGAAATGTCACAGTCATTAGCCATGGAACCTTGAGCAGACCCAGGCACGATAAGCAGCCAAAGCATAATTCATGTAGGACCACTGATACAATGAGCAATCACTTTGTTCATTGTACTGGAACCTTCACAAATTGTTTGATACACTGACCATTATGTTATGATTATAATTTATAACATTTTGAACAGCATAGCGATACATCTGAGAAGAGCACATGCATATTAGTAGTACTCTGGAACATTTTATTGTATATATAAATGAGTGTTCAAGAAAATAAAATACAAGCAGATTTTCTACTATTAAACTACAATATCAAATTCTGATGATATTTTATTTTCTACCACACACATTTTGACGGCCTAATATCTAAGATAACAGTAATGGGCACACTGTGCAAATACCTCGTCTTCTGGGGTACAAATGTTTGTACTTTATGCAGCCAACGTTTTAATTAGATATACAACTTTCTAAAAGATGCATATATGATTCGTTGACACAGACAAATACCGCTTATGGATGCTGTGGCACACCCTGATGTAACAAAGAGCCATGAGCACCCCTGCAGAGCAATCTATAAAACCTAAGAATTATTGCCTATTGGTTTTAATTTCGGTGTTAAAGAGTACAGTTTTGCAGAATTTTTCCCAAATTTTCTTGAGCTTGAATTTTCTCCCCCATACCTTTCATAGGAGATTGACTTGCCTACACATTAGGACATGTGTATAGTCTTTAAGCCTCATCTACAAATTGATTTCACCTGAAAGCAATGCCATTTGGGTAACCAAGATACTGGAAGCTAATTTGACCAGCCAAGGATTGCTGAATTTGGTCAATTGCTAGTCAAACCCAGGTCTCCTAGACCCTTACGCTTTTGTGGCAATATATAATCTCAAAAGGAGGGAGTGAAGAGGAAAAAGGTAGAATCATCCTCCTCTTGATACTGTTATCCAACATAGCGATTCTACCATGTATTATGTGAATATATATGCACCCATGTGTGTGCTGCTATTTTTATTTTTATTTGATGTGTTTAGTCATACGTGAAAAATGGTGCAAAAGGATCAGAGCTCCTTCTCTCAATTTGTGGGTAGGGCAATGTTTCAAAAAATTGTAAAATACCCCTAACACACTGAAACCTGATTCAGTGTCATGCTTCATCATTGGGGTCTTCCCGCCCCTCTACGGGACTGGCGCGCTTACGTAAACACAGGAGCCCTTTATTCAGTGATTGGTGAGTATGTGTAGTGTGTGGGATCGTGAAAAGAAAATTTGAGATGGTTAAAAATTCTCTGGCTAGTTGAACGAAAATACTTTATTGTCTTCCCAGGCTGAGAATAGTAAAAGTGGGGAGGTGTAGATGGTGTACTATAATGAGTCACCTCCTACAAGGTCGACATGTTTCAGAATCCATCACCTTGGCTTTCTTCCTCAGGACCAAAAAAACGAACCCTGTTGCACCTCAATGGGTGATAAAATAAATGTACATATGCCTGATAGTCACAAGCAATGTCCTTTGTTCCCTGTTATAGGAGTAGAAAAAAATACCACTTGTATATCTTAAGAACCTGAAAAGAAAAATATTTTGGATAAATCATGGCTTTCATCATTTACACCATCACGTGGAACGTTTTAAGCTTTTTTGTGATATATTTATCTTGAGCATCTCTGTTGTAGGTAATGGTACCATTTGGAAAATGTCCTCTATTCATAAATCATCTGAAAGAACACTCCTTGTGATTTCAAGAGCCCAGTATCACATTTATTCAACATTCTTTCAGACATATGTATCTCCTAGCAAGATACATCTTATGTTACAATACATTCATACATAAAGGAAGTATTTGTACACCCCTATTGTGCCCCAAAAGGTTACAGATTAATGTTCACAGCAAACGAGCACTCGCATTCATACTCCCATGACGAGCCTTGGAAAAAATGGGAGATGTTTGGCAAAAGTCTGTGCACTTGTCCTTTTAAACTGTGATCTCACCCGGAGGAGCCTAGCGCGCAACCAAGATGGCCGCGTAGGTGCGAGGCTCCCGAGGACCTCCGTGACCTCCTACACCAATCCTGAAAGTATCCTGTCCTAGATGAGGGGACTGTGTTGGTGAGCCCGAGCTGAGGTGTCACCCGTTTTCCGTTTCCAAATTGGACCTCGGACACCGGCGGGAGCACCGATTGAGGTTTGCGGCCTTCTCCACGCCGGCCCCCCGGATTGGAGTCGCGGGGCGATCCGGAGACAAAGTGATAAACAGCGGCGGGCAGGGCTGGGCGACTCGCGTACCCCGCACTTTCACTTTCGCTTTTGCACCCTCCTTGCTGCTCGGGCGAGGTTGGGTTGCGGGGCGGTGTGCGGTGGTGTGGCCTCGTTGGGGTGCCCTGCTGGCCCGCCGGCTGTGATCCGTCCTGCGGACCTGTGGTGGCCCCCCCCCGGAGCCCGTGAACTGGTTTGTCGGCCTTTTCCGAGGTGATTGGCACGATTTGGGGACTGAAACCATGTCCACAAAGCAAGATGGCGACCGGGCAAAGGTGAAATCGACCCGCCGTGGTGCGGCCCATCAGTCCAACAGCATGGACCGCTACACCCTCCAGAAGGGATCTCCTGAGGTGCCGCATCGGTCCCCTGAGGGCCCGACTAATGCTCCTACGCTGCCCGCGGATCTGACCCTGCGAGATGTTATGGGCGCTATCGCCGAGATGAAGGCCTCGGTGGACCAGCGCTTTGACACACTGGCGCAAAAGATTGACTCGGTCCACGTGGATGTTGGCCTGGTGAGGGCCGATTTATCCAAGACCAATGACCGGGTCGATTCTTTGGCCCACACCACTTCGGGCCTTACGGCGGACGTGGCGGCCCTCCAAAAGGAGGTGCGCCGGCTCGGCCAGGCGAGCGCCCTGATGGATCGTCGACTGGAGGATTCCGAGGGTCGGGCCCGGAGGAACAATGTCCGCATTGTCGGGGTGCCGGAGGGACGTGAGGAGGCGGCGGCGGACCTGTTTGTGGAGGATCTGATTCTCACCCATCTCCAGCCCCGGGGGCTGAGTAAATTCTTTGCGGTGGAACGTGCCCACAGGGTTCCCGGAGGAAGACCTAAGGCCGGAGCCCCTCCGCGGCCTCTCATTGCCCGGATTTTCAACTTTCGGGACAGAGACGCTATCCTTCAGACTTCTAGGCAACAAGGACCGGTCAGACTCGACAATATGGATGTGAACTTCTATCCTGATTTCACCCCAGCGGTCCAGAAGCAGAGACTGAGCTTTCTCGGAGTCAAACGTCGTCTACGGGACCTGAACCTCAAGTATGCGATGCTTTTTCCAGCTAAGTTGCGGGTGGAGGTGGATGGCCGCATGCACTTTTTTGACCGTCCCGAGGCAGCCGGGGACTGGTTGGACTCCTTGCCCGGGGATCGGGGCCGGGGGGGTGGGGGGGGCGCGGTTGGAGGGGAGGGCTCGCCGGATCAGGACTGAGGGACTAATAGTAGGCCTTGCTCTGGACAACATTGTCGTCATTTTTGACTGTTCGTTAAGTCTCCCTCCTGTGGAGGTGGTACGGGGTCTCTTGGGGGCTCTCCCTCCTCCTCTGGGGGACTAGTTAGTTTAATCATTCATGGGGCGACAGGCACACTGCACTTTGGGGGGGCTATTTGGGCTCATGCAGGGGTGCAGGGAGGGGGGAGTTCTGTTGGGATGGGTGGGTTGGGGTAGGGTGTTGTTTGTTTTTACCGCAAGGCAAACCTTTTATTGTATTTGTGTTTTTAAGGTGCTCTCGGGGGGACGAATGATGGCTTCTGTATGTGATGGGGGGTAGGGACCTGACTTTATTGTCCTGGAACGTTAACGGACTGGGGGACAGGATTAAGCGAGGTGTGGTCCTGCAGTATTTGAAACGACTTTCGCCAGATGTGGTCTTTCTGCAGGAGACACACCTTATTGGTAATTCCTTTTGTGCCATGAATCGGCGTGGCTATCGTTTGGTGGCCCACTCGGGCTTCACGTCAGGCTCAAGGGGGGTGGGCATCATGGTGAAGAACTCGCTCCCGTTGGAAATAGACGAGGTGCGCCATGATGAGAGGGGACGCTACACTGTCTTAGTGGGGAGAATGGAGGGTAAAGTAGTTGTCTTTGTATCAGTGTACGTCCCACCAGGGTTACAGTCCACGACTTTTGCAGACCTAGGGCGCCTCCTCCTTGACCTTCCGGGGGGGCTTCTGGTGGTTGGGGGGGACTTCAATGCGGTGGTTTCTGGGACCGTGGATCGTCACCCCCCTAGGGACCTACCCCGGGCGCAGGCGTGGCTGTCCGGCTTCTTAGATACACTGGGATTGGTGGACTGCTGGCGATTAAAACATCCCACGCAGCTGCAGTACACTTTCCACTCGGGTGCCCATGGTAGCCTCTCACGGCTTGATTATGTCCTTGTCCCTGCGGCCTATGTTGGGAGGGTAGGAGAGGTGCGCCATTTGGCGCGGGGTATTTCAGATCACTCCCCGCTCCTGTTGCACGTTGATGTCTTCCCGAGGGGGGAGGGCAGAGTAGCTCCAATCAATGCCTGGTACCTGCGCGACCCCACCATTCGCGCTGATTTGATTAAATCCTTGCAGCGGTATTTCGATGAGAATGTGGGGTCCGTCCCTTCGGCTATCTCCCTGTGGGAAGCTTTCAAAACAGTTCTTAGAGGGGAGGCCCTCTCCTTTATTTCCCATGCCCGGAGGCGCGAGCAGGAGGAGGTGACCCGGCGCGAGGCCGAAATCGCTGAATTGGAGGGTGATCTGGAGGGTGGGGTGACGGATGCTGCACTACATGTCCTACAACTTAAGCAGGCGGCCTACAGGGCCCTCGTCACGGAGGCGGCCAGGGGCCTCTATAGAGAGCAACAGGGGCGACTGTATGATGTGGGTGATAAGGCTGGTAAACTGCTTGCATGGTTGGATAAAAAGGAGAGAGCGAGTCGTGTGGTCCCGCTGATTGAGAGGATGGATGGTGTGCGTGTCACCGAGCCAGAAGACATCGTCTCTTGTTTCGCGGATTATTTTCGCGAGGTGTATTCCCCGGTTTCTCCCTGCTCGGAGGATGATTCCCATGCCCTGCTTCAGGATATCGCGCTGCCTTCCCTTTCGGTGGAGGACAGGGTGTCGTTAGATGCCGCTCCTACCGCCGACGAAATTGCCCTTGCCATACGCTCGGTCGCATCCGGCAAGGCCTTGGGCCCGAACGGCATCCCTATCGAGTTGTATAAGCTGCGACCGGATGTACTGGCACCCCACCTCCGTGCGATGTTCCTGGCGGCCCACTCGCTGGGCTCCCTCCCGCCGGACCAACGTCTGGCTACAATCGTGGTGATCCACAAGGAGGGGAGACCTCGAGACCGGGTTACATCCTACCGGCCTATCTCGCTCTTGAATGCGGAGCCCAAAATCCTCGCCAAGGTGCTAGCCAACCGGCTGGTCGGCGTGGTGGGCGACCTGGTCCACCAAGACCAGTCCGGCTTTATTCCCCATCGCAACACGGCCCTTAATCTGCGGCGCTTGCACGGGGTGCTCGCGCGTGTCCCGTTTGTGCGGGAGCCGGCCATATTGGCGTCCTTAGACGCCACCATGGCGTTTGACACGCTCGAGTGGCCATACATCTGGGCCATGCTGGCGAAGTTTGGATTTGGCCCGGGGTTCATCAGCTGGGTCAAATTGTTGTATTCGGGCCCATTGGCGCAGGTGGTGGTGAATGGAAGAGTATCGGTCCCATTCGAGCTGGGACGGGGCACACGACAGGGCTGTCCCTTGTCGCCACTCCTGTTCGCGCTGGCCTTGGAACCCCTGGCGGAGTGGCTGCGGTGGCACCCTTCCATCCGTGGTCTCCGTTGGACCCCCGAATATGAGGACCGCGTGTCCCTATATGCTGACGATATCCTTTTGTACCTAGCCTCCCCGCGTAAATCATTGATTGTCCTGGTTGATGTTTTGCGCTCATTCGGCCGCAATTCAGGCCTTGTCATCAACTGGGCTAAATCATGTGTGTATGTGCTTTCCGGGGAGGCTCCCGTCCTCCCGCGGGGCTGTCCGATCCAGATTGCCTCACAGGGGTTTCGGTACCTGGGGGTTTACATTACTCTGGACCCGGAGGCCCGCTACGAGCGGAATCTGCTTCCCCCCCTCCAGCGCTTGAAGGAGGACGTCGCGCGCTGGCGGCGCCTGCCGCTTTCGCCGCTCGGCCGGGCGGCATTGTTTAAGATGATGTCATTGCCACGCCTCCTGTACGCTCTCCAGAATACTATGGATTTAGTCCCGGCGCGCTACTTCCGTGAGGTGGAGAGTCTACAGCGCCGCCTGTTCTGGGACGGGAGGCCGCGTATTGCCCTGGCGAAGTTGACGCTCCCATGGTACGACGGGGGGATTGCCCTCCCGGATATTAAACGGTATTACTGGGCCTCCCAGTTGGCTGCAATTAATCATGGCCTTTACGGGCCCGCCTTAAACCCGGCATTTGAAATGGACAAGATGCTCCTGCCTGGTGGCGATTATAATCGAGCGCTCTACTCTGGCGCGCCCGGCCCCCGCCTGACGGGACCTACGCGTGTCATGGTACGAGTATGGCACGCGGCTAATGCAGCTATGGGGTGGAAGGACCGTTTGACCCGGGCATCACCGTTGTACGCGTCTGAGAGATTGGGCTCCCTGTGGACCTCGAAGGGCTTCGAGAAGTGGGACACGATCGGCATCAGTAAAGTGGGGGACCTCTGGACGAGAGGGGGATTTAAAACATTCGAGACGCTGCAGACGGAGTTTCAGCTGCAGGGCAGTGAATACTTTCGGTACTTGCAGGTCCGTCATGCGCTGGGCTCAGTCTTCCCAGACGTCGCCTCCATCCCGGAGTCTTCCCCCCTGGAGGATAGAGTGCTGGATGGCCACGTTCCGGACAGCACGATCTCCCTTATTTACAAAAAATTGATTAATGACCGCTCGGGCCTGCTGACTGGCCTCCGCGAGGCTTGGGTTGCCGACGGGCTGGAGTTGGACGACGAAGACTGGATTTCCGCGGTGGCCTCTCCGAAGGAGGTGGCCATACCGGCTCGCCTTCGCTTCGTCCAGCTTAAGATACTCCACCGGGTTTACATGACGGGGCCAAGGCTTCTGCGTATGGGCTATGCTGAGGATGGGTTGTGTAAGCGTGGGTGTGGTGCTTTGGCGACTTTTTTGCATATTTTGTGGGAATGCCCGAAGGTGGAGCGCTTCTGGCGTGGTGTGCATGAGGTCCTGCGAGTGGTTACGCATGTCGCGCTGCTGCCTGAAGCGAGGAGATGCCTGCTGAATGTGTGGGAACCAACTGACTACTCGGTTCCGCAGACGCGATGGGTGACTCTGGGATATATGATAGCTAAGCGTGACATTGCTCAACTGTGGGGATCCCAGAGGCCCCCGGCGGTGTCGGCCTGGAAAGAACACATGGATTGGTGCATGTTCCGAGAAAAGGTGGTGTATGTGGCGAGGGGTAAGCCTGGGGCATGGGTGAAGGTATGGGGCCCCTGGAACGCCTACCGCGGGGGTATCTGCGCGCCACCATTGCTGCCTGCGGCCTCACCAGCCCCGTCCCCTTAGTTGACTCCTTTCCTAGCCCCGAGCACGGAATTCCCCCAGTCCTCGATCTGTTCCCCTTCCCCTCTTTAGACTCCGGTGGATGGCTGGGGTCCCCCATTCGGGGAGCACGTGCTGTTACTGTCGATTGCAGGTTGCCTTGCGGGTGTGGTTTTTGTGTTGTTTGTGTAAAATGAAACCGTATTGTGGGGTCAGAGTGATGTGGCCCACGACGCTGATACCTCCTGATTTTGCTCCTCTGCAACGCCAAGTGTTTTTGTATATATGTCATATGCTCCTGTCATTCTAGCGGCCGGCCGGAAGGTTGTAGGCCCATACCTGTATATTCTTGAGATTGCAATAAACGGTTTAAAAAAAATAAATAAATAAATAAATAAACTGTGATCTCATGGTGTGTCGTTTTAAAAAAAAGATGGTATTCATGCTCTTAAAAGGACGTGCCTTAATAATACATACTTTAGAATGTAATCGTTATCGCTCCATGAGCTCACACGAGCGGTGTAGGGCGCCTTCAAATAGACACTGTGGGTATTTTAAAAGCACAGAAGGAAAAACAATGTTTTAACACCAAGGTGGTTTTTAAACAAACACGCGTGGTCTCTTTGGCTTTTTTAAGGACATGCCATCGTCCTACTTACATGCTGGAAGGAGCGCGATCACCAAAGGGAGTACCTTCTCGTGGCTCGTTGGTACTAACTGAGGTTTGCCAGAGCCCGGTCTTTTAAAGTGCAAGGAGGCATGCTTGATAGGAAACAGGTGTGGCTGGAAACACTAGACCTTGAAATTTTAAAGATGGCCGCCGGTAAATGGACCCAAAACAGGGTTCATTTTGATCCACTTCCTGTTGGAACGATTAACACTGAATCGGTTGAAAAAACACTAGACCTTGGAATTTTTAAAGATGGCCACCGGTAAATGGACCCAAAACAGGGTTCTTTTTGATCCACTTCCTGTTGGAACGTTTAACACTGAATCGGTTGGAAAAGCAAGCATATATTTGTTTGTTTTGAGGCTTATTTTGGAGGAGTTTCAAAAGGCAGCCAAATGGAGGTTGAATTCAAATGAATTATTAAACAAAAAAGAAAAACAAATTGTTGCGCTAGAGATGCACGGATGGAGTCATCACAGACGTGCATTCATGTATGTATAAACACGGGGGGCAAATTTACGCAGAATGGAAAACAAAATGGAAAAAAAGGCAAAGCAAAAATCCCAGCAGTAGAACGCTAGAGGCTGGAAAAATATTAACTGGAAATTTTTTCCTGTCAGAGGATAAGGATTGAAAAGCAAAAACCATGTATATTTAAAAATAGAGTGTGTGTACACTCAGGTTTCAGAAATTATAGTTTCTCTAAAAAAGAAAGAAAAAGGAAGAAACCCAGTTTCCAAGGGCATAAACCTCCTATTTGTTCAGTATTAGTTATGGGGGTGATTGTAGTAATGTATACTCCTTATGAGTCTGGCAACTTTTTGTTTGATCATTAGTTGCCAGGGGATTCCTGTGTTAGATTGTGTATACATCAGAGCTGGTTCCAAGGAATCTCATCGTTCAGGCCTTTCTCATGAGTCCTCAAACAGAAGACCCACCGTTGTTCTTTTTCGAACAAATACCTTTCGTTTTGGATTTGTTCGATTACTGTCTATGAGAGATCTTCCCACTTATGGCCTTTTTTCCCAAAAATGGGCTGCCATTTTGGTGGTACTCCTTTTGCATTTAATGTTACTTTTGTGTTCCCCTATCCTTACCTTGACAGGGCGTGTGGTCACTCCTACGTATTCCAAAAGACACGGGCACATGATCAGATAAACCAATTTTTTTGAATTACATGTTGTGAATCTTCTTTGGACCCATTTGGTTCCATCATGGAACAAGATTTCTTTGCTTTTCTTAGTTAGTTTGCACACATTGCACATTCCACAGGGAAGATGCCCAGAGAATGGGGGCATTAAAGTGGTTTGCATTGTCTGTTCTTCTCTTCTTTCTTTTGGTCTGGTGTGTACCACCAATTCACGGATACTCTGACCTCTTCTATGAGAGAAGATAGGTTTTGGTAGATTGATGCTTCCACTGTTGAGGATTCGCCAGTGTTTGTTTACTATTTTTGTGATACCATTGGAGTTTGTGTTGAAAGTTGTTATACATACTGGGCGGTTCTCTTCCTCCTTATGGATTTTGGGTTCCAAAAGGCTGTCTCTGCAATTGTTGTGTGCCCTTTTGAATGCATTATCCTTTTTAGGATATTGGTGTTTTTCCAGTTTCTTTTTCAGATCGTTTGATTGTTTTTTTAAATCTTCGATTTCCGTGCAGTTCCTTCGTAGGCGTAGGAATTGCCCATAACAGAGGTTATCGCGGAGATGTCGAGGGTGGAAGCTATTGTACAACAGTAGGCAGTTTTTGGAGGTTTCTTTGAAATGAGTAGTAGTTGTTAGTTTTCCCTCTTTTGCATATATGTTTAGATCAAGGAAGACAAGTTTTTCATTTGAGATAGTGCTTGTGAATCTCAAAAATTGGTCTTGGCAGTTCAACCATGTTAGGAAACATCTGGCGGTGGTTTCATCTCCTTCCCAGATGATCAATATGTCATCTATATATCGTTTCCATATATGTATATGGTTACAAAATGGATTGTTGGGCTTGAGGATCTTCTGTTTTTCAAGTTGATGTACATAGAGACCAGCCATGCTAGGAGCAAAAGTGCTCCCCATGCTGGTCCTGTATTTTTGCAAATAGAGAGTGTTCCGGTATTCAAAGAAATTTTCTTTGAGTGCCAATTGGCAGCATCCATAATCATGTTTCTCGGTGTCTGGAAGTCCCAATCGGTGTTGAACAGGACATCTTCTATGATGTTGAGGGTCTCGTTGTGGGGAAGGCTTGTATATAAGCTCTCCACATCACAACTTATCAATAATTCTCTTTCTGGGTCAAATGTTTGCCCTTCTATCAATTGCAGGACGTCTTTGGTGTCTTTCAGGTACGTGGAAGTTTGTTGTACAAGTGGTCTTAAGAAAGCGTCCGCAAATTTGGATACTGGTTCCAAAATGGATCCAATTCCAAACACTATTGGACGTCCCGGTGGGGAGACCAGATTTTTGTGGATTTTTGGTATAGTGTACAGGTAAGGTGTTCTTAGCGAAGTCGTGGTTAGAAAATCCCCTTCCTTTTTAAATATCCACCCATGTGATCGTACCTCTTCCACCATTTTTAACCATTTCACATTTTCTTTTCACGATCCCACGCACTACACGTACTCACCAATCACTGAATAAACGTAAGTCGTAGCACGCCCCGTCCCGTAGAGGGGTGGGAAGACCCCAATGATGAAGCATGACACTGAATCAGGTTTCAGTGTGTGAGGGGTATTTTACAATTTTTTGAAACATTGCCCTTCCCACAAATTGAGAGAAGGAGCTCTGATTCTTTTGCACCATTTTTCACGTATGACTAAACACTTCAAATAAAAATAAAAATAGCAGCACACACATGGGTGCATATATATTCACATAATACATGGTAGAATCCCTATGTTGGATAACAATATATCATCTCAGACAGAAAGTGTTTGTGTACCAGTGAACATGGGTGGACCACACAGGGTGGAATATGGTTCTATAAGAAATAAAATACAGATTGAAGAAAGAAGGAAGCCTAGTTTTAATTGATTTCCGCACATCCATCCCAAAGTAGGCCCCTAAAGACATTTTCCTAACAAAATGCCTTGATATAAGTTTTTAAATTGGTCAGTACCTAAACCTCAATCTTGTATATCAGTAACACCAAGAATTGTTTTGGGGAATGGCATGATATCAATGAAACTCCTCAGATTTCTTGGGGATGGATTGCAGGGTAAGGTGCTTGAAACCGGCAGGTAGTCTGGTGATTGTATATGGGAGGACACTTACAGTACCTTACATGGGGGCTCCTAAGGTTTTGTTACGCAACTGTTACTGACAATAGGTCTGATGCTAGAGAATTTTTTCAAGTGCAGCAAGTGCAAAGCAGATCAAAACAGCACTTATGTCAAAATATACGGGGTCTCTCATCTAAACAAATCCAGAGACATACAGAAACATTTCATATGTAGCTGATTAAACTGTCCACATACTATAGTGCCCCTGCAACAGACAGTATATAGGTAGTATCATCATCCTGCCACAAAACATATTTTAGAACACATGCATGCTATCAAGCACAATGGCACACGCAACACTTCAGAATAGATCGACTCTTGGGTGCTCCCCCTCCTACCTGGACGCTACGCTGCTGAACGGGGGCAGGCTGCAGAACCCTACACCCACGGGACTGCGAGGACCACGGAGCACTGCGCTCCTTGATTGTGCTCACCTGGCTCCTCTTCCCGCCTTGGATTCAACTTCGCGCGCAGCGCCTCGCGGCCCCCGCTGCGCGGGAGCCGCTCGCCGGCCTGAACCTTTAAAACTCGGCTGGTGCTCATTGTGTGTGCGACTCTTGGGTGCTCCCCCTCCTACCTGGACGCTACGCTGCTGAACGGGGGCAGGCTGCAGAACCCTACACCCACGGGACTGCGAGGACCACGGAGCACTGCGCTCCTTCATTGTGCTCACCTGGCTCCTCTTCCCGCTCACGCCCCGACTCCGCCCCAAGCTTAAAATCGAACAAGGCCCAGCGCGCTAGCGGTACGCGCGCGGGACGTAGCTCGGAGCGAAGACCGGGCAAAGAGCGGGCCGTTTGTGGCCGTTCGTGGTCGGCCGTGGACGGGACGGGCCCATATCCTTGGGGGTGATACTGCCTACGTCTTACGAACAGTTGTGCCAGTGAGAATTACTTATATTTGTGGATTGTTAGACAGTTGCAGCAGTTGTTGTTACTTCTTCATTGCTTACTAAGTATTTCTAGGTTCTCTCCTTTGTTTTCTTATTTGGCCATTCTTTGGTTTGTGTGCTGTTTTTCCCAAAAATGTCATCTCTTAGGTCTGGTAGAAAGTTCACGCAGGATAGTTCTATGGGCCGTGTTACGGGGACCCTTGATAATTTTATCACGAGAGTAACCAGGGTCCTCGAGCAGGAAATTATTTTGACAGAAAAACGACTGTCCTTAGAAATCTCCTCTAAGAGATCATCTCTTGGGAATATTATGGAAGTTACTTCCCCTGACCCCAGGCCGCCTCAAACACTAATCGATCAATCAGGTAACAACGAGCTTGGGTCAGTGGTCCCTCAAACCCTGAGTTTGCTGGATGGTTCATCTGTCATCGCCGGTACTTCCGAACCTTGTGGCCAGCCCTCAAACACTAGTGTTATCCACACGTTGCCCATCAACAAGCAGCCTGGTACTGAGACTTTAACTCGGGGTGGCAAACCTCTGTTAACTAATAGGAAAAGGAAATGTGGGGGTGTGCATCCTAGGGGTAAACGTGCTAAAGTGTCCAAGATGTCCAATGATGGGTGTTTTACTCCATCCCACACCCCTCTATTCCCCGGTCATCTTGAACCTTTAGAGCAACTACTCAAATCATTTTTTTTACCCCTCTATGAAAGAGTTATTCGTCTTTCTACCTCACTTGAGAAGTTAGAGAGTATGGTGTTGTCTAATTCGTCCCTAATGGAGAAGATCATGGTATCTCAATCTGTCCCCACGACATCACTAACTCCCGATGTTGCTCTCGATGTCGGGGTCACTTCTAGGGGTACCACCCCTCAGGTTAGTGCATCTTCCATCTTACCTGTTTCTAACGCACATGTTGCGGACGCTTCCCATAATCCATCTACTCTTGCTACGTCAGTTGACCCCTCCCGTAATGTTCCTCCTAATTTAAGTAACTCTGCAACTGGCCACCCAAACACCGACGACGGCAGTCGTTTTCATAAATTTCCCTGTATAAATCTCCCCCCAGAGTCGAAACCATATACAGTCATCATGGCGGGTGTTCCTAGGCTTTTGCAGGTTAAAACAGAATCCCACAATGAATTGAAGAACAAAGTAATTTATTGGTTAAATCGTCACAGACCACTTCCGGCTAGACTCTGTGCCGAAATTCTTACTGTCCGCAGGGTGTGTTGGTTGGGCAAGGGGGTCAAAGGTGTGGAGGGCGATTGTGTGATTATTAATTTTCGGGATCCTAAGGTAGTGTCCTATATATGCTCCTATTCCAATTTTATGACCAATACTGGTATAATCACCCTGGATTTGTCGCATTTTTACCCTCTTGGTCAGTGTGATTTTTCTGATGATCTGGTTTCTGGCTGGGAAAGGGTTAATAGGGGTTCTTCTCGCCACCCAGGTCCAGACTTCCATCTCCCATTGTTCAACTCTTTCGCCCCCTTGAACAACCTGGATGGGGTTGATTGACCACTCACAAACTGGCACACCCAGGGCAGTGTGTTTAAGGATTCTGTCGACCCTGCTTATCCTGGGTTTGCCAGTTGGGGTGGGCTTAGGAGGGCTTTATTGGGGCCGGGTATTTTGCTCTCGAATTCTGTGTACGATCCCGTTACTGCCCCAGCTAGTATTTTAGCTCTTCACCCTCTTGCTCTGGTTTGTCATGAAAATCTCTCACTTCCCAGTTGTATAATTGGTAACACTCAAAGAATTGAGCGGACACCTTGTGTGGATGTGGCGCCTATTGCCATTCCACAAACCTTGTCAGTTGCTTCCTGTGACTTAGCGATTGATAGTATGATTTCAGATATTAGTGTTTCCCACTTTGTAGCCCCTCGGTCCTCATCATCTTTGTTACCACTCGAATCTTCTAGCACCCCCTCCTCACCCTGGTCTCTTGGAATATCGCCGGTCTCCGCAGTAAAATCTCTACGGAAGACTGGTCGGTTTGGGCATCCTCCCACGATATCCTTGCTTTTCAGAAAACATGGGCAGTGGATCCCATCTATCTTCCTGGGTATGTGAACTTTTTTAAGGGAGCTTCCAGTTGTCCTAGGGGTCGTCCTTCGGGGGGACTTTGCATATGGGTTAGGCAAACCCTTGGGTTTACTTTAACCGAATTGGCTATTGATTTATTGATCGTCTCCCTGCAATATAACAATGACCCCAAAATTTTGATTATTAACATATACAATAGGGGCCTACCGGGTGGGCGTGGTTCAAACACCTTCTCACAATTGGACAGGTTTTTGGATACTGTCGACCCAAGCTTAAATGTGGTGATAGTGGGTGACTTTAATTGTTGTTTTGAGCCAATGCACCCCGCTTGGGAATCACTCACTTTGGAGATGAATACCATCCTGAACATCCCCACTCTCGACCTTCCACCCATTAAGAGGTGGACTGAGTCCGTTGTTCAGTGGATGAGTTTACGTATGGAACGTGGCTTTCGGGCTGCAAATGGTCGCACGCCTTCGGATAAAAATGGCAAGGTGACTTTCTCTGATAGCCGCGGCCGTAGCAGTAGAATTGACTACGCTCTAATTAAGGTGGAGTTCTGGCCCTCTCTAAGCGATATGATGGTTATTGACCGCGTTGAGAGTGACCACAACCCCTTAGTCTTGTCACTCCTGCTTTGCCCTGACCATAGAAATCCACAAACTGAGTTAGTGACAGCTGACGCTCTCCTTGCTAACAACCAGCGGAGAGTGCGATGGGAAAAAGTCGCCCTTGATAGTTCAGTAGTTTTCGAGATCAGTCAAAAAGTCTCCTGTGCGTTGGAAGAACTGCAGTCTCTTTGGGACCCGGTGGATGTTGTTGGTGAATTTACTAACATTTATGAAACCCTATTTTCAGGCCTCAAGTCCCATTTTTCAAAATCTTGTAAAGCCAAGGGACACCATATCCCAAAACCTAGTTCCTGGTATACTAAAGCTTGCCGGATGTCCTACAGTCAACTGAAAATTGCCATTAATACCAAAAATCAGGCAATTATCAGATCTGCTAGGAAAAATTATAATAAGGCCAAAATTCAAGCAAAGCAAGACTGGGATAACAATCACTGGAATGAACTGTTGGCGGCAAGCAAACATAGGAACTTAACATTGTTCTGGCATATTTTGAAGTGGGGCAAACATCCGAGCATGCAGACTCCCTCTAATAACGTAGCCCCGGACTTATGGGTGGCACATTATGAATCCCAGAGTACGGCCACAAATCAGGCTGAAGCCCCCATTTCTTCGTTTAGTAGGGTTTTGTCGATTTCTCCAAATTTTATATTTGAGGAAGTCGAGGTCATGTCTGCTCTCTCCAAGGTGCCTGCTGGCAGGGCTCCAGGAATCGATACTGTCCCTGCGGACCTTTTTAAATCCGATCTTGGCACTTGGGTGCCCTACATTGCTTGCATGGCCAATGCTATAGCTAAGGGGGCTCCCATTCCAGAATCTTGGAAGGGTGCCGAGATTCTACCGATTTTTAAAAAAGGTGACCGCTCCTGCCCGGGGAATTACCGCCCCATTAGTCTTATTGACTCAATCCAAAAAACATTTGCAAGAATGATCCTGGCAAGGATCCAGTCTTGGATCGAGCAGGACGATATTATCTCCCCTCTGCAGGCCGGCTTCAGGTCCCATATTAGTACCATAGACCAGGCATTCAAATTCCAATTGATTGTCTGGAAGACGGTGTATCTCTGTGGTGGAACAATATATGCAGCATTTGTAGATCTTCAGTCAGCATTTGACCTAGTTAATAGGACCAAACTTTGGGAAGTACTAGCAGTACTTGGGATGCCAGATGATCTTTTAAACCTCATTATTAGACTGCATGAAAACAACTTCGCCCAAATTAGATGGGGTAATCAAGGCCAGGTCACTGAAAGATTCAAAGTAAGTAGGGGTGTCAGGCAAGGGTGCGTCCTTGCGCCTACTCTATTTCTGCTTTTTATTAATAGAGTTGTGCAATATTTTTCCTCCATCTCTACGGACGCCCCCACGGTGGATGGTTCTAAAATACCCCTCCTTATGTTCGCAGATGACACCCTACTCTTATCCCAGACTATGTCCGGGTTACAGACGGCCTTGAATGTGTTTGCCAATTTTTGCTCTGACTTTGACCTTCTAGTCAATGTTTCCAAAACTAAATATATGGTATTCAATAAAGGGAAGCATGTGAAAGGGCATGTGTCCATGAACAACGACACTCTGGAACGAACTAACATCATGACCTATTTGGGGGTAGTATTTGAAAATAAGCTCAGTTGGAGGCCACAAATAGATGTTCTTTCCTTGAAATTTGCTCAACTTTCCGGTTGTTTGGTCAAAGATCAGAGACAGTCACAGACGAAATTGATTGGGCCCCCCATTAAAATTTATAATGCTAGGATAAATTCAGCTATTCTTTATGGTGCCGAACTTTGGGGCTTTGCTGATCTTTCTCCCCTGGTCAAGGCTCAATACAAATATTTAAGAAAACTAACGGCCCTCCCCTGTTCCACCCCTTTGAAACCGCTTTTGTTGGATCTAGGATGTCATTCTTTTGATGACATAGCAAGATTTAAACCCTTGGCTTTCTGGAGGAGACTCTGGACGACTCCGGAATTCGGTCCCTATGCCAGGGCTTTCTTAGATGTCCGCTCTATTTTGGGTTCCGATAATATTATATGGTTCAGGCAGGTCAGATTACTATTGGAATCTATGGGATTAGGATTACTCTGGACTGACCCAGGTGCCAACCCTTTTCCATCTAAGAAAGATTTTAAAAATCTTTACTGGTCAATGGTCTTTCAAAAACAATCGTCCCTGGTTCCTGTAGAGTCTCTGTCCGCCAGGTTTTTTGAATATAAAACAGTTTCTTTTCTTGAAGCCTACTGGGACATTATCTCCAGGCCTAGTGATCGAAAACTTTTCCATCAATTTAGGGTTGGTACTTTACCAACAAAATCATTTACCAAAAAATGGAAGGGAGGGTCCTCTGAGTTTTGCAGCTGGTGCCCAGATTATGTTGATTCAGTAGGGCACATATTTTTTGCTTGCCCGGCTTATACTGCCCCCAGGGCCAAATGGCTTAAACCTATCTGCCGTAATCTGGGTACCAGACAGGGGTTTGCAGCCCTTAGTATTTTGAGATTTGATACCAGCGAATGTGTTGTTGTTGCAGTGGCCAAATTTTTGGGTTGGACATGGATAATTAGGAATAGGAGGCAATAGTTTTTATGTGTAATGCTCTGTCTTTGAATGGCCACCATTGTATCGTGATTTTATGGACTATGTTTTTTTTATATCTGTTTTCTGTATTTTTAATTGTATGTAAGTGTCTTTTATGATGAAATTTTATCGATAATAAAGACAAACGAAACGAAAAAAACGAATAGATCACAATGGAAGGAGTGACCATTTGAAGTTTTTATCAAGAGACAGCATCCTACCATTCAAAAGGTGTGGGAACCAGGAGTTATAACTGAGACTTTTTAAATTCAGATTTATTATAGAATTAGAAACCCTTATGCCTAGAGGTCTGAATATAGAGGAGAATTAAACGTTCATCTTGGTTGATAGGGGTAATAAGCCATTCTCTTGTTGCTTCTGATCTAGTAACAGTTGCTGTTCCCTTCCTTTTCACTGTACTTATGTTCTTATTATCAGTGACTAATGTCTTAATCCTGGCACAGGTACTATTGCCTGGTATAATATAAGGAGACTAGCAAGGTGTCTATAGCATTTGGATATTGGGTATTTTCTCCTTGCCGGCTGGGGCCTTACTATGATAAATTAAGCACAATTGTTTACTGTAGTACACTACAAACAGTCCATTTGTATCCTTTTGTGCATGTGGGCATTGATTTATTCTTTTGATTTTGGAGATGAATTGATAAATGGCATGGTCCAATATGCTCACAGGGTTTGAATTGCTCTTGTCTTATTTGCCAGTCAACTGATGAGGTTGACATGCTGCTCTAACCATGCATTTATACTATGACCAGACAGGTAATATCTTGGATTTGTTATTGCCTGTTGGTGGATGTTTAACTAATTCTGTCCAGACCTTTCCACGATGGTGCTTATTTTTCAGTTGTGAACATGTGAAAGTATATTGATGTTATACTTTACTGGCAGATACTTTGTCTGTTGTTTATTTAGGAATGAAAGGCAGATAGTTTGATGCGATATAAATCATCAGAGTTCCACTAAGGGATCCCATCCATTACTTTGCTCTTCCCTTTTTCCAGATGGCACACGGTACCTCGCAGTGGCGCAGTGGGAATGCTAACTCGCATTGGCTGGGACTTTGATTTACTAATCTTTCATTTGCCCAGTAGATCTAGCTTCAAATATTTTAATTTACCATGTAGTTTTGTGGAACAGCCAAGAGAGTGACCAGCGACAGCAGCCCTTTGGGAGTCATGTTGATACTTTGCTTAGTTTTACTATTTACTACTATTTATGCACTGTTGTTCCGTTTGCGTTGCGTTGCCCACTTTTCTGCCATGCTTAACAATACGCATCTTCTACTTGCAGCTCTGAGTGCACGTGGCTGCTTTTTTCCGCCCATAGCCTATTGTGTATATATATATATATATATATATATATATATATATATATATATATATATATATATATATATATATATATATATATTCACTTAAAAAACCATAGGTTTCACACACGTTATAGTTAGGAATTAGCATTTAAAAAACCTTGCAAATTCACTTAAAAAACCATAGGTTTAGTTGGCTGGACATTTCCCTCGTAAAAAACCATTGAAATTCCCCCGTTATAGTTAGTGCAGGCAACTATAACTCACGCGACCGCAATCCTCTGCTGATGACGTCATATATTACATCACTGTATTTAGGCACCTATTTACCCATGTCTTCTTCCATTAATCTTTAGCTATACATATATTACAAATATTTATTTTTCAGAAAGACACATATGTAATCAGTGATGTATATACATATATATAATATATATATATATATATATATATATATATATATTACCTACTGGCGGTCGCCAGTAGGTAGTTATAGTTAGGACCACGTTTCCATAGGAAATCCGCAACATTCTATTTTGAATAACTTTGGCGCCGGTTGACGAATCCTCGCGAATTTTTCAAAATAGGTGGGGCGCTACGCTCCGCTCCTACCCTGAAAGTCTCGGGGGGATTCGTCAAGCGGGGGCTGAGATAAAAGGGGGGTCCCAAAACGTGTTTTTCCCATGCATTTTTCCATAGGACCTTTAGACACAGCTACAGCCCGAACGGCTGAACAGAATTACTTGAACTTTGGCAGAGAGGTAGCCATAAGGTCAAGGAAGTGCCTTTTGCAGGTCTGGTGTAAATCTGTTCAGTATTTCCTGAGAAAATAGCATTTAAAAGCATATATATATGTGGGCGGAGCCTAACCACACATCTCATCCTGAGATCTGATTGGCTGTCAGCACTTCATCCAAGAAGTTTTGGCAGCCATCTTGGGACCAATATACATGATAGCACCTCATTAAAAAGCATTGCAGTTAATAGAAGGTTTTAAGACTTTAGTTACATTATAAATCATTTGTTGATGGTACCATACTCATTTTAGGAATTGTGGTATGTTCTAAGGTGATTTCACCATGTGAAAAAGCCTTCTGCTGGGATATCATGATTGAGAGAAAAATATTTTCTCATGCTTTTACCACAGAGGTTTGGAAGGTGATCTATAAGCTAAACTGAGAGCTTATTTTCTGTAAATTCACATTATCTTTCTCAGTCATGTGAGAATGAAGTCTGACATTCTCAGTAAAACATGTACATCCAACAAGGGCAGAGACTGTCAGTTGATTCCTTTGTGTTCTACTGCAGCTTCCCAGAGTGTTCCAAAGAACTACTAGAGCGCTAACAGTCCTACCTATGATAAACGTATGGCACACCTGAAGCCATCTTGCTTGGAATAAAGTGGTAACTCTTAAAACATTTAATTTCAAAAGGAACAAAATGAGGGGGTTCATTTTTCCATAAAAAGTATGATTAGTGCTGCAGAAAGAAAAATTAGGGCACATTTTGAGTGACTTCTCAAATCCTCTTCTATTTCATTAAAAAATTCTGACATGCAGACTGAAACATGCACTTTCAATACCAGCAGCAGTTTTCCCTGGTGAGCAGTAGCTTTACTACAGTGATCTAATGAGCAAAAAGAGTGCTAACATTCTGAATTTATGGCAAATGTGTGACACATCTGAATGCCTTCTTGATGGAATCAAAGTAAAAAACTGAAAGTATTTCCTACTGAGGAGACTGCAGTAAATGAGGAAATTAGGAAACTTCATAACAAATAAGTCTCCCAAGATGGCCACCAGAGACAAAAGAGCCCAAATGTAGCCCAAATATCACCCAGATGTAGCCCAAGTATAGCCCAATGACAGAATGTCCCAGAATGTTCTTAAAAACAACTAGAGCGCTTACTGTCTTCATTATGACAAAAGTATGGCACACCTGAAGCCATCTTGATTGGAATAAACTGGTAACACTTAAAACATTTAATTTAAAAAGGAACACAATGAGGGGGTTCATTTTGCCATAGAAATTATCATTAATGCTGAAGAAAGAAAATGAGGGCACATTTTGAGTGACTTCTCAAATCCTCTTCTATTTCATTAAAAAATTCTGACATGCAGACTGAAACATGCACTTTTAATACCAGGAGCAGACTTCCATGGTGAACAGTAGTTTTACTACAGTGATCTAATGAGCAACTAGAGTGCTAACATTCAGAATTTATGGCAAATGTGTGACATATCTGAATACCTTCATGATGGAATCAACGTAAAAAACTGAAAGCATTTCCTACTGAGGAGACTGCAGTACATGAGGAAATTAGGAAACTTCATAACAAATAAATCTCCCAAGATGGCCACCGGAGACAAAAGAGCCCAAATGTAGCCCAAAATCACCCAGATGTAGCCCAAATATAGCCCAATGACAGAAGTGTGCACAACACTTATTATTTAGTGTTTTTGCAGTGTTATATAGTGCAGACTTGTCAGGTATTGGAGTGCTTTACATGAGCATTGGTTACATCACACAAGCACAAATTCATTTTGGTTGTAGACATGGGGAGACTAAGTGATTTGACCAGAATCACAGAATGTCGAGCTGAAGCAGAAACTTCAACCTGGTTCCCCAGTTGCAAAGTCTGCAGTTCTGGAAGTAACACCACATCCTCTTCCCTAAGTGCAACATTTAATCAAGTGGTCAACTGGATAAAAAAACATAAAGATAACAAATAATTTAAAAGTGCTTTGTCGCTATTTGAAAACTCAGACAAAATGTCCTTATTTTAGTCTTTTAGAGCACTAACCATAATTTTGATGCCAATAAGACCCTCTCATATATGTAATTTCTAAAGGAAATGCTCTAGGTATTACAGTTTTGATTACATCAAGATGATGTCAGGCGTTCAACACTTTTGTAATAAATATAGAATGTTAGCAATCTAGTTGTTCATTGGGATACTGTTGAGAGGCAAAGGCCAGGGGCACGGACTCTGAAAATTGAAGGCAGGTAGGAGAGTGCAAAGGCAACAATTTAACCACACTGAGCAGGCAGGAAGGGCCGTGGAAGCACAACAGACTATGGAGGGCAGTGGAAAGGGGGGCAGGGGCAACAAACCAACAATACAGGACTTGCAAGAGAGGCTGTTGGAGGGAAGATCTATTACGGGTCAAGGAAGCTAGAGGCGGTCCCCAGAGCCCCGGGAGCCACCACAGAACTGAGCAGGAGAGTGAGTCAGGGACAAAAGGGGCACCTTAATTTGAGCCGGGGTGCCTAGGAACGCTTGCTCCAAAAATGAAGAAAACAGACATATGAGACATGGAATTGGTGGCAGAATACAATGGCAGTTTAATGAGAAGATACAACTTCAAAGAAACCGCAGAATAGAGACATAAAGTACAAAATACAGAATCCAGATAATCATACAGCTGTCATGATATTCTCTGTATCTCAATTAATGTACTGACAGAGAGAGAGAGAAAACACATCTATAAATGCATCATGAGAAACAAGTTACACCAAGGAAAATGTTACCTAGGAACACTCACGTTTACTCTTAGAGCAAGCATTCCTGCAATTACAATACAAAATCTTTTAAATGCAAAAGTAAAGAGAACAATGGTTAAACATAACATGACATTTCATATAGGTAAAATAGAATAAGATACTTCAAGCAAAGCAGAGCAAGACATTTTAAGCAAAGGAAGACAAGAGCTCCCAGCTCTTGGGGAAGACCTGCACAGCCTGTTAACCTACATACAGACGGCGAGGTAGTCCGTCGATATCTGTGGGTGCTCCCTTTTTATATCATTTTGTGGGCTCCTTTGCACGCTACATCTACCTACGTATGCTACCCAAAAGCTTCGTCTGCAGATTTTACCAGACATTTCGTCATTTACCCACTTAATGCTGACAATGCACTGGGTGAAAAGGTCAGTCTCTCAGGCCAATCGCTTATCGTAAGTTCCATAGAGCAAGCAGAAAATAATGGGTATTGTACGGGAATTCAATATATTCATGTACAAAATCTCCTCAGTTCTCCGAACTTGACGCTCTGCGGTTGCCACTTCCTTAAAAGCGGGAAACCTGCCCAGGAAGCAAGTACCAGTCCAGGATGCAGCCTACTGTATGTCGACAGCTTCAGTGGGATGTTGAACTTTGATACCGAGCACGGAGCACTCGGGTAGGGTGGGGGCTACTAGTTTGGAGCAGAAGGCCTCGCAGACCTGCCTTCAGACTGCTATACACTAAAATTGCAGAGCTATGGTCAATTTAACAAAGAGGCCTACATATTGAACAGAAGGGCCTACACAGGGCTTTTATGCTGGCTGAGTGGTAAGGATGTCTCAGGATAATTATATAGCAACACAGGACCCGCTGGTCAATTTAATACGGCCTACAAATGCGGCTGGCAGGGCAAGGACAAGGGTCTCATACTTCAGGTGTGGACAGAACGGGCCAGGGGCCCCCTGTGATACAAAATCTACCCTCCTTCAAGGCTGTGGCAATGTAATAGACCATTGTGGGCAGAAGGAAGAGGCAATGGTAGTACAACCATACATGCCAACAGACCCGATTCAGCCAGGAAACGTCCAATGTTTTTAAGCTCAAATGGGCTTTATTTGATCTGTCTCCTGTCTACAATATCCTCTTTTTCAATGTAACTCAAAGGGGAAAATCAATACCCCAGTTTTTTTTCAAAATCTCCCTCTTACCAAGTTCAAAATGTTCGCAAGTATGGTACATTGGATCATGGAAGGAAATGGGATAGGGACATGGACTTGGATAACAGAGGACAAGAGGGACATGGAGAGGTGCACCAAACTGACCCTGCAGGGCAGGCATCAGGGTTTGCAGCAGCACAATACACCACACAGGGCATGCAGGACGGGAGTGCAGCACAACAATCCATAGAAAGCAAGAGGGAGGGGACAGGACCATGCACATGGACAACAGAGAACAGAGGGGCAAGAGGCAATGGTAGCTAGCTGACCATAATGGACAGACAGGAGAGAAAGCTGCAGCATTACAGACCATAAAGGGCAGGAGGGACGGATCAGGGGCATTACAATGGAACAGACAAGCCAGGAGGGAGGGAGTAGGGGTCTTCACATGTAAACAGAGGGCTGGGGGCAAGGGGGCAGGGCAGGAGCAGCAAGATAGCCATGGAGGTCAGGCAGGATGGGCACTAGAAGCAAGACACACCATGAAGAGCAACAGTGAGACTGTGATGGCATACACACAGACCATGGAGGGAAGGTGGGAGGGGGTCAGGGGCAGCTAACTGACCACACAGGGAAGGTGGGAGGGGCCATGGCAGCACAGAAGACCAATGGCTATGATGGGCAAGAAGGAGGGTGCAGGGGCATGCACAAAGGACGATGGAGGATAGAAGGGAGGGTCAGGACCTGTGCACAGACAAGAAAGTTCAGGGGAAGGGACCTCACAACAGACCACACGGGGCAGGCAGGAGGAGCAGTTGCAGCACAACAGACCAGGGAGGGCAGAAGGGTGTGGCAGTACAATGGACCATGTAGGACAGGAGGAAGAGGATAGGGGCATGGCATGTGGACAGGCAGGGTGGAGGTGGCAGGGACAGGTTACAGTCATCTGACAATGCTAGGCAGGTGGGAGGGGAGTGGCAGCTCAACAGAACACTCAGAGTAGATAGGAGTGGCAGGTCCATGGGACATGGTGGGCAAAAAGGATGGAGCAGGGGCATGCACAAAGACATCGGAGGGCAGGGGGAAGGAGAATAGGGGCAGCAAGCTAAGCACAGAGTTTAAGCAGGAGGTCAATGATGGGGCATAGAATTGGGCAATGGAGGGCAGGAGGAGTGGACTGGTACATCACACTAAATTGAGGGCAGTGGCAGCACATCAGACCATGCATGGCAGGAGGGAGGAGGCTATTCCATGGATTCACACAACAGAGGATAGGGAGGAGGGGGATGGGGCAGCAAGCTAACTGTTCAGAGAAGGCGGGTATTAGGAACTTTATTGTTTTTAAAACATTGAGTCTGTGCGAACTACTTAAAAAATGAACAAGTATGCAGCATAATCTCACTTTTATTCAGGAAGAAGAGGACGTTTGTGACTGTGACTCTGGGCTCACTTGGCAGAAACACCCCCTGACCCTCCACCCCCTATCGCAAAATGTAATGCCCGTGAAAAGGGTAGGTGAACACAGTGTTATATAGAACATAGTCCTGAGAGCACGATTGAAAATGAAAACTAGATATAGTGTATGGTATAAACTATGCACCAAAAAGTGTGATATAAGATGAACCGGGCGTGAAATATAATATGCAATACATTGTGCGCAATGACAGATTCATTGGAGAGTGCGAGATAGCACAGGCACTAGCGCGTGCTATGCGATATGCGCCTTGGAGTGTAATATGCACAGGGCAGTGTTGTGTAACCTAACTAGTCTCTAAAGTTGTAATATAAAATATGTGCTGGGGAGTGTAACGTTGCATATGCACTGTGACACAGATATGGATCGCAGATTGTAATATGTATGGCATAGCACTGTGCGTTATAACATAGGCATCGAGGAAGGCACGTTAGATGGGGCAATATAACCCGTGCGAAGACAAGTGTGGCATGACATATTCACGGGGTGGTGTTACAGTGCACATGGGCTAGAGAGTGTCATAGCATATGCACTAGCTAGTGGAATACAACACAGAGGTGTGTGGCACTCGGCAGGCAATGGTGGGTGTAACACAGCATTGGGCTCTGTCAGGTGCGCGCTGTGACTCTCAAGTGATGTTCGTCCCCTTTCCAGAGAGTAAAATAAAAAGTATTACACATCCGGCAGTGGATGTGTGTTTTATTAACCGTGAGGGGGGTTTCTTGCATAGTTTTGGTCGAATTTTTGTCGAATCCCCTTTGAATGGCTTGGTGTGCATGTGTATTAAATATGCCCGTCAATAGCTACCCATGTTTGTATAAATAAACGACAAGGGTGTCTACCGGGATTAGGCACGGTAGGGCATCAGACATGTCAGAGCTTCACTAGTAGTGTAAATACATTCCACGTGGATTCATTGCATGCATAGTCGCCTTTTAATGAATATCCCGCAAATCGTCATGGTGATAGGTACGTATGGTTTGTCCAGCATGTCCTAGGTGTGTCTATAAATAAATATTTTTTTAAAATAATAAAAAACAGTGCCCGGCCCTAGGGATTGGGGTCAAAAAAATATAATTAGGAGACAGGCCCTGGGGGATGGGGTCATCAGGGCCAATAAATTAGAATAAGAAGGGGAACCACACAGCCCCCCTTCTTAAAAAATTAAAATAAATAAAAGACTGGCATCGTGCCGGAGGCCATGCCCCCTCCGTGCAGCACTCTGCAAACGCGCCCCCAACAGGCATCTCCAGTATGCGCCAGGGAGCTGCGCTGCAGACAGGTGTTCTGAGGCCAAGCCCCTTTTTACACCTCTCTGCAACGCAGCTCTGTGGCGCTTACTGGAGGTACCTAGTGGTCTAGTTTGACCCTAGGGACCCTTAGGATTCAAGGGGACTTAATCTCTCAACTTAGAACAGCCACAGGGCGCGTTTACACAGTGGTGAAGGGAGGGGACGGGGCCTGAGGTGACGTGTGCAAACACGCACTATGGCACGTTTTAAATTGGGGATATAATTTCCCTTCAATACTGAGGGCCCCTGGGGGCTAACTAGCCCACCAAGTGCTTCCAGTAAGCGCCACTGAGCTGCATTGCAAGGAGGTGGTCCAGGCCGTGCCACTTTTTACACCTCTCTGCATTACAGCTCTGTGGCATTTACTGGAGGTACCTAGTGGGCTAGTTGGACCCTAGGGACCCTCAGGATTCAAATGAGCTTAATCTCCCAACTAAAAATGGACACAGGGCGTGTTTACACAGTGGTGAAGGGAGGGGACGGGGCCTGAGTTAACGTGTGCAAAAACGCCCTGTGGCCTGTTTTAAGAGGTAGTTTTAATCCCCATGCCCTATTATATACTAGGGGCTTACAGAGGAGGTCATGCTAATCACAGGGGGACCCCAACGCATAATGTTCCCTAGTGTATGTAGGTGTTTTCACTGTATTCTAAGTGTCTTTTAACATAGCACTGGCTCTAGGACTGGCTAGTCAGACTCAGTTACCACCAGTATCCGTCTGAAAAAGTTGAGGGTACGGGATGATTTTGCAACAAGGCTTCTTTATGCTCTTCTTTTTGTTCTTTCTGCACGTTATCCTTCTTCCTGCACTTATCTTCGTATTTGAGGACTTCTGTTGCTTCTTTCTGCACTTCTTTTGTTTCTTTCTGTGCATTTTTTCTTCTTTCTTCACATGTCCTATCTCTGTAGGCATAGTTAGAAATTAGCATTTAAAAAACCTTTGAAATTCACAGAAAAAACCATAGGTTTCAGGCACGTTATAGTTAGGAATTATCATTTAAAAAACCTCAGAAATTCACAGAAAAAACCATAGGTTTCAGGGGTGTTATAGTTAGCTGGACTTTTCACTTGTACAAAACCATTGAAATTCCCCCGTTATAGTTAGTTCAGCTAACTATAACTCGCGCGCCCGCAATGCACTGCTGATGACGTGACATATTACATCACTCATGACATGGTCAGTGACATCACTCATGACATCACTGATGACATCTCAAATGACATCACTGATGACATCATCCTTGTGATAGAGTGGCAGACCTCCTCTCACCCTAATATAACCTTTGATACACACATTCAAAAATAGAGACTAAAATTTTCAAAACAATGGACATACCAATACCAGTTACAACAACCTCTTCAGTAATTCTAAGATCCACATACACATCCACTCATTCACCAACAGTCCTATACAGTCACTCATACATGTACTCACTCATCATATGTACTCATGCACCTATACATCCTGTTACACAATGCCACTCATCCATAGAGTTACTCACACACATAGTCACTCATGCTAATAAAGAATCAAACATACATTTACTTGCATATACAGTTATACACACACCACCACACTTACTTCTACGGAAACTTACACATACTTAGTCTTTTAAACAATCACTTATAGAAACACATATTTATTCATACAGGAACTCTTTCAATCTCTCACTCTCACATATACTCACATATATACACCAATAGTCACATATACTAGTTTAAAACATATGTAGTTACTCATAAAGACACTATTGAGACAGTCATTCACTCACTAACACACCCATACACACACTCATCCACCCATACAGTCCTGCACACATGCTGTGTTCAACACATACAAACAGTGAGTCACTCATTCATGCACCTATGCACTACGTAATACCCCCCACCGAACCATGCAGACACTCAGACTGATACTCAAAAAACCAACTAATAACCTATATAGACACCCATGTAGCTACTCACCAACCCATGCAGCCACTTATACACAAAGTGAGAGACTGATACAGATATTTACATATTTAAACATTACTCACTAAGCCATGTATTCACTATGATACACTTAATCAGTCAGTTACACAATCAATTTTTCAAAAACAAATCATCCATTTAGACACTTATATACCCATTTATTCTTCCATCGACCTTGAGATATACATATATAAAACATATTTAATTTTCAGAAAAACACACATTCACTGGATGATGTCATCAGTGATGTCATCAGTGATGTCATTTGAGATGTCATCAGTGATATCATGAGTGATGTCACTGACCATGTCATGAGTGATGTAATATGTGACGTCATCAGCAGTTCATTGCGGGCGCGCGAGTTATAGTTAGCTGAACTAACTATAACGGGGGAATTTCAATGGTTTTGTACAAGTGAAAAGTCCAGCTAACTATAACACCCCTGAAACCTATGGTTTTTTCTGTGAATTTCTGAGGTTTTTTAAATGATAATTCCTAACTATAACGTGCCTGAAACCTATGGTTTTTTCTGTGAATATATATATATATATATATAGAGAGAGAGAGAGAGAGAGATATATAGATAGATAGATAGATAGATAGATAGATAGATAGATAGATAGATAGATAGATAGATAGATAGATAGATAGATAGATAGATGCATTTTATATAACGATAAAATAACCACAAATTGGGGTGCTTCAGAACTCTCTCTGCTTCATTACCATGTTCAGAAGTACACACATTGCAAGTACAGCTAAACTTTTCATCGCTAGCCTGGTGCATGACAAAGAACCACTAAGTATTGCAGTAAATATTGTCTCTTTACAGAACTGCAATAAATGTTGTTTGCATTTGAAATTATAATAACCATGATTTCTGTAGTGTTCTACCATAAATATCGTCCCTGTGGTACTGCTCAGTAAACGCAGTTACCGTTCCAGGATTCCTAAATACAGCTGTTGAGTCAAGTAATAAACGCAGGCATAATTACACTTTTGTCTCCAAAAATTAATATCCCTCTGGGCAATAAAGAGTGTCTTAGGAATCTATAAACTCGACTGTGAAATTAAATACAAAATGGATTTATGTACAATAGTTTCATTCAAGTATTAACACGCGCTCATGCATTAAGTAATGGTACAGAGGCAGGCTCAGATTTACAAACGTTTGTGCAAATATGTGGACTGGTAATCGCCTGGTGTCCCCCACTCCAGCAGTAATAATTTGGGGGGAACTATGTATCAGTTCACTAATTAATAGTGAATACCTACTCCTTCAAGTTTTTCATATTTTTCAGCCGTGTTTTCGGCTCCTTGAAGGGGGTGAACTGTTTTGCAAAAGACTCTCGACCGATCTTGGAATCCCGATTAGGGTGTTAATTTCAGCCGCCTTCCCCATCGTGAGTTACCGGATACTCATAATGAATCAAGGGCTAGATTTTCTATACACTGGTTGAAAAACACTGGTTACATTTTTTCAGAGAAGCCCAAAGTTTGGCGAATGGGTTACCACCTCCTTTGAGGTGTCGATAAAATTTCGATTTTTTTGCTACCAGATTGGGTTTGCAGAACATTGATGCATAGCACACCGATTCGGTATTTGGAAGGGATGCCTACAACATGGCCCTTCCAACTACTGAATCAATACCAATTCATAGCAGACTTAGCAATTCAGATACACTTTCCCGAATCGCTAAATGCATGTTGTACATAGGGAAATAGGGTGTTAGCATTCGCAAACCCTTTGATTTACACATTGGGAGGATTTACAAATGGTAAAAGCTTTTGTACATCTGGCCCGAATGTGCTGGTTGTGTTTGCTCATACAGCTCAGAAGTCCAGAAAGGGCATAATGTCTGGTATCTATGGCCATTCCTGTGTTGCTGCTTGCAGACTCTGTGGACTAGTTTACAACCTCTGTGATTTAGTTCATGTAATTACTAATACTTTAGAAGAGGGCAGGTTTCTAGGCTTTGATAGCTTCCGAAGCTGCACATTTGAGCATGTTATCATGTCCAGATATCAGAAATACTGCAGTTTTCAAATAATATGTCACTTTCCTGTGCCACCCCAGTTTGGACCCAGTCATATGCAGCCCAGACTGCCATTCCAGGTCCTCCCTGGACCGGAAACAAGCCTCCTGGGACCGGTTTCGGGGTTTCGCCCCTCATCAGCCAGGCTAGCTTGAATCCAGTGGCACAGCTAGCAAGGGACCCAAGGAGCAGAATGATTCAGTGGAGGGTTTTGTCCTCTCCCCACCCTGGGCCTAGTGCAACAGAGGGGCTGCCTCGAACTGTTGGAGCAATTTGCCTCTCATTTCTCCCTTACTCTAGGTCCCACTACATGGTGTACCCGTGATATTGATACCGGGGACAGTACGCCTGTGAATCCTACAGCCGATCTGAAAAGGTGAGAGCCAGAATGAAGAAATAGGTTTCTAAAATGAAATGCTGGAGCTTGGGGTCATAGAGTCCAGTAGTGCTGGTCCCCAAGGCTGCCCCTCCAGGTACCATCCCTGAACTTCTGTGTGGATTATTGAGAGCTCAGTGCAGTCACCAAGACTGACGCGCACCCCACCCCCTGGCGTGATGAGCTCATAGATCGTTTGAAAGCTGTTAATTACCTCAGCATGTTTGACTTAGCATCTGGGTACTGACAGATAGCGTTGACCGAGGGCGCCAAACAGAGGTCTGCTCTCTCTCTAGCCTAGAAGGCCACTTCCAGATCTGGATGATTCCCTTCAGGTTGAAGAACGCCCCTGCCACCTTCCAGAGGTTGGTCAACCAGGTCCTGGCTCAATTGGAGAACTTCATTGTCTCCTACCTAGATGACTTTGCGGTCTTTAGTTCTTGCTGGGAGGATTACCTGTGCCATCTCAGGTAAGCGCTTTAGGCTTTGCGGAGAGGAAGCATAACTATCAAGGCCAGTAAGTGCCAGACAGGAAAGAGTTCATTGGTCTACTTGGAACACCAAGTGGGAGGAGGCAAGGTGGGATGTATGTCGTTACAACGCACACTTTTACAACGCATGCACTTACAACGCATTTTTTACAACGCATACTACCTTTACAACGCATACCATTACAACGCATAATATTAAATTGCATTTAAGGTAAGTATTAGATAGTATAGGGGTAAAAATTACTATTCTAACTCCAGGGGGTGCAACAGTAGGGTAAGTGTTGGATAGTATAGGGGTAAAAATTACTATATTATGCGTTGTAATGGTATGTGTTGTAATGGTAGTATGCGTTGTAATGGAATGCGTTGTAAAGGTAGTTTTTAAAAATGCGTTGTAGTGTCATGCGTTGTAATGTCATGCGTTGTAATGGATTGTGCGCTGTAAAAAATGCGTTGTAAGTGTAGTGCGTTGTAAAAGTTGCGTTGTAAAGGTTGTTCCCCGGCAAGGTGCAGCCCCTCCAAGCCAAAATCCAAACCTTTCTGGCTTTGGAACTCCCCAAGACCCAGACAGAGGTGAGGGTCTTCCTATGCCTCAACGGTTACTACAAGAGATTTGTCAAGCAATATGCATCATTGTTGCCCCCTTGACTGTCCCACTTGGTGCTCACTTCCAGGTTTAAACTGACTACAGATCCCGCAGGGGATAATGCAGATAAGGGGCGGGAAACCCAAACAGTTGAGGTGCTCCATCTCCCTACAGGGGATGGACTTGCAGAGGAAAACAGCACTGGAGCAGAGAATGGCAGAGCTGATGGTCTCTCAAAGTTTTTGTGCCTTAGTGATGAGAACGCCAAGGAAGTTGAGGCCGGATGTTCGACCAGTTTTTGCATGCACAAATGGGTTTGCGAACCTGTTTGTGCATGCAAAAACCTATTGGGCCATGTACATAGTCTATTTAGCGAGTCACAATTTTTTTGCAACTCTCTAAATACGTTTTGCGACTCGCTATTTGGAAGGGGTATACCCTTCCAAATAGCGAGTCTCAAAACCATGTATAAATGTTTTGTGACCACAATTGCGGTCGCAAAACATTCCCAATTACCACCTACTTCAAGTAGGTGGTAATGCATTCTCAAATGGGAAGGGGTCCCCAGGGGACCCCTTCTCCTTTGCTAATGCATGCAAATGTATTTTTTAAGAGCAGGCGGTGGTCCTAGGGACCACTGCCTGCCCTTCAAAACTGAAACGAAAATGTAAATCTTTTTATTTTTAAATGCCTCCTGTTTTCCTTTAAGGAAAACGGGCTGCATTTAAAAAAAACTGCTTTATTTAAAAGCAGACCCAGACATAGTGGTCTACTGGGCCCAGCAGGCCACCATCCCTGGGAGGGCTGGCATTCCCAACGGGCCTGCAAATTGTGAGAGGCTCATTAATATTAATGAGCCTCGCAATTTGCAATCCCAGTGGGAATCGCAAACAGTGTCAAACACACTGTTGTGCATTTCATTTAGCGCCTCGCAATTTGCGACTCGCTATGTGTCGCAAATTGCGAGGCGCTAAATGAAATGGTCGTACATTTGGCCCTTGGTTAGTTCTCCCCGTTTCCAGCTGGGGAGAGGGGACACTTGTTCGACCATGCATCCTTGGAGTGGTTTTCCCTTAACTTTTTGCCTTCAACCCTCCTGTTTTGCTGACTTTGTATTTTCTAGATTGAGGACTGTGCATTTTAGGACTGCTAATGAGTGCTAAAGTGGTTGTGCTCTTTCCTTAAAACATGGTAGAATTAGCTTACACCCAATTGACCTATTTAATTTACTTGTTAGTCACTAGTAAAGTGGTACTACACGTGTCCAGGGCCTGGTAATTGAATGCTGGTAGTGATCTTGCAACACTGATTCTGCCACCCACTTAGTCCTTGCAGCCTGCAAACAATTTAAAACTGCCTTGTCGACCAGGCAAAATAAGCCGTTTGCCAGGCCTAAACTTTCCATTTTAATACATATGTCACCCCCAGAGTAGGCCCCGAATAGCAAAAAAGGCATGGTGCATAGTATTTAAAAAGTAGAACATGTATGTTTAAGTTTTATATTCCAGAGGGTTGAGTACAGATTAATTTGGGTTTCTCCTCCTTCAGCCACCAGTCCAATTTATTTCACAGTAGTAATGTTCATGTACTACATAATGCAGTTCACAAATTTTCGGCTGGAGATCTCTGCCTCCGCCTTTAACATCTTTTCTGTGCAGACATTTTGGTCATGGTGGCGGACATAGCCACACACCTACCTGTACATTTTTGTAATAAATGTGGGAGAGACCAGGGGGAGGGCTGGGAAAAGGGAAGTATTTACTCAATAATAGTTGGGGTTCATGGAAATTTAAGGAGGGCATTGGGAGGAACATGCTCATACAAAACAAACATCAACAAAAAAGTAATATCATTGCAATTCACAAAATACACTCCTAAATGTACTACAGCTAAAAGTGTCTGAAAAGGCTTCGATGTACATAGCCCAGGCTTGGAATAAGTATCAAGCATGGCAAAGCACTGGTACAGCAACACTGTTCCATAGGAAACAGTAGAAGCAGGAATTAAAACATCCCATAGGAATTATTGTTAATTTGATTAAAATGAGTTGACATATAAAATTATATAGTTTTTTTTCCAAATTTAGAAGTTATAAAAGAATAACATTGTAATGCTATGTCATGCTAATTTGTATAGCACACGAATCACCTGTGAGGGTTTACAGGCGCTTGAGCAGGTGTGTAGGTGAGTGTCCCCTCAGAGTAATTCCAAAAGCCAGGATGATGAGTGCCTGTTTGATGGTCCGTCTAGTCTTCTGTGGCAGCCACTTGAAGATGTTTTGGAGCATACATATGATGAGGAAGCAGGCAGTGCTCACTCCGTTTTCTTGTGCTGTCATGTTGAGCTTGTTGTACAAAATAAACCCCAGATTCTTGGCGTGGTCCCTGGGTGTTGTTGGTCCTAACTCCGTCAGCCACCAAGTGGCATTCATGAGGAGGTCTTGTTATGAAGACCAGTACTTTTGTCTTGCGGATTTGGGTTTCAAGCAGTTGGTACTCATCCATTCTGCTACCTTGGTCATGCAGTTGCTGAATTCGGTTCTGGTGGTGGTTGTCTTGTCTGTCAGGGAGAGACTGAGTTGTGTGTCATCAGCATAAAAGATGATATTGATACCCTGGGATCGGATGATGTCGTGACAGGTGTCATATAGACGTTGATCAAGGGGAGGCAGAGGGATGGTCCCTGGGGGACTCCACAGATCAGATACTTGGTCTCTGATTTGATTTGTAATTTATTTTCAGAAACATAAAATATACTTAGATTAATTAAATATATAACTTGTAACCAAACGTACTGCAAATTAAATTACACTAAAAAGAGATAATGAGGGAGAGTATTTAAAAACAATATTTAAAACTAAATATTTTAAATACATTACCATATGTAAATTATTTTATTATTGATTACTCATTTTATTTTCAGTGTTAATGTGCTGTAATATTTTAATCTTTTTTCAATAATAAACTTTTTTTGTGTTATTGTACTTTCCCATAGGAAGATCTCCACCCCGCCGTAGACATGTAAGTGTACACCTAGATGTAAATCTCCACTCCGAAATGGTGAATAGCAGTAGCCTATCTAGAACTACATGTGAATACATTTATACATGTATATTTAGCACTGTGATTTGGCACCTGTTTTTGGACTCATCTTGCTATCCACCTTCCATAAAGTAACACTGGCAGCAGTGATTTATGGTTTTAGGTAGGGGAGGGACATTAGGGCCCTGGGGCTTAACATACACACTTGACAGTAGTGACTAGTACTTCCTGCTATAGAAGGACAGGGAGTGAGACGGGCAGATTATTAGTAGTCTCAGACATGCTAAACAATGGACAATGTGGGTGAAGATAAGCACCCCAGAAGAGAAGAACCAGTACAAAATAGATGATTTCGAAGATAGTGAAGGGTTAATAGGCAGAGCTAGCTCTGTGTCTTTTCTTTGTGCAATCAATCACACTCTCAGAGCCGCCAAGCAGGGAAGAAGGAATGACCAGAGATGTTAAAACTTTGATTCTTGGGCCTTATCAAAGAATTTGAAATAGTTGTGGTTGCAAGATGATTCTTACAGAAGGACTCAACGAAGGCCACTGAGTGCGTTTGTGAATGAGTGTTCGCTTGTGTCCAAAGCTGAAGGGCATTCACTCTATGATATCGATCACAGCTTTTGAATTTTCACCTCCCAACTCAGTGCTTTGATTTTTAAATCTCATTCTTCACTGGGATTACTCTGGCTCTCCAATGGTTTGAGCTAAAAGTGGCGGATCCTGTTTTGGCTACAAAAAGCTAATACTCTTTCCTCCAAGCTTTGCAAACTCCTTTCATGGTGTAAATTATATCTCAGACAAGTAATGGAAAGTGAAATAAATCATAGCAGCAAAGCCCAGTGTAAGGCTTGGCTTGTGTGTTGGCAGCATCAGATTTATGTCTTTCGTAAATCCTCACCAGGCGTTGCTACAAAGATTTTATCTCTCTTATAAGTAAAGATGCAGTATAAATAGACCTACATAAGGTGCAATGTGCTGTCGGTCCCACCTCTTGTACTGAATAGGGATTTGCTTAACTGCAAATCTGAAATGTTCCAGCCTCTTTCTCAGCTGCGATTTTCTTCTCTCAGACTTTAGATAGTTAGGGTCCAGAGGTATTCCCCATGGTCTGTGCCTGGGAAAACATATGTATTCCGAACAGTCCTCACCACTTGATGTTCTACATAACCCTCTGAATAAGAGCCAGGCAGATATAGGCCACAAATTACTTATCAATGTTTGGGTCAGTCTTTCTCTACCCCCAGGTTTTCATAAAGACTAGTAGGAGGAAGATCCTTAGAAATTTGTATTTGAGTGAAAGTAAACATGATCAGTACATGGTCTTGTCACTACATCTCCTTGTAGCCTGATTTAACAAAACATACATGCAATATCAATTGCATATTCAACCCCATATGTGGCATGAACAAGAACAAATTTCAAGTAGAGCTGCAGTACAAAGTAGGAAAAATCTTCATACAAAGTATCCTCTGGACTGAGTGGAATAAAACTCTCACCTAAAAATTTTGGATTAGTTCCTTCAGCTCAAGTTGAGGGTATCAGTGTTCTCCTATGTTTTGCACCAATCTCATTTTCTACGTGATCACTCTGGCTTGCTATGGCTATGTTATACAGATTGTGTATCACTGTAGACTCTGAGTAGCTGTGTCAGCAGTGGAATAATAGAAATTTGGCATAGAACATTGTCAGGGTGTGGAGGAATCACGTGACAACAATTGCCGGGTACTTAGATTTATTGGTACTGTAATCCAGGCAGGTAAACAACAAACAAAGGGGCATATTATCAAGAATGTGTGATAATCATCGCAAAAGTAACTTAATGCAACCTACAACATCGCAGTCTATCGCTAGAAATTTACGCCGTGTTAAACGGGCATTCACAACACGGCGGTACCATGCGATAGACACCAGATAACGCATCAAATGCCGCGTTAAAATCACCGCCACACCGCAAAAATGCGAAACGCAAACCCAAAAAAAGCTGCGATGAGGCCAATCGCGATACAAAAATCAGCGAAAACTATCCACAGGCCTGCAAATCCCACACGTCTGGCAGGAAAATGCACTATAAAAGCAGAACAAGAAAAACACACCAGAAACAATCTAAAGTGTGCAGCATCATGGATGCACCCTGACCCAGCGCAGAGGCCAACGCGAACCCCACAGACCACCAGCAAGGTACAATGGGATCGGGGAAGGCCAGGAAGAAGAGGGAGAGGAAGACGGGGTGCAGTCCGCAGCAAAACCTGATCAGCGTCACAGAGGTGACAAAACACCACCATCAACTGACCCACAAGAAGACCACCTGGAATGCAGTCGGAGTGCTGAGGAGGCCAATCAAGGAGGCCAAGAGGCGCTGGCATGATGTGGCAACCTAAATCAGGCACAAACCCACCAAAAACAGGAAGGCTGCAACGGCGACAGGAGGTGGCAGTCCTACGCCACAGGAGGAGTTGGAGGAAAGCTAGGCCACAGTCATCAGTGTGGAGATGGTGCAAGGAGTAGGAAGTACGGACACAGCCTGAGAGGACCGGACACAACATCAACAGGGTGAGTATCGACCAGGGACTGGGGGAACGGGGGGAGATGGGCACAGTGGCACACATGCCCAACCACGAGTAGCACACTGAACACCCACAATTACCCTGGATCATGTCCTGGATCCCCTTGGCACACTGAAGCACACACACATAGCAAGAACAGCTGACGACAACGTGGTACAATGTGCAAAGCCGACACTGCAGAACAGAGGACGCAACTGGCTCAGCACACGCACAGAAACATGCCTACTACATCTGACAGAGCAGGAAACTGTGCAATGGAAAACTACGCATACGACCTCACATCCGTCATGTAGTCCAAATGTACACTGTCCCACAGCAGTACTCAGCACCTCCCAAACAGTCACAATGTACATTGTCAAACAGTCTGCATGTAAACCAGAACAATGCGCCAACATACATGTCAACACAATGTCAACATGCATCTCCCCTTCACATTGCAGAGGGGCACACGACACCTCCAGCAGAGCACAGAAGATAACACATCTGTGATGCCGGAGAAGACCACCACACCTTCGACACCGACGTCCTACAACAGCCCATGGATATCCCATGCAACCCACCACCAGGACCTGGGCAGCCAAGCTACTCAGAGGAGAACACAGAGCCTGCAACAGACCATACAGCAGGAAGCACCCAGAAGCACAGCTGGCTCACGACACTTCACCCACTCACCCACCCAACCACGGCACCCCAATGCCATGTGTCAGCACGCCAAAAGGAGGTGGCCGAACAGGTGTGGGTGGGGTCCGAACCCATGGAAGGCAAACTAGATCACATACGTTGGTGTCTATTACCCTTCAGAGACCACCTACACCCCACAAAGGAGACCCACGCTGCCATAGACACATGGAGATGCAAATTCACAGTACAGAACCATGCCCAAGGTCACACAAATAGCAGTCACACACCCACGTTGACTCTGCGTACGTTGGCCCAGGCCACTCCCCTTACAAATTGAGTGGGAGACAAAGCTACATGTCCAAGCTCTAACCCTCTGCCTGCGGTGACATGTCTACGTCCGCTGTACACAGCACAATGCAATGTCGTAGGGCCCAGGGCCCACATGCATACAATAAAGACCACAGGGACACATGCATATATCATGTTCAACTGGCTACGGGCACGTGCGCCCGGCCCCTTTTTTGGCAGGGCCACATGTACAGTGATGCCTGTGCTGGATGTGTGTGGGGTGGGTATAAGCCAGCCCGCACGGAGTGCTTGGTGCTGGCAACAAATTGAACAGTGGACACAAGTGCAACGGAAACTGAAAACACCTGCATAACAGAGTCAACTGCTAAGCAACATGGAGGGAGCCGGAGAAAGTCCAGAGGGCACCCAACATGCAAACAGAAGTGTCCGTGAGTTGCAGTGCACTGTGGTTGGGACACTAGATATGAGCGCGCTCATGTGAAGAAAATGTCTCGGATTGTGCCCCTTTGAAATAGTCCTGATGCAGATGCAGTGGGGTGTGTAAGACCTGTATCATCTTCCTTATCAATGTCCCAGGTCTCCCACACTGCTTGAGATGACATTGCTGCGCAACCTCTCCACAGTACAAAACTCAATCAGTAACAGACAATGGCTAGTGGTGCACTGAGTCAGTGGCACCTGAAGTGCTGAGCAGGGTATCAGGCCGATGATGACATCCACAATAGGTGTGAGCAACTTCATAAGTCTGTCAGGACCACCGTTTCGACTCTGGCAGATCCCGGTTGGAGGTGGTCCTTGCGGTGGTGGCATGTGCATCCTGCGGTAATGCGACATTCGGGCCGGTCAGGACTCGATTTGATGTGTGGGCTCTGGTGGGCCGCAGTTGAGGCCGGAGGCTGCGGACAGTGCAGGGCCACAGGCACATGGCGTTGATGACCCCAAGACCATCACCTCAGAGTCCATCCAATATCTCAGAAGAATGTGTCCCAGACCTGACCAGCACAGAGTTACTGGCCCCGGATGCACTGCGGCCGGCAGAGGCACCCAGCCATGGGACGATGACTTGCGGTGCAGTCAGATGGGCCATGCGACCTAAGCGGGTCCTCATCATTGTCCGAGGTGTATGTTGCGTAGGATTGCAGGGGACAATGGAAGCTGACCTCCAGGGCATGATGCAGAGGGTGGAAGCTGTCCAGAAGCAGCAAATGGAGGAGTGGAATGCCACGGTATCGTTTTCACCACAAAGTCAGTATCACCGACATGATGGTGACGACAACCCCAAGTACATGGACTCAGTCGCCACCAAAGTCCAACCAGAAGTGTCCATGGGTCTCGGGGGACAGACTTAATGGCACCGGGGCTGAAAGGGGATGCAGTCTGCGATGAGGCCTGTACAATGACATCAAGTCAGCCATAAATAAATCAAGGCTGAATTCAAAATTGTGTGTGACCTACTTGACAGCAGTGTAGGCCGGAGGCAGCGGGCAGCAAGGGCTAGACGTGTTTCAGCAAGCCCCTCCTGGAACTCTAACACATGACGTTGAGATGACATTTGGGGGTGACTTGTGGTTGACGGAGGCAAAAGCACCAGAGCCGAGCGGGTATTCAGTCAGCGACGATGACGTGTCCTGCCTGGTACGTACTGGAGAGGATTGGCGTGAAGCCTGCTAGACCGCAGTGTAGGCCCACGGCGTAGTCATCTTGGACCCAGAGCCACGTGTGGTTGGGAGGCCAGGCACATACTTGGTGTCACCACATCGAAGGGAGTACAGTGAAATAAACTCTTCGTTAATGTGCCTACTCGGATAATGTATGATCAAGACTCAGTCCCAAATGTGTGACCTACTCACCTGTAGTGTGGGCTGGAGGCAGCGGTTTAGCAGTGAAGTAGAATCTTCATTGTTGTGCATACACGGGCAATGTATGATCAAGACTCAGTTCCAAATGTGTGACCTACTTATCCGTAGTGTAGGCGAGAAGCAGTAGTCAGCAGGGGACAACAGACATGTGTCATGAGCATGCCATGCACAGAGTTGGTGGCACCACGTCAAAGGGAGTACACTGATGTAAAATCTGCAATGAACATATATACTCTGCCATCGTGTAATCAAGACTCAGTTCCAAATGTGTGACTTACTTGACCGTAGTGTAGGCCGGAGGCAGCAGTAGAGTACGTCAACGAGAAAGGACTAAAGCGGGCCTGTGTTGTGGAGGCCTTGATGGTCTGAGGAGGCTGCCAAGGTCGCGTGCCTCAGGCTTGGAGCTTGCGCCGGCATGTAGTGGGCCCTCCTTGACACACACCGGTGTCGGCAGGTGAACAGTGTGGCCTGGCTGCGCAGGGGAGGGCCTGATGGGTTCAGGGTCCAGCGGGCTGGGGTACAGCAGGCGCACAGGATCGCAGGCAAATCCACTCACGAGGACAGCGTTGGCCTCGTGGCAGGGTGAGATGCGCCGCCCTGGCAGAGACATTGGGCATTCCGGAAGACGACCACGCCCAGGGCCACGTGCTTTATATTCACACCCCTGCGCTGGCGTGGTGTACGCCGGGCCATCCCACTCCACTCACGCTTACGGGGGGAACGTAACAGGCAACATTTTCGCGAGCTTCCCTGGCTGGGGTGACATGGTTGCGTCCACTGTCCACTACAATCCATACACCAGCGTTGTATGTAGCCATAGATATGGGTGTGTTCTGCATACTGCAGTCTGTCCAGCACATCTCCGCCACTCTTGGCATTGTGTGCTTTCCCAATCATAGTTCTCCTGCCTTCTTCACACAGGCCTGGTTCCCACCTCTCCCCTAATTACGCTATTGTGTGGCTGAGGTGCCATGCCGTTGATGGTTAATGTTCACGGCTTGCCTAGGTTACCATAGTAAGTTGTTCTGTCGTGTCTGGTGGGTGGGCATGTTGTTTTGCATGTTGTATGTGATTTTGTGACATGTGCATTGCCAGAGTTGTGAGTTGCATGGTTGTGGAGTTGAGGTGTGTGGGGTGTTCATTTGGGTCTTGCCAAGGGGCTGTGCATTTCCCTTTGTGCCATCCTCGGAGCGCGGGTTGAAGTTGGACTGTTGAAGGATGATGGAATCATGCACACTGGCAGGGTAGTTGGCGACGACATTGGTGGAGATTCCCCTGCGTTCGTATGTTGCCTGCGCATTGATGTGAGAAGTGTGCTTTCGGTTGTGGTGATTGTGTGCTGTGTCACCAGGGGGCACAGGTATGACATGTGTGCTGTGGATTGCCTCCAACATGTGCATGCATCCAGCTAAGGCGTATGGTCCTTGCTTGGTCTCCAGCGGATCCTGCGCATTGTGTTGGACGTATAGGGACTGGGGTACCAGGCTGATGGTGATGTCCAGGACAGGTGTGAGGGACTTGGATGTGGCTGGCTGTAAGACTCCTCCAACTCTGGCGGGTGTTGGTTGGGGGGGTGCCAGAGGCCAACAGGTGCAGCACAGTCAGCAGCTTTGTGTGAGGTGGGATGTTGGTTGTCCGCTGTGTTGGTGCAGTCAGCCTGTTGGGCGATGATGGTCAGGATGCGTAGGATGGTTGTCCTTTTGGGCCTGTAGTGGGCCATTGCCATTGTCAGGTGTTGGGTCTGTGAGGCTGGTGCGTTTCCTGGGGGTCCACTGTCTTTGTCTGCGCTGCCTCTGTAGTGGTCTGGGGGAGAGGGGTCCTGGGTGTTGTTGCCCTCTTGGGGCTCAGGGATGCATGTTTTGTGGCTCCATGGCATCTGTTGTTCTTCAGGTGTGGCTCTGGGCTGGGCTCTCTTTTGTGGTGCAGGTTGTAGTCCGACTTTGCAACAGGTCGGAGCAGGTGTAAGTTTCCTGGTGCTAATGCACCTCATCGCATGTTTTGTGGACTTATCGCTGATATGGCTGGTTGTTGAGAATGTTGAGTGGTGTTGTCGCAGCTTTTGGCAAGGGAACGCCTACACTGCATCTCATTAGCGATAGTTGCCGGGGTCATCATTGGCAATGTTTTTTGCGGCTGCTATCGCCGGAAAACTGGTGATATGGGCTGTTTGCACCAGCTTGTGAATGGGGTGGTACGTTTATTGCAAATTTGGCTGCGTTAAGGTGCCGATAACTCGGCGATAGCTCCTTGAAAATATGGCCCCAAGTCTAAACGTTTCTTCAGGGGAATTAACTTCTTCTCCTTAAAGTCTTCTTTTTCATCCAGATGCTTTTGTCTATGTGGCTCAGCAATACGGGAAGGCACCAAAAAGAACAAGGAAAGGAAAATAACACCAGTGCAGTGCACCGATACCGTGAAATGGGAGAGGGAGTGAGGGAAATGTCATCATCTAGTTCTTGTCTCTTCCCTACTGCTCAGCTGGAATGTGTGATGACCTCATAGAATGTTTGGGTGCTTGTGTGTGTGTGGAGCGTCAGTTGGTGAATGCAGGGTGAGCAGCAGGGAGGCTGCTCCTGGTAGATCTACGCTTCATCTTCTTATACCCTTCTACTCATCTATCCTGGGACCAAGCTACAATAAAGATATCCTGTTTACACACCCGGCTTGTGTATTTTCCATTTACAACAATTTGGCGACGATCTTGAAGAACCTACGCGTTGAGTAAGGCAGGCCCTGTACAAAAGAACTAAGGAACCAAGACATTGAAACCTTGAAGAAACGCCCTGGTCAGCCCCACCAGTGTCCTTTACCATCTGGACAGCCTACAGCCTGGGCACTTCACCTTCTACTACCGGTCTGCAAACAGTTACTGTGGAGATTACTGCCATCCTGCCACCTTGGAAGTGTGGCTCCTGCCCTGCTGTCCTTACTACAGTCGTGAGACAGGCTACTGATTTGGATTGGCAGAAGTAACTGGTGCTTGGGAATTGGCATTAGTGACCTGTTCTGGGGAAAACCCGCACCCCTGTGAGGCGTTACCCTTGGAAAAAAATAGGCAGAGGCTGGTGGTTTAAGCCTGTGGAGAGAGGCTACTGAAGTGAATGCTGAGGATACTGAGGGGAATATTCACAAGAACATGTGCTAAACATCACCCAAAAATGTTAACGCAACTTTACACATCGCAGCCTATCGTGGTAAAATAACCCCGTGTCAACGTGGAATTCACAATAAGGCGGCCCCATGCGAAAGTTTGCCGAAACCGCGGCCAATGCCCGAGATACAACCACCTCGACGGAGATAGAAACACAAACCACAACGCGAAAAAACCTGTGATGGGCCAAACCAAAATCAGCAAATCAGCACTAAGCAGCGCCAGGCCTGCAACACACACCTGGCAGGTGGGAAAAATCACCATAAAAGTAGAAAAAACACCCAAACACAAACTTACCAACACCCAAGCACCATGGAGGCAGCTGGAGCAGGCGCAGAGGACGAGAGCAATCCCACAAGCACCCCGGACAACCAGCCCGGGATCTCAGTGACAGGGAAGGGCAAGGACAAGAAGACTAGGAAGACGAAGTTAAGTCCGCAGGCGGACAGGATCATAGTCACGGAGGTGATGGAACACCATCAACAACTGTTTGTTGTTAGAAGGCGACCTCAGAGGGGCCCGGAGGGGGGCCCTGACTGCCCTGAGACCCACCCTCGAAGTATCGTAGCCGGGCACTGGCGGGAGACTCCTCAGGGGAGGAACCTCGCTTCTAGGATCGTACACTCGGCACCACACGACAGAGAGACACCACACGAGGAGTTCTTAAGAGCAAATCTTTATCAGATCGAGTGGTAGGATCTTTATGATCAGCAAGGCAAAATATATACAAGTAGAGCACGGGCTCACAAGGTCTTGGAGGGGGGTTAGGAGGTAGCGGGACAGTCTTTGGGGTTAGGAATCAAATGCAGGAGCGTACCCGGCGCACAGCTCACAATCCTCGAGCTGGGGGATACGCTTGTCGTCGTGGGGTCCGGTGGGACTACGAGAGTCTGTGGGAGCTGCGAGTCACTCAGCAGGGTTCAAGCACAAGTTCGGAGGTCTTACGATCTTCAGGGAGCCGCGAGTCACTCAGCAGGGCTCAAGCACAAGTTCGGAGGTCTTACGATCTTCAGGGAGCCGCGAGTCACTCAGCAGGGCTCAAGCACAAGTTCGGAGGTCTTACGTTCTTCAGGGAGCCGCGAGTCACTCAGCAGGGCTCAAGCACAAGTTCGGAGGTCTTACGATCTTCAGGGAGCCGCGAGTCACTCAGCAGGGCTCAGGTGTTTCCAAGGCGAATCTGCCGGACAGTCCCAGAGCACCCCTTGTTATAGGGCGACTCCTGTTTGATGTCCGAAGTCTGTGCAGGCAGGCGTCTTGTCACCTGGGGGGTCACTTGTTGGGGTTTCCTGCCATTGTCCTTTGATCCTTCCAGGGCCGGGTCGGGAGGAGTCCCAGACACCCAGCAGGCGTGGAGCCAGCCCTCGGGGAGGCCGGCAGGTCGATCGAAACCCACCTTCCCAGGGAAGCGCAGAGGTGTGATAGAAACTGCTCCTCCCTCTCTCATCCCAGGGGGAGCGCGATGTTCTCCAGCCGGATTGGCGCCTCTAGGCCAGGGTCGCGCTGGGGCTGGGCGGCCATCTTGTTGCATGAAGTGGGCACGTGGGCCCGGTGTGGCCGAAAGGAGGAAGGCCACGGACGGGAAGTCCGGGTTGGGTGCGTGTGAGTTCGGGTGGGAAGAATCGGCTAGGCCGTGGGTTTGGGGGCTGGTGTGAGGTGCAGGGGTCAGGTCTAGCTATGTTACGAGGACCGGGTCTAACATTCGTCATCTCCAACGTGTCATTGGGCACAAAAATGGAATATGGCGGGACATTGTGGACAAGGTGAATGCCGTCGGAGAGCACAAGAGGACAATGGACGAGGTCAAGAGGCGATGGAATGACATCAAGCGAAAGACCAAGGAGAAACTCACAGCCAACCAGAAGGCAGCAATGAAGCCTGGAGGTGGGGGCTCAGTGCCACAGCTCGTGCTGGATGACATGGAGGAGCTGGTGTTGACAGTCATCAGTGTGGATACTGTGGCAGGAGTCAGGGGACCGGACACTGCTCGACAGGACACAACACAACCGCAACAGGGTGAGTGACCACCAGGTACTGGGGGGACGGGTGGAGATGGCCACGATAGCACACATGCACAATCAATCAGAGCACAGTACATACCCTCGATGACCCTGGGTCATCGCCCAGATCTATAGACTGTCACAATGTACAATGTACAATGACATGCTGTCGGAATTTCAACATGTACCATGCGGCTACATACATGTGGACACATTGCAAAACACCATCTCCCCTTCACATTTCAGGGCCACCGTCAACACCCCCTTTAGAGCAGTCCCAGCCACTCTTCACTGATGACGAGGACAACCCCAGCATCAACGCACAAGCCCTCCTAGACATCATTGACATCATCCGTGACTCACCTCCAGGATCACGGCTGCCCAGCTGCATTGAGGTGACCCCACCCACCACCCAAACCACCCAGCAGGAGGCACCCACGGCCCGGCAGTCTCCAAGACCCCCAGGAACAACACACAGCCTTCCAACACCGTGTGCTGGAGGGCCAGAGGGAGATGGCTGAGCAGGTGCAGGTGGGGTTCGACCTCATGGCTACCAAACTGGATGACATCCATGGGTGTCTAGGCCCGCTCCATGGTCTCCAACGAGCCCTGACTGACATCACTGGAGTCATGACACCTGTCCGCTCAGAGGGGCTCCAGTGATACCAGCCGTGAGCTGGCACACATGCAGAGGCTCATGGAGGACATGGTGCGGATGGAGGCGGAAAGGATGGCAGGCACCGCTGCACTCCAGCGAAATGTAGCTGGGATCTATCATGCCCTGCAGATCCTAATCATGGCATTGCTGCCACAAGGTGTGGCGATGATGAATGCTACTGCCCCCACACCATCCACATCTCCACCCCCTGGTGTGCCATTGCCTCACAGTGTGGCAGACGTATCCACTCCGGCACCTGATGTGTCAGTTGCAAACAGTGCCTCAGCTAGTACTGCAACACCGACAGGTGGGGCAGAGCACACATCCGGGGATGAAGACGTGGATGGGTATGTGATCAGAAGGAGGCACTAGCATTTATTTCCGCCACCTGGCCTGTTTCTGCTTGGTGCCGCACATTGCCCCTTGAACTTCCACTGACCCCCGATACACTCCGATGCACTCACCTTGGACAGTGACATGGACTGCCATATCCTGTTTGATGACCAATGACACAGCGAGCAGACTGCGGACTGTACCCTTCCTCTCCCGCAGTACTTGTCATCCCCGGATTGACTCTGGCTGGCCCTCCACGGGCCCATATTTTGTAAAATACACTCCAGCTGCAAGAATGCACTGGATGTGCAATAAACATCCCGTAATGCACTGCTGTGTTATGTCTTTCATCATTCATGTACGAATGTGTGGATGAATGTAGGGACGGTGATTTCCCTTGCGTCAATGATGCTCATCCTGTGGGATGCCAGTCAGAGGGTTCTACATTGCATATTGTGTTCCGGGTGCCGCGGACACTACAACAGGGAGACACGCATCAGTCACTTCCATGTCCGGACATGGACTGAACCACGCCCAGAGCCCACAAGTCATTGTTGCAAGCCCTGCACTGGTCCGGCGTACGGCAGGCCAGACCACTCCGCTCATGCTCCGAGGGGGGCCCTCATCGCTACCCGTCGCAGGCGTACTCGCTGGTGGTGTGCAGGTCAATGGTCTAGTTGTCAGCATGTCACAGTCACTCCCTGAGGGCAGGTTTGCACACATACCACACCCATCCCGCACAGGCGTCACAGGCCATGTGAATCCGCCAATATAAGGGGCCGACGACGTCACATTCCCCTCTGTCAGTGGTAACTGGATGACGGACGCTCCACGGTTCTCAATCATAAAGGGCCCATGAGTTGTTGCGCACAGGGTTAGTGGCACCTGAGGCCTTGCGGCCGTCACAGGCCTACCACCACATGGCGCTGACTGGAGTTGCACAGGGTTAGTGGCACCCGGAGCTTTGCGGCTGGCAAAGGCACCCCGCCACAGGACGGTGACTTTGGGTGCACTGAGGTAGGGGCACCTTAAGTGCTGAGCGGGTGTGCAGCCTGCGATGATGCCCCGTCCCGGCGGTCCGGACAGCTCAGGTTTTGTGTGCCCTGCTGGACCGCAGTGTAGGCCAGAGTCAGCGGGCAGCGCGGGCCTACCACCACGTGGCCTCGCTTCCGGGATCACAGAGTTAGTGGCACCTTTTGGGCTGAGCGGGTGTGCAGCCTGCGATGAGTGCGGGTGCACTGGTATGTCCTCTGCCATGGAGTAATCAAGACCCAGCACCAAATGTGAGACTTGGTGGCCTGCGGAGCAGGGCTGCATGATGTGGAGGGTGCCATCTCCGTGGGCCCCGGGCTTGTGGCTTGCAGCGACACGTAGTGGGACCTCTTGTCTGCACGTCGGTGGCGGAAGGTGAGCAGTGAGGCCTGGGTGTGCATGGGTGGGCATGCTCCGATGGGCGGCGGGAGGGGCTAGTGTGCCTTTGCCTGGGTGTGCATGGGCGGGCAGGCGATGTTGTCTTGTGCAATTGTGTGTACTGTGCCAATCATGTATCTGGACTCTGTTTCAGATGACGGGTCTGTCTCAGATGTGTGACCTGGTGAACTGCAATACATACCAGCAAGTGGTTGGAGACACACCGATGGCATCAGGTGAGCAGTGTGGCCTGGGTGCGCAGGGGTGGCACTCTCTCTCTCTCTCTCCCCCTCTCTTCTCTCTCTCTCTCTTGCCCTCTCTTCTTCTCTCTCTCTCTCTCTCCCCCTCTCTTCTTATCTCTCTCTCTCCCTCTCTTCCTCTCTCTATGTCCTATGATGTGCGCAGGACACACCTTCTCATCATGATTTTTGTATTGCAGGCTGTGACCTAAGGATTGTCCCGAGGGGAGCCGCCATGTGTCTTCATTTCAGTTCAGTGTTCATTTTAATAAAGTTTCATTTGTTACTTCGAAAGTGAATGTGTGATGCTCATTTTTATGACGACACATGCATGTCACCAGTTGTTATTGTGCGACATCATGCATATTATTTTGCACATGTTTAGGTGTAGCTGATGTGGCATGTCTTTGGTCGGAGGGGCTGCCAGGAAGGGGGGTCCTGGGTGTGGGGGCGGCGGGTGTTGTTGCTCTTTCGGCCCTTTGGGCTGCATGTTCAGTTGCCCGGGTGCATCTGTTGTTCTTCAGGTGTGGCTCTGGGCTGGGCTCCCTTTTGTGGTGCAGGCTGTCATCCGACTTTGCACCAGGTCAGAGCAGCTGTTATTTTCCTGCTGCTAACGCGCCTTATGGCCTGTTTTGTGTTCTTATTGCAGATCTGGCTGGTCGTTGAGAAAGTTGTGGAGTGGTGTTGTTGCGGGTTTTGGCCCGGGAACACCTACTCTGCATCTCATTAGCGATAGTTGCGGGGGTCATCTGTGGCGATGTTTTTTGTGGCTGCTATCGTGGGTAAACTGGTGCTGTGGGATGTTCACACCAGCTTGTGATTGGGGCAATACGTTTATCGCTACTTTGGCTGTGATAAAGTGCCATTGACTCGGCGATAGATCCTTGTGAATATGCCCCTGAATTGTTTACTCCTCGGCACTCCAGAGGAAAGGGAGCTACGCGTTGTGGGGAAAATCGGCACCGCACACATACTTCAGTAAGAGACTACTAGCGCGGTATTATTCACTAACTGTGAGTACTTTCTTTTGCCAATTTTGTTGCCCTAAGTGGTTACGGTTGCACCATGGCAGTTGAACCGTTGTCACCCATTCAAACTTGTCACGAGCTGTGCACTGCCTGCGTATACAGGATAGAGTGCATGTAGAATTACCTGATTCCAGTTCTTCTGGCATGTCTCCATTTGATCTTCCTGACGTCTGCTGCCTGGCAAGGTTTCCTGCTGTTATGGACGTTTGGGGAGCACCAACGTGCCGAGAGACACCCGGTGCAGCGAACGCTGCATGCCGCCATCTTGCATTTAGTGCTTTACTCCAAAATTATTCACTGTTTCCAGCCTTGTACACCCCTTGCACCTTTTTGCCAACTGCGTTGCAAATTAAGTTGAGTGAACGGAGAAATGTTCCACTCGACTGAAGGTGGTGTCCTTGTGAGATAAGAAGGTGCTGCTTTTCTGCATGCCATATAGGATTTGAGCCATATAGACTTTGAAGGCATGATTTGTTCCTTTAAGACGAGGTTGCACACTTGGCTGAAAAGAAGAAAAATCCTTTGGGTCTTCTATACCGTGGTGGATTTTCGAACTGTGTGTTTTACTTCACTTAAATGGTGGAGTTGCTATAACTCTTCGTTGTCAGTGACGATCGGCCAGAACACACTGAAGAGTCTCTGGTGTCTTGTCTTCCCTACATCGTATTGGATGCCGCAGTTTTGTGTGGAGACCTTAGGTTAGATATCGCTCACCGGAGTGAAAGACTTTCTTTTGGTTTTTTTATTACTAAATATTGTTTTGTGGGGGGAGGAGTGTACCCTTTCATGTGGACCTTTTGGGGTATTACGTGGGATTGTGGGGCGGTTAGGGCCCCAGTGCTGGTTCTTCACTTTTGTGTTAGGTTGTGGGGGCGGTTGGTGCCCCTATTTAGTTTTCGAGGGTGATGTTCACCCTATGGTGTACCCTGGTATGGGGAGGTTGTGTGGGTTGTTGGTTCCCAGTTTTTATTTTGGGAGGTCTGTTTTTATGTAGATTGTAGTTTTCTAGAGTAACAGATACCCTACGGTGTACCCTGGTATAGGGAGGTTGTATGGGTTGTTAGTACCCTGTTGTTTAGGGTGACGTATACCCTACAAGGTACCTTACTATGGGGAAGTCAGTTGTTGTGTTGGCGTTTTATGCCCTGTGGTGTACCCTGGTATGGGGAGGTTGTACCCTGCCATGGGGAGGTCAGTTTTCTAGGGTGACATTCACCCTATGGTGTACCCTGATATGGGGAGGTTGAGTATGGTGTACCCTGCTATGTACACCTATTCCAGTTACAGTTTAATTTTCAAGCAAAGAGTGTACCCATTTTTGGGGAGGTTGTGGGAGCGGTTAGTGCTCCTTTTTTATGTTAAATGTAGGTTGTGGGGGCAGTCAGCGCCCCAGTCATATTCTCAAACATAGAGTGTACCCTTTCATTGGGGAGGTTGTGGAGCCAGTTAATGGTCAATTTGAGTTTTCTAGAGTGACGCATGATCTACGGTGTACCCTTTAATGGGAAGGTTAATGTTACTTTTCTTTAAGTTGTGGGGGCAGTTAGCGCCCCAGTCTTGTTTTCAAGTAAAGAGTGTACCCATCGTCATGGAGGTTGTGGGAGCAGTGAGTGTCCCTAAGTCATGCCCTTGCAATTTTTTTTTTGTTCTTCCCCAAGGGAGGGGGATGGGGCATGCATGCATTCATATCGTATGCTCTGGTATTGTGTATGTACATTTCATTTGTATATACTCTAGAATGTTTCTTCTTTCTTTCCTTCTGGTGTCTTCATAATGATAGTCTCACGCTGACGTTTATTCTCTTGTACTTCTGATGTATCGTGCATAATGACATTTCCACCATTGCACTCCTTTGCTGTTTTAGTTCCCTAAGGAAAGAGGATGTGTCATAAACTAGTTCTTGTTTCTTCCCTACTGCTCAGCTGGAATGTGTGATGACCTCATAGAATGTTTAGGTGCTTGTGTGTGCGTGGAGCGTCAGTTGGTGAATGCAGGCTGAGCAGCAGGGAGGCTGCTCCTGGTGGGGCTACGCTCCATCTTCTTCTACCCTTCTACTCATCTATTCTGGAACCAAGCTACAATAAAGATATCCTGTTTATACACCTGGCTTGTGTATTTTCCATTTAGAACAGGAAACAACACCCATTCAAGTCAGAATACAGGGTGTAGTGTATCAGGAGACCGCCACCGTGAGGGTTAGAGTAAAATCGAAAAGAAAACAACACTCTTGGGTTTTCCAAGGAAGACCTACATGTTTCCTTTTTCCCCACCCAGGGACGTTACTTCCGCCCGCCTCCCGATTCCCAGGAGACGTGCATGTACCTGTGCAAGCCACGTTCCTCCAGGAATGCAGCTGGGCGCCTCGTCGTGTCATTAGCCTCCTGGCTCTCCTCCGCGGGGCTTGTAGCTGGGACCCGTTTTCTCCGGCTCCTCTTCGGTTCCGCTCTGCCCTCTGGTTCATATCTGCGTCGCTTCCCATGGGGCTCCATGAACTTCCTCCTTCGGGTACTCACCGCTCTCACCTTTGCCTTCTGCTTCTTCTTCACTCCCCGGGGTGCCATAACCCCACCTCCAAAAGGCGTAGCTTGTCTCTCCTTCTTCTTCCGGGGTTTGAAATTTAAAGAGCCCGCAGTATTGTTTCTCTGGATCGTCCCCGGCGTATTGGACATCTAAAGGACTCGGAGGCTGAAAGGGAAAGAGAGGTGTGGCCCAGTGAGGCGGAGTCTCGGCTTCGTCCATGGGATCGGGATCTAAGTGAGCCAGATCCTGACATACATTATATTGATTAAATATTTACTGCTCCCCATTTAAAAATGTGGGAATTAAATGGCATCAACTCCTGCTCTAGTTGAATTGCTATTTGCATTTCCACATTAGGGGCACAAATGTAAATCCAAGCTCAGAAAAGAAAACTAGATCAGAATAAACAGTTGTAAGAAGAAAGCAGTCTTCACCAGCTGTTGGAATCCCAAATGATCTTCTGTTTCCCTAAATTCTTCTATGAACCTCCCTACATCCTCTAACCATATGAAAGATAGGTACTAATATATAGGCTTTATCTTGGGACCTAAAGCCACTGATATACTTTTGCGTATACTGTAAATTATAGATTTAAGAATGTAGAATTCTTGAAACTCATTGTGTTCCAAGACGCCAGTTTAGAATATAAAGACTATAAAGAAAACTGTGTGAGGCAAATCTTGGGCCTTATTTATGAGGCCTTGCGACAGTTTTGCGCTTCCGTTGCGTCACTTTTTGTGACGCATCGGCAAAGTAAAACATGCCTCATGTTGCGCCCTAATTTACAAAGTGACGCATCCAAGCAGATGCGTCACTTTGTAAACTCCTGCGCTACATTATACCTGCATCAGCTATAATGTATGCAGGGTGGGCGTTACCAAGTAAGTAAGCCTCGTAGAAGTGACGCAGTGAAATCGACGAGATTTCCCTGCGCCACTTCTAGGGTGCAAATGCGTCAATATCTTACGCCTGCCTCACAGCAGGCGTAAGACTGACGCAGGCCCTTTCACATGGGGCTAATCCCATGTAAAAGTACACATTGCTGGAGTTTCGTCACTTTTGTGACACACTCCAGCTATGCGTCACTTTTGCGCCTGCAGATACGTCAGAAATACTGACTTATCTGTAACTACTTGCGACAGGATGCGTCATACAGTAAATATGACGCATCCATTATGTCGCATGGAGGGCGCACTGAGAAGTGACGCATCACTGCTTTCACGCAGCGATGCGTCACCTCTCATAAATGAGGCCCCTTGTCTCTACTGTTTGATATGCTGACAGACTCTAGTCTGCTTCAGAAGGAAATTAATTTCTTACAATTACATGCATAAGCTTCCATTACCAAGGGAGTTCTGCTCCTTGATCTTATTAGATCTATCAGCCACTTTTGGCACAGCATCACATTCTATTGTCATTAGCAGAATATTCAAGTTGTTTTTAAACTACCTCTCAAGTGGTTTCTCTCCTTTTTGTCTTCTTGGATACAATCTGTCTCTGTATCTTCTTTCAATATGACATGTCTTCTCTCTCAGGGGCTACAAAAGTCTCTTCTCTCAGCCCCACTTTATATAACATCATTATCACCCTACTGGCGACTCTGTGTAGCATCCTCCCTATCCTGTGTACATGCAAATGATCGCACCACACGCGGTATTACACATCTTTATTCCTCAGTGTGTATCATTAACTGAAAATTCTACATCAGGAATTCATTCACCACACCCCAGCACTTATTTCACTGTTCTACGGAGTCTTTCAGAAATCAAAAGGGCCCCCGTCATCTCTAACTCACAAGACACTACAACTTCCCCTTTGTTAAATAAAAAGTACAAATAATACATATTTACATCACAACTCTTCAAAAATTGATTTTGATGCTCAAATCAATTGCCCAGATCTTGTCATGTGAAGCTGAAGAGATACAGGAGAAGCGTCCATTCTCAGGTAGATAAGTCAGGTAGATAAGTCTCACTTCTGACATCAGGAGAATGTCGAGGTAGGTGCTTGAAATGTGAAGAATCTTGCGTAATGTATCTTTTAGGATGTTGAGCAGTCACCATGTGTCCTTTACTAGTTATAACCCTCAATGTGTCAGCAATAAAAGCAGCATCAAACTTGCATTTCCGTTTCTACCTAACAATGAATCAGTCTATTCTTTTCAACACAGAGCTCCAAACACAGCTGCATCTATCTGCATAGGTCTTCCTTTTGCGTTTCTGAGATGAATCAGCAGTGCGAAGTTTATCAATTTCAATCGATCTTTCAGTGGTCCATTGTGGAAATTTGGTTCCTATGGCAGTCCCAACAATTAAGGAGGCAGGGCTTTCACCAGTGGTTGAATGGGGAGTTGACCTGTAGGCATGAAGCGTACATTGAAGAACTGATTTGAGTTCAAGCTTTTCAAGTGCAGTGGGCTGGATGGTCTTCTTGAGGGTGCTCATAGATCTCTCGACAACACCATTCGTATGTGGCCAGAGAGGTGTGCTTTTCTGATCCTTGACATTTAGATCAGTAAGAAAATCTTTAAATTCTAGAATATTGAAAGGCGGGACATAGTCGATTTTAATATCGAAAGAACACCTCATGTTGCAAAAATACTTTTTGATCTCTCAATGACTCTGTCATGAGTAATTGACGACAGATCTTTCACAAGGGAAAATGTGAATATTCATCAACAATTATTAGTAGATGATGTCCATTGTCAAAGGGTCCAACGAAATCAATTGCAATCTTCTCCCATGCATGCTTTGGAAGATTGTACATGTTTAAAGGATGTGGGGTTGTTTTGGATGACAAGCAGTTGCACAAATGATATGCCTTTAACTCTTTCTAACTTTTTTATCAAGACAGGGGAACCACACTCAGTCCCGAAGAGTTAGTCTAGTAGCAGCAACTCCATGACGTCACTCATGGGCCAGGTCAATGACTTGTTGTCTCAGACTCTCAGGTATGGCAATTATAGACCCTCGTAAAATGTTGCCTTCTGTGGTAACTGAAAGTTATTCCTGCACATTTTTGAATGTTGATTATTGAAGGTCATCATGAAGAGGTGTAGTATGCTTTCACCATGATTGCTGTATAATAATGTCTTTGAGTATTAGCTTATCTCTGTCAGTGTTCATGGCAGCAATGGTTTGTTCCACCTATATGGCAGCAGGGGTACTAGATTTCACGATGTAGCTAACATAAGCATCATCCGCTTTAGAAGTGGTGCCATATCACGGTATTGGTACCCATGAGAAGTAGTCAGCAGGGTTTTGATCTTTTCCTGGATGATGCACAATTGTACAATCATACTCCTGAAGTCACAACCCCCACCTCACAATGCGAGGCGGCATTATGACTTTACGATTGATGAAAATGCTGGTCGGTGACAACCGTGAAATGCTGTTCGCCATAAATTGGCAGGGTATGCTCAGACGTGAGTCCCTTGCTCACTTTGCCACTGGATTCAAGCAAACCTGGCTGAAGACGGCAGAAATGCCAGAAACCGGTCCTAGGAAGCTTGTTTCTGGTCCAGGGAAGGCATGGCTTGGCAGTTCGGGCTGGACTGTTCCCATGAGGCACAGGGCCAGATCTCTTGACGGGGTGTGAGTGTTTGATTGGGTCTGATGCTCTGTCCATCACCACCCCCTTTTGTACAACCGTGAAATGCTTTCCAAACAGGAACACATGAAAATGCTCTGAAGCCCACACAACAGCGAGGCTTTCTTTTTCAAGTTGTGAATTGGCACATTCTATCAAGGACAAATTCCAACTACCATAAGCCACAATGTGTTTAGGAGCAATGGGATGTCCAGTGGATTGGGCACGGATGGCACCCAACCTCACTGGGCTTGTATCAATAACACCCTCCGTCTGCAATTTCGGTGGCGTTCTCAATTGCATGGTTGGTTTTCCTGAAGCTTTGTTCACATTCATGTGACCATCGAAATGGAGCTTTTCATTTTGTTAAGTCTCTCAATGGGGCACTTACAGTGGTAATGTAACGTATATACCTTGAACAGTAACTGGCCATACCAAGGACAGATCACAGCATGGTTACATCTTGTGAGCGAGGAGTGAATGAGAATGCTTGTACTTTGTTTGGATCTGGAGTCATTACTCCATCAGAAAAGATATGACCAAAGAGCTTCAGTTTGGTTTTATGAAAATCACACTTTGCCGCATTTAAAGTGAGACCTGCATCGGCAAGTATACAACACACTAGTGTAAAAGTTGGACCATGTTCCTTTCATGTGGCCCCAAAAATTTGCATGTCATCACTGTAATTGGAAGCATTTGCGACTGGCTGTACTATGCGACAAATGACATCCCAAAAGAGTTCTGCAGCTGATGACACTCAGAAACTTGGACTTTCATATCCAAATAAACTAACATGAGTTGTAAAGGTAGTAATCTATCTGCAATTTTCTTCTTGCTCGAGTTGGTGATACCGTTTGTTCAAATCAAGGCGGGAAAAGACTTTAGCTCCCTTCAGCTGCGTAATCATGTCAGCAAGGTGCGAACCTGGGTGTTGTTCTCTTTCAACCTCCTTGTTTACTTGGCACATATCAACGCAGATGCACATGGCTTCTCCACTATACTTCTTCGCCACTACCTATGTGGGTGATACCGATGGCATCAGGCCAGGGGATCGCTAAGTGATGTCATGCTTTAATAGTGTCTCAAGTTCTTTTTCAACAGCCTCTTATAAATGAAATGCAATTCAACAATGTTGTTAAGCAACAGGACAGATGTCCTCATTTATGTGAAGTTGCACTTTAATTTTCTTAAGTCTTCTTAGTCCATGAAACAAGGATGGAAAGTGATTCACTATCTCATGATAAGCATTGACATTGTAGTTTACAGAAATCAGCCCGATGTCAGCAGCAGTGCTGTCAGCAACAGTGCTGAAACTGAGTAAACAGCTACTCGATGAAGTGCCTGGCAGAACCTAAATTGGTGCTTGTACTTTCGTCTTTTTATGCTTCACATTTCCTATAAATGAACCATGGCTTTGCATGGCGTCGTAGCAGCCCATGTATGCACTTTGGTTTTTGACTGAGTTAAATGGAGCACTGGAGTCAATTCATTGTAATTTTCTGCTGGCATAATGTTTACCGCGGTGCCACTGTCTATGAAAAAAGGTATGGAGCACCCATTCACTTTCAGTGTGATTTTGACTGTGTCCAAATGAATTTCGCATTTTCACTTGTCAACCTAGCTTCAACTTTAATTCTTCTTTGCGATAAGCTTATCCTACATGTACTTGTCAACCAGTCGTCAACATAGACATCGCATGCCTTTCTTCCTCATTGTCGCTTGGCAATGACAGTGACAAACGTTTAGATGAGGAATTTATGACAATCAACGTCACTCAATTTCTATTTGCCTTAACTGATGTTGCCATGGCCTTGTGGGCTTGGTTGGAATGTCTCTGAAATGTGGCATCCATTTTTATTTTCTTGCCATGACGCACTTGATCTTTACTCCATTTTGTTTTCTCAACGTGATGCACTTGATATTTCCCTCACTTTGCAAACCATTACCAAATTGTTCTCTTTCCCGCAGTCTTTGCATATCTGTCCAATACAGGACATTTAACTTCATGTGGGAAGGAAAATCCACATCAAAAACAGAGCTTCTATTTCTTTGGCGACATTACTTTATGGCCTTCTACCTTGTGTGTTCGACTTACTTTTCACACTCAGTACTGATTCATTTTGGGCCATTTTGGCATTCATTTTAGCTGCTTGTCTGGCAGCTCTTTTTTCCACTCTGGCAGCTATGAGTACTCGTTCCAAGCATGGTTACTCTTCATCACTTAACTCGTTAACCTTGTAAAGTGTATCATGCCTTTCTACAAACTTATCCATCCATTGTTTCTGTCTTTCTTGGATGAAAATACACCTTTCATAGTCGACATTTGGCATTGGATGGAACTTAGTGTTCAGTACCTATTTGATTTGACGGTAAGTCACTTTACTACCATGCGGTATTTTCTTTATCACTTCTTTTACTCTTTCACCTGCCAAATTCTTCAGATATTTAATGATCTTTTTATCATTTATTTTTTCCAGTGCATCAATGAACTCATTGAAGGCGTCGATCCAGGCAGTCCATCTGTCGCTAATATTTTGCTTTTTGGCGGTCTCAAAGGGAGGCGATGGTTTCAAGAAGGCAGCAACATCATATTTGACGCTCTTTTCAGCAGCCATTGAAAAGAAAATGTCACTACTCCGACTGCCGCTCATGGCCTTTTAATCAGTCTGACATGATTCACCAGGCTCGTAAGCACAATCCTGTGCTTCTTCTTGGGTTGCAGCACCTGGTCATGAGGTAGGATGGCTTTCTTTACTCAGGATTTGGTAAGCATGATTGTATTATATATCTAGCTATCACCACCTCTAATATTTCTCTGCATTTATCTGCTTCTACTCACAGCGTTCTCTTGTACCTGGCTGTCCCCGCTTATTGCACTTTCCGTACCTGGTTGTTACTGCCTTTAGTGTTTCTTTGTGTTAGAAATGATTTCCGCTTTTAGCGCTTCCTTGCACTCGGTGATCACTGCCTTTGGCACTTCTCTGTATCTGGCTGTCGCTTCCTTTAGCATTGTTGTACTGTATGCATGACGGCTCTGTGTTATATTGTGGCGCAGTATCTCTTGTCTCGACTTTACTTGCAAATTTCTACCCGATGATGAACAAACTTTCTGTAAGACCTTCACTTTTTTCACAGGCCTTGCACTGGCTAGAGTGGTTCTTTCACTCCACATACTCCAACAGCCAATTTTCACTTCAACTGAGGCACACATAGCACGCACGAGCAGTTTTCTGGACCACGGAAAACTCTCAGGGAGAGCACTCTCAGTTCTTCGGGTTGTGGAATTTACATAATCCCCTATCTCGTTGCCAGTTGCAGCATCCTCCCTAGCTCGTGTACATGCAAATGATCCTGACAAACATGAAGCTTGGTTTTACAAGTCTTTATTCCTCAGTGTGTAACAATTAACTGAACATTCTAAATCACGAATTCGTTCACCACAGCACTTATGCCACTGTTCTATGGAGTCCGCCAGGAACCAAAAGAGTCTTGTCATCTCTAACTCACAAGTCACTACATTCTGATTAGATCCTTCACCTTCGATATCATATCTAATACAGGTCATACTCAAATCATTCACTCCAATCTTCCAAAGGATATTTTATGTTCTGCATAGATGAAAGACAACTGTCTACAGATGGCCAAACAAACTAGTTCCAAAACAGCAGTTAACTATGGTGAATGAATGCAGCACAGTGAGCAGGCAAAAGAAACCTTGATGGTTGAAACATTACTGCGCCCATCCTAGAAATCCATCATTCAGAAATAAATAAACATAATTTGCATAAAGACGTGCAGCAGACATAACAAACACTGAGGGCCTCATTAATGAGGTTTTTGGGGCAGCGCTCCAAGGAAAATTGCCCCACATCAAAACAAAAGGGCAGGAATGCACCGTATCTCTGAGATACTTTGCATTCCTGTCCTTTTCCCCTGCGCTGGCTCACAATGGGCTGCCATGTGCCAACAAAGGCATCCTTGCATTATTGTGCAAGGGTGCCTGCGTTGCGCCGCGGATAGATTTTGTGCAGGAAGGGGCACCTTCTTGCACAAAATCAATCAATTCAGGCGATTTCCTCTTTCTATGTGTGCTGCGGAACTCACTGAGTTTTACTCCATGGAATTCCGCATAGTTGCACAAAAGCTCCATGAGATTCAGCGGAGTTCTGCCACTCAGCGCAGATTCACAGCCAGCCACAGCCGGGGCAGAGTTCCCAGCACTTTCCTGTTAGCCGCAACGCGGTCATTAGTGTGCCGGGAGGGGGAGACACCTTGAACTTTGGTACAAGGTCACTTGTGATTGGGCCCAAGATGAGGTTGTATGGTCGGATGCGGTTATTATTGGTCCGCTGCATGCCTGTGAGGATCATAGGAAGTCCACCTTCTAAACTTTGCACTCAAGGGCAAATCAGGCTAAGCGGGGGGCAAGGCCACCCGAGGCATAACAGGCTATCCATCTAATGGCTGATGGCCATCTCCAACAATAGCTATGGAAGTTTAACTGCGAGCCGCCCATGTCACAGCCCACGTGGACTTGTGATATGAGGTAGAGTTGCAGAAGAAATTATGGCACCCACCCGCACGGAGAGACCTGTGTGGCTTTGCCTTCTGATTTGATGCCAGGTCATAGGGGTGAGCGATGGTAAACTCCATCACATGGTGGTTGACAGAGATTTTGCCGAACTCTGCGCTCGAAGCGGAGCACGGAGTGGCAAAACTGTGTGAGCTCCACCTGGGGACCGAAGTTTACCGCCCATCCCTAGTTAAAACCTAGTTAGCATAAACCAAGAAAAAGCACTTTAACAGGTCATAGCAAAATTGTTTCAAAGGCAATAACATTAGATACATGTACACAAATAAGTATGGATCCATATTATGCTCATTGTGAATGCATAAATTAAAAAAATGCACAGAACCGTCTACAAATGTAGCAGGCAGATTGGAGTCAGGTATGAATTTAGAGGTGTTGTGAGCTGCTCTAGGAAGTACCAGTTGCTCATATGGGAGGAAGTTATGGCTATGGGGAAATTGTTCTGCATCTGACTGTGATCTGATCAGGACTGGTGAAAGATTTTGGGAAGGAGACACATCCCCAATCCCTTATCCAGTGGTTGTATGTAATACTTCTAGGAGCACATGAGCTCCCCTTTACTGGTGGCAACCTGAACAACTGCCTACCATTGCCTTGCTCTAGCTGCACTCCTTATTTTAATGGGGGAGTCATATTCCAGTTCTCAGTTCTTGAGTGACCAGAAACAGATAAGTGAGATCATTAGGTATATCATTCAATCTCTCCTAATGTGTAGATGGTTGAATGTGCTTACAAAATGACCATGTACCCCAATAACTCAAATCCCTCTCAAAGCATAGCTAAAATTGATCATGTTTTGACAGCATATTTTTTAAAGGCGATTTAAAAATACATTAAAAAACATTTTTCTTATCCATAACTCTCTGAAATCATGTAGAAAGGTTCAGCTTGCTCTCACACAAGGTGTCACAGCCTGCACCATCTGTGAAATTCTGACTCTATCACTGGGATACACACTACACTGCAAACAACCGAGGGTCCAGTGCGAAAGGACAATTCATTAGCTTCACTGGGGCTGAGAGGTGTAGGAGAACTAGAGGAAAAGGGAGGCAGATGAAATACAAGGCCCCAAAAGTGAAATCTCACTTTTATTATAGCTAAGCCTCCTAGAATTGGATGCCATCCACCGATCAATGACCTCAAGGCAACTTTGCAAATCTTCAGCGGAGGACAGGACATGCTGATCCCTCCTGACATGAAAATATAACAGAGTGGTGTCCTCTTGACACCAGAGGCAACACAAAACAGAGGTCCCTCTGTACTGCAAGACAATTATGGGTACAAAAGTCCAGAATAGGGAAACACCACAAGGCAGAGCAATGACTAGGCTCAGATTTATTCAGAGTTTTATCTTGAAGTTTCTATTAGGATGAGAAACAATACAGCTATCTGATTTTTAAAAGCTGACTGAAGTCTGCAGCAGGCCCACATCTCGACTTAGCTGCAGCTGTGTGGCCACACTGTCTCTTACAAATTTTACATGAAAGCATTATTTTTAGTTTTTTGCCCCAGTGTCACCACACAGCGGTAAACTGAGGGAGAAAACTCTTTCGTGGAAAGGCATGAATGGTAAAGGGGTATAAGTGGCTAAGGTTGACCCCCTCCCCCGCGCTAAGCTACAAACTCTTCACCTGCCCCCTGCCCTGATGTCCAAATACCCTGACGCTCCCCCAACCTCCACAATGTCCTTAACCCTTAATAAACACTACCCCGACTGCCTCCATACCCCCTTGTGCTGTCCCTAAAACAACCCCAACCCCTTCCACTGCCCTTAGGCTTAAAACCCACACCCCTATTTAAAAAAACGACATGACCCCTCTGTTCCCTTAAAACAGCCCGCCCTCCCCTAAGCCTTAAAACTTACCTTGACTACTCATTCCCCTCCCCCTGCCCTGAGGCCTAAAACAAATACTACCCCAACCCCCTCCCACCCTGCACTGTCCTTAAAACAACCCCAACCGCTTCCACTGCCCATATGCCTAATGCCCTAATCCCTAATTAAAAAAACGACCCCAAACCTCGCCCACCCCTGAAAACTACCCCGACCCTCCCCAGCCCTGTAAACTATCCCCGACCCCTCAGCCCTGAAAACTAACCCCGGCCCACCCAGCCCTGAAAACTACCTTCGGCGCCCACAGCCCTGAAAACTACCCCCGAACCTCCCAGCCCAGAAATCTATCTCCGACTCCCCTCCCAGAAAACTACTCTTGACCCCGCTAGCCTACAAAACTACCCAGCCCATACAACTACCCAGCCTCACTGCGGCTTTATTCCTGGCGAGGTCTTCTTGTTTGTGTCCCTGCACCCAGCAGCTAGACCGCGCACTGCTTTCACCCAGCAAATGTGTGGTTAAGACATATGCTTGATTAAGGCAAGTGTGGTTACGCTTGCAATGCCGGAACACGCGTGGCTGAGGCCACGGTGTTCCGACTGTTTCCACACACACACATGGATCCCTCCCAATGGTGGTAATTCCTGGCTGTCTACTGGCTCTGGCATAATTTTGGTAATTCCTGGTAAAATCTAAGCCATGGCACAATGGTGGTAATCCCTAGAAACATGATGTCTGGCACCCAATGGTGGTAATATCTGGTCAATTGAAGGTCCTGAAACAATGGTGGTAAATCCTGGCAATAATCTGACCCTGGAACAATGATGGTAATCCCTGGCAATATATTTATCCTTGCACAATGGTGGGAATTCCTGGCAACATGCTGACACAGGCACACTCGTCTAATCCATGGTCACATGGTGACCATGGTGGTAATCCCAATCAGAGTTAATAATTGCAGTATATAAAGCTTCTTGTATTTACTGTGTCTATTTTCAGTGCACTAAAAGCTCTGTGTAGAAGAAGAAGATTTAAGGGCTATGGGAGAGGGCTGTGGGCAATAGCAGCAGACAAAAGGGATACTGAGAAAACTTAAAGAAACAAATACAGTCTTACTCACTGGGTGAGCACAACCTCAGTTATTGTTTGTTAGTCTCACTTCTGGAGGCAGAGCCTCGCCCAATGGGTTCAAATCCTATGCCCTGCTATGCTAGCTTTCGCATTGGATGCTAGCCTCACAGCCTAGGGACACAGTCTCACTCATTTGGTGTGACCCTACACCTTAGTCTCAATCACACATTGCTGCCTTATTCATTGGTTGCGAACACTACATCTTTGCACACTGTCTTCCTCACGGGATGTGAGCCATGCACCGGGAGCTCAATCTCAGTCATGTTGCAGAAGCTTCACAACTGGGAGCACAGTCTCACTCAATGGGGGGTGCAAGTTCATTTATTGGCGCTCAATGTCACATAATAAGTGTGAGCCATCATTGTATGCAAATGTCAAGCTTTGGGTGAATATCATGTCTTGGTCTCCCTCATTCTGTTAAAACGATCTCACACTTTTTTGGAGTGAACCCCCACCTTGCACTTCTAGAAGGTGAGTCAGTTCATCTCTTGGCTTTTATCAATATTCCCATGGATTTCAACAGTCACACTGCAGGAATTTTAATCTGAAACCCCTCAAATATCACTCCAATGAACTCTTGGCTTGAGCTCTTTATTGAGGCATTGCATAAGACTCCGATGGGAATTAGTTTTTCTGTGCAGTGGGAAGAAGTCGCTCTCGGCTCATCTTGAATCTAATAATCTTCTACTTCCATCTCAGACTGGCTTTTGCCCCCGCTAAGGCACAGAAACGGCTCTATTAGCAGGCGTGGAAGAATCCAGAAAGATTCTTGATGCAGGAGGCTCCTCTGCCGTGATCCTTTTAGATCTCAGCGTGGCCTTTGACAAGGTAAATCTCCTCATTCTGGTTCAATGACTCAGAAACACGGGTGTGTCTGGAGTAGCCTTAATGTGGCTGCAATCCTTCCTGGAGGGAAGATCTTTTCAGGTGGTCGACGGTGAGACCACTTCTAAATCCTGGCCCCTCCACTGCGGAGTTCCTCAGGGATCTTCCCTGAGTCCCACATTTTTTAATGCCTACATGGCCCCCCTTGCGGACATTGTTCTTCCCTATGGGGTGCACGTTGTGACTTATGCCGATGGCACCCAACTGGTTTTTGCACTTAACCACTCAGACAGGGCCTCCACATGCCTCTGTACCTGCCTTGAAGAAGTAGCCAAGTGGATGAAACACTCTTATCTGAAATTGAATGGCGATAAAACCGAGCTTATGCTCCTTGGCAACCCCTCTCTTTTTAAGGCAGACACTATGTGGCCAGCCTCAATGGGCACGGCACCTGTCCCCAAGTCAGAGATAAAAAGCCTGGGCTTCTGGCTGGAATCTGACCTCAGCTTTAAAGTCCAGGCCGGAAAGGTGGTGGCTTCTTGCTTTGACATCATAAGGATGCTTCGTAAAGTGCTCCCCTTCTCCCCTTTTAGCCAACAAAGCTCATGGTCCAGGTGCTTATTCTTTTACACCTGGACTACAGCAACGCCTTATACCTTGGAGCCCCGAGTTCGGTCCTTGCCAAACTGCAAACAGACTGCGCTGCAAGGACCCTCATGGAGACTCAGAACCGGCAGTCTGCAAAACCTGCCATGAATGCTCTCCATTGGCTCCCCACCTGGGAGAGAGTCCACTTTAAGGCCTTATGGATTACCCACAAACTGATAGGAGGGAAAGGACCAGAGATTATCTCCTCTATGGCCAAGCCCTATCGAGCTAACAGGCGACTACGCTCAGATGAGCAACACCTGGCAGTCGTCCCCAGAATTCAGAGAGTCAGAAGTGGTAGTCGGCTATTCTCATATAATGCTGCCAAACTTTGGAACTCCCTTCCCCTTCAGCTACGAAGGGAACCCAATCACCTGGTCTTCCGCAAGCTGCTGAAAACATGGCTCTTCCCTAAGTGATTCCCTGAAGCTTCTGTCATTCGCCAGCGCTGGGATACTATGGGTAGCTATGCGCTCTACAAATGTTGCTTCATTCATTCATTCAAGTCAAGCAGCTGACTGTTCAGGGACAGGATATTAAAATACATTTCTGCTGCCATAATAAAGACAACTAGACAAAAAGGCGGCTTTCTACTGGGAACATTTGTGTAACCATGACTTCCGTCAGTGCCTTGCTACAAGGGTGGGAACCCCTGATCATGGAGAAACAGAAAGGGGGAGAGGGAGTCCTGGAAAAAGACAGCTTAAGACAACTAGTTTCGAAAGAATGAAAAAAAGACATTGGGTTAAACAAAGGGGAGGAGAATAAAAGTAAACGCAGCGTGGGAAATAATCACCATCATTATGCTGCTAAGGTAAGAGAATGGGTCATAGGCACCCAAACGCCAAGAGTATGCCCGCCTATTTCATTGCTAAGACGTCATCAGTAAGACAAAAATTGAGGCAGCCTGGAGGTAGTCAAAGGGCAGTAGTTAATGCAGCAGCAAAGTGTGTGAGGTCTCCACATTGCAGAAAGACGGGAGGATGAGTGAAAAAAGACTGTGCAGGAACATGAGTTGAAAGAAAGGAGACAGTGGGGGATGAGGTAGAGGATGGAAAATGTAATTGAGGTAATATAGAGTTGGGAGGTTTGAAAAAAAAAACTGTGGGTATAAGACAAGTGGGAAGAATGAAAAGAACTAGTTGTGGAATATAGGGAAGAATCAAGATTGACAGTAGTATGGGAACCTGGGGGTTGGAGTGATGAGCAGAAATACTGTAGAACACGGGGAGAAGATTGGCCATCATCTTACTGCTTTCCGATGAGAGTGGAAATCAGAAACCTCTTTTTTTTTTTACAATTTTTTTATTGAACAGGCAGACAGAAAAAAAAACAAATATACATACTTACATCAGTTAGCGTCTATAATCGGGAAAATTACACTATATTCTCAGCTTTAAATAAAAACCTGGAGCAATAAGAACAGGAGGGACAGAAAAAAAAAACAAAAAAAAAAAAAAACCCGCCTCATACCATAAAGGTTCCCCAATTTTTTTCATGTTTGCTTATGGAGCGGCTCCCTCTTAACCGAGCTAATGCAGACTCCATGGTATATATCTCAGTAACCAGCGCCCACCAATCCCAAACCGTAGGTGGATCGGTGCCGATCCAGGCTCTTGCCACGGTGAGTTTGGCGCATGACATGAGTATAGAAATCAACGCGGCTTGTGGGATTGGGTAAGAGTATATGTCAAGCAAGACTGAGGCAGCAGTGAATGTAGGTACTTGAATATGTTTGATTTTTAGAACCATCTGAATATCCCCCCAATAATTCTTGAGGACAGGGCACGAAAACAACATATGTGTCAGATTGGCGGCCTCAGTGGAGGATTTTGGACATTTAGTTCGGTCACTGTAAGAGTTATTAATAGGCCATTTAGATATTATTTCAGGGGTATAATATAGCATACAGCTAGTTCTAAACTGTTGAAGCCTTAAACTTGAAGAGCGAACCAGTTGATTAATGTTTGACAAGGAGCACCCTATTTCTCTAGCTGTAATATTTATCCCTAATTGTCGCCCCCATTTATCTGCTAACTTAGAGCAGTCATTCGGTTTGTAGCAAGATAAAACATGATAAGTGTCTCTTATAGTTGATTTAGTTTTCCCAGAGTATAAACAAGACCAGATTTCGTTGTCCGTAACTACTAAAATTTGTTTTTTATTAATCAGATAGTCGTGCAGTTGCAGGTGTTTGTATCTCATAGTTTCCGAAAGATCGAATAGTATTTTAAGAGTATTGAATTCTATAAATCCATGAATACCATATAAATCCCCTAATAAATTGATACCCTTCCTAGACCAGCTATAAGTAGAGTTGTCATTAAAGATACCTGGTAAACCCGGGTTGCCCCATAACGGCATCTTTGGATGATAGTAAGTTATTTTACAGAAGTTTGAGATGTTGCCCCAGATCTTTATTATGTCTTTGGCAGTCTTAAATTCGACTCTCTTAAAATAGTTTGGGTCGTTGGCGCGAAGCAAAAACATGTTTGCGTCTTGTTTTAACATAAGAGTATGAAAGGGGAGTGCACTTTCTTTAATGAGCAATGAACGAATACGCAAAACAAACGCAGACCAAAAATACAACTTAAGATCAGGGAAATTCAGCCCTCCTAAATTCGTGTTATTTGTCAGAGATTTTATCGACCTTCTCGCCTTCTTGTAGCTCCAAATAAATCTGCTGAATACACCGTCCAGCTCTTTAAAAAATATATTATTTAAATTAAGTGGTATAGATCGAAACAAGTATAAAAATTTTGGCAATATCGTCATCTTGATAAGGTTAATTCTTCCGATTAAGTTCAGGGGTAATCTATGCCATTTTTTTAAAAGTAAGGTAGTAGATTTGATTAATGTTTTGTAGTTTATATTAATAATTTCCTGGATTTTAGCCGTAATTTTTACACCTAGGTATGTAGCGCTCTTACAGATTTCAGGGACTACCACATTCGGTGTGTAATTAGAAATGACTTGAGTCTTTTGTACATTGAGTTTATACCCTGAGATATTCCCAAATTTTCCAGCCTCATAAACAATACTTTTAAGTGCCATCACAATATCTTGTGTATAAATGGCGATATCATCGGCATACGCTGTTATTTTCAGTGTTTGTGAGCCAGAACTAAAAGGTACTATTTGGTCTTGAGACTGTAGAGCTGATAAAAAAGGTTCTAATGAGAGAGCAAACAAAAGGGGTGAGAGGGGACAGCCCTGACGGGTACCACGGCATATTGGAAAGTCAGGGGAAGTCAGGCCCGCGTAATAAACATAAGCAGTAGGGTTTTCGTAAAGAGCCTGTATACCCCGCAAAAACTGTCCCCCAAACCCCATTTTAGATAGAACGCACCATAGATAGTCCCATCCCACTCGGTCGAACGCCTTCTCGGCGTCTAAAAGTATCATGCCGAGTGGGGTGTTCTCTATCTCCGCTACGTCAAATGCAGTTATTGCCATATTTACGTGCGTAGTAGTGTCTCGACCGGATATAAACCCATGTTGCTGTGGGTTGATGATCCTAAGTAGTATAGGGGATAATCTTATAGCCAATATTTTGGCAAAGATTTTTGCATCAACGTTTATAAGGGATATGGGTCGGTATGACCCTCTCTCCTCCTTAGGTTTATCTTTTTTCAAGAAAAAAATTATTTTCGCCCTATTCCATGATTTAGGGGTGTTGCCAGTAACACCAACAGATTGCAGTACCTTCAGGAATAGGGGTTCCAACTCCGCTAAACACACTTTATATAGCTCTAAAGGTATTGAGTCCTCCCCTGCCGCTTTCCCTACAGGTAGGAGGGCTATAGCTTGATGCAATTCAGCCATTGTAATGGTATTGGACAAGAATTCTGTTCCAGTTATGATCTGTAAGTTTGTTATGTGTTTGTCCAAATAGCACCGGATTGCTTCTAAATTAGGAATGCTTTCTGGGGTGTATAAGTTCTTATAATAGTCAGCGAATTGTCCTACTATATCCTGAGGTTGATTATAGTTTTTATAGTCGCTCCCCCGTATACTGGTAATTGTTGTGCTAGCTCTATCTTCTGCAACCTTATAGGCCAAAATTTTGCCAATTTTGTCGCCACCCTCGTACTGTGCGATTTTAAATTTGTGGATCTTGGCACTGCGCTTCTGTATAAGTTTGGTCTTAGTTTCATTTTTTAAAAGTCCGAGTTTGAGGCCTATTTCAGTTGTTGTTGATAATTTTAGTCGGAGTGCAGTAGCGAGTAGTTCCTCTTGTTTAGTTATACTAGTTATAAGCAAAGAGTTAGCCTTTCTGTGTTCCATATTTTGTCTAATCGTGTAAGCTTGAGTGAATCCTCTGATACTAGCTTTACAAGCATCCCAAACAATACCACAGTCAGTGGAGTCTATATTGATATCCAAAAAGTCTATGAGGTGGGATTTAAGCTGTATCAAGTACTGTGGGTCTGAAGTCAGATATCTAGGGAAAGAAAATGGTCTGGGCGGAGTCCTAGTATGTGTGGTGCTTATTGTAAGAATCAATGGGTTATGATCTGAGGAGATGCGAGGGCATAGAACCAGATTAGAACTCTTCAGTAGATTATCCCCTATTAATACCATATCTAATCTCGAACACAGTTTATGGGGGGCAGAGTAATAGGTATAGCCTGGTTGGTTTGAATATAAATATCGCCAGGCATCTTTAATGTTATGAATACGGCATAGGTCTAAAATGGATAATCTAGTTTTGCGCATCCTTTGGAAGCTACCTGATCTGGTTGTGTCAATCTTATAGTCCATGATACAATTAAAATCTCCCATAACAATGAGTTCTCCCTCCCAGCCCAGGAGTGTGGTATTCAACTGGTCGAAAATCTTCGGTTCATCGGTATTTGAACCATAAATTACACAAAAAACATATTTTGAGCTCTCATAGTTAATCTGGGCTATCGCCCATCTACCCTCTTTGTCGCAGAGAGTCTGTAGTGTTTCAATCTTGAACCGTTTATCCTTAAGGATGGCCACACCTCTTTTTGATTGTATAAAATTTGATGCTATCAGAACGTCATAGCCCAGTTGATTCATTAATTTGCTATCTTTGCTCGCTATGTGTGTTTCGGTGAGAAGAGCCATGTGGGGGTTATGTAGTTTTAATTCTTCTGTAATCAGGAGCCTTTTATTTTTGCTATTCATACCAGATACATTCCAGGTTATACATTTTATATCATACATTTGTGATAGATAGAGAGCACAGCCTTAACCCCAGTTCCAAAAACCCTGATGCAATTCCCGTTATTTACCTCTAATGTGATAACAACAAATATAAAAAAAAAAAGAAAAGAGAATTGAGCTGATGTAATCTCTAATAGCTCGTTAAGCTCATCCCTGTCTGCCTGTAAATTTTTAAAGAGGATTTTACCCCACCCCCAAACCCCCCCACCCCACCCCTCCCTGGTTCCAGCCCCAGCAGGGGCAGAACCACCCTCAGTGAACAGCTGCCGTTGGAAGGACAGCTTCGTGGCAAATCACCACGGGGCACCCATCCACCCCATCTTTCCTCCCACACCAAGAAAAAAGAAAAAAAAAAAAAATGTATAGAGAAAAAGAGAAAGAAAAAAGGAGCCTAAAGATAAGAGCTATAGGATAAGGGGTCCACTAAATAAGTACAAATTTCGTCAGCTCATGGGTTCATAAGTTCATAAGTTCATAGGTTCATGGGTTCAATTATTCATAAGATATGCAATATTGACCAGTTATTGACCAGTTATACGATAGCTAGCTCGGACCCCACATGCCATCATTTTTCTGTTTGATTCCTGCCTTCACTCAGGCTAGAAACGAATGCTTCAACTGCTTTGACTTCGCTGAAGAAGTATATGCGTCCATTTTTGATGACTTTCAGGCGGGCAGGTTCCTGTAAGAAAGCCTGGCCCCCCTTAGATTTGATTGGATCGATAAATCTACGGAGTATCCAACGTCGGTCCATGGTATCTTTACTTAGATCGGAGCGAGCAAAGATTGAGAAATCCCCTATAGCAATAGGGGTATTAGGGCGAGCTCTCTGCCATACTGCTTGGCGAAGTAGAAAATTACCGAAGAACAACAAGAAGGGACGTGGAAATTGACTTGCTCTGTTTTTCATTACCAATGGTAAGCGATGAGCCCGCTGTATTTGTGAGTCCCAGTCCCAGTCTGCCAAGTCTGGAAAGGCTTTCTGAAGTAGCCCCACGACATAAGCCCTGGGGTCAGAACCCTCGGACCCTTCTGGAACCCCAAACAGTCTTAAATTGGAACGTCTCTGTCGATTCTCCAAATCTTCGATCTTCAGTTGAAGAGTGGATAGCAGATCATCATGCCTTCCAACTTTAGCAGTCATTTGAGTGTTAACTTCTGCAATCTCAACCACTCGGTGTTGCAACTCAGTGACATCTTGACAAATCCCTCCAATTTTAGTGGTAAGTTCTTGTAGCGAATTTTGTACTTTGCTGTTATCTTCCCGCAATTGGGTGTAGTGTTCTTGGGCTACCTTACGTTGATCGTTCAGAATCTGCAATATTAGATCTATTGAAGAACGATCCGGTATCTCGCCCCCAGCTCCCTCTTTAGTGAAGTGCTCGTTTTGAGGGGGTAAGGAGAGTGGCGTTTGTATAGTGGTGCCCATTTTAGGTTGGGAAAAGATATAGTTTGGCGAGAGTATTGGAGCTATATAAGCATTAGCATTAGACAGTGGATTTGCGTCAGCTCGGCTTAGAGAAGAGTCCGTATGGCTGAGACAGGCTTGAGTCGGAGACGGCTCTTCATCTTGTTCTTGTTCGTTTGAGCCATCTATTGCCGAGTTAGTTTGAGCGGTGGTAGCACCGGTAGAGCTCGGGGTGGAAGAAAGATCGACCTGTTCTGAGAGATCGTGCGAGCTGGCACCAGACAGTCTCAGCGTCATATTTTTCACCAGCCCCCTGGTTTCAATCCATTTTCTTAATGGGCTTTTATCTGCTTGCTTTTTCTTTATATTTTTAACAGGCTGCGATATAGTAGTGGTAGTCTTAAATCCTCTTCTGGATTTTGCCTTACTTCTTAGTTTGCGACCTCTATTTGCTCGCAGCTTAGACCTGTCATCGGTGCCGCTAGTGTCATGATCCTTCCTCTGTCCCCCCCGAGCTCATCCTCTTCCTCAGTATGTACGGAAGGCTCTTCAAACAATTCTTGCTCGCTGGCTTGAACAAAGTCGTTATGCTCCGCGGCCCCTACCCCTATAATAGCACCATCAAAACGGCCAGTGGGGCTCGCCATACTAGTAGATGAGTCAGACATCAAGTCCGCCAAATCCTCCACTTTCTCATCACTGGAATGCTCTGTCGTAGAGAGAACAGGGGCCAGGTCAGGGGCCAGGTCAGTTGCATTCCCGGTAGCAGTATCAGTATCAGCATCAGCATCAAAGTTAATAGAGTCAGTAGCATTACACATTTCACCCCCCAACACCTCTCTCTCGCGGGTCAGAGTCAGAGTCCTGTCCATCCCTTTATGCGTTCTACTAGAAGAGCACTTAGGGTATGAAGCTAAAATCAAAGTGGGTGGCTTCAATACCTGGTTACGGCTGTTCTCTCCCGTCTGTTCCCCTGACAGAAGCGAAGCAGGCTTCTGGGATATGAGCGGCAACATTTCTTTCTTCGTGTTCTCCAGCGCCGGCTCCGCCGCGTTGTGCTCGTCCCTCACTGGCCCGGCAATTCTTTCGGCCCCAGCGGCCCCAGCGGCATCGAAGTCGGCATCAGCCAGAGAGACCTGAAAGATCGATGGAAGTCCAGCCGAGACCAGAGCAGCCGTGCGCGGCTTGACTGATGCAGGGACCGTAGCGGCAGAAGGGGCCGCCTCCTGTGCTTTGCTCTCGGTTAATTTGTGATTACGAGTTGCACGATGTAGTTTCTTAGGAGACATTATCCCAGACGGCTGGATATAGCTGGGGAGAGACCGGAGATACAACCAAAGATGTGACCCAAGATCTGAGCCGAACCGGCTGAGTTTAGTGCTCCCACGAAGACTCTGCAGAATGCGGTCGAGTAACCAGGCAGTCCTTGGAAGTTTTTGCATCGGCAGTGATAGTGGCGCCGCCGGTCAGTCGGTCAAACAGCTCAAAGCAGCCAGATAGCAGGTACGTTTTTTCTCCCCCGGGGGGGTATACTAGCGGTTTAGCTCCTTATCCCGCAACGTAGTCAGTCATATTGCTCCGGTTGCCGTTTACTCTGGGTGGGGAGACAGAATGCAGTGGATGGAAAAAAAAAAGGAAATCAGAAACCTCACAACAACTACATTGGCAGTACTATTACCTTTGTTCCTGGTACTTTTCCTTTGTTCCTGGTACTTTGATCTCAATTCTTGTTGCACCATTGACCATGCCCACCTTCATGGGGTCTCACACTCCGCGTCTGGGAGTCCCACACTCCTAGTTAGCCCCTAGGGATGGAGCCTGTCCAGTGACCCAGTGTACTGTTCTGAGTTCTCAGGAGCGACAGTGGTCCATTGTGTGCTCTCACCAGAATATTCCTTCTCATAGAACCACAACTGTGCTGGTTTTAGCTTCCATTGCTTCTCTCACAGGAGAATCCATGGGATCCACCCCCTTTGCTGCACATCTCCTCACCGGAAGTGGTCCACCTCTAAATAAGTGATCTTCAAACATGAAACACTAAAAAAAAGTTCTAGGCAACAGTTATCAAAAGTCTCAGGTACCACAATGAGCTCAGCTCCACAAAGCACATTTGCCTATCTTGGATAGCCATCCCGGATACACTAATGCTCCACATCTATTTTTGTTCACCTTTCAAAATAAAGCTGGAGGCTGAAAGGAGATGAGACCCTAAACCTTATGGGGCAGATTTACAAGAACTGGCGCATCCCTGCATATTAGCAGGGATGGGCCAGTTAATTTGCGTGATGGAAAAATACCGTGCGCCACCATGGATGCGCCGCATTTACAATGTGGCGCGCTGTGGTGCAAGGATAGACAGATGCATGACGCATCTTGTTGGCGTACGGGCAGCGCATTGATGGAGCTGTGTCACAAGTACGACGCAACTCTAGCAATGGTTAAGAATGCCTATACCTAACATGCTGCGTCACTTCTTACGCCTGCTTCAAGCAGGCGTAAGGTTTTGCCACAGTGGCGTTGTAAAAGTGACGCAGTGAAATCTTTTAGATTTCACTGCGTCACTTTTATGAGGCTTGCTTGCGATGGAACGCCCACCCTGCATACATTATAACAGACATAGGTATAATGTAGCGCAGGGCTTTACAACTTGATGCCTCTCCCTAGATGTGTCATGTTGTAAATACGTTGCATCATTGTGCATTGTTACGATGCCGCTGCATCATAGAAGTGGTGCAACGGCGGCATAAAGTTGGCTCAAGGTGCTTGTAAATCTGCCCCTATGTCAGAAAGAACTGTTTCTTCCCAAATCTGGGTTTTTGTGTACTGTGGCCACTCGCTACTTACACTGTTTGGTATACCATTTAGCCCAGGCCCAACCACTGGCTTACTGAACTCATCATTTCTGTCACTGCTTTTATGTTTGTAATATAATGTGTGTTTTTGTTTCCTGATAAACACAGGTTCCGAACCAGTGGGTTCCAGTGAAGAGTTGTCCACTATTGGCTGGGTATATCTCTTTACTTTTGGATTCCTTTCAACATCCCAACAGTCCTTATTCCTCATTATGAGTCACACAAGCAGAAAGGAGTACTGTAAGAAATGGTTGAGGGGGGTAAATCCCTACTCAAGCAGCAACTACAATTCTTATGAGGGGAAAGTCACAAGCAAACCCAAATTAACATGTGCTCAACCCTCTGGTAGCTTCACACAGAGCAGACGTGTACTGAAGAGTTGGGTCTAAGGGTCCAAAATTTATACCTTGTGCCCACTTGGAAGTAGAGGAAGCTTCTAGAGGTTTCCACCCCCTGAGGTGTCAGGCATCCCCTACCTCCATGTCCTCGCCCCATCTTGTCTGCAGTCATAATAGACCAGTTACAAACCATTTGTGAGAGTGCTCAGCTAGAGCCTTTGTGAAGTGTAAGTGTGGTAGGTGACAGATCTTCCCCAGAGTGGCCCATCCTGCCGACACCTATTTTTTCTTTGTCCCACTGTCTGGGAGCAATGCAAAAATACTAACTGCCAGCTATATCCCAGTCATTTGACCCATGATCAGATTGCGACACCAAATATTTAGGACAAGAAAAAATCTCAGCTTTCTAAAAGTAAAACACAACAGGAGGTTACCCGTAAACCCAGTTGAGACCTGGGTAACTAGTGATATACCATGCAACAATGTCTCAACAGGTAATAATCATAAATAATCTTTATCAACCATGCACATGAATGGCAAAAGGAAGGAGACAGGGTAGTGTCAACGATTATTTGATTTTAGTGGACAGCAAAAACTATTTAGGACAAGGAAAAAGAAAGAGGTATAAAATTAAATCTCAGCACTATATACATTGAAGGATCTTGTGCACAATAGTGCTCATGCAATTGGGAGAACGGCATAAGTCACAAGTGAAATAGGGCAATACAGCGAAAAAATGGAGCAGGAGGGGAAAATTACAAACACTTCAATGGTTGTGAAAATGTAAAAGGTCCAATATAATTGAGGAGGACATTTGTCATCATCAACGAATCGGAGATGCGCCAAAAGTTGCGCTGCGTGGTCAGCGACGTTTCAACCTGTGATCAATTCAGGTCATTTTCAGGAACGGGTTACAACAGTATTGTTCAGTGATGTATAATGGCAAGAGAGAAGAAAAAGGAAATAGAATTAGAGTATTGAAAATTGCTGCAGCAAGCCAAATCTGATGGGATAGAGCGAGTTACCTGTGGCGGGGTGGGAAAGGTGGCCAACCCAGGTGGTGCTAAGTGGGCACCCACAATATTGCAGGGAGTATGACCAGGGCGACACAGCACAAAGTGTGTGCCACGAAACGCAAGCCAGGGGTTTCTGAAAAAGGAAAGGAAATGGTTCTTGGTTACACAGGTGACACAGGAAGGGCCTGTGTAAAAAGGACAGTTATGGCATTGTCCGAGTGAATCAATTTATAAAGATAGACACAATCCTGAGAATGCTAATCGTAATTATGCATAATGCATGAGGGTACAAGGTACTTGGTAGGTACATCGCGGTAAGTGCTTGTCTCAGTGGTAGTAAAGACATTGATTACATGGTACTGGAAAAGTAAAAGACTGGGTGTAATCGATGAATGATAGGTTGCGATAAGCCAATCAAATAAAGAAACAGCATGCCGCGGGGGCAAGGGCCGAAAATGCTAAATGTGGAGGCGGTTCAGGCACTCTGTGAAAGGGGAGAAGAAGCTGACTTCCCAGGGATCCAGAAGGAGCCGGCGAGGACGTCCAGGCTCCAGAGTTGTGTAGTTAGTCAGGACAGGGCAGGGTGCGGCATGGTTGGAAGCGCAACCAGCGGCCGGATGGAAGTGTCCAGTCTAGGGTGACCAACCATCCGTAGATTTCACGGACCGTCCGTAATTTGGACCTCACAACCGTTGTCCATGAGGATCCATTTTACGGGTGCCGATTGTCTGTAATTTTGGGCTTTTCAGGGAGAAGAGCTGCTCCCTGCTGGGGCCGCCTCACACTCATCTGAGCTCAAGAGCAGCCCCACCCCGCCCATTGTCATTCTGTATGCAGGCTGATTGCCACATGCAGAATGACAATGGGTCAGGCTGGGCTGGTACAGCATGTGGTGGCCTCCTCCAGCCTCGGTCTAGGGCAGGGCAGGGCATTCTGTTACATGGAAGTGCAAAAACGGCCATGCTGCTGCTAGGTGAGAATCCAGCTCATCAAAGGAAGGCGGTGAAAGAAGTTAAAAGAAAAAGGATTATAGGGCCATATGTAGGTAAAACGTGTTTTGCGATTCTCTGATTGCAATTTTTAGGGAATCGCAATTAGAGAATTGCAAAATGGAATGTTGGTAGGATTAGCAAAATATTTTGCGATTCCCACCTATTCCTTATTTGCGAATCCCAAATTGAGATTCGCAAATAAGGAATAGAAGGCCCATAGGAATGAATAGGAAGACATTCTCAATTTGCGATTCTCAATTAGAGAATCGCAAATTGAGAATGCAATTTCAAGGTTGCAAGGGTGTCAATAGGACACCCTGTTGCACCCCTGAAATAAACATGTGTGCACATGTGGCGCACATACATGCGCTAAGGGCATGTATGTGCGCCACATGGCACTTTGAAAAATGCAAAAAAGTGCATTTTTCAAAGAAATCACAAATTACCACCAACCTGAGGTTGGTGGTAATATGCGATTCCTTAAGCCAAAATTGCACAACTTGGGTGCTTCCTACATTGCATTTAAGGAATCGCAATTTGGGATTCCTTAAATGCATTAGCAAAATAAGGAATCGCAAATTTTGCGATTCCTTATTTTGCGTGTGGGTTTTTCTGTGCTACATAGCACACTGCCCAAATTGCGATCGCAAACGCCGAAATTCGGCGAATTTCAGCATTTGCGATCGCAATTTGGCTTCCTACATATGGCCCATAGTTCTTTCAGAGTCTCATCATTTTAGAACTGACACATTTTCAATATTATATTCAAGGAAGCCGTGGTTGCTGCTTTTTTATTTTATGCAACTAATAACCATTGACAAAGCCAATAGTTCTAGCTTGTTGTAGGTGTAACGTTACTTGTTCTAGGTGTAACGTTACTTGTATTATATATCTGGATGCAATGACAGAAGCAACAAAAATACCAGTTTGGTGGCACATTATACTAAGCACAGATTTTTAGCTTAGGTGTTTTAAGCCATGCTCTTAATTACATTGAACACCTCCTTTGGAGAGACCCCCCCTAGTTTATTCATCCCACGTATAGCTCAGGAAACAACACCATGTCACAGTCACCTCACGACCTGGCATTGTGCATCATACATGACTCATGCCTTCCACTTTTCCAGATTGCCTATGTGCAGGGGTATAGTGAACCCTCCCCCACCCCACCCCTTGCTTTAGGAACGACAGCGAGAGTGGAGTTCTTGATGGTTCTCTTCTGTCTGCAACTCTGCAGACAAAGGCTCAGTTCATAATTAATATGAAAAGGTGAGTGAGTAAATTAGTGAAGAGATTGGTGAATAGCTGGATGAATTAGTGAAAGGTGAAATGGATGAATGAAAGGATGGATGGATCGTGAAAGGATGGATGGATGAGTTAGTGGAAGGATGGATGAGAGAAAAGGTAAATAGATGGATGTATGGGTGGAAGGGTAGATGGATGGGTAAAAGGATGGCTGGGTGAGTGAATGGGTGGATGGATGAGCGAAAGGGTGGATGATGGGCGAATGAATGGGTGGATGGATGAGTGAAATGATGGATGGATTGATGAATTGATAAGTGAAAGGGTGAATGGATGAATGGGTGAGTGGAAGGGTGGATGTAAGGCTGGATGAGTGAGTGAAAGGGCAGGTAGATGGACAAAAAGGTGGATAGATGAGTGTAAGGATGGATGAGTGATAGGGTCAATGGATGGATTCATGAGTGGATGAGTAGATGGATGGGTGGGTGGATAAACGTATGGATGGCTCAGTGAAAGTGGGATGGAGAGAGAAAGGGTGGATGGGTGGATGGATTACTAAACAGGCGAATGCGTGGAAGGATGAGTGAATGGATGGATGAGTGGAAGAGTGGATGGATGAGTGTACGGATGGATAGGGTGAAAATGTGGATGAATGGATAATGGATGGATGAGTGAAAGGGTGGACGGAGGGATGGATGAGTGAAATGATGGATAGGTTTGTAAATGGTTGAATATGGACATGGATGGGTACACAGACGGAAGGACAGATTGAATGGTGAAAGACTGACTGATCGATGAAAGTATGATTACACCTTGTAACCCCCAATATCTCAAGCAATATATCCTATATATTGACTTTCGCATTTATTTGAGTCATTGTCTGTATATAATATTTGTGTGATGTAACACACTCTGACACCCTGCCCTACATAATTAAGATGAGTAGCACTATAAAAGAAATTAAATATACATGAGAGAGGATCTATGTGAAGATGAGGGGCACCATTGGAGGGTGGTAGCAAGGCCGAACTGGCTGGACCGGGCATCAGGCGTTTCCCTGGGAGGCTGGAAAGGTGGGGGGCAGTTTTGTTACCGGGGGATAACACTGCAAAGTTCCTTGTATATCCAGCAGTTTTCAGGCAACAATAAAAGCAGCCTCAAAGATTGTCATATCCTGGTGCAAAGTAAAGTCATTGTGTAAGATGCTTTAGAAGCTAATACAATTGATATATAATGACAAATGTGTTGTAGAATGAACCATGTTTTCCCAAATTTTCTTGGGGTTTGAAAACAAAGGATGTGAGCTGTCCGTTTGATTGTAACAAAAAACAACTTTTAAATATCTGTTAATAAATTGCACAAATGTTTCAAAATATATCAGCAGTTAGGAAACAATAAATTGACCACTTGTTTGCAATTCAGAGTGTGTGCTGGAAACAAAGGTTTAATAGGATTAAAACAATCAAGACACTTTACTTGGTGATGTTCAAATGATACATATTTTCTTGAAACCACATTTCCACACATTAGTATTTGTGCGCTATATAGATTTATCAGTAAAAGTGAATTATGGCATTTTGCTTCCATTTCAATAGAAAATGTTCTGTATGTAAATGACAGTGCCTCCTTCTGCCCTACAATAATGCCTCAACAGTGTACACAGTTTCTAGTCTGTAGCACACTTCTGTGCATCAATGAGAATCTGCAGTTTAAGGATCACAGAAATTAAATGGCCCAATCAGTATACTATTTCCAATATACAAATAAAATAGGGTATGGCTAGCCAGGGCATGTTATAGCAATGTCAACACCTATCTAAGCACTCTGACCCACAATCATACCATTACACTCAGCTGTGTGCAGCCAGTTATAGCTCATGCAGTCTGGTTAATAACTCCCTTTTCCTGCTTAATGCTCTTATACAAGACCTCTCCACTATGGGTCTTATCCATAACTCAATTCTATACCAGCCCCTGTACCAGTCATCACCAGCTGAACAGAAATGGAATGCTTGAAGCGATCTAACACATAAAGCTGCTCACTCGGAGGACTGAACTATAGTCCAGCACTGCAGGTCCCAATTAGCTGCATCCTATGCGTGTCGCTTTACATCACACAATGTCTATCCGAGCAGATCTTCCCGACCATTTCTCTCACAAAACATGCCTGCTCAGGACCATGAATTGTAAACAAAATATCAGACTAGACAACCAAGTGCAGTAACCATATACATAGATTGTTATCATATGGAATAACACAAAAAGACCTGCACAGTTGCTGAAGGCTGCACGCATACTGTGAAGTGCAGAATTTTCTCAACCTAATATAAACTTATTTTGCCTTGTACTTAAGTGGTTGTCTATTTACTTACTTTTATACTATTGCGCGACCTCCTCTGATGCATCTGTAAAACTTACCTTTTGTCCCTAAGTTTTGTCCTTAATTTTTACACTCCCCATCCTGAATTTGCACCCATGCCAGTTGGTCACTCTAGTCCAGTCAAGAACTGGGAAGCAAGGGAATCGGGGGCATATAGTCAATGTGATTCAAGGGGAAGGGTGAGATGAACCTCGCAATGGAATGCGAGAGCAGGGGCGAGAGTGTGAGCTCACCTATGGACGTCAGTGGCAACCGGCGTAATTCCAGAGGAGGGCGGCGCGGGGAGAGCACACGGAGTTGGCTGCACCCGCTCAGGACACCGATATTGGCATGAGTCCGAGTCGGAAGGGGTATGGATAGAAGCCTCCAAAGAAAAAGGAAAGAGGGCAAAACTTATTAGGGTAACAAAAGTGAAGCGGGACGGGCCGGATATAAGTAAAAGCAAACAGTGAAAAGTAAAAAGGGGTAGACAAGTACCCCAGATGGAACAGAGATATACAACAATTATTCGGTTACATTTACAATTATAGTAACGTATATATTGATAAAAAAAAAGAAAAAATTATACCACATAGTTAGGTATTGTGATATAAATAATATACTGAATCCAAGATGGATATGATTTGTACAACGATTCTTTCTTCATCAAGGGACAAATCAATTATGAGTCATCCAGAAAGTCATGGAGTCTTTAGGAAAAAAGAAAGTATTTACAAACATTAATTATTTTTCATTTGAATTGTATATTTTTTATAATGTGTGGTATCATAAGGTCACAGAGGAAATGAGCAAGAGGCTAATTAACAGAAAATGGTGGTCTTACAGACAATGTTAAAATGTATGTTACCAATGTGCTATGTCAAGGGGTCTCATAGGTGGTAGACAGGAGGCTAATGTAACACGAAATTAAAGCCTTTCAGAAAATGATGGTGTTGATTCACTCATCAAGTGTGTTTAGTTCATCGTTCACAGCATCACAGTTTGTCTGGTGGCTTAGTGGACTAATGCAGCCACTGCAGGGGCCTGTGTTCGACCTCATGATCACATGTTCAAATCCTGGTGGGTCCACTCAGCTCTTCATCCATCTGAGGTCGATAAAATGAGTAACATTGAGTTGGGTAACAATAAACATTTGTTATTCAACGCCTTGAGACCCATGAATGATAAGTGCACTTTACAAATATGTGTGTTATGTTATCCATCTGCATTCACATTTATTCAAGAGTTGCTGTAGGTTTCCACCATGTTGGGGTAATGTGGGTTGGTCAATGACTTGCCACACCATATCTGTTTCAGAATGGTTTTTTTTCAATATAGTGTTGAACAAAGGGAGCATTTTCTACTTTGCAACTAATGCGACTCTTCTGTTGGATAATGTGTTGTTTTATCATCTGTGTAGTCTGGCCTATATAAAATAGGTCACATTTGCAACGTATCGCATTGATGAAATTCATAGATCGACAGTTTGTAAGTTGTTTCAACTGGTATGTGTGAGTTTTTACTTTAAATTCTTTGGTGTCAATTGTCAGTATGCAAGCTACACAGTTTTGCCACCTTGAGTGGCCAAGTATAGGAAGGAGATCCCATGCTGTTGTGAAAGACTCTGTGCTGTCACGTTTGTTAGGCCATTCACCAAGTGGTCAGCCAAATTGTTCCCTCTTTTAAAGGAGAACAAAGGTGGTTATTTGTCAAAGATTTGTGTGTGCGTAGGATAGTCCAGTTGGTCCTGAAGATGTTATTGATTTTGTTGCTTGAAGGGCTGAAGGTGGACACAAACAAAATGCGTGTGTTTTCACATTTTGGTTTCGGAGTTAGCAGAATGTTCCAGTGGCAGTACCACGCCCGTTTGCGAGCCCGTGAAATTAGTTGTCATTGGTAGCACTATGAGGTATGTTTTTCAGATAGTACAGCCGACTCCTGGAAGTAGTCATGTTTCCATTTGCAGTTCCTCCGGAGGAGGAGAAACTGCCCAACGGGAAGACCATCCCGAAGGCAATGAAGCTGGTAACTTGAATATAATAAAAGCATGTTGCGTTCAGTCGGTTTTCTAGAACAGCTTGGTACCAATTTTGTAATCTTCCACATGGAGGGTGAGGTTGAGAAAAGGAGTGTAATTTTGCTTGGGGTCAAAAGTGAATTTTAGATGGGATTGGCTTTTGTTGAGCCATTCCATGAGGGAGATCAAAGTGTCATTTTTATCCTTCCAAATCAGTAGGATATCTTCATTATAGGTACACCAGAACCCTATTGAGTCAAGGAATGGGTTGAGAGGAGCAATGATGCAGGTATTTTCTAAATTGTGTACATACAGAATAGCAAAATTAGGGGCACAGCACGCAGCCATGGATACTTATTTGACTGGTAAATAAAAGGTGCCCTTGTATAGAAAATAGTTATTGCTGAGTGCAATTTCGAGTACATCCATCACAAAGTTGGTTGGGATGTGGCTAGGTTAAGGTTGGTTTTCCAAAAGATTGGGAATGACCATTAGGCCCTCGTCATGTTGAATATTGGTGTATACGGGGTCAGTGTCCAGACCAACCATCAGTTCAGTATTACCGTTGAATGGCCTATTTTCTATTAGGTTAATTAGGTCAGCGCTAACTTGTATAAATGTATCTGTAGAGGGGACACATTCTTTAATAATATCATCTATGTATTTGCCCAGTGGTTCAAGAATGGACCCACAGCGATTCAAGGAGCTAGATCTTTCGATGTCTTCCTTTTTGCAGGTTTACCAGAGATGCTTGTAGTTTGGAAGGATCCTCCTGGGAAATGTTTCCATCTTTATGTGTCACTCTGAAGAAACTTGGATGCAATAATCCAAATATTGCATTTAAAGTTTTAAGAGTAGGACATACTATCAGGAACCTCTTTCAACAATCTGCTGTCGTTTTTGATACATCTTATGAGAAAAAAATGTTTATTGGTTTTACAAAATAGTCTGCTTCTTATTTGTTTGCATCAATAAGGATCGTAAGCTAGTTAGTTTCCTCCAGGAAGAGAATTATGAAACCTTTCGTTTTGGATGTAGATTTTAGAGATCTTGACCTGTAACCTAGGCAATGCTTCATTGATGTTCAATGAAACATTTTCTGACTGATCGCTAGTGTTTGGCGAGGTGTTATTTCTTGTCTTCCTTTTTTTTCACCCGGAAACAGTGCAGTAGCGTGGGAGGCAGTACTTGCGCTTTGCGCATGCGCGCTGACACTGTGGGCTGCAGAGGGGGTGTGTAAGGTAAGGACCAATCACGCAGCTCTAGGGGCTTTTTAAATCGCAGACTGGCGCGAGCGCGCACCACAGCATCCTCCTGAGGCCTGAGCCGGGAGTGACGCGAAATTGCTTTCTACTAATTGCCTATTTGCACAGATCCATTTTAAATCCAGTCTTTTTACCTGATCGCTAGTGTTTGGCGAGGTGTTATTTCTGGTCTTCCTTTTTATTCACCCGGAAACAGCGCAGTAGCGTGGGAGGCAGTGCTAGCGCTTTGCGCAAGCGCGCTGACACTGTGGGCTGCAGAGGGGGTGTGTAAGGCAAGGACCAATCACGCAGCACTAGGGGCTTTTTAAATCGCAGACTGGCGCGAGCGCGCACCACAGCATCCTCCTGAGGCCTGAGCCGGGAGTGACGCAAAATTGCTTGCTCCTAATTGCCTATTTGCACAGATCCATTTTAAATCCAGTCTTTTTACCTGATCGCTAGTGTTTGGCGAGGTGTTATTTCTTGTCTTCCTTTTTTTTCACCCGGAAACAGCGCAGTAGCTTGGGAGGCAGTGCTTGCGCTTTGCGCATGCGCGCTGACACTGTGGGCTGCAGAGGGGGTGTGTAAGGCAAGGACCAATCACGCAGCACTAGGGGCTTTTTAAATCGCTGACTGGCGCGAGCGCGCCGCTGGCGCACCGAAGGCACGCCTAAGGCAAGCCCGTCTGCACCCGTCCGCGCTCGTGCCGCGCTCAGCGCCTGCCACTCTGCTCGCTACCCCCCCCAGGGGAGAAGGATTTGGTCCAGAGATCAACTGCTCGATCTGTCCAAATCAAACTGCATAATGCCCACCTGTTTTTCATTAGATAGGTTGTTGATAGGAGGAGGAAAGTATTATAAGTCGCAGTGTGGATCCTGCAAGTTTAATCTAAACAGTTCATCCCGGACAGAAACTAATGGCCTTGACACTCATGAGGAACTGCCGTATGCGAATTCCCCATGTAATGTTAACGGTGAACAACAAATTAAGGCTGCTCTGATCAACTGCAGATCCCTCCCCAAGCACGCCGATGAAATCTGGCTGCTTCTAAAAACCTATGAGTGGGATTTGCTATTTGTGACAGAAACATGGTTGAGAGAAAGCTCAAACCCGGACATCTGTCTAGCCGTTCCCATGGGTTACAGAATGGTTACGGCTAATAGAGCAGATAACAGGCTTGGCGGAGGCCTTGCCATAATTCTAAGGGAAGACTGGGAAATTTCCCATAAGAAAATTGAAGATATGGGACCTATAGAGGCCATGTCCTTCCATATTAAATTCTCTAAAAATCATGCGATGGCAGGGCTATTAATATACAGACCCCCAAACACTGTGGCCGCCTACTGGCCACTTCTGTGCGACTGTATCGCTAATCTTTCTTTACGATACTCCAATCTCACCGTGCTAGGAGACTTCAATGTACATATGGACATGGCGAACTGTCCCCTAGCCTCCCTATTAGGTGATGCTTTAAATAGTTTAAACCTGGTGCAAAAAGTACAATCCCCCACTCATGCTGCTGGCCATACTTTGGACCTTATTTTTACCAATAATATGGCCATTACAGTGGAAGAGCCTACACCTGTAACTTGGTCGGACCACATGCTGGTCACGTTCATGATGGGACTGAAACGCTCTGTTAATTATAGTAGGCCCACTGTAGAAAATAGAAGAAACTGGAGGAAGGTTACTCTTGCTTCAATGAGCAATGAACTTGCTAACACTTCTCCAGCTCCCTCCGGTAATACAACACGTGATGCTTCCCTTTTTAACTCTTGGATGACTGCAACCCTTGATATGATAGCCCCGATTAGACCTTGTAGAGTGCCTAGGAGTAGGCCTTCAGCTCCTTGGTTTAACACCTAACTCCGGATGGAATAAAGCCATTGTAAGAGGTTGGAGCGAATCTGGAGAAAGGACTATGAAGCTCCAGCTAAAGAAATCTACAAGGCGGCACTGAGGAAATTTCATACTTTGAAATGTAGGACCATGAGAGACTTTATGGCAAAACAAATTGTGGAGGCAGGAAACTCTCCAAGGGAGATCTTTAGGATAGTGGAGAGTTTCATGAAACCTCAGTCTCTAAAAAGCATGGTTCCTCCGTCTCTCATATTGTGTGAGGAACTGGCTTCGTTCTTCCACAATAAAATTATGACCATTTATTCAACTTTTCCTACTACGGATAAGCTGGACGTGGCGTTAGACGTCACTTCTGTCAAATGGTCTGACTTTCGCCGGTTTGAGAAGGAGGCATCCTTCATGGAACTAATGAAAGTCAAGTCCGGCTGCCCTTCTGACTCTTGCCCGGCCAGAGTCCTTAAACTTCTAGCCCCTATAGTTAACAACACCTTGAATACTCTCTGGAACACCTCTTTAGATACTGGAATTTTTCCTACTGACTGGAAGAAAGCTTTTGTGCGTCCTATCCTGAAAAAAGAGGATGCGGACCCGGCAGAGTTGAAAAATTTTAGACCTATCTCTCTGCTTCCGGCTCCAGCAAAAACTTTGGAAAAAGAGGCCCAGAGGCAGCTCTCGGACTTTCTTGAATTCAATAACCACCTTCATGACTCCCAGTCAGGCTTTAGGGCAGGGTACAGCACGGAGACGGCTCTTCTAGAGGTGGCAGAGTCAATACGTGAAACGATGGATACTGGAAACTGTGCTATGCTTGTGCTGTTAGATCTCTCGGCGGCATTTAACACGGTCTCCCATAAGATCTTACTGAACAGGCTTCACCTATTAGGAGTTACAGGGACCGTGTTATGCTGGTTTCAGTCGTTTCTGGAAGACAGATCACAACAGGTTTTTCTTCATCCCCATGTCTCCAGTGCCAGGGCAATGCTACAAGGGGTCCCACAGGGCTCCGCACTTACCCCGTCACTCTTCAATGTGTATCTAGCCCCTCTAGCATCTATTGTGGAAAAATCGGGTGTCCGTGTCGTCTCGTATGCAGACGACACTCAACTTATTTTTTCCTTTAAAGAACAAAGTAAGAATGCCTTCACGAATTTCAGGCAGCGTCTTCTGAATATCTCTTCTTGGATGACAGATAACTGCCTGAAACTTAATACCGATAAAACTGAGATTTTATTCTTTAATCAGCCTCTCCCGCCTCAAACCGAGCTCTGGTGGCCAGTAGAACTAAACCCTCCTCCAATTCCAGTCAACTCATCCAGGAATCTGGGTTTTAGGTTTGATACCCTACTGACAGGCAAGGCCCAAATATCGCACATCTCCTCTCAGTGCTTCTGGAAACTGAAGGCATTGCGTAGATGTCTTCACTTCCTTCCTATGAACTGTAGGAAGATGGTGGTCTATGCTCTTATCACCTCTCAGCTTGACTATGCCAACAGCCTCTTCATTGGTCTCCCTGACTATCTCATGAGGAGACTTCAACGGATCCAAAATGCAGCAGCCAGGCTCATTAGAAATGTACCCCTACGTTATCACATTACCCCCCATCTGCAAAGTCTGCACTGGCTCCCTGTGAGGAAGAGAGTTATGTTCAAGGTTCTGGTTTTAGCCCACAAAGCTTTAAGAGAGGTAGGCCCACTCTATTTGAAGCGAAGACTCCAGAAATACCAGAACGCCAGAACTCTCAGATCTAACAATCTTAACCTCCTGGTTATTCCGTGCTTCAAAAAAGCAAGGATGGGAGGGCGTGCTTTTTCCGTGAGAACTGCGACCTTGTGGAATACAATGCCCAATGACCTGCGGCAGATAAGGGCGGAACTGCCTTTTAGGAAGGCCCTTAAAACATGGCTGTTTGGCCTTCCTTAAATAACCACCTCGCCCTGTAGTCTCTCTCTCGGACCCCCCCTCATTGGATGGATGCTAGCGCCGGGACAACTCCGTGGGAGGTAGCTGTTGCGCTCTACAAATGCTAATAATAATGTTCAAAACTTTAGGGATTGGAGGAGGAGCCTAGCGCGCAACCAAGATGGCCGCGTAGGTGCGAGGCTCCCGAGGACCTCCGCAACCTCCTACGATTATCCTGAAATTATCCTGTCCTGGATGAGGGGGAATATGTTGGTGAACCCGAGCTGAGGTGGCACCCGTTTTCCGCTTCCGCATCGGACCTCGGACACCGGAGTGAGCACCGATTGAGGTTTGCGGCCTTCCCCTCGCCAGACCCCGGATTTGCGCTGTGGGGTGATCCAGTGACAAAGTGAACAACAGCGGCAGGCAGGGCCTGGCGACTCGCGTACCCCGCACTTTCGCTTTCGATTTCGCACCACCTTGTCGTTTCTGCGAGGTTGGGTCGCGGAGCCCTTGGTGCTGGTGTGGTGTGGCCTTGCTGGGAGATTCTGCCTGCCTGCCGGCTGTGATCCACCCCACTGCTCTGAGGGGGCCCCCCCGGAGCTCGTGGCCCTGCTTTCCTGCCCTACACGACGTGGCTGGTGCGACTGGGAGACTGGTGGCCATGGCCACGAAACAAGATGGAGACCGGGCAAAGACCAAATCGACCCGGCGTGGCGCCGTCCATCAGGCCAACAGTATGGACCGCTATACCCTCCAGAAGGGATCTCCCGATGGACCGCGCAAGTCCCCTGAGAGCCCTCCTGATGCCCCAGACCTGCCCGCAGATCTGACTCTGCGAGATGTCATGGGCGCCATTGCCGAGATGAAGGCCTCGGTGGGCCAGCGGTTTGATACACTGGCGCAGAAGATTGACTCGGTCCTTGTGGATGTTGGCCTGGTGAGGGCCGATCTTTCCAAAACCAACGACCGAGTAGATTCTTTGGCCCACACCGCATCGGGCCTAACGACAGATGTGGCGGCCTTGCAAACAGAGGTGCGCCGGCTTAGTCAGGCGAGTGCGCTGATGGATCGACGCCTGGAGGACTCCGAGAGTCGGGCACGGAGGAACAACGTCCGCATTATTGGGGTGCCCGAGGGACGCGAGGAGGCGGCGGCGGATCTCTTTGTGGAGGACCTGATTGCTACCCATCTCCAGCCACGGGGGCTGAGCAAATTCTTCGCTGTGGAAAGGGCCCACAGGGTTCCCGGGGGAAGGCCGAAGGTCGGAGCCCCTCCGAGACCTCTCATCGCCCGAATTTTCAATTTTCGGGATAGAGACGCTATCCTGCAAGCCTCCAGACTGCATGGACCGGTCAAGCTCGACAATATGGAGGTTAATTTTTATCCTGATTTCACCCCAGCGGTCCAGAAGCAAAGACTGAGCTTCCTAGGCGTCAAACGCCGTCTTCGGGACCTAAACCTCAAATACGCCATGCTTTTCCCGGCCAAGCTGTGTGTGGAGGTGGATGGTCGCACTCACTTCTTTGATCGTCCTGAAGTGGCCGGGGACTGGCTGGATACTCTGCCCGGGGATCGTGATCGGGGGGGTGGGGGGGGGCGGCGGGGGGAGACGGCACGCTGGATCGGGACTGAGGATCTAATATTGGGCCTCACTCTGGACGAAAATGTTGCCACTTTTGATTCTGCGTCAGTTTTTGTAAGTTCCCCTCCTATGGAGGTTGTGTTGGGTCTATTGGGGGTTCTCCCTCCTCCTCTAGGGGGTTTAGTTAGTCTAACTATATATGGGGCGACAGGCACACTGCACGTTGGGGGGGCTGTTTGGGCTCATGCAGGGGTGCAGGGAGGGGGGAGTTCTGTTGGGGTGGGTGGGTGGGGATGGGGTGTTGTTCGTTTTTATCACAAGGCAAACGTATTTTTGTGTTAGTTCTAAAGTGCTCTCCGGGGGACGAATGATGGCTTTTGTACATGATGGGGGGTAGGGAACTAACTTTGTTGTCTTGGAATGTGAATGGACTGGGGGACAGGATCAAACGGGGTGTGGTCCTGCAGTTTTTGAAGCGAATCTCGCCCGATGTAGTCTTTCTGCAGGAGACACACCTTATTGGCAACTCCTTCTGCGCCATGAATCGGCGTGGCTATCGCCTAGTGGCTCACTCGGGCTTCACGTCCGGCTCAAGGGGTGTGGGCATCATGGTGAAGAACTCGCTCCCGTTGGAGCTTGATGAGGTGCTCCACGATGACAGGGGACGTTACACGGTCTTGGTGGGAAGATTGGAGGGCAAAGTGATTGTCTTTGTGTCAGTATACATCCCACCGGGGCTGCAGTCGACCACCTTTGCGGACCTTGGGCGCCTTCTCCTTGGCCTTCCGGGGGGGCTTTTAGTTGTGGGGGGGATTTTAATGCGGTGGTATCTGGGACTGTGGATCGTCACCCCCCTAGGGACCTCCCCCGGGCACAGGCGTGGCTACCCGGCCTCTTGGATACATTTGGATTAGTGGACTGCTGGCGTTTAAAACACCCCACGCAGCTGCAGTACACTTTCCACTCGGGAGCCCATGGTAGTCTCTCACGACTAGACTATGTCCTTGTCCCGGCGGCTTATGTTGGGAGGGTGGGAGAGGTGCGCCATTTGCCACGGGGTATTTCGGACCACTCCCCGCTCCTACTGCACTTTGATGTCTTTCCGAGGGGTGAGGGTAGGGTGGTCCCAATCAATCCTTGGTACCTGCGCGACCCCACCATTCGCGCTGAATTGATTAAATCCCTTCAGCGATATTTTGATGAGAATGTGGGGTCTGTGCCTTCGGCTGTACCGCTATGGGAGGCCTTCAAGACAGTACTCCGAGGGGAGGCCCTATCCCTTATTTCCCACGCCCGGAGGCGCAAGCGGGAGGAGGTGACCCGGATGGAGGCTGAAATAGCCAAGTTGGAGGGTAATTTAGAAGGTGGGGTGACGGATGCCGCATTGCATGTCCTCCAACTCAAGCAAGCGGCCTATAGGGCCCTCGTCACGGAGGCGGCCAGGGGCCTCAGTAGAGAGCAACAGGGGCGACTGTATGATGTGGGTGATAAGGCTGGTAAACTTATAGCGTGGTTGGACAAAAAAGAGAGAGCGAATCGTGTGGTCCCGCTGATTGAGAAAACGGATGGTGTGTGTGTAACTGAGCCAGAAGAAATTGTCTCCTGCTTCGCGGATTATTTCCGTGGGGTGTATTCCCCGGTGTCTCCCTGCTCGGAAGAGGATTCCCGTGCCCTGCTCAGTGATATCGCGCTGCCGTCCCTTTCCGGGGATGACAGGGTGTCGTTGGACGCCGCTCCCACCTCCGACGAGATCGCCCTCGCCATACGCTCGGTCGCTTCCGGCAAGGCCATGAGTCCGAATGGTCTCCCTATCGAGTTGTACAAGTTGCGACCGGATACGCTGGCACCCCACCTCCGGGCTATGTTCCTGGCGGCACACTCGGTGGGCTCCCTCCCACTGGACCAGCGTCTGGCTACAATCGTGGTCATCCACAAGGAAGGGAGACCTCGGGACCGGGTTACATCCTATCGGCCCATTTCGCTACTGAACGCGGAGCCCAAGATTCTCGCCAAGGTACTGGCCAATCGGCTGGTCGGTGTGGTGGGCGATTTGGTTCATCAGGACCAATCGGGCTTTATTCCCCATCGCAACACAGCCCTTAATCTGCGGCGTTTGCACGGTGTGCTCGCACGTGCCCCGTTCATACGGGAGCCGGCCATTTTGGCGTCCTTAGATGCCACCATGGCGTTTGACACGCTTGAGTGGCCATATATCTGGGCGATGCTTGCGAAGTTTGGATTCGGCCCAGGGTTCATCAGTTGGGTCAAATTGCTGTATTCGGGCCCATTGGCGCAGGTGGTGGTGAACGGAAGAGTGTCAGCTCCGTTCGAGCTGGGCCGGGGCACGCGGCAGGGCTGCCCCTTATCGCCGCTCCTCTTTACACTTGCCTTGGAGCCCCTGGCGGAGTGGCTGCGGTGGGAGCCTTCCATCCGTGGTCTCCGCTGGACCCCTGAGTATGAGGACCGCGTATCCCTATACGCTGATGACATCCTCTTGTACCTAGCTTCCCCACGTAAATCACTCATAGTACTGGTTGATGTTTTGCATTCATTCGGTCGTAACTCCGGTCTGGTCATCAACTGGGCTAAATCGTGTGTGTATGTTCTCTCCGGGGAGGCTCCTATCCTCCCGCGGGGCTGTCCGATCCAGGTCGCCCCGCAGGGATTTAGGTACCTGGGTGTCTTCATCACTCTGGACCCGGAGGCTCGGTATGATCGGAACTTGCTTCCCCCCCTCCAGCGTCTGAAAGAGGATGTCGCGCGCTGGCGGCGTTTGCCGCTTTCGCCGCTCGGCCGGGCGGCATTGTTTAAAATGATGTCGCTGCCGCGTTTCCTGTACGCGTTGCAGAACACTATGGACCTCGTCCCGGCGCGCTACTTCCGCGAAGTGGAGAGTTTGCAGCGCCGTCTGTTCTGGGACGGGAGGCCACGTATTGCCCTGGCTAAGCTGACGCTCCCATGGTATGATGGGGGATAGCCCTCCCGGATATTAAACGGTATTATTGGGCCTCCCAGCTAGCTGCGATTAATCAGGGCCTATATGGGCCAGCCTTAAACCCGGCGTTTGAAATGGATAGGATGCTACTTCCAGGTGGTGACCATTATCGAGCGCTCTATTCTAGCGCGCCCGACGCTCGCCTAACGGGGCCCACGCGTGTCATGGTGCGAGTGTGGCACGCGGCCAATGCAGCTATGGGGTGGAAGGACCGTCTGACCCGGGCGTCACCACTATATGCGTCTGAGCGGTTGGGCTCCTTGTGGACCTCGAAGGGCTTTGAGCAGTGGGACTTAATAGGCATTAGCAAAGTGGGGGATCTCTGGACGAGGGGAGGATTTAAAACGTTTGAAATGCTGCAGACGGAATTTCAGTTGCAGGGCAGCGAATACTTTCGGTATTTGCAGGTCCGACATGCGCTGGGCTCCGTCTTTCCGGACGTTGCCTCCATCCCGGAGTGTTCCCCCCTGGAGGATAGAGTGCTGGACGGACACGTCCCTGACAGCACGATCTCACTGATCTACAAAAAACTGATCAACGACCGCTCAGACTTGTTGATTGCCCTTCGTGAGGCTTGGGTAGCCGATGGGCTGGAGCTGGACGACGAGGACTGGATCTCCGCGGTGGCCTCCCCGAAAGAGGTGGCCATACCGGCTCGCCTTCGCTTCGTCCAGCTCAAGATACTCCACAGGGTCTACATGACGGGGCCAAAGCTCCTGCGTATGGGCTACGCTGAGGACGGTTTGTGTAAGCGCGGGTGTGGTGCGCTGGGGACTTTTCTGCATATCTTGTGGGAGTGCCCGGAGGTGGCGGGGTTCTGGCGTGGTGTGCATGAGGTGCTGCGAGTGGTCACGCATGTGGCGCTGTTGCCCGAAGCGAGGAGATGCCTGTTGAATGTGTGGGAGCCTACCGATTACTCGGTGCCGCAGACGTGGTGGGCGACTCTGGGGTATATGGTTGCCAAGCGTGATATTGCCCAGCTGTGGGGATCCCAGAGGCCCCCGACTGTCTCGGCCTGGAAGGAACATATGGATTGGTGCATGTTTTGGGAAAAGGTGGTGTATGTGGCGAGAGGTCAGCCTGCGACATGGGTGAAGGTGTGGGGCCCCTGGAACGCCTACCGCGGGGGAATCTGTGCTCCACCGTTATTGCCCGATCCGTCGCCGGCCCCGTCCCCTTAGCCAACTCATCCCCCCGGTACCTGGGCATTGGGTGTACCCAGCCCTAGTTCTGATCTCTCCCCCCTCGTGAGATTCCTATGGATGGCTAGGATCCCCCCTCCAGGGGAGCACGTGCTGCTATTTCCAATTGAGGATTGCCTTGTGGGTTTGTTTGTAGTTGTTGTTCTTTAAGTTTAAAATGGAACCGTATAGTGGGGTCAGGACAGTGTGGCTCGCAACGATGTTACCTCCTGTGCATGCTCGCCCGCAGCACCATGTGTTTTATAAATGTATATCGTATGCTCCTTTCACTGCTAGCGGCCGGCCGGAAGGTTGTAGGCCCATATTTGTATATTTTTGAGTCTTGTAATAAACGGTTTCAACAAAAAAAAAAAAAAAAAAAAAAAACTTTAGGGATTAAATGATTGAAAAAATTAGACATGGTAATTTCCTTCCACATCCTGGGGCATGCCGGCAAAAGATGATTTCTCTTATTTTGGATTTCAAGATATTCTGCTTACTTGGGTGCTTTCGTATGACCTGACGTTATATGGTAGTCATTACTTGACCATTTTCTTAGTCAGTAAGAGGCCATTGAGGGATAGACTATAATGTAAATGGTGTGGATAGCAGTGTTCAGTATGTACTTACCCTAAGGTCATGCATGTTTTCAGAGACAGCGATTTGTCCTAACCTTGCATAATTAATTCTTTGTCCTGGTCAAATTTGGCAGTGGTTTCAATGACTGATTTAGCAATTGTGTAAATTCGACTGGGTGACCGGCTAAATTATCATTAAATGAAGTAATTGTATCCCACCCAGCATATTTGATACCCTCACTGGTTTGCATGGACCTCGTCCGGTTGATTCATTGTCCATTAAGGTTGCACGGGCATCTTGTGTTAAAAACACTTTGGGCCTCATTTATGAAAAGTGACGCATCACTGCGTGAAATTAGTGATGCGCCACTTTTCACTGCGCCCTCCCTGCGACTCCAGTGATGCGTCATATTTACAGTATGACGCATCATGTCGCAAGGAGTCACAGATACGTCAGTATTTCTGACGTATCTGTAGGCGCAAAAGTGACGCATCACTGGAGTGTGTCACAAAAGTGACGCAACTCCAGCAATGTGTCCTTTCACATGGGGCAAGCCCCATGTGAAAGGGCCTGCGTCAGTCTTACGCCTGCTGTGAGGCAGGCGCAAGAAATTGACGCATTTGCACACTAGAAGTGGCGCAGTGAAATCTCGTAGATTTCACTGCGTCACTTCTACGACCCTTTTTTGCGTCAAAACGCCCCCCTTGCATACATTATACCTGGCGCAGGTATGATGTGGCGCAGGGGTTTACAAAGTGACGCATCTACCTCGATGCGTCACTTTGTAAATATGGCGCAACATGGCGCATGTTTTATGCCACTGGTGCGTCACAAAAAGTGACACACCGGCGGCGCAAAAGTGACGCTGGGGCTCATAAAGGAGCCCTTTTGTTTTGACAGAGTGACTTTACCAAACAAAATTATGCTTTAAATTATTTGGTGTACATGTTTGATTTTTTGATTTATAGATCGAGATTTCCTGTCTTCCTGTGGTGCTGAAGAGGCCTCAAATTATTAAGGTCGAAACATGTCAACCGATCGCTCGCAATGGAACTGTTGTTGTAAAATGGACTATTGCGCAAATTTCGTTGGGAAGGGCTGAATCAATTAGGAACAGTTTTATCGATCGGGTCTACCCTCATGACTACCTCTAGTTGGATCAAGGATTTTAAATACATTTTTGTACCACGTCCTCTACAAAAAGAAAAGTTGGAGTAAATAAGAATATATTTTAACGTCTTTTGTATTTTATGTTTGATTGTTGTAGTGTATATTGTCTAATCGTTGTGTTGATTTATACATTCTTCATTGTTATATATATATATGCTGCCATGAAATGTTATCAAACTGCACACACAAGTAATCAAGCAGAGAAAGATGTGGTTAATAACAGCAGATGTGGCTGAATCGGTGAATGTGATACATTCACAATATGAAATCAAATTAAGATCGATTTAAGTATTAGAAATATGATTAATTTTTTACCCAGGACACACCGTACATGCTTTATTATGTTTTGTAAGTCCAGCAATTTCAGTTTAAAAGGAGCTAATCTTATTTGTTGCATCCTGTAGATCACTAAACCAACCTCAGTAACTCTTTTCTCCATATAAGAACATTTATCCTACGCATTTTGCAGCCTTTTGTTTCCTGCACATAGGGGTAATTTCACAAAAGGCCTCCAAACTCGTGGTAGAGCCCCGCAGTTGTGGCGCTGGCCTGCACTCATTGTGGGACCTCCAAACTGCAGTTACTCATTGCGGCGGTCCAGCAACGAGTGCAAACTCTGACACCACAACTGCGGGGCCTCCCCCACGAGTGTGGAGGCCCTTTGTGTATCGGTCCCATAATGTCTATAACCTCTAATTTCCTCTGGAAAAAATTCTCTGGAAAAAGATGTTGTTATAACTGTATAAGGAGCATTTTTCTAAGGTCTTCTATTATAAGATTTATTTGGGGTAACTGGTAGCTTAGACGATGAAGAGAGTTTAGGTTTTATTTAAGTTACAGGGGGATATTCTCAAGAATGTGTGATAACCATCGCGAAAGTTACTTAACGCAACCTTCAACATCGCAGTCCATCGTGGGAAATTTACTCCGTGTTAACCAAGCATCCACAACACAGCGGCACCATGCGATAGTCACCAGATAACGCATCAAATTGCCGCATTAAAATCAATGCCACGCTGCAAAAATGCAAAAAACAAACGCATAGAAAGCTGCGGTGAGGCCAAGCGTGACACAAAAAGCAGTGGAAACCAGCGGCAATGATGCAAATCCCACACGTCTGGCGGGAAAATGCACTATAAAAGCAACAACACAACAGAAACAATCCAAAGTGTGTAGCAACATCGATGCACTCTGACTGAGCGCAGAGGCCAACGCAAACCCCACAAGCCCCACAGACCACCAGCAAGAACCAATGGGGTCGGGGAAGGCCAAGGAGAAGAGGGAGTGGAAGACTGGGTGCAGTCTGCAGGAAAACAAGACCAGCATCACGGAGGTGACAGAAAACTACCAGCAACTGGCCCACAATCAGGCTACCTTGAATGCAGCCGGAGTGTCAAGGAGGCCAATGGAGGAGGCCAAGAGGCGCTGGCATGACGTGAAAACCTAAACCAGGCCCAAATCCGCTGCCAACAGGAAGGCAGCAACGGCGACAGGAGGTGGGAGTCCTGCACCACAGGAGGAGCTGGAGAAAATGGAGGCCAGTCATCAGTGTGGAGACGGTGCAAGGAGATGGGAGTATGGACACAGCTTGAGAGGACCTGACACAACAACAACAGGGTGAGTAATGACCAAGGACTAGGGAGACGGGGGGGAGATGGGCACAATGGCACACATGCACAACGATGTGTAGCACACTGAACACCCACAATTACTCAGGGTCATGTCCCCCATCCCTGTAGCACACTGCAGCACACACACATAGCAATCACAGCACATCCCATGACAATGTGGCACAAAGTGCAACACCGATTCTGCAGAACAGGTGACACAACTGGGTCCGCCCATGCGCAGAAACAGCCCCATTACATTTGACAGAGCAGGGAACTGTGAGATGCATATGTACGGGTACAACCTCAGTCATGTAGTCCAAATGTCCACTGTCCCCCTTCAAATTGCCAGCAACGCCCAAACAGTCACAATGTACATTGTCAAACAGTCTGCATGTCTACAAGAACAATGCGCCAACATAAATGTCAACACAATGTCAACATGCATCTCCCCTTCACATTGCAGAGGAACAAACAACACCTCCAACAGGTCAGACCAGACAACCCGTCAGTGATGCCGGAGACGACAACCACACCTTCGACACCGATGCACTACAACAGCCCATAGACATCCTACGCAACCCACTACCAGGACCAGGGCAGACAAGCTACTTAGAGGAGAACCCAGCCCCTGCAACAGACCATACAGCAGGAAGCACCCGCAAGCACGGCTGGCTCACAACGCCTCACCGGCCCACACATGGCACCCAAATGCCAGGTGTCAGAACGCCAAAAGGAGGTGGCTGAACAGGAGCAGGTGTGGTCCAAACCCATGGAAAGCGAACTAGATCACATATGTGGGTGTCCATTACCCTTCAGGGACTACATACACCCCACAAAGGAGACCCACACTGCCATAGAGACACATGCAGATGCACATTCCCAGTACAGAATCACGCCCAGGAGCACGCACATATCAGTCACACACCCACGTTGGCTCTGCGTATGATGGCCCAGTCCACTCCCCTTACGAATTGAGTGGGTGACGACAAAGCTACATGTCCAAGCTCTAACCCGCTGCCTGCGGTGACATGTCTGCGTCCACTGTACACAGCACAGGGCCCTCATGCATACAACTAGACCACAGGGACACACGCAGATATTATGTTGAACTAGCTATGGGCATGTGCGCCTGGCCCCTTTATTGGCAGGGCCACATGTACAGTGACGCCTGTGCTTAATGTGTGTGGGGTGAGTGCAAGCCAGCCCGCAAGGAGTTGTTGGTGCTGGCAACAAATACAACAGTGAACACTATGAATACGGAAACAGACAACACCAGCATTACAGGGACAACTGCGGAGCATCATGGAGGTAGCCGGAGCAAGTCCAAAGGTAACACAATGAGCAAACAGAAGTGTACGTGAGTTGCAGTGCACTGAGTTTGGGGTACTAGGGCTGAGCGCGCTCATGTGAAGAAAATGTCTAGGATTGTGTCCCTTTGGGACATTCCTGATGCAGCTGCAGTGGAGGGGTTTCACACCTGCATCATCTTCCTCATCGTCGTCCCCGGTCTCCCACACTGCCTGAGGTGACATTGCTGCATAAACTCTCCACAGCACATACAAAAACAGTAATGGAAGATGATTCATGGTGCACTGAGTTAGTGGCACCTGGACTGCTGAGCAGGGGACCAGGTAGAAGATGGCTTCCATGACAGATGTGAGCAACTCCGTCAGTCTGCCAATACGACCGTTTCAACACTGGCGGTTGGTGTTTGGAGTTGGTACTGGCGGTGGTGCTGTGTGCCACCTGCGGTGATGCGACGTCCGGGCCGGTCAGGACTCTATTTGATGTGTGAACCCTGGTGGGCTGCAGTTGAGGCTGGAGGAAGCGGACAGTGCAGGGCCACAGACACATGGTGTTGATGACCCTAAGGCCATCGCCTCAGAGGCCATCCAATATCTCAGAAGAAGGGGTCCTTGACCTGACCAGCACAGAGTTAGTGGCCCCAGATGCACAGCGGCCGGCACAGGCATCCCGCCACGGGACGGTGACTTGCGGTCCACTGAGGTAGGGCCAAGCAGACTGAGCAGGTCCTCGTCGATGTCGGAGGTGAATGTGGCAGAGGGTTGCGGGGAAGAGTGGAAGGTGTCCTCCAGGGCATGATGCAGAGGGCAGAAGCTATCCAGAAGCAGCAAATGGAGGAGTGGAAAGTGACTGCCTCATTGCCACCACCAATATGGTATCAGCTGCATGAGGATGAAAGCTACCCCCTAGTCCATAGACTCAGATGCCACCAATGTACGACTAGAGAGTGTCCATTAATGTCGGGGAACAGACTTAGTGGCACCGGGGCTGAGAGGTTATGCAGTCTGCGATGATGCCGGTACACTGATATGAACTCCGGCATTGCCAAATCAAGACTCTGTGACCTACTGGACCGCAGTGTAGGCCGGAGGCAGCGGTCAGCAGTTGGCCACGGCCGCGTGTCGTAGGCTCGCGATGCACAGAGTTAGTGACATCAGGGCAGTTGTCGGTAGTGTTCGATCACCTCTGTAACGATGATCCTTTTTTCCCAAATGCAATGCGTCATCCTTTTACGCCTCTCCTTGCGGGCAAAGATTTGTACTCTGTCTTTGAATAATCAATATTCAGTTCCAATTCTGTGACCTACTCGAGCGCAGCGTAGGCTGAGAGCAGCAGTCCGCGTGGGCCCACAGAATGTTGCAGCTGTGATGTAACACTAAGACCTGTTGGCACCACCTCAAAGGGTGTATAGTGACATACACTCAGCCATGATTTATGTGCTCTGCCATGGTGTAATCAAGACTCAGTTCCAAAAGTGCGACCTGGTTGGCCACAGTGTCGGCGGAGGCAGCGGTCAGCGCGGGCCAACCGCTGTCCAGCCATCTCCTCCTGGATCTCTCACACACGACGTTGGAATGGCATTTGCATTAGATTTGTGGTTCACAGGTAGTGGCACCAGAGCTGAGCGGGTGTGCAGCCGGCGAGGAGGCCGTGTCTTGCCTGTGACAGACTGCATTGGATTGGTGTGAGGCCTGCAGGACCACAGTGCAGGCCAAAGGCTGGAGTCAGCAAGGGCCCACAGACACATTTGGTGGGAGTCGTATGCACAGACTTGGTGGCACCACATCGGAGGGAGTATAGTGACATGAACTCGGCCTTAAATCATGTACTCTGCCATGGTGTAATTGAGACTCAGTTCCAAATGTGTGTCCTACTTGTCCGATGTGTATGCCGTTGGAGTACGTCAACGGGAAAGGAGTTCCACGGGCCTGTGTTGCAGAGGCAGTGATGGTCCGAGGAGTCTGCCAAGGTCGGGGGCCTCGGACTTGGAGCTTGCACCGACACGTGGTGGGCCCTCTTTGACACACGCCAGAGTCGGCAGGTGACCAGTGATGCCTGGATGCGCAGGAGCGGCCATGACGGATTTGGGGACCCGTGGGCCGGGGTGTATCAGGCGCACAGGATCCCAGGCAACACCGCTCACAGCGTAAGCCTCGTGGCGGGGTGAGAGGCATCGCCCTTGCAGGGACGTTGAGCATTCCGGAAGAGGACCACAACCAGAGTTTTGTGCCTTTTCATTCACAACCATACGCTGACCTGGCGTACACCGGGCCAGCACACTCCACTCACGCTTACGGGGGGGCGTCATAAGCTACATTTCCGTGATCTTCCCCACTGGCTGGGTTGACATGGTTGCATCCACTGTCCACTACACTCCAAACACCAGCGTTGTGTGTCGACATGGATATGTGTGTGGTCTGCATACTGCAGTCTGGCCAGCACATCCACGACACACTTGGCATTGTGTACATTCTCATTCATCGGTCCCTTGCCTCCTTCGCAGATGCCTGGTCCCCACCTCTGCCGACATTCTGCTTTTGAGTGTCCAAGGTGCCATGCCGTTGATGGCTCATGTACATGGCTGGCCCAGGTTCCCACAGTGAGTTGTGCTGTTGTGTCTGGTGGGTGTGCATGTTGTATGTGAGCTTGTGACGTGTGTATTTCCTGTGTTGTTTGTTGCATGATTGTGGAGTTGAGGTGTGTGGTGTGTGCATTTGGTATTGGCCAACGAGCAGTGCATTTCCATGGGTGCCATCGTGGTGGCGCAGGTTGATGATGGACTGTCGGGAGGTTAATGTATCACGCAATCTGCCTGGGTGGTTGGCAGGGGCGTTGGCGGAAATTCCCCGGTAGTACACTATTGCCTGCACATTGGTGGGATACGTGCACTTTCTGTTGCGCTTATTGTGTGCAGTGTTGCCAGGGGCCACTAATAAGACATGTGTGAAGTCAATTGCCCCCTGACACGTGCGGGAAGCCTGCTGTGGCATGCACGCCTTGCTTGGTCTCCGGCTGTTCCTGCGCAGTGTGTGTGAAGTATAGATAGTGGGGTACCAAGCTGATGGTGTCATCCATGTCTGTTGTGGGGGACTTGTATTGGATTGTTTTGGATTGTAGTAGGGCAGATTGGTTTACTCCTCCGCCCTTCCTTACGGCCCTCCTCATAACACTACTCTCTGACCACTTGCATCAGACAGGAGACTAGTTGGGGTTGAGGTGAGGGCAAGTTGTTGATTTGACAGATATTTGCAAATACAGGATGAAGATCGATTATTAAGTGGACTTTCCGTGTTTTGCACAGGCAATAAGTCTGTTGCATGTATCTCCAGTTTTGTGTTCTCAACTCTATAAATATCTTAAGATAATAACAATCGGTCTTTACTATGCTTAATTCCTGTCCTTGACCATTCTGTCCAGTTGAAGGGTTTTCTGCTTATTTATAGCTTCATGTTATCTTGGTATAATCAGAGTAAGTAAATATAGAGCTGAACCTGAGTGCTAGGTTAATTTTGATTACCCAAAACCAATAGAAACAGCCTACCATGGACAGTCTGTTGATCCTTTTTTATTAGAGGATTTATCTTGTCTTAACGATTATACTCAGTACTTCAAGTTATTGGAGGACCTCTTGAAAGGATATGTGCTTATTGGCTCACACCTAATGTTGGCTGTGAGTGGTAAAATTCACCGTTGGTCCGATATATATGGCAGCCTTATAAGGCCAAGAAGCACATTATATTTGAAACCATATTTCAATAGATACAGATGGACGGGATAATGTAAAGAGAATGTCATCCATGTTTAAGAATATCTTCTAAATACCAGTTGCAATGGCTTCTACTGAAGAGTAGCTTATTGCTGCAGTCAATGGTTCCAGTGGTGTACAATCCAAAGAGGCAGTAGTGACCATCCTTCTATGGTACCTCTCCCAATAGCAAAGGGTTCTGACAGAAAGTCTGCACAAAAGGATCACTGCATAATCATTGTACTTTCATCAAAATATAAGGTCCTACCATAAAGTCTCTGTTGCATGTAAGAAGCACTTCCGTTCAACAAAGTTGAAAGCTTTCTGGTAATTTAAAGAGATGGCAATGTTTTTGTCGGCATCATCTCATACTTCCACAGAAGATGCATTAGAATTTCCAAATTGTCCCATAAGCAGTAAACTGGAAAAAACCCTACTTGGGAAGAATGGATGAGCTTGTGAAACACTTATTCAGTGTGGTTGTCAGTGCTTTTACTAAAATTTTCACATCTGCAATTGATAAAGATAGTAGACCTTAACTGGCAACGGATGATAGTTCTTCCCAAGGCTTTGTAATTAAGAAAATAGCCAAGGGCGGCTCCTACGCTAAGGCAGAAGAGCATCGCCTCACTGCTCTCAGAGCAGGAAAAAGGAAAGATACAATGATAATAACCCAGTAATTATCATTTTATTTTTCACTAAAGGGCTAGTTTGGCCGGCTGTCTATTGCTGGCCAAACAGTCATTTGTTCTCTGCATGTTCCCTGCCAGGCTGCATTACACATCCTGGTGAGGAGCATGCACAGGCTTACAGTCCCCTTCTTAGCGCCAAACCACTAGGCTCATACCAATCACAATGCTGCATTGTAGCATTGTGTTTGGCTTAGGAGAGGGTGCCTGGGTGCTTCCTGCTTCCACTGCAGCTGAGGAGAAGGCAGCGCCAGAACGGGCCGAAGCTGAGGAAAGATGGCAGCCGGCAAAGGCTAAGTGTTTTTTTTAATTTCTTTTTTGTCAGCCGCACCACCCCCGTTCCCTGCCAAACACCACTAAATATAGCTGCCCTGTTAAATTGAGATCAGAGAGTTTTCTTCTGCATATACACAAACTACACTCAATAATAATGCAAGTTTAGTTTTGCTCAGTTTGTAAAATTCTGTTGGGACACTGTCTTCACCAGGCGATCTCCTTCTGGGCATTTCTTCAGCGGCTGTTTGGATTTTATCTTCAGTAATACTACTTTGTAGAAATTTGCCTTATACTGTTCAAGTGTCATGGGGCCATATTCTCAAGGAGCTATCGCCAAGTTAACAGCACTTTATCCCATCCAAAGTTGCGGTAAATTTATCACCCCATTCACCAGCTGGTGTACACAGCCCAGAACACCAGTTTATCCGTGATAGCAGCCGCAAACAACATCGCCAGAGATGACCCCAGTAATTATAGCTAATGAGATGCAGAGTAGGTGTTCCTGTGCAAAAAGCCGCGACAACACCACTCCACAACATTCTCAACGACCAGCCACATTGGCGAAAAGACCACGAAACATGCGATAATGCGTGTTAGCAGCAGAAAATGAACACCTGCTCTGACCTGGTGTAAAGTCAGACGACAACCGGCAGCAGCCAAGGGAGCACAGCCCAAAGCCAAACATGAAGAACAACAGATGCCCCCAAGCAACTGAACATTCAGCCCAGAGCCCCAATAGGGCACCAACACCCACCGCCACCACACCCAGGACCACAACCTCCCCCCCGGACCACCACAGAGTCAGCACGGACAAAAACAGCGGACCCACAGCAAACGCACCAGACTCACAGACTTAACACCAGTGGATGTCATTGCCCACTACAGGCTCAAAAGGAAAACCATCCTATGCATCCTGACCATCATCGCCCAACAGGCCAACGACACCAACACATCGGACAACTAACATCCCACCCCACACAAAGCTGCTGGCTGTGATGCACCTGTTGGTCTATGGTACCCCCCAAACCAACACCCGCCAGAGTCGGAGGAGTCTCACAGCCAGCCGCATCCAAGTCCCTCACACCTGTCCTGGAGGCCATCATCAGCCTGGTACCCCAGCATCTATACGTCCACCACAATACGCAGGATCTGCTGGAGACCAAGCAAGGACCATATGGCATAGCTGGATGCACATACGTGTTGGGGGCAATCCACAGCACACATGTCCTACTTTTTCCCCCTGATAACACAGCACACAACCACAGCAACAGAAAGCACACATCTCACATCAACGTGCAGGCAACATCCAAACACTGTGGAATCTCCACCAACGTCGTCGCCAAATACCCAGCCACTGTGCATGATTCCTACATCCTCCGACAGTCCATCATCAACCAGCGCTACCAGGATGGCTCCAAGGGAAATGCACAGCCCCTTGGCAAGTTCAAAATGAATACCCAACACACCTCAACTCCACAACCATGCAACTCACAACTCTGACAATGCACACGTCACAAAATCACATACAACATGCAAAACAACATGCCCACCCACCAGACACGACAGAACAACTTACAATGGTAACCTGGGCTAGCCGTGAACATGAGCCATCAACGGCATGGCACTTCAGCCACACAATAGCGGAATGTGGGGAGAGGTGGAAATCAGGCATGTGTGAAGGAGGCAGGAGAACCATGATTGGGAAAGTAAACAATGCCAAGAGTGGCGGCGATGTGCTGGACAGACCGCAGCATGCAAAACACACCCATATCCATGGCGACATACACCACTGGTGTATGGAGTGTAGTGGACAGTGGACGCAACTATGTCACCCCAGCTAGTGGGGGGAGTTTGCGGAAATGTTGCCTGTTATGTCCCCCCCGTAAGCGTGAGCAGAGTGTGATGGCCCGGAGTACGCCACAGCGTAGGGGTGTGAATAAAATAACCGTAGCCCTGGGTGTGGTCCTCTTCCGGAATGCCCAACGTCTCTGCCAGGGCAGCGCCTCTCAACCCGCCACAAGGACGATGCCGTCCTCGTGAGCAGAGTTGCTTGTGATCCTATTCGCCTGCCGTACCCCGGCACACTGGACACCGAACCTGTCCGGCCTGTCCCTGTGCAGCCAGACCACAATGATCACCTGCCAACACCGGCGTGTGTCAAGGAGGGCCCTCCATGTGCCAGCGCAAGGCCCGAGGCCCGCGACCCTGGCAGCCTCCTTAGACCATCACGGCCTCCACGACACAGGCCCGCTTTACTCCTTTCTCATTGACGTACTCTACTGCTGCACCCGGCCTACACTACAGACAAGTAGGTCACACATTTGGAACTGAGTCTTGATTATGCCATGGCAGTGAACATTATTTAAGGCAGAGTTTATGTCACTATACTCCCTTCGATGTGGTGCCACCAAGTCTGTGCATAGCATTACAACCACACATGTCTGTGGGCCTACGCGGACTACTGCCCTCAGCCTATACTGCGCACAAGTAGGTCACAGATTTGGAACTGAACATCGTTTATTCAAAGGCAGAATACATATCATTGCACACAAGGAGAGGCGTAAGAGGATGACGCTTTGCAGTCCCGAGGGAATAGGATCATCGTTATGGAGGTGATCGAACACTACCGGCAGTGGGCCACTGCTGACCGCTGCCTCTGGCCTACACTGCGGTCCAGAAGGTCACAGAGTCTTGATTTAGCGACGGCGGAGTTCATATCAGTGTACCGGCATCATCGCAGACTGCACCCACTTTCAGCCCCGGTGCCACTAAGTCTGTTCCCCGACATTCATGGACACTCTCTGGTCGTACATTGGTGCAGTCTGAGTCTATGGACTGGGGGGTAGTTTTCATCCTCATGTGGCTGTCACCAAATTGGTGGTAGCAATGAGGCTATCCCTTTCCACTCCTCCATTTGCTGCTGCCGGATAACATCAGACCTCTGCATCATGCCCTGGGGGACACCTTCCACTGTCCCCCGAAACCCTCCGCCACATTCACCTCGGACATCGATGAGGCCCCGCCCAGTCTGCGTGGCCCTACCTCAGTGCCCCGCAAGTCACCGTCCCGTGGCGGTGTGCCTGTGCCGACCGCTGTGCATCCGGGTCCACTAACTCTGTGCAGCTCACGTCAGCTACCCTGTCTGAATGAATATTGGATGACCTCTGTGACGGTGGCCATGTGCATGTGGCCCTGCACTGTCTGCTGTCTCTGGCACCATCTGCCAGAGTCGAAACAGTCATACTGGCAGACTAACGGAGTTGCTCAGGGCTGTCGTGGATGCCATCATATGCCTGATCCCCTGTTCAGCACTCCAGGGGCCACTGACTCAGTGCACCAAAACACATTGACCGTTACTGATTGAGTTTTGTGCTGTTGAGAGGTTGCGCAGCAATGGGAGACCTGGGACATTGATGAGGAAGTTGATGCAGGTGTAACACACCCCACTGCATCTGCATCAGGACTAACCCGAAGGGACACAATCCTAGCAATTTCTTCACATGAGCACGCTCATCTCTAGTGCCCCAACCTTAGTACACTGCAGCTCACGGACACTTCTATTTGAATGTTGGCTGACCGCTGTCCTTGCTTCCGCTCCCTCCATGTTGTTCAGCAGTTGACTCTGTTATGCAGGTGTTTTCTGTTTCCGTTGCACTGGTGTCCACTGTTCAAGTTGTTGCCAGCACCAAGCACTCCCTGCGGGCTGGTTTATACACACCCCACACACATCCAGAACACCCATCACTTTACATATGGCCCTGTCAATAAAGGGGCCGGGTGCACATGCCCATAGACAGTTCAACATGATATATGTGTGTGTCCCTGTGGTCTTGTTGTATGCATGACGGCCCTGTGCCCTACGACATTACATTGTGCTGTGTACAACGGACGCAGACATGTCACCACAGGCAGCGGGTAAGACCTTGGACATGTAGCTTTGTCTTCAGCCACTCAATGCGTATGATGAGTCGACTGGGCCGTCATACGGAGGACCAGCGTCGGGGTGTGAATGATGATTCCGTGGCTCTGGGCGTGGGTCATTGCAGGACATGTGCGCATGCATGTGTATCTGTCGCGGTGTGGGTCTCCTTTGTGGGGTGTAGGTCGTCCCTGATGGGACTTGAACACCCAGGTATTTGATCTACTTCGGCTTCCATGAGCTCTGAGCCCACCCACACCTGTTCGGCCACCTCCTTTAGGCATTCTGACACCTGGCATTGGAATGTGATGTGTGCCTCGGTGAAGTGTTGGGAGCTAACCGTAGTGGCGTGTGCTTCCTGCTGTGTGGTCTGTGCAGGGGCTGGGGTCTTCTCTATGTAGTTTGGCTGTCCTGCGCCTGGGGGTGGGTTGCCTGAGAAGTCCATGAGCTGTTGGAGGGCATCGGTGTCAGAGGTGTGGTGGTCGTCTCCGGCATCACTGATGGGCTGTCTGGTCTGAACTGCTGGAGGTGTTTTTTGTCCCTCTACAATGTGAAGGGGTGATGCATGTTGACATTGTGTTGACATTTATGTTTGCGCATTGTTCTTGTTTACATGAAGACTGTGTGACAATGTACATTGTGACTGTTTGGGTAGTGCTGGCAATTTGGGGGGGAGAGTGGACATTGGGACTACATGACAGATGGGAGGTTGTACCCATGCATATTCATCTCACAGTTCCCTGCTCTGTCCAATGTCATTGGCCTGTTTCTGCGCATGAGCGGACCTAATTGTGTCCCCTGTTCTGCAGTGTGGGTGTTGCACTTGGTGCCACATTGGCATGGGATGTGCTGTGATTGCTATGTGTGTGTGCTGCGGTGTGCCACGGGGATGAGGGACATGATTCTGGGTCATTGTGGGTGTGCAGTGTTCTATACTTGATTGTGCATGTGTGCCATTGTGCTCATCTCCCCCTGTCCCCCCAGGCCCTGTTCGTTAATCACCCTGTTGTTGTTGTGTCAGATCCTCTCGAGTTGTGTTCGTACTCCCACCTCCTTGCACCGTCTCCACACTGATGACTGGCCTCCATTTCCTCCTGCTCCTCCTGTGGCGCAGGACTCCCACCTCCTGTCGCTGTTCCTCCCTTCCTGTTGGCAGTGGGTTTGAGCCTGGTTTAGGTTTTCAGGTCATGCCAGCGCCTCTTGGACTCATCCATTGACGTCCTCAACACTCCTGCTGCATTCCAGGTAGTCTGATTGTGGGACAGTTGCTGGTAGTGTTCTATCACCTCCTTGACGCTGGTCTTGTGTTGCTGCAGACTGCACCCCGTCTTCCTCTCCCTCTTCTTCCTGGCCTTCCCCGACCCCGTTGTACCTTGCTAGTGGTCTGTGGGGCTTGTGGGATTCGCTTTGGCCTCTACACTCGGTCAGGGTGCATCCATGGTGCTGCGCACATTTGCTTGTTTCTGGTGTGTTTTTCTTGTTCTGCTTTTATAGTGCATTTACCCACCAGACGCGTGGGATTTGCAGCCTATGGCTGGTTTTCTCAGCTTTTAGCATTGCACTTGGCCTCATCGCAGCATTTTTTGCGTTCGTGTTTTGCATTTTTGTGCCGTGGCGTTGATTTTAACGCGCCCATTTGACGCGTCGTTATCTGGTGACTATCGCATGGTACCGCTGTGTTGTGAATACTTGGTTAACAAGGCGTAAATTTCCCATGATAGAGTGCGATGTTGTAGATTGCGTTAACTTACTTTTGCGATGATTATCACACGTTCTTGAGAATATGTCCCATGATGTGTTGAATCATGTAAATAGAAAAAAATGTGGCAAATTCCATCGTAATGACAACTTGATATGTTAAAAAGTCACCTTGGTTGTTCCGATCACTTGTATACCTGGTGAGGATTCTTCCATGTCATAGCTGGAGTGTCCATAGCCATCTCACCTTCTTGCCATGCTCATAATACCTTTGTTTTTTGTGGGATCAGGCATAGTCACCCTGAGATGTGTAGAGACCATTCAAATTACATTGAGCAATGAATATCTCTTGCGGTAAAGGAGATACAGGGGCCTCTTTATAATTCTATGTTAATTAATGAATTTGGGGTTCTACTGTTTCTGTTTACAACTTTTTTGCTTCATGGTTGATTCTTGCATCATATTGCCATGTATATATGCCTTACCTGCTGACCACAATGTCTGAGGAGGCCATGCTGATTCTTCTTTAAGGGATAAATATCAGCTTGATGTGATTGTTGAGTATGTTTTCAGCCTGGGTGACTATATTTAAGAGTGTTCATTCTCCACGATTAGACTGATGGTGCTAATAAGGCTAGGGCACCAGTTAGCAGGATGGCGGTATGTGTCATCATTCCATCCTCTTGTATTCTACTGCACCAGACATCTGGAAAATGAGTGTGTGATGTTAGGGAAAATCAATGCCCATGTTCATTCCTTGTACAAAATAATTTATGTATAGTCCCTTATGAGAAGGTGTCAACAATCTACTCACCTGTACTACTGAGTGATCTTTAAAGCAGGTCCTTAGACATACCTGTGTATCTGCCATTGTGGAAATCCGAGTTCCCTGATTGATCCAGTACTGGGTCCACATTTATGCTCTACTCACCACCCACAACCTATTTTGAGTTTCCAAACTCAGGGGCATATTACAATGGTGGTCAGACAAGCATCCAATGGCCATCGCCTGGGCAGATTACCGGCTGACAATATGTTGGCAGTCCCGCCCAGCCTATTATGATATGATCGCCATGCAGGTGGTCGTAAAATGCATTTTTCTATTGCTGCTTTCTAGGCACTTTCCTAACATCCATTCACCGTATGCCAGGCACCATGTGGTGCTTGAAACACCTTGTATGGATGTGTGGGGGGATCCCCATGTTCCCCCCTGGTCACGTAGCACTGTCCCATGGGGTCCCTCATTGGGTCCCCCACCGTCTGTTTCCATCTGCCATTTCATGCCATGGGACTGTCATGAAAAGGCATTCGAAAAGGATATCGTGATCCTGACAGAGGTGCCTGAGCAGGCACCTCCTCCATCAAGGATCACGATTCCAACAACTGCCCCCGATGGGATCAGTAGATCCTGTTCGAGTCAGCGGTCCATCCCCCGAGATTCAATGGTCCAACCGCTTTCATCGTAATGCGGCGGTTGACCCGAAGGGCTGTCTATCGATGGGATATCCACCGACAGCCTGCCAGTGGTGGTCACACTGGCATTGTGATGATGCCCTCAGTTATGGTCATATACAGTTTTGGAAGGAAATCCAACTTGCGGCCATTCAGAATATGCACAGAGTCTACCATTAATGTTTTCCCCTTTGTCACTATCTAGTAATTGTTTAACAGAATAGCAATCCCTTCATTTTTCTATGTGACAGTTGCATTGGTTCCATCCCCATGTTCACCTGTGTGATAAGCGTAAATAATTTTTCCCTCCCAGTCCATGGACCGCCAGACTTGTGGGGACACAGCATTGGCGGTCTTCCGACCAGCCTATTATGACCAGGGCAGTCGGGCCACCCTGGGATCATCAGAACTGCCAGGGTATGGTGATCCCTGGCGGTGGTGCAGCAATGTTGAGGCTGCAATAAGTTTGACGAGGCAAGCATGTTATGAGTTTCCTCACTTCCACACTTGTCATAGTGGTAAGGCCGCCACGAAAAGTGTTGCGGTGAGGAAACAAAGGGGGGCCTACTGGGCCCTATTGTGCCTCTGCGCCATGAGGTGCATGTGGGAGGCACATGTTGTCCCCCCTATGTGCATGCACCCCAGTATCGGCACAGCATAGACTGCAGCAGTCCATGCCGTGCAGCTACTGATTTTGACTTTCCCATTGTGGTGCCTATATGTGGTGCCTATTTTGTAGGCTCCACCGTGGGAATGCCAAAGAACAGCTCACCAGACAGGAGAAAACTGGCGGACGGTTCAAACATGGGTTTGGCAGTGCGGTAGAGGGGTGATCCCAATTCCACTCCCGCACCACCAAGCTCATAATAGGCACTTAATCTTGTCTGGTCCTGAGAGTGGTAGATGAATTTCACATTGTCCAGTCATTCTGATGCTAAATATGGCAGAATTTTCTTATGTTTGATGTAGTGTGTTAGGTGCACCATTCAGAAGTTAAAAAACACACAATCACATCATTAAACGAACATGGCCTTTTGTTGTGGATGTGATAATCCAATGGAATGTTGAACAAGTCAGGTCTCCACAGACGCTGTGCATTATGTGTCTCTGTTGGAGAGAAGTGTAAACGTTGTCAGGTCAGTGGGAGAGGACATCCGTAAAGAGAACTTGTACGAGGTGCAGTGATAGGAGGAGTGGATCGGCAAACTGATATTGTGTAATTGAGAAAATAAGAACTAAGACAGCAATTCAAGGGCATTGTTCAGTAACTAGTAACCTACAGTCTACAGAGTTATATAGACCTAAATGGCGATTAAAGTCCAACTTGATATCTAGGATAGAATACATTAGGTTACCGTTACACTAAAATAGGGCAATCTATTAAAATCATTTGAATATTTCACATATTCCTTACATAAGGGGGGCCGGAGCCTTTTAGTTTAATTTTAGTAGTTGGTTTAGTTGCTTTTTCTATGATAGTTCCTTTTTGCCTCTTTTTGGCTATTCATCCTGCATGGAGGTGGGCGGGCACTCATCTTTTTTCTGGAAGGCTGAACCTCAAATGCCTCCTAATGGCAGCCACTGTCCCGGTACACAGCAGATAAATGCAGCGGTTGCTTCCCTGGCGTGACCAAGGCATGGCCATTTGCCCCCATCCATGATTGTCCCATGCCAGCCATGCTGTTTGAGAAACTACTGATGCTTCGATTGTGTACTTAGATGAGCAGCTGCTTACTCTTTTCTCTGACATTCTATACCATTAACCTAGATGCTTTGGCTGCACTGATGCTGAAAATCTTTACCATCACTCTTTCTAACAAGGCTTGCCTTTCATTCCTATGTGATAAAACTTTAGTTAAAACAATGAGAATTTACCTGTTGGATCATGGGCTATTGTTGGGTTTGAGGTGGAATGTTGGGCACGTTTGGAAATGTAGAGGTTATGAATGTTGGGGCAACTGGAATTCAAGGCAGGAGTTTGGGAAGGCATTTTGTGTTTCCTGCAATGTAATGTTCTCGTGGCATTTAGGAGAGTATTGGAAGAATAAATACTTTTACTTGATGCCATGTGTGAACCCTCTTCTTTTCATTGGCGACAACTTGGAGCTCTGTGCGCCACCAGTTTCCCACATCAGATATTGGTTTCAGAGCAGCAACAAACGGTGCTGCGTTTAGGATCTGGCTCACGACTCAGGGCCTCAATATGATGCGGTTCGGACTGCAACCGACAGCTTGTCGGTTGTGGTCCGAACCGCATCTAATGCTGCTGTCCAATCGACGCATTAAGATGCGTGCGGTCAGAGGCAGCAGTTGGTGGGACAGACTGACACCTTCTGACGGGCTCATGGAGCCCGATGGTTGGTTGGAAGCTCCTCATAATCCCTTAAGGATCGCATTTCTGCCATCAGGATTATGATGTTGGTGTCCGACAGCCTTTCCATGTCAGCCTTTCTGACATGGAAAGGCTGTCATAAAGAGACATTGGGGGCCCCTAGCGGGGCCCCCTTCAACCCAGGCCCTCCACATCTCTGGTGCCCCCCTGAAAAACCCTAAACCATGTGGCAGGCATCGCGAGGTGCCTGTCACACGGTGCAGTGATTGTCACAAACTTCCATTTCTCAATCGGAGCTTGTGCTGCCAGCAGTTTCCGCCCACCCACAAGATCCCATAAAGAAATGGAAGTTTGCAACTGGACCATGTGTGGTCACATCGTAATCAGATGTTAGGAACCAGTGACCTATGGTTGGGCGGTTCCCTTACCGAAATGGTGTCGGTCAGAGGCAACTTCGACTGACATCATAATCAGGACCTCAGCATGTACCGGTAAGAGCACTCTGTGCAGAGCCTTTGTGGTCCCTCAATTTTTGGATTGCCGACAGGGACCTGTGCCCAGCTGTCTGAATCATGACATCACGGTGTGAATGCGATGAGCTCGGGGCAGTGAACGAAGGAAGGAGGCCAGTCCCTGCCTCTTTTGGCTCTGCCTACGTTCTGAAGTTGTTCCTGCCGCCATCTTTGTGGGTTCGCCTGGCTTTGCATTGGCTGTCCTATATGAATTGTTTTGACGTCATTCTGGCCGCCATCTTTAGTGTGGGCAAAGTGCATTACTGTAATGTTGCTGTAAGACACTGGAAATTTGACGGCCATATTGGGGGTACAAATTTGTTATTATTGGAGGTTCCAGTAATGCAGCGCAGCCGGGAGTGTGGAAATTTTTTATTTTTTCTTCTCTTTTTGTGACTTTGAAGTGTTTGAAGTGTTAGCCATTACAATTGGGTATATAGAAGATGTGCATCCTGGTTTTTGTGCAATGTCATAAGCATCTCACCAGTGTCTAGGTAAAATACTGGGGTTGGTCTCCGCTTATCTGGATCATAACAATTTTGTGTTCTGGAGCTTAAACCTGTGTCATAGAAAGTGTTACTGCACCACCAGCATTTTTGTCTGAAACAGGTACACCCTGGGATCCAGTGTAAAGATGCTTTCGAGGCAATATTACAAATAAAAAGAAAAATGTCTTACTCATACACAAGTTAGGGCCTGAAGGCAGATCGATTTTAAAATCATTACCTTTACAAGAGGTAAAAGCAAGATACAGCAGAAAGGAGCATCTGGGGAATTGGCAGTGGTTGACATAGTGGATGACTATGCTTCTGTAATTAAAACTCTCGACAGGAGATTCTCGCTATCTAAGAATGTAGTACTAGAAAGACATAAGTTCTTTCAAAGAGCTCAGCGTCAGGGCAAAACTGTGGATGATGTACAGCGCCGCATCAGTTACCTATTACTTGCAATTATAGGGAATTCAAAGATTAAATCATTTGAGATCAATTGATAGAAAAGACTCATAACAAGCAGATCCAGGACAGATTGTTGTCTAAAGATGATCCTAGTTAAGAAGTTGCTATCACCATCGCCAGTGCTGTAGAAAAATCAGATGCATATTTCAAAGAGTTGGCAGGCCATGGGGATGCTAGCACTCCTAAAGTTGGTTAATGTTGTGCAGAGTAAAGAACGTAAGGACGGGAAGAAATACACTCTGGTAGAGGGAGATGTAAAGAAGAAGCGGAATAAAAAAGATGTTATTGTGTGTTTCAGATGCAGGAGTACCAATCACGTGGCTTTGGAAAAGCATTGTCCGGAGTTATCTGTCACATGTTTCAAATGTAATCGCAAGGGGCATTTTGCGAGAATGCTCAGAAATGCATGCAAACTAGTAGTATCTCATGTAGATGAAACTACGTTTGAGAGTGATGAGGATGCCGTCCTAACAATCACAGCATGTAATAAGGATGATTGTGTTACTGGTGAGAAATTGGTTAGTTCGTTTGAGGTGGTGGTGGGAGAGCTGAAACTTGTACGCAAGAAACCGCCATTTTGCAATGTTATGATTAATGGGATCAGCGTATGCCTTATGGCTGATTCAGGATCAACTTTTATTATAACTGGTCCTAATGTCTTCTCAAAGCTCAAACCACAAGAACATCAACCATCCAAGGTGAAAATGTGTATGTATGGCGGAAAGAAGATTGAGATTGAGGGCCAATTTGATGGTCTCTTAGAGGTTGAGGGGAAGGCGGCCCATCGAGTGGTGTTTATGGCAAAGGAAGGTTCAAATTTATTGGGATCGCATGATCATGGAGAATTAGACATTGTCTTGGATCCCAATCATCCTAATTGTGTGAGGTTAAGGTCTGATTTGATGCCGTTGTGTCTGAATGTGTCTTCAGCCAGTGTATGGTCTGAGAAATTTCCCAAAGGTTTAACAACCAGCTGGGAAAGTTGTCTGGGTTCATGCCCAAAATTATATTAGGAATAGTTTTGGTTCCTGTTGAACACAAGGTGTGCAGGGTACCGTTGTCGTTGAGGAGTGATCTGCGCAGGGAGCTAGACAAGTTGTTTAGTCTTCATGTGATCAAACCCATTGAAAGCTCAGAATGGTTGTCCACTGTGGTTTTAGCGCATAAGAGTGACACTTCTTTGCACTTGTGTGTCGATTTGCTTGATCGTAACCAAAACATTTAGGTGGAGAGAGAATCCCTTCCTAACTTCGGTGAGATTGTCAGTACTTTGGAGGGGGTGGTGATATTTACCACCCTGGATATGTCTGCTGCATACCACCAGGTGGTTTTGTGCGAGGAATCCAGGCATTTAACCTCGTTTGTAATGTCTGAAGGTGCTTTCCATATCAAGCATAAGCCCTTTAGACTGGCATCGGCTTCATTGGTCTTTCAAAGCCTCAAGAAGCACATATTTAAGGACGGTGAGGGAGTCTGATATTTTCAGGAGGACATTTTGATTATTGGGCAAACTCTGCAACAGCGCAGTCAGCTTTTAGTCAGTGGTTTGAGAATATTGCAGGAGAAATGAGTAACATTGCGGGTGGACAAGTGTAAATTTGAACAACTGGGAGTAGACTATTTAGATCATTATATATCCAAAGAGCGCATCAGTTACAAAATGAACCCGGTAAGGGCAATAGGGGAAGCACCTGTTTCAGGTTACAAAGACCAGTTGAGATCCTTCCTGGGTTTAGCCGAATACTGCTCAAAGTTTGTGCCCTATTTTGCTAAAAAAACTTGTCCCCTCACGGATTTGTTGAAGAAAGGGGTGTGTTTTTGTGAAGTGATGAGTGCCAGGTGGCATTCGACAAGGTGCAGTCCGACATTGTATTGGCTGGCCCTTTGAAATGGTTCGATACTAGAGACAGTAGCATCATAGTAACCAATGCTAGCAACTTTGGTTTGGCTGCCGTACTCACGCCGAAGAGGAGTGATGGGAGAGAGGATGTGGTAGCATTCGCCTACCGTGCACTTAGGGGAGAAGAACATACATACTCAGCCATCGAAAAGCAAGCCTTAGCATTATGGTGGGGTACCCAGCATTTCCACACATTTGTATGGGGGTTCCTTTCCTGTTGAGAATGTAACACAAACCGTTGAGTTGTTTAGCACAAAATGGAGTGACAAAGCCACTCCTAGGATTGCCAATATGATTCAGAAAGCAGTATGCATTATACAATAATTACTTTTAGAATACTTTTTAGTTACTTTTAGATTACTTTGAGTACTAGGAGTCATATTCCTAGATACCACACCTAAGGATCTCACAATACAAGGTAAATAAGACTTTTTATACTTTACAGTTTAGTTATCTTTTCTCCATACAAACATCAGTCTAACACTTAGAACATTTCAGGCCCGAAATCTCATAACATGGGTTCCCATTAGAGAAAAAGTGTTAGCGGTTTCTCAGGTAAGTAAACAACTTATGAGTGGGAGTTTTGGGGGTTAGGTCCAAGGTTCCCCAAGGCCTAGATTGGCTCTTGTGTTGCGCAACCAGCGCCACTGGGTGCAGAGTGTAGGGGCCCAATGTTAGACAATGAGGCTAAGGGGCCTTCGGTTAGGGACTGCTTATGAACAGGCCACTCAGGTGTGGGAGCAAAGCTCCGGGGTTAATGTCAGCACTGCAGGGGCCAACGACCAGCACAGGAGGTGCACTACCAGCGGCACTGGGGCAGCCAGGTGCTTGATGCCAAAAAGGCATCTGAGACCCTGTGCTTTTCAATATAGAGCTTCGGTTGAGGTTGCTGCAGGGCCGGGCAGGGAGCCGTCCTGAAGGTGACCACTGGCTGGAGAGGTACGTTGGGATCTTGGGGGATGTCTGGACATCATCGGTTGTGCCACCCAGGGCCGTGGGGGGTCGGGTGTAGGGGTATCTTCTGGCATCCTGTTTTCTTACCAGCTCCAGTTGCAAGTTGTGGGGGACCCTTGAGGTTGAGGCTGCAGGCATCGTCTTGTAGCGTGAAGGAGGTCGCGGGTCACCAGATTCCAGGTCAGGATCACTGGGGAGACTTCCTCATGGTGTTGAGCCACTCGGGCCATGGACGTCGGGTGCATAGAGGTGCATAGTGGTGCAGAATCGCAGAGTCGCCTGAATCTGGATTTTGGTCTTGTAGTATTTCTTGAGGAAACCTGATGCTCATGGGAGACATAGTCTGTGAGGTAAGTGCAGGACAGGTCCTCCGAGCTCTGGGGGGTTGCTGGCTGATTGGACATGCCTGTTTCTTCGCTGTAGGTAGGTCGGAGTCGCCGAGGACAAGTAGGGCTGGGGAAAAGCATTAGGTGTCGTCTTTTTCATAGGCCATCAGGGCTCTTCAGTCTTTCTTCTTTCTTCCTCGACATGAGGAGGCAAGGTTCAGGGTTGCCCCTAAATACTAGATTTAGGGGCGTTTAATAGGGTATGTAGGTCAAGACCAATGGGTCCCTTCCTTGGGTGGGTACACCCCCAATTATGCCACCTTCAAGTGGGAGGGGGGCATGAGCTTCTCCCTGATTGGCTGGATCCCCTTATCTTCAAGATGGAGGGGACTGAGATGTGTGTTTCACCTCGCCTCCCCCATCTGAGGGGTGGGGTTGGGAAAGGTGGTGTTGGACTTGGCCCTTCTGGCAGGTTCACCCCTAAACTTTTTGCTTTTACTGGTGACCTGGTGGTAGTGATTTTTGGTTTCTGCGCACTTTACCGCTGTGTCCCAGGGTAAAGTGCGTGCGTGTAGTGAGGTTGGCCTGCCCTCCCATAGGAATGCATGGGGGAACTGAGTGACCATGTTAGTTCCTGATGCGTGGGGAGTGCAGGGCCGAGTTTGGTATGTGTGGACTCGTGTGATGAAATGCTGCGCGATGATGTGTGCGGCGTCAATGTACCTAGTGTGCAAGTGCCACTTCTAGAAGTGGGCACTTCTGTGTGCAGTGTAAAATGAGTGCCTTGTCTGGCGATTGGCTGGCTGAGGTCATGTGATGGGCTAGGGAATCCCCAGAGTCAGGAGGAGTCACCCAGTGGTGAATGGGGAGATCAGCAGCCAGATGGGTGGGAGGAGTACACCTAGGACCTGAATAGGGCTGGGCTTTCCCCACACAATGCTGGCTCCGCCCCCTGTGGTGCAACTGATGACCCTGGCCTGCTCTCTGAATAGGGAGAGGGACTGAGCAAAACAAAGTGCTCAGGAACCAGTTGTAACTGGTTCGCCCCTCCCCTGCACCTTGAAACAAAGGTAAACCTGTGTATAAGAAGGGGCTGTGACCCCATGTAAAATGTTCTCTTCCAGGATCCTATCTGAGGGGGGGCTGCTGCTGCTGGAGGCCAGGAGGAACCGCCACTTGGGACTGCCTTTCTGCCTGGAGGGCCCAGTGAGCTGGCCCCTGGCCCAGCCTTGCCCCCTGCCTACCTTCCTGAACTTTGCCAGGACTTTGTTGCTGGACCTTGCTTATAGCGCTGGGAGCGCTTTATTTTGTCCCCATAGCGCCTGGGGGTGCTTTTCCTCTAGCGCCTGGAAGCGCTTTACGTGGCCCTAGCGCTGGGAGCGCTTTATCCGTATTGAGCGCAGAGAGCACTTTAAATTCCATTGAGCGCAAGGAGCGCTGTGTATCGAGGGCACTTGTTGGCGGGTACCCACCCCGCTTATTTCCTTGTTTGAATTACGGGAGCCCACCCCGTTGCCGGCGCCGAAGCTTCCAGGGCCGCCGCGCTGCCCGCGGTGACCCGGAAGCCTTAGGGTGGGCGGGGCCTCGCCCAGAACCCGGAAGCCGATGGGAGCCTACCCCGCGCTCCTGCGACGAGAGCGCCGTGTCCCCAGACCCAGGCGGGAGCCCACCCCGCACTGGGACGTGTTGCGGTCAGGTTTGGAGCCAGCAGGCTCCGCATTCTAGTCCCGGGTCCCAGGAAGGGGCCCGGGTGAAGACCGCCGTGAAAAGTCCGGTGTGCCTGGTGCCTCGGAGGCTCCCCGAGGGAAGAGCTCCGGTAAAGAGGGCTCCTCGCTAAAGGGCACCGTCCTGCCCGCACCGCAGGAGAAAGACTGCCGCCGCCTTCTCCGCGAAGAACCTTCCCCCCCAGCTACGAGCCGGTGAGTCGTGGCGGTAGGGTGGGGAGGAGAGGTGCTATGTTAGGGCCGGCATTGTTTGTTCCAAGCGCGAGTGCGCTCACACGCTCAGCGAGGCAAATTGCTTGTCACGAGTCCCCCGAGCGGGACTCCAATGAGGAGGGCAATCTTTGTCTGTGAGCCCACGAGACTCCAACGTATACGGGGGCAGTTCTTTTAGTGTTCAGAGCGGCCCCGGAAGGCAGCGGGCCGCTCCAACGTATGGGGACACTGTCTGTTAAGAGCGTGTGCCGCTCCAACCCCGGGGGCAGTATTCCTTGACCGCGTTGCATGCTCCAACTAGGGGGCATTTCTTGTTGTTTGAGCCCAGCGAGGCTCCAAGGGGCAGTCCTTTGTTTAGAGCCCAACGGCGCTCAGGGGACAGTCAGTTGGCCAGAGCCTGCAAGGCTCCAGCGTTGGCCCCATCATTGTTCTACAGCTGCCCAGCACTTCGTGGGCAGCTGCTCCGTTTAGGCCCCTGACACTGGGACACAGGGCGTCCTAGCCCCAACCAGGCCAGTTGGCCTATGGACAGTGACAGGGGGTGACTTATGTGAGTTTGGCGCAATTGTGTTTTCCTGCACCTCTGAATGTGTTTTTATGCGTCATGTGCCTTGGTTTTACACTGCTGAATGTATGTTATGCATCATGTGTTTTCCTTCCCTACACCTCTGAATGTGTTGTGATGCATCATGTGTAATGTGCGTATACCCCTACAGGTATTGTGATACTTAGGTGGTTGTTTTTCTCCTAGTACAGGTGTTGCTAGTGAGGTCCTGGTTCCCTGCGCAATATTCTCCTAAGGTGGTTAGGGTTGCGTAGGTGGTACTTTACATTTACCAGTAGTTACTGGTTGTGTGCTACAGTGATTTACATTCTATGTTCCAAGTGATATTCTAAGTGCTAGTTCTAAAAGTGTTTATTCCTGACAGTGGTCCAGGTGGCCCTGTCTTGTACATATCCCCTGTAAATTCTGCCCGTGCCTGTTGGCACATTGTAAAGTGTGTGTTTTTATCTAATGTGTTTTGGTATAATACAAAGGCTATTTTTATAATACCTTGTGTGGAGTTTCTTTTGTGGTGGGCCTTGAGTGTTGTTGCTGCGTGCGCACGCAAACGCTTTACACATTGCCTCCGGGATAAGCCTGACTGCTCGTGCCAAGCTACCAAGGGGGTGAACAGGGGTTATCTTTGGCGTGTAACTCCCCAGCCCTGACTAGAGTGGTGGTTTCTGCCTGGCTTTGGCGTAAGCCCTAGCCAACCAGAAATCCCATTTCTAACATTGGTGATCAGCGGTGGGATAGGACTTGCGTTTGCGCTGTACCGCAGCAGCAACTGGCTGCACTACAAAACTCTGCATTTAGATAATCACATTTAGGGGATTATTGTTTGTGAGTTCCATTATTTCTTCCCCTGAAGGTATCATTGTGTAATTGTGTCCAGTACATTTGTCCCCCGCCCTGCGCCCAGAGTTTGGTATCTGTGTCACGTGTGGTCAGGTTGAGGAATCAAGGGTGGTAGAAACTGCCTTACCAGTCCGAGGGGGGGGTTGTGTGTGGATGAATGGTGTGTGGCACTAGACAGTGAGTGTGAGTTCTCTGGGATAGAGAGCTTGCTGAATCCTTTGTGAATTGTGTACTCCTGTGTTAAGCTCAGACCCCTAGGTTCCCTGTGTAATCTTTTCTCAAGAACGTCCGCCAAAATGGAGCCAGCTTTTAATTTATGTGGTCTGTTTAGATACAGTATGTTAGAGTTGGTCAGGTTCTGTGAAGAGAGAGACATAGAGGTGGGTGAGTCAGACACCCAGTCCAAACTGAGGGACAACCTGATCCTATGGCAAAAGGATGAATGGGAACGTGAGCGCAGTGAGGAAGATAGGGCCCGGGCCACACGCCAAGAGGGTGGTGGGTCTGAGGGGAGCCCTGAGGAATCTAAAGAGGAGGAAGAAAGTGACCTGACAGGGACGCCAGTAGATAGTGAAGACCCCATAGATAGGGAGTCCCTTGCTTGGTCCAGTGTCAGGAGCAGCACCCCATCCTTTTCCCTGTCCCCAGAGGAGTGGGTAGATAGGAGGGAAGAAAGGGAGCATCAGCTAGCCATGGAGAAGCTCAGGTTAGAGCATGCCAAGGAGATGGCGCAGCTGAATGTGGAGGAGAAAACGTTTGAGACCAAGAGGGTCTTAGCGCAGGAGAGGATAGAGGAGGCTGAGAGGGCCTTCACCAGGGAGAAATCAGCTCTGGAGGGTAGACTATCCCCTGCACGCATTCTTAGTTTTCTGGGCTCCCCAGGTAGGGTTGAGTCCAGTGGTGGCAGCTATATAGATTTCAGTGTAGAAAATCCCAGTCCCAGTTCCCCCAGTCTGGTACCTGTTTCCCAGGAGGAGGAGTTAAGGTTGAAATTCAGGGGCAGTAGGAAGCTGTCTCACCAGTCTTGGGAGAAGTTTATGGTGGCATGTGATGATGCACTGACCGATTGGGTGATACTTAACTCGGAATGTAGTTATTCCGCACTGTATGCTCTGGTTATCAAAGAGCAGCTATTCAGTAGTTGTTATCCCGGGTTGCGCCAGCACCTGTTGGGGTGTGGCTCCTTGTGTCCTTGGGAATTTGCAGAGGAAGCAGACCGTTGGGAAAGGGCCCAAGTTTCTGATGAGGAATGGGAGAGTACTTCTAACAGTAGTGGCGCAGGTATCTTCCAGCCCAGCGTGGTGGAAGAGGCTCAGTGTAGCCCAGCTAGGTCCCAGGATAGCGAGGAGGGTGTAGGGGCTCACTGCCTGGCTCAGTGGAGCAGGAGTGAGAGGGTGACCGAGGGTCCCCAGACGCATGAAGCCCAGCCTCAAGACTTGGATGGTTTCTTGAGGGAACACCAGGTTGGGGACCTAGGCTGTCCAGTTAGTCCATTTGAGGAAGATCTCCTAGTGAGTAGAGGACCTGGAGCGCCTGTAAACAGAGCTCCTGTGGTTCTAGAGTCTGGCAGAACATCTCCGGTAGGGAGGGTACAGGAGTCCAGCGTGAGGAGTGATTTGGGGATGAGTTTCCCAGTGGATGCACCAGTGGACCAGGGACTAGCCAGTTGGGCTAGATCTTCTTGGGGGGACCCGGGTGGCGTCACTTCTGTTCTGGGGGATCTTCACGCACTGTCAGGTGGACAGGGGACGGGAGATCTGCGCCAGACAGACAGTCACACGACACATGGGTCATGTGCCAGCCTCAGGGGGATGGCGTGTGAATCCCCAGAGGGCCTGGAGTGCCAGGCAATTATTCCACCAAAGGTTCTAGACCAGAGGTTGGTAGGCCAGATTCAGGATCAGCCTGACCTGAAGGGTAGGACGACTGTAACCAGTGTCCTGACCGGTTCGTCTTCCAGAGGTACCGCCCCAGTTGGTAGGGAGCAGGACTCTGGAAGGGGGTGCAGAGGGAGGGAGTCCTCGCCTCTGACCCCGGTGCAACCTAAGGGGTTAAACCCTCCCATTTCTAACAGGTGGGCACACACCTCTTCCTAGCTTGGCTTTCCCGCCAATTCTTCCACCCAAACTGGGGGCCAGAACCATTGGGAGCGAGTAGCTGGAGGCAGCAAAAGGTATGGAGAGCTTCCAAAGGCGGGAGGCCTTTGAAGCTCCCCCTTCGTGGACCCAGCCCATCCTGGGGTAGGAGGAATGACACCTCTTCCCAGGATGGGCTTTGTTTCTGGACCTAGAGGTCCTTACCCAGGGGTCCAGAAACCTGTCTGGTGGAGGCAAATGACGGGCAGCCATTCAGGAACCACACCAGGGCTGGTCGATTTTCAAGGGACAGCTCTAAGATGCCCTCCGAATGCATTTTACATTACATCGCACACTGGCATCAGTTTGAGTTTAATGTGCTAAGAAGTTTGCGACCAAACTTCCCAGTTATTAGAAAAGCCATTATCGAGCTGTGGAGACCAACTCCTAGACCATATACTATTTATAGCTTTACTACACTTACAGTGTCTGAGAATGGTCTAAGACACTGTAAAGGCACAGGGTTCATGCCACTGTGCCATCACCTGAGGGCTAGTGCACCATGCTAGAGGGGTGACTTACCTTGGCTTCAGGCAGTGGGTTGCAGGCATGGCACACAGGGATATGTACCATGTTGCCTCTTCACTTTTCTCTGCATCAAAACAAAAAGCATGCACTGGTAGTGTGTGGGTGTCAAGATACAGGGCCCATAATGGTGGAACAATAAGTGCTGCAGTCATTAGAGGCCTTCCATGGCCACAGTGCCTAGGTACCCATGGTACCTTTTACAAGAGGCTTACCTATGGCTAGGGATGTGCCAATTGGGGGTACAAAGGTACAGCTATGGGAAAGAACACAGGCCCGGGGAACCTGGTTGGCATGGACCCAGGGCACATCAAGTCAGGTTTCATCAGCTGTCAGGCAAAAAGTAGGGGGTAACCATGCAAAAAGGGGCACTTTCCTACAAGACCTTACTTCATTTGAGACTGGGATCCTCAGATAACATCCTTTGGACAGACTACCATATTGTAAAGAGCAATTCATAAGGCATAATAACACCTTCATTAATGAAACTATGGTGTTAGCTTGGCATGCAAAGAGGAAGACAAAGCTTGACATTTTTCATCCAATACCGCATTTTGATCTCCTGGTGCCATTCTCAACATATAAACTCACTGAAAACTCTTCCTGATGACTGCAAGCACAGAGACACCATGGATGGTTCCAGCAGTGCAGTTGCTCAGCCGCTCAATGAGCATGGTGTCTCAGAACATGCCACCTGACAACTTGAACAATGCTCCTTCCACTTCAGCCCACACACAGATTCCAGCCAGCTCTCACATCCATTCTTGGGATAGATGTTCTTATAATAACCAATACTGTCAACAATGTTTCACATTTCTTTCGTATGCAAGGATTTTATCTAAGAGTTTTTCTATCTTCTCCTCATTTTGATTCTTTTGTTGCCTCAGCTACTGATTATTTGAAACAGTTACAGAATCATACACAACTTGTTACTAGTTGTTTCTGCCACTCCAAAGTCAAAATGAAGCGATACAGGTAACTCAAGATCAAGTTCTTCTTCTTTTGCTATTGGATAGAAAGTCTGTCTCTTTTCTTGTTTTCTTTTTGCCCATACATAACCAGCTAAATTTCAACCACAATGTTTGGTCAATTTGTGATAACTCATCAGATCAATCCTTTTGCTTTTTGGTTGAAGATTGCCTTGCACTTGGAAGATTTACTCTTTCATTCATCTCAATGTAAAACATATATTCCCCTATCCTTATCGTCTGCTTCCACCTGAATTTCCATCATTCATAGAACAAGTGGTACATAGGCAACTAGAATACAAGGTTTGAGAAATGTATGATTCTTGGATATTGTTACACCTGCCATCTTTTGGCGTGGTTTCCGCATTTTCTTTTTTTTCCTCTGGCGACATGTTTTTGCTTATGTGTTGGATTTTGTTTTTGCTGGTTTTAGGACTCTGGGCACTTTCCCACTACAGACTAGTGCTAAAGTGCAAGTGCTCCCTGTCTAAAATGTAATGGTATTTAGTTACTCCATGATTGGCCTATTTGATTTACTAGTAAGTCCTAAGGACAGTACCCCTGGTGTGCCCAGGGCCTGCAAGTCAAATGCTACTATTGGGCCTGCAACACGGATTGTGCCACCCACAGGAGTAGCCCTATAAACATATCTCAGGCTTGCCATGGCAGTGTCTACGTGGGCAGTTTTTAACTAAAATGTCGACCTGGCAAGTACACCTACTTGCCAGGCCCAAGCCTTCCATTTTATTACATGTAAGGCACCCCACCAGTAGGCCCTAGGTAGCCACATGAGCAGAATGTAGTGTATTTAAGAGGTGGGACATGTGAGTTTAAATTGTACATGTCCTAGTAGTGAAAAATTGCTAGAATCATTTTTCCTACAGCAAGGCCTATCCCTCCCATAGGTTAGAATTGGAGTTGCCTTGTAACATTTTACAAGTGTATCTTCGAATTAGGAGCTGATAGAAAATTGGAGTTTGGTGTCACTGGACTCACAATTTAAAAACACATCTTTTAGTGAAGTTGGTTTTTAAATTGCAGGTCAGAAAATGGTGCTTTTAGAAAGTTGGGTTTTTCTTGCTTAACCATTCTGTGCCTCTGCCTGTCCCTAGAATACATGTCTGGGTTTGATGACAGTTGGACTTTCTGAATTCTTTCTAGAGCGTCACACGCAAAGGGAGTGGAAGTGTGCCCTGCCTATCCTAATGGCCCATCACCAGGCTGTTGGGTCTTCCTGAGCTAGAGTAGTGGGAGGAGTTGACACTTGCACCTGAATAGGCTGTGCCTGTCCCCTCACAAAGCAGTCTCTACCCCCCTGTAGTGTGTCTGGAGCCAGGGCCAGGAAGGGCAGGGTCTTGTGCGCTACAAAGACATTTTATTGAAGTTTGCTGACTTCAAATGCTGAAATGGTACAAGTACTGGACCTCTGACACCATATATTTAGAACACGTCTCAGCTTTTATGCTGCCAGGAGGTACGGCCATTTTGCTGCTTGCTTTGTTGTGCTGGCCTGCTGCCTCATGCTTCTGTCTTGGGAGTGAGAAGACTGGACTTTGCTCTCTGCATCCTGCTTTCTAAGGTTCTCCAAGGCCTTGAGTTGAACTTGCCTCCTGTTGGAAGTCTCAGGTCCATCAAATAATCCACCTGCAGCACCTGGGCTGTACTGCTGAGAGCCCTACTCTGCCAAGTGGTGCCAAATCCAGTTCCTGGGCCCTTGGAACAGAGTTTGCTGTGTTCCACAAGAATAAACCAGGACATTGACTTCATGTGTAACTTTGGAACCAGCCCTGCTCTTCGACACAGCACCGCTGCCATCGTCCCCGTTCAACGCAATGTCCGCGACTTGCAATGCAGGCACCAACACTGCAACAATGCCTTCGAAGAACTGCCACAGAGGGAGTCCCGAGTACCACGTCACCAAAGTCCGTGACACCCAACTCCGACTCCACAGGTGCACTGGTAGCCCCGTGGTGTGACATTGACAGAGTGAACTCAACATCACGTTGGTTGACTCACAGCACTTAATCGACCTCTTCACTGCCAGTGGAACTGACCACTCTTTGCCAATGCCGCATCACCTTTCTTGTGGCATGAAACATCCTGAGCACTGACTTGCTAACGACCTGCACCGACAGTAAGGAACTGTACTTACACATGCAACCCCTCACCTCCCCGGCGCCTTGCAACGTCTTTGTTTTGTCATTGTTTACAAGGTACTGTAACCAGTGTCTGCACGACTCCATAGCCGGCCCACGCTCCATCACTGTCAGCCTCGACCTTTGAGAAACGACTCCGTCAAACACGTCGTTATGGCCCCAGTTGGAGCTATTGTATTTCTAAGCACTATAACTGCAATTTATCTTTGCTAATTCATATTTTGATTTGTGTATGTTGGAATTTTGTCATTTTTGTCATTTTGGTCTTGCTTTAATCTGATAAATATTGGCTATTTTTTAAAACTGGGGTGAAGTCCTTTTGTGGTATTTTCAATATGTTACTGTGTGTGTACAAATACTTTACACATTGCTTCTGAGATAAGACTGCCTGCTCTTGCCATGCTACCAAGGGGGAGAGCACAGGTTATTCTAAGAGTGTAACTTACCCTAACTAGAGTGAGAGTCCTTAATTGGACAGGGTGCAAAACACTACCAACTGGAGACCCCATTTCTAAAAGATGTTTTGAGGTCAGCTTCATTTCTGATAGTAAGCAGTCACAGAATATGGGGCATATATATTCTTAAGGAGCTATTGCCGAGTTATCGGCACATTATCGTATCCAAAGTCGCGATAAATTTATCACCCCATTTACAAGCCGGTGCTAACAGCCCATAGCACCAGTTTACCCGCTATAGCAGCCGCAAAAAACATCACCACAGATGACCCCGGCAACTATTGCTAATGAGATACAGAGTAGGCGTTCCCGTGCAAAAAGCCGCGTCAACACCACACCGCAACATTCTCACCGACTAGCCAGATCGGCGATAAGTCCACAAAACATGTAATATGGCGCGTTAGCAGCAGGAAACTAACACCTGCTCTGACCTGATGTTAAGTCGGACGGCAGCCGGCACCAGAAAAGCCCAGCCCACAGCCACACCTGAAGGACAACAGATGCATGGATCTACTCATCATGCATCTCGGAGCCCCGACAGGGCCACAACAATCACCGCCGCCAACCCCAGGCCCGCCGCCACCCCCGGATCCCACCTGCACCACCCCTTGAGACCGCGGACCTCCAGAAAAAACTAACCAGCCTCACAGATATGACACCAGAGTATGTCATTTCCCACTACAGGCTCAAAAGGGCAACCATCCACCGCATCCTGAACATCATTGCCCACAGGCTGACTGTACCAACACAGCGGACAACCAACATCCCTCCTCAGACAAAGCTGCTGGCTGTGCTGCACCTGGTGGCCTCTGGGACATTCCAACCAACAACCGCCAGAGTCGGAGGAATCTCACAGCCAGTCCAATCAAAGTTCCTCACAACTGTCTTGGATGCCATCATCAGCATGGTACCCTAGTACTATATTTCCCACACACTGCGCAGGAACAGCTGGAGACCAAGCAAGGCTTCTACGCCATAGCTGGATTCCTGCATGTGTTGGGGAATAGACTGCCCACATGTCCTACTTGTGCCCCCTGCCGACACTGCACACAATTATCGCAACAGAAAGCACACACATTCCATCAATGTGCAGGCAATAGTGGACCACCAGGGACTCTTCACCAATGTCGTCGCCAACTACCCAGGCAGTGTGCATGATTCATACATCTTCCAACAGTCCCTCATCAACCCGCACTTCCAGGATGGCACATACGGAAATGCCCTGCTCGTTGGTAAGTACCAACTGAACATACCACACACCTCCAATCCACAATCATACAACTCATAACTCTGGGAATGCACACGTTACAAACCCACATACAACATGCCAAACAACATTCCCACCCACCAGACATGACAGCACAACCTACCGTGGGAACCTGGCCTAGCCATGTACATGAGCCATCTACGGCATGGCACGTCAGCCACACATTAGCAGAATGTTGGAAGAGGAGGAACCAGGCATGTGCAAAGGAGGCGATGTGACCGATGAATGGGGACTGCACACAATGCCAATGACATTGGATGGAGGAGTCACCAGAGTCTTAGTGATTCATTGACTGTTATTGAGACACTTGTAATATTTTGGGCCACTTTTGCCCTCTTGGTCCTGTGTTTCCCCCTGTGTTCGACTACCTCCCAGTGGTCCGCCTGCAATTTAGAAGGGGACACTGATGTTAAAGAATCTGTATGTAGGTTAATTGTTATGTGTAGTAGATTTTGTGTGTTATGTACAGAATTGATGTTGTGTGATTTATGTCATTGTGTCTTTCTTTGAATAAGCGCCTGTTGTTGTGATATTTTGAAAATGATGTCAGATGCACTCAAAATGAATATTTGATACTCATGAAGGGGTAATTAAATGTGCTCTCTTCTTGAATGTTTGATGTATTATTTCCTTGATACCTTTCTTTCTCCTTGTTATATATACTGTCCCTTATACCCAGGTATCATAGGGTGAATTGGGTATAGCCCTGTTGTTTATGACCACAATGCCAAGTGTGGCATGGATGTGTTGGACAGACTGCAGTATGCAGACCACACACATATCCATGTCGACATACACGGCTGGTGTTTGGTGTAGTGAACAGTGTACCCAACCATGTCACCCCAGCCAGTGGGTGAGATCAAGGAAGTGTAGCTTGTTACATCCCCCCCTGTAAGCGTGAGAGGAGTGGCTTGGCCCGGCGTACACCAGGTCAGCGTATGGTTGTGAATGGAAAGCACGTAGCCCTGGGCGCGGTCCTCTTCCAGAATGACCAACGTCCCTGTCAGGGCGGCGCCTCTTACCCCACCACGAGACCTACGCTGTGAGCGGTGTAGCATGGGATCCTGTGGGCCTGCTGCACCCCGGGCCGCTGGTCCCCGAAGCTGTCATGGCCGCCCCTGCGCATCCAGGCATCACTGCTCACCTGCCGCCACCGGCGTGTGTCAAAGAGGGCCCATTATGTGCCGGTACAAGCTCCAAGCCCTAGGCCCCCGATCTTGTCAGACTCCTCGGACCATCACGGCCTCTGCGACACAGGCCCGCGGAACTCCTTTCTCGTTGACGTACTCCACCGGCATACACAGCGGACAAGTAGGACACACATTTGGAACTGAGTCTTGATTACACCATGGCAAGGTACTTGATTTAAGGCTGAGTTCATGTCACTATACTCCCTCCGATGTGTGCCACCAAGTCTGTGCATAGGACTCCCACCAAACGTGTCTGTGGGCCCTTGCTGACTCCGGCCTTTGGTCTGCACTGCGGTCCTGAAGGCCTCACACCAATCCAATGCATTCTGTCACAGGCAGGACACGGCCTCCTCACGGGCTGCACACATGCCAAGCTCTGCTGCCACTACCTATGTCAGCCACAAATCTAATACAAATGCCATTCCAACGTCGTGTGTGAGAGATACAGGAGGAGATGGCTGGACAGCGGTTGACCTGCGCTGACCACTGCCTCCGGTAGACACTGCGGGCAACTAGGTCGCACTTTTTGAACTGAGTCTTGATTTCTTCATGGCAGTGTTCATGTCACAGTACACAAGGAGAGGAGTAAGAGGAAGACACGCATCAGTCCGGAGGAGAATAGGCTCACCTATACGGAGGTGTTGGGACACTACCAACAACTGCACTGGTGCCACTGACTCTGTGCAACGCATGCCTGCCACACGTGGCTGTTGGTCCCTGCTGACCGCTGCCTTCGGCACACACTGCGGTGTAGTAGGTCACACAATTTGAACTGTGTCTTGCTCGCTCCATAGCAGAGTCCATGACATTGTACAGTCCTCATCACAGACGGCATCCCCTTCCAGCTCTGGTGCCACTGAGTGTGTGCTCTGAAACCCATGGGCAATCTCTCTTTGGACGTCAGTGGCATCTGAGCCCATGGGATGGAGGCTGTCTTCATCTACATGTAGCTGATACTGACAAGGTGGAAAAGTGGGGTCTGTAGCATTCATCTCCGCCATCTGCCTGTTCCTGCTTGCTTCTGCCCTCTGCATCATGCCCTGGAAGGACTGTCCTCCGCAACCCTCTGTGAAATTCCCCTTGGACATCGACGAGTACACACTCAGCTCACATGGCACTACTTCAGTGCACCGCAAGTCACCGCAAGGCACCCTGGCGGTGTGCCTGTGCTGACCACTGTGCATCCAGGGCCACAAACTCTGTGCTGCTCAAGTCAGGGACCCATGATGTACGTACCTTGTACTTCTGATTGTCTGCTCACTGTTGTGATCTTTGCCAGCACCAAGCGACCCCTGAGTGGTGGCTTACACTACCCAACACCCATCCAGCACAGGCGTCACTCGAGATGTGAGCCTGGCAATAAAAAGGGCAGGCGCATGTGCCCGTGTTCAGTCCCACAAACTCACTCAGTGTGTTTGTGTGGTTATTATGTATGCATAAGGGACCGGGGTCATTCCACATAACATTGTGCTGTGTACAGCATGCGCATCCATGTCACTGTAGGCAGTGGTGTAAACCTGGGACATAAAACCGTGTCATATCTCCCTGTGAGCGTGAGCGGGGTGGACAGGCATGCGACAGTACTGCGTAGGGGTGTGGCTACTCCACACATGGATCTGGGTGTGGTGCAGTGTAAGCCTTGCTAAGGATGTGGCTGATGGTTGTGTCTCTATTGCAGTATCTGCGCCACCTGTCCCGCAATCGACAATTTTGCCATGTGGCATGCCCTCGGTGTGCATGCTCGGCCGAAGGGGTACATGGGGGAGGGCATGCCCGCTCAGGGTTAGGGATCACACATGCCAACTGTTGTGTGTGTCGCTATTTTCGCTGCATGAGCCAAAGATGTACCCTCGACTGCATGTCGGGTTCAGCCAGGCAGGTACTCTGCATCTGTGTGAGCCCTGTCCTTGCAATGGGTCAACACACACGTGTCCGGCCACATTCTGCTCAGCATCATCACTGTGTCGTAGTCAAGCTTGTGGACATGCGCAGGCAGGCATGACAATGGTGTGCCGTAGGGGTGCCTGTGCTGACCACTGTGCATCCAGGGCCACAAACTCTGTGCTGCTCAAGTCAGGGACCCATGATGTACGTACCTTGTACTTCTGATTGTCTGCTCACTGTTGTGATCTTTGCCAGCACCAAGCGACCCCTGAGTGGTGGCTTACACTACCCAACACCCATCCAGCACAGGCGTCACTCGAGATGTGAGCCTGGCAATAAAAAGGGCAGGCGCATGTGCCCGTGTTCAGTCCCACAAACTCACTCAGTGTGTTTGTGTGGTTATTATGTATGCTTAAGGGACCGGGGTCATTCCACATAACATTGTGCTGTGTACAGCATGCGCATCCATGTCACTGTAGGCAGTGGTGTAAACCTGGGACATAAAACCGTGTCATATCTCCCTGTGAGCGTGAGCGGTGTGGACAGGCATGCGACAGTACTGCGTAGGGGTGTGGCTACTCCACACATGGATCTGGGTGTGGTGCAGTGTAAGCCTTGCTAAGGATGTGGCTGATGGTTGTGTCTCTATTGCAGTATCTGCGCCACCTGTCCCGCAATCGACAATTTTGCCATGTGGCATGCCCTCGGTGTGCATGCTCGGCCGAAGGGGTACATGGGGGAGGGCATGCCCGCTCAGGGTTAGGGATCACACATGCCAACTGTTGTGTGTGTCGCTATTTTCGCTGCATGAGCCAAAGATGTACCCTCAACTGCATGTCGGGTTCAGCCAGGCAGGTACTCTGCATCTGTGTGAGCCCTGTCCTTGCAATGGGTCAACACACACGTGTCCGGCCACATTCTGCTCAGCATCATCACTGTGTCGTAGTCAAGCTTGTGGACATGCGCAGGCAGGCATGACAATGGTGTGCCGTAGGGGTGCATGTGATGCAATCGCGCTGCGCACAATAGTGAATGTGCTCGGGAGGGAGGTGCAGCAGTGAGGCTACGCAATACACAGTGATGCCGCTCATTAGCAATACACAGTAGATGTCATACGGGATCACTAAGTCACACATATCACATACCAATGAACCAGTGAGCCTGCCAACACATCATGCAGTACGTAGTCTTGACTCATGTCTCTCTGCACTGTCACAGGTGACCAAGGATGCATGCACTCTGCGCTTGGATAATGGCACCCCTCTCGAGCCCCGAACACACAGCCCCAGAGGCAGTACAATTTGGCCCACAAACGCACCAGGAGCATCATGGAGCGCACATTTGGCATGTTGAAGTCACGTTTCAGGTGCCTGGACGTCACAGGTGGAAAGCTCCTGTACAGCCCAGGCCTCATGTGCAAGATGATCGTTGCATGATGTGTGTTGCACAACATATGTGTACGCAGCAGATCCCCATGGATAGGAGTGCCAGATGCACAGGACGAAGATGATGAAGATGAGGCAGGTGGACCACACCCCACTGCAGCAGGAATTGCCCGTAGGGACTACATCATTGACAATTTCTTCTATGACGTCACATTGTGAGGGTCCTTACCAGTAATGGCACTGTACGTTGACTGACCACAGGCACAGCATGTGCTAATAAATGCATTCCGAAACACATTTGCTGCGTGCATGTCACTCATCTGTACAGGCACTTCACTCAGACAAGTGTGGGTGCGACATGTTGTGCTGTCAATTTAGGAATTTGTTAATGGATGGTGAGTGTGTCACCTCTGTGCAGTGAGGCTGTTTAGGGTGTCACGTATTCGAACTGCCACTTCTGTATGTCACAGTTGTTACGGTATCCCACTCTTTGGCGTTTCACATGTGTCCCAATTCATTCCATTTTGGCTGTCATTTGTGGTCTACAAGTGACAACAGGGCTTCTTTTGGGCTATGATATGTGCCACCATGATGCAGGGATGCACCCTGTGACTCAAGTCCCGTGACACGGGTGACATGTACGTGGGGGGGGTAGTCACTGGCCCTACATTGGTCCCTGCTTTCATTATTGTATGGTCATGGACATGGCACGTCAGTGTGCAGGGGGTGTTGCTTGTCCCTCCGCAATGTGAAGAGGAACTGCGGTTTCACAGTGTGTTACATGTTTGTTTCCGCATTGGCACAGGTTACGTACTGAATGCATGTCAATGTACATTGTGGCTATTTGTGGGGAACTGCCTATCTGATTTGGACAATGGTCATTTGTTCTGCGTCACAGCTGTGGGGTTGTGCTTGTACTTTGTCGTCTCACTGTTTGTTTGGTCTGCTTCTATGGTGCATTTTCCATCCAAACACGTGTGAATTGCGGGCCTGTCGCTGGTTTTCGCTGCTTTTTGTATCACGCTTGGCCTCATCACAACTTTTTTTGCATTCGTGTTTGGCATTTTTGAGGTGTGGCATTGATTTTAACGCGGTCATTTGAGGTGTTATCTGGGGACTATCGCATGGTGCAGCTGTGTTGTGAATACTTGGTTAACACGGCGTGAATTTGTGATGGACTGCAATGTTGAAGGTTGCGTTAAGTAAGTTTTGTGATGGTTATCACACGTTCTTGAGAATATCCCCCTATGTTTCTTCAGTTCTTTTTCCCTTGTTAGTTACATTTCAATCAACTGCACACTGATAAGCCCAGCTCTTCATAAGGAAGCATACTGCTATTACCGTGCCAGGGGTAGTGCTGAGAGTAGTCCCAAGAGCTCACCATATGCTCAGAGGAGGAAGGAATGTTCCACTAGCTGCTCATGGGCATGTCGTTGGATGCCACACTCAGTGCATGGCTGGCCATCCTCTCTGCCTGGACAGTTATGGCTTCTCCATTCTTGGGGTCACCCAGAGGGATTTTCCCAGCTGCCTGCAGTGTTGGACATGAAGGGTGGTGGCATAACTCGGAAGGATGCCAAATATGGGCTTTTTCTTCATTAGCAAATTCTAGGAAAAAGGAATGGGTAAAACGTATGAACTGCCCTTTCCAAGATTGTGGTCTGTCCATGGGATGTTATCTGAGGTTCCCATTCCTAGATGAAGTAGAGTCTTTTCCTGTAACATCAGTTCATGTTTGATTCATATTTAAGGAGGCCTTTCCAAGTGATGAATGTGTGGCGGTGTATTTACTCTCCGATTTTTTGTTACGTTCTCCATCCTATTGGTACAATTTTTTAACTTTATGTGTTTCTAGCAGTTGGAACTTCTATTAGATTCTGCTTGTGGATATTTATGCTGGTTCTTTCCCTTGATGCTATGGGGAGTTTGGTGCATTGCTAATCACTTCAGGATTACTTTTCATTTCCAGTCAATAGCTAGCACATGATATTTTTACACTTTGTGGTTTGTGGGACCTTCTTAAGTAGACACTTTACACCTTTCATACATTCTATTCTTTCTTTGGGCAATCAAGAAGAGGATTCAACTAACAACTAAGTTTCTCAAAACTTGATTCTTGATATCAATCAATCAATCAGTGGTTTATAGAGCACACTACTCACCCGTGAGGGTCTCAAGGCGGTGGGGGGGAGAAGCTCTGGATCAGTCGAAGAGCCAGGTCTTGAGGTACTTCATGAACGTGTGCAGGGTCGGGAAGCATCTTAAGTTCAGAGGGAGCTCGTTCCAGGTTTTGATTGCAATGTAGGAGAAGGCTCTCCCACCTGTTCTGTTTCTGCGGATGCAGGGGACCTCTGCCAGGGCAAGGTCGGCGGAGCTGAGGTGCCTCTTGGGTACGTGGAAGGATACTCTCTCATTGAGGTATTTGGGTCCGATGTTGTTGAGGGATTTGTGGGCGTGGGTGAGGAGTTGAAGGTGATCCTCTTCTCAACGGGGAGCCAGTGAAGGTCTCTTAGGTGTTGGGTCATGTGTTCGTGGCACGGTGTCCCGAGGATGAGCCTGGCTGCGGCGTTCTGGATGGTTTGTAGTTTGTGTAGAAGGGTTCTATTGATTCCGGGGTATAGGGCGTTGCCGTAATATAGTCTGCTGGTTATGAGCGCATGGATGACGGTCTTTCTGCAGTCGAGGGGGATCCATTTGAATGTCTTGCGGACGATCCGCAGGCAGTTGAAACTGGTGGAGGCAACGGCGTTGATCTGGCGTTTCATGGAGAGGGAGGAGTCGAGGATGATGCCGAGGTTTCGTGTGTGGTCTGTAGGGGTGGGTGGGTTCCCAAGGGCGGAGGGCCACCAGGTGTTATCCCAGGCGGAGGTAGCCAACATCTTTAAGAGTACTCACATATTGCTGGCTGCAAAGTGAAGTGATGGACATTACTCCTTCTGAGGAGTAGCCATCATTTTGATCACATATTCCTGCACTTGTCCATTCATAGCATGGTTGACTCTCCCATGTACTTATCTACACATCCTTTCATGGACTCACTTCCTATTCATCTACTCAATCATTCAATTCCCTGCCTCACAATTAACCCACTATCCTCCATCACAAAAGCCTTTCTTTCTCTCGTCAATTCACTCATTGAATTGTATGACAAGTCACGCACCTAGCATTCACCCACACATCTCTATGATTTTGAACCTCCACCCACTTACCCTATTGTACACTGGTACACCCACTAAACTGTTAGACGTGCCTGCACCTTCACTGCTCAACCTGTTCAATTGTTTAGCCACTCAACTATCCACTAATACTCTCGTTCACCGTTTTTCATTGACTTGCTATGCAAATTATCATTTCGTTATGTATGGCTTTCATAGAGAGCCTCTATCATTTATTTCAATTTCAGAATGCCATAACTTGCTGTTATGACATCACAACAGTTGATACCAAAGACTTTTTGAACATTCTGGAATCTACAAAAGCCAACGTAACCACAGATACTCTACTATACACCATTGATGTTAAATCATAATATACCTCAATTCCACACAACTTGGGCATCTCTGCGGTGGAATCATTTCTAATAAATTGTGAGAAAGATGAACAACTAAAAGTATTTTTAATGGAATTGCTACACTTTACCTTATTTCACAGCTATTTCAAATGGCAGGAGAATTTCTACATCCAATCTCTGGGAACATCAATGGGTAATCGCGCCGCGCCAGTTTAGGCAAATCTCCTCATGCACAGATTTGAATTAGACTACATACTGAATCAAGAACAATGGATTGAACATCTCATTTTATATAAAAGATACATCGATTACATATTTGTGTTATGGAAAGGAGCACATTTGGAGTTATCTGAAGCTATTAAACCCTTAATATGGTGGATGAAAGAATTTAATTCACTTCATCAATAAGCAAAGATCAAATCACCTTCCTAGACACTTGTACCATCAACAAAAATGGTCAGTTAATCACCAGTGTGTATACCAAACCGACAGATTGATACAATCTACTTCATTTTCACGGTTTCCATCAACCCTCTTTAAAAAAACATTTACCGTATTCATAACTACTAAGGTTAAAAAGAATTTCATTCAACGATGACTTATATAGAGAGCATGACTATATGTATTAAATAATACAGAGAAAGGGGTTTCCCCGAAACCATATTGCAAGAAGCTATCACAAAAGTTCAAAATAGACACGTGAAAGTCTACTAAAACTTACGGATCTCAAAGGAATTGAAGAAAGATCTGTGTTCGTGTCTAAATACTCTACCCGCAGTTACAAATTCAAAAACACTATATTAAAGTACTGGCCAATGCTCTTTCGAGGAACGGTACCTTGCATGAACTGTGGTAATTGTAATTCTATCATCAAAGGGAACACCACACGGCATCCAAATCGAGGAACTATAATCAAATTAAGAGAGACAGCTACATGTATTAGCCAGAATGTTCTACATATGTTGAAATGCCCATGTGGGTTAGTCTATGTGGGAAAGACTGAGCGGAAAATCAGGGTACGCTTGAACGAACATAAGAGTAACATACACACACAAAATCTTAAGTCCATGGTTGCTACACACTTTCACTTATTGCATCACAATATCAGCCAACTGAGATTTTTGATCCTTGAACAAGTCCCAATAAGACAGAGACAAGACAACACGCAATTTCTTTTACAAAGGGAAACACACTGGATTCATGTTTTAGACTCTGTGAATCCCAACGGATTGAATAAATGGATGGACCATAGTTGCTTTCCGTAAATTGAACTTTATTTTATTGGGTGCCTGAACATTTTCATAATGTATTTAGCGTACAGATATACGTTACTTTTTTTACTTTTCTTATTTACATACATTTTGGTCTATTTTGACTCTATTTACTCTCATGTTTTACATTGGTCCAGTTTACCCCTGTGTTTGTATCACATTTTACATCACTATCCACCGTTCTCGCTTCCAGCGCTCTGCACCATTTTTTAATTACATCAGCCACATACACAATGTTCATCATTATCGACACTTGAGAAGTTATGCATTATGTTTATTGTTCTTATATTTTTGTTTATAATTTTGTGTCTGTATTTTCACTCGCTTCCTTTTATTCTGTTGGAACTGTGGCATAATTTTCATTGACCTTTATTAGTTTCGGGCAACACATTCTGCACGAACTTTCGCTGTCACCAGCAATCACTTTCATTTCCTGGTTTCACCTTTCTAAAAGCTTACGTGACTTCCGCTATCTACACGCGTTCTACGACGGGAATGGCCGTCCACACTATAACTATTCCGGCACGGGTAAGCACCAGTGCTATGACAGTGTTGCACTTGTTCGAGTTACGCATGTTGTGTGGTTCTAACATCTTTATTATGTGTTTAGCTATTTTCACAGTGATTAACATATCGCGGAATTGACTGCTAATGAACATACGGCATTTAGTAAGTTTGCATCTTTTCACCGCAAGCGTGTTGAATTTACCACGTATACTAGTGACTAAGAACTGTTCTTATTCACTGGTTTGATTTGAATCTTTGGACTTTTTAACTTTTCTTTACTTTTCCCATAACTAACTACACTAAGGAAACATCATTATTCTTTCTATCTTTTTAACTTGCCTGATTTTATTTTTGGCAGGGTATGCTCAGACGTGAGTCCCTTGCTCACTTTGCCACTGGATTCAAGCAAGCCTGGCTGAAGACGGCTGAAATGCCAGAAACCGGTCCTAGGAAGCTTGTTTCCGGTCCAGGGAAGACATGGCTTGGTAGTTCGGGCTGGACTGTTCCCATGAGGCACAGGGTCAGACTGATTTGCATATGGCCATGTCTGAACTGGGGTGGCAGAGTGGGCTAAAGAACGGTGATGGATTAAACCCAGATCAGTTGACTGGGGGTGAGTGCTTGCAATGTTCAACACTCCGTCCATCATTTCCTTTGGTTTTTGCTTTGTTCGCCATAAGTTGGCAGGGTATGCTCAGACGTGAGTCCCTTGCTCACTTTGCCACTGGATTCAAGCAAGCCTGGCTGAAGACGGCTGAAATGCCAGAAACCGGTTATAGGAAGCTTGTTTCTGGTCCAGGGAAGACATGGCTTGGCAGTTCGGGCTGGACTGTTTCCATGAGGCACAGGGTCAGACTGATTTGCATATGGCCATGTCTGAACTGGGGTGGCAGAGTGGGCTAAAGAACGGTGATGGATTAAACCCAGATCCGTTGACTGGGGGTGAGTGATTGGAATGTTCAACACTCCGTCCATCATTTTCTTTGGTTTTTGCTTTGTTCGCCATAAGTTGGCATGGTATGCTCAGACGTGAGTCCCATGCTCACTTTGCCACTGGATTCAAGCAAGCCTGGCTGAAGACGGCTGAAATGCCAGAAACTGGTCCTAGGAAGCTTGTTTCCGGTCGGGGGAAGACATTGCTTGGCAGTTCGGGCTGGACTGTTCCCATGAGGCACAGGGTCAGACTGATTTGCATATGGCCATGTCTGAACTGGGGTGGCAGAGTGAGCTAAAGAACGGTGATGGATTAAACCCAGATCAGTTGACTGGGGGTGAGTGTTTGCAATGTTCAACACTCCGTCCATCATTTCCTTTGGTTTTTGCTTTGTTCGCCATAAGTTGGCAGGGTATGCTCAGACGTGAGTCCCTTGCTCACTTTGCCACTGGATTCAAGCAAGCCTGGCTGAAGACGGCTGAAATGCCAGAAACCGGTCCTAGGAAGCTTGTTTCCGGTCCAGGGAAGACATGGCTTGGTAGTTCGGGCTGGACTGTTCCCACGAGGCACAGGGTCAGACTGATTTGCATATGGCCATGTCTGAACTGGGGTGGCAGAGTGGGCTAAAGAACAGTGATGGATTAAACCCAGATCAGTTGACTGGGGGTGAGTGCTTGCAATGTTCAACACTCCGTCCATCATTTCCTTTGGTTTTTGCTTTGTTCGCCATAAGTTGGCAGGGTATGCTCAGACGTGAGTCCCTTGCTCACTTTGCCACTGGATTCAAGCAAGCCTGGCTGAAGACGGCTGAAATGCCAGAAACCGGTCCTAGGAAGCTTGTTTCCGGTCCAGGGAAGACATGGCTTGGCAGTTCGGGCTGGACTGTTCCCATGAGGCACAGGGTAAGACGGATTTGCATATGGCCATGTCTGAACTGGGGTGGCAGAGTGGGATAAAGAACGGTGATGGATTAAACCCAGATCAGTTGACTGGGGGTGAGTGCTTGCAATGTTCAACACTCCGTCCATCATTTCCTTTGGTTTTTGCTTTGTTTGCCATAAGTTGGCAGGGTATGCTCAGACGTGAGTCCCTTGCTTACTTTGCCACTGGATTCAAGCAAGCCTGGCTGAAGACGGCTGAAGTGCCAGAAACCGTTCCTAGGAAGCTTGTTTCCGGTCCAGGAAAGACATGGTTTGGCAGTTCGGGCTGGACTGTTCCCATGAGGCACAGGGTCAGACTGATTTGCATATGGCCATGTCTGAACTGGGGTGGCAGAGTGGGCTAAAGAACGGTGATGGATTAAATCCAGATCAGTTGACTGGGGTGAGTGCTCGCAATGTTCAACACTCCGTCCATCATTTCCTTTGGTTTTTGCTTTGTTCACCATAAGTTGGCAGGGTATGCTAGGACGTGAGTCCCTTGCTCACTTTGCCACTGGATTCAAGCAAGCATGGCTGAAGACGGCTGAAATGCCAGAAACCGGTCCTAGGAAGCTTGTTTCCGGTCCAGGGAAGACATGGCTTGGCAGTTCGGGCTGGACTGTTCCCATGAGGCACAGGGTCAGACTGATTTGCATATGGCCATGTCTGAACTGGGGTGGCAGAGTGGGCTAAAGAACGGTGATGGATTAAACCCAGATCAGTTGACTGGGGGTGAGTGCTTGCAATGTTCAACACTCTGTCCATCATTTCCTTTGGTTTTTGCTTTGTTCGCCATAAGTTGGCAGGGTATGCTAGGACGTGAGTCCCTTGCACACTTTGCCACTGGATTCAAGCAAGCCTGGCTGAAGACGGCTGAAATGCCAGAAACCGGTCCTAGGAAGCTTGTTTCCGGTCCAGGGAAGACATGGCTTGGCAGTTTGGGCTGGACTGTTCCCATGAGGCACAGGGTCAGACTGATTTGCATATGGCCATGTCTGAACTGGGGTGGCAGAGTGAGCTAAAGAACGGTGATGGATTAAACCCAGATCAGTTGACTGGGGGTGAGTGCTTGCAATGTTCAACACTCCGTCCATCATTTCCTTTGGTTTTTGCTTTATGCTTTGGCACGTTTGCCTTTTTCAGTACTGAACTCGAGTTTCTTCTATATTACAGAATTAACCCCTGACGAAGGGCACCAGCCCGAAATGCATTGGGCATATGAATATATGTAAAACAAAAGTTATGTCATTAAGTGAGGATCACTGTTCCACTTGCATAATGATTGACACAATCAAAAGAAAATTTGCTTAACTCAATAAAGAGAATTGAGAAGAATTTATTAAGAAGCGAATAATTTATTTACATTTTTTTCTCGAGGGCAAGTTGGAGATGCAACTCATGACGTGAGGACAGCGCTGTCAGTTATTATCTCATACTCATACTCAGGAGGATTAATCAATCTGCACCACCTACCTCTTCTAAATTGGTGTAAAACGTAAACGTAGGCGTGCACTCATCTATGCCATTACTGGTCCAAACAAAACTGGTTACCCACTGCTGTGATGTCATAGCGCCTTGCCGTGCTGACAGGGCTCTGTGAGACGCTGTCAGGGAAGTGCTGATTTTCTGCTTTACATGAAAACTGCAGGAGGGGGGTGGAAGGCAGAGCAGGTGGTGGGTCGGTCAAGGAAGGCAGGTACGTTTTTTTGTTTTTTTTACCTTTGGGACCGGGATGCATAGCAGTGGCGATGTTGGGTATGGCTCCGCCATTGCTCCTCTGTCTCATAGCAGCTGAAACCAGGGGCAGATGACTTTGGAGGACATACATAACATGTGATTATAGATGGGTAAAAAGTGAATCACAAGGATGTTCTGAGTGACATTTCTCTCGTTGTCTATTTGATGTCACTCAGAACCCATCAGTGAAAAACATACCTGAAATTCACTGTTACCCATCTATAATCCTGTATATTCACGAACTTGTCTCAGCTCTTCACAGTCTCGCTCTCGCCTTCTCGCTCGCCCGTTCCCCGCACCACGTCAATTAGCCTGTGAAATGCCCTCACACACTCAGTTGATCACTCCAGAAGCTCACTCATGCCGTTAAAAATGTAATTCACCACTAGTCCTTTTGGGTTCCGGAGTAGCGTGCTACTCGCCGAAAAAGTGCGACGCCTCGTCAGGTGTAGTAAGCGCTATAGATTAATATCAAAAAGGGGGAACAGTTCCTCTCTATGGGCCTGGGTAGAGGGTTATAATGACCTACTACACTATTACAAATGGTATCCGGGGGGATCTGCAAATCCAGATCGTAATGCCCTCACACACCTGTTAGGGTGTCATGCTTCATCATTGGGCGCTCCTCGTCGGACCGGCGCTGCAATGTCCGACGGGCCTGGTGGCATCTTTATCGGAGGTCTTTTGATCTGTGAACGCCGTATGGTGAGTGCGGTGTGTGGGGCTATAAGAAAAACATTGTTTGGTGAAGGTGTAGATTGTGATTGTTAAAAAAGGCCCCTAACCTTTTTAGTTCACTTTATTAAATGGTCAAGGATGGGACTTTGTTAAAAACAGTGAGGCTACGTATGATAATTAAGGTATTCTAGTAGCCATTGGTGGACTAAGTCAGGTCAACATGTTTCGTGTCATGTGCTTCAAAGTCAAGCGACACTTCTTCAGGACCGGAATACCATGACCGCTTAGTTAACAGTCATGGGTGGTAGGTACCCTTTCAGAAGGATAGAATCCTCAACTTGGGGTTATCCTAAGGGTATTCTTCCTGTGTAGATAAGGCCAAGGAGAAAAGAAAGGGATATGGATACCGTCAGAATTCATGACTGTGATCTAATCAGCTGAGACAGAAAACAAGATCTCATCCAGACAAGAGACAATATATCATCCAGATTAGGCCAAATGAGGCCGGTATCTATTAATAACAAGGGGATAATAAAAGAACAAACGCTAGGAAAACAATTAAAAGGAACATGGCATGAAAGAGTTCACAGCATGACATGACTGAAGTGACACAAATGTGGTAGGGCCAAACAGTTAAGGGGGGTAACGTTGTCAAGGACGAGAAAATAATCTTACCTCCTCAAGGTAGGATGTGGAGCCTCATAAATGAGGGAAGACGACCCGACCAATTGAGCGGGTGTACTATATGACAGGGAGTAAAGGAGACATCAAGCCTACAACATGATACTGTCAGCGGAGAAAATGCTGAATAAAACATACATGTATATACTGATACAGGAAGAAAAAACTGTTGGATTGTTCATTATAATATATATCATCAATAACCATTGTACAGTAGTAATTTGAACAAAAAAACTTTATCAAAAAATGCTCCCCTCAGAACATACTGATCTGTCGATAATGGGGGGTTATATAGAAAATAACATGCATGGTTGCAAATTGGTTCACTAACGGACAAGCGACGGCAACCCACAAACCCCTGGTGCCACGTTCGTGCCAGCGTGAGTGGGAAGACCGGTGCAGAGATAACTAAAAGATCCAGTGAGGGAGAGGTGAGTGTAAAGCGGGTCCCGCTTGGTATCGACAGTGTGTGTCGTGCCGGCGGGGTGAGAACTTACTGGCCGTGCTCGTGAAGTGGTCTGACAACGTTATCGAAAACCCGGACTGGGCGTGATACCGGAAGGGGGGGGGGGGGGGGGGGGGGGTTTGGGTTTGGTAGACTCGCCGCGGACGGGTTAAAAGTGAAGGCACTGGTGTGCCGTGCCATGGAGAAAGTCAAGGTCTAATTGTGCTCATGAAGAACCGGAGCCCGTAATAATGGGAACCGAGGTTTTGGCAGAATCGCCGCGGACGGGTTAGAAGTGAAGGCACTGATGTGCCGTGCCCGGGAGAGAGTCTCGTAGTGCTCATACGATCCCGAGCCCGTAGGTGATGTGAACCGAGGATCTTGACGGACTTTCGTGGAACATAAAACAGAGTTACGGTCTCAGGGTATGTGGCCGTGACCGTGCCGAGAGATAGCGGGCCGACATGCTGCGGCTGGGCTGCATGCACTCGTGTCTCGGGGGGGGAAAGGGAGGGGAAGGGAGTCAGACTTACCCTGAACGAGACGTCGGATCGTCTTAGAACCTGCTCGTCTCCATCTCACCTTGGTGTTACCGTAGGCGGTAGGATCCGGGTTATGAACTTTAGACCGGCGATCTAAATCTCGTGAGATTTGGCCGCCATTTTGTCACGAGACGAGATGCCTGACCCTGAATGGAATTTGAGGTGCCGATCACAGGGATTGTAAGTAGGCGGAGACTGCTATTAAAGAGCGACATATTCTTGTTTGCAAAGGGGTCCTGATAAAAACATGGTACATAGTTGTGGACATCAACGATCTAGACCTCAGGGTCGTGTAGATTAACAAGTAAGGATTGGAGCGGACGTTCAAATCTAATTAGACGTGGAAATTGAATTTATCATTTTGCTGTGGGATTAACTTCTGTCCAAGGGATATCATCGTTAAGACCTTGTCTGTGTGTGGAAAGGCGGAAAATCCATCTTTGTTCAGTTTCGAAGAGTTTTTGACTGGACCAAGCAGGGTTATTTTCAAGTACTGTCCAGTGTAATTCGTTAGCTCCATGTTGATTGGTAATGAAGTGGGTACTCATCTTTGTGGTGGTTCTCCCGCATCGTATATTGCTCCGATGCTCCATGATCCTTGTTTTTACTGGACGTGTGGTCATGCCTATGTAACGTAGGTTGCACGGGCATGTGATCATGTAGACACAGTTCCTAGAGTTGCAGTTCGTGTGGTTTTTTTGCGTCCAGACTTTGCCTGCCTCTAGGGTGAGTTCTTTTGTTGCCTTGGTCAGGTTACATACTCCGCAATCTCCACATGGGTAGTGGCCCCTGACTGGAGTGGAACTCCAAAGGGTACCTTGAGCTGTTGTTTTAGTGGTTTTCGGGCGTGTATGTACCAAGATGTCTCTGAGGTTACTAGTACGTTTATTAGCAAATCTTGGTTTAGGTAAAGATAAAGTACCTGTGGTCAAGATCTTCCAATTTTTCGTGATGATTCTTTGTATTTTGTTGGATTCTGGTGTGTAAGTAGTAACACAGGTTATGATGTCCTCCGTCTCCTTCATTATTGGTTCTAACAATGCCTCCCGGTTGTTGTTGAGAGCTCTTTTGTTAGATTTGTTGATGATGGTGGTGGGATAGTTGCGTGCCTTTAGATGGTTGCTAAGGATGGAGGCCTCCTTCTTATAGTCACTGGTCTTGTCGCAGTTCCTTCGGAGGCGTAGGAATTGGCCGAAGGGGAGATTATCCCTGAGGGTCTTAGGGTGGTGACTTTCATACTGTAACAGACTATTCCGGTCCGTTGGTTTTCTGTAAGTGTGGGTCGATAGGGTCCCATTGTGCAATGTGATTGTCAAGTCCAGGAAATGTATTTCGGTTGGAGAAACCGATCTGGTGAAATTCAAATAGGGGTCCAGAGAATTCACCCAAGTGAAAAAGTTGTCACAAGTTTCTAGATCTCCTTTCCACATGATCAGGATGTCGTCAATATAACGCCTCCAAAGAATGATGTTATTGGAATAGGGGTTGGTCTTTTCAACATTGAGGCTTTCAAATTCTGCGACGTAGAGGCATGCCAAGCTCGGCGCAAAGGTGCTGCCCATAGAAGTTCCTTGGGTCTGGTGGAAGTATTGGTCTTTGAATATGAAGTAGTTTTCACACATGGCGATGGTGGCACATTCCATAATGAAGGAGACTGGGGTGTGTGATGTCCACTCTTCTTTCAGAAGGAGCTCTTCAATAACCCTCAGTGTCTCCATTTGGGGAATATTCGTGTAGAGAGCTTCTACATCCAATGTCATCATGAGATCGATCTCTCCACTCATGGTAGTATCAGCCAATAGATTGAGGACGTCCCTACTGTCTTTCAGATATGAGGGTATCCGTTGGACCAATGGGCGAAGGAAATGGTCACAAAACTTGCTGAGGGGTTCCAGTAGTGACCCTATGCCCGAGACTATAGGGCGACCGGGGGGTGGATTAACTCCCTTATGAATTTTTGGTAAGGTGTAAAAGGCAGGAGTTCTGGGTTGAGTGTTCACCAGAAATTGTGCTTCATTCCTGGTAATCCAGCCTTGTGTTTCGGCTGATTCTACGATGGACTTAATCTTGGTCATCAGCCTTCCAGTCGGATCTCCATCAATCTTGGTATAGTATTTGACTTGGGAGAGTTGTCGTAGGCATTCCTGATCGTAATCTGGTGTGTCCATGATGACAATCGCACCTCCCTTATCTGCTGCTTTGATTGTGATGGTTAAATCTTTGTTAAGGGCTTTCAATGCTGTCCTCTCGACTGTTGAGAGGTTATTAAACTGTGTTGGTCTGGTGACATTCTCCACTTCTTTTGATACTGCTTGCTCAAAAGTTAAAATCTCATTCGGGGTGATGCCATCATGTGGGGTGAAAGTTGAGGGAGGACGCAGGCCTGTATCCGTAGTTTCCTCGGATGGCTTGTCTTGAAAGTACGCTCGCAGTCGTATCTTCCGAAAGAAGTTATGAAGTTCTTTGTGCAGAAGGAATCGATCCAGTTGTGGGGTTGGAACAAAACCCAGACCTCTGTTTAGTACTTTCTTTTCCGTCGGGGTGAGTACTCTAGAGGATAGGTTGACCACTAGGTCCTGTTGTTCTTCCTGGATCTCAGTTCCATCCGGTCTTGTTGCTGTGGGGCCGGGGGGTCTTGCCACTGGACTTGCTTGAATGCTCCGTCTCGTCTTCTGCCTCTTGCCCTGCCCCGGCCTCTTCCTAAAAAAGGTTGTTGTTGTTGATTGTAGTGGTACATAGGTGGGGGCATTTGGTACATGGGATTCCAAGGTGCTTGTTGCCCATAGTAGGGATTCATAGGGAAGCCAAGGAGCGGAGGTGGTGGTGGTCCCCAGTTTTTTCTGAAACTGGACCTACTCTCGTTGCTGGAACCACTGCTGTTTGAATAGGTGCGAGATCTATTCTCCACTGAGCTCCCGTCGGATGACTCTTCACCTGTTGGTATCTGGTAGTCATCCTTGGTATAGGGATACACCTTTTCTTTATCAAATTTTTTGATATCTTTTTGCAATTTCGTTATTTTTTGTCGCATCAGATGATTTTTATGGTCATCCATCTCTGTATTGATTTCAGCAAGTCTGCTTTTGAATGCCGTGATGTTAATTGAGGCTTTAAGATTGTTTTCTGCAATTGTTATTTCGACCAAAAGTTTGTCAGCTAAGCGTTTTGCTGTATTTATAATCAGTATCAGCCAGTCTCTGGTACACTTCCACGCCACAAGAGACCATTCCTTCCTAAAGCCAATATCCTCCAGAAAGATTCTTGGTGCATTCGTAACTAAGAGTCCATTTGGGGCTATGTTTGCCCTAAGGTATTCTGTCATCATTGCACCGTGGAGTGCTATTTTTGTCTGTAATTTCTTCTGGTTAGCTAAGGAATTCCAATCGTCTGTGGTACTGCAAGATGGAATACTGCCATCGTTTTGTAGCAGGGAGGGGGTGCGTAAGATTTCTGACACCATGTCATCTGAAAAACTAAGACCTTGGTTGTCCATGGTTATGTGTGGGTGGAGGGATGTCGTAAGTGGGAAGGTTTGTACCAAGTGGAATGGTAGGTCACGGAGGGTGACGGGAAATGGGAATGGGGGGGGGAAGAGGAAAGGGGGTGAAAATCTAGCGTTGTTTCAAGGGGAATATATAATAGTCCCTCGGCAAAGAAGCCGTATGTAAGCGTATAATCAAAAGGGGGACAACAGAGCTAGTTATTTATCGAGGTCCTGTTTCCATGCTCCAAGGCAAGTAGATTAATATCAAAAAGGGGGAACAGTTCCTCTCTATGGGCCTGGGTAGAGGGTTATAATGACCTACTACACTATTACAAATGGTATCCGGGGGGATCTGCAAATCCAGATCGTAATGCCCTCACACACCTGTTAGGGTGTCATGCTTCATCATTGGGCGCTCCTCGTCGGACCGGCGCTGCAATGTCCGACGGGCCTGGTGGCATCTTTATCGGAGGTCTTTTGATCTGTGAACGCCGTATGGTGAGTGCGGTGTGTGGGGCTATAAGAAAAACATTGTTTGGTGAAGGTGTAGATTGTGATTGTTAAAAAAGGCCCCTAACCTTTTTAGTTCACTTTATTAAATGGTCAAGGATGGGACTTTGTTAAAAACAGTGAGGCTACGTATGATAATTAAGGTATTCTAGTAGCCATTGGTGGACTAAGTCAGGTCAACATGTTTCGTGTCATGTGCTTCAAAGTCAAGCGACACTTCTTCAGGACCGGAATACCATGACCGCTTAGTTAACAGTCATGGGTGGTAGGTACCCTTTCAGAAGGATAGAATCCTCAACTTGGGGTTATCCTAAGGGTATTCTTCCTGTGTAGATAAGGCCAAGGAGAAAAGAAAGGGATATGGATACCGTCAGAATTCATGACTGTGATCTAATCAGCTGAGACAGAAAACAAGATCTCATCCAGACAAGAGACAATATATCATCCAGATTAGGCCAAATGAGGCCGGTATCTATTAATAACAAGGGGATAATAAAAGAACAAACGCTAGGAAAACAATTAAAAGGAACATGGCATGAAAGAGTTCACAGCATGACATGACTGAAGTGACACAAATGTGGTAGGGCCAAACAGTTAAGGGGGGTAACGTTGTCAAGGACGAGAAAATAATCTTACCTCCTCAAGGTAGGATGTGGAGCCTCATAAATGAGGGAAGACGACCCGACCAATTGAGCGGGTGTACTATATGACAGGGAGTAAAGGAGACATCAAGCCTACAACATGATACTGTCAGCGGAGAAAATGCTGAATAAAACATACATGTATATACTGATACAGGAAGAAAAAACTGTTGGATTGTTCATTATAATATATATCATCAATAACCATTGTACAGTAGTAATTTGAACAAAAAAACTTTATCAAAAAATGCTCCCCTCAGAACATACTGATCTGTCGATAATGGGGGGTTATATAGAAAATAACATGCATGGTTGCAAATTGGTTCACTAACGGACAAGCGACGGCAACCCACAAACCCCTGGTGCCACGTTCGTGCCAGCGTGAGTGGGAAGACCGGTGCAGAGATAACTAAAAGATCCAGTGAGGGAGAGGTGAGTGTAAAGCGGGTCCCGCTTGGTATCGACAGTGTGTGTCGTGCCGGCGGGGTGAGAACTTACTGGCCGTGCTCGTGAAGTGGTCTGACAACGTTATCGAAAACCCGGACTGGGCGTGATACCGGAAGGGGGGGGGGGGGGGGGGGGGGTTTGGGTTTGGTAGACTCGCCGCGGACGGGTTAAAAGTGAAGGCACTGGTGTGCCGTGCCATGGAGAAAGTCAAGGTCTAATTGTGCTCATGAAGAACCGGAGCCCGTAATAATGGGAACCGAGGTTTTGGCAGAATCGCCGCGGACGGGTTAGAAGTGAAGGCACTGATGTGCCGTGCCCGGGAGAGAGTCTCGTAGTGCTCATACGATCCCGAGCCCGTAGGTGATGTGAACCGAGGATCTTGACGGACTTTCGTGGAACATAAAACAGAGTTACGGTCTCAGGGTATGTGGCCGTGACCGTGCCGAGAGATAGCGGGCCGACATGCTGCGGCTGGGCTGCATGCACTCGTGTCTCGGGGGGGGAAAGGGAGGGGAAGGGAGTCAGACTTACCCTGAACGAGACGTCGGATCGTCTTAGAACCTGCTCGTCTCCATCTCACCTTGGTGTTACCGTAGGCGGTAGGATCCGGGTTATGAACTTTAGACCGGCGATCTAAATCTCGTGAGATTTGGCCGCCATTTTGTCACGAGACGAGATGCCTGACCCTGAATGGAATTTGAGGTGCCGATCACAGGGATTGTAAGTAGGCGGAGACTGCTATTAAAGAGCGACATATTCTTGTTTGCAAAGGGGTCCTGATAAAAACATGGTACATAGTTGTGGACATCAACGATCTAGACCTCAGGGTCGTGTAGATTAACAAGTAAGGATTGGAGCGGACGTTCAAATCTAATTAGACGTGGAAATTGAATTTATCATTTTGCTGTGGGATTAACTTCTGTCCAAGGGATATCATCGTTAAGACCTTGTCTGTGTGTGGAAAGGCGGAAAATCCATCTTTGTTCAGTTTCGAAGAGTTTTTGACTGGACCAAGCAGGGTTATTTTCAAGTACTGTCCAGTGTAATTCGTTAGCTCCATGTTGATTGGTAATGAAGTGGGTACTCATCTTTGTGGTGGTTCTCCCGCATCGTATATTGCTCCGATGCTCCATGATCCTTGTTTTTACTGGACGTGTGGTCATGCCTATGTAACGTAGGTTGCACGGGCATGTGATCATGTAGACACAGTTCCTAGAGTTGCAGTTCGTGTGGTTTTTTTGCGTCCAGACTTTGCCTGCCTCTAGGGTGAGTTCTTTTGTTGCCTTGGTCAGGTTACATACTCCGCAATCTCCACATGGGTAGTGGCCCCTGACTGGAGTGGAACTCCAAAGGGTACCTTGAGCTGTTGTTTTAGTGGTTTTCGGGCGTGTATGTACCAAGATGTCTCTGAGGTTACTAGTACGTTTATTAGCAAATCTTGGTTTAGGTAAAGATAAAGTACCTGTGGTCAAGATCTTCCAATTTTTCGTGATGATTCTTTGTATTTTGTTGGATTCTGGTGTGTAAGTAGTAACACAGGTTATGATGTCCTCCGTCTCCTTCATTATTGGTTCTAACAATGCCTCCCGGTTGTTGTTGAGAGCTCTTTTGTTAGATTTGTTGATGATGGTGGTGGGATAGTTGCGTGCCTTTAGATGGTTGCTAAGGATGGAGGCCTCCTTCTTATAGTCACTGGTCTTGTCGCAGTTCCTTCGGAGGCGTAGGAATTGGCCGAAGGGGAGATTATCCCTGAGGGTCTTAGGGTGGTGACTTTCATACTGTAACAGACTATTCCGGTCCGTTGGTTTTCTGTAAGTGTGGGTCGATAGGGTCCCATTGTGCAATGTGATTGTCAAGTCCAGGAAATGTATTTCGGTTGGAGAAACCGATCTGGTGAAATTCAAATAGGGGTCCAGAGAATTCACCCAAGTGAAAAAGTTGTCACAAGTTTCTAGATCTCCTTTCCACATGATCAGGATGTCGTCAATATAACGCCTCCAAAGAATGATGTTATTGGAATAGGGGTTGGTCTTTTCAACATTGAGGCTTTCAAATTCTGCGACGTAGAGGCATGCCAAGCTCGGCGCAAAGGTGCTGCCCATAGAAGTTCCTTGGGTCTGGTGGAAGTATTGGTCTTTGAATATGAAGTAGTTTTCACACATGGCGATGGTGGCACATTCCATAATGAAGGAGACTGGGGTGTGTGATGTCCACTCTTCTTTCAGAAGGAGCTCTTCAATAACCCTCAGTGTCTCCATTTGGGGAATATTCGTGTAGAGAGCTTCTACATCCAATGTCATCATGAGATCGATCTCTCCACTCATGGTAGTATCAGCCAATAGATTGAGGACGTCCCTACTGTCTTTCAGATATGAGGGTATCCGTTGGACCAATGGGCGAAGGAAATGGTCACAAAACTTGCTGAGGGGTTCCAGTAGTGACCCTATGCCCGAGACTATAGGGCGACCGGGGGGTGGATTAACTCCCTTATGAATTTTTGGTAAGGTGTAAAAGGCAGGAGTTCTGGGTTGAGTGTTCACCAGAAATTGTGCTTCATTCCTGGTAATCCAGCCTTGTGTTTCGGCTGATTCTACGATGGACTTAATCTTGGTCATCAGCCTTCCAGTCGGATCTCCATCAATCTTGGTATAGTATTTGACTTGGGAGAGTTGTCGTAGGCATTCCTGATCGTAATCTGGTGTGTCCATGATGACAATCGCACCTCCCTTATCTGCTGCTTTGATTGTGATGGTTAAATCTTTGTTAAGGGCTTTCAATGCTGTCCTCTCGACTGTTGAGAGGTTATTAAACTGTGTTGGTCTGGTGACATTCTCCACTTCTTTTGATACTGCTTGCTCAAAAGTTAAAATCTCATTCGGGGTGATGCCATCATGTGGGGTGAAAGTTGAGGGAGGACGCAGGCCTGTATCCGTAGTTTCCTCGGATGGCTTGTCTTGAAAGTACGCTCGCAGTCGTATCTTCCGAAAGAAGTTATGAAGTTCTTTGTGCAGAAGGAATCGATCCAGTTGTGGGGTTGGAACAAAACCCAGACCTCTGTTTAGTACTTTCTTTTCCGTCGGGGTGAGTACTCTAGAGGATAGATTGACCACTAGGTCCTGTTGTTCTTCCTGGATCTCAGTTCCATCCGGTCTTGTTGCTGTGGGGCCGGGGGGTCTTGCCACTGGACTTGCTTGAATGCCCCGTCTCGTCTTCTGCCTCTTGCCCTGCCCCGGCCTCTTCCTAAAAAAGGTTGTTGTTGTTGATTGTAGTGGTACATAGGTGGGGGCATTTGGTACATGGGATTCCAAGGTGCTTGTTGCCCATAGTAGGGATTCATAGGGAAGCCAAGGAGCGGAGGTGGTGGTGGTCCCCAGTTTTTTCTGAAACTGGACCTACTCTCGTTGCTGGAACCACTGCTGTTTGAATAGGTGCGAGATCTATTCTCCACTGAGCTCCCGTCGGATGACTCTTCACCTGTTGGTATCTGGTAGTCATCCTTGGTATAGGGATACACCTTTTCTTTATCAAATTTTTTGATATCTTTTTGCAATTTCGTTATTTTTTGTCGCATCAGATGATTTTTATGGTCATCCATCTCTGTATTGATTTCAGCAAGTCTGCTTTTGAATGCCGTGATGTTAATTGAGGCTTTAAGATTGTTTTCTGCAATTGTTATTTCGACCAAAAGTTTGTCAGCTAAGCGTTTTGCTGTATTTATAATCAGTATCAGCCAGTCTCTGGTACACTTCCACGCCACAAGAGACCATTCCTTCCTAAAGCCAATATCCTCCAGAAAGATTCTTGGTGCATTCGTAACTAAGAGTCCATTTGGGGCTATGTTTGCCCTAAGGTATTCTGTCATCATTGCACCGTGGAGTGCTATTTTTGTCTGTAATTTCTTCTGGTTAGCTAAGGAATTCCAATCGTCTGTGGTACTGCAAGATGGAATACTGCCATCGTTTTGTAGCAGGGAGGGGGTGCGTAAGATTTCTGACACCATGTCATCTGAAAAACTAAGACCTTGGTTGTCCATGGTTATGTGTGGGTGGAGGGATGTCGTAAGTGGGAAGGTTTGTACCAAGTGGAATGGTAGGTCACGGAGGGTGACGGGAAATGGGAATGGGGGGGGGAAGAGGAAAGGGGGTGAAAATCTAGCGTTGTTTCAAGGGGAATATATAATAGTCCCTCGGCAAAGAAGCCGTATGTAAGCGTATAATCAAAAGGGGGACAACAGAGCTAGTTATTTATCGAGTAAGCGCTATATAAATGCAATTGCAACACAATACCCAGGATGTGTTGTCCGGCATCCCTTGCCCGCAGTGCTGTAAAGGTTGTTGTGCTCGCACAAGTTATTGAAATGCCAAGTGCACTGTGGTAGGGACGTTTGATCGCATGCTTCCTGCCCGCAGGGGTGGTGATGGGAGCCCCCCCAGCCTCATTAACACCAGCTCCTCCTAAGACGGCTCTGTTCTTCTCTCAGACACCAGCTGTTTCGGGCTGATAAGTCCCCGAGATGTGAAGGGAACAACAACAACTTTTCGACAGTTCTTTTCTGCTGCAGCAGACCAGCCCTGGAGGGCTCCGCATCCTTTCCCAGAGATCAACGCGCAGAATGTTACCCAGAGCGTCGTGTAAAAGCTTTTTAAGGTCTAAGAGAGGCAGAATGTGAGAGGTGCCACGCGCCTTTGGCACTTTCATGTTCTGCCACGGATGTCAAATCTTCAGGCCCCAGATGATGGGCATTTATAGCCACGCGGCCACCTACGCACACTCTCCTCCCGACAGACCCTATGTGAGCGTCGGACCACCTCCCGGGGTCACCCTCCCTCTCCGAGGCACCCGTTCAAATGAACTGCCAGTGTCCCAGCTCTCTTCTGCCAATTTTTCAGATTTGTTTCCCTTCAGATGCTACCAAAGGGCCTGCTTTCATTTGGTCTAAAAGGAACAAGCTGTTCTCGTTTCCGTGAGGCCCTTCAAAGGAAACCCGAAAAGCACAGACAGAGAGGTCTTCGCCATCGTGGTGGGGTCAGTAATTGGGCCGGGAGATAAGGAACCTCTTCCAGTTGTTTACCCGGAGTGGCTCTTTGCATCTCCTTGAGATTGTGTTGATATCCTGACAATATTTACAGATGGAGAGATAGCGGTCACAGATGCCACAATCTGCAATAAAACACTATGATGTGGACACATTAAGAACAAGGCTAGAAAATGCTGCTATACGTGCTTCTTTCTGTACTCTACAGCGCCAAGAGATGCCTAGAGGCTAAACACAGCGCTTTAAAAAAACAGCAATAAAAATTAAATACATTGGAGCCTTTTCACAAACTGCATTTTGTAGTACATTTAGGTGCCAATCACGATCCTGTAAAAACCGGGTACGAACCGTCGGACGGAGCATATTCTCGGTCCGACGCGTACCCGGTCTTAAAAATATACAAACATGGAAGTACGATTCGCACGGAAATACCATTTCCGTACGAATCGTACAAAACCCCGACCGACGAAAATAAACACACAAATGTGATCCGGGAAAGCGCCGACGTGACGTCGGGACGCACGCAGCCTGCCATTCACGAACCAGGCATTACGATTCGCACCGACGTCATCCCGCACGGACAATATTTTCCGGCAGCCAAAAACTGCCAGGAAATCAGGACGACGCGAACAAGGAGTACCTGCATGCGACGGACAGACACGGACCCGAACCTACGTGTCATCCCGGCCCTCATAGCAGTCGACCTCCTCTACAGGTTACGACGCAGATGCCGCAGAAGGTCAGAACAACAAAGGGAGGGGGGAAAGGGGGGGGGGGGGCAGGAGCAGGGGCAGGCCACAAAACCCCCACCAAAGTCACACAGCACACATGCCCTGGACATACCTGAACCCCGGGCCCTGGTCACTACGAGGGGGTGGGGGTGTGTCCAGCAAAGCCAGCGTCCGCCACAACGGAAGTGCTTGACGACGCGAACCGGCAACACAACAATACAGGTATGTCCCGTACCCACGCCTTAAGAGCGTGGGTACGAGTCGTACCCCGCCCACACCTACGTCACCCCAACAATGGCGGGACGGCTGTACCCACGTGGCAAAGGCCTGGGTACGGCCCGCACAAGCATTCCATAGCGTGGGTACGGATATGTACGGACCGTACCCCCACCCCCGCATGCATGGAGCGTACCCCCCACCCCAACAGTGTAAGTACGACCCGTACCCCCACCCGCGTACGTATGGAGCGTGCCCCCACCCCAACAGTGTATGTACGACCCGTACCCTCACCCGCGTACGTATGGAGCGTACCCCCCACCCCAACAGTGTAAGTACGACCCGTACCCTCACCCGCGTATGCATGGAGCGTACCCCAACCGTGTATGTACGACCCGTACCCTCACCCGCGTATGTATGGAGCGTACCCCCCACCCCAACAGTGTAAGTACGACCCGTACCCTCACCCGCGTACGTATGGAGCGTACCCCCCACCCCAACAGTGTAAGTACGACCCGTACCCTCACCCGCGTACGTATGGAGCGTACCCCCCACCCCAACAGTGTAAGTACGACCCGTACCCTCACCCGCGTACGTATGGAGCTTACCCCCCACCCCAACAGTGTAAGTACGACCCGTACCCTCACCCGCGTACGTATGGAGCGTACCCCCCACCCCAACAGCGTAAGTACGACCTGTACCCTCACCCGCGTACGTATGGAGCGTACCCCCCACCCCAACAGTGTAAGTACGACCCGTACCCTCACCCGCGTACGTATGGAGCGTACCCCCCACCCCAACAGTGTAAGTACGACCCGTACCCTCACCCGCGTACGTATGGAGCGTACAACCCACCCCAACAGTGTAAGTACGACCCGTACCCTCACCCGCGTATGCATGGAGCGTACCCCCCATGCCAACAGTGTACGTACGGACCGTACCCCCACCTCGTATGCATGGAGCAAACCCACACCCGTGTATGTTCTAAGCGTACATATCGTGAAATAGGAGGGTTGGGTGCAGAGTCCTCCCAGCAGTGCCCAGTCACAGGAGGGGTGTGTGCAGAGTCCTCCCAGCAGTGCCCAGTCACAAGAGGGGTGTGTGCAGAGTCCTCCCAGCAGTGCCCAGACACAGGAGGGGTGGGTGCCTAACACTCACAGCAGTGCCCAGACACAGGAGGGGTGGGTGTAGAGTCCTCCCAGCAGTGCCCAGACACAGGAGGGGTGTGTGCAGAGTCCTCCCAGCAGTGCCCAGACACAGGAGGGGTGGGTGTAGAGTCCTCCCAGCAGTGCCCAGACACAGGAGGGGTGTGTGCAGAGTCCTCCCAGCAGTGCCCAGACACAGGAGGGGTGGGTGTAGAGTCCTCCCAGCAGTGCCCAGACACAGGAGGGGTGTGTGCAGAGTCCTCCCAGCAGTGCCCAGACACAGGAGGGGTGGGTGTAGAGTCCTCCCAGCAGTGCCCAGACACAGGAGGGGTGTGTGCAGAGTCCTCCCAGCAGTGCCCAGACACAAGAGGGGTGGGTGCCTAACACTCACAGCAGTGCCCAGACGCAGGAGGGATGGGTGCCCAACACTCCCAGCAGTGCCCAGTCACAGGAGGGGTGGGTGCAGAGTCCTCCCAGCAGTGCCCAGACACAGGAGGGGTGTGTGCAGAGTCCTCCCAGCAGTGCCCAGACGCAGGAGGGGTGGGTGTAGAGTCCTCCCAGCAGTGCCCAGACACAGGAGGGGTGGGTGCCTAACACTCCCAGCAGTGCCCAGTCACAGGAGGGGTGTGTGCAGAGTCCTCCCAGCAGTGCCCAGACACAGAAGGGGTGGGTGCCCAACACTCCCAGCAGTGCCCCTGCAAAGAAAAGGGTGGAGTACCCACAGATCCAATGCCCACAAATGTCAGTCAGGTGCACAAAGATCCTGCAGTACATGTACCACATGTGTGCGAGGCTGGGAGTATACACATGCATAGCGCCAAAAAGAAAACATGTACACATGAAGTCATGACAACAGTCTACATACACAAGTACAGTGACCACCAAGGACGCCACGAATGATGCAGGTGGAGACATCGCTCAGCATGCATGGCCCAAGTGTAACGAGTCCGTCACACACCCAGCCAATGTACACACAGCTCAGCACCACATATTGGAAAGACCCTGCAGGGAAGATGTCAGGTTACACAGAGGAAGGGACACACCTTGGGACGATGTCACCATGCAGTAACTGCTTACATGAACAAAGTTATGTAGCCAACAGCTTGTGATGGCACACAGATACCAGGATCCACCCTATGACCAGCACAAGACTACAATTCCCACACACCCAACACATTATCACCACCCAAAATAATGGGGCAGGTCGACCAACAGCAGTACCAGACAGACAGTAGTGTACTAAGGAAAAATAAATTGGTTTATTCAGCATCCAAAAATCAGTTTGTCCCTTGAAAGTTCAAAATGTACAATGCCCATAGGGCAATCCAAAGTTCGAATCCAGGTGGGGGACACAGTGGGACGCGTGTCCCCTAGCTTGCCTGCACAGTCAGACTCCTTCGTCTTCCAGAGCGGGAAGGGCATCATGTGGGGGGGAAGGACCAGGCACCGCAGGGACATGAGGGCGAAGGGTAGGCGTCGTGGGTGCAGGGATGGAGGACTCCACCACAGGGGGTGGGGCAGGGCCAAAGGCGGAGGCCAGGATGTCGCTGCACACCTTAGCAAGGTCCTCCAGAGACTCCCCTGCACCCGAAGGAACCACAGACCCCAAGGAGGGGGGGGGCGGAGGGATGGGTCGCAGCGCCACTGGGGGAGAGTGTGGACAGGGGGGGGGGACTCAACCACCCTGACCGGGGACTCCCTTGACCGCTTGCGGGGTGGTGTCACACTGGGGCTCAGGGACAGAGCGGCCATGAAGGAGTCTTTGCTGGATATGTGGCCAGGAGAGCTGAGGGGAGGGGATTTGGAGGTAGTGGATTGGGTGGAATGCGGACTCCCACTCTGGCTGCGTGGCTTACGTTTGCCCCCCCAACCCAGTGGGTGTGCCTACTTCACCCTGTTTGTGCGTGCCAGGAGGTGTGCGTATGACCTTCCCTGCTGGTGTGGTGCCTTTGTCTGTTGTGGTGGGTGCATGCTGACGTCTGGGTGTACGTGGGACAGGCATGGGAGTGGGAAGTGTGGATGGGTCAGGGGTAGGGGGTTGGACGTAGCGCTGCAGGAGACCCACTGCTGCAGTCAGTGTCGAGTCAATGGACCTCAGCAAGTTGCGTTGGTCAGCCTGCGATGAGAAAGTGCCCTCCAAGTATGCCTCCATGTTGTTCAGCACTTGGCTGTGGCCATGGAGGACATTAAGCATCGCAGCCTGACCAACCTGCAACTGCCGCTGGATGTCCACAGACTCGGCATTGGCGGCAGCAATGGAGACCGGGGCAGGGGGTGCGGTGCCTGGCAGGAAGGAGACATGTGGTGACCGGGCACGCTGGGAAGGGACGCGAGCAAGTGGGAGGCGGCTGATGGCAATGGAGGGGGCGGGGTGAGATGTTGTGCCACTGTCAGCCGCCCACTCGGAGAGATCATCCTCGGACCCGTCAGCTTCATATTCTGTCGTGCCAGTGGACAGGTCCTCGGCCTCACTCTCCGCCGCCTCAGTTCCACTCAATGTGCCAGCCACGATGTCAACGCTGGCACTGGTGCTCGGTCCCTCCGCTCCGTCTGTGCTCATGTCTCCCTCCGTGTCCCCCGACGATGCTGTGGGCAAGGTGAAGAGACAGCAATTAATCATACACCTGTATACATATGTCACATGAGTCCAATCTACATAGGTTACAGTGCATAGCCTGAAAAGAAAGATCAGTAACATCTACAAAACAAGGTACAGATGTAGGGCATGCAACACACAGTTGGTTGGCCCACCATGCCACTGAAAAACCATGGAGAGCATGACACAATAGCAAATGACATGAAATGGAGTTTGACAGAGGAGCCAGGCCCTGGGGACAATCCAGCACTGCATCTGCACCACACAGCGTTGCCGAAAATAGGGATGAGCAGGGACCATATCCATGAACTTGAGGCACATGCTGCATAGGTAATACTGAAAACATGCCCACCATGACTGGCTCACTGCACCTTGAGTGTATGTCCAGACAAACATCACACACTGGCCAGACCTAGCAAGGAGACATCAGGTTTTGACATGTAGGCTTTGCCCGCACCAACCACCCCCTACATGAGACAATTTGTTGAGACACAGGAAGCACTTACATCTCTTAGTCTGGGTGAAATACACAGGGGCTGCATAAATGCAAGATTGGACACCAAATACCCAAGGTGCGCCTGTCCAAATAATCATGTACAAATGGTCATCATCAGATGATTGTAACAAGACACACAGGCACTAGTGAGTATGAACAAGGAAAATCAGGTCAGGCTGTACAGTGGACACTTGTACTACATATTACATCAATATACATGGTGCCAGGGGACAATGGCACAGAGCACAACCTATGCTGTAGACACTGAGAGTGTCCACATTTTGTGATGACACACATGACACCTGTGAAAATATACCCCAGGGGACAGTAGTGGCCACACAACTCCATGGTCCTGAATGGGAATGACTGCAACACACGCCACCATCCCTGCACTATGCGTATCGCACACTTATGCACATCATGTCACAGGCCACAACATAGGACATGCGTGCTGTAAGGCATGACACTTGAGAGACTAACTCCCATGTCTGGACTCAGCATCAGTGCCAACTGACATGGAACCCACAAGTACTGAACTGGACAGGGCACAGGCAAGGTCCCAAAACCTGTTACACACTACCCCCACACATGATGCTACAGGCATAGTTCACGTGGGGAAAGTGCCAGCCTACATAACCTTGTGAAGGAGTGACTACACACAGACCAGGGAACACATTGCAAGGAGGGAAAGGGAGGCAGGAGAGCACCGCTATACTGTGGGTAACAGGATCTGCACAGCACCTTTAAACCCTGGCAGTGTATCCATGCAACTGTGCACTTACAAATGCTGGTGACACACAACAAACACACAGGTACCTACCCCCTTCCTGCTGCTGCTTCTCCTGTAAGCGCCTGTCCAAGTCTGGAAATACCACCGCCAGCACGCTTGTGGATATGGGTCAGACGGCGGCGCCCGCGGTTCTTATGGGTCTCAGGTGAGTCCCCCAGCAGGACGCGTGCGATCCTCCGCGTCCAGCACCGGATATCCTGCCAGCGTTTTCTCACCTGGGCCAGGCGCCGCTTGCGACCGTCCGTCCTCCTCACGGCACTGACGGCGTTCATCCATATCTGCTTCTTGGCAGAGGCGCCTACCTGTGAGGATGAACAAGTGACACTACATCAATACACCTGGCACATGTCACAGAGACACATATTAGAACCAATTTGATGTTTACAACAAGGCATAGTATGCATCCAACGCATTGCACCTTTGTCATAGGGACATGAGCCTCTGGGGAAGGGCAAAAGCAGTACGTGCCATTGAAAGTACACAGGTGGAATGAGGGCAACGACACAATCAATGATCCAGGCTCACACTGTGCATCACAAGCTCCACCAGGATAATGTGCAGCACCTCTAAGCAGTCACATGCCACAGGCCACTGACGCTACCTCAGCAGAGTACACAGACACACAGACACACACAGGCACAGGACATTCACCTGCCATTGCCAAATGCAGCGACAAACCTCACTCTGCACATGTGCTACTAGACGGGGGGGGGCTCACAGGTGTGGGGCTGGCTCTGCACGTCAGACACACAGCACTGCTCCCTGCTCACATCACATGGGCAGGGTATATCCATCCCTCATGCAGCCCGGGTGCCACACTCCACATATGCACCCACCCACATGACAGGGGACTTACACACACACACATGTCCAGGGTACGAACACATCATGTGGACACTCTCAGCACAGGTACACAGAATTAACACACATCTGTGGGTACAGTCACCTGTCACACTGGGCTGACCACATAATCACATGAGGACTGTAGAGGCTACATTCCCAGGAGGACAAGACAGGCAGAATGTGGCATGCACCATGCAGTGATTGTCACAGTAAACACAATACAAGTGAGGACGGCAGACATGCACCACAGCATGCTCTGGCTGGGAGACATCAGGCATTCCCCCCCCTGGGTCCCCCCCTACAGTACATAGCATGTGTGTCACACCTGGACACAATGCCAGAAGTCACAGTCACAAACAAGGGACACAGTCTGTGCTAGTAGACTCTGCACTCACCTGATACCCTGGTCGCCCATACAGCAGGGGGTACTGTGGGAGGATCACATCCAGCAATGCCAGGTTCTCCTCCAGGGTGAAAGGCTGTGACCTCTCCACAGACCTTGACATGGTTCCTGGGAATCAGTAGCAGCAGCTGGGTCGTAGAATCCAAAGATGTGCAGGCAAGTGCTCCCTCATGGGACCTGGCTGCCTTATATCTGCCTTGCTGGCCTGTTTCATGCACAGGAGTACAGAGTGATTGGTCACTCACATTTGCATCCTATGTTTCCTCCAATCCCTTCAAACCTAGCACAGTCAGTGGGTTCTGATTGTGTTTTTTTCTTGAGCATGATGTCAACTCCAGAACCACATTGCAACAAAGTAGATTTATTCAAACTGACTTCTGCTGTGCACCTGCTGCAAAAAATTCAAACTTTAAACTTGGTCTCCATGACAACCAGCATGCATGTAGGCCTTTATACTTGTCCCTCATGTGTCCCCTATGTAATTTGGAGTTTCACACACATGTACGGTGCGTACCAGGGCCCTAGGGCACCCCAAAAGCATAGCAACGGCCCGTACAGGCGTGTGTACGGTCCGTATCACTATGGGTGTGCTCGCGTATGCGTACCCATAGTGATAGTGAGCGTACAGGCGTGTGTACGGTCCGTACCACTATGGGTACGCATATGCGAGAACACCCATAGTGATAGTGAGCGTACGCACGCGTGTACGGTCCGTACCACTATGGGTACGCATTTGCGAGAACACCCATAGTGATAGTGAGCGTACAGGCGTGTGTACGGTCCGTACCACTATGGGTACGCATACGCGAGAACACCCATAGTGATAGTGAGCGTACGCACGCGTGTACGGTCCGTACCACTATGGGTGTGCTCGCGTATGCGTACCCATAGTGATAGTGAGCGTACAGGCGTGTGTACGGTCCGTATCACTATGGGTACGCATACGCGAGAACACCACGCTCACTATCACTATGGGTGTTCTCGCGTATGCGTACCCATAGTGGTACAGACCGTACACACGCCTGTACGCTCACTATCACTATGGGTACGCATACGCGAGCACACCCATAGTGATACGGACCGTACACACGCCTGTACGCTCACTATCACTATGGGTGTTCTCGCATATGCGTACCCATAGTGGTACGGACCGTACACACGCCTGTACGCTCACTATCACTATGGGTACGCATACGCGAGCACACCCATAGTGGTACGGACCGTACACACGCCTGTACGCTCACTATCACTATGGGTACGCATACGCGAGCACACCCATAGTGATATGGACCGTACACACGCCTGTACGCTCACTATCACTATGGGTACACATACGCGAGCACACCCATAGTGGTACGGACCGTACACGCGTGCGTACGCTCACTATCACTATGGGTACGCATACGCGAGCACACCCATAGTGGTACGGACCGTACACGCGTGCGTACGCTCACTATCACTATGGGTACACATGCCCTCTGAGCGAATGTACGGTGCCTTTCACACATCACAGTGGTGACAGGCAGCACACAGGAAGGAATAGGGCTGACATACTTGTCCATGGATGGACATCAAGGCATTGTCTGGGCAGTACTACATGTGTGGGGCACAGGTGTGAAAGGCTGTGATGTGGCACATTACTCCTGAGTCGAGAAGGCACCAGATGTATGATGAGATGTGTACAGATGTCATGTGTGACGGTGCAATGTGTGCCAGGCATGCCCTTAACTCCTTTGACATGTGTGCATGTCGTACTGCACACTTGGGATGAGCGTCACTGGCATGGCACAGTCACCAACACATGCAAGTGTCCCCTGATGCCCGCTACAGGGGTTACCACACCAGACATGTCACTACCTACGGTGTACGATGTGTCTATGTCATGTATGTGTGGGGTGTTCCCATTAGCTTGATGTTGGTGCTCCCTCAAAAGCATCAGCTGTTGCAGCAACCAACATGTGTCTGTGTGTAGATGGACATGGCACACTGTTACGCACACCAGGCCACGTGTGGTATCGGATGTGAGGTGCGTATGTATGCATGGGACACGGAGTAGCGTCACAAGGACATGTCTGCATCCTCTCAATGAATGTGTGGTGAGTCATTACATGTACACCTTAATGGCAAGGTGTGCGGGCTGTCCTAGTGTCATGTCATGTGACCTGTGGCTCTAGTGTTCCGCTACCAGTCTCTGAAATCGACATCCTACTTCTGCTGATGTGTTGATGTATGTCACTCTGCGTCTGGCTGTTCACTTACACTGGGACACAGCTAATCCCATGCCATGGCATGTGGAGGTTCACAATCTCCGTGTGTAGCTGGGTCTTGGTAGGAGTTTCACCTGGCAGCCATACGTGTCCGGGGCATGTGGCACATACCTGACTCCGTATGTCGCATATGTGTATTGACAGATTAACATGTGCTCAGTACAAATCAATTGTTGTTGTAGTGCACTCACTCTTCCTTGTCACTTCCAAATTACTGCAGAGCGCCGCCTCTTACCCGACCAATTCCGGACTTGGCTGACATGCGGGAGAATGACTGTATCCGGTGCTACCGCTTCCCCCAACCATTGATTGAGGAGTTGACGGCGAGGCTGGCACCACACCTGCAACCGCTGCACAGGTATCCTACGGCACTGACACCCAAGCTGAAGGTAATGGCAGCCCTACATTTTCTTGCCACGGGTACTTTTCAATATACCATAGCTCATGTTGGTGGCATGTCCCAGAGCATGTTCAGCCGTGTGCTGCATGATTTCTTAGAGGCCATGTTGCTTCACCTGGATGAGTTCATCCATTTCCCAACTCCTGAACTGTTGACTGGGGTCAAGCGTGGATTCTATGCCCTGGGAGGGATGCCCCATGTCATTGGGTCCATAGATGGGACACATGTGGCTTTGGTACCACCACAGGTACAGGAGGTAGCGTACAGGAATCGCAAGCACTACCACTCCATCAATGCCCTTGTGGTGTGTCTGTCCAACATGGTGATTTCACATGTCTGTGCTCGTTTTCTAGGATCAGCACACGATGCCTACATCATGAGGCGTAGCAGGGTGCCTGAAATGATGACGCAGCTGCACAACGAGCGAGCATGTGTTGTTGGTGGGTACACTCTGTCTGTCCTGTATTTTGCGTAGACTTCCAGCACGACCGCTTCTCCTGTCCTACTTATGTCCATGTGGTTTCCATGTAGGGGACGCTGGCTATCCCAACATGCCATGGCTGATCACACCTCTCCGCAACCCCATCACGCCGGCCCAGCTCCGCTACAACACCGCCCATGGCCGGACAAGGCGAGTGATAGAGAGGACATTTGGCCTCCTGAAGAGCTGATTCAGATGCCTCCACAAGACCGGCGGCGCCCTCCCATATGCCCCGGCTAAGGTCTGCAAAATCTTCATGGTCTGCTGCATGCTGCACAACATGGCAGTTGAGAAAGCTGTGCCACTCATCCTGGATCAAGATGATAAGGACCATCCACCCGTGGAGGACGAAGGGCTTGGCAATGGGGCTAGTGATGTGGAGGATGTGGTTCCGCAAGAGGACATCCGGAGTCGGCTCATACGCGACTTCTTTGCTTAGTGGTGAGTACCAGTGTCTGTGTGTGCACGCATTGGTCCCCGTGTGGCATGTGTTGCGATGTGTGTGTCCATCTGCATATATGGCACGTGAGTCAGAGGTGTGTGTGGATGTGTCACTGGAGCGATGGTGCCAGTGATGAGTGTATTTCCCCAGTCATAATTGTGACCTAGCATGTTGTCATCCTTACATGTGTCGAGTACATGCACATGCAAGTGGCTGTGCTTTTTGTGGCTGACTTCTTGTGTGTCTCTCATCCCCAGGTACTTGCGCATGCCGTCTGCTGGTTGCATTGTTGTGGCACTGCTATTCCTCATGGACACGTCATCGTGTGCTGACTCAGCGTTACACGCACAGACAAGTTTGGAAGTCTCCTTAGGGTAAGGGATGCATCAGGGGTGTATTGGGTGTGGCAGTTGTTTACGATGTGTGCACACTGCCCCTGTTGATGTTTGGTTCCTCTGCAGACATGTCGCATCACCATGGGACACATGACATGCAGCTGGGTACACCTGAATAGATGGTCAGACTTGTTGACAGTCATCTGTGATGGGATTGTGGATTGTGATGATGGCATCAATGTGTGTTACACTGCCCTCGGACACATACGGTTTGCATTGGCTTGACATGGTGTGGGACTTCCACATCAGAGGATCAATGGTGTATGGCAGCCTCTCCGTGAGCAGCAGGGGGTGTTTAGCTGTTACCCGACACTTGTGTGCCAGTTCCATGGCTATCACGCATTTGTGCTGCAGAAGGGGGGTTCCAGTGTTGGACCCACATGTTACTCCACATGACCTGTTCATGTGTACTCCGAGTTGCCTCTGCATTCCGGAATACATGACTAATAAAGGTGTCCCTATGCCTCCAGGGTGCCTCTTCTCAGTCAATGCTGGTGTGTTGCCACGGTGCATCCGGCATGTCTGGCATGGTTTTCCGTGATAGTGGCTATGTGTCTATGTGTAGAGTAGCAGGATGCTAGCTGTTTGTGTGGGATTACACTGTGTATTGTGCATGATGTCCATGACTGTGTGGGTATTGTGACATGTGCCATCCCCATGCATCCAACGTTGGCCAGGCCACCATTCTCTGCATCCACCTGACTAAAGCTTGCAGGACATGGTTCTGCAACCTGTCCACACATACCTGGGTGCCCCCCAGGACACTCCACATGATCCCTGACCTCTGCGCATGGCTGTCGCTGTACTCAATATGTCTGTCGGCACGGTTGTGCGGCCACCCCCTCAGCTGGTTGGGCCCATCACGGGTGTGTATGGTGCTCCATGTCTGTCTTGCCTAATACAATGCGACCCATGTGTGTCCTGTGCCAGACTCAGGCCCCAGGGTGTGGATGGTTGAAGTCAAATGAGAACTCATGCATGGTTAGACTTTACAAGACACATGTAAGGTAATAATGCAAAATGTAGGCATCTTCTCTTCATGGTGTAACTTTTTATTTTGGTTGGGGTACGTGGGGGGGGGGGGTATGACATGAGGGGCTTTCCGGGTGTGTGGAATCCAAAGTTCACTAGGGGAGTTGGTGTCCTTGCCATTGGAAATCCTCAGAGTCCATGCCACAGTCTTTGTCAACATTGGTCAGACAGTGACCAGCAAGTCCACGTGGCAGAGAATGTCTTTTGCTGCTGTGCTGCGGTTGGTCCAGTGGGCCAGGTGCCAGGCAAGGTGTCCTGGGAGATGGTGATGTTGCGCTGACCCTCACGGTCTTTTCCGTGGACGACCCGCCCTCCTGCGGGGACCCTCAGAAGCAGGCCGTGACGATGTTTGGGATGCTCCGTCGGATGTCTCCTCCTCCTCCTCATCCCTCCCTGTGGGTGGTGATGTTCTACGCCTGGTGGCACAGGGAGGGTTGCCCATGTTGTCGGCTATCCGACGGAGTGAACTGTGCATTCCCGTGAACACCGTCACGAGCTCAGCCTGTCTGTCCTCCATCCGTCCTTGGTGTCGCAGTAGACAGGCATGTTGCTCCGCATGTTGCTGGGCCTGCTGGGTCTTGATCTCCTCGAGGATGGACACAACCTGGGCCATGCCCGTGGTGTCCTGCCGGTATGTGTCCAGGATGTTTCGGACATGGGAATATACCGGTTCCGCAGCCAACTGGTCAGGCTCGCGCCTCCGCCGTCCTACACTCCCACCACCCCTGCCCACTTGCACCTGGCCTGCCCTTGTGGGCACATCGGGTCTCCGGGACCCCTGAGGGGTGGCATTAGCGTTGTCGCCTGCCTCCTCCTGGGTGCCCGGTACACCGTGTCCCTCCTGGCCAGCCTGGCTGCATTGTGGTGGTGGGGCAGGGATCCTGGGTGTCTCCTGGGATGTGGCAGGAGTGTGGGTGGTGGTTGGCCCAGTTGTACCTCACGCAGGTGCTGCAGGTGGTTGGACACCAGAGGGGCCAGGTTGGTCGGGGTCGGGTTCGTCCACAGAGTGGTGAGAGTCGTCGCTGCCGGTGGGTCCGTCATCCCGCCGAGCCGGGTCCTGTGAGTCTTCCCCCCCAGTGTTGGGGGGTGATCCACGACGTTGACCTGTGTGTGAGAGAGACAATGTTATTTTTGTTCCATGCAACATCCATGTTTCATTCGTTTCTAAGTTGGCACATTTCCTCTGGGAATTTGGATATGTCTTGCATTCCACTCACAGTGCACTTGTGCATGGGTATGTCCCTTGGCCACAGCTTTTGCGACTTCACCTATGTGTGGCACAGTCTTACTTGCTGCGTCAATTGTGACTGCAGTCAGCAGTGGAGTGAGCAGGTGTGGCGAGCCATGCATTGGCGCCTTCCGTGTTGCACTGTACGTGGGCACATGGAGTTGTTCCACACACTTATATAATGCAGGTAGCTGTCGTTGTGCTCGTGCACAGGTTGAGACATGGCCCTGTGTTTTGCCATGGAGAAGAGAGGGGGATTGAGGCACTGGCCACCCTTGTCTACATGCACGCAGTCCACCTGCTGACGAGCAGACATTCCCACACCCCACAAGGCAGAATTGGTCTCCCTGTGTGTCCCTTTCTCACTCCCTCTCTGTCCCCCTCTCCCTCCCTCCCTGTGTCAGCCTCCTCCCTCTGTCCGTCTCCCTGTGTCTCCCTCCCTCTCTCTCCCCCTCTCCCTCCCTCTGTGTGTCACCCTCTGTCACCTCAGCCCAGCTTCCTAGGCACACACTTTTAGCAGATCTTTGAATGGCCCTTGGCTTGTTGATGTGAGTTTGTTTCTGATCTTCAGGCACCCATTGGGTGTAGTGTGTGTGTCTGCGCTGCTGCTGTGGTGGTGTGTGCTGCCACTCTTTCACAGTGTTGGCTGTTCATTAGCTGCTGTCATGTGCAAAAAGTGCCTTCACCCCCCTGTCTTAATGCAAGGCGTCCGCCATTTGCTGGCAAGTCTTTCCTGTGTGGGGACACACTGTTTGTCTGGCTGTGACCTAGGCCATATGGGCAGAGGGCATTGTTGTCTGCTTCTGAGTTGCACTATGTGATTTTTGGGGCCCACACTCCCGCCATCCGGCTTACCGTGTCTTGTGTTGGTGTTTTCTGTGGCCTGTGACTTGGCATTGTCCAGCTGGGTGCATGGGGCATGGTGGCGCTAGTGGCATGTGCGTGTTCATGGAGTGTGGTTGAGTCATGCGATAGCTTGGGGTGGTTGCGTGATTGATTGTGAGTTTGGTTGTGGATGACGTTCCCTCCATGTGAGGTGAGTTGTTTGTGTACTCACCCGGGTCTCGGAGTCCTTCTAATTCGTCCACTGCCACCACCGGCAGTATGGCCATCACCCTCTCCTCCCAGCGATGGTATTGTACGGGTCTGCGGGGCGGCCCTCCTCCTGTGATGTTGGCCTGTTTGTGGTCGTCGGTCATTTTGGCTCGGACCCTCCTCCGCAGATCGTACCACCTGGCTTGGCATTCATGCCTGGTCCTTCTGGTGGACGCAACAGCATTGACAGCATCGACAATCCTCTGCCACATGGCTGTTTTTTCGGAAATGCTGGTCTGTCTGACCAATGTTCCAAAGAGGTGTGGCTCGACTCTGAGGATTTCGTCGACAAGGACCTCCAACTCTTGGCTAGTGAACTTTGGATTCTTGTTAGTGGGCATGGTGAGGGGTGTGGGTGTGGATGGTTGTGGGGGCTGTGGGTGTGGATGGTTGTGGGTGTGTGGGTGTGGTTGTGCAGGTGTGTGTGAATGTGATGAGGGGGTGTTTGTGAAGGTGTGTGTGTGAAGGTGTGCAAGTGTAAGGTGTAGTAAAGGTTCAAGTATGGTGCTGTAGGTTGTGTGTGGGGTCTGGCAGCAGTGAGTCTGTTGCAAAGGCTCATGGTTTGTGTGTGTGGGCCCTTTTTATTGGTCCATTGGTGGGTGTGGCTGTGTTTGAACTTTGGGTGGGTGTGTTATAAGGAGTGGTTGTGTTTTGGGCCTCTGTTTGGGATTTTGGCAGTTGCAGGTCAGTGAATGTGTTGTATTTGTGCTTGTTGGACATGTTTTGTGGCTTTGTGCCATTCGAATAGTGTATTCTTGTGTTGTTGTGCTTTGTCCTGGTTGTGTACGTGCGTTTTTAGCAGCGTGTGTACGGTGTGTACTTCGCCAATTTTGTTGTACAGTGCTGTCCTTGTGTCTGGCTTGGTACGACTCGTACATGCGCGATGTTGGGTTGGGGCCTGGGGTGCGCTCCGTACTTAGAATGTTGGGGTGGGGGTACGCTCCATACATACGCGGGGGAGGGTACGGGTCGTACATCCACGGTTGGGGTGGGGGTACGGTCCGTACATACACGGTTGGGGTGGGGGTACGCTCCATACATACGCGGGTGAGGGTTCGGGTCGTACATACATGGTTGGGGTGGGGGTTCGCTCCATACATACGCGTGTGAGGGTACGGGTCGTACATCCACGGTTGGGGTGGGGGTACGGTCCGTACATCCACGGTTGGGGTGGGGGTACGGTCTGTACATCCACGGTTGGGGTGGGGGTACGCTCCATACATACGCGGGTGAGGGTTTGGGTCATACATACACGGTTGGGGTGGGGGTACGCTCCATACATACGCGGGTGAGGGTTTGGGTCGTACATACACGGTTGGGGTGGGGGTACGCTCCATACATACGCGTGTGAGGGTACGGGTCGTACATCCACGGTTGTGGTGGGGGTACGGTCCGTACATCCACGGTTGGGGTGGGGGTACGGTCCGTACATCCACGGTTGGGGTGGGGTTACGCTCCATACATACGCGGGTGAGGGTTTGGGTCGTACATACACGGTTGGGGTGGGGGTACGCTCCATACATATGCGGGTGAGGGTTTGGGTCGTACATACATGGTTGGGGTGGGGGTACGCTCCATACATACACGGGTGAGGGTTCGGGTCGTACATACACAGTTGGGGTGGGGGTACGGTCCGTACATACACGGTTGCTGTGGGGTACGCTCCATACATACGCGGGTGAGGGTTCGGGTTGTACATACACGGTTGGGGTGGGGGTACGCTCCATACATACACGGGTGGGGGTATGGGCCGTACGTACACGGGTGTATATACACGGGTGGGTGTACGGTCCGTACGTACGGGGGTGTACATGCACGGCTGGGGGTTCGGCGCGTTCATACGGGGCTGGGGGGGGTTCGGCGCATGCATACGGGGGCTGGGGGGGTGTTCGGCGCGTACATACAGGGGCTGGGGGGTGGTTCGGCACGTACATACGGGGGCTGGGGGGGTGTTCGGCGCGTATGTGGGCACATGTCTCCATGGTTGCTATGTGAGTTCGGTGTGGACGGTGTTTTTTCCATCCGGTTGTAACATCGGACGCACGGGATGGATCGTACTAGCGCGGTCGGACTTCACTTTTCACATTTGTACGGTAAATCGTCTGAGGATGTGTCGGACACATTTTCCGACCCGAGGACATGTGGGGAATAATTCCCAATGTGATTCGTATGGTCTTTTTCCCATGCGAATCATACTTGGCAGTTTGTACGGCACTTGTACGATTAGTACGGTAAAAAGACCGGATACGAGTCGTACGGGGAATTTTTTTACAGGATCGTAATGGGCACCTATGTAGTACAGCAGTGGTACTACCATTACCAAAATGCTATTCAACAACATACATGCATACATCTGTGCCTCCACCTCGCCTGTCTTCTATGTGTGGAGCTCTCCGCCCTGGCTGAAGGGATCTGCGCACATGTAGATGTATGTTTTAGTAGTAAATGTGAGAGGGACAGAGGGGAGCTACTGGAAAATGGGGAATAGTACTACTAAAGGGGGTAGGGAGGAGTAAAGAGGGCATAAGGAAGGGCTGGGAGGGGTTTAGAGAGGGACATGCACTCATCAACAAAAGAGTAAGGCCGATCCTATTCACAAACTGCCCTTCTATCATTACTACAGCCAAAACGGCCCCAAAACAGCTGTAAATGTACCTCAGCTCACAGCTGGAGAAGGTCCAGCTCAACCCATGGCCATTCACACTACTGCACACCCTGCCATAGGAAATATTCAAGGGAGTACCTTGAAATGAAACCCCATAACATATTTATATAACAATGTAATATAAATATGTATTAAAAAAGAATTAAATTATTGTTATTTCCTATGGCAGGGTGTTGCAGTACTGTGAATGGCCATGGATGGAGCTGGACCTTCTCCAGCTGTGAGCTGAGGTACCTTTACAGCTGTTTTGGGGCCGTTTTGGCTGTAGTAATGATAGAAGGGCAGTTTGTGAATAGGATCGCCTTACTCTTTTGTATATATAGGTGTATGTGTGTATATATATATATATATATATATATATACACATACACCTATAACATAAAATCTAATAAAAAAAAAGGTAAATTAAAACATAAAAATATTTGATAGTTTTTAAACTTACATTTTGCACTCAATTGAGTGCAACAGTAGGGAAAGTATTGGATAGCAGAGGGGTAAAAATTACTATTCCTCCTCGAGTGAGTGCAATAGTAGGGAAAGTGTTGGATAGCGGAGGGGAAAAAATGACTATTCCCACTCCAGTGAATGCAACAGTAAGGAAAGTGTTGGCTAGCAGATAGGTAAAAATTACTATTCCCACTCCAATGAGTGCAATAGTAGGGAAAGTGTTGGATAGCAAAGGGGTAAAAATTACTATTCCCATTCCAGTGAGTGCAACAGTATCAAAAGTGTTGGATAGCGGAGGGGTAAAAACTATTCCCACTCCAGTGAGTGCAACAGTAGGGAAAGTATTGGATAGCGTAGGGGTAAAAATTGCTATTCCCACTCCAATGAGTGCAACAGTAGGGAAACTGTTGTATAGCAAAGAGGCAAAAATTACTTTTCCCACTCCAGTGAGTGCAACAGTAGGGAAAGTGCTGGATAGCGGAGGGTTAAAAATGAATATTTCCACTTCAGTGAGTGCAACAGTATGGAAAGTGTTGGATAGCGTGGGGGGGGGGGGGGGGGGTAAAAAGTACCATTTCCGCTCCAGTGAGTGCAGCAGTAGGGAAATTGTTGGATAGCAGAGGGGTAAAAATTACTATTCCCACTCCAGTGAGTGCAACAGAAGGGAAAATGTTGGATAGCAGAGGGGTAAAAAATAATATTCCCACTCCAGTGAGTGCAACAGTAGGGAAAGTGTTGGATCACAGAGGGGTAAAAATTACTATTCCCACTCCAGTGAGTGCAACATTAGGTAAAGTGTTGGATAGCGGAGGGGTAAAAATTAATATTCCCACTAAAGTGAATTCAATACAAAAGTTGTTAAAAAAAACAAAAAAAGAAAACATATATAAAAATATTAAAAATGACAAAAGATAGAAATATTATAGTGTTAAAAATATCTAAATATTACATACAAAGATTATTTTATAACAATTAAAAAAATGATGTACAATATATATAACTATATAATATAGAAATTAATTATAATCAAAAACATTAATTGTTACATAAATTTAATATTTTTTTTTCTGACTCTATAACACCACACAATTCACAACACACATCTAAAGTTTTTTACAAAGTGTACCTCCATAATTGGCATCATTAATTACAAAATAAACAAATATTAATTAAAGAACAAATTAAAACAGATAAAAATGTATTTACTCACCAAACGTTATCCCTATAAAACTAAATTTCACACACAAAATAAAAATAAACAATTACCAATAATATTTATCAATTAATGAATGAATATCAATGAGCAACTAATTATTAATTAATGAAACCTGAAATACTTTCCACCCTCTACCCCAATAAACACCACAAAACACACCTAAAAATCATTACACAATTTCCATAACTAATTTTACAATATGAAATTAATATCAATTAACAACAACTTATTTATTCATTTTAAACAATTACACAATTGTCATATTTATAAAACAATTACTTCCCACCCAATCCCGCTATAAACCACACCACCCACTCCTGAAAAATGACATAATGAACATATTTAATTTCCGATTAATTAATTATTAATAATTAACAAGCGATTGATAAATGATTTTTAATAAATTAATTCCCACAATTAACAGTATAAATTATAAAATAAATAAATATTAATATATAAACATTATTAATAAATGTATTACAATTAAATTACTTCCCACACTATTCCCCTATAAACCCACAACCTGCTCCTTCAAAAATAACAATTAACATAATTACCATTAAATTAATTAATACAAATTAACAACCAGTTAATAATTAATAATACATTAATTCCCACAATTAACACTATAAAATCTAAATTAAATAAATACTAATAAATAACGAATTTTAATTAATTTAGTATAATTAAATTCAATCAATCAATCAATCAGGGGTTTATAGAGCGTGCTACTCACCCGTGAGGGTCTCAAGGCGCTGGGGGGAGAGGGGTCAGTGGCTCTGGGTCAGTCGAAGAACCAGGTCTTGAGGTCTCTCCTGAACGTGTGCAGGGTCGGGGAGCGTCTGAGGTTTACCAGGAGCTTGTTCCAGATTCTCGCTGGAATGTAGGAGAAAGCTCTCCCGCCAGTTCTGTTTCTGCGGATGCGGGGGACCTTGGCCAGGGCGAGGTCAGCAGAGGGGAGGTTCCTCTTGGGTACGTCGAAGGATAATCTCTTGTTTAGGTATTTGGGTCCGACGTTGTTGAGGGATTTGTAGGGGTGGGTGAGGAGTTTGAAGGTGATCCTCTTTCCGACGGGGAGCCAGTGGAGGCCTCGTAGGTGTAGGGTCATGTGCTCATGGTGCGGTGTGCCGAGGACGAGTCTGACTGCGGCGTTCTGGATGGTTTGGAGTTTGTGTAGAAGAGTTTTATTGATTCCGGCGTAGGGGCGTTTCCGTAGTCCAGTCTGCTGGTTATGAGTGCATGGGTGACGGTCCTTCTGCAATCGGGGGGATCCATTTGAAGGTCTCACGGAGGATGCAAAGGCAGTTGAAGCTAATGGAGGCGACGGCGTTGATCTGGCAGTTCATGGAGAGGGAATTGTCCAGGTTGATGATGAGATTACGAGCGTGGTCCGTAGGGATGGGTGGGCTCCCGAGGGCGGAGGGCCACCAGGTGTTGTCCCAGGTGGAGATGCAGGATCCGAGGATGAAGACCTCGGTTTATTCTGAGTTTAGCTTCAGGCATCTGTCCTTCATCCAGGCTGCCACGTTCTTCATTCCTTCTTGAAAGCAGAGTCTGGTGTCTTCAGGATTCTTCGTGAGCGAGAGAATGAGCTGAGTGTCATCCGCGTAGGATACAATGCTGAGCCCATGCTGTCTGACGATGGCGGCGAGGGGGGCCATGTAGATGTTGAAGACCGTGGGGCTGAGTGATGATCCCTGGGGCACTCTGTAGCTGATTTCCGTGTGGTTGGAGAGGAAGGGAGGGAGTCGAATCCTCTGGGTTCTGCCAGAGAGGAAGGATTGGATCCAGTCGAGGGCGGCTCCTTGGATTCCCGCGTCGTGAAGTCTGGCTGCGAGCGTGCGATCTGAGATGGTGTCAAAGGCTGCGGAGAGGTCTAGGAGGATGAGGGCCGCGGTATGTCCCTGATCCAGTAGCATGCTATTGTCGTCGGTGGCGGTGAGGAGAGCGGACTCGGTGTTGTGGTTGCTGCAGAATCCAGACTGGGTGGTGTCTAGGATGGAGTTCTCTTCTATGAAGGCAGTCAGCTGGGTGTTTACGAGTCTCTTGGTGACTTTGGCCGCAAAAGGGAGGAGAGAGTACAATTCATTCAGTAGTTTTTCAGGTCCGTAGGGTCGGTCGTTGGTTTCTTGAGGAGGGGTTTAACCTCCGCCCATTTCCAGTCATCTGGGCAGATGCCTGATCTTAGGTAGGTGTTGATGGTGCGTCCTAGTTTAGGTGCTATGACCGCGGCGGCCCTATGGAATATATACGGTGGGCAGGGGTCCCTATTCCCCTATAATCCCCCAAAACCCACTACAGAACTAAAAAACGCAAAATTTAATTAACATAAAATTATTAACCACTAAAAATGTAACACATATATTAAAAAAACAAAAGCAATACTTTTACAAAAAAATAGATCACATACTTTTAAAATACATAATAAAACACATAACACTAATTTAAAAATCGATATTTTTAAACAACAATATTTTTGCAAATGATATTACTAACTTCGATATTTTCATAAACGATATTTCTTACTTTAAAGTCGATAATCTTGACCACAATATTCTTGCTGTCGATATTTCTGTATCACGATATTTCCAACTCAATATTTGAGTATGTCGATATTTAAAACTCGATATTCTCTCTGTGCACTCTTTTTAACACTATAGGGAAATTACTGTCCGGAACTGGCTATTAGGTAATGAGTCTGTAAAGTTGAAAACTACTGGCTTCAACCTTTGAGAATGAATTACAACAGCCTATTGTACATTTAGCGAAACAAATAATAACCCCAAAATGAAGATCCTTCCCCTACCTCTCTGAAGACCTGAAAGTCCCTGGCTCTGCACCTCAGGCAATCACCAACGCTGCCGCAATTCAAGAAGGACCTTAAGATTTGGCTTTTTGACTGATTCGCAGACCCAGTCCCCCTCCCTCCCAGGGTCTTGAGACCCTCACGAGTGAGTAGTCACGGTTTCTAATATTCTGATTGGTTGATTGATTGAATCCATCTTCAAAAAAGTCCAACTCTTTAAAAGAGTTCGATGTGTTTGGATTGAAAGTCTCCCTAAACACCCATCTGAAAATGACTTTTTGAAAATGATTTCGAATGTCTCTCATAAGCACTTGAGGTAGAGGGTTTCCGAAGGAAAAGGACAAAATCACTAATTTGAAAGACAGTGGAGACTGGCCTATCTCGATCAAGAAAAACAAAGATATATAGATAAACGCAGAGAATATCATACCCAAATCAGGCGTGCCAAAACTAAGTATTTTTCCGGTAGGATAGATGAAGCTAATAATTCTACCAAGGAGCTTTTTAAAATCTATAAGGAAATCGCTGTTTGTGGTGCTTCGGTTGACCCGTCCCTGGTCTCAGAAGATTCCTGCAATCGTATCGCTGCCTTCTTTTCGGATAAAGTGGCTACCATCTACTCCACGTTCTCGGGAGGGAAGGAAAAGGGAACAGCTTTCAATGAGAGCAAATCAGCAGATATAGGTACGAACAGCTTGACTAACTTCCTTGTTCCTTCCTCGAACGAGCTCCAGCGGATCTGCCGTTCGATTACGTCAGGATCCCCACGAGACCCTGCATCTCCTAAGCTTCTAGCAGAGAGTATAGAGACTCTTGAACCTTATATTAGAGATGTTTTGGATCTCTCTTTTAGTTCCGGTAGCGTACCTCAGAGCTGGAAACAGGCTGTAGTACTTCCGCTCCAAAAGAAGCCCAACCTCAGTTGGGACAGGATGGATAATCTCCGACCCATCTCACTCCTCCCCTATATGGCTAAAGTGGCAGAAAAGGTAGCTAATCTTCAATTGATGGCCTTTGTGGAGAATGCCAATTTGCTTCATACTACTCAGTTTGGTTTCCGGGCCCACCACTCTACGGAGCTTGCGCTACTCTTGGCCACTGAGACCGTTAGGAAAGGGGTTGATGAGGGGCATACTATGGCCCTCTTCTTATTGGACCTTAGTGCAGCCTTTGACACTGTAGCACATTTCATCTTGCTACAGTGTCTTAATAAAGGAGGAGTCACGGGCTCTGCACTCAGGTGGATTCAATCTTTTCTCACTGACAGGAGCTTTCAGGTTAGACAGGGAGAACAATACTCTCGTATGTTCCCTCTTAATCAAGGGGTTCCACAGGGCTCTGCCCTGAGCCCCACCCTGTTTAACCTTTATGTCTCCCCGATTGCCACCATTGCGGAAAGCCACGACCTCCAGCTAGTGTCATACGCCGATGACACACAGCTAATCATCTCGCTGTCACGAGCACCTGATGTTGCAGCATCCAGCTTCAGTGCCTGCATGCAGGAGCTTGCTTCCTGGATGTCTAATAACTGCCTGAAGCTGAATGGGTCTAAAACTGAAGTGCTCGTGGTGGGAGGTGCACCGAATGTGTGGTCATCGGCATGGTGGCCAGACTGCCTGGGACCCACCCCTGTGCCTTGTCAGCAGGCAAAAAATCTGGGAGTGTTGTGTGATACTGATCTCTCCTTTACTGCCCAGATCAATCGGGTGGTTGGAACTTGCTTTGGCATGCTTAAAAGTCTAAGGAAGACTCTCGATCTACTTCCAGTCAGTGCTAGGCAGACCCTTGTTCATGCCTTGGTTACATCCAGACTCGATTATTTCAATCTTCTGTATCTGGGCGTGACAGCAAAATGCCTTAATCGTCTCCAGGTTCTTCAAAACGCCACAGCTCGATTGGTATTGAGGCTTCCTAGAAGAACGCCATCTAAAGCTACCTTGAGGTCCCTCCACTGGCTGCCCGTTAGGGAGAGGATTATCTTCAAGGCACTCTGCCTGTGCCATCGCATCATTATGAGCAGGGCGCCTACACCCCTCTGCAATCTTATTACCCCCTATAGATCGGAGCGGTTGCTCAGATCCTCGGGCACTGGACTAGTTGTCATCCCCAAAATTCGAAAAGCTCGAATGGGAGGGAGATCTTTCAGATTTCTTGCGGCCAAAAACTGGAATTTACTCCCGATAGAGCTGCGCCTCGAACCCTCACAGACTAAATTTCGTAAAGCACTAAAAACTCACCTCTACCGCTCTGCACTGTTATGACTTCTTGCTTGAATCGCCTTTATCTCTCCTTTCAGCGCGGGGACACGCCGGGGTGCGCAACCATGCGCTTTACAAAATTCCATAATAATAATAATAATAATAACTTTGATGGCTCAAAAGGTCAACCTGTAAGCTTGTTAACACTATAGGGAAAACATGGGCTAACTGGAGAATGCATAATAAGTCCCACTGTGTCTTGAGTGAAAAAAACGATAAGCCCAAAAGTAATCCATCTTTATGAAAGTCTTTAAAAGGGTTCTATGTGTCTGGTTTCAATGTCTTCTCTAGACACCAATTGGAAAAAGGGTTTGAAAGTCGCTCATAAGCTATGATAGATTTTGACAAAAAATGATGGTAACCATTTAAGCAGTGTACCGGTGACCCTAGCCAAATTCTGCAGATGTTCGGAAGAGTGGTGAAGTCAACCATGTCATGAGCTGCCAACAGGTGAGGAAAAATCAGGTTTTCTAGTTGCTCAATTTGTAGGCAGGTGATTGGATCTTAGCTAACATCCAAAATTGCCAGCCTATACTACACATGTGGGAAATTGTCTGTAATAAAAATTATGTAAGTTATGCAAAATGCCAAACTATACGCAAGAGTGACATTTTCTTAAATTTTTGCTGCATGGGGTTAGCAGAAAATGCACCATGAGAAAACTTTTTTCAGTGTACCAGTCCCACTGCTGGAATCTCACACAACCTTTAAATGTGATGTATACCTTTGCATTAAATTTTCACTTGAGATATCCCAAATTGTATTTCATGTCATTTTGCAAAACAAAACCTATTTATAATAAAATAATCACATTTTGCATACTCTTACCTAAAACCTGCTTGTCCATGGCAATATATACCTCACAAAATGCTTGTAGTTTGTCCCTCCTTGCATGATTTTACTGATGAAGCGAAGGTTATGAATGAGACCAATGTTTGCTGGTTTCTAAGGAACAACTGACAGATTCTTTAATGAGGAATTTATAATAGCAGGTTTTATTTCATTTGGCACTTCTCTCTGAAAACCCAAGGTATTGAAAACTTCCAGTATGTCCAGGCCCATTGAGAACAAGTCTTCTTTTATTTTTGAAGAGAAGCAAAACTCAGTATAGAAACAGATAAACAAGTCTTTAAAAATGTCAGGAGCTTTACTCATATAGTTAGGGTTCACAGTAGTGAAAGTTTAAAACAAGGTTTGGATGGTAGGCCAGTCGATCAGATTGCTTTAAGGGGAATCTGGCCTATCCACAATGTCAGCGTATATGTTAAAGAACTTATGTAATACAAATGACATAAGATTCTCACATTGTTGATCCATGGTGAAAGGAGCTGCTCTTATGTTTTCTGGGTCAATGACTGCTTTGAAGACTTTGAAGAGCTCTCTTGCTTGATTTGTTGGTTTGTTGATTTGTATTGCATAGTTCTTTTTTGCTTTCATTATTGCTCGATGGTATTTTCTTACATGTTTTTTGCAGTTTAGCTTTTCTGTTTTGCATTTTCTCCACCATCATTTCTGTTTTCTCCCACTCTTTGCCATTCACCACTTTGGAGCCCAACCCCTTGTTGCCTTTCTTCTCTACTCCTTGCTGAAAATGGGGCACTATGTCCTGTGTTTTTAAGATTTTGAGGTGTAGGTTATTCAGAATAGCCTTTGCATTGTTGGTAAAGATGTGCTGTGTGTTATATCTATGTTGAGTCAGACATTTTCCTACCTGTAAGGCTGGCATCTGGAGAGTCTATGCTGGGTGAGCAATCTATACTGACAATGGTTGGAGCTAGCCGTGCCTGCAAGGCATAGTTGCCCTGTATTGCCACCTTAATACTTCAACTATTGTGTCACCACCTTAAAAGTGTGCCGGGGTTATGGTGGTGAATATTTCATGCAACTGACCCAGAACAATGTTCTTTCAGAACCTCCAGAAATTTGTATCGCCATATGGAGAGGGTGTGTTTTCTTGTACATTTGGAGACCATCAAAAATTAGGTCATGGTGTGGTACGTATATGATTTGACCTTGACTTAAGCTGCTAAGGTGATGATACAGCTGGTGAAGACTGGAGCCAGAGAATGGTCTGCGAGTGAACATTGTGGACCATATTTATGTCCTGTTTACCATCCAATACACCTATCCAGAGGATCAAAACTCTTTGTGATAGGGGTTGGGTGAACAAGGCAGGGTCTACAATTACTCTATAAAAATGTCAAATTGAATCCAGGCTAACGGACCCTTAATGTAAGGATCAATGAGAAGATGAAATAATAGCGCATGGGGAGACATGCTCAAATAATGTATATCTTGAGCCCATCACTTCAAAGAATGTCAAAGATTTCTCATCGCTGAGTGCCTCTCCCACACAGTCCTCTCTTCATTAGGAGATGACCAGGAATAGGCAAGGTAGCTACGAGCAGTCTTACAATACTAGGAAGGCCATCAATCATGATGTGATGAATGCTTAAGATTGGGTTCGTGCAAGAATTCTGTCCAGTTGCTAAATGGTTCATGGACATTTTCAAGGATTTGAATGTCCTTACAATAGACTGGAGTGATGTACAAAGGAGTGATGTCAGGTGCTGGAGTTTTTTGCTTCTAATGAAAGTTCCAAAGATCACATGTATTACTCTAGCTGATCACCTGGCTGATCTAGAAGAACTGTGAGGGTGTGTGGGGTTCATGTAAAATGAGTTGTGTGTGTGTGTGTTGCTCCTGTGATTCCAGATGTTGGTGGAGATGCCATAGCAGATGTCCCAAAGCACAATTTGCCAGACCATCAATCAAATCGATCGAATTCTATGATTATGATATGGTTGAGCCATGCATCATTATTCTCTCCAGCGTGTGTACCCCAATACTTCTTTTATGTTGTTGTATGGGGATACTGTGCCACGTCTGCTTGGCACATCATTGCACTACTATTTTACATTAGAATCGAGTGTCATTGATGGGATTTCACAATGCCCGCGGAGGTGCTACATTGGATCAAGTAGCTAAGTGGACCATGGCATCTACTGAGGGAAACTTTGACCATCATGGCAGCAGCTGTCAGTATGAGCAACCCCACCAGCCTTGCCCCTTTACGAAGTCAACAAAATGGATGCCATCCATGGGAATGATATTAAACATCTCTCACATTTACAAAGACTCCCTTTGGGTGAACATACATTTTACAAATATGCCTGTTAATTTACCAGTGTAGACAGCTCTGGTGAGAAGTGTTCATAATGTAACATTTCATATGAGCAGCTGGGTACAAATTCGTCGGGACCCCTATAGTGGTGACAGGAAAGTTGGATGCATTAAACGATTTTATATGTGTCAGGTCATCCTCCATCACGGAAAGAAAGAAAGATTCCAAAATCTTTGTGTGGCTTTAGTTTCAAATTTTAAATGGAATAAATCACAAAAGCTGGTAATGTTGGGAGCTAAAATACGAATGGAGCTCATGGCACTGCAGTGAAAACTCTGAGGGCTGGGCACTGAGGGTGGGGCTGTGCCCGGGGAGGTTGCACCAGGAATTGGAGTCTGTGGGTGCAGTGGGCACAGCGCTGCATCTGAGGTGCCCTGAGCACAGGAAGCAGTGGGTGCGTTCTAGTGCCCGCGCTGTCTATCCACGGGCATCTTTCAGCCACTCATCATTCCCTGGAGCAGCCTTGTGTAACCTGTTGCTTCAAAATATATTAAATTATGTAGCATTTGCATTGTTCGGCAAATTACTTAATCTACACAACACACTTTGCGATTAAAATACAGCTTTAATTAAACGATCACTATAAGTTCCATGTCTAAATGCTGGCAGGAACACGCAAGCAGTGCTGGTGAATGCCAGGGTATGCAATGGCTCTGCCTAGGTATTTAGGGCTGTAATTGTATATGGCTGCGTTATGGCATATGTTTGCTGAATTCAGGTACTCATGGCTTTTCTGAGAAGTAAATACGTTTTGTGGTTTTTTAATTTTTTTCATATGGCACTTCTAGGGTTATTAACATAAATGATGCTAAGTCTTGTGATGTCATTAAAGGTCATGTGATGTAATTTACTGTGATGCTTTGATGTCAAAGGGTGTATGATGCTACTTCCACCAACACCAATGTTTTGATGGATTGACATCAATGGCTGAAGTGCTAAAAGGAGAAGCTCCTTCTCACCCACTATAGCACTGCTGTCATTCAACAGTGTATCCATGTGTTGACTCGGACAAATGTCATTGCTCCTTCCTACCCCCAACTCCAGCAAAGTGTGCCTAGACGTGTTGTATGTATGTATGTGGTATTTCTGCAAAGCAAACCTAACTAAATTGCAGTCGAGCAAAGACCAACATAAATTCGAGTGACAGTAGCGTTCACTGGTTTGTGATTATTATAGATTATTGTGATATTATAGCAGTCCTGATGGTTACAGGGCTGTTGTTCAACATCCTGGGTGCATAGATGGAAAAGGCCTGATGACTTGTTTTTTTGCTTTTTTACACTTCTCAGTCTGCAGTCTGATGGTGTCCTTGCACCACATCTGCAGAGACGCACTAGGTATGGTGAGCTTGTTTGCAAGATAAGCAGGGGGTGCTGGGTGTGATGGTGTTGGCTAACAGGGGCAGCCAATAGAGTTCCATCATGATAGGGGTAATGTAGTTACATTTCCTCTGGCTCCAGATGTGGCCTGGTGTGGTGTGTAGGATGCCCTTATGGGGAGCTGGTGTGGAGTATGGGAGGCCTTGGAGCAGGATGTTATCACCATTCAGATGCAAGAGTATAAGGGCTTGAACAGCAATTCTGAACTTGCTTTTTGGAAGAAATGGTTTCACTTTCTTTCGAAGAGAGAGCTGGCACCATTCTGTCTTTGTTTTTTGGAAATGTGTTCCTTGAAGGTGACGTTGGTGACTAGGGTGACTACAAGTGTCTTGGCATTCAGTGATAATTGGAGTTCAAAGCCACTAAGGTTCATGTCAGTAAGCCAGGTTTGTGCTGTTTCTTGTATGTTGCACTTTGCAAAAAACTGGAATTCTGTCTTGGTTGGTTTGAGCTTCAGGTAGGTGCAGAAGATCCGGGTCTGGATAATATATTGAGGCAGTATTTGAGGCATTGAGTGTCTAACATAGAGTAGACTTTCAGGTAGCACTGTGTATCATAAGCATATTGTGAGTCGTGATGCTGTTATCTGTGACTAGAGCAACAATAAAGTCCATGAAGAGGTTGAATATGAGAGAGGGGAGTATGGAGCCCTGGGGCACTTCCCGGTTGAAAGGGATGTTTTGGGACATGTGCAAAAACTGGCATTGGTTGGAAAGGTAGGAAATGAATCAGCGAAGGACATTGCCAGCGAACCCTATCGAAGGCTCCAGGTTACATATGAGGGTGGGATGGCACTACTACAAAAATGCAGTGTGCCACACTGAGCCATTGTGCATGTGGCTTACAGGCTGCTCACCATTTCCTACTCCACAATTTCTGTGCACCAGAGTGAGACATGGCATATATTGTCTGCCCAGCGGTAACTGCATGCATGGCCTCACATATGAATAACCCCTTTGAGCCTCTTCACAAGCCACTTCGACCAATAGCTGCTTCATCCTGCTGTAAATTTTTATTTCCTTTGTCTCACAATGCAGTGTTGTCTTCTTCAAAAGCAGTTTGACAAGAGATGGCCTCCTAAAGGGATCATAAATGTCTGCCTGTTAGACCTGGCATCTTTTGGCATGGTCTCCCCTGACCTTTTTGGCTGCCGACATCATGTTTGCACCTTGGTGTGCTGGCTTAGAACTTTGAGTGCATTTCAAACTGCCATTCAGTGCCAAAGCGTTGTGCTTGGCATACACATACTGGGGATTGGTGCATACACGATTGGCTGATTCGAGTTAGCTGTAATTCCCTTGTCTAGGGGTAAGACCTATACCCAGGGCATGTACCTTGAATGCTCCTTCATGGACCTGCAGCACTGGTTGTGCCATCCACAGAGTTAGCTAATCGATTGTGCCACAGGTTTGCCCTGGTGGGGCCTCTGTACAAGGGTTACTGTTACTTGACATGGCAGTTAAAAAGTTACGTGCCAAGGTTCTGCATGTCGCTTGCTTTATTGGAGTTCTCCCTGGGGACAGGGTGCGGTGTCAAGAAGAAGAGGTAGGGCAAGTGCATGCGTTAGATGATCCATGAATGGCCCCGGTTGGTGTGTCTGCAGCAGCAGTCCGTGCAGGTAAATGCAGTGGGGCGGGCGGGCAGATGTCGACAGCCGAAGAAATAGGAATTATTTTTTTATTTCATTTCCCCTAGTCTTTTGTCTGTCGACTCCCCCCTTCCGCCCGCTTCCACTCCACTCCACCGCGCTTACCTGCACGGACTGCCGCTGTGTGTTCGGAACGATGGGTCCTACTTTTTGCATTGGATTAGCATGGGGGAATGTAGGGAAAGGCTATTGAGGAGGATTCCCTATGTGCAGACTAGTATCAGTATAGGGCCCGATTCCGATCTCGCTCGGAAAACCCTATGGTTGACTCTGTCCCATAGAGCTTTCCGACCGACTCGTGCTCCTGGGCACCGGACGCCCGAGTGTGATACAAGTATGTGCTGACGGACTCGGCTTGGCCGGAGCCCCATTGAAGACAATGGGAGCCTGATGTACGTTGCGTATAAAGGCTTCCATTGTGAAAAATGTAAGTTGCAGGAAAAGGCGCCCCCTGTTGTAGGGACACGTCGGTGCCCCCGAACTGTACATGCATGTGTAGGGGGGACCCTTGGGTCCCCCCTGTGAACGAGTCGTAGGGCTACGGGTGAAGGGAGGCCCGCTACTTTCCCCCAGAAGTCCACTTCCCGGAGCTTTTTCGTGTCAGAGTGTCAGAGTCAATCCGGCTGCTCGACCCGCGGATCATACCGTATAGAAGGCCATAAACTAGGGGCACACAGGAAACTACAGACCTCTGACTCTCAGGGGCCTTTCTGGGATGGTTACGTGGGGATGAAATTGGGACTTGCATTCCAAGGGGCAGGGTCTTGGACCCACTAAAGGTAGCACTCAAACCTTCCCAGGTAGGATTGCAGATAGGACAAAATTGAGAGAGGGCCTGGGCATTTCAAATGTGGACCTTTGAACGGATTGCATCTTAAATTCCAATTGTGGGTGAAACTACTGGGGCTCTGGCCTCAGAAGTTAGTGACACTTTTGGATTTTGAACCATATTACGCTGGCTCAACGATGGAACAAACGCAAGAGCGATCATTAGGGCAGGAGGAACTGCAACTGGATTATCCACAGACTTGGGGTGGACTGGAGCTTGTCGTGCTTCAGGAAGGGAACAATCACTTGGTGGATTTTGCCTGGATGTTGCTGGCCTGCAGCTAAGTGCCAACTGCCGTGGCCCGAATCCCTAAGTTCTCTCCCAGGCCCGGTTGCTGACCTCCTGTCTACAAGATCCCAGAAACAAAAAGGATCCTCCCATTTCCACGAGGTCATAAGGACCACACAGAGTGTGGCAGAAATGAGTAGAAGTGATCATCGGTTAAGACAAAGACCGCCTTGACGTACACCTGCATCGCACTGTGCAGAGGAGTGTGCTCATAAAGATCAGCAGCCCACCTGAGGTGCCGGGATGTGAGGAGTTTGAGGAGTGCAAGGGGAAGCTTGCAGAGTCCAAGGGACCCGTGCTTGCAACCAGAAGACCTATGCTAGCTTGCACTCTGGAGCGTGTGGTGTCTGAGGGGTGTTGGGGGACCTGAGCTGAGACTGTCTTCGACCTACAGATCGGGAGGTCGACAGTGCCTGACATCACGCCTCCGTCCGAGGTTGCTAGCTCCCTCTCCCTGGACCCACGCCACAATGTACATTGTTGTTGAGAACATCGTGGCAGGGCCTGAGGGGTTTTGTTGTGTCTTATAGGCACCTACTGCTGGCTGTCCGGAGATACAGCAGCTGGTTGCACCACTTGAGGGGGAACATTTCTTCAGACTTGGAAGAGCGCCAGCTTTCTGGGTCCCAACCTTTTTTCTATGGGGGGATGGCGATCCCGCACTCGTGCAGGAGTCTTTGGGCGCCTGGAGGTCTAATCTGGATGGACAATACTAAGGGCCTGATTACGATAGTGGGCAAACACCGTATCAGAACCGGGACCGCCCGACAGTCTATCGGCGGTCCTGACATAGGCATTACAATGCTACTGCCACCACAGAGGTTGCAATGACAATATTTTGTATTGCGGCGTGTGCTGCTGGCGGCAGCACATCCCACAAGACAAAAAGGGGACACAGCACATATTCCTTCACTACGTGGCAGGCACCATCCGGTGCCTGCCACATAGTGCAGTGATATGTAAGGGGGCACCATAGTTGTCCTCCAGGTCCCATGTGTGGGGTGCAGGAGGGAAAGGGAGCCCGCAATGGGCCTCCAAAGTCCTTTTTCCGCCTGCCTTTTCATGGCAGATTAGCCGCCTTGAAAAAGGCAGGCAGAAAAGGACATCATAGTCCCTACGGCGGTGCCTGATTGGCACCGCCCCCGTTGTAGGGATATGACTCCCCTCTGACGGTACGACGGGAACCGCACCAACCGTCAAAAAAATGCCTCCCATTGTAATATGGTGGACGGTCTCATCACCATCGTAATCAGGCCCTACGTAACTGTTTCTTTCCATTTTAGGCGGTTCTGTCAATGTAATCAATGTGGCTTCAGCAGGGACAACGTGTATCGTTGGCTTGTGTAGTTGAGTGACTGAGGGGCTGGGTCACGAGGTTGGTGTTCAAACAAAATATCGAGTCACTAATATCGACTGACACAAATATCGAGTTGGAAATATGACACAAAAATATCATGAGCAAAAATATTGTGGACAAGAATATCGATTTAAAGGTAAGTAATATTGATGTTAAAAATATTGTTCTTAATAATATGGATTTTTGATTATTTTTGTGTATTTTAATATATATGTTAATTGTATATGTTCTAAAATGTTTGTTCAAATATTTCTATTTTTTAATATGGTTTATAAATTATTAGTAGTTTCTAAATATAATTACATTTTTTTTGTTATTTTTAGTACTGTAGTGGGCTGTGGGGTTTATAGGGGAATAGGGTGGAAAGTAAATTAATCAAAATAATTAATACAATTTTTACATTAATGTTAATTATTTACTTGATAATTATTTATGTCAATTTTATTAATTGTTTTTGTTTTAAAATTTTAGGTGCAGCTTGTCAGTTTTTTAGGGGTATCGGGCGGGAAGTAAATTAATTCTAATTAATTTAAAATTCATTTTTAACTAATATTAGTTATTTAAATGATCATTATTTATTTAAATAATCTAATTAATGTTCTTCTTTTTTAAAGTTGAGGTGGGGGTTCTGTGTTTTGTATTGGTATAAGGTGGGGAAGTTAATTAATTCTAATTTATTTAATAATTATTTTTTAATTATTTATAATAATTCATAATTAGGGCCACATTAGGATGGCGGTCGGATCCATTAGGAAAAGGGACCACCCCACTACAAGTCGGTGGTCCTGCAGTTTTAATTAGGATACGACAGCCACCAATCTGGTTGCAATGTCTATTTTATGTATTGTGGCGGGTGCTGTGGGCTGCAGCACCCGCCACAGAGCATAAAATTTACCTGAAACATATCCCTGCACTGCGTGCGGTGTCTGCCACATGGTGCAGTGAGATGTAGGGGGCACCATAGGTGCCCCGCAACACCCAAAACTATGGTCCAGAGAAGAAGGGGGGCCTGCTACTGGTCCCCAATCTGCCTTCCCACCGCCATGTAATGGCTGGCAGGGAGAGACACTATGGCGGTGCTTGACAGGCACCGCCACCATTGTAGGGATAATGGCTGCCTCAGATGCACCGACGGGCTCCTTGAGCCCGTTGGATGCGTGGCGGTCGGTCTTTCCGACCTCCAACCATCCACCTGCCATTTTGATATTGTGGGCGGTAAGCATGCTTACGATGGTGGTGAGACCACCACCGACAGGCTGTCGGTTGTGGTCTCCGCTTGATTGTAATCAGGCCCTTATTTAGGTTAATTGTATAATTATTTTTTTAAGTTAAATTTAGCATGCGGGCTATGGGTTTTGTGTGGTATAGGGTGGGAAGTAAATAATTATTTTAAATGATTTATTATTATGAATAATTATTTAAATGAAAATGTATTATGTGAATTGTGTAAAATATATTTTAGGTTGGGTGTTATGTTGTTTTTGTATGGGCACAGGATGTGTAGGAAATTACGATAATGAATAATTATTGTTAATTTTAAATAATTGTTTAAATGATAATAAATTATGTAAATGTCTAATTAAAATATTATTTATGTTATATGTGTAAATTGTATTTGTGGGGGTAATGGGTGGGATTATGTAAATTCGTTAATGTTTTTACATTTATTTATATATTAGGTATCAGGTGTTTGTTTTGTACGCATGACGGGTGGAAAGGTAATAAAATGTAATTGTTTTATTGGTAGTTAATTAGTATTTAATAGACACTTAGGGGCCTATTAGGATGGCGGGCGGACCTGAGTCCGCCCGCCATCCTCGCGGTGTTGGGACTGGCCGACAGACATGCGGCGGTCCCACACCGCGAATCTGGTTACGATCGCGGGCGGATTGCCACCGTCGAACCGGCGGTGGGATCCGCCCGCCTTCGTAATCAGGTCCTAAATTATGTAAAATGTGTAAATATTATAAATTTAAATATAAATATTAGATGTGTGGTGTGTAGTTTGTAGAGGTATAGGGTAGAAAGTTGTGTAAGTAATAACTACATTAAAAAGAGTAAACATTTTTTTTAAATTGTAAATTATTATAAGTGTAAATTGTGTTGTGCTTTTTAATTGTACATAATATTTTATTTATTGGTTGTTATTATTTTGACAATGGATTTTGGTAAAAATAAAATTTGTATGAATTCATAATATGTATTAAACATTGTAATAAATATGTTACTTGTTAATTAAAAACAAAAATTGATTTTTTCTTTTTAAAACTTTATATTTTTTGTTACTTACTATAGTTTTCAAATTATTTATTTTACTTGAAATGAAATAGTCTGTTTCTAATGGCAGTGGCAGTAGTGAATTTTATCCCTTCGTAGTCTAACATTTTGCCTACTATTGCACTGACTGGAGAGAGAATAGTAAATCTTTCCCCTCCGCAATCCAACACTTTCTCTACTGTTGTACTGACCGGAGTGGGATTAGTACATTTTACCCCTTCAATATCCTACACTTTCCCTACTTTCATATTGAATTGAGTGGGAATAGTAAACGTTGCCCTCCACAATCCAACACTTTCCCTACTGTTGCAGTGACTGTAGTGATATTTGTAAATTTGACACCTCCTGAGTTCGACACTTTGGGGCTGATTATGATGTCTGTCGAAGTTGCCTCCGAACAAAATCTCTGTGGTTTCGGAACTGACCACCCTTGGGTTGGCTGTCCGAAACCGCAATTATGATGCGCCCACTTATAGTGCGGTCACAAACTACCATTTCCCTATTGGAGCTTGTGGTGTGGGTGGGAACCGCCCACAGCACAAGCTCCCATTGAGAAATTGAACTTTGTGATATTTACTACACCATGTGGCAGGCACTGTGACACAGTGGAGGGATTTTCAGGGACGATAGGAGCCCCCCAGGACATCAACCAGAGGCTGCAGAGGGAAGGGCGCACTGATAGGTGCCCTCAAAGTCGCTTTACAACAGGCTTTCCATGTCAGAAAGCCCGACATAGAAAACCTGTCTGTAACCGACATCATAATCCCGACGGCGGAAACGAAGTCGGTTCGGGATTATGTGTGGCTAACAACTGCCGGCTCCTTGAACCCATCAAAAGAAAGTCGTTTGACCGCCTGGTTTAAACTCTGACCTCCTTCTTTTTAATAAGGCGGTCGGAGTTTTAACAATGGATGTCGGTCGGAAAGCCGCCGACCTGAAGTTGGAGGCTTTCCGACCGACATCCAAATGAGGCCCTCAGTGTACTATTTATAAGTTGTAGTGGGAATAGTGGGAATAGTATATGTATTAATTTTAACATATTGTAATTTACTTGATATTGTTTACATTTATTTTAATATGATTTTGGTTACTTAAAATAATATTCATAATTATTAATGTTTTTAATATTTTATTTATTTTTAGTAAATTCCATGTTTTTTATTTGTGTGAGTTTTTTATTTATAATTAAAATAGTTTGTTTTTAAAAATTGTATGTTCTTGGATAGATGTATATATATTTGTTTTTTATATTATTACATTAAAAAGTATTAAAACAATATAAATTAAAAATATGAATTTAATAATATTTTAATTTATATATATGTAAATAAAAATAAATACATTAACATATATGTTTTTTAAATGATAATAATTGTTACATTTTCAAAATAACTATTAAAAATCATTTTCTTAGATTATATTACTAATAATATTTAATTTTATTAATGTTTATTATTTAAATGTATACATATTTAAAAATTGATATTTTAGACAACTATATTAGTGAAAATGATTTGAAGAAAATGGATATTTTTGTAATTTTCATTATATTTTTAAACCCTATATTTTTGACTTGATATTTTTGTAAGTAGATATTTGGGCCTCATTTGGATGTTGGTTGGAAAGCCTCCAACCGCAGGTCTGAGGTTTTCCAACTGACCTCCATAGTTTAAACTTCGACCGCCTTTTTACAAAGAAGGCGGTCGTAGTTTAAACTGGCCGGTCAAACCGACTGGCTTTTGATGGGCTCCTTGAGCTTCTCGGCCAGTTGGAAGCCACACATAATCCCGAACGGACGGCGTTTCCGCCGTCGGGATTATGATGCTGGCCTCAGACAGGCTTCTTTCTGTGGCCTCCGATGGATGGCCTGTGGGCCCTCCTGAAAATCACAGCACCTAGCGGCAGGCACCACGTTGCAGAGATTTATACAAACTCCCATTTCTCCGCCCACACTACAAGAACCCATGGAGAAATGGGAGTTTGTGGCCGCACCATGTGCGGTTGCATCGTAACTGCAGTTTCGAACTGCCGACCCGAGGTCAGTCGGTTACGGAACTGCAGAGATGTAGGTCGGAGGCAACTCCGACCGACATCATAATCGGCCACTTTGTATTGATTATTTTGTATGTGAACCCACAAGGCGTACTCAAAGACCTGTGGTTGCTTGCCCATTGCAACTGTTAGGATTATGCGATATTGAGGAATGTTGAGTTGGATGAATGCCTCTGATTAGTGAATGTATGTTTAAGCCGTTCTGCTGCTAATGGGAAAGTTCAACAATTGAATATAACTGTAATTTGTATATACAATGTGTATCTCATTTTGATTTCAATGTGGGTGTAATATAAAGACCTGTGTTTTATACATACAGTGTGGAGTCTTTTTGTGGCATACGCAGTGTGTTGCGAGGGTGGTGCCAATACTTTACACGTGGGCCCTGAGGCTAAGCCTAAATTCTCAATGCCAAGCTACCCAAGGGTGAGCACAGGTTATCGAACACGTGTATTGAACTCATCCTATTTAGGATTGTGGATTCTGACTGGATTTGATGCATCCTAGCCAGACAGAAACTGCTTTGTCTAACAACCCCCATCTGATCAGTATTGAGAATGGGAGGCAACGGTGGGGAAAATCAGGCAAACACTGTTAGAGGGAATTGGAATCCCTTTAGTCAGAAGGCTACTAACACGCTACCTCACGAGGGAACTGACAACATGAGACTTCCCGCTAGACCGTAAACCTGATTCTTATGTAGAAAGGTGAGAGTTAAAGTCAAGGCCTGACAGGGGTTGCCGAGGTGCAGAAGGTTAGTGCTAAGGGCACCTAAACTGTGAGTATTGTTGTGTTGAATCTGTCCCTACTGAAAATTAACAAGTCAGCAGGGTCTTGGTGAAAAACTCAGGATCTGCTTCACAAAGGGCCTTTAATTGTGGATATTTTGCCCTGAGAGCCGAGACTCCCTCACGGCTGCGAATCAGGCCCTCAGTGCCTTGTGCGTATGTGCGAAACAGGCCACCACAGTGAAAGACAAGCAGATTTAGTCAAAAGGTACATACTAAAAAAGAAACAGTATATTGATATATTCCTATGTAGCTTTCCTTCAAAGACAGAGTCCTACTCTCACCCCTTGCATTGTTGTAAGCCGATATCAGGTATGCTATGTTCCATCAATGCTCTGCTAAAGTCATGCCAGGAGCTCTACTCACATACACGGTGGTAACCTGCCATAAGGGCTCTAAATCCCCCACATACGTACCATCACACATACGCACTAATACATCACGCAATGACACCGACACCGTCTGCACTATTGATATCTTCGACACCCAGTCCGATAGCTCCCCAATGTCCCCCCTAGTTTTTATTCCCATTGTTGTCAGTTTGCTGTTTCACATCGGCAGTTACAATCCCGATGACAGTTAGATGGGAACACATTCAGACAAGATTGGACACACTGACACTGGGAAAGAAAACATAAGAGTGGAACATTAATGCATACCTATCGGAAGCAAACCCAGCAAGTGTTTTAGAAACTACCACTGAAAAGCACAAACCAGAAGGAGGGTTCCTCCCAGAAACCTTTTTCAATGTCTAAGGTTCATAATGGCTGTGAGGCAGTAAAAATATGTATGTAACTACTTACAATCATTCAGCTCCCAATTGCAGTTATGTGTCAATGCATGATAATGATGTAAGATGTCAATTTGTGATAAGTAATGTAAAAATCCCAATAAACAAATTTAAAACAAAAAAATCAGGTATGGTATGTTCCAGTCCATTTTCTACAAACCAAGATACTCTAGAATTCTAGTCCAATCGATCAAGTGATATCAGTCAAGACTACAACTCCCTTATGCATTCGGTTGTCAATGAACTCTCAGGACTGAAACATAGGGGTCCATTAGTATGTCGGGCGGATCGCCACCGTCCGCATTGTAGTGGCGATCCGCCCGACATATTCCCCTGCCCGCATGCAAATTTCCCCCCTGCCACATTACCATGGCGGGGTAGGGACCCCGGTGGATGGAAAGACCGTCCACCGGTTTTCCGCCCGGTCGATGATTCGACCGGGCGGAAAAGTTGTTATATGGTGGCGGTGTCTGGTAGACACCGCCATCCACATTGGAATACATGTGGTTCTCAACATTGGGGGCCCATAGTGGCCCCCAGGGATTCTGGGGGGTGGGGTGTGCACATGGGGGGTACCTATGGTACCCCCCTGCATTTGACAGTACAACATGGCAGGCACCGCGCGGTGCCTGTCACGTTGTACTGTCAAATGCTCAATTTGCATTTCTGGCATTGCAGCGGCCCACCGCAATGTTAGAAATGCAGGATGCGCCCACCAGTGTGGCGGGCGCATCCTAATGGGATGTGCGGGACCGCCGCATGCATTGTGGGCGGACCCATTTCCCGGGGGTATGGTGGGAGGACAAAGTACGCCCGCCATGCTAATGACCCTCATAGTCTCCCTATTGACATGGTCATCTTATTCAAAAAGCAACTTATATAATTGGCAAGTGCTTATTGCTCTTAAGTAGTGTCATTGAAATCCTGGCAGTGTGAGACTTGGCTGGTGTCATTAAAATATCTGCGAGAAGTACTACTTTCAGCCAATTACATTTTTGGATTCCAGACTTTGTTTCGTCTTCTGCCGCGCTCCCTGTGAACTGATCCAGTCTGGAGCACGTTAGCCGGAGAAATATAGCTACTCGCTCTCAGCACGTGCCGCTTGCAGGCGGCCAAGTCATGTGTATAACTCCCTCGGTTTGGGATTTGCTGTCTTGGCAGATCAGCTCGGCTGCGCCTCTGATCCACCTCGACAAAAATACTGCAGGAGAATCCCTGGGATAATGGTGTTGCCGCTGTGCCAATTAGGGCCAGCTGCAGGCGGGACTGATGTGTGCACTGCCACAGACTTAAGCTTCTTTCCCACAGCCTCTGAAGTCAAGGATTTATCGTCATCTGGGAGTTTTACTGCTGGGGAGAGAGGCGTCTGATGACACTAGTAAGGTCAGAGCACCGGGTAAGATAAGGGCGGTGACAGGCTTCTGTGTGTCTGCCTATCAAGCGCTGCCATACTGATCTGCAGCGCAGGGCCGCTTCTATGTACTTTATAGGGCACGGTGGGCCAAATGTACAAAATTCTTATTTAGCATCTATTTAGAAAATGCAAAATGGTATGTACAAAATTTGCGATTTCCTAATAGTGATTCCTCCTAAGTGGGCACATATGCCCTAGGGGCATATGTGCACTTCACGTCACATTAAAAAATGCATTTTTAAATGTTTTTGTTAAATTTGCACATGTTTACCATCGACTTTGAGTTTCCTGAATGCCTAATATGCATTTAGGGAATGCTTTGTACATGTGCTTTAGGAATCGCAAATTTGTGTTTCCTAAATCGTGGTTGCAATATGCAATTTCTACTGGGTAGAAATCTCTCATTGCAACCAGTTTTTGACCTTTGTATATACGAAAAGGCTGTTTTGCATTTCTTAATGGGCAATTGTGATTTTGCCCGTTAAGAATTGTAAAAAGCTTTCATACATCTGGCCCAGAGTTGGTTGTGAATGGCGGCACCTGGAGGCGACTGCCACCAGAGGTAGACTGACCATTAACTCCATTAAGTGAATTACAAATGAGTACATTTGCATGGCTCGCTGTTGTTTGAAGGGTGTTTGACTCTTTATGTATTCACACAGACACTGATTATTGTGTACTGTGTCTTCACCTCACGATTTTGGCATCAAGTGCTCAACTGCGACTGGTTAAAGAGTGAGGGCAATCTTCAATGTTTGCTGAATGATGCATAGGCAAAGCCATCGGAGTAAAATCCGAGGTGACTTGGACAGGGACAGACTGGGAACCCAAAGCAGCCCTGGTAAATGTTGTCAGACCAGCCCCCGTACAGTGCGTACCGAGAGAGCAGCAACGAGCCTGACAACTACAAAAGGGGCTTGGTGGGGGGGCTCTCCGGGAGAAAATCTTGGAAAAAAAATAGAAAAAGGGTGCATTCTACATCGCATTTTCATTATATACTCAATTGTATCAGCTTTTAGAGCACAGTAAATGATGACCTTACGATGCACAAGGATACAACTATCTTGTTGGGGTCTTCAATGATTCCCTCACTATCACCCTCCAACCGTGTCCCTCACCTCTCCATAGCCCTCTTATATGCATTTTATTTGTTTTATAGCGCCTCTCATACGAGTGTAGGGAGGCAGTCAAAGCACTGTACATCACACACACATCCAGAGACAATGAATCATACTTGTGCAAATCAGTGTTTAGCAAATTTTACATAAGACAAAAGGGAATTCAAGGTCTAGGATTTGCATGTCATCCATGCTGGTAGGCATTTTGTAAGAGTGGTTGGTCTGGAAAAGCACATACTCGGGATTAAAAATGTAATACAGTGCTTGGATTTACTAATAAGAATGTATTTCTATCAAAAAAGCCACTTTTAGCAACATTAGTATAATGAAAGACTGGGGGAAACATAACTTTCAAACCTGTACCATGCAGTTTGCATGTAGCTCTTTGATGGCAGTTCATGGCTCACTATGCTAGATTTATTATGATTGTAAGTTATGAATTGTAAGTAACTAAAGGATCTCTGTGACAAAGGCAGTAACCTACTGAACTATTCACATTAAATACAGTTCTGTGATCTGTATGGTACACGTTCTTTGCAGCAGGCATATTAAACCTCTGCACTTCATAAGATGAGTCAAAACTACAACTAGACAAAACTCCAATCTCTCTCCAGCAGAAAGATAAACCACCAGAGATATCAATCTTGACACTTTTATTGTTGTCTGAATCTGCTGGGTATACAAGGAACTCTGCAGTGAGTTAGAAGGGAGTCATTATGCAAGACAGACCTGCTGATTTTGTTACTGGGGGTCGATATTCCAGCACTGCTGCAAAACCGATCCCCAGTAACAAAACTTGCCTCCCCCCTCCAGCCTCCAGGGGAAATGCCCCATGCCTGGTACGGCCAGTTGGAGCCGAGGGTCCCGTCAGTCTCCTGGAATACATTTTTGAAAGGGCCAGGTCCCCAGCTCTGGCACGAGTGTACATGCGCATGGATGGCTGCCTTATGTTGAGGTCTCAGAATGCATGAGACATGAAGGAGACATCTGAGGGATGCTCATCATACACACTTGAAGACGAAGTTGCCCTATGTGAGATCAGATCAATTTGACCATCTTGTGGGTGTTCGTGCTTTTTCACAATACTGTGTTGATCCAATCAGACATAAGCGGCATGATTACCCTCCTGTTTTGGAAAAAATAAAATATAATACTGTGTTGGTTCTTCAGCATTTTTTCTTTTAGGAGCATTGAACAAGTTGCTCTCACCTTGTGGGTATGGTAAATGTTCTCAATGTTCTACAATTTCTTATTGACTACTTAAGATAATTATTTCTAATAACTGTAAGCTCCTCTGTGGAGCTCATTGAAATGGTGAAGAATAGACTGAGGGTTTTGGCTCTTCTTGCAGCATGAATCTTATAACTAGTCCACTTATTTGCTATGGCAAGCACTGCAATTACATTCATCCCCTAAAGAGCTTTAACGTGCAGCAGGTGATCCTCCTTTGCAATGGTTGAAATGGAAGGAGTATTGTTTAAATTACATTGAGACCATTGATTACTTGACCATGATTCCTCCTGCAAGAAAGAAAGGCTTATATTACATTCTTTAGGTCCTGAAGGTCTAAAGGTTTATAAACAAATACCTAAGGAAAGCGCAAAGGGTGGTCTTAATTTATCTAACAATGTCTTATCAGATTTAGATAGGTACTTCTCTCCTAAAGTCTATATAGGGATTACAAGATATATGTGTTTTCACACAAAACAATTGAAGGATGAGATTGTGGATAAATACCTCACAGCCCTAAAGGAATTAGCGTTAGATCTAGGTTTGGTGCATTACATGATGATTTGATCTGCAATAAAGTTGGCATGCATGCCTGTAACCCTGCAAAACAGGAGAGGATATGGATTAATGGTACTTCTGACCTAAAGGATATAACTGCTATTCTTGGAACAGCTGAACTTTTGAGATCATGTGCGAAGACTGGTAGAAAGATAATATTGTTTTGGAGTCTGCTATAGTTGCCAAAGGGCAAATCTAGTGTCTATACGACATTTAAATCAGGAATAAAGTCAAGGGGACAAAAGCACTGGTAATGAAGAAGTATGTTGTTATAGGTGTGACAGTACAAATCACTCAGTATCATAAAAACATCTCTGCTTTCAAACAAAAATGCAGTGTGTACCTTTGAAATTATGACGGGGGAAAAAGCAATCCTAGATGATTGATTTGCACCAAGGTTATTAAATGATCTGAGACAGGGGAGAAGAAGAAGTTGCAAGATGCACATAGTGTTTATAAAAAGATTATGACTGGAAACATGGAGTGCAAGCTACGAGTGTTGAAGTGGGCCAATGGGCTCCATCACAGAAATTGGTAAGATGCCGGACGGTGTGAACGTGTTTTTTAGCCTTACCGTGCCATTCAGGTGTTAATAAATTCCATGACGTTGGATGACGTAAGATGCTGGCATTTGAGCAGAGCACTCCAATGTGAATTTCCAGTTGCATGGAAAGGGTTGACTTCTCCTTGTATGATAATGAAGTTGGTAGAAGGTGTAAAGGGAGGACGCTCACTACAAGATTAGAAATCAGGAGTGGAAATGCTTAGATTCTCAGGAGTTGCTTGAATGTTCAAGCGAGTTTGTACTTGTAGCCACCAAAGTGTCAGTAGAAGGTACAGCACCATAAACTACACAGCCTGCTGGTGCGTTAACTGAGGTAGGTGAAGGCAAGGATCTGCTACCTCATTCGGTTCACTATGAAAGTCCTGGAAGAGATACAATGTCAGAGGGTGTTCCAAATGTGTGATCAAATGTCCCAAGGGGTTGGATGATTTTGTTTGTGATACTGTGTTGTCTATTTTTATACACGGAATTCAACTTTATTTTTTTATGTTGTTCAATTTATTCAGGATTCTGTTTTTTAATCTTTCTTTTTATTGCAATCTGGTGGCATTTTGTGCTTTTTTTTTTTTTTTTTTTTTTTTTTGTTAAAACCTTTATTCGTGCATATTAAAAGAACAAATACGGGCCTACAACCTTCAGGCCGGCCACGATACGGTTAAGCACTGATACAAACATTACGGCCCCTGTGCTTCAACGGTCAAGGTTAGCAACGATTTATGAAACATACAATGGAGAGATCCTTGACCCCAGGGAAAGGAGAAGTGAAGGTTAATTTTAAAGTGTTCAAAATAAGTTTATCAGGGAAATAGTCAGTGAAGAATAAGAACCAAGGAGATTCGAGTCCGCACGATATCTTCACCACACGGGAGAGCAGCAGCATCATTAAAACAGCAATGGAAGTAAAATCGCAGGCAGTGAGGCAATGCAGTTATATAACAGGATAGTCACATGAGCAATTACGCACCCCTCCAGTGCCGCCCCCACTCAGTCAACCCCCCACCCGGACCCAGAATCGAAACAAGTATAGCGCAGAAACATAAAGAGAAAAAAAAAAGGCCCATAGAACTAATTAGAAACAGTAAGTTACCCCCCCACCCTACACCAATGCGGAGGCTACGGCCTTCCCCCCCCCAGCATAGTGCCTGTCGCCCAATAAACCCGAAATATAGACAAGAAAGAGAGTAAGAATAAAGTAAAGAAAGATAAGAAAACAATACACCTATGTTAAAGGGGGTGAGAAAAGAATAGGACTATTCTAATCTAAACTCCCAAAAAGAAGAAAGTGGGGAGGAGCCTACGTATCATCAGAGCGCCCTAAACCATCGGCCATCTTTGGCTTCCACACACTGAGAACCCACTACCCCAAAAGCGGTCGTGTGAAAATGAATTGTCACAACAATTTAGATGAAGGAAGACAAATCGCGACGAATGAGCACAAAGTACACATACAGTTCCAGTCCCAGTCCAGCCCCTCCGTGAAACCATGGCGATATTAATCAGTCTAGCCCTGGCCCGATCGCGGGCTTGAGATTACGCCAGCCCCTACATGAAGGCCCCGCACCCCGTGCAGACAAAGACAATATGGCCGTTTGGGAGAAGATGGTGAAGTAGAATCCCAAAATGGCTGCCGACCATCTGTAGCGGCCCCTTTGTGCACCACATAAAGTCCAGACATGGCATGTAGAGTACAGGAGTTCCACAGAAAAGAAGCAGTAGGCCACCGTGAACGATTCCTCGAGGATGTTAGGTGTTGCTCAGCTGGATACTCTTGCAGACGCGGTGAGGCAGGCAACAATGAAGCAGGCAGCAATGAACGGGGAAACAAAGTATCCGCTGTTAAGCTGGAGAGCAATTGATCCTGGGTGCCGGGAAAGCCAGATGCAGGCACCAGTGTAGCACGATCACACACAGCCGCTGCGTCCCCGCAAGAGGACAAAAGCACTGGCAGACCCACGCCGTGTTGATGACAAACGGAGCGCTCACGGCCCGCAGCCGACAACAGGGAGTCAAACTGCTCACTCAGCGCCTGAAAGCGAGCAAACATTTGTAAACGAAAGTCCCGCAGGACGGCCAGTACGGAGCCGCATGTCAGCGGAAGCTGCACCCCCACATCGGCAGCAATCCGGGTCGGCACTGTGGAGCCGGTGTCTGGTGGAGGGAGGGCGAAGCGGGCAGCGGGCAAGACCGGAGTATCACCCCCCAGCCGCGAGCAGGCAAACAACGCCATGTTTTACCGCCGGACGGTACAATGGCCAGGGGGGGGGGTCGTAGCAAGGAGTCAGTTCCCCTCAGGTCTGCGCCGCAACTGGGAAAGCCAACAGTCGCCTCCCTTCCCTCGGGTTCTCTTTGCAGCCGACTAGGCAATAGAAGAAGGGGGTCGGCAGCCTCCCACAGCGCGGTCCACAGATCGGGGCAGGAGACCCGCCTCACCGGGGCTTACCTTACAGCCCCAGCCCTTCAGGCGCAGGGTGCAGGAGGTGTCTGGCCGTCCCTCCCCAGGCTCATCTGGCGACAGTCCGCGGTGCTAGGTGAGGTCGGGACCGCGGGGCTCGGATTTGCGCTAGCGGGTCCGGGGACTGCGGAGCTTCCAGGGGGCCGGCAAAGGCCACAATGGAGCAGGGGTCCAGGGCGGAGAACAAAAGCACCAAAAACTCCGGCATCCGGGCGGGCTGAGACTTCGGGGAGGTGGCGGCGTGGACAGCGCGTCGTCGTACACGTTTCACCTCGAGAATCGGCAAGGATAGGAATCAGGATAATAGTCCGGGGCCAAGGGCCGACGGAGCCGGGCGCTCAAGCGTCTGCTCCGGTCGCCATCTTGGCTCCTCCCCCCCATTTTGTGCTTTTTAATGATCTGTATAATTAATTGATGTGTTTTTACCTCTTTCTTATTTTGGTTTTATAAGTGGATATGGGATTTGTAGTGCGCTATTAGCCTTTGAGCGTTGCTTTCCCACTGGGCGTCCTGCTATGGAGTGCGAGTACATCAAAGATGATACGCTCAGTGTGGGGTCGCTATTAAATGAGGTTACTACTTTGTTGTGTACTGCGTCTTCACTACCACCTCCTCCCTCCTATTTACCATGTAATCAAATACTGACCTCTGAAAGGGCTGGACTCGTCATTGTGCCCTGGTAGGCTGCAGCCCAGAGGGCTACATTGAGAGCAGAATGGACCACCATGATCCAACCATGCCGCCATAGCCACACTCTATTCACGTCTTCCGGTAGTGATAGGCTGGTTTAGACATCTTTGCCAGGGCTGATTACCTTGCAGGTAGGTTGGCCCTTTTTCCTTTATCTTTGCAGGAGTCTTTGCATGCAAGGAGACACAGTGCATTTGCGGTGACACTTTGTATGTGCAAAGACATCAGAAAATGTTGGTGAGGAGAAGGGGAATATGAGTCATGCGTCACATGTTGGGGGTTTCATTTTAAATCCCTCTCCTCAAATTAAGGCCATCCTAAAATATATAACCTCTTAGAGTGATCCTTGTGCGTGCGCTATAAGTTTGGAAAACGATCAAGTCTGGTATCCAAATGGAATAAAATAGTCTTTAGCTTTGAAACACCTTGGTAAATATAATTTCCCTGGGAAGGGTAGCCCCTTGGCCGTTCCATGAGAGTCACTAGCACCCCAGTTGCAGTCTATTGGATTAGTTGTAAATATACAACTGGGAGGCGTGGTTTTTATTCACAGCCTCCCATTTGGCCCAATTGTGTGCTCCTCAGCAATCACTTTTTGAACTCACTCTACGTCCCCATTTTTAAGCAAGATTGGTAGTATTTAGAATCAATGTAAAATCTGATAGTAAATATGTGTTTAAACAACAGTGGACCTGTTATTATTACCTGGGGGAGGGGGAAGTGCCCAGCCTCAAGTTATATTTCAATGTGATGGTCAATGCATAGCCTTTGCAGCAAGTAGCAATGTCCTCATTCTCAGCTCCGCTACTTAGTAAACTGTTTTAGTAAACTGATGCTAGGCAAATCATACTCTCCCTGAGCCTCTGTCAACAGATCCGACAGTATGTTATCACTTTGAAATAGGCTCAATGGAAGAAATAAACATCTAGGGGCAGGTCTATGTTGGAGTTGCGCCACTTTTACGCCGCCGTTGCGTCACTTTTATGATGCAGCGGCGGTGTAAACCCTGCGCCACGTTGCGCCCTATTTACATCATGATGCATCTATGGAGATGCGTCACGGTGTAAAGCCCTGCGCCACATGAAACCTGCGTATGGTTTCATGTGGGCGTTTCCACGCAGGGGGGGCGCTCCGTCGCAGGAACGCCCCTGAAAAGTGACTCAGTGAAATCTATAAGATTTCACTGAGTCACTTTCCCAACGCTGATGCGTCAAAACCCTGCGCCTGCTTGAAGCAGGCGTAAAGGCTTGACGCACCATGTTAGGGATAGGGTAGGTTGGAACAGTGCTGGAGTTGCGTCGCGCTTGCGACGCAACTTCAGCACTGCGCCAACCTTACGCCGGCAGATGCGTCACTTATCTGCTTGTCCTTGCGCCACGATGCACTGCATTGTAAATGCGGCGCATCTGCGGTGGCGCAAGGGAAAACTTGCATGACGCATCTTCCCTGGCGCATCCATGCTGATTTGCAGGGATGCGCAAGGGAACATAAATCTGCCCCCTAGTGCATACTCCCAAAATAGGTCTCCAGCATGGTATTCATCAACACAATCAGGGCTGTTTATCCTGTACTCGTTCGTCACCTGTGCTACCAACTTTAGAGCGCGGTCTATGAACAGACAATTCTTTTTTTTTTAAGACCTTCCCCTATACACCATGATGGGCTCAACCATATCCCAGGGATCCCTTTAGCTATTGTTGGATGGGGATATTTATGTAAAAATACCTCAGATACACCCCAGCTTCCATTTATTATTGGGCGACCTAGCTATGAATAAAATAATTAAGTGGGTGTTCAATGGTAAACTATTACTGAAACACCCTTTATGGTGACACAAAAAATATTTTTTTTGTTTATCTGCTTAGCAGTGGTCCACAGTTGGTAGCATAGGTGACGAAGGGGAACAGGATTCCTTGGTGTGTATCTGTGGCAATAAGGAAATCCTGTGAACCCGTCAAGGAAGCTCTCTCCACCTCCCAGACCCTAAGTTGAGTATCTGGGCTTAGAAGTTGTATTTTCCGGTAAACATCTTACAGGACTTCACAGACAGTGGCAGAAAGGGACACCGTATGCCGCACCACAACATGTGTTTCGAGTTTTTTACGGAATCGGGTAGCATGCTAAACTCGTAGCATCCACCATGGCTGTACACAGCCTTAGATGCTAGACATCACACCTGTGCTTATCAGAGCTGGACTATCAACTGGAGCCTTTGTACACAACATGTACTATTAGTCAAGATTTGAACCACCCCTATGTGGAACAATGCACAGCAGAAAAAATGTATCATTAGAGGGGACTAGCCAGCCCTACCATGCCCTGAAGAAGCCTGAAGTGCGGGTGAAACACGTTGGCTGTACAGAAATGTTCATGTCTTTTGGCAAGAAATGAATAAAAGAATTAAAGAATAAAAAGAGATCAATGTCCTCTCGCATCGTACTTATGTTTTTTATTGGAACATTCCAAGTGTGAACACTGTTTGAATATCTCTTGTTATTTGCCTCTCTTTTTCATGTATATATCTTCCGGGACTTTCCTTAACAGATACCTGCATGTGTTCATGAGTGTCCAGGGAAAAATTCTCTCTTGCACCAGCAGCGGAGTTGAACAACATCAGCAACTGCTTACCATTTGTCGCAATAAGCAAGTTGTATTTTATTTGTAGCAGCATGACACTCCAAAAAATCGTGGTAGTGCCTGATACATAGACAGAAGATGTGGGGCACTGTGTCACAAAGCTATGTTTTATTACAGAGTCTGATCATGAAGGCTGGCTGAGTTGAAGAGTAGAAAACTACCACCAGCTACTTTAGAGACCGGTGCACCGGCGTGGGAAACAGATGAAAGTCCTTATGTCACTCTGAAAGTCAGAAACAGTAGTGTTTTATAGTGGAAAACTCAAAAAACTGAAAGTACAGAGGGACCATCGCAAAGAAAAGATTGTCGTGTAATAGAAAAGTTTAAGGTTGTGTATGATTTTCAGCTGCTAATAGAGTATGTTCTGAAGATAAGTCTGAGTGACAGAAAAGTTAGTTGTAGAAACCGGGATACTGGTATGGGGAAAGTGTGCTTTTATCTAAGGCCCCAAGATGGATCATTACTGGCAAAACAGATTTGACATATTAAATCCAGAAGAGGTTCAAAAGGATAAAGAGAAACCAAACAGAGGACAGGTCTATCCCTAGGTCACTTCTGCAACAGCCCGTGGACTTATTCTATATATGCAGCACTCCCTAGCAAATGTAACCCTCATGAATGACCCCTTTATATGTGAACAAGAACAATAAATTCAGGGGCGTAGCGTCAGGGGTGTGTTTGAGTTGTGAGACCCCCCTCAAATAAAGGTATTCTTGGCTTAGTAGTTGGGTCTGGAGTTCCAGAATCTGGGCTGCTACACCTGGGTTGGTTTTTCCCATTGTTTAGTTGGGAAATGTGAGATTCACAACCCCTTAATCTCACAGACTAAGCTAGGCTCCTGAATATATTCTTACATTCAAAAGAGTGGTGAATACCATTGCCTGGTGCAATGCTGAGGCAACAGGGGATGGGAGATGATTCTCTCAGTTTCCGGAGGCAATGCAAGCCTGAATTCTTTTACATTAAGAGTGCCCACTTTTTTGCCTATGACCCTGGCCAATACATCTCTAGTGCACAATTGCCTAGCTGCTCCCAAGCATAAATAGCCTTCGTGAGAATTAGGCCACAGTGGAAAGATACTACCTAAATATGGGCAGTCTGTTCAGTGTGGATCAGAGATGTTGAAATCTGATGCCTAAGGGGTGAAGCACGATTTCTTTGTAAAGTACCTTATTAGGTCTCGCCTAGCGTTGCAGCGCGAATACGCTGCCATCGCTTTGCGAGGCATGCAGTATACACTATATTGTGGAAGCTTTGTGGAAGCTCCGCCCACTCTCCGGCCCATCTTTTTCATTGGCTTAGGGCATAAAGGCTGCCTTTCGATTGGTTTTAGCCTTGTTAGTCCCTTCGCCTCATGGCCATGCCGTCATTTGTATACTTCCATAGCTACTGGCCCCATTACTTTTAAAACTCTTTTGTTCCCGTGGCTCCCCACTCGCCTCCCGCAATCTGTGATTTCTCAGCCCATTACCACCCCCCCACACTCCAATTCGTGCCTTTTTGCCCGCCCGCACTCTTGTTTTAAATGCAATTGGACTCGCGTAAAATCGAGTTCTATTGCATTGTAAGTGCTTGTTAAAGTAGTGCACAGTCATGTACATTTGACATGCACACGATGCCTGACATCACAGCACTGCCCTTACGCCTTCCTTCCACACCACCTCTCTCTCTGCATCTACTGCTGCGCCCGGACCCCTTGCCTCTTCCAGCTCCTGGCACCGCACAGCTCACCATGGCTAAAACAGCAATGGGTCAGAGTGAGCCCTTTTCATACCCTGCTGTACCGGACAGTTGACCTGAAACTGATTTGCGGCAGTGCAGAAAAGCACATGCTTCGTGCTCACGGGCAAAATAAATATTTAAATGCTGTTAAAGCTACTTACGTAGTCGCTAGGAGAGTTGCCTGATTCTTTAAATGGCCGCCGAACGGGACGCGCAGTACTGCATGCGCCGGAGTAGACGCCCACTGTAGCACAGCCGGCACTCCATGATTTTTCCACTTTTACAGCTCCCAGTTTATGTGCCTCGTGTGGGTGGGCGCCTCCAGGGCGCTGCAGCCATTCTATTCCTGGAGCCTCAGTGGAGGCCCTTGGTTTTCTGTAGCCACCTCCCAATGCTGGCCCGTCCGACTCCTGGTGTCTTCCCGCTGCGGTCTCTGCACTGCAGAGGGGCCCAGAATCAGCGGTGCTGGACCCGGTAGAGGTTGCTGGGTCCTGACATGGTCAGCCTTTTTGCTCGGGGGTGCACTGTTGGGAGGTGGACTGCGATGAGACCGCTGCTGGTCCTCCGACCCCCGATGTCTTCCCGTCAGGGTCTCTGCACTACGGACAGATGTATCAAATTTTGGCAATCTAAAGAACACTAATTGGAACACCATCCATTCACTTACAGGTAAAACAGGAGCTACTACAGCTTTTTTTGCTTTTTTTAAAATATCGATTTGAAATTTCACTACAAGGACATCTGTGTGCACTTTTAAAAGCCCCACAGTGTTGATATAAATGCTGTGCAAGAACAAAGTGGGTGAAACAGTGTTGAATACTTTGGGCTCGATTCACAGAACTAACTTAAGACAAAATCCTAAACTTACTACTTTTGGTATTCACAGAAGGTAGGATTTTGTCTTAAGTTTGTCTTAAGACAAACTTAAGACAGACTTAAGATAGACTTAAGACAAACTTAAGACAGACTTAAGAAAGACTTAAGACAAACTTAAGACAGACTTAAGACAGACTTAAGACAGACTTAAGTTAGGATTTTGTCTGAAGTTTGTCTTAAGTCTGTCTTAAGTCTGTCTTAAGTCTGTCTTAAGTTTGTCGTAAGTCTGTCTTAAGTCTGTCTTAAGTGTGTCTTAAGACTGTCTTAAGTCTTTCTTAAGTCTGTCTTAAGTTTGTCTTAAGACAAACTTAAGACAAAATCCTAACTTCTGTGAATACCAATAATAGTAAGTTTAGGATTTTGTCTTAAGTTAGTTCTGTGAATCGGCCCCCAAATGTTCTACTAATGTGACTACTTTCTGTCAGCCACATTCTTTTCACGTGCACCATGTACTGTTTTATATTATATGCGCAGTATGTGACCTACAATACACATAGTGCAAACTGAAAATGTTACTTACCTGTAACTATTGGTTTGCAGCTTTGTAATGTTGTAATATCATTTAGACACTCCTGCCCCAAACTGTCTGGAAACTACTACAGTAAGGGGGATATATATCAAGAACATGTGAAAACTACCGCAAAAGTAGCTTAACGCAACTCTTCACATCGCAATCTATCGCGGGAACACCGTGGTTACGTGGCATTCCCAAGCCGGCGGCACCATGCGATAGGCTCACGATAACGTTTTAAAAGTCCGCGACAAAGTCAATGCGACACCGCCAAAATGCGAAACACGAACGCAAAAAAAAGCGATGATGCCAAGCGCGATACAAAAATCTGCGAAAACCAGCCACAGGCCTGCAATCCCACGCGTCATGCACCATAAAAGCAAAAAAAAAAAAAACACACCAAAACCAAATCAAACTGCGTAGCACCATGGATGCACCCGGACCGAGTGCAGAGGACAACCTGAACCCCACAAGACCCATGGAAGACCAGCCAGGAACCCTGTGGCCGGTTACGGGCAAAGAGAAGAGGAAGAGGAAGACGGGGTTCAGTCAGAAGGAAGACTGTATCATCGTCACGGAGGTGACCGAACACTACCAACAACTGTCCATTACCTCCACTGCCGCATTGGCAACACAAATGGAAATATGGCAGTCCATCGTCACCAACATGAATGTAGTCGGAGTGTCGAGGAGGTCAATGAGGAGGTCAGGAGGAGCTGGCATGAAGTGCACAGCCAAACCAAGGAGAAACTCGCTGGTGGGAGCTGGGTTAGCTGGGTGAGCTGGAGCAAATGGTGGCCACAGTCATCAGTGCAGAGACGGTGCAAGGAGCTGGGAGTCTGGACGCAGCTTGATATGACCTGACCCAACAGCAACAGTGTGAGTAACGACCAGGGACTGGGGGGACGGAGGGAGATGGGCACAATGGCACACATGCACAATCATGCGCATCACACTGCACACCCACAATGAGTGTGGAACACGTCCCTGACACTCTTGGCATACTGCAGCACACATAGAAACTCCAAGTAGGCCCTCGTCCACAATGTGCACAAATGGGCCCCCCTCCATATCACCAATGCCACAACCTATCCATGCACATGTGCTGAATCCAGAAAAGCAGCGGCTCTATGAGCCACACGGACTATGCAAGTGACATTGCATGACAGATAGCATGGCTGCACTCACAATACATGACATGGTGCACAAGACGACTCTGAGGTGGCTGAGTGTGGACCACATCCATAAAGGAGCAGGTCACACTCTGACACATCCACATGCACCTACAACCCATGACGTCAAAAACACATCCTCAGACAAACAATGCTCAAGAGTATCAAATATATCCTGGAGCACAAATGACCCAAGTCGCAAACATCACAGCACCCGAAAAGCACACAAGTCAAAGGCACACCGACTCAAAAGGATAAGGGGACGCCAAATCAGAGCTGCAGGGCAGACTCGCCAACAATGCAGCACACACACATAGCAATCACAGCCCATCAACATTGATGACATTGTGGCATAGAATCTGCCCAATCACATCTGGCATTGCATGACACCGTGACATAAAAATGTACGAATACAATCTCACATCCGTCATGTAGTCAAAATGTCCACTGTCAGCCATCAAATAGCCAGCTCCTCCAAAACAGTCACAATGTACATTGTCATGCAGTCTGTATGCAAACATGAACAATGCATCAACATACATGGAAAACACTGTTAACCTGCATCTCCCAGTTACATTGCAGAGGGACAATCAACACCTCCTGCAGAGCAGAACAAACATCTCTACAGTGATGATGAAGAGGACACCCTGCACATTTGCCCAGACATCCTCCAACGGCTTGTGGACAGCTTCCGCACCCCATCCCCAGGAGCAGGGCAGCCCAGCTGCATCTCGGTGACCCCACCCCCTTCACAGACCACACAGCAGGAAGCACACACCACCATGGCTGGCCCACAGGAACCCCACGACCAACACATGGAATTCCAACACCGTGTATTAGCGTGCCAGGTGGAGTTGGCAGATCAGCTGTGGGTGTGTTTCGATCTCGTAGCAGCCAAACTCGATGCCATGCGTGGGTGTCTAAGTCCCATCAGGGACCACCTACAGTCCCTAACGGACACCCCCTGTCTGCACCATGCTCACCGACAATCCTTGGCTGACCTCGCTGGGGCCATTACTCGGATACAAGAACTGTCGAGTCAGACAGGCTCCAGCGATGACAGCACGGAGTTGGCACAGATGCGGAGGACAATGGAGACCATGGAGCGGATGCAGGCTGGAAGGATGGCTGCCATGGCTGAACACCAGCAAGATGTAGCTGGGATCTTCCAGGCCTTGCATATCCTCATCTTGCCATTGCTGCCACAGAGCCTGTCCCAGATGACTGCTGCTGGAACTTCGACACACACATCTCCGCCCCTGATGTGTCATTGGCACACATTGATGCAGCCCTATCACCTTCGCACCCTGATGTGTCAGTGGCCCACAGTGATGCTGCCATGACACCACCACACACACCTGACACAGAAGACGTCTCAGAGGAGTAGGATGTGGAAGGTAATGACTGTGTGAGGAGGGAGGTAGTAGCATCCGTACCCGCCACATGGCCTGTCCCTGCCTGGTTCAGCCTTATGCATCATGCCCTGGAACACCACCTCCCACAGTCCCCCAGAACACTCTGCGACATTCACCTGGACCCCGACATGGACTGCCATATCTGCTCCTGTACCAATCACACCGTAATCCGGCTGTGGACTGAACTCCTCCGCTTCCGATTAACTTTGCATTCCTCCAAGGACTCTGGTTGGCCCACCACTGGGCAACCATGTCATGTGGGCTTGTACTCGCCATGTACCCCTCCTGCTCGTACACTCCCCAGAATGTGAATAAAACATTCCAAATCACACGGATGTGTCATGTCTGTGTTCACTCATGTGCAGAAGTATGGATGAATGTAGGGACGTTGATTGCACTGAAAGGTACACCCTGGTAAATGTCATCAATGCGCATGTTTGAGCCTGACCCACATGGCCAATTAGATGACTGTGAAGGTGTGAAACAGCTGTGGCCTCATTGCACATGAGCAAGAATTTCGCATCCTCCAACGTAGCTCCACGTCCATGTATCATATACGGCTGTGTGTGTAAATGTCAGAATAGGTAGCCCACCTGAAGTAGTGTCCCCCATCGCATGTGGCTACAGTACATCTCTTCGCATGAGGTACTCACACACATCAGTGTGGGCACAGCCTGTTTCAAAGGATCATATTGATCCATATGGTAAGAAGTTGGACACCATGCTCACATTGCTGAAGACCGTAAGGGCACAGGTCTACCAACAACTATCCCAAACACAATGTGTGGCTCACAGTGGCGGAGCTGCCAATAGGGATTCGCCACCTATGTACCAGAGGCAGTCTGTCCCTCCCTGTGTACAGACAATCCTCATTGAGGCACACAATGTCTCAAACTCATCAACACTCATCACAGTTGTACACTGGTGAAGTTGTGTAGACTTTATTATCATATGCGTGTCAGTACTGGCAAGTGATGGGACACAACAGGCAGAATAAGAACGTGTCGAGGTGGAAGGAATGGGGTGGCAAAAATGTACACATATTCTTACGGTTGGCAACGGTCTCAGCCCACCTTGCCGTGCTGGTCGAGTCATGTGATGTTTGGTGTCTGCTCATTGCCCCGTGTCAGGGGACACGTCTCACAGCCTGTGGTATCTGCATGGAGCTGTGCCACCGGACTGCGCCGATTGTGTGCTATGCTGACAGTGAGCAGGTGAAAGGGACCAACAAGGTCACATGTCGTGCTACATTGCTATGTGTGTACTCTCCCTCCAGCAGTATGTCAGATTTAGGAACGGTGCCAAGCGACGCAGTGCAGCTCAGCCCATGGGGCTGCAGCACCTTGCAAAGGTGTGTGACAACACGCAGTCAGAGCGAATGCAGACATGTCCACTGTTGTTCTGGCTTATGTGACCATTCCTCCACGATGCAACACGGTGTAGGGACCTGTGCTCTGGGTGTCAATCAGTCGTGGCTGCAGGAAGGTAGTTACTCGTCCATGAATGCGAGCGCTGCTTCATAGGCAATCAGTTCCAGAAGTAAGTCATTCTCGAATTCAAGGAACACGAGGAAGAGCCAATCCATTAACTGGTCCGGACATGTGCTCTGTCCACGCAGTTTCACCAATCCGCAACAAAGCCCAAAAGGGGAGCGCCTCGATGTGCTCACTGCACACGATGACTTGTGCAATCTCCCATCCACTGCTGCCAGCACAGACACAACATATCAAGGCATCCCATGCCCGGGTATCCCTGTTGCACTCCTGTTCGAGGGCCAACACGTGGCGCACACACAAGTCATAATCCAGTTCAGCTACCGTTGTGTTGGATAGGCAGACCTCCATGGGCCACTCGAATGTGCATGATCGACAGTGGAACCATGGCTGGACGCAAGTGACGTACGCAAGCCGGAAACTCAGACGGTAACTGATTCGCAAAACTGCCATTGGCAGAGCTCCCAACAGATTCAGCATTCGTGCAAGGTACAGTTCCACGTGACTGGGGTTGTGCATGTGCCTGCCATTTTGTTTGTTGGTCTCGTACCACCGGCACTCCTCAGACCAGAGGCAGTTCTGTGGACGATATGCCACAGCTCAGAGCAATGAGTCGTATGTGTGTTCGACGTTTGGACGTATGGGTTGTCTTTTTACAGATGTGTTGGGGGGCATGCCATACAGGTATAGTTCAAGCAGGGACAAGTGTGTGTGGGGTGTGGACACGTTGCTCTTTCATTAGCGCAGTTTGTGGTGTGGGAGTCACCAGTGTCTGGTATGGTATCCCACTCAGGGGGTGCCGGGTGCATTGGAGACCAAGGTCAGTGGTTCGGATGTCCTTCCGCCTTGGGTATTGAGACAAAAGAGTTTTCATGCCTAATTTTAGTCTGACTACTGCTTGCATTTCTGAAATGTGATGTGGCGTTCGCGCTGGAATTGTTGCCAGGCCTTTGATTTTGGGTGCACCAATTGCGAGCCACACGCAACAGTTGCCATGTATGTGCCAAGGGCCCGATTGTCCTTGCTCTCCTTGTTCAGTCTCTCTCTCTCTCTTTCTCTGTCCTTTGATGAGTGCCTGACACACCTTCTTATCTGGGATATTGTCTTACAGGCTGTCACTTACGGAGTATCCAGGGATGACCCGCCATGTCTCTTCCAAATAGTTGTTTGGTTCGAAATTTGATTGTGATATTTTGTTTGGACTCTCAATGGTGTATGGTTGATTCTGCTTTTTCTGTACTCACATGACTGTTAGTTGTTGTGATTCTGCGGCATCAGACGTATGATTTTGTTCATGATTTTGTGACATTGATGTGCAATCTTTTGGTCCGGGGGAGGTGGGGTGTGTCCGGGGTGGGGCCCCGGGGAATGGGGGGTGATACGGGGGTGGATGGCGGTGGGTGTTGTGGCCCTCTTGGGTGTCCGAACTGCATGATCGTTGGTTCCATGGTATCTGTTGTTCTTCATGTTGACTTCCGAGAACTAATATTTTCCCCATATTGATACAAATTAACTGAGCACAGGCTGACTCTGCTACAGTGGATATAGTTACCAAGGGGGCTTTGGGAGCATGCATAACTGCTGACACACCAATCAACAGACTAGAGCCTCCAAGCAGACGAGTTTCCACCAACATAGCCTTCCTTATGCATATTACTAAAGCTACTGCCCTCTTAGTAAGACATGACAGAAGCCTTTCGGACAAACCGAAGACAGGATTCTTCCCATGCATTAGAATGATACCCTTTACCGGAGGCCTCTGTCTTTGACAGTGAGGGAGGTAATGAGAATATTAGGGACAGTTGCATACATTCTTAATGCTAGTATGTGCATGAAAAAGCTACTGGAATAGAGTCCCAACAAAGTATTGCAGAACAATATGATTGGGACAATCTAGCTGTAGTGACAAGGAAAGTCCTTAGAGTGCTGGAATGCAGACAACATGAGGAAAGAATGCTCTTTCCATTAAGATGATTTTAATAGCCCTGACCTGGGAACGACAGGAGTAGTACTTTCACCTCTTACTGGCCTCAATTGCACCACACATGAAAGTCAAAGTAAACACCGGACTCCTGATGAGGGAGCAGTGCGGGGTCTCTGCACTGCAGAGGGGCCCAGAAGCGGCGGTGATGGAACCAGAAGAGGTTGCTGGGTCCTGACAGGGTCAGCCTTTTTGCTCAGGGGTGCACTGTTGGGAGGCGGGCTGCAATGAGCACATATGGCCCAACTGGAGAGTCCTGGAGAGGAGGAGAGGCTACTCGAGCGCATGTCTGGTTTCATGGCACCGCCGGTGTCCCCTCTGTCCACCCTTTTTAGCTCCCCTCGGGACATGACGACTTGAATGGAGTTGTTGATCCTGGATACCCAGACCGAGGTGTGCCGAGCCCTCCAGGAGGCAGATGGCGGGTCCGACTTCACCGTGCACCGCTGGCAGCGGGAAGAAGGTAAGCAGCCAACGGAGTTATTATCATCTGCATGCACTTTAAAATTCAGTTCAAGATATTTGTGCCCTAATTCCATGAATACGTGCATCATTCAAACAGTGTGCTCAATTAGCGATCCTTGCCCACACTCCACAAGTCTTGTCTGAAGTTGTATTAAAATACACCATCTCAAACAGTAAAAATATTTCTGTTTCACTTGGCAGGGATCAGTGTGCAACGTTTTATAGTGCAAACTGTATTTTTCAGATGAGAGAATATGTATGATGATGTGCAGCCTTGCGGTCAGATATGCAGCATCACCTTTGCACTGCCCACAGCGAGCATAAGTGACCTGTGAATAGAGTCACATGGCATCACCATTGAATCATCACCCCCTGCAGATCCTTGAGCCACATAAATCATATCATGGTAAGTGGATGGAAAGGTTTGGTGGGTAGATTGTTACTAGTGTTTTTTCTTTAAAGATGGAATGGGCATGGGCAGGCACGTGCTGTTGTACTGCAGTACATCAACATATACCCTACTTTATTTTGTTACCAATCTCTTTTTTATGCAATGCATATCTTTCATAGCTAATGCTTCAGTGAAACTGTGTAGGCGTGTGTACTTAATATAAATCTTTGAATCAGCATTAGTATAACAGTAGAGCTGGAAACATTCTGAAAATATTAATTTCTGAATATTTACTAGAATTTAAATTCCTGATATGTGAGTGAGGCGACCATTGCAGCAATGTTCGATAATGTGCTGCATGGCTAAATACTTAGGAGGTCCCAAAAGCGAGACCGATTGCATTGCAAATGCTTGTTTTTCAGTCTGGAAGCACTTTGAAGGAAGTTGTGGAACTGCTGCTGTTAAGTAATCTCCAGAAATGGAAAATAAAGGTTCATTGGTCCCCAGGAAACTAAGCAAATCAAGAAGCGAGTAAGAGATTTAGAGTAAATGGAGTCTGGATACCCGGGTTACCCAGGCAAGTGTTGAACTCCCAGAGACCCATTCAGACGGCTCTGTCGTTCCTCTTTGCAATGAAAGGGTCTGTGGGGAACCAGTTTATTGACATTAGTGAATGAATAGGTGAATTAAAAAGTAATGTAGTGTGGGTATGCCACACTGATTGGGTTCTGTGCCAGCGCCCAATTCTTTGAAATCATTAGTATAACTATATCAGGCTTGGCTGGTATGGCAGAGCATGCTTCCTGCTATTTTAATTTAGATCAAAACAATAAATCAATCTGGTAGTAGTATAGAGCAACACAATAGACTAGGCATGTCCCAGGTTGGTCAGTAGACCTGGATCCACACCTAGAATTCTTGGATATTCAGAACTGAATATTCCGGAGTTCTAGCTTGAATGCATTTACATAAAATTAATACAAAACTCAATACAAGCTATATTAAAAAGCATGTGTGTTGCTGTGACTGGACAGGAGTTACATGAGTCGGAATTCTTTTTTTTCTTCTGGTTAACCTGTGGGTAATGATTTGTACAATGAGATCAGAATTTACCAGCCTTCTTGAGGAAACCAAAGTAGAAATTAAAACAGCTCCCAACATACTAACAATTCTGTTTGGAAATGAAAATTCATTAGCTCTGGGAGATCTCTCTTCTTTAGTTACTACCAGCAACCATTTAAGGCAATTTCACTAAAATTAGAGAGGTCTTGAAATGTACATAAAAACCATCATGTACAAGAACGTCACCATTTATAGGTACAAACTGAACTGGTGCTCTGCATAGGAAACTGGATGAAAATGAATATTCATTTTCCCAGAAGAAGGCCTCTGGAAGTTGTTAAGTACATCTAAGCAATACAAAAGTGAAATTAAAAAACTTGATAGGGTGTGAAAATGTAATTGGAAATTGTGATTTCGCAGGAAAATCATTATCTGGTTTTTTTTTTAATAGTTAAATAGAGTCAGCAGCTACTAGGGGAAAAAAGCATCAAATGAAACCATAACGTTCTGTTTATTGTTTGTAACTGCGAAAGACCGCACACAGATGACCTTTTTTGTATTTTTCATGCAACCATAAGAATTTAAATGTCAAGTTGTTAAATGCAATTTTGATGGAGAAATGGATACTGCTTGCAAGTTCCTGTTGGGGTGGAATTCAACAACTAATCTGTCCTTTTTATGTAGGATATCCCACAGAGGGCAAACAGAGGCTAAGAGTTTAAAACAGAACCTGCTCTTTGGTGTACTGAAATGAAACCATGTCCTAATAAGAAAGGCTACATTGTAACAGAGAGAATTAGACAATGCTCAAATTTAGAAACTATAAAGTGATAAAAGTGTGTGCTATCATTGTAACAGAAAAAGAATGTTAAGGCGAACTACTAAATAAAACATTTTGGGGCATATTTAAAAGCCCCTATTGCAACCACAACGTCACTTTTAGTGACTTTAGTGTGCTTAAAGTTAAAGGGGAGGGCAATGGCTGTTGCGGTGGGCGTTCCACTGCAACACCCATTGAGTTTTGAAAGTGCCCCGTATTTACAAGGGTGGCGTAAATAGGAGGCAGTGCCAAAATTAGGAAGAGGAAAAATCTGGTCTTAAGCAGGCAAAATGAGGAGAAATTATTTATTTATTTTCGTTTTTGCTGTTTCCATGTGTGCTGCATTGTGCAGCACACATAGAAACAGCAAATTGCCATTGATTGTTTATGTGCAGGAAGGAAGACATAAGCAATCTTCCCCTCAACGCAAATACCCTTGCACTAGGGTGCATGTGTTGGCGCTAGGCTGCTAAGTTTTGCGCCAGCATAGGTGGAAACACAGGGCTGCATCATATCGCTGTAAATATGGTGCGGCCCTGCATTTCTGAAGTGGCAGAGTTCAGCGTTAAGCCAGGAAGGCTAATGCCACACTCTGTCACTTCAGTGTAAATATGCCCCTTTGTATGTTTGACGGGATACAGCATTTCATTTAGGATCAGGTAACATCTCAAATGCAATCTCAGGTAGATTGGGAGCAGGAGGGCCCAATTCACAAACTTACTCCAGTTAGGTGTCCTCTAAAGGATACCTGGTGGGCATAAACGTGTTTACAGCTGCATAAATACAAACTATTACTGTGTACAATTATGAAATAGTAAACTGTACATTGGGTGAGTGGAGTGGATGGTTTCAGGTATGGTTTCACTTAAGGTTTGTGAGTGTCCACAAACTCATGCTTTTGTTGACATTCAGAAGCTCTTCTCTGCCACCTTCTCACTCTGGAAATGGTTGGTGGTTTACTTCAGCAAAGGGCTGGAATAAGTCCACTTCCACGGAAGGAAGATGAAAGGAACACACCAAACATTTCATGGGCGTAGAAAATGTGGGTTCTTTGTGAGGAATCATATTTTGCCCAAAAGACAATAGAAAAGAAAAAGAAAAAAATGTGCAGTGGCAGTATGTGAGTTGTATTTTGCTTCCAACTATGCATTAGGGAAATAACAAATGTCGCACAACAATCCCAGTGGTATGGTATGCCTGGAAAACCAGCGGCTAGCAATTTTAATGTATGGTGGGTTTGATGGTGCCAAGCTCACCATACATTTGGCTTCCCCGGTGCGGCCCCTCTTCCCTGGAGTTCACGAGCAGGAATGGAAGGACTTCCTTTCTGCCGAGTGGAACACCAATCCAACCAATCTTTGAGCTGCTCTCATCAACATGAGGGCAGCTTCTGTATTGGTGGGAGCAAGCTAGCCCCGTGCTAATTCTGAGGCTGGGGTCCTGTTCCAGCAATACCCCAGTTGTTTCACAGCCATGGAATGTCGGGCTGTCACTAGAAAGCAAGCAGGCCAACCCAACATGTGCACTTCAGGGGCAGCTCTAATTCTGCAGTCGCAGGATCCAGCCCGGTCCCATGTCCTCATTCATGCGAGCCGTTGCAAAATAAAATTTCATTTATTTATTTATTTGTGTTTGCCTGCTGCACTTGCAGCAGGTGGGGCAATGTTCCTTCGCTCTAGAGGAGGAGCCGCCCCTGCCTAAAATGTCAAGAAGATCAATTTTCCCCCTGCTTCGAGGCATGAAGTAAGGAGAGAGCATAGCTGTCCTTTATGAGAATTCAGGGCACGAGTCGGGGTACAAGCAGGTGGACGGCGTCCACCCACTATTTTCACAGGGTTAACACTGTCCACCTTGCAAAGGATTTGGGCCCCACTGAATAATGTGCTGAACTCGTCCCGGTTTAATTTCCAAACACTCGGACACTTTCAGCAGCGACAAGCAACAACGTGGAGGCGGGGACGGGACTTTCTGTTTTTTGCACTCCTGCTGGGCCCATAACAAAGGCCAAATGTGAGGGGTCATCAGGCCTCGTTTTGTTTGAGTCTCCTGACTGGGAGCAGTCAGGAGCCTCACAACTCCATGCAAATGCGCCAGAGAGGAAACAGCAGCTCACACCCTCTTAGTACTTCACACCTACTTAAGAGAGGCAGCTTTTTACTTTTTTCAGTCCCTGTGCAGGATATATGCATGCACTGTAAGGATGTTAGATGTGTTGATCTTTCCCAGTATTTACACAAAACAAATTGCATTTATTTAGAGCTTACTTCCCCTGAGGAGGCGTTGAAATAATTTAAGTACCACTATTTTTTCTTGTATAGCCCTACTCATCCCAGTGCAGGGTGTCAGAGCGCTTTACATCAACACATGTATATTACAAGTACAATAAATTATATTCGTTTGTAAATGAATATACTGGGGGATTGCAAGGTGTAGAAGTCACATATCATCTTCCATAGCTCACTGTGCTATTATCCTCGCAATGAGGTCAAACATACACATGATAGACCTGCTAAACAAATATGTGAGGGCTTTAGATCTGATGTCACTTCTTGTCATGCCACTTCATGTAAAGTCGTGGATTGTGATGCCACTTTCTATGATATCAATTCCTGTGATGCCATGTGTAATGTCATGTGCCGTGATGTCGTGCACCGTGATGTTGTGCGCAGTGGTGTCGTGTGCTGTGATGTCACTTGCATACTGCCTGACTAGGTTAGTCCCCCCACTTCTTTCTTAGGTCGAGCCTAGAGTCAGGCCGCATGCGCTGCTCTGCGAGACATGCTGTAGTCCGTATAAGCAGTGTGGCCACACCCACCACTTTCAATTGGTTCCTTCCTGTGTCTTTCCAACATCTTTTCTTTTGAGTGGTTAATGTTGCCCATTTGTCCCTCCTTTGGGTGTGTTTGTCACGCCCATGGCACCTGGCCCTCTTACATGTGTCATATCGCTTAAGGCCATTTGATACTTGAGGCGCACTCTTTTCTTAAATGCGTTTTTGGAAGGAACATGAGCGCTCCTGCTTAGAGTTGCTGTGTGCCAGTTTGGGCATAGAGTTCCGGAAGAGTTCACCGCCGCCCTTCTCACCCACGACACCCCCCCTCCCCAGCAGCTCACCCCATCTGCACTTTGTTCAAATCCCCAAAAACAGTGGTCTTTCAAGGCATTCCGCTCCGAAGTCTCCGCGCCATTCCAGTGAGGGACGGAGCGGAGAGGAAAACACCCTCCAGCAGAACTGCAGCCAGCAAAGCACAAGCCCCTCTGAAGCTCTGGCCCTCGGAAAAAGGCATGCCCCTCCTCTCAGTTTGATGACAGTTCCCCAACACCACACTGTGGCCGCAGCCAGGGCAGTGCCAATACAGAAATGCCTAACAGTAGGGGTGAACCCACTCTGCAGCACGCTGACTGCCATCCACCTACCAATTGCATTCAATGCTTTCTATATTTTTCAAACATCCGACCACTACAAATCTCAGGCTCCCCCTGCATGTCTCCTCCCCTCTCCCTGTGCTCCCCAGCCCGCACATTCGTGCTCCAAGACCTCCACCCCCCATATCTTCTCCCCCTCTGTGCCTTGTGCCCACTTAGCAGCGGGGTTGACAGGTTGGGCTACATCTCCCACAATTCGACGATATTTTATTAAACTTAACTGTGCAACAGATAATCAATTAGGGCCGGAAGCCAGGTATTGGGCTACAATCCACGCAGTGTACGTCCGAGTCACAGAATTGTGCCTCGCAGCAATATTGCAGCCTGGGTTTGCTTCGCCACACCCCTCATCCAGTGCCTGCCCCCCCCCCCCACAGCAACACTGCAGTCATACATCCTTTGATCCATGGCCTATGAAGGTGACGCTGTTCTTGGATTGACCTTTGGCCTGCCCCCATAAACCTGCAGACCTGCACCTTCGTTCCTTTGACTCAATTGTGGTCAGATGTATACCTCACTGCTTGGGCGTGCCAGCACTTATAAAACCCAACCCAAACCTTTTATCCCTTTATTGTTTCAGCCTCACCCCCCTACATCCTTCTTTTTACCTGCCTGCAACTTCTGCGACTACCACTAACAACTAATTAATGAAGGAGGCCTCCCACCGCCTGACTCCACGTGTGCCCTTAGTCAGCTATTCGACGCTGACCCAGCCCTTTCGCATTCACAGACATTTATTTGCCTCAGGGCCCCGAAACTCTGCACCACCCCCAGCTAATTCAAAGGTAATTAAGTTAAAGGGAGAGTGTCTTTCTGGTATTTAACTTTCAGCACCATGCAGCGGTGTGTGTAACAGGGGCTGCTCAAAGGTGCGAGAAAGCTACAACTTTGCCTAGTAATGCTCAAAAAGAGTTCTGCTAAGAAACATTTATAAAGCCTCTGTTACTTAGTACAATTTTGCTAATTACAATAAATACATGCACTGCTCTGATGTGAGGCCATTCCACCCACGTTTTAGTAGTGGTGTACAAGAGGACTCCAGCTCTGTTTCTGTAATTTTCTGGCATGTGTGAGTAGTAGTTCGGCTGAGTGGTGGGGCACATTCAGTGGGGCCGGGGACGCTGTAAGTAAAAGCAGTACTGTGCCCTTGAGTAAATATGTAACTGCTGCTCATACATAGCAGTCCAATACCCTCCGGTCAACTTCCCAATATATACATATGTAAACATGCTCGCTCTCGTGCAGGCTGAATCAAAAACACAACCAAAACATTCACCAATATACCAAACACAATGTCCTTGGAATCCCCAAGAATTGCCCCCATCTACCAAGCAACTCCACCAACTCTACAAACGGCATTCACAAAACAAACATTCTCCCCATCATCTATAAACCATAGTTATGGTCAGTACTCCTGAACAATTTTCACATTTATTTCATATAATATAACCTTCTCCTTTATACAGTTGACAGCCTAACCCAAATCAATAAGTACCGATCATATGGCTAGCAGACACTTGTGGATCTCCTTCCCTCAATCCTACCCTAACCTTCTTCCTACTTTAACTCTCTTTCAAGATTTCTTCGACCCATCCTCCCTATATAATTAGTTGAGATCCACCCTTTCTTTTTCTCTCTCCTCCTTATTCCCTCATTCTTCCCTTCCTTATTGGCCTCCTTAATCCCTGTAACTTCTTTCCTTCCTTCCTACCTTCCTTCATTGCTAACCCTCCCTCCTTTTCCCACTCTTCATTACTTCAACCATCTCTTCCCCCTTCCTCGATTCCTCCTTCCCTCAAACTTTTCCTTCCTATTTACTTTCACAGTCCCACTGTCCCTTCTGTCTATCTTCCCCTCTACCTCCCTATCTTTCTTCATCACCTCTTTTCCTCCTACTTGCCCTTCTTAATCCCTCTCTACACTCCGTAATCCTATACCCCCACCTTATTTCCTAAACCCAAATTTCAGCTTCACTTATTCCAGTCACTCATATCTTGCCTTTCCGCCTTTCACTAAGTGCTTTCATAGTTCTTCTTGCTATCTCTCCTATCCTTTTTTACTTTCTCTCCCTCACTCACTCCATCCCTCCCTTCCTCACATCCTCTCATCTTTCCTCCCTTACTTCCTTCTCTTAATTCCTTCCCCCTTTCTTCCCTTATCTCTCTCACATTGCTCTTTCACTCAACGTCACACAGTTCCACACCACACAATTCAACTCCACACATTTCCATTCTACACCACTCAATTCACCAACAAACCCCATAATTCAACTCAATACAATAACATAACACCACATACATCCAATCCAAACCACATAATTGCACATCATGCTACATAATTCAACAGCACACCACATAATTAAAAAACTCCACTACATACCACTCCACACCACAAAATACCATTTCACATATTTACACGCCATCACACCCAGTCCCACTCCACATAATTCCAATATGCTCAATACCACATGATTATTATCCACATATTTTAAATATGTACCATGTCATATAATTCCACTACACAAATCCACTCCACACCAATTCAATAACTCACAATACCAATCCAACTCACATAATTCCACCACACACCACATACATACACTCCATAACACATAGGTTAAACACATTATCATTTAAAATGCCAATAGTTCTAACTCAAGCAAATGCGAGAGCTATTACATTCCTTTTTGGATCACAAAAGTAAAGAAAAGCGTATGCGTCATTTCACATGGTAAATGCATGCACATGCCTACAAAATAATGTGGCCAGCCTTCTTTCTTATAATGTTTTAACATGCTACAGAGCAGCCACACTGATCTACAAAATATCTTAAAAACAGAGGCAAAGCCAAAACCTCTGGCTAACCACCGATAAGGTCCCAACGGCGAGACCTATTGGCTATGCCAATGCTTGTTTAGGACTTGTGCACTGCGAGGATGTGTGTGGGGACACGGTCTCTGCACAGAGAAAATACTCATTGTCTGACAAGTCCATTCAGACAATCCATTGACTTGGATAAGAGCCGATCACCCGAACCTGTGGACAGACATGAAGCAGCGGTCCTTCCACGCAGCAGAGAAAGGTGAGTCTTGTATGAGCTCCCCATCGCACACATGGTGGCAAAGCATCCCTCTGGAAGCTGTCATCATTTCCTAGTCAAGGCTACTACATCACGAGCTTGGAACGTCTCGAGGCAAACACACACAGAGGGAGGCTCGAGACAAATGACAGGGCACGAGACAGTCACGCGACATGGAAGACAAGGAAACAAACACGAGAGAGAGAGGCGTATGAATTATACATGAACACATTGCAGAACACTGGAAGAGCGATGACTCCAGTGAATTCTGAAATACAAAAGCCCCTTGAAGAGACCCTGAGGCCCTATTCACGAAGCTATTTATGGAGTACTTAAAGGGGTACTCGTCGGGTACTCTTCACTTGTGCTTGCATGCCTGGGTGAATTTGCGTGCATCGCTTTCTGAACACCTATAAAAGTGTCTGTTTATGAGCATTCATTGTAAATCCCTTACGGGGAGGAGAATGGGAACGCAACACCGCCCCACATTGTGAGGGTGGAAGGGAAGAGGATTTCTACCAGCAGAAGAAAAATGAAAATGTAAAAACAATGCACTGCCTTTCCTCAATGTGGAATTGTACAGGGCGCGTACATTCTGCATTGTGGAAATGAAAGGCAAGAAGAGAAAGTCACATGACTTTTCCACGAACACTGGTGGAAACATGGAAATGTGCAGCTTTCCACGCATGCGCCTAGAAAGGTTTCTGAATTCCAGCACCAACATCAAGATAGGTACAGACGGGAAATGAAATCTTGCAATGTATGTTTCAATTATTTTTCTTTTTTTTTGCAAAATCATCCCCAAAATCCTATATGGTGTTTTGCCACAGCTGCACGGAGCATGATTGCGGGTATAATAGCTGCACAGTGAGTGCATATCACCTTGCAGAGAGCACTGTTTCGTGTGTGCTGAAACACAATTCTGATGATGCATTTTTGCACTTTCTAAGTCAGAAACAAACAACCCAAGGAGAGCTTCACAGCTACATACTTTGCACCATGTAAAGCACTTTCTGCTAAGCTAGTGTTGCTTTGAATCCTGCTGGGGGATTTTAGCTGCAGCCTCATGCTGAAGAGTTTCCTTGGTGACCGAAGGACTGCTCCTTTTTCAGGAGAATTTACCGTAATTTTCTTTAGTTTGAGGTGAACACGGGTAATTGATTGGCACATGTCAGTCAGCTGGTTCCTGTACATAGAAGGTCATTAAGGTTCATTTCCCTCTCCTCGAAGATGGTAATTATCCTTCTCAATTATTGGCAATATTTGTGTCATAACCAGAGGAGTAAATTAATATTACTTGTTTCTATGCGCTTACTAGAAGAAGCCCTGGTGGCAGGATCTGAGACTCAAAACATCAGGGTGGTATCTCTTGACCGATGTTAGTTTGCCCAAGAGACCTGCTGAGGGGTCAGCAGGTGTTGCGTAAATGTCTGTGTTCCTTTGGTCTTTGATCTGCAAAGAGAAGAAGGGAGCTCAGAACATTGGCTGAGAAGCAAATTGGAATGAGTAATACACATTAAGCATCAAAGCTGGAAATTGGAATTTCCCTCAATGTAGCATTGAAAATAATTATCAGATGCTAAAATGCATCTCGGTAGGATACACTACCCTGCATTGTCCACAGAGCCTACCAAGGAAAAGTACTGCTATACCAACACGTTAAATTCAAGAAATACAAACCAAACTGCTCTCCAGGTGTGCACCGCTTACCATCCTACCACCTTACCATAAGAAGTCCGTTGGAGGCAATGCTTTCTCAGTACAAACCTAGGGGTAACCGTAGATTAAGACCTATCCTTTATACCGCATGTTTACAACATCACAAAGAGTGCCTTCTATACAATGAACACACTAGTCACATCTTGCCATACCTTGAATACCAACAGAAATAACAAGTCATCCTCACATGCATAATCTCCAGGCTTGGCTATACGAACAGCCTATATCTTGGTGCACCTGCAATAATTATACGGAAAATAAAAGCCATCCACAATGTTGCCTCAAGGCTTCCTCTCCACCTTCAACCAATAGAGCATTTGACAGTCGCTCCACTGGCTACCTATAGATAAAAGGGCAATGTTCAAGGCACTCTGCATTGTCCACAAAGCCTCCTAAGGAAAAGAACAGCTATACCTATAAGTTAAATTCAAGACAAAGAAACAAACAGTGCTTCAGGCTTGCACCAATTATCATTATACCACCTTACCATAAGAAATCTGTAGCAGGCCCTGTTTTCCCAGTGTACGCCATCAAGCTCTGGAACTCCCAGCATTAGAAGCACCCACAAGCATATACCGTTCTGAAAATGGTTGAAATCATGGCTATATCCTAGATGAGTGCATCAATCTCGGCAACAGAGCCCAGAAAACAGTCACACCCTCAAGTGAAATCCTCAGCTTACAGCCCACAGATTGGAAACAACACAACCAGCAAACTGCTTTAGATTTGCATGCAAGCTAAGAAGGGCTGGCCTAAGGTTTGCTGTGGCATTATATAGTTCTCACTTGCATATATAACAGTACAGCCCACAATAATACTAAGACCATAATACGCAGTGGTCAGCAACAACTTGTAACGTATACCTCCTACATTGACATGACATATCTGCTACAAGTGTTGTCCACCATCAGCAATGTAGAGTCAAGAAAACAGACATCTCACAATTAATAGGCATGGAATAACTGATGGGATTGGTCACACACTGCTGGACAATTTCTGTACATCTCACAATGACACTTGGATATGGCATGATAATAAAAATGAACAAATGATGAAAGTCACACGCACTCAAGTTTACTCAAGTGTTAAATCTTTGAGTTTAGGGTGGGTGGTGCTGGTGGGTTAATCCTCCTGAGAGAAAGGATACATGAATATCAAAATAGCGCTATCCTCCACAATAGAGGGGCGTCCCCCATTCGCACTCAAAAACGCAGAACTTTAGATTTGATAAATGTTGATGACCAATGTCAATGTTTAGTTATATCCAGTAAAATTTTATTTGCTTTCTTCTTTAATTAAATTCCACATTTTGTTTCTTTGTTCAAAATCATCAGAAAACAATTTTTATACAATAACCATGGTGTATCCTGTTACCCAATGTATTTCGGGCCATAGCCCTTCATCAGGGGTTACATTTCTGCAATATTCAAGAAAAATGATACAATCAGTTACAGCACAGGATCTAATCTCAGTTAAGTCACTGAATTAAAATGTACAATGTGCTCAAATTAATGGTGAATAGTGGTGAATAAACCACATGCTGTGTTTGCCACTAAAGTGACAATAGGGAAAAAAATGTAATTGTTAAAATGAAGCAAGAATAAAAAAAAGCACGCCGTTCAAAAATCAAACTGAAGATGGAATTTATCAATAGCACTTTGTGATGGTGAAATATAAGGTCGAACGTGGAGTTGTGAAATAAGTGAAGGAAAAGTGCATGATGAGTTGAAGTATGCTTACCCGGTATATACCGTAGTATACTAACTGAATCAAAGATAAATCTGTACACAGGTGAACTAAAATGCAGTATTAACAACGAGTGAGCTCGATGTAGGACACTATTTAAACTAACAAAGTACAGGAACTCTTACTTGAAAGTGTGGAACTTGGAAAACCTGGTCCCTAGTAAACACGTATTCACAATCTAAAAAGACGGTGAATAATAATTTATATATAATATAACTCCAGTCCAGAGAGGCTACTATTTAGCAACGATGTTGCAGGGAAATAAGTTTCTAAAAGTGGCTTACCGAATAGACGCTTTTCCAATGGATTCAAAAAGGTGCAGTCACGGATGTGGGTCCGGCGAGATTCAAACGCTGTGAGAATATGGCGCCATATAATGATGTCAGGGATCACCTGACTTGTAGGAAGCAACGAGTGCGTAATGGAACTTGGTGCCATTCATAGAAACGAGTCTAGCAATTGTATGGAAAAGAGTGTAAGAGCTATTAATGTGAATAAATGTAAAAAATGCTAGTTTGTGAATGAAAAAATGCAACGCAAGACAAGTGACTATGGAGATTGCAGAATTTGTAGTTTTCCAACCTTTAGATTCACGGGCGAAGAAGCGTCCCGAGTCAAGTGATAATGAAAATAGAAGAATCTGTAGTTTTACGAGCGAAGATGTGACAAACTATTTGCTCTGTAGTTTGAAAAAATTTAAAAGCAAATGGTGCGGTCTGTGTGTGGCCAAAAAATGATAAAGTGCAGTGAGTGTGAAGACCTAGTAGTAATGCTAAAACGTGGAGATGATCCCAAAATAAAAACATACTTAAAAATGGGAATTAGTGCGATAAAACAATCTTCAATAATGTTGTAATAAAATATCTAAATAAATCAGTTTACATATACTCAAATATAGTATATATCTCTCAAAGAAAGCAACTTAATTCAAGTTTTTCATTGAGTCCACTAGGGCTGGTGGTGTTTAGATAATACAACAAATGTATTTCACGTTGTAATACATTTTTCGTGTTTTCACAACCCTGTTCGGGTGTGATTTGTTCTAATATGCAAAAACGAAGTTGACTGATATTGTGGTTAAATTTATTAAAGTGAACCGCCACTGGTGATTTTTTATTTTTTGTGCGAATGTTACTTTTATGTTCGTTTATACGAATTCTAACTTTCCGTTCAGTTTTTCCTACATAAGCCAGTCCACACCCGCATTTCAGTAAATATATAACATTTTCGCAGTTGCAAGTGGCGTTGACTTTCACTTTGATTGGAATCCCCAAATGGGGGTGTCTGATAGTGTCGCCTTTTATAATAGCATTGCAATTGCCGCAGTTGAGGCTTGGTGAGATACCTTTGAACTTCTTTGGTTCCCTTTTGGGTATTTTGAGTAGTTGCTGTAAATTGCGAGTTCGTTGGTAAGCAAATCGCGGCATTGATTAAAAAATACCATTAAAATCTGTCTCAGATTGTAGCATTGATCAGTATTTCAAAATAACTTTCTTAATCCGATGACTCGCTGTGGAGTATTTAGACACAAATACTATCCTGTTAGTACAATTTTCTATTGTCTTAGGTTTAAGAAGTTCTTCTCTGGTTTTCATTTCAGCTTTTGTTCTTGCTTCCTGTATCACTGTTATTAGGTATCTTCTGTCCTTGAATTTGTTGATGCACATATCTTCACTCTTTTCATATTGTTCTCTGGTAGATGATATTCTTTTGAGTCGAAGTAATTGAGAATAGGGCAGATGTTTCTTCAAGGAAAGTTGATTAAATGAATGGAAATGTAGCAGGTTATTGCGATCATTTGGTTTAGTGTATACCTCAGTTGTGAGCTGTCTGTTAAAAATCTTAATGCATTTATCCAAGTAGGTGATTTGCTCTCTGCTGTTGGATGCTGTGAATTCGATTCTTTGATCAACTTTGTTTCAGATCTCAATTGCTTCTAATAGGGTTTGCTCGGGACCATCCCAAAAGACAAATATGTCATCTATGTACTGCTTATATATGACCAAATGTTTTTTCCATATTTCTTGGTTTAGAATGTTGTCGAGTTCAAAATGATACATGAACAAATTAGCATATGTGGGGGCGCCACAATTGCCCATCGTAGTGCCTGAGGAATGTATGTAATATTTGTCTTGCCACCTAAAATAAGAGTGGTAGAGAGTGAAATGGAGAAGTTCCATTAGAAATATTTTGAGTGAATGATCTTTCTCACTGGTAATCAAGGAAGATTTAACAGCTGTGATACCCAGGTTGTGAGGAATAGAAGTATATAATGATTTCACATCAATTGTGCATAGGATGGTATGGTCTGCAATCACTGTTTTAATTTCCTCTAATATGTTAAGAAAGTTAGTGGTGTCCTTTATGTACGTGGTCATACTTTGTACCAATGGTTGTAGATGTCTGTCTAAGTATTTTCCTACCGGTTCGTGGATGGAATTTACTGTGGATACAATTGGCCTAAATGGCGGTAACGTGGCATGCTTGTGAATTTTTGGGATCATGTATAGGTATGGGCCTGATGGATTCTTTTTGAAAAGGTATTCTTTATCTTCCATGGTAATGATGCCATTGTCTAAGTATTGATTGAGGATATTCAATAGAGTTATTTGGAATTCGCTGGTGGGGTAAGAGTCCACTGGTGTATACGTATTTGTGTCACTGACATTTTGTAGGTAATAGTTTGTATCCAAAATGACCATTGCTCCTCCTTTCTCAGCCTGACAAATGGTGATTTGAGTGTTAGACGCAATTTGTGTTAATGCTTGTCGTTTCTTTGAGGTCATATTTGTAGATCTCGATTTTGTTTGTTTATAAATGTTTTGTATCTCCTTTTTTATGATGGTTTCAAAAGCGTTGATGACTTTGTGGCTTGCAGGAGCTAAATAAGTGCTTTTGGTTCTCAGACCTAGTAAAGTATTAGCTTTAGGTAGACTAGGTTCTTGGATAACATTGCTGAAGAAATTTCGAAGACGAATAGTTCTCATGAATTGAAAAATGCTGATTTCCATATCTAGGTTGTTTGAGTGGTATGTAGGTACGAATGAACTCCCCTTCTGGAGTGTTTCCATTTGAAATTTCATAAGGTGCTGTTTAGAAATGTTTATCACAAGGCTCGTTGACTCTGAGTTCCTTTGGCTTCTGGTTGTTTGGATTTTGCAGGCCCCCTCCCCGCCTCGTCGGGTGGTCTTAGGCTTTTCTCTAAAAAAGGACAGCTGTCTGTTGATACGCGTGAAGATGATGGACAATCTCCAGCATTAGTTTCTAAGTTTATGACATTGGATTCTTGTGCACTTTGTTGTGGTCATGTGGTGGATCTATAGCCACTTTGTTGGGTGTCATCTGACGATGAGGCGTCTGTGTCTGAAAATCTTCCATGACTGGATTTTTGTTGTTGACGTCTCTGGGCATAAATGTCTGCCCAACTGTATACCTCCCCTAGTTTATAATCCATGGTATCCCAGTGGAATTTCCTGATTTTTCTCACATTCATTTCTTTGGTGTATGTATCTAATTTCTGATTGAGATCCTCTAGCATTTTATCCATTTCATCCTTGGACATCATGTCACCTAATTCTTGTTTTAATTGTGTGACTTCTTTATAAAGGTCTTTTAATATTTTAGCCAATTCTTCCACTATTAAATCAAGTCAAGTGAGCATTTATTAAGAATGGCTTGCCATTTTTCTGCGAATTGTTTGTTGTTCTTGCATAGTGTGGATTTTAGGGAAATCCGCAGTCCCCTGGGTATTCTTTGTACTTTATGATATTTAATAAGTGTGCTGGCATGCAGCCGTTGTTTGATGACTTTCTTTGAGATATATAAAAGCTGTTTTATGTTTGACTGAATGGATCCTGTGCTTTGGCTGACGTTTGTAGTTTCTTCAATGAGAGAGTAGATTCTATGAGTTTCATCAAGTGAGAATGCGAAAGTATCCGCTCTTTGATCAGTGCTTCTAGCGATATCTTTGTAAGACATTGTGTTGGTGCGTTGGCTTGTCCCTCAGACACGTGAAATTGAACAAATGATGAAAGTCACACGCACTCAAGTTGACTCAAGTGTTGAATCTTTGAGTTTAGGGTGAGTGGTGCTGGTGGGTTAATTCTCCTAGTGTTTTTTACATTTATTCACATTAATAACTCTTACACTCTTTTCCATACAATTGCTGGACTCATTTCTATGAATGGCACCAAGTTCCATCATGCACTCGTTGCTTCCTACAGGTCAGGTGATCCCTGACATCATTATATGGTTCCATATTCTCACGGCGTTTGAATCTCGGCTGACCCACATCCGTGACTGCACCCTTTTGAATCCATTGGAAAAGCGTCTATTGGGTAAGCCACTTTTAGAAACTTATTTCCCTGCAACATCATTGCTAAATAGTAGCCTCTCCGGACTGGAGTTATATTATATATTTATTATTATTAACCGTCTTTTCAGATTGTGAATACACGTTTACTCGGGACCAGGTTTTCCAAGTTCCACACTTTCAAGTAAGAGTTACCGTACTTTGTTAGTTTAAATAGTGTCCTACATTGAGCTCACTTGTTGTCAATACTGCATTTTGCTTCACCCGTGTACAGATTTATCTTTGATTCAGTTAGTATACCACAGTATTTACCGGGTAAGCATACTTCAACTCATCGTGCACTTTTACTTCACTTATTTCACGACGTTCAACCTTATCTTTCACCATCACAAAGTGCAATTGATAAATTCCATCTTCAGTTTGATTATTGAACGGTGTTCTTTTTTTTATTCTTGCTTCCTTTTCACAATTGCATTTTTTTCTCCATTGTCACTTTAGTGGCAAACACAGCATGCGGTATATTCGCCACTATTCACCATCAAATTGAGCACATTGTACATTTTAATTCAGTGACTTAACTGAGATTAAATCCTGTGCTGTAACTGATGGTATAATTTTTCTTGAATATTGCAGAAATGTAACCCCTGATGAAGGGCTGAGGCCCGAAATGCATTGGGTAGTAGGATACACCATGGTTATTGTATAGGAATTGTTTTTTGATGATTTTGAACAAAGAAACAATATATACGGAATTTAATTAAAGAAGAAAACAAATAAAATTTGATTGGATATAACTAAACATTGACATTGGTCATCAACGTTTATCAAATCTAAAGTACTGCATTTTTGAGTGCGAATGTGGGACGCTCCTCTATTGTGAAGGATAGCGCTATTTTGATGATAATAAAAATGCCCATTTCAGAAGATCTCTCCACATCTCTCTCCTTCCAACAATGCAAGCTCAAGACCACAGCGATACACTAAATATTAGATTGGACAACGCAGTGCAGTAACCAGCTATGCAGACTATATCATAAACACCATGAAGAAACCTAAACAGCTGTTCTAAACTACTAGCATACTGAACACAATAAAACTGCATACTGTGTCTCTCGGACTTCATCATCCACCACACTGGTATGTGTTGCATCCCATAACACAATAACGGCACCTCAGTGGCTATCACACACAACATGGAAACACTTTGTTTTGAACCTCATAGGTTCAAAACAAAGACAACATCCCTTCAACCACACACCCTACATAGTGTAGGGTGCTACTCACGTAGAAAAATGCTTCAGTATCCCTCTTTGGGGTAGTAAAAACCATATAAGGGCTGCAATACAATACCAAAGAGGTACTTTTGCCCCTTTCAAGGTTGACCAGATGCTCTGGATTAGCCAGCACAGTCCTGGTTTTCAAAAACTGTCCCAGTGTCCAGACACATTTTGCGGCTAGAAAGACATGTTCCAGTTTTTGAAAGAGGGTCGGGTATGTGCACACATTAATCATAGTGTGATGCAGGCTCACATAACCTCCGACCCTACCTTTGCACAAATGACAGAAGATAGGTTGCTTAAAGAGTTGCCTGCTGTGCTGCCTTGCCTCATTCATGCAGCACTGGTACCACAGCTGAATCTAAAGAGAGGTAAATTAGTGTCATGCCATCTAAGACCAAGATCTACAGCTTAATGCTAAGAAAACCGAGGTCCTGGTTGTGGGGAAGCAGGCGGAACTTTGGGGAGACCAGTGGTGGCCTTCTGAACTCGGGGTGTCCCCCATTCCAGCGGCCGAAGTTAAAAATCTGGGGGTGTGGCTGGATTCCAATCTTTCTTATACCAGCCATACAAAGAAGACAGCAGCTACCTGTTTTGGTATTCTGCGAGGGCTGAGGTCAGTCCTCAAATTCTTTGACCCCCCCACTCGGCAACTGGTGGTTCAGGCCTCTATTCTTTCCCGGCTGGACTACGGGAGTGCCTTGCTTCTTGGAGTCAACCAGGCTGAGGCTACTAGGCTTCAGAGGGTGCAGAACGCTGCTGCACGGGCCATTGTTGGCCTTCCGAGACGTGGCTCTGTCTCTGCTGTTCTGACCTCCCTTCACTGGCTTCCGGTCAGACAGAGAATCAAATTTAAGGCTCTCTGTCTGACATTTAAGATCCTGAAGCTTTCCTCTCCCCCTGCTTTGGCGGGCCTTATTTCTCCTTACGTCCCCACGCGGTCTCTCAGGTCTGAATCTTACCATCTGGCGACTAAGCCTAGGTTCAGGCTGAGTAGGATGGGAGGACGCTCTTTTCGTGTTCTGGCGGCTGATCTATGGAATTCCCTTCCTTTACATATTCGCGCCCTAAACAGCCTGACTCTTTTTAGACGCGCCATTAAAACACATCTGTTTGCCCCTGCTATCTGATTTCTCTTTTCTTGGCCTTGACCTGTTGTGTTGTGTACCTGATCAGGCGCCAGGACGCCCCTTCGCTGGGGCAGCTGTGCGCCTAATAAAAGTGAATAACATAACATAACATAACATCTCTAGCAGCCTGCCCCTGGATCCCATCACACATGGGGAAAGGAGTATTTCAAATTAAATATATATATATATATATATATATATATATAGATATATATTCACTGAAAAAACCATAGGTTTCACACACGTTATAGTTAGGAATTAGCATTTAAAAAACCTTAGAAATTCAGTGAAAAAACCATAGGTTTCACACATGTTATAGTTAGCTGGACATTTTACTCGTAAAAAACCAATGAAATTGCCCCGTTATAGTTAGTTCAGCTAACTATAACTCGCGCGCCCGCAATGCACTGCTGATGACGTCACATATTACATCACTCATGACATGGTCAGTGACATCACTCATGACATCACTGATGACATCTCAAATGACATCACTGATGACATCACTGATGACATCATCCAGTGAATGTGTGTTTTTCTGAAAATTAAATATGTTTTATATATGTATATCTCAAGGTTGATAGAAGAATAAATGGGTATATTACTGTCTAAATGGATGATTTCTTTTTGAAAAATTGATTGTGTAACTGACTGATTAAGTGTATCATAGTGAATACATGGCTTAGTGAGTAATATTTAAATATGTAAATATCTGTATCATTTTTTCACTTTGTGTATAAGTGGCTGCATGGGTTGGTGAGTAGCTACATGGGTGTCTATATAGGTTATTAGTTGGTTTTTTTGAGTATTAGTCTGAGTGTCTGCATGGTTCGGTGGGGGGTATGACGTAGTGCATAGGTGCATGAATGAGTGACTCACTGTTTGTATGTGTTGAACAGAGCATGTGTGCAGGACTGCATGGGTGGATGCGTGTGTGTATTGGTGTGTTAGTGAGTGAATGACTGTCTCAATAGTGTCTTTATGAGTAACTACATATGTTTTAAACTAGTATATGTGACTATTGGTGTATATATGTGAGTATATGTGAGAGGGAGAGATTGAAAGAGTTCCTGTATGAATAAGTATGTGTTTCTATAAGTGATTGTTTAAAAGACTAAGTATGTGTAAGTTTCCGTAGAAGTAAGTGTGGTGGTGTGTGTATAACTGTATATGCAGGTGAATGTATGTTTGATTCTTTATTAGCATGAGTGACTATGTGTGTGAGTAACTCTATGGATGAGTGGCATTATGTAACAGGATGTATAGGTGTATGAGTACATATGATGAGTGAGTACATGTATGAGTGACTGTATAGGACTGTTGGTGAATGAGTGGATGTGTATGTTGATCTTAGAATTACTGAAGAGGTTGTTGTAACTGGTATTGGTATGTCCATTGTTTTGAAAATTTTAGTCTCTATTTTTGAATGTGTGTATCAAAGCTTATATTAAGGTGAGAGGAGGTCTGCCACTCTATCACAAGGATGATGTCATCAGTGATGTCATCAGTGATGTCATTTGAGATGTCATCAGTGATGTCATGAGTGATGTCACTGACCATGTCATGAGTGATGTAATATGTGACGTCATCAGCAGTGCATTGCGGGCGCGCGAGTTATAGTTAGCTGAACTAACTATAACGGGGCAATTTCATTGGTTTTTTACGAGTAAAATGTCCAGCTAACTATAACATGTGTGAAACCTATGGTTTTTTCACTGAATTTCTAAGGTTTTTTAAATGCTAATTCCTAACTATAACGTGTGTGAAACCTATGGTTTTTTCAGTGAATTTCTAAGGTTTTTTAAATGCTAATTCCTAACTATAACGTGTGTGAAACCCATGGTTTTTTCAGTGAATTTGCAAGGTTTTTTAAATGCTATTTTTTTTTTTTATTCTTCATTTTTTTCAAACATATTTTTAATTTAATTTTCTTACCTTTTATAAAGACTATGCTTAAATTTTTAAAATCATTAAATATTTTTTTTTTCTAAATTTTTTAAAATAAACATGTAAAATTTATTTCCAGATTTTTTTTTTTTTTTTTTTTTTTTATAGTACGCGTACCGTAAGCTCACGGTAAGCGTACGGTTTACGCAACGCCCGTAATCTATCTACGCTGCTTGCGTATAGTTACGTACTTTGCGTAGCCGCGCGTACTGCGCGTGGGTCGCGTGCGCGCTTACGCCACACGCGCACGTTACGCGGAAGTGCCGGGGAGTGACTGTTATGCGCATGCGCGCAAGCGCGTGTCTTTTTTACGCGCATGCGTACTTTTTGCCGTAAGCGCACCGTAAGCGTACCGTAAGCGTACGGTAGGTCATGTGATCATGAAACACAACTTTTGATTGGTTGAAAGTACTTTCAGTTCTAGAACTCTCCTACACCACACCCATTCCCCTCATTTCTGCTTGTGATCCCTTGGGAGAAGGAGCTGGTTTGTCTTTGGGATACGATGGCAGAACAGCAGAGCTCTTCTGAGAGTGAGGCTAGCACCAGCAGCACTGTCTTGAGGCAGAGAGCGAGGAAAGTAAAGCCTTCTTATGTTTGGGATTATTTTACTTTTCCAGAAGGCCAGCAAAAGGTGAATGCACCCTTAGTTACTTGCAAGCTGTGTAAGCGTGTACTTTCTAGAGGTAATCCTAACAGGAAGTATTCCTTTGGGAATCACACCATGAAGAGACACCTCCAGGATGTACACAGAAGGACACATGGTCATCTTTTTGGAGGTAACTCTTCAGAAAGACGAGCCAGTACATCCACAGCAGCTCAGCCTGGACCATCACCTGCAGGGCTTACTCCTTCTTCTGCAGGTCAGGTGAGCCCTTCATCTGTGGGGGGAGAATCTCCTTTTGCTGGCCCTCTGGAAATGAACCTTCGATTTCGGAAGGTTGATATTCATTGCACATTTTGTAAAGGTCTAATTTGTCATAGGGAGACCAGTGTTTCCCTAGTGAACAACAAAATAGATCAGCACATTTGTAGCTTTGAATGATTTTCCCATGCTTCCTTTCCTCTGTCCCTGCATGAACACAACGGTTCTTTTAAGAGCCAACCTTATCTTCCATCTTTTTTTTACTTGTTTTTAAAAACTTTTTTTTTTTTTTTTTTACCGTACGCGTACGGTAAGCGTACCTTTTTTTTATTTTTTTAAAAAAAACACTAAAAATCATTTATCACATTACAAAGTCCTTGAGAGACTACAATTTTTATTATTGACTTACCATACTCACTCAAAAAAATATTTATTCATTTGTTTTTTTAAAAAATAGTTTTTAAAATGGTTGTAGTTTCCGAAAATTTTCTATATCGATCTGAAAATAAAGAAAAAAGTATTAATATTTTTAAACCATTTTATAATACAGTACACATATTTACATTTTTTACCAAAAAATATTTTTGCCTTATTTTTGCTGTTTTCAGAATATATTGCATTTCACTATTAATTGTGAAAGCAATTGCATTCATCATTTTACAGCGGGCAAAAAAAATTAACAATCACAAAGATTGTATTAAAAAAGCCCAGAATCTCTTCTCACTTAAACTTATCATTACAGAAATGCATATTATTCTAAAAAAATATCATCTAAAAACAATACTTTTTTCTTTAAAATACCGTCTGATATGTTTGTTTGAGAAGTATAATCACAATATTATATCTCAAATAACTCCAAAATACATCTGATTTTATTTCCTTTAGGCCAAATAGTATTTTTTTTTTTTTTCCTGGAATAAATTTCCAAGGGAAATCCATTAAAATTCTAAAGTTTAATCTGTCCAGATCTCACCGATTCTCTGTAACATTTTGGTTCACGAAAATTTTTTGAATAATTTATTTAGTCCACAATAGAATTGCTTACTTTTCCACATGGCCAAATAGTAATTTTTTAAATCATTTTTGAAAAAAATTTCCAATGGCAGTTCAATAGCATTCCAAAATTTAAAATGTGCAGAAGTTACCGATTATCTCTAAATTATTGGTTTTTCAAAATTGCATTAAAAATTAAAAAAGTCCACATTACAATTGGTTATCTTTCCTTTAGGCCAAATGATAATTTTAAAAATATTTTTTCTACAAAATTGCAATGGTAATCCAGTAAAATGGTAAAATTATTTTGTCCAGATCTTGCCAAGTCTCTCTAAAATTTAGGTTTCAGGAAGATTAGATAGGAATTTGCTAAATCAAAAGGCAAACGTTGTTTGAAAATCAATTGGGAATCATTACACAGTGTCCAGCCTTTTTCACATTTTAGATAAACTGTGTAATGTCCAGAAGTAACAGTAGGTCCATCATGGAAAATTATTGCAACAGTTACAAAAGTTTTTCCTGAAATTGATAATTGCTGTCCTGTAAACTTCTTTATTAAAGTATCCAATTTTGATCCATCAGCTCTACATCGTTGCATCATTAAAATTACATACTGTCCGTATTCCCTTAAAATTAATGTTGATAACATGTCAGAATTACACTCACCACATTTCATGCTATGATTAGCATCTTTAACTAATTTTGCAAAAGTGACTGTTTTACTCTCTGGCAATGTCAAATAAATAAACCTTTCATTATCAACAATAGAGCCACATATATTATAACAATTATCACAACTATGTTCCCATTTATAAGAGAGACCAAAAAAATGTCAATGGGAACTCCTTCTTCTTCCACTACCTGAAGAAAATACATCAAAAATTCGTGTGCATCTTGCTGTTCATTTTGAGAAAACTGTGTTCGTCCTGAACATACATCTAAAAGTTTTCTAATGTCAGTAGCACTTTCTATTTGAGTTTTATCTTTACTCAGCTTTTGAAAAAGGAGACTCAGCTCTGAACAGAATCTTTTTCCCTGATTTACTATTATCTGCTCTTGCAAACTTTCCAGATAAAATGCAACATTCAGCACTACATTTGCATAGCAGTTGACACCAGAGCTATTTTCAAAATGACATCCTACAACCTGTTCTTCATTTTCCTTTTTCTTTTTGCTTGCAATTACATCACTCCTCTTTTTTTTCCTCTTCTCTATATCTTCATTACAGATATTCTCATTTCTCCTTTTACGAGAAACTACACGTTTCTCCAACACAGGATACTGACCTAAATGAGGAGCATAGCTTCTTCTTAATCTATTATACTCCTTTACACAGTTTGTATCAGCACTAACTTTTGAGTCATCAAAGTCTATCATGAATAAACCTGATAATGTTTTGACTCGTGACAAAGCTACATATGCCATACCTTCTTTGAACACAGTTGAACCAATGTTCACAAATGCACAATCTACAGTCAATCCTTGAGACTTGTGAATAGTTACAGCATATGCTAGAGAAAACGGAAACTGCTTCCTACGTACATATAAGTCTTTCACAAGCATAAAACGAACTGTACAACGACAAATATCTTTACCTTCTTCTATCTGATCAAATTTTATTTTTAAACATTCAATTCCTTCTTTTTTCTGATAATTAATAAAACCCACAACTCTTCCCATTGCTCCATTCACTAAGCCTTTCTCAACATCCAAATTTCTCCTTAAAAACACTCTACAGTTCATGCAAACATATAGATTTTTTTCTAATCCTGCTGTTTTGGAGATGTTCTTCTCTAGTGAGTCCAATTTATTTTTCAGTTTGCCTGTTACTGTGACAGTAATTCTTCCATCCTCAATTTTGTCCACTGCTTCCAATTTCCTGATGTCTTCCTTTTCCAATTTCAAAAGCTCCTCATTAAATATTGAGCATTCACGTAGAGTTGGCATTAAGCAGATGACACTTTTGTTTTCTGCAATATTCTTGTATATTTTCTCTGCAACTATTTCTTCCTTTGGAAATAAATTATGTAGCAGCCGACTCTGTAATGCTTTTTTCCCAACTTCTGTGAGTATTCCAATCCTGATATCTTTCAGAATACTTCCATATTCTTCATCGTTTGCTTGCCTCATATTAGTTGTAAGTTCCTTGTACTCAAAGAAGGACCAAATATTTGTATTTCCAATGCTTCCCAATGACTTCTTCGTGTCTTCATGTGTCACAGTATTAAACACTGGTTGTCCTTTAACTGGAGTAAGTTGCAAAAGATCCCCAAAAACTATGACGTGTTTTCCACCAAATAACACGTCATAGTCTGTCTTCAAAATTTGCTGCATTCTTAAATGCACAAAGGCAAGCATTAAGTTCGATACCATGCTCACCTCATCAATAATGAGAACTTGCATCTTCTTCAATACTCTTGAAACTTCCAAGGATGCTTCTCCAGTTAGCTTGTTGAATTGTATTTTGTTCTCATGCTCCACTGGTAACATTAGCAAACGATGTAAGGTAATTCCTTTTATGTTATATGCTGCTAACCCAGTTGGAGCAGTAACCACACAAGACAAAGTAGAATCCGTTTTTTGCTTTAGGTAGCTTCTGATGACTTTAATTAGGAAACTTTTTCCAGTGCCAGCTTGTCCGCTTACATACATCCTGATTGGATGAAATGATGTGCATGAGCACTCTTTTTTGATATGTAGAAATCCGTGATCAATTTTGTTTTTGATCTCTTCATAAATTTGTTGCTGCTCTTGATTCAGTTGTCTTTCCAAATTTTCTAAGTCTATAAATTCTTCTTGACCTTGATTCATAGCCGTTTCCACTTCATTCATGGCTATTGATGCTTCATTTTCAACGATTGGTTGTCCTAGGGGATCTTGACTGTATGTTCCTGAACTTTGGCTGTCCTGAGAACTGTCTCTAGCTATTTCTGCTGCAATTGTAGTTTCCTGTTCAATTTCCTCATTTAACATTTGCAGATAAGTTGAGAATGTACTGCATTGTATGCTGTCTTTACAAGCATTAAAAGAATCTTCATAGCTCTGGAATTCTCCCAGTAGTTCATCCTCTGTACGCCATGGTTTAAACAACTGTAAAAGAGCCAAGTAGTAAAATTCTTTCTTGTCGGTAGTGTCGCAACTCAGCTTCCGGTGATTTATCAAACTTCCTTTGGTTTGCTTCACCAAACATCCTTCTTCACCAACAACTTTATATTTTCCACTGTTGATGTCTTCTGCAGCTTTCCGTGAATAAATGTAGTTCTGTAACACTTCATAGAGACACATGTTCTCCAGATGATGACTTCTCTTGGGATAATATGTGTCCAACATGTTTGTTTTCAATATATCTGTACTTTCTGGGTCATTCTCAGCCAAATATTCAATTTCTCCAACAGATTTCAGTACCCGATTTCTCATTGCTGCACGGCCTAAACTTGCCCAAATTATTCTTCTTGACTTCGAGTAGAGACTTGCAGAAGATAACCTATCTGAACATTCGTAGGATCCAATTTCTCGATGCGATAACATCTTCAAACTGAAACTGTACAGCTTCTTACTGACAGTCTTCTCGTGAGAAATCTCTTCCCACATTTCCTTCAATTCTGTTTTTTCTGATTTCGTAATGTAAGACGTTACATATCGAGCAACAGCAATGGAATTGTCAGCAACATACTGTATATCCATGTTAGCGTTCCACATGGATAAAATGACTGGGTTGTAGTCATTTATATTTTTAGATTCTTCTTTTCTTTTAAGGTTGTAGGTATTCTTAGGTGATTTTCTTGTGATAGTATGTCTCACAGCTGACATAAAACTGTTGACTCTTCCATTTGAAAGAACAGGTCTAGGAAATCCAAATCGACATTTAGTGTAGTATTTTTCTTTGCTCTTGTATTTCCGTCGACAGTATTTTCCACACCGATGACTTTGGAAACGTAGAACTTGCTCCTTTAACTTGTTCTCTTCTGTGCTTTTTGGTATAGCACATGTTGCATATTCTTCAATGTAAGATAACACTGCTTCATCAGTATCTGTTCCAAACTTTGGGGCATCCTTGATCCACAGCAGCATATGAATATGAGGAGCACCTCTTGCCTGGTACTCTTTTCTCCAAAAGAAATCCACTACTTCTCCAAGGGGTGGATTTTTTTTATTGCAGATGAAGGACATCATAGCCTCAAATCTATGATTGAAATATCTGCAAACATTAACCGGATCCAATGAGCACAGTTCTCCTGCTGTCTTGTATTCGATGTTTTTAATGTTTGAATTGGCCTCTCGTAGAAAATCCAGTAAATCATCCCAAGCGTACTCGGCACAGCTTAGGGTAAGGAACCATGTTGGTGTTCCTAAATTGCGTAACATGCATTTTAGTTCACCATGGCGTCGGTACCAATATTCATTTGTCCCACGCTGACAAGCCATCAGATTGATCAGTTGTGTTTCCAAATGATCATCTCGGTGCTGCACTTTCTCCATAAAATCCTTAGCAGACACATTTTGTAAATGTACTCCACTTTTTAAAATGTGATTTACTGCATAAGACAGTGCAGACAAGTCGCTTTCAAATAAAAGATGGAACAAATAAGGAATACTTTGTCGAAATCTGGGATCTTCAGCATATAGTCTTGTAGTTCGATACTCTGAAGCTGGAATCTGTTCTGGACGTTCATCGTATCGTCCTCCTTTTCCTTTAGGAAACAGCTGGGGAAAACATCGAGCTTTCAAGCTCTCCTCCCATACACTCACGGGATTTCCTTTTGCTTTCTTCATCTGAAAGAGATCAATATTGTCTCCCATAACTTCTTTAGAATGGAGAGGATGTATGCTAAAATGTTCATAAATTTCTTCTTCCTTTGACTTGTCCACTTTTTCAATTTGTCCAGTTGGTGTTTCTGTGTCTCCTTGTAAATCTTCTTCTTCTTCTTCTTCTTCTATATAAATTGATTCATACCATTTGTTATTTTTTTTCAAATACAAATTTGCTCTTTGTACTTTCCGCACATCTACCAGCTCCTGCCAAATCTTCTTATTCTTTGTAGGTACACCATTAACCAGAATAATTAATGGTTCAGTTTCCAAAGTATCCGCATCAATAGTTTCCATATTTTTTTTCAAATCCAAGGGCAAATACACCACTCTACCTTTTAAACCTCTCAGTAAATCTGAAGGAGGTAATTTACCAGTTTTGGGCTCCATACGTACTATGGTCTGGAACGGATGAACACATTGAATGAGTATAGACTCATATGTATTTAATTCAGAAAGTTCAGCAGGAATAGCATCCAATTCTAAATTATTATGTACAGCTCTGGTCGGCATTCTATTTTCCTCTAACTTGTTATAACAGTATTTACAAATACGCTGATCTTCACCCAATTCAAAACAATTTTCTAGAAATATATATGTGGCAAAATCCTTCCACTTATAATTATCTTCATTTTCACTCTTTCTGTAGAGATCAACATTCCTAGTTTGTTTTCTATAATGAGTTCTGCGGCAACAAATACAAGTAAAATTTGGTCTTTCATTAGAGACTATTGCAAATTTTGTTATGTGATCATTAAATGTGTTACTTACAGAGGGTTCTACATTCTCTTCCACTTCTTCCTCATTTACTGTGTCCTTCTCTGCACTGTTTTGTTCAGGACCAAAGTAACAAAACTGAATTTCATCAACAACCTTCTCTACATCTGATACCGTTCCTCGGAACAGAGCCCTATTCAATTCATTTAACTTTATTGCTGGACTTTTGGCAAAATACAACCGTCTCACAAACTTTCTCATTTCAGTATGATGAACAGCCAGCATCCTAAAATGATGGAAAACACTATTGCACACTTTTCTAGATAGACAAGCAAGAGAATGACCCTGCAAACCAGTATTCTCTCTCACTCTGCATGGATCCAGACTTTGAAGCACCTTAATCTTTTGTTTTACACTTTTTTTACTATATTCTCTTAGAAACTCTCGAAATCTGTCAATAGATTCCTGACGCACAGTGCAAATACTACTACAATTCCAAGTGTACACTGGGGCTTTAGGACGTCTCCCCATTGCCTCATCTGCCATCACTTGTACCTCATCTCTTGGAACCATTATCTCCTTCTCCATTATGCAACCATTTTTTACTTCGTATGAACGACCTCTGGTGTCAACTGCATGCAGCAAACTATTACTTTGAAAATAGCTCTCTTCATTAAAAAAAGGTTCACTACTTGAACTATGCATCCACTTTCCTAAAAACACTTTACAAAAGTTTGTTCTGTTCACTACTCTTTTGCTTTTGCTTTGTGATTTCAGTACATTAACCATTTTATCTAATGTACGCATCCTATTCAAAATTAATATGAATAGTTTCCTTTTTAATTCTAATGCTTTTGCTGCAATGGCTTCAATTTCTTTTTTTCTCTTGTAATATTTAGCCTTTGCTTATATTTCTTTATATCCTTTATCAAATTGGACATAACTCTTCTCTGAAACATTTTTCTACGTATCTCTTTAAATGCTGTTTTTCTGTTTATGTTAAACTTTTCAATTGCAGAAGGTATATTTGCATTAACTAAATTCTCAATTTTTTGCTGTTCTCTATGTTTTGTTACATTTTTCCGAGAACAGACATTTTGTACATTTTTCTTTGTTTTAAATATTTTGTTTAGGAATTGTTTTTTTTGCTTACCAGAAGATTTTTTCTTTTTCCCAACATCAGCATCTTCTACTAACTTTGGTCCTCCAGTTGTCTTCAAATATAGTTTTTTTTTTAGCGTTTTTTGAACTCGAGATTTTGTAGGCATCTTAAATTTTGTTCACTGTTCTTCAGCAATACCTGAAAAAAACTAAAAAAAAAATCTGTTATTGTATTTAAATATATTACTACATTTCTTTTCACAATAGTCACAAAACGAAATTTCTTTGCCAATTTGAATGCACACAAACTGCTCTTTTTTTTGGGCAAGTGAAAATCTCTTTTACAAACTGTCACATTATGAAACCACTTTTCAGATTTTTTAAAAAGCCCATGTCCACAGTGCTACACTCCACCAAGGGCAACCAGCCTTAGTGATGCTGAATGTATTTGCATTACAGACTTAAACCTGAAAACCCCACTGGCTTGTAAATACTGTGCATGACTATACACGGCAAGGACATGGGTGTGTGCTAAGCCTCTGCTTCTTCCCCCAATAATTCGCTCCCCCTTTCCATCTAATGCAACTGTGAAATCACCAGAGCAAGACGCAATAAATCTCTGCCTATAATTCTTCTATGCACACAGAGTCATGTTTTCACATTAGTCCCAAAACGAAATTTCTTTGCCAATTTGAAAGCACACTTACTGCTCTTTTTTTTCGGGCCAAGTGAAAATCTCTTTTTACAATTTGAAATCACTTTTACAGATTGACACATTATGAAACCACTATTTTTGATTTATTTAATTGCACGTGTCCAAGCTGTTTTTTTTTCAGACCACCACCATGTGCATTCTCTGTGACTGCCTACACTCCAGCAAGGGCAACCAGCCTTAGTGATGCTGAATGTATTTGCATTACAGACTTAAACCTGAAAACCCCACTGGCTTGTAAATACTGTGCATGACTATACACGGCAAGGACATGGGTGTGTGCTAAGCCTCTGCTTCTTCCCCCAAAAATTCGCTCCCCCTTTCCATCTAATGCAACTGTGAAATCACCAGAGCAAGACGCAATAAATCTCTGCCTATAATTCTTCTATGCACACAGAGTCATGTTTTCACATTAGTGCCAAAACGAAATTTCTTTGCCATTTTGAAAGCACACTTACTGCTCTTTTTTTTTCGGGCCAAGTGAAAATCACTTTTTACAATTGGAAATCACTTTTACAGACTGACACATTATAAAACCACTTTTTTTGATTTATTTAAATGCACATGTCCAAGCTGTTTTTTCAGACCACCACCATGTGCATTCTCTGTGACTGCCTACACTCCAGCAAGGGCAACCAGCCTTAGTGATGCTGAATGTATTTGCATTACAGACTTAAACCTGAAAACCCCACTGGCTTCTAAATACTGTGCATGACTATACACGGCAAGCACATGGGTGTGTGCTAAGACTCTGCTTCTTCCCCCAAAAATTCGCTCCCCCTTTCCATCTAATGCAACTGTGAAATCACCAGAGCAAGACGCAATAAATCTCTGCCTATAATTCTTCTATGCACACAGAGTCATGTTTTCACATTAGTGCCAAAACGAAATTTCTTTGCCAATTTCAAAGCACACATACTGCTCTTTTTTTTTCGGGCCAAGTGAAAATCTCTTTTTACAATTTGAAATCACTTTTACAGACTGACACATTATGAAACCACTATTTTTGATTTATTTAATTGCACGTGTCCAAGCTGCTTTTTTTTCAGACCACCACCATGTGCATTCTCTGTGACTGCCTACACTCCACCAAGGGCAACCAGCCTTAGTGATGCTGAATGTATTTGCATTACAGACTTAAACCTGAAAACCCCACTGGCTTGTAAATACTGTGCATGACTATACACGGCAAGGACATGGGTGTGTGCTAAGCCTCTGCTTCTTCCCCCAATAATTCGCTCCCCCTTTCCATCTAATGCAACTGTGAAATCACCAGAGCAAGACGCAATAAATCTCTGCCTATAATTCTTCTATGCACACAGAGTCATGTTTTCACATTAGTGCCAAAACGAAATTTCTTTGCCAATTTCAAAGCACACTTACTGCTCTTTTTTTTTCGGGCCAAGTGAAAATCTCTTTTTACAATTTGAAATCACTTTTACAGACTGACACATTATGAAACCACTATTTTTGATTTATTTAATTGCACGTGTCCAAGCTGTTTTTTTTTCAGACCACCACCATGTGCATTCTCTGTGACTGCCTACACTCCAGCAAGGGCAACCAGCCTTAGTGATGCTGAATGTATTTGCATTACAGACTTAAACCTGAAAACCCCACTGGCTTGTAAATACTGTGCATGACTATACACGGCAAGGACATGGGTGTGTGCTAAGCCTCTGCTTCTTCCCCCAATAATTCGCTCCCCCTTTCCATCTAATGCAACTGTGAAATCACCAGAGCAAGACGCAATAAATCTCTGCCTATAATTCTTCTATGCACACAGAGTCATGTTTTCACATTAGTGCCAAAACGAAATTTCTTTACCAATTTGAAAGCACACTTACTGCTCTTTTTTTTTCGGGCCAAGTGAAAATCTCTTTTTACAATTTGAAATCACTTTTACAGACTGACACATTATGAAACCACTATTTTTGATTTATTTAATTGGACGTGTCCAAGCTGTTTTTTTTTCAGACCAACACCATGTGCATTCTCTGTGACTGCCTACACTCCAGCAAGGGCAACCAGCCTTAGTGATGCTGAATGTATTTGCATTACAGACTTAAACCTGAAAACCCCACTGGCTTGTAAATACTGTGCATGACTATACACGGCAAGGACATGGGTGTGTGCTAAGCCTCTGCTTCTTCCCCCAATAATTCGCTCCCCCTTTCCATCTAATGCAACTGTGAAATCACCAGAGCAAGACGCAATAAATCTCTGCCTATAATTCTTCTATGCACACAGAGTCATGTTTTCACATTAGTCCCACAACGAAATTTCTTTGCCAATTTGAAAGCACACTTACTGCTCTTTTTTTTTTCGGGCCAAGTGAAAATCTCTTTTTACAATTTGAAATCACTTTTACAGACTGACACATTATGAAACCACTATTTTTGATTTATTTAATTGCACGTGTCCAAGCTGTTTTTTTTTCAGACCACCACCATGTGCATTCTCTGTGACTGCCTACACTCCACCAAGGGCAACCAGCCTTAGTGATGCTGAATGTATTTGCATTACAGACTTAAACCTGAAAACCCCACTGGCTTGTAAATACTGTGCATGACTATACACGGCAAGGACATGGGTGTGTGCTAAGCCTCTGCTTCTTCCCCCAAAAATTCGCTCCCCCTTTCCATCTAATGCAACTGTGAAATCACCAGAGCAAGACGCAATAAATCTCTGCCTATAATTCTTCTATGCACACAGAGTCATGTTTTCACATTAGTGCCAAAACGAAATTTCTTTGCCATTTTTAAAGCACACTTACTGCTCTTTTTTTTTTCGGGGCAAGTGAAAATCACTTTTTACAATTGGAAATCACTTTTACAGACTGACACATTATGAAACCACTATTTTTGATTTATTTAATTGGACGTGTCCAAGCTGTTTTTTTTTCAGACCAACACCATGTGCATTCTCTGTGACTGCCTACACTCCAGCAAGGGCAACCAGCCTTAGTGATGCTGAATGTATTTGCATTACAGACTTAAACCTGAAAACCCCACTGGCTTCTAAATACTGTGCATGACTATACACGGCAAGCACATGGGTGTGTGCTAAGACTCTGCTTCTTCCCCCAAAAATTCGCTCCCCCTTTCCATCTAATGCAACTGTGAAATCACCAGAGCAAGACGCAATAAATCTCTGCCTATAATTCTTCTATGCACACAGAGTCATGTTTTCACATTAGTGCCAAAACGAAATTTCTTTGCCAATTTGAAAGCACACTTACTGCTCTTTTTTTTTCGGGCCAAGTGAAAATCTCTTTTTACAATTTGAAATCACTTTTACAGACTGACACATTATGAAACCACTATTTTTGATTTATTTAATTGCACGTGTCCAAGCTGTTTTTTTTTCAGACCACCACCATGTGCATTCTCTGTGACTGCCTACACTCCACCAAGGGCAACCAGCCTTAGTGATGCTGAATGTATTTGCATTACAGACTGAAACCTGAAAACCCCACTCGCTTGTAAATACTGTGCATGACTATACACGGCAAGGACATGGGTGTGTGCTAAGCCTCTGCTTCTTCCCCCAAAAATTCGCTCCCCCTTTCCATCTAATGCAACTGTGAAATCACCAGAGCAAGACGCAATAAATCTCTGCCTATAATTCTTCTATGCACACAGAGTCATGTTTTCACATTAGTGCCAAAACGAAATTTCTTTGCCAATTTGAAAGCACACTTACTGCTCTTTTTTTTTTTCGGGGCAAGTGTAAATCACTTTTACACACTGACACATTATGAAACCACCATGTGTAACTACAACAAAAACAATTCCCATTTCTATTATTCATTTCTTAAGTTACCACATACATCCCCTCTCAAACTGTAAACTCACCTTTAAAATTAGTTAGTTGTGAAAGAAATGTGACACTCAAACAGCAGATTATCAGAGCCAGGATCTCTGTTCTGTTCACCTCTCTCCTCTCAGCAGAACCAGATAATGGCAAACTTTCCCTCTATTTTTCCACACATATACATGTAAGTTTCAAATCTCAGTGCTTCCCCCTTTTTTTCACATGTATTCACACATTTCTATTGGTTGAAAACCAACCCTTTTCCAAAAGTACCCTGCCCCCAACTTGACTTCTGCCTAGTACCCTTCCCCCAACTTGACTTCTGCCTGCTACCATAGCAACAGCTCATGGAACACTGCTGTGTGCAGTTAGGTCAGAAGTTCGACACACAATGTTTCAATACCACAGAGCAAGAGTGCTTGACTTTTCAAACCTTACAGCAAATCCATAGTACTGTTCTTTGGTTACACATTTTTTTGTACCAATACAAAACATGCTTCTATTAATTTTCACATACAGCCTAGTTTTTATTCTAGAATGGTATGAAACAGCCAATCAGTTCTTTTTGTTTTAAAAAAATATGTATGCCTCCATTTCCAAACTGTCTTTCTTTTCTTATTGCCATTCTACTGAAAGACACCTCCTGAGTGCATCCAGTTCTCCTTTGAAGATGTTCACAGTGTGGATTGTAGGGCACAGCTATGTCTTCTGGAGTGAAAAGTTTGCAGAGAAAACAGATATGGTGAGAGACCTTGCTTTGCCAAATGTAGACATTAAATGGATTGGTCAGAGAGGGTTAAAGTGGCACCAATTGATGCCATTGGTGAAATCCTTCATTCAAATCCAACACCCTGACCTCATAATAGTGCACTGTGGTGGCAATGACCTAGGCACTTTGACTGGGGTAGGTCTGGAAATGCTTATGAAGGACACCTTTGCACAACTGTTTACACTTTTCCCTAAAACTGCCTTTGTGTTTTCCAACATATGCCAAAGGCAAAAATGGAACTGGTCCAATCATTTCTGTCCACAGATTGACAAAGCAAGAAAGCACGTCAACAAATCTGTTTCTGCTTTCCTCCGTGACTATGGTATGGGTGCCATTTACCACAACAACTTGCGTTATGACATGCAAGACATTTATAGAGGAGATGGTGTGCACTTCAATGATGAAGGGAACAGAGTCTTCCTCTTGAACCTTAGACTCTGCATCGGTACTTACTTGTAGGTACCACTAAAAAAATGACTTCATAAACACAACAGCTCTTTTTAGAGCTCCCTAATTTCTAAACTCTTAAATCTGCTTTTCATTTATCTATTTTTTTTTTTTTTTACCGTACGCTTACCGTAAGCTTACCGTACGCGTACCCCGTGATTTTTTTTTAAATCAATAAATGTTTTTTTTGTACTTTTCTGTCCTTCTTTGACCCCCTTACAAATGTTAGGGGGTCTGTAACTCTCCTCATTGCCCCCTTTCCTTGTTTTCACTCTTTTATTTCAGAGTGAAATACACAAAATGGTGGCCGCCGCTTCCTGGTTTCGACCGATTCGAATGTTTACTAAGATCTAACAGCCAATCAGAATCGCGCTCGCGCACGCCGCCGTACGCTTACCGTAAGCGTACCGTAAGCGTACCGTAAGCGGGCTCAGATATATATATTGATTTAAAGGCTATTTTCTCAGAATCTACTGAACAGATTTACACCAAACCTACAAAAGGCACTTCCTTGACCTGAGGACTACCTCTCTGCCAAATTTCAAGTAATTCTGTTCAGCCGTTCGGGCTGTAGCTCGTTCTAAAGGTCCTATGGAAAAATGCATGGGAAAAACGCGTTTTGGGACCCCCCTTTTATCTCAGCCCCCGCTTGACGAATCCCCCCGAGACTTTCAGGGTAGGAGCGGAGCGTAGCGCCCCACCTATTTTGAGAAATGCGCGAGGATTCGTCGACCGGCGCCAAAGTTATTCAAAATAGAATGTTGAGGTTTTCCTATGGAAACGTGGTCCTAACTATAACTACCTACTGGCGACCGCCAGTAGGTAATATATATATATATATATATATATATATATATATATAACGCCCCTGAAACCTATGTTGGGGAAGAATTGAATGTACACCTGGGTAGATAAATATGCTGCAGACCATCTTGGTGATGCCATTAAGGTTATATGGATGCATTTGACAGCATGCACAGAATGAATATGAACAATGCTGAAACCTAGAATGTATAAGTGATTGTGGTTGTCAAGCCATTTCATGGCCAGTTAAAGTATTGGAAACCCTTGGAATTCTATAGCATCCGTGAAACTGTTGAACTATGAATTCTGAAAATTCGTAAAATTCTCAATTTGTTCTGTTTCCATTTTCATACATTTTATCCAAACCCTTCTTTTAGGGTTATCCCTTTTTCACTTCTCTACTAGTTGTCTTTCTCGCACCCTCTTTCCTTCTTTTCTCTCCCCCTTTGACTGTCTACCCTCTGTTCCTTTATCTCATAGATGGTACTATGATATTGACCTTTTTGAAATATGGAGCCACAGCCAATATATGGCGTTATGTCGGTTGCGTGTCACATAGTAATAGAACGACACATTCAGTACTCCCAGATATGGAAATCATCAATGTTATATGTATTTCATGATGAATAGTTGATTGTGACTCATCTAAATTGCACACAAATAGCAACACGCAATGAACTATTGTAAATACGATCATTTGGTTTGTAATGGCTCCTCGAGGGATAAGAGACATATATCTTATTGACATTCTTTTTGTGAATACATCACTCAAAGATGGCCGCCCCACGAGTAATGCGATAGCGTGGGACTATTGCCATCATCTGTTTCTGTTTTTTGTTTTTTTGACTCTGATCACGCTGTCGCGCGATACATGACGTAATGTGTATTTAATGTTGGCGCGCGGTTTTGCTAATGAGACACTGATGAAGATCTATTCGAAACGCGTCTGTCTCGCTATCTGATGTTTCTGCTGAAATAAAGAAAAACCGATACCTAACCCCTCCAGTGAGTGCTTAACTCTGTTTGAGAAATACGGGAGTTTTGGGAGCTGCATATATATATATATATATATATATATATATATATATATATATATATATATATTCACTGAAAAAACCATAGGTTTCACACACGTTATAGTTAGGAATTAGCATTTAAAAAACCTTGCTAATTCAATGAAAAAACCATAGGTTTCACACATGTTATAGTTAGCTGGAAATTTTACTGATAAAAAACCAATGAAATTCCCCCGTTATAGTTACTGTAGGCAACTATAACTCACGCGACCGCAATCCTCTGCTGATGCTAATACTGTATTTAGACACTTATTTGCCCATGTCTTCTTCCATTAAATTTTAGCTATACATATTTTACAAATTTTTTTTTTTCATAAAGACACATATGTCATCAGCAGAGGATTACGGTCGCGTGAGTTATAGTTGCCTACAGTAACTATAACGGGGGAATTTCATTAGTTTTTTATCAGTAAAATTTCCAGCTAACTATAACATGTGTGAAACCTATGGTTTTTTCATTGAATTAGCAAGGTTTTTTTAAATGCTAATTCCTAACTATAACGTGTGTGAAACCTATGGTTTTTTCAGTGAATTTGTACGTTTTTTTAAATGCTAAGTTACTTTACGCCATTCGTGGCGTGCACGCCCACTTAACGCAGTTCGTTCCGTGCGCGCACAGTGAGCACGCGGTGCGCTTCGCGCACCGCGCGCCCACTTTACGCAGTTAGTGCCATACACGCAAGGTGGGCACGCAGTGCGCTACGCGCACCGCGTGCCCACGTTACGCACAGTGCGCACATGGAGGACATATTATGCGCTTCCTTGTGATAGGTAATCTGTTAAATTTAATTTGTAAGTGATGACAATAATATGCCATGCACAGAGAGTGTTTTTTTTTTTTATTAAAATTTTTAGCGTAAGCGCACCGTACGCGTACGGTAAGCGTAATCGGCGAAATTTTCAAAAAATTAAAATTTACCGTTTTTGGCCTTGGGGGATCTTTGAGGACTCAACTAACATGGCTATGTGCATGGGCGCTGTCTAAACAGCCCCTTTATATGTTTTTTGCCTTTGTTTACAGCCCCCCCCTCAGAGTGCGAGAGAGAAAATGGCGGCCGCCGCTTCCTGGTTTCGACCGATTCGAATGTTTACTTAGATGTAACAGCCAATCAGAATCGCGCTCGCGCACGCCACCGTACGCGTACGGTAAGCGTACCGTAAGCGCACCGTAAGCTGGCTCAGATATATATATTGATTTAAAGGCTATTTTCTCAGAATCTACTGAACAGATTTACACCAAACCTACAAAAGGCACTTCCTTGACCTGAGGACTACCTCTCTGCCAAATTTCTAGTAATTCTGTTCAGCCGTTCGGGCTGTAGCCCTGTCTAAAGGTCCTATGGAAAAATGCATGGGAAAAACGCGTTTTGGGACCCCCCTTTTATCTCAGCCCCCGCTTGACGAATCACCCCGAGACTTTCAGGGTAGGAGCGGAGCGTAGCGCCCCACCTATTTTGAAAAATTCGCGAGGATTCATCGACCGGCGCCAAAGTTATTCAAAATAGAATGTTGCGGATTTCCTATGGAAACGTGGTCCTAACTATAACTACCTACTGGCGACCGCCAGTAGGTAATATATATATATATATATATATATATATATATATATATATATATATATATATATATATATATATATTCACTGAAAAAAACATAGGTTTCAGGGGCGTTATAGTTAGCTGGACTTTTCACTCGTACAAAACCATTGAAATTCCCCCGTTATAGTTAGTTCAGCTAACTATAACTCGCGCACCCGCAATGCACTGCTGATGACGTCACATATTACATCACTCATGACGTGGTCAGTGACATCACTCATGACATCACTGATGACATCTCAAATGACGTCACTGATGACATCATCCAGTGAATGTGTGTTTTTCTGAAAATTACATATGTTTTATATATGTATATCTCAAGGTCGATGGAAGAATACATGGGTATATAAGTGTCTAAATGGATGATTTGTTTTTGAAAACTTGATTGTATAACTGACTGATTAAGTGTATCTTAGTGAATACATGGCTTAGTGAGTAATGTTTAAATCTGTAAATATCTGTATCAGTCTCTCACTTTGTGTATAAGTGGCTGCATGGGTTGGTGAGTAGGTACATGAGTGTCTATATAGGTTATTAGTTTGTTTTTTGAGTATCAGTATGAGTGTCTGAGTGTCTGTATGGTTCGGTGGGGGGTATTACGTAGTGCATAGGTGCATGAATGAGTAACTCACTGTTTGTATGTGTTGAAGACAGCATGTGTACAGGACTGTATGGGTGGATGAGTGTGTGCATGGGTGTGTTAGTGAGTGATAGACTGTCTCAATAGTGTCTTTATGAGTAACTACATATGTTTTAAACTAGTATATGTGACTATTGGTGTATATAAGTGAGTATATGTGAGAGTGAGAGATTGAAAGAGTTCCGGTATGAATAAGTATGTGTTTCTATAAGTGATTGTTTAAAAGACTAAGTATGTGTAAGTTTCTGTAGAAGTAAGTGTGGTGGTGTATGTATAACTGTATACGCAAGTAAATGATTGTTTGATTCTTTATTAGCATGAGTGACTATGTGTGTGAGTAACTCTATGGATGAGTGGCGTTGTGTAACAGGATGTATAGGTGTGTGAGTACATATGATGAGTGAGTACATGTATGAGTGACTGTATAGGACTGTTGGTGAATGAGTGGATGTGTATGTGGATCTTAGAATTACTGAATAGGTTGTTGTAACTGGTATTGGTATGTCCATTGTTTTGAACATTGTAGTTTCTATTTTTGAATGTGTGTATCAAAGGTTATATTAGGGGAAGAGTAGTACTGCCACTCTATCACAAGGATGATGTCATCAGTGATGTCATAAGTGATGTCATTTGAGATGTCATCAGTGATGTCATGAGTGATGTCACTGACCATGTCATGAGTGATGTAATATGTGACATCATCAGCAGCGCATTGCGGGCGCGCGAGTTATAGTTAGCTGAACTAACTATAACGGGGGAATTTCAATGGTTTTGTACGAGTGAAAAGTCCAGCTAACTATAACGCCCCTGAAACCTATGGTTTTTTCAGTGAATTTCTAAGGTTTTTTAAATGCTAATTCCTAACTATAACATGCCTGAAACCTATGGTTTTTTCAGTGAATTTCAAAGGTTTTTTAAATGCTAATTTCTAACTATGCCTACAGAGATAGGACATGTGAAGAAAGAAGAAAAAACGCACAGAAAGAAAAAAAAGAAATGCAGAAAGAAGCAACAGAAGTCCTCAAAGACGAAGAAAAGTGCAGGAAGAAGGATAACGTGCAGAAAGAACAAACAGAAGAGCAGAAAGAAGCCTTGTTGCAAAATCATCCTGTACCCTCAACTTTTTCAGACGGATACTGGTGGTAACTGAGTCTGACTAACCAGTCCTAGAGCCAGTGCTATGTTAAAAGACACTCAGAATACAGTGAAAACACCTACATACACTAGGCATCACTATGCGTTGGGGTCGCCCTGTGATCAGCATGACCTCCTCTGTAAGACCCTAGTATATAATAGGGCAGGGGATTAAAACTACCTCTTAAAACGCGCCACAGGGCGTGTTTGCACACGTCACCTCAGGCCCCGTCCCCTCACTTCCCCACTGTGTAAACACGCCCTGTGGCCGTTTGAAGTTGGGAGATTAAGTCACCTTGAATCCTGAGGGTCCCTAGGGTCCAACTAGACCACTAGGTACCTCCAGTAAGCACCACAGAGCTGCGTTGCAGAGAGATGTAAAAAGGGGCACGGCCTCGACCACCTCTCTGCAACGCAGCAGAGTGGTGCTTACTGGAAGCACCTGGTGGGCTAGTTGGCCCCCAGGGTCCCTCAGGATTGAAGGGGAATTATTTCCCCAACTTAAAACGCGCCACAGGGCTTGTTTGCACATGTTAACTCAGGCCCCGTCTCCTCCCTTCACCACTGTGTAAACCCGCCCTGTGGCCGTTTTTAGTTAGGAGATTAAGTTCATTTGAATCCTGAGGGTCCCTAGGGTCCAACTAGCCCACTAGGTACCTCCAGTATGCGCCACAGAGCTGCGTTGCAGAGAGGTGTAAAAAATGGCACGGCCTGGACCACCTCTCTGCAACGCAGCTCAGTGGCGCTTACTGGAAGCACCTGGTGGGCTAGTTAGCCCCCAGGGGCCCTCAGGATTGAAGGTGAATTGTTTCCCCAACTTAAAACGCGCCACAGGGCGTGTTTGCACACGTCACCTCAGGCCCCGTCCCCTCCCTTCACCACTGTGTAAACGCGCCCTGTGGCCGTTCTAAGTTGAGAGATTAAGTCCCCTTGAATCCTAGGGGTCCCTAGGGTCAAACTAGCCCACTAGGTACCTCCAGTAAGCGCCACAGAGCTGCGTTGCATAGAGGTGTAAAAAGGGACGTGGCCTCAGAACACCTGTCTGCAACGCAGCTCCCTGGCGCACACTGGAGATACCTGCTGGGCTAGTTGGCCCTCAGGAACCCTCAGTATTGAAGGGGAATTAATTCCCCAACTTACAACTGGCCAGGGGGCGCGTTTGCAGAGTGCTGCAAGGAGGGGGCGTGGCCTCCAGCGCAATGCCGGTCTTTTATTTATTTTATTTTTTTAAGAAGGAGGGCTGTGTGGCACCCCTTCTTTTTCTAATTTACTGGCCCTGGGGACGCCATCCCCCAGGGCCTGCACCCTAATTTTTTTTGTTGAAGAAAATTAATTTGGCCCTCCCAAGGCCTTAATCGGCCCCGGGGACCCCAACCCCCGGGTCATGGCCTTTTTTTAATTTAAATTCTTTAGGAGGGGGCTGCGTTGCCCCCCTCCTCAGGCCACTTATGGCTCCGGGGACCCCATCCCCCAGGGCCGGCCTTTGTTTTTTATTATTTTAAAAATGTATATATTTATAGAAACACCTAGGACATGCTGGACAAACCGTATGTACCTATCACCATGACGATTTGCGTGATATTCATTAAAAGGCGACTATGCATAGAATGAATCCACATGGAATATATTTACACCTCTAGTGAAGCTCTGACGTGTCTGACGCCCTACCGTGCCTAATCCCGGCACCCCCGCCGGTCGGTACTCTCCAAGTAGACACCCTTGTAGTTTATTTATACAAACATGGGTAGCTATTGACGGGCACATTTAATATACACGCACACCAAGCCATTTAAAGGGGATTCGACAAAAATTCGACCAAACTATGCAAGAAACCCCCCTCACGGTTAATAAAAAACACATCCACCGCCGGATGTGTAATACTTTTTATTTTACTCTCTGGAAAGGAGACAATCCTCACTTGAGAGTCACAGCGTGCTCCTGGCTGAGCCCAATGCTGTGTTACACCCACCAGTGCCTGCCAATTGCCTCACACCTCTGTGTTGTATTCCACCAGCTAGTGCGTATGCTATGACACTCTCTAGCCCATGTGCACTGTAACACCACCCCGTGAATATGTCATGCCACACTTGCCTTCGCACGGGTTATATTGCCCCATCTAACGTGCCTTCCTCGATGTGTATGTTATAACGCACAGCGCTATGCCATACATATTACAATCTGGGATCCATATCTTTGTCACAGTGCATATGCAACATTACACTCCCCAGCACATATTTTATATTACAACTTTAGAGACTAGTTATGTTACACAACACTGCCCTGTGCATATTACAATCCAAGGCGCATATCGCATAGCACGCGCTAGTGCCTGTGCTATCTTGCGCTCTCCAATGAATCTGTCATTGCGCACAATGTATTGCATATTATATTTCACACCCCGGTTCATCTTATATCACACTTTTTGGTGCATAGTTTATACCATATACTACATCTAGTTTTCATTTTCAATCGTGCTCTCAGGACTATGTTCTATATAACACTGCGTCCACCTACCCTTTTCACGGGCATTACATTTTGCGATGGGGGTGGAGGGTCAGGGGGTGTTTCTGCCAAGTGAGCCCGGAGTCACAGTCACAAACATCCTCTTCTTCCTGAATAAAAGTGAGATTATACCGCATACTTGTTCATATTTTAAGTAGTTCGCACAGACACACATTTTAAAAACAATAAAGTTCCTAATACCCACCTTCTCTGAACAGTTAGCTTGCTGCCCCATCCACCTCCTCCCTATCCTCTGTTGTCTGAATCCATGGACTAGCCTCCTCCCTCCTGCCATGCATGGTCTGATGTGCTGCCACTGCCCTCCATTTTGCATGATGTACCAGTCCACTCCTCCTGCCCTCCATTGCCCAATTCTATGGCCCATCATTGGGCTCCTGCTTAGCCTCTGTGCTTAGCTTGCTGCCCCTATTCTCCTTCCCGCTGCCCTCCGATGTCTTTGTGCATGCCCCTGCTCCATCCTTTTTGCCCACTATGTTCCATGGACCTGCCACTCCTTTCTACTCTGAGTGTTCTGTTGAGCTGCCACTCCCCTCCCACCTGCCTAGCATTGTCAGATGACTGTAACCTGTCCCTGCCACCTCCACCCTGCCTGTCCACATGCCTTGCCCCTATCCCCTTCCTCCTGTCCTCCATGGTCCATTTTACTGCCACACCCTTCTGCCCTCCCTGATCTGTTGTGCTGCAACTGCTCCTCCTGCCTGCCCCGCGCGGTCTGTTGTAAGGCCCCTTCCCCTGAACTCTCTTGTCTGTGCCCAGGTCCTGACCCTCCCATCTATCCTCCATGGTCCTTTGTGCATGCCCCTGCACCCTCCTTCTTTCCCATCATAGCCATTGTGCTGCCACTAACCCTCCCGCTTGCCATGCATGGTCTTCTGTGCTGCCATGGCCCCTCCTACCTTCCCTCCATGGTCTGTGTGTATGCCACCATAGTCTCATTGTTGCTCTCCATGGTGTGTCTTGTTTCTAGTGCCCATCCTGCCTGACCTCCATGGTCATCTTGCTGCTCCAGCCCTGCCCCCTTGCCCCCAGCCCTCTGTTTCCATGTGCAGACCCCCTATTCCCTCCCTCCTGACTTGTCTGTTCCATTGTAATGCCCCTGATCCGTCCCTCCTGCCCTTTATGGTCTGTTATGCTGCAGCTTTCTCTCCTGTCTGTCCATTATGGTCAGCTAGCTACCATTGCCTCTTTCCCATCTGTTGTCTGTTGTCCATGTGCATGGTCCTGTCCCCTCCCTATTGCTTTCTATGGATTGTTGTGCTGCACTCCCGTCCCGCATGCGCTGTGTGGTGTATTGTGCTGCTGCAAACCCTGATGCCTGCCTTGTAGGGTCAGTTTGGTGCACCTCTCCATGTCCCTCCTGTCCTCTGTTATCCGAGTCCATGTCCCTACCCCAATTCCTCCTGCCTACGATGATTCAATGTATCATACTTGCGAACATTTTGAACTTGGTAAGAGGGAGATTTTGAAAAAAAACTGGGGTATTGATTTTCCCCTTTGAGTTACATTGAAAAAGAGGAGATTGTAGAGAGGAGACAGATCAAATAAAGCCCATTTGAGCTTAAAAACATTGGACGTTTCCTGGCTGAAACGGGTCTCTTGGCATGTATGGTTGTACTACCACTGCCTCTTCCTTCTGCCCACAATGGTCTATTATATTGCCACAGCCTCTCTTGCCAGTCCTGTATTGTTGGTTTGTTGCCCCTGCCCCCCTTTCCACTGCCCTCCATAGTCTGTTGTGCTGCCACTGCCCTTCCTGCCTGCCCAGTGTGGTCAAATTGTTGCCTCTGCGCTCTCCTGCCTGCCTTCAATTTTCAGAGTCCGTGCCCCTGGCCTCTGCCTCTCAAAGGTATCCCAATGAACAACTAGATTGCTAACATTCTATATTTATTACAAAAGTGTGGAACGCCTGACGTCATCTTGATGTAATCAAAACTGTAATACCTAGAGTATTTCCTTTAGAAATTACATATATGAGAGGGTCTTATTTGCATCAAAATTATGGTCAGTGCTCTAAAAAACTAAAATGAGGACATATTTTCTGAGTTTTCAAATAGCGACAAAGAACTTTTAAATTATTTGTAATCTTTATGTTTTTTTATCCAGTTGTCCACTTGATTAAATGTTGCACCTTGGCGAGAGGATGTGGTGTTACTTCCAGAGCTGCAGACTTTGCAACTGGGGAACCAGGTTGGAGTTTCTGCTTCAGCTCAACATTCTGTGATTGTGGTCAAATCACTTAATCTCCCCATGTCTACAACCAAAATGAATTTGATCGTGTGGGATGTAACCAATGCTCATGTAAAGCATTCCAATACCTGACAAGTCTGCACTATATAAAACTGCAAATACACAAAAAAAAGTGTTTTGCACACTTCTGTCATTGGGCTACATGTGGGCTACATCTGGGTGATATGTGTGCTGCATTTAGGCTCTTTTGTGTCTGGTGGCCATCTTGGGAGATTTATTTGTTATGGAGTTTCCTAATTTCTTCATTTACTGCAGTCTCCTCAGTAAGAAATGCTTTCAGTTTTTTACTTTGATTCCATCAAGAAGGTATTCAGATATGTCACACATTTGCCATCAATTCTGAATGTTAGCACTCTAGTTGCTCATTAGATCACTGTAGTAAAGCTACTGCTCACCACGGAAGTCTGCTGCTGGTATTAAAAGTGCATGTTTCAGTCTGCATATCAGAATTTTTTAATGAAATAGAAGAGGATTTGAGAAGTCACTCAAAATGTGCCCTAATTTTTCTTCTTCAGCACTAATCATAATTTCTATGGCAAAATTAACCCCCTCATTGTGTTCCTTTTTAAATTAAATGTTTTAAGTGTTACCAGTTTATTCCAATCAAGATGGCTTCAGGTGTGCCATACTTTTGTCATAAGTAAGACAGTAAGCGCTCTAGTTGTTCTTAAGAACACTCTGGGACATTCTGTCATTAGGCTATACTTGGGCTACATCTGGGTGATATTTGGGCTACATTTGGGCTCTTTTGTCTCTGGTGGCCATCTTGGGAGATTTATTTGTTATGAAGTTTCCTAATTTCCTCATTTACTGCAGTCTCCTCAGTGGGAATACTTTCAGTTTTTTATTTTGGTTCCATCAAGAAGGCATTCAGATGTGTCACACATTTGCCATAAATTCTGAATGTTAGCACTCTAGTTGCTCATTAGATCACTGTAGTAAAGCTACTGCTCACCAGGGAAGTCTGCTGCTGGTATTCAAAGTGCATGTTTTAGTATGCATGTCAGAATTTTTTTATGACATAGAAGAGGATTTGAGAAGTAAAAATGTCCCCTAAGTTTTCTTTCTGCAGCACTAATCATAATTTCTATGGCAAAATGAATCCCCTCATTGTGCTCCTTTGTAAATTAAATGTTTTAAGTGTTACCACTTTATTCCATTCAAGATGGCTTCAGGTGTGCCATACTTTTGTCATAAGTAAGACTGTTAGCGCTCTAGTTGTTCGTTAGAACACTCTGGGACATTCTGTCATTGGGCTATACTTGGGCTACATCTGGGTGATATTTGGGCTACATTGGGGCTCTTTTGTCTCTGGTGGCCATTTTGGGAGACTTATTTGTTATGATGTTTCCTAATTTCCTAATTTACTACAGTCTCCTCAGTAGGAAATACTTTCAGTTTTTTACTTTGATTCCATCAAGAAGGCATTCAGATGTGTCACAAATTTGCCATAAATTCAGAATGTTAGCACTCTAGTTTTTTATTAGATCACTGTAGTAAAGCTACTGCTCACCAGGGAAGTCTGCTGCTGGTATTGAAAGTGCATGTTTCAGTCTGCATGTCAGAATTTTTTAATGAAATAGAAGACGATTTGAGAAGTCACTCAAAATGTGCCCTAATTTTTCTTTCTGCAGCACTAATCATACTTTCTATGGCAAAATGAACCCCCTCATTTTGTTCCTTTTTAAATTAAATGTTTTAAGAATTACCACTTTATTCCAACCAAGATGGCTTCAGGTGTGCCATACGTTTGTCATAAGTAGGACTGTTAGCGCTCTAGTTGTTCTTTAGAACACTCTGGGAAGCTGCAGTAGAACACAAAGGAATCAACTGACAGTCTCTGCCCTTGTTGGATGTACATGTTTTACTGAGAATGTCAGACTTCATTCTCACATGACTGAGAAAGATAATGTGAATTTACAGAAAATATGCTCTCAGTTAGCTTATAGATCACCTTCCAAACCTCTGTGGGAAAAGCATGAGAAAATAGTTTTCTCTCAAACATGATTCATGATATCACAGCAGAAGGCTTTTTCACATGGTAAAATCACCTTAGAACACACCACAATTCCTAAAATGAGTATGGTACCATCAACAAATGATTTATAATGTAACTAAAGTCTTAAAACCTTCTATTAACTGCAATGGTTTTTAATGAGGTGCTATCATGTATATTGGTCCCAAGATGGCTGCCAACACTTCTTGGATGAAGTGCTGACAGCCAATGAGATCTCACGATGAGATGTGTGGTTAGGCTCCGCCCAGATATATATGTGATTTTACTTTTTATTCTCTCAGGAACTACTGAACGAATTTACACCATTTAAGCAAAAGGCACATGCCTGACCTGAGGACTACCTCTTTGCCAAATTTCAAGTAATTCTGTTCCGCCATTCGGGCTGTACCTTCGACTAAAGGTCCTATGGGAAAATGCATGGGGAAAACGCGTTTTGGGACCCCCCTTTTTTCTCAGCCCCCGCTTGACGAATCACCCCGAGACTTTCAGGGTAGGAGCTGAGCCGAGCGCCCCATTAGTTTTGAAAATTTCACGAAGATAAGTCAACCGGCGCCAAAGTTATTCAAAATAGAATTTTCAGATTTCCTATGGGAACTCGGTCCCAACTATAACTATCTACTGGCGACCGCCAGTAGATAATATATATATATATATATATATATATATATATATATATATATATTCACTTAAAAAACCATAGGTTTCACACAGGTTATAGTTAGGTGGACATTTCACTCGTAAAAAACCAAAGAAATTACCCCGTTATAGTTAGTTCAGATAACTATAACTCGCGCGCCCACAATCCACTGCTCATGACGTCACATATTACATCACTCATGACATGGTCAGTGGCATCACTTATGACATCACTGATGACATCATCCTTGTGATAGAGTGGCGGTCGCGCGAGTTATAGTTATCTGAACTAACTATAACGGGGGAATTTCATTGGTTTTTTACGAGTGAAATGTCCACCTAACTATAACCTGTGTGAAACCTATGGTTTTTTAAGTGAATTTGCAAGGTTTTTTAAATGCTAATTCCTAACTATAACGTGTGTAAAACCTATGGTTTTTTAAGTGAATTTGTACGCTTTTTTAAATGCTAAGTTATGTATTTATTAATATATTTTTTTTTAAGGTTTTTCACTGTGCGTGCACCGTGCGTGCGCTTTGGGCTCCCGGTGCGCTTCGCACACCGTGCACTCGCGTTGGGTGCACGGTGTGCTGCACGCCCCGTGCACCGTGCGCGCACCCCGCGATTTTTATAAAAAAAAAAAAAATGTTTATTTCACCCATGGGGGTCCTTCTGTGACCCCCTGACAAAGGCTAGGGGGTCAGGAACTCTCTTCCCTGCCCCCTTTTCACGTTTTCCACCTTTTTTCCCCCTTTCCTTTTCAGTGCGAGAGACAAAATGGTGGCCGACACTTCCTGATTTCGACCGATTCGAATGTTTACCGACATCTAACAACCAATCCGAATTTCGCTCCCGCACGTTAGGGTGCGCGCACGGTGCGCTTATGGTGCGCGCACGGTTCGCGCGTATAGATATTTATATGCTTTTAAATGCTATTTTCTCAGGAACTACTGAACAGATTGACACCAGACCTTTAAAAGGCACTTCCCTGACCTGAGGACTACCTCTCTGCCAAATTTCAAGTAATTCTGTTCAGCCGTCCTATGGAAAAATGCATGGGGAAAACGCGTTTTGGGACCCCCCTTTTTTCTCGGCCCCCGCTTGACGAATCACCCCGAAACTTTCAGGGTAGGAGCTGAGCGGAGCGCCCCATTTGTTTTGAAAATTTCGCCAGGTCTCGTCAACCGGCGCCAAAGTTATTCAAAATAGAATTTTGAGATTTCCTATGGAAACACAGTCCTAACTATAACTATCTACTGGCGACCGCCAGTAGATAATATATATATATATATAGATATATATACATATATATATATATATATATATATATATATATATATATATATATATATATATATATATATATATATCTACTGGCGGTCGCCAGTAGATAGTTATAGTTAGGACCGTGTTTCCATAGGAAATCCGCAACATTCTATTTGGAATAACTTTGGCGCCGATTGACGAATCCTCGCGAAATTTTCAAAATAGGTGGGGCGCTCCGCTCCGCTCCTACCCTGAAAGTCTCGGGGGGATTCGTCAAGTGGGGGCTGAGAAAAAAGGGGGGTCCCAAAAAGCGTTTTCCCCATGCAATTTTCCATAGGGACCTTTAGTCCAAGGTACAGCCCGAACGGCTGAACAGAATTACTTGAAATGTGGCAGAGAGGTAGTCCTCAGGTCAGGGAAGTGCCTTTTGCAGGTCTGGTGTCAATCTGTTCAGTAGTTCCTGAGAAAATCAAAAGTAAAATCATATATATATGTGGGTGGAGCCTAACCACACATCTCATCCTGAGATCTGATTGGCTGTCAGCACTTCATCCAAGAAGTGTTGGCAGCCATCTTGGGACCAATATACATGATAGCACCTCATTAAAAAGCATTGCAGTTAATAGAAGGTTTTAAGACTTTAGTTACATTATAAATCATTTGTTGATGGTACCATACTCATTTTAGGAATTGTGGTATGTTCTAAGGTGATTTCACCATGTGAAAAAGCCTTCTGCTGGGATATCATGATTTAGAGAAAACTATTTTCTCATGCTTTTCCCACAGAGTTTTGGAAGGTGATCTATAAGCTAAACTGAAAGCTTATTTTCTGTAAATTCACATTATCTTTCTCAGTCATGTGAGAATGAAGTCTGACATTCTCAGTAAAACATGTACATCCAACAGTTGATTCCTTTGTGTTCTACTGCAGCTTCCCAGAGTGTTCCAAAGAACAACTAGAGCGCTAACAGTCCTACTTATGATAAACATATGGCACACCTGAAGCCATCTTGCTTGGATTAGAGTGGTAACTCTTAAAACATTTAATTTAAAAAGGAATAAAATGAGGGGGTTCATTTTTCCATAAAAAGTATGATTAGTGCTGCAGAAAGAAAAATTAGGGCACATTTTGAGTGACTTCTCAAATCCTCTTCTATTTCATTAAAAAATTCTGACATGCAGACTGAAACATGCACTTTCAATACCAGCAGCAGTTTTCCCTGGTGAGCAGTAGCTTTACTACAGTGATCTAATGAGCAAAAAGAGTGCTAAAATTCTGAATTGATGGCAAATATGTGACACATCTGAATGCCTTTTTGATGGAATCAAAGTAAAAAACTGAAAGTATTTCCTACTGAGGAGACTGCAGTAAATGAGGAAATTAGGAAACTTCATAACAAATAAGTCTCCCAAGATGGCCACCAGAGACAAAAGAGCCCAAATGTAGCCCAAATATCACCCAGATGTAGCCCAAGTATAGCCCAATGACAGAATGTCCCAGAGTGTTCTTAAAAACAACTAGAGCGCTTACTGTCTTCATTATGACAAAAGTATGGCACACCTGAAGCCATCTTGATTGGAATAAACTGGTAACACATAAAACATTTAATTTAAAAAGGAACACAACGAGGGGGTTCATTTTGCCATAGAAATTATGATTAATGCTGAAGAAAGAAAATGAGGGCACATTTTGAGTGACTTCTCAAATCCTCTTCTATTTCATTAAAAAATTCTGACATGCAGACTGAAACATGCACTTTTAATACCAGGAGCAGACTTCCATGGTGAACAGTAGTTTTACTACAGTGATCTAATGAGCAACTAGAGTGCTAACATTCAGAATTTATGGAAAATGTGTGACATATCTGAATACCTTCATGATGGAATCAAAGTAAAAAACTGAAAGCATTTCCTACTGAGGAGACTGCAGTACATGAGGAAATTAGGAAACTTCATAACAAATAAATCTCCCAAGATGGCCACCGGAGACAAAAGAGCCCAAATGTAGCCCAAAATCACCCAGATGTAGCCCAAATATAGCCCAATGACTGAAGTGTGCAAAACACTTATTATTTTGTGTTTTTGCAGTGTTATATAGTGCAGACTTGTCAGGTATTGGAGTGCTTTACATGAGCATTGGTTACATCACACAAGAACAAATTCATTTTGGTTGTAGACATGGGGAGACTAAGTGATTTGACCAGAATCACAGAATGTCGAGCTGAAGCAGAAACTCCAACCTGGTTCCCCAGTGGCAAAGTCTGCAGTTCTGGAAGTAACACCACATCCTCTCCCCTAAGTGCAACATTTAATCAAGTGGTCAACTGGATAAAAAAACATAAAGATAACAAAGAATTTAAAAGTGCTTTGTCGCTATTTGAAAACTCAGAAAATATGTCCTTATTTTAGTCTTTTAGAGCACTAACCATAATTTTGATGCCAATAAGACCCTCTCATATATGTAATTTCTAAAGGAAATGCTCTAGGTATTACAGTTTTGATTACATCAAGATGACGTCAGGCGTTCCACACTTTTGTAATAAATATAGAATGTTAGCAATCTAGTTGTTCATTAGGATACTGTTGAGAGGCAGAGGCCAGGGGCACGGACTCTAAAAATTGAAGGCAGGTAGAAGGGTGCAAAGGCAACAATTTAACCACACTGAGCAGGCAGGAAGGGCCGTGGCAGCACAACAGACTATGGAGGGCAGTGGAAAGGGGGGCAGGGGCAACAAACCAACAATACAGGACTTGCAAGAGAGGCTGTGCAATGTAATTGACCATTGTGGGCAGAAGGAAGAGGCAATGGTAGTACAACCATACATGCCAACAGACCCGATTCAGCCAGGAAACGTCCAATGTTTTTAAGCTCAAATGGGCTTTTTGATCTGTCTCCTGTCTACAATCTCCTCTTTTTCAATGTAACTCAAAGGGGAAAATCAATACCCCAGTTTTTTTTCAAAATCTCCCTCTTACCAAGTTCAAAATGTTCGCAAGTATGGTACATTGGATCATGGAAGGAAATGGGGTAGGGACATGGACTTGGATAACAGAGGACAGGAGGGACATGGAGAGGTGCACCAAACTGACCCTGCAGGGCAGGCATCAGGGTTTGCAGCAGCACAATACACCACACAGGGCATGTGGGACGGGAGTGCAGCACAACAATCCATAGAAAGCAAGAGGGAGGGGACAGGACCATGCACATGGACAACAGAGAACAGAGGGGCAAGAGGCAATGGTAGCTAGCTGACCATAATGGACAGACAGGAGAGAAAGCTGCAGCGTAACAGACCATAAAGTGCAGGAGGGACGGATCAGGGGCATTACAATGGAACAGACAAGCCAAGAGGGAGGGAGTAGGGGTCTGCACATGTAAACAGAGGGCTGGGGGCAAGGGGGCAGGGCAGGAGCAGCAAGATAGCCATGGAGGTCAGGCAGGATGGGCACTAGTAGCAAGACACACCATGAAGAGCAACACTGAGACTGTGATGGCATACACACAGACCATGGAGGGAAGGTGGGAGGGGGTCAGGGGCAGCTAACTGACCACACAGGGAAGGTGGGAGGGGCCATGGCAGCACAGAAGAACATGCATGGCAAGTGGGAGGGTTAGTGGCAGCACAATGGCTATGATGGGCAAGAAGGAGGGTGCAAGGGCATGCACAAAGGACGATGGAGGATAGAAGGGAGGGTCAGGACCTGTGCACAGACAAGAAAGTTCAGGGGAAGGGGCCTCACAACAGACCGCAAGGGGCAGGCAGGAGGAGCAGTTGCAGCACAACAGACCAGGGAGGGCAGAATGGTGTGGCAGTACAATGGACCATGTAGGACAGGAGGAAGAGGATAGGGGCATGGCATGTGGACAGGCAGGGTGGAGGTGGCAGGGACAGGTTACAGTCATCTGACAATGCTAGGCAGGTGGGAGGGGAGTGGCAGCTCAACAGAACACTCAGAGTAGATAGGAGTGGCAGGTCCATGGAACATGGTGGGCAAAAAGGATGGAGCAGGGGCATGCACAAAGACATCGGAGGGCAGGGGGAAGGAGAATAGGTGCAGCAAGCTAAGCACAGAGTTTAAGCAGGAGGTCAATGATGGGGCATAGAATTGGGCAATGGAGGGCAGGAGGAGTGGACTGGTACATCATACTAAATTGAGGGCAGTGGCAGCACATCAGACCATGCATGGCAGGAGGGAAGAGGCTAGTCCATGGATTCACACAACAGAGGATAGGGAGGAGGGGGATGGGGCAGCAAGCTAACTGTTCAGAGAAGGCGGATATTAGGAACTTTATTGTTTTTAAAACGTGTGTCTGTGCGAACTACTTAAAATATGAACAAGTATGCAGCATAATCTCACTTTTATTCAGGAAGAAGAGGACGTTTGTGACTGTGACTCCGGGCTCACCTGGCAGAAACACCCCCTGACCCTCCACCCCCTATCGCAAAATGTAATGCCCGTGAAAAGGGTAGGTGAACACAGTGTTATATAGAACATAGTCCTGAGAGCACGATTGAAAATGAAAACTAGATATAGTGTATGGTATAAACTATGCACCAAAAGGTGTGATATAAGATGAACCGGGCGTGAAATATAATATGCAATACATTGTGCGCAATTACAGATTCATTGGAGAGCACGAGATAGCACAGGCACTAGCGCGTGCTATGCGTTATGCGCCTTGGAGTGTAATATGCACAGGGCAGTGTTGTGTAACCTAACTAGTCTCTAAAGTTGTAATATAAAATATGTGCTGGGGAGTGTAACGTTGCATATGCACTGTGACAAAGATATGGATCCCAGATTGTAATATGTATGGCATAGCACTGTGCGTTATAACATAGGCATCGAGGAAGGCACGTTAGATGGGGCAATATAACCCGTGCGAAGACAAGTGTGGCATGACATATTCACGGAGTGGTGTTACAGTGCACATGGTCTAGAGAGTGTCATAGCATATGCACTAGCTAGTGGAATACAACACAGAGGTGTTTGGCACTCAGCAGGCAATGGTGGGTGTAACACAGCATTGGGCTCTGCCAGGAGTGCGCTGTGACTCTCAAGTGATGTTCGTCCCCTTTCCAGAGAGTAAAATAAAAAGTATTACACATCCGGCAGTGGATGTGTGTTTTATTAACCGTGAGGGGGGTTTCTTGCATAGTTTTGGTCGAATTTTTGTCGAATCCCCTTTGAATGGCTTGGTGTGCATGTGTATTAAATGTGCCCGTCAATAGCTACCCATGTTTGTATAAATAAACGACAAGGGTGTCTACCGGGATTAGGCACGGTAGGGCATCAGACATGTCAGAGCTTCACTAGTGGTGTAAATACATTCCACATGGATTCATTGTATGTAATGAATATCACGCAAATCGTCATGGTGATAGGTACGTACGGTTTGTCCAGCATGTCCTAGGTGTGTCTATAAATATATATTTTTTTAAAATAATAAAAAACAGTGGCCGGCCCTGGGGATTGGGGTCAAAAAAATATAATTAGGAGACAGGCCCTGGGGGATGGGGTCATCAGGGCCAATACATTATAATAAGAAGGGGAACCACACAGCCCCCCTTCTTAAAAAATTAAAATAAATAAAAGACTGGCATCGTGCCAGAGGCCACGCCCCCTCCTTGCAGCACTCTGCAAACGTGCCCCCTGGCGAATTGTAAGTTGGGGAATTAATTCCTCTTCAATATGAAGGTCCCTGAGGGCCAACTAGCCCAACAGGCATCTCCAGTATGCGCCAGGGAGCTGCGCTGCAGACAGGTGTTCTGAGGCCAAGCCCCTTTTTACACCTCTCTGCAACGCTGCTCTGTGGCGCTTACTGGAGGTACCTAGTGGTCTAGTTTGACCCTAGGGACCCTTGGGATTCAAGGGGACTTAATCTCTCAACTTAGAACAGCCACAGGGCGCGTTTCCACAGTGGTGAAGGGAGGGGACGGGGCCTGAGGTGACGTGTGCAAACACGCACTATGGCACGTTTTAAATTGGGGATATAATTTCCCTTCAATACTGAGGGCCCCTGGGGGCTAACTAGCCCACCAAGTGCTTCCAGTAAGCGCCACTGAGCTGCACTGCAGAGAGGTGGTCCAGGCCGTGCCACTTTTTACACCTCTCTGCAACGCAGCTCTGTGGCACTTACTGGAGGTACCTAGTGGGCTAGTTGGACCCTAGGGATCCTCAGGATTCAAATGAACTTAATCTCCCAACTAAAATCGGACACAGGGCGTGTTTACGCAGTGGTGAAGGGAGGGGACGGGGCCTGAGTTACCGTGTGCAAAAACGCCCTGTGGCCTGTTTTAAGAGGTAGTTTTAATCCCCCTGCCCTATTATATACTAGGGGCTTACAGAGGAGGTCATGCTAATCACAGGGGGACCCCAACGCATAATGTTCCCTAGTGTATGTAGGTGTTTTCACTGTATTCTGAGTGTCTTTTAACATAGCACTGGCTCTAGGACTGGTTAGTCAGACTCAGTTACCACCAGTATCCGTCTGAAAAAGTTGAGGGTACAGGATGATTTTGCAACAAGGCTTCTTTCTGCTCTTCTTTTTGTTCTTTCTGCACGTTATCCTTCTTCCTGCACTTTTCTTCGTCTTTGAAGACTTCTGTTGCTTCTTTCTGCACTTCTTTTTTTTCTTGATGTGCATTTTTTCTTCTTTCTTCACATGTCCTATCTCTGTAGGCATAGTTAGAAATTAGCATTTAAAAAACCTTTGAAATTCACAGAAAAAAACATAGGTTTCAGGCACGTTATAGTTAGGAATTAGCATTTAAAAAACCTCAGAAATTCACTGAAAAAACCATAGGTTTCAGGGGTGTTATAGTTAGCTGGACTTTTCACTTGTACAAAACCATTGAAATTCCCCCGTTATAGTTAGTTCAGCTAACTATAACTCGCGCGCCCGCAATGCACTGCTGATGACGTCAAATATTACATCACTCATGACATGGTCAGTGACATCACTCATGACATCACTGATGACATCTCAAATGACATCACTGATGACATCACTGATGACATCATCCTTGAGATAGAGTGGCAGACCTCCTCTCACCCTAATATAACCTTTGATACACACATTTAAAAATAGAGACTAAAATTTTCAAAACAATGGACATACCAATACCAGTTACAACAACCTCTTCAGTAATTCTAAGATCCACATACACATCCACTCATTCAACAACAGTCCTATACAGTCACTCATACATGTACTCACTCATCATATGTACTCATACACCTATACATCCTGTTACACAATGCCACTCATCCATAGAGTTACTCACACACATAGTCACTCATGCTAATAAAGAATCAAACATACATTTACTTGCATATACAGTTATACATACACCACCTCACTTACTTCTACGGAAACTTACACATACTTAGTCTTTTAAACAATTACTTATAGAAACACATACTTATTCATATAGGAACTCTTTCAATCTCTCACTCTCACATATACTCACTTATATACACCAATAGTCACATATACTAGTTTAAAACATATGTAGTTACTCATAAAGACACTATTGAGACAGTCATTCACTCACTAACACACCCATACACACACTCATCCACCCATACAGTCCTGCACACATGCTGTCTTCAACACATACAAACAGTGAGTCACTCATTCATGCACCTATGCACTACGTAATACCTCCCACCGAACCATGCAGACACTCAGACTGATACTCAAAAAACCAACTAATAACCTATATAGACACCCATGTAGCTACTCACCAACCCATGCAGCCACTTATACACAAAGTGAGAGACTGATACAGATATTTACATATTTAAACATTACTCTCTAAGCCATGTATTCACTATAATACACTTAATCAGTCAGTTACACAATCAATTTTTCAAAAACAAATCATCCATTTAGACACTTATATACCCATTTATTCTTCCATCGACCTTGAGATATACATATATAAAACATATGTAATTTTCAGAAAAACACACATTCACTGGATGATGTAATCAGTGATGTCATCAGTGATGTCATTTGAGATGTCATCAGTGATGTCATGAGTGATGTCACTGACCATGTCATGAGTGATGTAATATATGACGTCATCAGCAGTGCATTGCGGGCGCGCGAGTTATAGTTAGCTGAACTAACTATAACGGGGGAATTTCAATGGTTTTGTACAAGTGAAAAGTCCAGCTAACTATAACACCCCTGAAACCTATGGTTTTTTCTGTGAATTTCTGAAGTTTTTTAAATGCTAATTCCTAACTATAACGTGCCTGAAACCTATGGTTTTTTCTGTGAATATATATATATATATATATATATATATATATATACCAGCCACAAATGCTCCGATGAATGAGCCACAGACTCTGCAGGGCGAGTCAGTGAAACGGGACCAGAGCTCCCCGTTGAAAACATCCAAACGACACCTCACTCATTCATGGCAGTGATGTACACCGACGCCTGCTGGAGGTTGTAGAAAAATGTTTTATTCATTGTGGAAAGCTGCACAGGTAAAAAGAGAACTTCTACCCGTGATCAAGCCTCTTGTGAGGAGAAACGCGTTGGGTTTAATTTTTACCTGTGCAGCTTTCCACAATGAATAAAACATTTTTCTACAACCTCCAGTAGGCGTCGGTGTACCTCACTGCTATGAATGAGTGAGGTGTTGTTTGGATATATATATATATATATATATATACATATACAAATGTGAAGCACCCCTACCGGGAAGCCTGGACCCGTGGGAGGTGGCGCGCCATGCTGGCGGAGCAACCAGCTATATATATGTATATGTATATATATATATATATATATATATAGATATATATATACACATCTGTGCCCAAACACTGAAATTCACTCACAGAGCCCCACCCCCACAGCAGCGCAGACATCAGCAACAGACTTTTGTGACACTGCAGGGCAGTCACAGACTAGTCAACCCATACTATGCGCTGTCCCTCCATCGCCCCCAGCACTTTCTTACCTCTTACAGGGGTATGCTGGAACCGTAGCCCTGAGAGCAGCCATCTGCCTTACAGTCCATGCCCAGGGGCCACGCCGCGCCACTGGCACCCTTGCTCTTCCTATGGGAAAGCTGCCAAATATCCTCTGCCGTCCACTCCACATGACAAGATCAGCAATGTCTCCGGTGTCCGGACTGGAGTCGCCAGCGGCGCTCCAGTCTGCTTAACAGGCAGTGAGTTCTCCACAGTCCTCAGCCCACCCTCGGGTGCCAGGGTCAGACCCCATTGGCAATGGCAAAATAAAATTGTGGCCGTGCCAGGGATGTGTTAGACTAGCATCCAGTCAGGCAGGCGAAAAATATGTAGGCGCGCAGGCGCTCTACTGGCAGTAAGGCTGACCTGAAGGGCTCAAAGCGGACTTAGCGGGGATCATGATTCATGTTGGAATGGCTGGTGAGTGCGAGCATGGCAGTAAATTTTTAAAAAACTCCGTTCCGGCGAAGCATAGATGGAGTTTTGGGGCAAACTCTGTGCTGTATGTATGTTTGTATATATATCTCTATATATATCTATATCTATATCTATATTCACTGAAAAAACCATAGGTTTCACACATGTTATAGTTAGCTGGACATTTTACTGATAAAAAACCAATGAAATTCCCCCGTTATAGTTAGTGCAGGCAACTATAACTCACGCGACCGCAATCCTCTGCTGATGCTAATACTGTATTTAGACACTTATTTGCCCATGTCTTCTTCCATTAATTTTTAGCTATACATATATTACAAATATTTTTTTTTCATAAAGACACATATGTCATCAGCAGAAGATTGCGGTCGCGTGAGTTATAGTTGCCTGCACTAACTATAACGGGGGAATTTCATTGGTTTTTTATCAGTAAAATGTCCAGCTAACTATAACATGTGTGAAACCTATGGTTTTTTCAGTGAATTTGCAAGGTTTTTTAAATGCTAATTCCTAACTATAACGTGTGTGAAACCTATGGTTTTTTCAGTGAATTTGTACGGTTTTTTAAATGCTAAGTTACTTTACGCCATTCGTGGCGTTGCGCGCCCAGTTAACGCAGCGCGCACCGTGCGCGCACAGTGAGCACGCGGTGCGCTTCGTGCACCGCGCGCCCACTTTACGCAGTTAGTGCCGTGCACACACGGTGGTCACGCGGTGCGCTGCGCGCACCGCGTGCCCACATTATGCGGGATGGGCCATGTACGCACGATGCGCCATGAAGAGACACCTCAAGGATGTACACAAAAGGACACATGGTCATCTTTTTGGAGGTAACTCTTCAGAAAGACAAGCAAGTACATCCACAGCAGCTCAGCCTGGACCATCATCTGCAGAGCTGACTCCTTCTTCTGCAGGTCAGGTGAGCCCTTCATCTGTGGGGGGAGAATCTCGTTTTGCTGGCCCTCTGGAAATGAACCCTCGATTTCGAAGGGTTGATATTCGATGCGCCTTTTGTCAAGATCTAATTTGCCATAGGGAGACCAGTGTTTCCCTAGTGAACAACAAAATAGATCAGCACATTTGTCACTTTGAATAATTTTCCCATGCTTTCTTTCCTCTGTCCCTGCATGAACACAACGGTTCTTTTAAGAGCCAACCTTATCTTTCATCTTTTTTTTACATATGTTTTTAAAAACTTTTTTTTTTTTTTTTACCGTACGCGTACGGTGCGCGTACTTTTTTTTTATTTTTTAAAAAAAACACTAAAAATCAATTATCACATTACAAGGTCCTTGAGAGACTACAATTATTATTATTGACTTACCATACTCACTCAAAAAAATATTTATTCATTTGTTTTTTTTAAAAATAGCTTTAAAAATGGTTCTAGTTTTCGAAAATTTTCTATATGAATCTGAAAAAAAAGAAAAAAGTATTAATATTTTTAAAACATTTTATAATACAGTACACATATTTACATTTTTTTCCCAAAAATATTTTTGCCTTATTTTTGCTGTTTTCAGAATATATTGCATTTCACTATAAATTGTGAAAGCAATTGCATTCGTCATTTTACAGCGGGCAACACACAGAGTCATGTTTTCACATTAGTCCCAAAACGAAATTTCTTTGCCAATTTGAAAGCACACTTACTGCTCTTTTTTTTTTGGCAAGTGAAAATCACTTTTACAGACTGACACATTATGAAACCACTTTTTTGATTTTCTTAAATGCACATGTCCAAACTTCTTTTTCAGACCACCACCATGTGTAACCTGGGTGGCTGCCTACACTCCAGCAAGGGCAACCAGCCTTAGTGATGCTGAATGTATTTGCATTACTGACTGAAACCTCAAACCCCACTCGCTTGTAAATACTGTGCATGATTATACATGGAAAGGAGCTGGGTGTGTGCTAAGAGTCTGCTTCTGCATCAAAAAATCGCTCCCCCTTTCCATCTAATGCAACTGTGAAATCACCAGAGCAATACGCAATAAATCTCTGCCTATAATTCCTCTCTGCACACAGAGTCATGTTTTCACATTAGTCCCAAAACGAAATTTCTTTGCCAATTTGAAAGCACACTTACTGCTCTTTTTTTTTGGGGCAAGTGAAAATCACTTTTACAGACTGTCACATAATGAAACCATTTTTTTGATTTTCTTAAATGCACATGTCCAAACTTCTTTTTCAGACCACCTCCATGTGTAACCTGGGTGGCTGCCTACACTCCAGCAAGGGCAACCAGCCTTAGTGATGCTGAATGTATTTGCATTACAGACTGAAACCTGAAAACCCCACTCGCTTGTAAATACTGTGCATGATTATACATGGCAAGCACATGGGTGTGTGCTAAGAGTCTGCTTCTTCCCCCAAAAAATCGCTCCCCCTTTCCATCTAATGCAACTGTGAAATCACCAGAGCAATACGCAATAAATCTCTGCCTATAATTCCTCTCTGCACACAGAGTCATGTTTTCACATTAGTCCCAAAACGAAATTTCTTTGCCAATTTGAAAGCACACTTACTGCTCTTTTTTTTTGGGGCAAGTGAAAATCACTTTTACAGACTGACACATTATGAAACCACTTTTTTCGATTTTCTTAAATGCACATGTCCAAACTTCTTTTTCAGACCACCTCCATGTGTAACCTGGGTGGCTGCCTACACTCCAGCAAGGGCAACCAGCCTTAGTGATGCTGAATGTATTTGCATTACAGACTGAAACCTGAAAACCCCACTCGCTTGTAAATACTGTGCATGATTATACATGGCAAGCACATGGGTGTGTGCTAAGAGTCTGCTTCTTCCCCCAAAAAATCACTCCCCCTTTCCATCTAATGCAACTGTGAAATCACCAGAGCAATACGCAATAAATCTCTGCCTATAATTCCTCTCTGCACACAGAGTCATGTTTTCACATTAGTCCCAAAACGAAATTTCTTTGCCAATTTGAAAGCACACTTACTGCTCTTTTTTTTTTGGGCAAGTGAAAATCACTTTTACAGACTGACACATTATGAAACCACTTTTTTCGATTTTCTTAAATGCACATGTCCAAACTTCTTTTTCAGACCACCTCCATGTGTAACCTGGGTGGCTGCCTACACTCCAGCAAGGGCAACCAGCCTTAGTGATGCTGAATGTATTTGCATTACAGACTGAAACCTGAAAACCCCACTCGCTTGTAAATACTGTGCATGATTATACATGGCAAGCACATGGGTGTGTGCTAAGAGTCTGCTTCTTCCCCCAAAAAATCGCTCCCCCTTTCCATCTAATGCAACTGTGAAATCACCAGAGCAATACGCAATAAATCTCTGCCTATAATTCCTCTCTGCACACAGAGTCATGTTTTCACATTAGTCCCAAAACGAAATTTCTTTGCCAATTTGAAAGCACACTTACTGCTCTTTTTTTTTTGGGCAAGTGAAAATCACTTTTACAGACTGACACATTATGAAACCACTTTTTTCGATTTTCTTAAATGCACATGTCCAAACTTCTTTTTCAGACCACCTCCATGTGTAACCTGGGTGGCTGCCTACACTCCAGCAAGGGCAACCAGCCTTAGTGATGCTGAATGTATTTGCATTACTGAGTCCAACCTCAAACCCTTAAACTATTCTTTTTTTTTCCAGTACACCTTAATTTATTGTGAAAACATACTCCATATTATTTTACATGTTCCTCACATTTAAATTTCTCCCAAAACAGAAAATGATAAACGCAACTACAACAAAAAGAATTTCCATTTCTATTATTCATTTCTTAAGTTACCACATACATCCCCTCTCAAACTCTAAACTCACCTTTAAAATTAGTTAGTTGTGAAAGAAATGTGACACTCAAACAGCAGATTATCAGAGCCAGGATCTCTGTTGTGTTCACCTCTCTCCTCTCAGCAGAACCAGATAATGGCAAACTTTCCCTCTATTTTTCCACACATATACATGTAAGTTTCAAATCTCAGTGCTTCCCCCTTTTTTTCAAATGTAATCACACATTTCTATTGGTTGAAAACCAACCCTTTTCCAAAAGTACCCTGCCCCCAACTTGACTTCTGCCTAGTACCCTTCCCCCAACTTGACTTCTGCCTGCTACCATAGCAACAGCTCATGGAACACTGCTGTGTGGAGTTAGGTCAGAAGTTCGCCACACAATGTTTCAATTCCACAGAGCAAGAGTGCTTGACTTTTCAAACCTAACAGCAAATCCATAGTACTGTTCTTTGGTAACACATTTTTTTGTACCAATACAAAACATGCTTCTATTAGTTTACACATACAGCCTAGTTTTTATTCTAGAATGGTATGAAACAGCCAATCAGTTCTTTTTGTTTTGAAAAAAATATGTATGCCTCCATTTCCAAACTGTCTTTCTTTTCATATTGCCATTCTACTGAAAGACACCTCCTGAGTGCATCCAGTTCTCCTTTGAAGATGTTCACAGTGTGGATTGTAGGGCACAGCTATGTCTTCTGGAGTGAAAAGTTTGCAGAGAAAACAGATATGGTGAGAGACCTTGCTTTGCCAAATGTAGACATTAAATGGATTGGTCAGAGAGGGTTAAAGTGGCACCAATTGATGCCATTGGTGAAATCCTTCATGCAAATCCAACACCCTGACCTCATAATAGTGCACTGTGGTGGCAATGACCTAGGCACTTTGACTGGGGTAGGTCTGGAAATGCTGATGAAGGACACCTTTGCACAACTGTTTTCACTTTTCCCTAAAACTGCCTTTGTGTTTTCCAACATATGCCAAAGGCAAAAATGGAACTGGTCCAATCATTTCTGTCCGCTGATTGACAAAGCAAGAAAGCACGTCAACAAATCTGTTTCTGCTTTCCTCCGTGACTATGGTATGGGTGCCATTTACCACAACAACTTGCGTTTTGACATGCAAGACATTTATAGAGGAGATGGTGTGCACTTCAATGATAAAGGGAACAGAGTCTTCCTCTTGAACCTTAGACTCTGCATCGGTACTTACTTGTAGGTACCACTAAAAAATCATTTCATAAACACAACGGCTCTTTTTAGAGCCCCCTAATATCTAAACACTTAAATCTGAATTTCATTTATTTTTTTATTTTTTTTTTCTACTGTACGCTTACCGTAAGCTTACCGTACGCGTACCCCGTGATTTTTTTAAAAAATCAATAAATGTTTTCTTTGTACTTTACAGTCCTTCTTTGACCCCCTCACAAATGTAAGGGGGTCTGTAACTCTCCTCATTGCCCCCTTTTCTTGTTTTCACTCTTTTTTTTCTGAGTGAAACACACAAAATGGCGGCCGCCGCTTCCTCGTTTCGGCCGATTCGAATGTTTACTAAGATCTAAGAGCCAATCAGAATCGCGCTCGCGCACGCCACCGTACGCTTACGGTAAGCGTACGGTAAGCGTACCGTAAGCGGGCTCAGATATATATTGATTTAAAGGCTATTTTCTCAGAATCTACTGAACAGATTTACACCAAACCTACAAAAGGCACTTCCTTGACATAGGGACTACCTCTCTGCCAAATTTCTAGTAATTCTGTTCAGCCGTTCGGGCTGTAGCTCGTTCTAAAGGTCCTATGGAAAAATGCATGGGAAAAACGCGTTTTGGGACCCCCCTTTTATCTCAGCCCCCGCTTGACGTATCCCCCCGAGACTTTCAGGGAAGGAGCGGAGCGTAGCGCCCCACCTATTTTGAGAAATTCGCGAGGATTCATCGACCGGCGCCAAAGTTATTCAAAATAGAATGTTGCGGATTTCCTATGGAAAAGGGGTCCTAACTATAACTACCTACTGGCGACCGCCAGTAGGTAATATATATATATATATATATTCACTCATAGGTTTCACACACGTTATAGTTAGGAATTAGTATTTTAAAAACCTTGCAAATTCACTGAAAAAACCATAGGTTTCACACATGTTATAGTTAGCTGGACTTTTCACTCGTAAAAAAACATTGAAATTACCCCGTTATAGTTAGTTCAGCTAAATATAACTCGCGCGACCGCAATCCACTGCTGATGACGTCACATATTACATGTTACATATATATATATATATATATATATATATATATATATATATATATATACATCACCAGCAAACACTCCTCGAAGAAGAGAGTAGAGGCCACAGTGGGGGTTAGGCAGGAAGGCCACTTTATTCAGTTTCAGGTTTCCTCATCGGCGAATGCATTTCGGCATCACATATGCCTTCTTCAGCGGCAGGGATCTATTGTGGGGTTGCAGGTCACATCATGTTATTTAAAATACCAGCCCCCAAACGATTGGTTTAGGTCCGCCCCGCCCCCAGGAACAATGTCCTTTTTCACCATTTGTAGTCCTTGTTCGAAGCATGTGCACTACAGTTCCCAGGATGCAGTGGAAGTCCAGGTAGGTAGGGCGGGTGAATAACTAGATGTCATTGCGGAAAGTGGCAACATGATGTAAACTGACCAAGTCCCCTGCCTGTGATCTGCAAAGTAGTGTCCTCCTGAGTCCCCAAACCGCATCAACCTCCACGGAACAGGATTAATTTCGGCGGGAGCAAGACTGGGAATCCTGTCTCGCCCAGTGCAGAGTTTGGATAACTCCGTCACCGCCCCATCTTCTCCTGGACCCGGGGGTGGGCCTCGGTGGTCCAGTACCCTGGAAAAACACGAAGTCCGCCACAGCAGTGCCAGCAGGACCAAGGCCACTTCAAAATGCGGGAGCCTCTGATGCGCGCTTCTGGCATACGCGCTAACTATCACCAGCAAACACTCCTCGAAGAAGAGAGTAGAGGCCACAGTGGGGGTTAGGCAGGAAGGCCACTTTATTCAGTTTCAGGTTTCCTCATCGGCGAATGCATTTCGGCATCACATATGCCTTCTTCAGCGCCAGGGATCTATTGTGGGGTTGCAGGTCACATCATGTTATTTAAAATACCAGCCCCCAAACGATTGGTTTAGGTCCGCCCCGCCCCCAGGAACAATGTCCTTTTTCACCATTTGTAGTCCTTGTTCGAAGCATGTGCACTACAGTTCCCAGGATGCAGTGGAAGTCCAGGTAGGTAGGGCGGGTGAATAACTAGATGTCATTGCGGAAAGTGGCAACATGATGTAAACTGACCAAGTCCCCTGCCTGTGATCTGCAAAGTAGTGTCCTCCTGAGTATATATATATATATCTTACTGGCAGTTGCCAGGTAGTTATAGTTAGGATGTAGTTTCCATAAGAAGACCGTTTTTTGATTTGCCAAAAATGTTGGCGTCGTTTGACGAATCCTTGCAAAATTTTCAAAACTAGTTTGATGCTCACTTCAGCTGCTGTCTTGAAAATTTTGGGGTGATCCATCAATCAGGGTTAGAGAAAAAGTGGGAATCCCAAAACACATTTTTTGCATGTTAATTTCTATAGGAATTTTAGACATGGCTACAGCCCATCTTGCTGAACGGACTTACACCAAATTTGGCAGAAAGTTAGCTGTTGGCCCATAAATTGACCGTTTTGTGAAATGGTGTACATCCATTCAGTAGTTTTGGAGTTATTCATGAAATTTCAAATTGTTTATATAGGGACGCAGTGGATACCCGACACCTACCTATCTCGTGCTGAGATCTGATTGGAAGCCATTATTTTAAATCAGGAAGTGTTGGCAGGCATCTTGAACCGAGTCACAAAAAAAAATTACAAGAAAAGGGGGCAGGGTAGAAACACCCTGACCACCTAGGCCTCTGGAAGGGGTCCCATAGGGACCCACCAGGTCCAAAAAAGCACTGGATCCACAAATCCCGCCATAACAAAAAAAAAGAAAATGAAGCACAGGCACCTGTGTTTCGTTAATTATAGGCTCCCAAGTGGGCCAGGTCTAGGTGGCATGTGGAATTATAGGAGGGGCGCATGGGTCCTCCTTCCTGGGGCTTACTAATGCCCCAGGGACCGCCACCTCCCCTTGGCTCTTCGTTTAGCAATTGTGGGGCGGGGCACATGAACACCCCCACTGCCCCGGGGGCCACCACCTCCCAGGGCTTTAACATGAAATAATGTGGGGGCCACATGGACCCCCCACAGCCATGGGGACCACCACCTCCCCAGGGCTAACTTAACATTGGGTGGGGGCCCCACCTCATGGAACCATAGATAGACCTTGGGAATGCCACCCCTAGGGCTGGCTCCTGCAATGTCCCAGAGTGCCCACCCCTGAGACATGGTAGTTTGCTATGGTTTATTCCACCAAGCCATAGAAAACAGAAACAGTGCTCCACTTTGAGCAAGCGAGAGCATTTTGTTCCAGCTTGGTCAAAGCGTAGCACAGTTTGCTTTTACATACAGGAAGCTGCATGTTAGCAGTTCACTATGTGTAAAAGCAATGCCAGCTTCCACAGGATGTGGGGAGCTGGCAGGGATCGCGGAGGCCTTCAGGCTTCCCCTGTGGTCCCCATCAGTGGCAGTGGGAGGCCTGGGCGGGACCAAGTCACCCAAGCTACAGTCCGCCCCCCTCCACGGGCTGAATTCAGCCAAGGAGAGGGGCTATGCAGCCCCCCTCCCACTACGTAAAAAAAAAAGACATGGCTTGGCCCCGGGAGGTTGGGGACCCAAGATGCGTGCCATGCTGCTTCCCTCCCTTAAAAAAAATTACAAGAAAAAATAAAAAAGTCTGGCAAGTTACCAGAGCCACAACCCCACCCCCTTCACCACCACCACTTTGCAAACGTGCATCCTGGCACAGTGATGGTTGGGAGATCAAGTCCCCTTGGATGCTGAGGATCCTTGGGGTCCAGGAACCCCTTCTGTTACCTCCAGTAATTCCCAGACAGCGGGATTGCGGAGAGGATTTAGAGGTCACGCCCCTTTTCTCCACCACTCTGCAAATGTGCCTCCTAGTGTACTGCTGGTTGGGGAATGAATTCCACTTTATTCCTGAGGGCCTCAGGACTAAGGGTGGACGACAATTTCAGTTCCACTCGCGGAAATAGCGAAAATTCGACATTTTCACGTTCCGTGCGGAACGCGAAAATGTTGAAACTTCCGCGATCCAAGAGGGAACGGAAATTGTTGCCTAGGCAGGTGTGCTTTCTTCCCATATCTACTACCGTCAACAATTTGCTGTCATTCTTGATGGAGCTCTGTGCATCCATGAGTTTCTCGAGCGCAATTCCTGTGTAGTTCCTGACACCAGGAGGTTCTGTCTCCTCATCTGCTGCTCTGATCCGTCTCTGGCTCTTTATAAACAAGAGGCATGGAAGCCCCTCCCGTTTGGCCCCACACCCCCCACCCCAGCGGTGTGCACCGTCTTCCCTCCCTTGATGGACTATGATGGACAGCTCACTCGAGGGACCCCGGCGCCCGTTGGCGCTGTGGCAACGTTACAGACACACATGGTCGCTGTAGACAACTCTTCTGTCCCTTTACGCAGCTGTAATGTAGGAAAACAAAGAACTATACATTCACCCAACGAGGTAGCACTTACTGATTATCCATTAGAAAGTACTCCAGTTGAGTAGAGGTATTGCACAAAACTGTGGCATCTTCTTGGGTAAATATGCAGGGCAGGATTCATTCTGGCACGATGATCCTATCACAAGAATAAAACCTCAACAGGAAGCACTTGCAGATATAAATAAAGCAGGTGCCCGAGTTGAAGCTCAAATTCAGTAACGCACTGTACTAATCAGCACAAAACATTCGTGAGCACGGTCGAGGCTAGGCAGGTGTGCTGTCTCTCCATATCTGCCGTTAACAATTTGCTATCATCCTTGATGGAGCTCTGTGCATCCATGAGTTTCTCGAGCGCAATCCCCGTGTAGTTCCTGACACCAGGAGGTTCTGTCTCCTCATCTGCTGCTCTGATCCATCTCTGGCCCTTTATAAACAAGAGGCATGTGAACTGCATGGAAGCTCTCCCGTTTGGCCCCACACCCCCCACCCCAGCGGTGTGCATTGTCTTCCCGCCCTTTCCCCCACTATGATGGACAGCTCACTCGAGGGACCCCGGCGCCCGTCGGCGCTGTGGCAACGTTACAGACACACATGGTCGCTGTAGACAACTCTTCTGGCCCTTTACGCAGCTGTAGTGTAGGAAAAGCACTATACATTTACCCAACGAGGTAGCACTTACTGATTAGCCAGTAGAAAGTACTCCAGCGGAGTAGAGGTATTGCACAAAACGGGGGCATCTTCTTGGGTAAATATGCAGGGCAGGATTCATTCTGGCACGATGCTCCTGTCACAAAAATGAAACCTCAACAGGAAGCACTTGTAGTTGACCTTCAACTCGGGCACCTGCTTTATTTATATCTTTAAGTCATACAGATATGAATAAAGCAGGTGCCCGAGTTGAAGGTCAAATTCAGTAACGTATTAATCAGCAGCATGCAAAAATCACCGCGATCACATGAAATTTCGCGTGATCGCGGAGATTTTTTGCTGTTTCGCGATATTTTGCAAAAGGCACTTTTGCAAATTCTGCCCACCCTTACTCAGGACTTAACGGAACTTCTTCTCCCAACCAGTAGTGCGCCAGGAGGCACCATCGAAATTCACTGGAAAAAAAACAAAGGTAACAGGGACATTATAGTTAGGTTCAGATTTCACTTGTACAAAACCAGTGATATTCAGCAGTTAAAGTTAGCTGAGCTAACTATAACTTGTGCCCCCACAGTGCACTGCTTATAACCTCACATATTACATCACTCATGACATGGTTAGTGACATCACTGATCACATCTCAATTGACATTGTGGATGACATCACTGATGACATCCACAGAATCACTGACACACCCATTCATACCCCATAGAAACTTTCATACACCCTCTCCCACAAACCCATTCACAGAACCATACCATTACTTACACATCCACTCACTGATTCATAGATCTACACACATCCACTCACTGAAGCAAACAGCCACTCATACAACCATTTACTCACTAATGTAACCACTGATATATACACTCAAACACCTCTACAGCCAGTCACACACTGTCAGTCACCCACTCAGCTACTCACACACCTAGTCACTCACCCATACAGTTAATCATACAGTCACTTACTCACCCATAGAGACACAAACACATCCACTCACTTACTCAGATACTGATACATACTCACTCACCTATACAGTCACTGACACAAGCACACACTCACCCATACAGGCACTCTCACATTCAATCACTCACCCATACAGTCACTCATATACCCCATCACTCACCTAAACTGCCTTTGACATACCCAATTACTCACCCATATACCACTTACACATCCACTTACCCATGCACACAGCCATACACACACTCACCCATACAGTCACTCATACATGCAATTACTAACCCATACAGCCACCGACTCATCCACTCACTCAATCACACAGGCAGTCATGCACCCTCTCACCCACCTACACAGACACTCAGACAACTATACAGCTGCTCAGAGAACCAATTACCCATCAATACAGCCACTCTTGTACCCATGCAGCCACTTAGACACCAACTGACAGACTGATACAGAAATCCACGCAACCAGTGACTAACCCATACATTCACTGAGACACCTACTCACTAATTTATACAGTCGGTCACACACCCACTGAATCATCCATGCAGGCACTCATACACCCACTGATTCACCAATACACTTGGTATATATATTGAACACTCATAACCTTTTAAAAGCACTCACAGTCACTGGATGATGTCATCAGTGATGTCATTTGAGATGTCATCAGTGATGTCATGAGTGATGTCACTGACCATGTCATGAGTGATGTAATATGTGAGGTCATAAGCAGTGCATTGCTGGGGTGCGGGTTATAGTTAACTCAGCTAACTATAACTGCTGAATTTCAACGGGTTTGTACGAGTGAAATCTGAGCTTAACTATAACGTCCCTATAACCTTTGGGTTTCTTCAGTGAATATATTCACTAAAAAATATGTATGATAAATAGTAATATATATATGTATAGATATATATATATATATATACATCCATTTATATATCTATATATATATATATATATATATATATATATATATATACACACACACACACAGTCCCTTTCCGTGAATGAAGAAGGTTCTGGCACTCAATGCAATGTTTTTGAAATATGTATTCCTCAGGGTAAACTGGTTACAACAGCGGTCTCTCAGGATGCGTTTCTGCTTATGCCTTCATCAATATATATATATATATAGATATATAGATATATATATATATATATATACATATATATATATATATTACCTACAGGTAGTTATAGTTAGGACCCTCTTACCATAGGAAAACCACAACATTCTATTTTGAATAACTTTGGCGCCGGTCGACGAATCCTCGCGAAATTTTCAAAATAGGTGGGGCGCTACGCTCCGCTCCTACCCTGAAAGTCTCGGGGGGATTCGTCAAGCGGGGGCTGAGATAAAAGGAGGGTCCCAAAACGCGTTTTTCCCATGCATTTTTCCATAGGACCTTTAGACACAGCTACAGCCCGAACGGCTGAACAGAGTTCCTTGTAATTTGGCAGAGAGGTAGTCTACAGGTCAAGGAAGTGCCTTTTGTAGGTTTGGTGTAAATCTGTTGAGTAGATTCTGAGAAAATAGCCTTTAAATCAATATATATATCTGAGCCAGCTTACGGTGCGCTTACGGTGCGCTTACCGTACGCGTACGGTGACGTGCGCGAGCGCGATTCTGATTGGCTGTTAGATCTTAGTAAACATTCGAATCGGTCGAAACCAGGAAGCGTCGGCCGCCATTTTGTGTGTTTCACTCAGAAAAAAAAGGGTGATAACTTGAAAAGGGGGCAAGGAAGAGAGTTACAGACCCCCTAACATTTGAAAGGGGGTCAAAGAAGGACAGAAAAGTACAAAAAAAAATTTATCAATTTTAAAAAAAATCGCGGGGTACGCGTACTGTAAGCTCACCGTACGCGTACGGTAAAAAAGAAAATAAAAAAAGAAATGAAATGCAGATTTAAGTGTTTAGATATTAGGGGGCTCTAAAAAGAGCCGTTGTGTTTATTAAGTGATTTTTTAGTGGTACCTACAAGTAAGTACCGATACAGAGTCTAAGGTTCAAGAGGAAGACTCTGTTCCCTTCATCAGTGAAGTGTACACCATCTCCTCTATAAATGTCTTGCATGTCGTAACGCAAGTTGTTGTGGTAAATGGAACCCATACCATAGTCACGGAGGAAAGCAGAAACAGATTTGTTGACGTGCTTTCTTGTTTTGTCAATCTGTGGACAAAAATGATTGGACCAGTTCCATTTTTGCCTTTGGCATATGTTAGAAAACACAAAGGCAGTTTTAGGGAAAAGTGAAAACAGTTGTGCAAAGGTCTCCTTCATATGCATTTCCAGACCTACCCCAGTCAAAGTGCCTAGGTCATTGCCACCACAGTGCACTATTATGAGGTCAGGGTGTTGGATTTGCATGAAGGATTTCACCAATGGCATCAATTGGTGCCACTTTAACCCTCTCTGACCAATCCATTTAATGTCTACATTTGGCAAAGCAAGGTCTCTCACCATACCTGTTTTCTCTGCATACTTTTCACTCCAGAAGACATAGCTGTGCCCTACAATCCACACTGTGAACATCTTCAAAGGAGAACTGGATGCACTCAGGAGGTGTAATTCAGTAGAATGGTAAAAAGAAATGAAAGACAGTTTGGAAATGGAGGCATACATATTTTTTTTATAAAAAAAAGTACTGATTGGCTGTTTCATACCATTCTACAATAAAAACTAGGCTGTATGTGTAAATTTATAGAAGCATGTTTTTTATTGGTACAGAAAAATGTGTTACCAAAGAACAGTACTATGGATTTGCTGTTAGGTTTGAAAAGTCAAGCACTCCTGCTCTTTGGAAATGAAACATTGTGTGGTGAACTTCTGACCTAACTCTACACAGCAGTGTTTCAAGAGCTGTTGCTATGGTAGCAGGCAGAAGTCAAGTTGGGGGAAGGGTACTAGGCTGAAGTCAAGCTGGGGGAAGGGTACTTTTGGAAAAGGGTTGGTTTTCAACCAATAGAAATGTGTGATTACATTTGAAAAAAAGGGGGAAGCACTGAGATTTGAAATTAACTGGTATATGTGTGGAAAAAAAGAGGGAAACATTGCCATTATCTGGTTCTGCTGAGAGGAGAGAGGTGTACCGAACAGAGATCCTGGCTCTGATAATCTGCTGTTTGAGTGCCACATTTCTTTCACAACTAACTAATTTTAAAGGTGAGTTTAGAGTTTGAGAGGGGATGTATATGGTAAATTAAGAAATGAATAATAGAATTGGAATTCCTTTTGTTGAAGTTGTGTTTATCATTTTCTGTTTTGGGAGAAATTTAAATGTGAGGAACATGTAAAATAATATGGACTATGTTTTCACGATAAATTAAGGTGTACTGGTATTAATAAGGAATACTTTAAGGGTTTGAGGTTGCACTCAGTAATGCAAATACATTCAGCATCAGTAAGGCTGGTTGCCCTTGCTGGAGTGTAGTCAGTCACCCAGGTTACACATGTTGCTGGTCTCAGAAAGCTGTTTGGTATTGCTCTGGTGATTTTACATTTGCATTAGATGGAAAGGGGGAGGTATTTTTTTATGCAGAAGCAGACTCTTAGCACACAGCCAGCTGCTTATCCTGTGGAATCATGCATAGTATTCACAACCGAGTGGGGTTTGAGGTTTCAGTCAGTAATGCAAATACATTCAGCATCACTAAGGCTGGTTGCCCTTGCTGGAGTGTACTCAGTCACCCAGGTTACACATGTTGCTAGTCTGAAAAATTTGTTTGGACATGTGCTTTTTTAAGAATCTGAAAAGTGGATTTAAAATGTGTCAGACTGTAAAAGTATTTATCACTTGCCAAAAAAAAGAGTAGTAAGTGTGGTTTCAAATTGGCAAAGAAATTACGTTTTCAGACTAATATGAAAACATGACTCTGTGTGCAAAGAGGAATTACAGTCAGAGATTTATTGCGTACTACTCTGGTAATTTTACAGTTGCATTAGTAGGAAAGGGGGAGCTATTTTTTTCTGCAGAAGCAGACTCTTAGCACACACCCAGCTGCTTATCCTGTGGAATTATGCACAGTATTCACAACCGAGTGGGGTTTGAGGTTGCACTTAGTAATGCAAATACAAACATGTAAAATAATATGGACTATGTTTTCACCATAAATTAAGGTGTAGTGGTATAAATGAGGAATACTTTTAGGGTTTGAGGTTGCAGTCAGTAATGCAAATACATTGAGCATCACTAAGGCTGGTTGCCCTTTCTGGAGTGTAGTCAGTCACCCAGGTTACACATGTTGCTGGTCTCAGAAAGGTGTTTGGTATTGCTCTGGTGATTTTACATTTGCATTAGATGGAAAGGGGGAGCTATTTTTTTATGCAGAAGCAGACTCTTAGCACACACCCAGCTGCTTATCCTGTGGAATCATGCACAGTATTCACAACCGAGTGGGGTTTGAGGTTGCACTTAGCAATGCAAATACATTCAGCATCACTAAGGCTGGTTGCCCTTGCTGGAGTGTAGTCAGTCACCCAGGTTACACATGTTTCTGGTCTCAGAAAGCTGTTTGGTATTGCTCTGGTGATTTTACATTTGCATTAGATGGAAAGGGGTGTTATTTTTTTATGCAGAAGCAGACTCTTAGCACACAACCAGCTGCTTATCCTGTGGAATCATGCACAGTATTCACATCCGAGTGGGGTTTGAGGTTGCAGTCAGTAATGCAAATACATTCAGCATCACTAGGGCTGGTTGCCCTTGCTGGAGTGTACTCAGTCACCCAGGTTACACATGTTGCTGGTCTGAAAATGTTGTTTGGACATGTGCTTTTTTAAGAATCTAAAAAGTGGATTCATAATGTGTCAGACTGTAAAAGTACTTATCACTTGCCAAAAAAAAGAGTAGTAAGTGTGGTTTCAAATTGGCAAAGAAATTTCGTTTTCTGACTAATATGAAAACATGACTCTGTGTGCAAAGAGGAATTTCCATAGGTTTCACACACGGTATAGTTAGGAAATAGCATTTAAAAAACCTTGCAAATTCACTGAAAAAACCATAGGTTTCACACATGTTATAGTTAGCTGGACATTTTACTGATAAAAAACCAATGAAATTCCCCCGTTATAGTTAGTGCAGGCAACTATAACTCACGCGACCGCAATCCTCTGCTGATGACATATGTGTCTTTATGAAAAAAAATATTTGTAATATATGTATAGCTAAAATTTAATGGAAGAAGACATGGGCAAATAAGTGTCTAAATACAGTATTAGCAACGATGTAAAGCTGATGGTTCAAAATTGGATACTTTAATAAAGAAGTTTACAGGACAGCAATTATCAATTTCAGGAAAAACTTTTGTAACAGTTGCAATAATTTTCCATGAAGGACCTACTGTTACTTCTGGACATTACACAGTTTATCTTAAATGTGAAAAAGGCTGGACACTGTGTAATGATTCAAAATTGATTTTCAAGCAACGTTTGCCTTTTGATTTAGCAAATTCCTATCCAATCTTCCTGAAACCAAAATTTTAGAGAGACTTGGCAAGATCTGTACAAAACAATTTTTCCATTTTATTGGATTACCATTGGAATTTTCAAAAAAAATGATTTTTCAAATTATCATTTGGCCTAATGGAAAGGTAACCAATTGTAATGTGGACTTTTTAAATTTTTAATGAAACTTTCGAAAACCAAAAATTTAGACAAAATCGGTAACATCTGCACAATTTAAATTTTGGAATGTTATTGGATTGCCATTGGAAATTTATTCAAAAAAGATTTTTAAAATTACTATTTGGCCATGAGGAAAGGTAAACAATTATATTGTGGACTTATTTAATTATTAATTAATCTTTCGGAAACCAAAATGTTAGAGAGAATCGGTGAGATCTGTACAATTTAAACTTTACAATTTTATTGGATTACCATTGGAAATTTAATCAAAAAAGAATTTTAAAATTACTATTTGGCCTAAAGGAAATGGAACCAGATGTATTGTGGAGTTATTTGAGATATAATATTTTTGTGATTATACTTCTGAAACAAAATTGTCAGACGGTATTTTAAAGAAATAATTATTGATATTAGATGATATTTTTTTAGAATATTATGCATTTCTATAATGTTATGTTTAAGTAAAAAGAGATTGTGGGCTTTTTTAAAACAATCTTTTGCCCGCTGTTAAATGATGAATGCAATTGCTTTCACAATTTATAGTGAAATGCAATATATTCTGAAAACAGCAAAAAAAAGGCAAAAATTTTTTGGGGAAAAATATGTAAATACGTGTACTGTGTTATATATTGATTTATTAAATATTAATACTTTTTTCTTTTTTTTCAGATTGTGAAAGAAAATTTTCAAAAAAAACCAACCATTTTTTCAAGTAATTTCAATTACATTTTAATTAAAAATTAAATTGTTGGGTGGGTCAGGTAAGTGAGAAATTAGATGGTCCCTTTCTTCCACTTTATCTCAAAAAGATTTTTAGTATTTAGTTATTAATTCCTCAAGGATCTTGAGATGTGGTAATTGATTTTTAGTGTTTTTAAAAAAAAAAAAAAAAAAAATACGCTTACCGTACGCGTACGGTAAACAAAAAAAAAAAAAAGTTTTAAAGAAAAAATAAAAAAAAGTTGATAGGTAAGGTTGGCTCTTAAAAGAGCCGTTGTGTTCATGCAGGGACAGAGGAAAGGAAGTATGGGAACATTAGCTGGTTGGACATATGTGCTGGTCTATTTTGTTGTTAATGAGGGGAAGACTGGTCTCCCTATGAACAATTAGACCATGGCAAAATGAACACCGCATAGTAACCCTACCACACCGAGGGTTCGTTTCCACAGGAAAAGAAAAAGGTGAATCTGCCCCCACAGATGAAGGGCTCTGCGGAGTTTCCGAAGAAGAACTCGGCTGAGCTGCTGTGGATGTGCTTGGTTGACTTACTGAAGGGTTGCCCCTAGTATGTCTAGCATGTGTCCTAGGGTGTACATCCTCAAGGTGTCTCAACATAGTGTGATTCCCGAAGGAATACTTCTTGTTGGGATTACCTCGCGAAAGTACACGCTTGCACAGCTTGCAAGTCACCAAGGCAGCATTGACTTTTTTCTCACCCTCTGGAAAACTGAAATACTCCCATATGAAAGAGCTCTTCTGTTTCCTCTTTCTCTGCCTGATGGTGGTGCTGCTAGCCTCACTCTCAGTAAAAGAGTGCTGGTCTGCCATCGTATCACAAAGACAAGTCAGCTCCTTCTCCTAAGGGATCACAAGCAGAAATGAGGGGAATGGGTGTGGTGTAGGAGAGTTCTAGAACTGAAAGTAGTTTCAACCAATCAAAAGTTGTGTTTCATGATCACATGACCCACCGTGCGCGTACGTTACGCTTACGGTGCGCTTACGGTGCGCTTACGGTAAAAGTACGCATGCGCGTAAAAAAGACACGCGCTCGCGCGCATGCGCAAAACAGTCACTCCACAACACTTCCGCGTAACGTGCGCGTGTAGCGTACACGCCTACGCGCCCCACGCGCAGTACGCACGGCTACGCAAATTGCGTAACTATACGCAAACAGTAGATAAATTACGAACATTGCGTAAACCGTACGCTTACCGTACGCTTACCATACGCGCACTAAAAAAAAAATAAAAAAAATATTTTCTATGTTTTACTAATATATCTTACCTGTTTGGTAAAAAAAAAAGAGAAAAATTGATATATTGCAGATTTTTTTTAAAAAAAACATGGGGCCTCATGTAGGTAAATAAATTTTACCGGTTCATAAATACCGAGCCGTACCGAATCGGTAAATTAGAACCGGTAAGTTATATGTAGGTAAAAATTCGGTAACAGTTACCGATTCGGTAACATTCGGTAAATAAGAATCGGAATTCACCGAATCGGTAAATACCGAGGTGGTATCCACCGAATCGGTAAATACCGAGGTGGTATCCACCGAATCGGTAAATACCGAGGTGGTATTTAGCGAATCGGAAAATACCGAGGACACTACCACCTTCCCTTAACTAAGTAGCCAATATCATAATCATGTCATTATAGAAGGTCTCTCAGGCTTGAATAGGGGACCCCATACCTCAAAGATCAGCTTAGTGAAATCACATCACAGGAGCATCAGGAGTCTCCTCGCAGGAAGGCTCGTCTTCGGTCTGAATAATAAACATGACGTCTGGGATATGAAAAGCACCAACTGTCAGGCATGTGCAGCTGCGCGTGTGCCATGGCTAAATCGTGGGTCGAACAACCTAGAGTGGAAAACATGCATTGTGTAAAATTCCAGACTGTGTGTCACAGCATGTACAGACCAAGGTCGCTGCGCAGAGCTTGGGATGGGAACAACAGAATGCACTCGTCTGAAGGAAGTCTCGAGTCAGCAGTTTATTCAAGAAAGAACATGTAAACGCAGTGTCGTGTGCAAAGACACAAATATGGCTACATAACATTCAACGTGGTAATGCCAACTGAACAATGCATGTACGTATTCAGGGAGAACTCACTACACGCCCCCTTGAGCGAAGCAATATGTAATAGGCAAGAAAAGAGAGAACGCAGAGTTCAGTTTCGTCAGAGCAGAACAGGGCGTAACCAATGCAGCGCCAAAGTCCTACAGTCCAATTAATTGCAGCATACAATTCCAAAAAACACAATGCAAGTATAGTAAAAAACTCAAGCAGACCATCAGGAAGAGAAAAACGAGAATTAAAAGAAATAAATGTTGCGCCAGGGTGCTGTCCAGTAGCACAGGCGCAATGGACGACAATCCAGTTAATCCATGAATGTATAGGCAGCATATGTGGCCACGGCTTCCAACAAGCAATCGTTTTCAGGGCCACTAAAAGTCTCAGCCATCCAATTGAGTAAAGAAAAGGAACATACGTGTTCTCCAACCAACGGAGCCTCTAGCACAATCAGAGGGCACCCGGAATGTTCCTCCAAATAGCTCATGGACAAGAAGTCGTAGGCTGCCGCTGAGATGTCCCAATTACCCAGGATACCATGCGCCGCTCCACACGCCATGATCCGGACACCAGAACAGGACAACTCGTGAGACACTAAGGGCCGCATCAGTCGATCGAAATCCGGCACCGGAGACACCATGTTGGTCAAGCACAAATCCAGAGGCCATTCAAAGGGACAATCCAGGCAGTGTAATACAGGTTGTACGCAGGTGAAGTAGGAATACCTGAAGGATAATCCATAAGCCAGGCTCAAAGTCGCCAATGGCAAAGTACCATAGAAGTCAAGCATCCTATCACGAAGAAGATGCAGACGGGACAGGTGCTCGTGTGGCACAGAAGGAGCAGCCATTCCGTAGTATGAAAAGTAAAAGCAGCACACCTGCCACCAGCGCCAGAAGCAGCGGAACACCTCCAAGGATGCTCAAGAACAGTGAATGAACAAATGCCGGAATTACACCAAAAATTGTTTGGAAAGAGGTCACGAGACCCGAGCCCCACATGTTAGAAAAAATTGAGCCAGGCCGGTCGTGGACGAGGCATTGATAATACTTTGGATCAAAGAGCCGAAATGCAGGGGGAGGTCAGTATTCAGAGGCGCCTGTTCCTCAGTGCGCGTAGTAGGGGTGGGCGGAATTTGCGGAATTAACCTTCGCAAATTATCGCGAGAATGTTTAAAATTATCGCAAACAAGCAGAAATATCGCGAAGATGCGGAAGTTTTTTTCCGGCATGTTCGCGAGATTTTCTGCATGGTTGCGGGTCGCCAACTTACCCATGTGGTTGCTTGCGGGCGCGGCCATCTTGTTTTGAGTTGTTCTCGCGGTGCATGATCGCGAGAAGAAAGACGTGATCGCGCGACGCATGACGTCACTGCGGGCGCGAACTGTCGCGATACAGCGCAAATGGCTAAAAACAATACAACATCTCATGGAGAACGCGACCGGATCAAGAAAACTTGTCGGCGAACGCAGGGATTCAGGTAAGGCGATCGCGCGCGCGCAAGAATGTATCATTTTACAGCGCGAGCAAGAAACAAATTATCGCCAAGCTGCGGAAACCGGAATTTTTGACATTTTCGCGCTCTCCGCGGAACGCAAAAATGTCAAATTATCGCAATTTCCGCGAACGGAACGAAATTTTTGCCCAGGCCTAGCGCGTAGTAGCAACGTGAAGGTCAAATATTTCACGAGAGGAAGTCAAAGGCACCTCTTTGTGGGACAATGGCGCTCTATTCTGCTCAACTTGTTGGACTCTGCTTTCAAGGTTGGAATCGAAGGCCAGATGGAAACATCCCGCCGCCCATGCGGGGGTGGAAAAAGAACAGTATTGCAGCAGACAACTTCATGCGAGACAGTTATGTACGGGAGTACCACTCACATCCCGCAGCAAACTTCATTAATCATTATTAAATGAATACCGTTTGCAAGCACAGTGAAAGAAGGTGTAATCACAGGCACTGGGATACCTCGTAGGACGCACGCCAAAATCGGGGCTTGTACATTGCATGCGCCGTGTACTTGCATGTGCCTATTGTCTCATGTATGAATCCTAGAAGTGAGAGTGCTAGAGCTAATATCTATAACGGCTTAGGCCTTCTCCATGTTTGCTTGGTCAATTGCTCTCAGTCTGGAAGCCGCCTCACTGTGCGACAACTTGCAGACCTCGTTGTAAATAGCATACGCGCACCTTTTGGTTCTGCCACCCACGGGACCATTCACAATATCATTCCATTCGGTATGCACATTGATGGAGTGGGTGGACTTCCTGATCCTGTAGATGTGCTCTGTGTCAGCTGGTGGACAGAGTGGGATGTGTGTCCCATCAATGCAGCCAATATAATGGGGGAAGAAATTCCTGAAGGAACGGGACAGGCAACTCTGGGATACACCACCCACCGCAGCTGTCACCACCTGAGAAATGCCGGATGCCAGCAGATGTGGGCTGCAGAGCACCTGCACATGTGGGGGTATGGCGTGCGCCCTTCTAATTGGCTGGTCCAGGAGTGGGTGCGGGTCCCTGATTGAGTCCATGATGGTTTCGGGGTGTAGCCTGTACCTCTCATGTATCTCTGCATCAGTCAGCTGGAATAGTGTGATGCGCTGTCTGTGGATGCGTTCCTTCCGTCGCCAAACCCTCAGTCCGGCTGCCTGTAGACGTAGGCGCATTGCAATGACGTACATAGCTGCCAGGGTGTCCACGCTGTTGCATTTTGGGATTGCTTAGCTGCACTGTTGTTGGTTACCACCTGCTTTCAATCCGTGTTAATTACCGACTCTTATTTACCGATTTTCTTGGATTTCTTAATTACCGAGTGCTCCTACATGTCATTTTAACTTTTTACCACTTCATATTTACCACTTCATATTTACCGATTCGTTAATTATGTATTCGGTAAATATGAATCGGTATTTTAGCATTCGGTAACTATGAGTCGGTATTTACCGCCTCATATTTACCGAAAAGTGGTTTTTGGACTCCTACATCTCACTTGTCTGAATACCGGTCGGTAACGGCATATTTACCGAAAATCGGCCGTTACCGACCGGTATTTCGCTACCTACATGAGGCCCATGGTGTTTTAAGAGAATAAAAAGATTTAAAAAAACTTGTTTTAAAAAAAAAAAAAACACATTTAATATAAGAATTTATAATTAAAAAATCATACAAAATCAATAAAAAAATTTGGGAATCACATATGTTATAGGTAAGAATTAGCATTTAAAAAACCATACAAATTCACTGAAAAAACCATGGGTTTCACACACGTTATAGTTAGAAATTAGCATTTAAAAAACCTTGCAAATTCACTGAAAAAACCATAGGTTTCACACATGTTATAGTTAGGAATTAGCATTTAAAAAACCTTGCAAATTCACTGAAAAAACCATAGGTTTCACACACGTTAAAGTTAGGAATTAGCATTTAAAAAACCTTGCAAATTCAGTGAAAAAACCATAGGTTTCACACACGTTATAGTTAGCTGGACATTTCACTCGTAAAAAAACAATGAAATTTCCCCGTTATAGTTAGTTAAGCTAACTATAACTCGCGCGCCCGCAATGCACTGCTGATGACGTCACATATTACATCACTCATGACATGGTCAGTAACATCACTCATGACATCACTCATGACATCTCAAATGACATCACTGATGACATCATCCTTGTGACAGAGTGGTAGACCTCCTCTCACCCTAATATAACCTTTGATACAAACATTAAAAAAACATTCTTAGTCATAAATGTTGAGCTCTATGTAAACAATACCCAAATATACGAGTTACATTTCATAATTAATTCACGCATTGTGGCATTTCAACGTGTTTTCTGCCATGTATTAGCCAATACATGGCAGAAAACACGTTAATGTTTTTTTAATGATATCTGAATAAGATTTCATTGAATGAGTGATAACTATACATTTGTAAATGGCGGACTCCGTGCGATCAGCGCACTAGTCCCCTTTCTATGTTGCCATACGGATGTTACAACTTATGCAGGCATTAAAAATGGCGGCCTCCCGGTGCGTTAGCAAACACCGAGGAAGGCAGTCCGCCGAAACGCGTTTGTTTGCTGTATCGGAATAAAATTTCTTCCGAGTGTCTCCCGTGAGTGCTTACTTCCTTTTAATAATAAGGATTTGTAGCGTCGATGATTTGTGGCTTGCACCGCCACAACGAGAGCACCCACCCGTGAGTGAATTCCTGAATAAAGGTGCAATTTGAGTCGATATATATATATATATATATATATATATATATATTCACTGAAAAAACCATAGGTTTCAGGGGCGTTATAGTTAGCTGGGCATTTCCCTTGTACAAAACCCTAGAAATACCCCCGTTATAGTTAGTTCAGCTAACTATAACTCGTGCCCCCGCAATGCACTGCTGACGGTGCGCACACGATGCATGCATGCGTACGTGCTCTGTGTGCGCATGCGTACGTGCTCCACGTGCGCATGCATATGTCGTGCGTGCTCCGTACGCGCATGCGCGCGTGCTCCGTACACGCATGCACGCGTGCTCCATACGCGCGTGCTCCGTACACGCATGCGCGCGTGCTCCATCCGTGCATGCGTGCGTGCTCCGTGCGCATGCGCGTGCTCCGTAAGATATTTTTTTTCACCCTTCATGGTCCTTCAGGGACCCCCTGACAAAAGCTAGGGGGTCAGGAACTCTGTACCCTGCCCCCTTTTCACGTTCTCCACCTTTCTTTTTCACTGTCACACACAAAATGGCGGACAACACTTCCTGATTTCGACCGATTCGAATGTTGACTGACATGTAACTACCAATCAGAATTACGCTGGCGCACGGCATGGTGCGCGCACGGTGCGCGCATATAGATATTTATGTACATTTAACTGCAATTTTCTCAGGAACTACTGAACAGATTGACACCATATATGCAAAAGGCACATCCCTGACCTGAGGACTACCTCTTTGCCAAATTTCAAATAATTCTGTTTAGCCGTTCGGGCTGTACCTTCGACTAAAGGTCCTATGGGGAAATGCATGGGGAAAACATGTTTTGGGACCCCCCTTTTTTCTCAGACCCCGCTTGACGAATCACCCCGAGACTTCCAGGGTAGGAGCTGAGCGGAGCGCCCCATTAGTTTTGAAAATTTTGCGAGGATCCGTCAACCGGCGCCAAAGTTATTCAAAATAGAATTTTCAGATTTCCTATGGAAACACGGTCCTAACTATAACTATCTACCGGCGACCGCCAGTAGATAATATATATATATATATATATATATATATATATATATATATATATTCACCATACGACTCCCACCTCAATCTCTGAACTCAGGGCGGGTGCTATCTCCCTTCAGTGAGTGTGGGACCTCACTCTTGCTACACAGCAACTCTGATACGATTTGGGGCACTCGCAGGCTCATTTCAGGCTTTATTTGTTAACAGCAGACACGTTTCGGCGTTCATCGCCTTTTCAATGCTGTGAAGCTTGTCCAAGGTACACAGTATGAGATTGGACAATTATACTGTGTCCACTTCAGCCATTGGATTATACCGGGCCAATTGGAGGGCTCTGATGTTCCGTTCAGCCAATGTCCAATTGCTTTCATCGCCATTTCCATTGCCCATGTCCTTCGCCATGGCCGCCGGATTTGATATGATATTTTCCCCGCAGGTGTCAGATAAATAACTGGCATCCCCAAGTTTGAATAACTTGCGACTCCTTCGTCGACTGGGAAAACTCATCGGCGGCGGTTCAGAAGTTCGACCAAAATTCACCATACGACTCCCACCTCAAACTCCGAACTCAGGGCGGGTGCTATCTCCCTTCAGTGAGGGTGGGACCTCACTCTTGCTTTATATATATATATATAATGTGGTCAGAAAGCCAGAGCGCTCAGCAGCGGGTGCACGCTCTGGGCCGGACCAATGGCCTGAATCATTTTTCCAACAAACTTTAGCTGCACACAGAAATCCTTCTATTGAATTGATATTTATTTTAAAACAGAGACGTGATGGCCGAAACGCGTCGGTTTTGACAGGCTGGCTGTGTTTTTAAAATAAATATCAATTCAATAGAAGAATTTCTGTGTGCGGCTAAAGTTTGTTGGAAAAAAAACAACAAATATATATATATATATACATATATATATCCGAAAAAAAGTCTTACAGTTTTTCAGTATATTCCTTCATTGACCATGATCTGGCTGGCCAGAACATAGTCCTATTTCTATGTATTTGGCCATCCTACTTTTTATTCAAAAAATCTCGTCATCCTAAACAATCTTGCACTGTCTGGCACTGATGGCCAATGTTGGAGTGTTTTCACATCCCTTGATGGACATCAGCTGTTCAGCCCCTTAGAAAATGAGCTGGAAACTAACTTTGTGCAGTGGTTTCCAGCTCCTCCTTGCCACCGTGTGCGATCAGTTCCCCACCGGGTGACCATGTGAAGGGTTCTGACATTATGAGACACACGGTGGCACTGTATTATTTAGCAGGTCTGTCTGTACTTATAACTGTTGTAAATGTGTTTTAGTGTCTGTAAAACAGATCACATACCGCTGTGATTCCTGACACATCAGTATTTATTCTTCCACCCAGACTCAGCGATGTGTGTTTTGCTGGTAGAGCTGTTACAAATACCATTTCCTCTGGAAATGAGAGCGGTAATGCCAGCTGAGCCGTATTTCTTGGTCACCGCAGGGGTTGCCAGAACGGGGCCATAAAATCGAATCTGCTTGTTGCCCCCCTGAGTATTTGGGAAAATTAAAAGTCACGGCTCAATGTGCTGCTGGCATACATGAAGCTGAGCTACCTCTGACTAACACCCTCCACCTGCCCTCATTCTTCTTGACTGGCCTCTCATAAAAGTGTTATCTTTTTCTTTACAACAGCAATAAGGCATTTTTATAGAGACTTCAGCATCTGTGACACCTCTGATTTCCTACTGCTGTCCCTCGACCCATTTCTGAACTTGGTATACATATATATAAGTGTGTGCGCCTTCTTCTCTTTCTAAACCTCCTAAATCATCTACGGAGGGCTTAGTGGTTACAAAAGCACTTCTCCAGCCCTCAGTGAACTCTATGCTAGGATCATTTGGGCATCTTCTTACCATGTTTAGGACCAATTCAGAACATCCAAATTGATATGGAGATAGTGGCTGCATTAGTTATAAGACATGCAGCCCCTCTTGTAATTTATAGTAGTCACTGAAACTATATCTAGTTGGGGATCTCGAGCTGGCAGTGCTGTAGTGGCTCAAACTTAGAACCGGGTGGAATTACAATCCAGCTCACAGAATTGGTGGAATTGCGTTACATTTGTAATGCGGAGTTCCTGACAAATTTCGCCAATTGGTGACTGGCGGAATTATTTTGCCATTCACACCTCACAGCAACAATGTATGGCTCCACAACACAAGCTTGTGAGCACAAGATTTGCCGGCCCCTGGTGTGATTTACGGTTGCCACAGAGCCTTCTAGCGCCATTTTATAATGCCGGCAGATGCAAGCGGTCGCTGTCAGAGGAGGCTGCCATTGGGATAGATTTGCTGCAGCTGGAGTAGATTTTCTAGTAGATTTTCTACTCAAGTGGCCACAAAATTAACTTGAATGGCTGCACGCTCTTGTGCAATGCAAGGTGCTGTTCATGCTGAATTTCAAGCTGCATATTTTCCACCTATTGGCAGAATTCCATGGAACCTCGCAGAGTTTTTCAGTAACTCTGTGAGTGCCGCCCACCCCTACTCAAACTGTACCTCAGTGATGAGGCTCAAGAAGCCGAAATGTGTCAGAGGGTGCTTGTGTTCAAGTTCATAGTCGTTGAGGCATGCGTGTTCCTCTCTAGACATTTCAACACCCATCAGGGGTAGCAAGCACTATATAAATGCAATTACAATAGCCACATCATTGGTCTTAGTTTGCACTGGCACCGATGAGCTAAAAAAACAAAGGAGTGGAATGCTGCTAACGTGGTTGAGAATGAGTCCGACACTTTTAGCCATCAAGTTATGATAGCCACTAACCCTAAGCTGTGTTCACTCATTGCCTGGAATCAGTTGTATATATTATGCTTAGGGTCTCCTGTTTTTCCTGGTTTTTTTTGTTGCTGCTGCCTTTCAGAGTCTGTATTTATCCATATCAATGTGTTGCTCATTTTGTCTGAATGTGTCCATATGTAGTTTGAGCTGTGTGAAAAAAGTTGCACTAGTACATTTCCACATGTATTCACCCAAAGTACGCCCACACTTAGATACCTGCTTGGCTTTCGAAGTGTAAGTAGCCATGTATAATAAATAAGGACATACATATGAAACATCATCTTTGTAGCATAAACATGTGCACCGGCATTTATGATTGACAGCACTGGGAATCCCTGAAATAGAAGACCCATTTTCTATTGTTTTCTGGATTTTGAAATAAAAACATACATGGAAGTGATGGCTTTGTATCTGTATTTATCGGTAAAAACCTGTAAAGACTGAAACTATCAGTCCTAACTATATTACTATAAGAGACAGTGGACTGGACCCTAAAATGAAGCACAAATAAACACAACAAACAGCATTGTGTATGATCGAAATAACAGTGTCACAGATAGAAACAGGAAGAGAAGGAACAATCGTGTTTGTTTGTCAGGGCTAACATACGAGGAGGGATATGATTGATGAGTGCTGGGGCTGGATTGTTCGGTCAGGCTCTCTGCTCACTTTCCCTCTCACTGTTAGCACAGCAGTTTCGTGTGTGAACTGTGTGGTACATACACGTGATGATCCGTGGTATTACGTGATGGTTGGCCATTTTCTGTGTATTTTTATATGCTGACTTTTGATTATATTCGAGGTATTTATTTTTGAAGCAATTTTTGATAAATCATGAACCTTTATCCAGTGGCCAACAAAGTGCTGTGCAATAAATATAATTTTAAAAACGTAACAAATAATCAAAAAACAATGATTAGTTAATGCAGGACAGTAAATTGGAAAATATGATCCCATCAGTGTGAAGATACAGAAACATACAGCTGATACAAATACTTCAACAGAATAGGTTGTTGTTTCAAGTCTTCACATGATGAGAATCCCAGTTGACAACTAATATGGAACTCTAAAGGCTACCAAAGTAAGAGTTTTAGGTCAGTCAGACAAATAGTGATAGATAGATAAACAGACAGACAGACAGACAGACAGACAGACAGACAGACAGACAGACAGACAGACAGACAGACAGACAGACAGACAGACAGACAGACAGACAGACAGACAGACAGACAGACAGACAGACAGACAGACAGACAGACAGACAGACAGACAGACAGACAGACGGACAGACGGACAGACAGACGGACGGACGGACGGACGGACGGACGGACGGACGGACGGACGGACGGACGGACGGACGGACGGACAGATAGATAGATGATAGATAGATAGCTAGGTAGCTAGATAGGTAGATAGATAGATAGATAGATAGGTAGATAGGTAGGTAGGTAGCTAGATAGATAGATAGATAGATAGATAGATAGATAGATAGATAGATAGATAGATAGATAGATAGATAGATAGATAGATAGATAGATAGATAGATAGATAGATAGATAGATAGATAGATAGATAGATAGATAGATAGATAGATAGATAGATAGATAGATAGATAGATAGATAGATAGATAGATAGATAGATAGATACTGTGGAGCTAAACCACACATCCTCCAAAGACTGTCATATTCAGCTTCACTTTGAACACAACCCTCACATTGAACCCTCATATCAACAATGTGGCAAAATCTGCCAAATTTCACCTTCACATTTTAAAGAAAAGTTGTCACCTCATGGCCCTGATCATTTTAAAACAGGAGTCCATACCTTCGGCACCTCTAGATTAGACTTTGTACGTTTTAGTGGAGTCCATCCAGCATCCATTGTCTTACTAAATCTGTTCTAACTCAGCTTCTAGACCGGTTCCTACTTCAGGCAGCGATCACCACATACACTTTACAATGTACACTGGCTACCCATCACAGTGAAATAACTTTTAAAATGTGTGGCCTCATACACAGAGCCATTAACGAAAACATCCCCTTTCACCCTTGCAGAACTACACAGCATATCTGCCCGCTCAAGGAGTCTCAGAAGCCACAAATTCTCCTCCTCAAAGCTCCAGTGAACTCTTTCACCTCAACCTCAGGACTCTGACCCCACTCTCTATCTTCCAAAAGCAGCTTGAGGCTCATCTCTGCAGACAATTCTTGGACTAAGTTGTATAAAATGATCACTGAATAGGTCAAAACTGTTAACCCTCTCCCCTTCTCATTGTAACCCCAACATTAATTTTGTTGCACTGTAAACCCCCTCATACCGATCGGTGGGGCTGTATCGGATATATGGCACATTTTCCTTGTTTGCACCTGGCGCACCTTTTAAAAGGTGTGCCCTACGCAAACAAGTAACATGTGGTGTATCAGGATGAATGTGGTGCCCCCAGAGCATTCATGTGAAAAATGGAGTGGCTGCTTTGAAGCTGCTTTGAAGCCGCTCCTTGTTTTCAGTGCAGGCGGCAACCAGCCTGAACTTTTTAGGGGATTAGAGATCCCCTTGCAGGTGGTTGCAGTGAGTGATTGCACCCACCTGCAAGGTGATGTCTGGGAGGTCCATGGGACCCCATTACCCCTCCCAGAGAGCTCCCATCAAGGGACGCACTGATAGTGCAACACCTTTTAGGTGGCACTCTGTAAGTGCACCTCATGACAGCTTCTTTGCCTCTGTGCCCATTTCTGTAATACGGCGCAGGTGCAGAGGCAAAGGGATTGCCTCAATTGCATGGGTCCATACCCTGTGCAAATGAGGGAACACCCTTTTATGTGCGGTAGCACTATCGGTATTATAGAAGAGGACACCAAAGCATCTGCGGCACCTTCTGTAATACCAAAGTGCCGCTGGGGTGTGCAAAATAGGTGCAAACGCCAGTCGCGCCCACGGCAAACTTCTGTATTACGGCCCTTAGTGCGTTATATAAATAGACACATAAATCTCCCTGTGGCTGAAACTGAAAAAATACTTTATGTAAACAATATGAGAACATGTGCAATATAAATGATATGCATTGTTCACTAGTCATCACCACTGATCTGTGTGGCTGTTTTTAACTTCTGAGCAATGTGCAAAGTTTTTACTGTGTGCATTGTGTCTGGTACAATCAATATGTCTGCTTTAGACACTTAAACAACAGCATCTGATGAGGGGCTCCGCAACAAACAGACGCTGCTGCCAACATGGCAAGAGGAACTCTCAGGTATATGTATTTTTAGGTCGAGCCTAGGGCAGCGCGCATGCGCTGTTTGTGAGACTTTTAGTAAGGGGCTTCAGAAAACTCACCTAGCTCACCACACACATTTTTTTCACACAGGCTATTGGGCTTTGCGTGCGTCTTTCTAAGAAAGACAGCACGCAATTGGGCAAAGGCAGGTGCATATCCCGCCTTTGCTCCGCCCACAGCCTATTGCTTGCGGTTACCCACACAGGCATCATCTGTTTTGCATTATCGTGCCCAGTCGCGTGCTCGATAAAGCAAAACACATGGCCTGGTGCTCGCTCTAGCGCGCACCATTCGCGGGACGCTGCATTCCTTGAATTCCTTGTTTTCCTTTCCTCCCTATCCCTGACACTCTGTATCTCTCATTCTGTCTCCCTCTCTTTTCACTTTTGCCTCTCTGTCTTTCTCTCTGCGGCTCGCCCTCCCTACCCTTTCACTCTGTTGCTGTCTCCCTCCCTCTATTTCTCGCACTCACCGTCTCTGTCCCTTTATCTCTCCTCGTCTTCTGCTTTGTCACTCCCTCTCTGTGTCTCACACTCTAGCCGCATCTCTCACACATCTTCTCTCCCGGCACACGCCTCTCCTTCCTGTGTGCAGATTCCCAGCTGCTGAGGTCATTGCTGGCAGACGGGAGGGGTGGCGCGAGCAGCCTGCCGACTGCAGCCAGCAAGCACTCAGGGCTGGTACAGTCCTTCTGACTTCCTCTTCCTTTTGTGACTTCTTAAATTTGGGGCAGCAGGGGGACCACAGTGCTAGTTAGGATTGGTGTCAGCTACAGGTACTTGACGTCCATTTTGATAAGGGTGGGTCAATTACTAGAAACTCTTCAACTTTGTTTCAAAGGCCGTTATTAAATTAGTGGGCTGGCAGTCAATGACGTAATTACCAGCAGCTATTTAGTCCCATGGGACTTCCCCAGACAGGGCGCCTTTAACAGCGGATGGGGGCCGATCGCTGTCTCATTTGGGCTGCTCTCTTCTCGGCAAGGTGTAAAAAGCATCCACTGCAAACACAAAGCTCACTGGGGCCAGTGAATGACTCGGAGCGGCGCTCGTTAAAGTAGTTTCTGTTGAAGCCCTTCTGAAACATTTTCGGCGCACTTGAACAGAAATGTCCATAATGATGAGCGGTGATGGGAGAGCGAGGGGGTCTTCAATTTAGGTCAGCGAAATTGAACCATGAAGCAAAGCTTTGCAACATTTCAAATGGAACTGCCCTTTTATTTTTGCAGTTTTTACGGAGCAAACGAGAGTGCTTTATATTGTCACTATATTACATCATCACACAAGTGCAGTCTTTTGGCATGGGGAGGATTAAGTGATATGCATAGAATCTCAGGATGTTGAGGGATGCCGAGGCTTGAACACTGTCCCGCAGTTTTAAAGTCTGCCTTTAAGCAGCTGAGCGTGAGGAGAGCCTTTCTGCCACTGTATAAACAGACAAGCGTGCCGCTGCTAATTATAGTGCCAATATCGGCAACAGTTGTCACAAAACACATAAGTACATAAATAAACCACAAAACACTGTATTGTAAGTGGAGAAATATTGCTGCAGGTTTATTAGCATAACCAATATGCAAACATGGTGGGTTATCTTACGGGCGATCCCAGGGCAGGCCAGCCCCTATGCCGCCTGCCCGTCTGATAGGCCTAAAGTCACCATGGCAACGCCAAATGGTGTATACCAAATATTGGGAGGGGCCACCCCTCCCATCCGTGGACCCCCAGTCCACTTGCTTCACACGCCCCCCCGTGAGGGGTAGGCGGAGCATACATGGCAGCCCCCGGTTGCTCAGACCCACAACCGCCTGTCGGCTAACGGGGCGCCGTCGTTCTTCCAGGGGACAACGCTAAAACATCCCTGGGTATCCTGGCTTAGCACCCCGCGGTGCTGCTGCATGATGTACCCCTTGGTATGTGCAGACCCTGGATCGCCCTGTAACTCCTCCTGCAACACAAAGTAACATGTTAGAAAACCTAAGCCCCCCCTTTGTACCTCCGGACGCTGGGTAAGCGGAGGGGCGGGCAAGGCGAACGAGAGGGACAAGAGGGCGAGGAAGGGGCAGAGACCGTATAAATACCCCTGTCCCCTCCCCACCCCCGCCGGAAGTTGCCATCTGCTAGGGTCTCCCCTGATGGACCCAGGGACTAGACCTCTCACCCCTGTGCCTTCCTGTGGCACTAAGGCGGCTGCCCTTTTAGGGGGGGGCTGCTGCGCAACCCCCCCGGGCAGCCTTACACAGTGCCAATATCGGCAACAGTTGTCACAAAACACATAAGTACATAAATAAACCACACGACACTGTATTGTAAGTGGAGAAATATTGCTGCAGGTTTATTAGCATAACCAATATGCAAACACGGTGGGTTATCTTACGGGCGATCCCAGGGCAGGCCAGCCCCTATGGCGCCTGCCCGTCTGATAAGCCTAAAGTCACCATGGCAACGCCAAATGGTGTATACCAAATATTGGGAGGGGCCACCCCTCCCATCCGTGGACCCCCAGTCCACTTGCTTCACACGCCCCCCCGTGAGGGGTGGGCGGAGCATACATGGCAGCCCCCGGTTGCTCAGACCCACAACCGCCTGTCGGCTAACGGGGCGCCGTCGTTCTTCCAGGGGACAACGCTAAAACATCCCTGGGTATCCTGGCTTAGCACCCCGCGGTGCTGCTGCATGATGTACCCCTTGGTATGTGCAGACCCTGGATCGCCCTGTAACTCCTCCACAGCCTTGGGAGTGGCCACCGTCACTACCAGGGCCCCCCACCAAGGTAGACCTATTTACTTACAACCTGCTGCAGCCAAAGCTTCCCCTAAGTCCAGTAGGAAAAGATCCATGCCTAAACTAGAGAGGTGCACCCCGTCTCCCTCCAGGCACCCTGTGGACTTGGCGTGCATAAGACCATGCCTGATGAAGCCAAGACCTCTTTGTTCTGCGCAACTGCGCATGGCCCCAGGTAGGCCTTTTTACCTACAGCATGCTGATACCGGGCTTCTCCCAGGTCCAGCCAAAACAAGTCTACGCCCAACCGGACCGGCGGCCAGCATGCACCATCAGGACAGGTGCCCCCATCCTTTCTAAACTCCCCTGTGGATTTTTGACTGAAATGACCTTAAACCTATAACTAGGCGTTGGTCCAATGTTGCCTTTGCATGGCTGAAGAACAATCCCTTTGACAAGACACTCCTGCCTGACAGTGCCAATGCGGGAGGAGGTAAGAGTTGACAAGCCCGCCTTACTTCCTCTTTCACTCAGTTGGAGTATGTCCATCGCAGTCCATCAGTCACCACCATTCTAAACTCCCCATGGATTTATGACTGAATTAACCTGCCTAAGAATAGGCGATGGTCCAATGATACCTTTGCCTGGCTGAAGAACAAAACCTATTCCAAGCCACTCCTGCCAGGAGGTGCCAGTGCGAGTGAGTTAAGAGATGACAAGCCCGCTCTACCTCCTCTTTCCTCAGTTATCTGAGTCTAGCACTAGTCGGAGTATGCCATCACCTTCCGACAGTCACCACCCTATGTGAAGCCTTGCCCTCCCAACTTTCTGCTAGCATACCAGGGAGCAGACAAGGCAGCATGACCCGGGGGGGAACCAAAGCATAAATACCTCTCTATGTTGAATACTGGGAAAGCCAATAGTTCTCCTGCTACTTTGTAGCCCAAATATGTTTCCCAGGAGTTTCCCCCAATCATATGGACCAAGTCGCCCCTGTTGGAAGGCCACTTCCACAACCTGCATAGCTGCCAGCCAGTGCTGGAGGGCGGGAGAAGTTGCCCGCTACCGTTACTCACATCAATGGTACCTGTTTCGCCGAACTCAAGGACGGGCTACTAAGTGAGCTTACCAGGCTCCGCCCTTGAACCAGAGGTCAGACCCAAGCCCCTCTAAGTTCTGCTGCTTCACCTGCCCGTTAACACAAATAACTGGAGCAACTGAACCACTTATCGCCGTGCTACATGTCCTCTTGGACAGGTGCACGGGCACCTGTCCAAGCATCCAAACGCAACCAGAAAGTCGAACCGTACCCAGAACGGTAACCCCCAACTGGCCTGGAAGCGAGACAGACAATACTACTGCCTCAACAAGGTATGTCCTTTGCCTATTCCGTGCCTGGCTGTAAGAGTTAGACATTGCCAGTCCCAGTCCCGGGTGAAAATAGGAGCTCTACAGCTGCTGGTGCTAATGATGGAACATGTGGCCTGATGAAGCAGACTGTAATTCCCTTGCTACTGTTTTGCACGAACCCACAACCATTGGCTCTCCATGGTACAATACATTCATGCTAATCATGGTTTCCTAGGAGGATGTTGACACGTCTATGTTCAAGAAGTCTAACCGTGTCCTGAACAGTAACCCCCAACTGGCCCTGAGGCGAGACAAACCATGCCAAGGCACATAGGTGAATTTAATAACTAAGAGCAGGTCTAACAGCGTCAACAGGCATCCTAAGCTTACAATAGGAGTGTTGGAGTAAGGGTATCCAGTGAGAATAAAGACGACAGCCTCCCATCTGACCAACCGTGGCGGGAACCACTCCTGTATATTCTAGTACAAATGGTCCCTGTTGACCTGTCACTGCCTGATGTACGTGACCTCGGTACATGGTCCCTTTGCATGGCGGCATGCCATTGAGACAAACATCCAATCCCCAATAAGTACCACTAACTGCCTACGCTACAATCTTGCCTGGCATTCCTCCATGCCCAGATATACCATGCGATGATTGCTCTACTCCGTCACTTGACCCGACCATACTTCGAAGAACAAACACAGCGTGAAGAAGCGGCCTGTGACCTGCCCCAAAACTCAACGGAATCATCCTATGAGCCGAATGAAGTGCGAGCTCGCCGCCAACCTCTGTCAAAGCCTGCCAACCCCACCAGTATTTGGACCCCTAATGCTCCAAAATTGGGGGGGGGGGGGAGAGGGGGCAGGGAGGGGCAGTCCTGTCTGGAGATGTGTGTAATGGAGGACATGTGTCGTAGAGTACCTATTGTTTGGGTGCAAATATCAGTACCACAAATACCTGGTGTGTTCAATACTAAGAACAGTACTAACAACTCAATCATCGGCTTAAAACTGTGTGTGACAAGCTGGGAGATTAAAGGCAGGCAGTGTGACACGGAAAGACCCACCACGCGGCTGTGCCCCAAAATCCACCATTCCGCATCAAACAGACCCGATGGAAATACAACAAGAGCCTAACGCTCTACACCCGCGGATAACCCAGGAAATAACCAATAATACTCAAGTAAATAACAACGGACATCCTTTCAACGTGTAACATGTGTCCCGAATGTACAATATACGCGAAGGTGTGCAGGCGTGTAGGAATCAAAACCTAACATTGACTGTGCATAGGAACTAGTATTCAAACTGCGACCTATAGAATATGCGTGGTGCTATGCATCACAGCTTGGCCCATCTGATCCACTTCACAAACCTTGGAAGCAAGCCTTTGCTGGTTACCCTCAGATCCTAGCCATGCACACCTAACCCAGGGGGGTTCCCTTACTAACGAAGCATTAGTCCTAATGCTAGCAAGCTTACCGCTCAGTGTCCCAGGACATAAAATGCTAAATCCACCACATAATCTAAAATTGCAAGCAGCACTTGTCTGGAGACATTCAACATCTGTCATGAAGCGCAGCAACGTGGCAATGAAGCTTGGGGAGCTGACACGACTCTATTTCCCTTGAACTCCAAGAGGCCAAAAGAGGCAAACCCCCCCCCCTCCCAAGGATAGGAGGATAGCTTGGGCAGGAGGAAAGCTAAATGTAACCGACGAGCCAAATCCTACCACAGGGGAGCACACAGTTACTGCGAAAATGGGTACTCCTACCTTCAACAGGATCCAACAAAAGACCGTCATGATAGCCCTAGTGGTATAGGTTCCACTGCCTCACTCATGAAATTACCGGGCACCCAAAGTGAACGGCTGACCTAAAGACACCAATGGAGCAGAGGGAGCCCTGCGTAGGGTTCAAGGATCGTGTAACAGTTAACTAATCTCCAGGGCTACACAGCTTGCTCAGGCGATCACTATGGCTAGCCGACCGGCCACCCGCACACCGCGCCTTTCCTTGGTGTTCCGTGCACTGAAAAGTATGACAGATCACTTTTCATGGCGTTATCACACGCGCATTGAGAAAACATCTCAACATACAAATGTGAATGATGTTATGTGCGATACTGAGCACATGTCATGCATCCCTATATTAACTACAAAATAAGCACTCCATACAACAAGCCCATCTATTGGCTAACCAGCTGAACCAACAGAGGCGGAATAAAACAGGGTCACGTGCCGTGGGCCCACTGGACAGCAACAGCCATATGACGCCTGACTGGGATGTACACTCCTTGCGCTGGCGGTGAAGCCAACCACCTTCTAGCCGACTGCCGCTCAGGGCCCCCCTCATTGCCTACGAGACCCTGAACCACAGACCTTCCTTACACTTTTACGGTCTTGGGGCGCTGGCCGTTACCGCACAGCCGGAAAGTGCGCAACACAGCGGCTTCGTTGACAAGGTTGAACGGTTAACAGCCCCTCCCCCTGCAGTCTTCCATATCTTAAAGCAGGAAACCGGAGAAGGCTGGAAATAAGCAAAGCAACCTGGGCGACGCGACCACAACTTGATTATGCCTGATTGTTTCCGTAGCGCGGACACGGAGCTCCAAGCTCATTACGAACGGTAAACCCTTTGAACGGTGAGTCCACATCTTAGCTGACACATTAATGTCAAAATTCCCCCAAGGCGGGTGTTGGTCCAAGCAGAAAAAACCTCTCGCCTCACCTCTGAGGACTGCACAGCCAGTCTTATACCACTGTGCTGCCCGGAGGGCACGGTTGACGATCTCAGCACTGGCACCCTGCCCAATATGGAACACACACCCCATCGCATTAATTTGGGAATGGCAACCAAAAGACAGGCATAACCTCAACACCCTAAATTATAATCGAGTTAACCGCAGACTGAGAAGAGAGACGCATACGGCTTCCCGAGGGACAAGGCACCCTTGAGTCCTTTCATCCGCAAAGAAAAACATCCCCGGGTTGCATGGTAGGAGCATATTGCACCCGCTACCCATGCTCGTACTTTGGGGAACCAGGAACACCAGAGTGATGACCAGTGTTCCCCCGGTGGGTAACTGTGCCGAAAGCACCCAGCCTCCCCTAGGACACAGCTAGTCCTCTTACCAGGAAACGTGCCTTGCTTTGCAGGCCGAGACACCTCGTGTGTGCTTGCACACCGTGACTACACATGAGTGACGCACCCGGTGTCCCTCTAGTGTCGCTGCAACCATAAGACCTTGTGTACACCTGCCCCTGGTGACACCCCCTGAGTACTTGCACCCGGGTCCCTCCCTGTGCTTGAGGGAGTTATTCTGTGCCTAGGTGATGTGTCTCCAGACTGGTATTTTGCTGTTTCTGTCATTGCATGTGGATATATGATCCAGCAAGAACTTCATACCCGACCCGTCAGGGTTGTTGGCTTCGTCAACGGTTGTTAGTTGCATGAGAAAATCAGCCGCAACTGAGCTTGAAAATACTATTGCAAAGTTTCATTTGGGCGCGCTGACAGACAATATTGCTTATGATGCAGCATGTACATCATACCTGCCATGAGCATTGTTCCATGTCTGTGTAGAATTGAAAACACTCCGTGCCTCTTCAATTCACAGTGGACACACACTGGCCCTGATGTCTCTATTGCAAGACCGGCCCGAGTTAACCTATCAGCCACGCGCCAGGGGTCGATGTAGAGCGCATGGACGTAGCACGGAGCGACTCAAAGATATGAGGATCATTTTTTTTTTTTTTATTGGGATATGAGGCTAATTAAATGTCGAGCAATCTTTGCTGGGGCACATCTACTGAAGTCATGACAAAATGTTGCACGCTGAACAGCAAGAGATATGGACCCACCCCCTAAACGGCTGCTCAAATGAAATGAAGTAGTTGATCTCACATTGTAGCAGTTAGGTTTTCATGATACTCACAGGATGTGGGTGCTACCCCGCGGCTCGATCCCTGGTTTCCTGCACCAGAGTCAGCAGATTGAGCCCCGGAGCACTGCGCAACCCAGGCGCTCTACACCCCCCAGTGGCGAGAGTTGCACCTCCACCCCGAGATGCCTGGCGACCGTGGGGCTCGCCCTGTCCGCGGGCTCTCCCCCTCAGGGCGGTGGCAGCACACGAGCGCCGCGAAGCAACCTGTCCAGACAAGTAGAAAATTTGCTACCCCAGAAGGCAAGGAGACACGAGGCTCGGGCGCCTACGCCTGCACCGATATCAGGTGCTGCACGTGAACCCCTGTACCTACCACTCTATCAACTGTTCCAGGTAAGTACAAAGGGTGCCGGCCCAGGGGGTTGGCGGTGGTAATGTTCCTTCTTATTTAGGCAAGCAAGTGGGTAGCCGAAAAATATTTATTATTCTAGCGTTCTGAATCGCGCTAACTGACGGGGTCCAGTCAGGTGTCAGGGCGCTTAACATAGCACCAGTTAAGTGGCATGGGGACGCACCTTCAATATTGGGTTTGGCACAGGGGGATAGTGATTTGCCCCGAATCCCCGGAGAACCACCGTCAATTCCGAACCCAGATCCCCAGGTCTGCGCACGATCGCCCTATCTGTTACGCCTACTCCTCTCACCTGGCGCAAAGCACGTGAGAGGCGAAATGTATCCCCCTAGCCGAGCCCCAAGACCCCTATGAAGGCTCGGACGGGGTCCGAAACCGTGACCTCCGAAAAAAAGAACTGTGTCTTTAGCATAAACGCAGCAGAATATGTATATTTCTTGGCCAAAACTTTTTTTTTTTTTTTTTGATGCATATTTACATAGCGCGAACTCGACCCAAAGGTATTGGAGCGCTTTACATAACACCGTATTTACATAGCATATACAGGCACGTAGGAATTGAGTGATATTCACAGGCTGCAGACACGACCTCGAGGCTCGAACCCGGGATTCCTGCACCAGCGGCTGCAGCGCAGCTAACGGACCACATACTCCTCCCTACACCACGTTCCTATGAGACCTCCCTCAGGCCCGGCGGAAGCAGTCTTTTTTTTTTTTTTTTTTTAACGGGTGCTCGACCCAAAGGAATGCGGATGAGCTCGTCAAGGATCGCTCCCAACCTCGGTGTTGCTTTGCTCAGGTCTTGGAAGTGGAGCTGCCAGGGATTGAACCCGGGGCCTCATGCATGCACAGCTGCGCTCTACCACTGAGCTACATACCCTCAACCGTGTAAGTAACGCGCGCTGACCGATTGCGCCAGGGTCCCAGGGTGTTTCGCGACCTCGAGGCTTGAAACCTGGTAGCATGCACCGGAGTCGGCAGCGAAGCCGACGGACTCCCTACCCTCCCCGGTGACGAGGTCGACGGCTGCCACTTGTCCACCGGGCCACGACCCCAAGCTGCCACCCAGGGCTGGGAAGGTGCTGGGGGGTGGGAGGGGGAGGGCGGGGGGTTGGAACGCGCACGAGGGGCCCGAAGCTGGAAGAGCAGACGGGACGACAGGGACGGTAACCGGAGAATTGAACCTGCCTTAGAGCGCATGGTCTCTCAGTCATTGACCAGTGGCCACAGTGACTCTTAAAGGCGCAAACTCGACCAGAAGGTCATGGGCGCTGACCGTAGCACCGAGTTTACCTAACACATTCCGGTACGAGACATGAAAGTACGACCAACCGATGCCCGACTGATCACACACACGTGCGCGCCCCACCACCCGCCGCACGCGCAACCTCCCTGGCCGGCGACTCGGGCCTGGCTTTGTGCCCGCAACCCCCCCCACCCGTGGTGTTCCGACCACAGGGCCCCGTCACCTGGTGCTTCCAGGGACAGGGCCGGGGCGGGGAGAGGAGGCAGGCAACTCACCGCAAGCGACGGGCTACGAGGCTGCTGGGCGTGCGAAGATCGACAAGGCGAACGAGAGGGACAAGAGGGCGAGGAAGGGGCGGAGACCGTATAAATACCCCTGTCCCCTCCCCGCCTCCGCCGGAAGTCGCCATCTGCTGGGGTCTCCCCTGACGGACCCAGGGACCAGACCTCTCACCCCTGTGCCTTCCTTGGCACTAAGGCGGCCGCCCTATTAGGGGGGGGCTGCTGCGCAACCCCCCCCCGGGCAGCCTTACAAAACAACCATTGGCATAGCCAATAGGTCTCGCCTTTGGGACCTTATAAGTGTTTAGCTATGCAACAGTTGATGTTGTTGCACCAAGGATATTGTGCTGGAGAACTAAACACTTATAAGGTCCCAAAGGCGAGACGGTCACCTATTGGCTATGCCAATGCTTGTTTATTGTCTGTTGTCTTTCCCTGGTTCCCTGGTTTCAATAGCCAGAACTCTTTCCCCAGTGCTTGTCTGCTGATGGTTGCTGCTGCTGTCCCTTTAAGACAGCCTGCGCGTTGGCGCGCGCTATAAGCCTGGACCATATGTTCGCTGCTCATCATTTGCCACATATGGCGCGTGTGCTGCAGGCAGCAGCTCAGTAGCTCACAGCCTCTTGATCCATCACATAGAATCTAGTTACGCTGATTGAATCCACTAATTAATTAATTGCCCAGCTCGTGCTCCACTTCTGAAGGAATACTCCCATCGCCTGCTAACGTGCAGTACTTCCTTCCCAGGTCACCCAGCCTTTCCCCCTTTCAGAAAGAGACATATTGGGGCTTTGAAAAAGATGTCCTTAATCTACAAATCCGCTCATGGCTGTAGCTACCATCCGCCTTTCAACTTTTGGGCCTGGGAGTTGGAGTTCAATTGGAATCCTTGGCTCTGTTTGCTTTTTACAGTCAGCCAGGCATAAAAAAATAATATCATAAACAATGGACTTCTCATAGCATACATTTACCGAATGTTGGTGACTCACTGACCTTATACGAGAACTTGTGTAAAATCTGCAAACAGCATACACTCTAGGCGTTCCTCTTGCCCTCGTGGGTACTCCGGCTGATTTGTTGCCTGGCAGAAAATCCATATCACAAGGCATGTCGGATATCTCCAAATGTAAACGTCTGCTTGGGGAAGCAATGGTTTCCTGTGTAGGAAGATCTTGCTGTGCACCGCTGTGAGTTGTGGGTAAGAGTGGCCTTCGGCAGCCATAAGGCAGCTGCAGGGTCAGCACTGATCAGGGAGTTTGACATCATAGCTCGGGCTTAATGCAGGCCAGAGAGACAGATACTGTCAGTTTCTTTTCTCCTCAGTAAAGGTAGGACTGAGAAGAGATGAAGGGGCAGATTTACAAGCCCTTGCGCCGCCGGTGCATCACGCTGCGTGACGCACCGGTGGCGGAGCCTGCTAAGGGATATTTGCAAGCACAGGTAAAGTCACCCTGCGTGACTTAACCTGTGCTTGTAAATATCGCCCCTTCTCACGCAACACTTTGCGTGTTAGGGGCGGGACATGGGTGATGCTGTGGGTGTTCCCACGCAACACCCATGTCCACTGATGCATTTCCAGATTTACGAGGATTCGTAAACCTGGAAATGCGTCAGTATGCTGCACCACTCTAGGGGTGGCGTAGCGAGGTGCAATGCTTTCATTTCTCCTCGTTTTTTCCACTTTCAATGCGTGCTGCATTCTACAGCACGCATTAAAAGAGGAAAATGCCTGCAGTGATTGCTTTTGTGCAGGAAGGGGCCCCTTCCTTCACAAAAGCAATCTCCCCATGGTGCAGGCATCCTGGCATCATGGTGCAAGGGTGCCTGCGCTAGCACATGGCAGCTGTTTGTGTGCCAGCGCAGGGGAGAGCATAGGAATGCAACATATCATTGTAGATATGTCGCATTCTTGTGCTCTGAACGTGCCGCAGCGTGGCGCAGCCAAAGGGCTTGCGGTGCCGTGCTGCGGCACTTTCTTGTAGATCTGCCCCGAAGTCTGCCAATGGTTCGTGCACTCCAGTACTGCTCCGGTGCCTATCAAGGGAGGCCAGAGCGCCTTCATCTGGAGCGGAGCCCACAAGAAGAAATACTCTTCTAGTAAAGTTCATGGCTCTGCAGAGTACCCGGGAACTCCCGGGCATCGCACAGGCTGTGCATTGGTATAGAAGGGGGTTTGCTGCTTGCGCTGTATAGGACTCTGATTCAGGACCCAAAATAATGCTTCCAGGAAGGAAGAGGAGCACTGCACCCTGGAGTCAGGTGACCTCTCTATCTCAGAGTGTGTTTCTAGTGAGGAGAGTGCGCCTTCTGGAGGTCATCTCTAAGGAGTGCAGGTATGTGAGGATGCTGCTGTCAAGGGTTCTCTCTCTTCTGCTGCTTGTGCGCCTGGAGTGAAGATTCAAATAAAGCCCCTGATGCTGGGTCTAGATGGTCTTTCTAGGCTTCGCCACACATAGTGGCCAAGATAACTTGATGGTTGCAACCGGAAGGAGAGGCCTCTTGGAACATATACTGATTCTGGCTAAGTGGTGGGAATTTGGCGACCACTAGTTCCCATGTGCATCCTCTGCTATTCACACTTCCTGACCCTGCACCATTTCACAGAGTCCTACAATTTTGACCTACTTAACAAGTAAAACTTCTGCATTTCCCACTAATTCCATCGGGGGCCAAAGGAGTATTCTACAAGTTCTTACCTCATACCACAGGCATTGCTCTAAAACAATCTGACTTGTCCACAGATACATTCCAAGCTTGTTTCCTATACTTTAATCCTCTGTGTTTATGTCACTTAATGGCAGTGGCGGCTCGCCGAGGGAGTGCTGCGGGCGGTGAGGCGGGTGGGGGAGGGCCAGTGTGGGAGTTAGTGGACTCAGACATACAACGGACAGGAGTAAGGTAAGTAATTAAATAAATAGAATGATTTACCTTGCGCTCGCTGCATTGCCAACTCTGCCCACAGCACTCCTTCGGCGAGCCGCCACTGCCCAATGACCACTCCTGCGAGGTGACGGATCCTCAACTGCCCCTGTTCAGTCGCCAACTTTTCTTGGAAGGGTCCTTTTTGCTTCTACCTTATCTCTCGCCTCTTGAGATCCTCTTGGAACTCACTCCTAATTTTAGGCTTGTGTGCCATGCCTCCAGCAACATAACAGATGCCCAACTCAATCTGACTTCTTCTTCTTTGCTTGACCAGAAACCTGGATGGTACACTCCATGCTCCCAGCCTTCCAAAGACCGAAGCATTGCCGCTAGCCCCAAGCTATACCACCTACCCATGATCCATCTCACATTTTAGCAACACTGTAATTTTCAGCACGCCCTGGAGAAACTCAAAGGAGAACATCATCCTACCTGACCACTCCAAGAGGGAGTGTGCTCCAGGAGAAGGAACTGAGTACTTGTGCATACTATACTGTAGCGATGCTGTTAGACTTAGCCGTCGCTGCAGGGTTATCCCAAAACATTTTGCCTTAACCCTCCTGTTTTCTGAACCAGTTTGTGTTGTCTTTTAGGACTCTGAGCACTTTCCTACTTCTAAGCAGTGCTAAAGTGCTTGTGATCTCTCCTCTGTACATGGTGAAATTGACCTATACCAAATTGACATATTTAATGTACTCAATCCCTAGTAAAGTGGCACTTCATGCACCCAGGGCCGGTAAATTAAATGCTACTAGTCGGTTTGAAGCACTGATTGTGCCACCCCCTTAAGTAGCCATTTAAACATGTCTCAAACCTGCAATTGCAGCCAGTGTGTGTAGTTTTAAACTGCCAATTTCACCTGGCAAAATAAACCTTTTTGTCAGGCCTAAAACAAAAAGAAATGTCATCCCTAGAGTAGATACTAAATAGCCCATAGGCCAAAGTGCAGTGTGTTTAAAATGCTGGACGTGCTTTTAAGTGGGAGTAAGCGTAACTCACTTAATTCCATTCCCTAAGAATTTCACAAAGTCAGGAGAAATTACTAAGGGTGGGCTGTAATTGGCGAAGTACGAGGAATTCCACAAAGTTGAACATACACATAATTCCACGAAATTGAACAAAAATTCAGGGAATCCCGCAACTTCGCTCCGTTAGACTCCCAATTAAACAGAAACCTCATATACTTTTGGTAAAATAACAAGTATCTCTGTCTTTAAATGCTAAAATGAATATAGTCATTTCACAAAAGTGAACATAAAAATTTAGCAAGCAGTGAGAGAGGTGATGATTTTGGGATCCTCCCTAACCTGGGGAGAGAACCAAGCATATGCCTTGAAAACAAAGAGCACATCTTGCTGAACGATTTGGTGGTGGTCCCATCCTCTTAGGATCACTCCAAGCACAGTTATGGGCAAAAATACAATCCCAACCAAAGGCCCTGCAAAGCATTATGGGACGATAGAGCAGTGGGCAGTGAATATTATAGTATCCAATATCCGAAATAATTCTACAAAGAGCTGCAGTTCAACTAGTCATTACTAGGTGTCCCTTACGAGTCAAATGAAAAAGCATTGAAATTATTACATCAAGCTACAGTTCCATTAGTCGTTACTAGGTGTCCCTCACAAGTCAAATGCAAAAGCATTGAAACCCTTTCATGAAGCTGCAGTTCCACTAGTCATTACTAAGTGTCCCTCATGAGTCAAATGCAAAAGCATTTGACTTGAGGGACACCTAGCAAGGACTAGTTGAACTGCAGCTTGATGCAATAATTTCAATGCTTTTGCATTTGACTCGTGAGGGACACCTAGTAACGACTAGTTGAACTGCTGCTCTTTGTAGAATTATTTTGATATTGGATACTATAATATTTACTGCCCACTGCTAATCTCGTCCATAATGCTTTGCAGGCCCTTTGGTTGGGATTGTATTTTTGCCGTAAACTGTGCTTGGGGTGGTCCTATGAGGATGGCACCACCACCGAATCGTTCAGCATCATATGCTCTTTGTGTTCAAGGCATCTGCTTGGTCCTCCCCCTTCTCTCATTGCCTGATATTTTTCAGTTTCAAAGTTCACTTTTATGAATTGGTTATATGCTTTTTAGCATGTAAAGTTGCCTTATCAAAGCATTTGTAGGTGCAGTTTAGTAGCTGACTCTGCCTGAATTCCGTGTTTATCATGGAATGCGTAGTTAACAAATCTCTGCAAACTCTGGCAGCGGAGTGGAGGGTTAGAAATTACACGAGATGCTTACTTCGGGTCAGGAAAATGATGCCAGTGATGCTGAAAAACAGCGCAAACAGCACGTCATGTTGTACAAACACGTGCCCATTTTGCTTTTGAATGCCTACTCCTGCCTAGCCATCCCCTTGTGTTACTGCTTCCCTAGGCCCCATCCAACCCTTAATCATCCTATTCTACTCCACCTGTCAATCTGTTCATTAATATTTATTCACTTTTTTATTAATTTACTATTGTCCTGTGTTTTCTTTTTTATTCCCTTGGTTAGTCTTTTTTTGGACCCGCTCCTTCTCCCCAGACTCAAGCCATGGTAGAGGCAGGCAGCGCTGCTGGCTCCAACAACACCTGTGTCAGGCGGAAGTGCGAGGGGGTAATACCTCACCACTTATTTAGTGAGGCAGAGGTGATGGCACTAATTTTTTATGTCTGGCGCCACTTCTCCCTCATGCTGGCAGTAGGCGCAGGCCCGGTCGGGGCTAAAGCCTGCTGGAGTATCGATTGAGGTGGGGGAGAGTGTGGCGCTGCATGCTCCTTCATACAGGGGTCTCCCACACAGAGGAGCACTGCTGGGACAAAATAAGCGACCACAAGCAGGATCTGCAGCATCATCTGGGAGTGGAAGTGACGGTGCTGGGTAAGTCATCTTCTGTAAAAACAGTTTTTATATTCTATATAATATATATTTATGGCGTGTGGAGGTAGCATTACTTCACAGGTAAGTTTATGTATATTTTATATTATATATTTTCTTTTCTTTGAAAATACATTTTATTATTTAATGAATATGCATGTTATTCTCAATAAATGGATTTATAATATATTTGATATATAATATAAATTAGCATCTGCTATTTATAATATATATGTCTATATGTATATATATATATATATATGCATATATATATAATGAAATCTGTTGTTTTGTATGCTAATAGTGGAAGATGCATACATCACATATATGCACACAAAGATATATAATTAAAATTATTGAATATAAAAAATATTCATGTATTGATGTGTGCATATTATGTATGCTATATATCCATCTTTCATAAAATATGGTACAACAAAATTAACAGTGTATGTACATACATATATATGATATATATGATATATGTATATTCACTGAAAAAAACATAGGTTCCAGGGACGTTATCGGTAGTTGGACATTCTTCTCGTACAAAACCATAGAAATTCCCCTGTTATAGTTAGTTCCGCTAACTATAACTCGTGCACCCGCAATGCACTGCTGATGACGTCACATATTACATCATTCATGACATGATCAGTGACATGACTGATGACATCTCAAATAACATCACTGATGACATCATCCAGTGACAGTGTTTTTCTTTAAAGTGTAAATATGTATTATATATATGCCAAGGTGTATTGAAGAATGCGTGGGTATAAGTGTCTGAATGGAGGATTTAGTAGGTGTGTGACTGACTGTTTAAGTGAGTGATTATATGTGTACTACTGAATGCATGGGTTAGTGACTAAACTGTGTGAATCTCTGTATTAGTCTGTCTGTTGTTGTATAAGCTGCTGCATGGATTGCTCAGTAGCTACTTGAGTGTCTATATGGGTTATCGATTGGTTGCCTGAGTATTTGTATGGGTGCCTGAGTGTGTGTCTGGGTGGGTGGAAGGTGTGTGACTCTGTGCATAGATGTTTGAGTTGTTTATTCACTGTGTGTATGGGTTCAAGAGTGCATGTGGAAACAGCTGTATGGGTGTGTGTATGGGTGTGTTGGTGAGTGAATGGATGTCTCAATGGTACATGTCCAAGTAACTACATGTGTAAAAGGCAGAATATGTAAGAGTTGAAATATATAAATGACTATACATGAGAGTCAGTGATTGTGAGAGTGGCTGTATGGATGAGTGTGTACTTGTATGAGTGATTGTGTAAGAGAGTAAATATGTGTTTGTTTCTGTTTGAATAAGTGATGTGGTGTGTGTATAACTGTATAGGTCAGTAAATGGAAGTGTGATTGATTCTTTGCATAACTGACTACGTGTGTGAGTAACTCTGGATGAGTGGTGGTGTGTGAGTGCATGTATAGGTGTATGATTGCTTATGATAGTGTTGTATTGATGAGTGACTGCATGTATATGTCATTGTATGGGTGAATGAGTGGATGTGTGTGTAGATTTAGGAATCAGTGAGTACGTATGTAGTAACTGGTATTGGTGTGTCAATGGTAGTTGTATTTTACAGTGAGTGTATCAAAGATTATATTAGAGTGTGAAGAGGTGCATCAGATATTCACATGTATGATGTCATCAGTGATGTCATTTGAGATGTCATCAGTGATGTCATCAGTGATGTCACTGACCATGTCATGAATGATGTAATATGTGATGTCATCAGCAGTGCATTGCGAGTGCGTGAGTTATAGTTAGCTGAACTAACTATAACGGGGAAATTTCTATGGTTTTGTACGAGAAGAATGTCCAACTAACTGTAACGTCCCTGAAACCTATGTTTTTTTCAGTGAATTTCTAAAGATTTTTAAATGCTAATTTCGAACTATAACGTGTCTGAAACCTATGGTTTTTTCAGTGAATTTAAAAGGTCTTTAAAATGCTAATTTCTAATTATAATGTTCATTAAACCTATGTTTTTTTCTGTGATTTTAAATTATCATCGCATTCTCAACCTGGTGAAAACTGCAGATATCGCCAGTTTTCCAGCGATAGATTCCGCAAAAAAAATCGCCACAGATGAGAGCAACAACTAACGCTAATGATATACAGAGTAGGCGTTCCCGTGCAAAAATAACACGAAAACGCCACTTCCTAATATTTTCAACGACCAGCTAAATCTGCGATGCAATCCAAAAACAGGCGAAAAGCCGCCTTAACAGTAAGAATTTAACATCTACCTTTTACTGATGTAAAGCAGGACGACTACCTACAGTATGAAAGGGAGCCCAGCCCAGCCCAGAGCCATATCTGAAGACCAACACATGTCATAGAGTTACGGATCATACACCCAAGAGGACCACAACACCCACCGCCACCACACCCAGGACCTCCCCCCCGGACCTCCACCCCCGCTACTACAACTGAGGCAGCACTGAACAGGACAGCGGACCTTCCCAAAACTGCATGGCCCCTCAGCCACACAAAAATTGAATGTTGGGAGATGTGGCAACCAAGTATGTGTGAAGGACGCAAGTCACCCATCAATAACAATGCACACAATGCCAAGTGTAGCGGTAATGTGCTAGACAGACCTCACTATGCAGAGCATAGACCTCTTCATATACTGCTGGTGCTTGTAGTGTTGTGGACAGTGGACACAACTATGTTACCTCAGGCAGTGGGGAAGATCTAGGTAATGTAGCTGTGTCCCACCCCCTGTAAGCGGAAGCGGAGTGGGCAGGTCCAACGTATGCCACTCCAGCGCAGGAGTAGGAATAAATAGGCCGGGGCTCTGGGTGTGGTTCACTTCTTGGAAGGCCAACGTGTCTGCCACAGCGATGGCCCTCACCCTGCCACGAGGCCGCCGCCATGACCGCCGGCCTCCTCAACACAGGCCCCCTGCAGCACAGCAACCCAGAGTTATGTCTGTACAGACTACTGCCTTCGATGTACACTGCAGACAGCAGGGCTCACAATTCAGATCGGGTCGCGATTCCAGATGACGCAGTCCAGTAGGCCTATAAACATAGTGATCCACCCACAGGTGTGTATATACGTCAGGTCCTTCCCCACTTTTTATTGATGCCAGCTCAGAGGTATATTACATTTTTTAGACCATCGAGCCAGGTATCTTTTAAAATCCGCTTCCCCCACTCGCTCTCGACCCTTCCTCTCACACCCCTACACGACACATAGTTGTCTCACAATAACAGTGCTCCCGCGCAAACGTAGGGCGCAGCATGCCCCGTCCCGTAGAGGGGTGGGAAGACCCCTATGATGAAGCATGACACCAAGGGTCCTTTTGGTGTGTGAGGGGTATTTAAACAACTAATATGTATCTTCCACCTTTGTGGGGCTACATACCTAATTTGGGAGGACCTGACGTATAAACACACCTGTGGGTAGATCACTATGTTCATAGACTTAAGCTCGGGAGGATGTATCCACCTCCACCACTCATGCTGAGTGGTACCTCTCTACTCCCCATTTTGTTCCTTTTTGCAGTCCAGTAGGCAACAGACATTGCTCCCAGTGCGGCCTGCCCGGACCACGCATCATCGCAGGCTGCCGACACGCTGACTGCTTCAGGTGCCACTAACTTAGTGCACCACAATTCATCGCCACGTAGCCTTATTAAGGCAGAATTTATTAGACAAAAGACATTGCTACCAGTGCGGCCCACCCGGACTACGCATAATCGCAGGCTGCACACAGGCTGAGTGCTTCAGGTGCCACTAACTCAGTGCACTACAAGTCACCACCACGTGGCCTTACTGAGGCAGAATTCATTAGAAAAAAGACATTGCTACCAGTGCAGCCCGCCCGGACCACGCATCATTGCTGGCTGTGCACACGCTGAGTGCTTTAGGTGCCACTAACTCAGTGAACCACAACTCATCGCCATGTAGCGCTATTACAGCAGAATTCATTAGACAAAAGACATTGCTCTCAGTGCAGCCTGCCCGGACCACGCATCATCACTGGCTGCGCACACGCTGAGTGCTTCAGGTGCCACTATCTCACTGCACTACAAATCATCACCACGTAGCCTTATTAAGGCAGAATTCATTAGACTAAAGACATTGCTACCAGTGCGGCCCGCCCGGGCCATGCATCATCGCAGGGTGCGCTCACGCTGGTTGCTTCAGGTGCCACTAACTCAGTGCACCACAAGACATCGCCACATAGCCTTAAGGCAGAATTCATTAGACAAAAGACATTGCTAAAAGTGCGGCCCACCCGGACCACGCATCATCGCAGGGTGCGCTCACGCTGGTTGCTTCAGGTGCCACTAACTCAGTGCACCACAAGACATCGCCACGTAGCCTTAAGGCAGAATTCATTAGACAAAAGACATTGCTACTAGTGCGGCCCACCCGGACCACGCATCATCGCAGGCTGCCCACACGCTGAGTGCTTCAGGTAACACTAACTGTGCAGTTCAAGTCAACGCCACGTGGCTGTGGGCCCTTCCTGGCTGCTGTCTTCGGCCTACACTGCGGTCAGCAGGGCTCACCATTAAAATTCAATCTTAATTCATTGATTTCATAGTCCAGTAGGCAACTAACTATAATATAATCCATGTACAAAAGAGAAGGTGATAAAAGTCAATGTTCTCCAAGTGTATCCAAACAATATCCTTTTACTATCCTTGCTTCAAGAACTTGTTTTATATCAGTTATAGCTTTAGTACAATGACCAAATTAATCTTACTAGTCTAAAGGAACACTAAATGGCAGTCTACACTGCGGTCAGCAGAGCTCACAATTTGGGGAACAACCTTTACAACGCAACTTTTACAACGCACTACACTTACAACGCATTTTTTACAACGCACAATCCATTACAACGCATGACATTACAACGCATGACACTACAACGCATTTTTAAAAACTACCTTTACAACGCATTCCATTACAACGCATACTACCATTACAACGCATACCATTACAACGCATAATATAGTAATTTTTACCCCTATACTATCCAACACTTACCCTACTGTTGCACCCCCTGGAGTTAGAATAGTAATTTTTACCCCTATACTATCCAACACTTACTCTACTGTTGCACCCCCTGGAGTTAGAATAGTAATTTTTACCCCTATACTATCCAACACTTACCCTACTGTTGCACCCCCTGGAGTTAGAATAGTAATTTTTACCCCTATACTATCCAACACTTACCCTACTGTTGCACCCCCTGGAGTTAGAATAGTAATTTTTACCCCTATACTATCCAACACTTACTCTACTGTTGCACCCCCTGGAGTTAGAATAGTAATTTTTACCCCTATACTATCCAACACTTACTCTACTGTTGCACCCCCTGGAGTTAGAATAGTAATTTTTACCCCTATACTATCCAACACTTACCCTACTGTTGCACCCCCTGGAGTTAGAATAGTAATTTTTACCCCTATACTATCCAACACTTACCCTACTGTTGCACCCCCTGGAGTTAGAATAGTAATTTTTACCCCTATACTATCCAACACTTACCCTACTGTTGCACCCCCTGGAGTTAGAATAGTAATTTTTACCCCTATAATATCCAACACTTTCCCTACTGTTGCACCCCCTGGAGTTAGAATAGTAATTTTTACCCCTATACTATCCAACATTTACCCTACTGTTGCACCCCCTGGAGTTAGAATAGTCATTTTTAACCCTATACTATCCAACACTTACCCTACTGTTGCACCCCCTGGAGTTAGAATAGTAATTTTTACCCCTATACTATCTAATACTTACCTTAAATGCAATTTAATATTATGCGTTGTAATGGTATGCGTTGTAAAGGTAGTATGCGTTGTAATGGAAATGCGTTGTAAAGGTAGTTTTTAAAAATGCGTTGTAGTGTCCTGCGTTGTAATGTCATGCGTTGTAATGGATTGTGCGTTGTAAAAAATGCATTGTAAGTGCATGCGTTGTAAAAGTGTGCGTTGTAACGACATACATCCTCACAATTTACATTGAGACATGATTCATTAATTGCAGACAGAATTGTACTCTATGTCCTCGGATTTTGTCAAGAGGAAGTGACAAAAGGCATTCCTCGATGTCTGTGCTGACTACTGCCTTCGATCTACACTGCAGACAGCAGGGCTCACAATTCCGATGGAGTCTCGATTGCAGATGTCGCAGTTCAGTAGGCAACAGACATTGCTCCAAGTGCGGCCCGCCCGGACCACGCATCATCGCTGCCTGCGCACACGCTGAGTGGTTCTGATGCTACTAACTGTGTAGCTCAAGTGAACGCCACGTGACTGTTGGCCCTTGCTGACCGCTGCCTCTGACCTACACTGCAGTCAGAAGGGCTGACAGTTCAGATAGAGTCACAATTGCAGATGATGCAGTCCAGTAGGCAACATATATTGCAATATAACAAGGGTACCCCTAACTTAGTTTCCTATATCAGGGTTTTAAAGCAAATATTTATGAATGAAAATATAGGAAACAATTCATAGAAAAGTGAGGTAATATACAAACATACGAAAAACTTTATAGCCCCATTGACCAAGTATGACCACAGAAAGACCTAATTTCTATTCATTTCTTTATTTCTTGTTGTTTTATTTTTTTGCAAATAGAAAATCATTTCATTGTCAGTACTCTTATATTTCAAAAACTTGTACTATTTCACTGTACATTCCCCTAAGTCTTTCTTTATAAACATTTACTGTTATAAATATTATGTCACTGCATATTTGGTCAGACAAATGCATTACAATTTACATTCAAACAAAACAAAAAAAGGGGGGTGATTATTGAAAATGGCTATTGTTCGGTCTACGCGCGTTTCGGCGTTCCGCCTTCCTCAGGTAGCCATAAATTCTTAACTCCTATAACATAATAAGAAGAAACAAACTATAATTGTTTGTATATACCAAAACATTCAAGTGCACATTTAAAAAAAGGTTTTTTCCTCCTTTATACACATCCTATTCATATATACAATTCTATACATATTATTTACAAAAAATATATAGACAAAAAACACACAGTCCATCTCCAATGACGCTATTACGTCCAAACTATTTTATCGGTCATAGCACTTGATATGCTGTGAAATTCTCTGCATACCATTATTTATATCCAGAGAACTCCTACACAGCAGGTGTACACAAAAGTGAATTTCAAAAACCGCCTACCTTATTATTGTCAATCTAGCACTCAAAATTTGGGTTCGTGGATACGAGCTGAAATTATACTGCAGAATCGTTTCTTTTTCGCTAACTCATCACAATCCTTTCCAGCAAGTCTGTAAACAGAGAAACCGACCAACTCTATTGAATATTCCTGGCCTTTTCATATACAAAGTAACTAAAGGCACGTGGCTGTGGGCCTTTGCTGACCGCTGCCTTCGGCCTACACTGTGGTCAGCAGGGCTCACAATTCAGATTGAGTCTTGATTCATTAATTTCACAGTCCAGTAGGCAACTAACTATAACGTCCCTGAAACCTACATATTTCGACAATGTAGTCCATACATATTTCATCTTTTGTTCCATACGCCCACACTGCAGTCAGCAGAGCTCACAATTTACATTGAGACATGATTTATTAATTGCAGACAGAATTGTACTCTATGTCCTCGGATTTCATCAAGAGGAAGTGACAAAAAGCTTTCCTCGATGTCTGTGCCGACTACTGCCTTCGATTTACATTACGGACAGCAGGGCTCACAATTCAAATTGAGTTGCAATTGCAGATGACGCAATCCAGTAGGCAACAGACATTGCTACCAGTGCGGCCCTTCCGGATCAAGTATCATCGCTAGCTGTGCACACGTGGAATGCTTCTGATGCCCCTACCTCAGTGCACCACAGCTCATGGACCCTTTATGATAGAATCTTTTGTGTATGATTTCAGATCTGCTGCCCCTACCTCAGTGCACCACAAGTCATGAACCCTTTACGATAGAATCTTTTGTGTATTATTTCACATCTGCTGCCCCTACCTTAGTGCAGCACAAGTCATGGACCCTTTATGATTGAATCTTGTGTGTGATCCAATGATTACTGTTGTACTTGTTGCCAGCACCAACCATTCCTTGAGGGTTGGCATACACTCTCCCCACACGCACCCAGCACAGATGTCACTGGACATGTGAACCTGGTGATAAAAAGGGGCCGAGCGCACGTGCCCGTACCGAGTTCCACTATCTATCTAACTTTGTCCGTGTGTTCATTATGGATGCATGATGCTGCTCATGGGCCCTACCACATTACATTGTGCTGTGGACAGTGCACGCAGCCATGTTACCTCCAGCAGTGGGGATATCTTAGGTTATGTAACTTTGTCTCGGTCTTTGTATAAGTACATAGGTAGAGAGTGGATCATTGGAGTACTCCAAGGAGAGTGTTTAGTGAATTTATATGTGTTTCGGAATTGGCGGAGTAATTGGATAAGTACATATGTTGGCAGAGTCTAACCCCCGAGCACAAGCTTGGCTCTGATTGGCTGCCCTCCATGTGCCAAAAACTGAAATTTGGGCTTTGAATGGCCCTGTATTGCTACAGCTGCAACACTCCACTGAATGTGCAATAAACATTCATATCCACACTGATGTGTCATGTCCACGACCTTTTATGTGTAGAAGTATGGATGAATGTAGGGTCAGTGATTCCCCCTACCTTCCATGTTGGCCATGTTGTGGGACTTGGGTCACAGGGTGACACATTGGCGCTTGCGGTCCGGGTGGCGGCAGCACTACAACGGGACACCTGCATCAGTTGATTCCTCATACAGCTCATGACGGAACCAGGCCCAGAGCTCCAAAGTCATTGTTCACACCTTCACTCAGGACTGGCATACGCCAGGCCAGCCCACTCCGCTTACGCTTACAGGGAGGGACAACAACGCTACATGGCCCAGGTTTTCATTGCAGTGATCTGCTGGTCACAGGTCTAGTTGTCTGTACACCACAGCCACTCCCACATGGCTGGTTTACAACCATACCACACCCATCAAGCACAGGCGTTACAGGACACGTGACCCTGCCAATAAAAAAGACCAGGCGTACGTGCTCTACGCCATTTCCATTTCAGACTTGCTGGGCACCGGATGCACTGCGGCCGGCACAGGCACACCACCACGGGATGGTGACTTTCGGTGCACTGAAGTAGGGGCACCATAAGTGCTGAGCGGGTGTGTAGCCTGTGATGATGCCCCGTCCCGGTGGTCCGCACAGGTCAGGTTTTGTGTGCCCTGCTGGACAGCAGTGTAGGCCTGAGCCATCGAACAGCGGGGCCTACCGCCACGTGGCGTGACGTGGCCTCGCTGGTCACAGAGTTAGTGGCACCGCAAGAGCTGAGCGGGTGTGCAACCTTCGATGATGACTGGTGCACTGGTATGTCCTCTGCCATGGTAAAATCAAGACACAGCAACAAATGTGAGACCTGGTGGCCTGCGGAGCAGGGCTGCATGATGTAGAGGTTGCCTTGTCCGCAGACCCCAGGCTTGGGGCTTGCAGCAGCACATGGTGGGTCCTCTTTTCTACACGCAGGTGGCGAAAGGTGAGCAGTGAGGCCTGGATGCTCAGGGACGGGCAGACACCTCTGGGCGGTGGGAGTGGGAGTGGATGGTGTGCAGCAGGCTGGGTGCGCAGGGGCAGGACAGCGATGAAGGCGTGTGCAGTTGTATGTACTCTGCAAAAACAACAATTGATGGACAGAATGCAGAACAATGTCATACATTCACCCCAGTACAGAGATCTGGGCCTAAATCCATCGTTTTTTGCTCACCATGCCTTTCCAGCTTGAACCCAGCCATATGCAAATCAGTCTTGACCCTGTGCCTCATGGGAACAGTCCAGCCCGAACTGCCAAGCCAGGTCCTCCCTGGACTGGAAACAAGCATCCTAGGACCGGTTTCGGGGTTTCACCCCTCTTCAGCCAGGATAGCTTGATTCCAGTGGCATGGAGAGCACGGGACCCACGTCTGGGCATACCCTTCCCACTCGGGGTGACAAATGCAAAAACAACAATTGATGGACAGAATGCAGAACAATGTCATACATTCACCCCAGTACAGAGATCTGGGCCTAAATCCATCGTTTTTTTGCTCACCATGCCTTTCCAGTTTGAACCCAGCCATATGCAAATCAGTCGATTTGTTACATTCCAGATTTCGGTAGGTTACTATCACATTTGTTTGTGGGGGGTAGACGGGTGGGGGGTCGTGACTCCAAACTTTATATTGCATTTTTTTTTAAACGTTAATTTTCATGATTTTTTTTTTTAAAGGGGAAGGAGGCCATGTGGCCTCTATCCCTGGCCACTTCTGGCCCAGGGGACCCCATCCTGGCTTCTCTGTTGGGGACCGTGGGGGGAGCCCCAAGGTCACCACGGTCCCGCCGGCTTCCCGACTCCTTCCGAAACCGGCATTGCTTTTGGGCAACGGGAGCTGCTAACATGCAGCTTCCCTTGCCCAAAAGCAATTCTCCTTCCTTTATTGAAGTGAGACAAGGTTTTCCTCCTCTCGCTTCAACGAAGCAAACCGCGGTTTGCTATCACAGGGTGGAAGCCATGCTCCCGCCCTGTCATTGCAAACGGCAATGTCCCGGGGGTGCACACCCCAGGACATTGCAGGAGCCGGCCCTGGGGGGTGGTGGTCCCCAGGACCATCAAGTGCTCCAGGAGGGGGACCGCACGGCCCCCTACCTCTATTTTCAAAGCCCCGGGGAAGTGGTGGTCCCTGGGGCTTCGGGGGGCCCGCAAGGCCCACCCTGCTTATTTAATTAAAGCCCCAGAGGGTGGCGATCCCCCGGACTTAGGGTGGCCTCGGAGGCCCCCGAACAATTACAAAACAAGCCCCAGGGAGGTGGCAATCCCCGGAGCTGTGGGAGGGCCGTGTGCCCTCCCGCACCTAATTTACATGGGAGGTGGTGGTCCCCGGGCCTGCGGAGGCCCTGCAGGCCCCCTCAATTTAATTATAGAATTACCCCCGGAACCTGGCCCACCCAGGGGCTCATTTAAAGGAAGTGAGAGAGCCCCCGCTTCATTACTTTTTTTTTACCATCTGGATTCAAGCGCCCAACACGCATTCTGACATTTCTTTATAAAAAAATTAATTATTTTTAGGCCTGGTGGTCCTTGTGGGACTCCGTGAGTAGGACTAGGGGGTCAGGGTGTTTCTACCCTGCCCCCTTTTCTTCTCTTTTAATCTTTTTTCTACTGTTTTCTTGTAACTCGGTTCTACCGAGTCACAAGAAGGATGCCAACACTTCCTGGTTTGCAGTATTGGCAGCCAATCGCAGTGAAGCTCGTGGTCGTGGCACCCAATTACAGTGAAGCGCGCAGTCAGGAGGGTGCGCGAACCCACCGCTGCCCCAGATATCGAAACTTTTAATTTTTGAATTACTCAGCAACTACTGAACGGATTTACACCATTTAAAAGTCGCTTTCTGAATCAAGCACTACCCTTTAGCCAAATTTGATGTAATTCCATTCAGCAGTTCGGGCTTGTTGGACTTGGCCCTTTTCCCCCTAATTTTTTCGCTTTACCCTTTTGGATAACTCCTGAGTGAAATAAAATAAACATGTCATGTTTGGTGTGTCTGACCTTGCAATGTTAAATGCTGTGCGATGGTGTGCGCACGTTTATTTTCACCATGGTAGAAATGTTACTTTTAAAATGGACGCCATTACTGTCTGCTGGAGCCGCCTGCCTGAGGTGGGTTGGCGGTCCAGTGTTTGAAGTGACAGGGTGCCCTACACCCCCCCCCACAGTGACAGTTGGGACTGAAACTGCCAGGAGCCTTCTAGAAGGTTATGGCCCTTGCTGGTAGGTGGGAGGATGGGTGGATATGTAGAGGAGCTGTGCCTCCATGTGCTCAGACTGAGCGTGGACCTGAATGAGAGGGTACACTCTACCAGGAGGTACCGCCGCAAGGGCCTGTGTGCTGGCCCCTGTGCCCAACTGTACCCCTCTGCTGTCCACCGGGCTAGTGAGAGCCCTTTGCTGGAGTGGAGACTGCGGTGCCCGGAGGTGTGCCACTTTATGGGAGATGATTGCTTCTAAGAGCTGCTGTCCTATACTGATGAGTGTCCACTGACCGCTGATCTGGCCCAGCTTTGCCTGCCTGCTCTCCTGCCCTAGCCCCTCATGAGCGCTACAGCGTTATTCTGTGGGACCTAGCGCCTTGAGAGGGCTCTATTGGACTGGACTGGACTCCCAGGAGGTGAGGAGCATGGGCTCTACTTTGATGTGTGGGACTGTGTGCCTCTGGGCCCTAGCGCCTTGTGAGCGCTGCATGTGGAGTGCCAGAAGAGGGGAGCGCTATTTTTGTCCCTAGAGATGTGGTGCCTTCCAGCACATGGTGCGCGCTGTATCTTACTCCCCCCCAAGAAGAAGAAGGAGGTGAGGAGCGTGTGACGCCTGCGGCACTGTGAGGCCGGGGAGAACTGCTTATTTAAGAAGAGCGGGAGCCCACTCCGCATGTGTGGTCCTTCGCCGTTGCCCACCCTGCGTTATTGCGGCACTTTTGCTGAGTTGAAACTAGCGGGTGCCCACCCCGCGGTTTTGATGCCTATTCAGCGGGAGTCTGCCCCGCGTGATTGTCGCCTGTTGCCTAATTGAAACAGCGAGAGCCTACCTCGTGTTTCTGGCGCCTGTGTACTTTATTTTTACAGCGGTTGCCCACCCGCGTAATGGCGGCGGTTTGCATGCTTTTAAATTAAGCGGGTGCCCACCCCACATATTGCCGCCAAGAAAAGTAATCACTGCTGCGGCCCGAGTACGAGCGCATCTTTAACGCTCTTCAAAATCGCCGCATCGGTGTTATTTGAACAAGCGGGAGCCCACCCTGCACTTCGCCGCACTTTGAAACTGTCAGGGCAATCACCGCCGCGACCCGAGGTCTTTTCGAGGGCCGCCGCGCTGCCTGCAGCGGCCCGGAAGGAGAAGGAGTGACCCGGAAGCCAGGCGGGAGCCTACCCTGCACTGGCCCAGCACCCGCGAGTCGACAGAGACTTCGCGTGGTGGGGCCTCTCTGGAGGCTGAGGAGAGCCCCGAGTACTGCCGGAGTCCAGGCGGGGCTCTCGCGTGTGAGGAGAGCCCTGTGAGCTTCTAAGGAGAAGTGCCAGCAACGTCGACATTCAGGCGGAAGCCAACCCCGCCTTTTGGAGTCCAGCGGCTGCGAGAAGAGTCCTGCCGGTGAGTGGGGGCTCTTGGAGTATCGCGGGTGCTGGGGACCTGCTGGCAGGAGGAGAAGCCTCGGGAGTCGACCGGAGCCTCGCAGGGCTCTGGTGACTGCCACAAGGACGGCCGGTGAGTGGGGCCCGGTCGTAGCTTGCTGGGGGTGGCGTCGGAGCAATTGCTCGTGCTCGCCTCCCCGGTTCCACGTCTGGGGGCATTCTCTGCATTACCAAGTCCCGGAGGGGGACTCCAACGGGACCGCCCAAACTTGGGTACACACAACTGCCCCGCTGGACAGGGGGCAGTTGCAATGTGGGGCATTGTTTTCTCTCAGAGTCCCAGGACAGGGGCTCCCAGGGCACTGTGGCACCAAAAGGCTAACCTAACATGTTGATGGCAGTGATGATAGGTGCAGCTTCTCCTTAATGTCTGCATCGCTGATGTTATGCCTAACGTTAATGTGGTGATGCCGTCATGCTCAGATGTTTTACGCCCCATTCTAATGTGGTTAGGCTGTTGCGTTTCTGCCTAATGATTATGCTCCATGCACAACATGTTTTCATGCCTCAGGTCATGCCATGATGTTTCCCCCTATGCCTAACCTGATATAGTTGTCATGTATTCATGCTAATGGGATTTATACCTACTGGTTTCTTTCCCCCTAATGCGTACATGATGTTGGTGTTCTGCCGACTGTTTTTGCCCTCAAGGATGCCTAATGCATATGGTTAGGCCTAATGGGCATATTTCACGCCTTCATGCCATGTTAGGATGCCTTTATGCTCACACGTCTAAGTATAATGATTTATGCTAATGTTATTGAGGCCACTGAAGTATTGTTTGTATGACTAATGTTCGCATGTTTATGTCTACACACACACACACACACACACACACACACACACACACACATATGTGTATGTATTTCTATATTAGAATTATAATTTCTATATTACCTAGTGGCAGTCGCCCCTAGGTAGTTATAGTTAGGTCTGCTTTTCAATACTTACTAATAATTTTGGTTCGATTTGATGAATATTCACAAAAACTTTCCAAAGAAAATGTTCACCCACCTACAGCACCTTGCTGGAATGTTTTGGGGTGAACTGTCCACCGGAGATGAAAGAAAAAAAGAGGAGCCCCAAAATGCAAAATCCCAATGCATTTTCCATTGACTTCTTTAAAACCTTAACTGCTGGGCCTTTTCCCCCAGTGTTGAGCCCTTTTTTGGCTATTTGGGGTAGTTCGCTCTTAGGCCTCTATAGCTTTTTGTCCATATATGGGATCCACGCCAAATTTGCGTCCTTTTTAGGTCTCGCCTGAGCCAGCGCTTTGGCGCTGCTCTGGCGAGAGCTATAGAAAGCGGGATTTGGAAGTGCAAACTAGTGCTTTTCAGGCCGCCAACTACAGTGCATGTGCGCCGGGCACGCACACCATTTGTCAGCCTGCTGATCACTTTCGCGGCCGCTTTGATGTTCTCAGTGACCCGCGCGGCCACTGAGTACATCAAAGCGGCCGCGAAAGTGCTCACCATATGCCAGCCTTCCCTGTGTTGCTTTAGCACTCACCGCCCCCCCCCTCCATGTTACCCGTGTGAATCACTTTCTCTTTCATGGCCGCGTGGGGTTAATTTCACGGCCGCGCGGCCAATGCTTGTTTAGAAGTTCTCTCCTCACATACTCTGTGAGAACCGTGAAATGTAAATGTAAATGTAAATGTAAGGAGATTTCTAGAGCGCATGGCTGCCCTTGAGCGTCCCAGCGCTAGGAGATGCGACAGAGAGTTCAACCGATAGCGAAGCAGATGGTTATGGGAACAGCCATGTCTTTAGTGACTTTCGAAAGGGAAGCAGATTGTGTTGGGCCCGGAGGTCAGGCGGAAGGGAGTTCCAAAGCTTGGACGCATGAAAGGAAAAACGTCGACCTCCTGAACGAGCTTTCCTTATCTTGGGAATTTGAATTAGATGGGCGTGCGCGGATCGGAGGATTCTGGTAGTGGTATATGGAACCACAAGGTCCTTTAATATGGACGGCGCTTTTCCCTGGACGATTTTGTGGGTTAGGCACATAGCCTTAAAAAGTACCCTTTGCTCAACGGGCAACCAGTGTAAAGCTCTAATCGCTGGTTTGGCAGAGCACGGGTCTTAGTGTTTGTGAGAATCCGGGCAGCGGCGTTTTGCACCACCTGTAGTCTGGCAATCACTTTTTTTGGAGCCCCGAGGTAAAGAGCATTACCATAATCCTATCTTGAAAGGATAAGACCCTGTAAGAGGAGTTTCCTTGATTGGAATGGGAGCAAGGGAAGAATCTTACGGGTGGTGCGTAGGAGACCAAGGCATATTCCAGCCGTTTTTCTTGCCTGGGTGCTTAAGGTGAGATTTTGATCAAGCCAGATCCCCAAGCTTTTAATTTCAGCTTTGGGGATTGGAGGTGCGCCCATGCATGGAGGCCATAGAGACTCCGGCCGGAAATGGGATTTGTTGCCTATCACCATAATCTCCGTTTTGTCGCCATTGAGTTTTAGGTGGGATAGGTTCATCCAGCTGACTATGTCCCTCAGGCAGGAGTGCAGATCTATTTCGGGGTTATCCTGCCGGCTGAGGGAGACAACCAGCTGGGTGTCATCCGCGTAGGTCAGAAGTTTAATACCATACGGGACGACATCATTTCGTAAAATTCCTAAAAAGTCTAAGCAACTTGCTTAGAAAGTAATAACGTTTGTAAAACAAATGTTTAGTCCGAAGCGTGACAAGTAAACAACCGCACTGTATTGAGCGGGTCCCACACCCAGCCCCCACCTCATCCTTTGCTTCCCAAGTCACTTCCATTTTATTATCCTCCCCTGCCTCAGGCTCCTCGGTCGCTCACCCGCCCACTCAACATTTTTCGTCTCTGTTGACTTCTCCCCCCACCAACGCCTCCATTGCCCCTCACCTCTCCCGTTGCGGTCCATAAACATTTTCTTTAACATCTACAATTTTGTGAGGGCCTGGCAGCAGCCATTTGCTCTTGGTCGCTCCCTATGTAAAATGCACATTCCGCACTTTTAAATTATTATATTTTTTTTACCTTACCACTCCAAAAGAATGCACCAGTTTACAAAGATAAACAAAATTTTTAAAAACGGCGGAACATCGGTCTGTGAAGAGAAGGGCAAAGACAGCTGTCTCAACGGGTTGTGCATGATGGGGATATTTTACTCCAGGTTTTAAGCACTTTGCATCGACATCACTCGCTTTTTATTCTCCAAACATACAAAAAGCACTGAAAAGGATATGCACCATGCACTAGTGACGCACCCCTTTAACTAAAACAGATGCACACTTATAATCTCCAAAATGCCTTTTTTGGGTTGCTTGTTGCCAGTTTGAGCCCTTTCGTGGCAATTTGTGGAGGAGCCTTCAGGAAGTTGCTTTTACAGGTTTAAACTATATGCCCCGGAATACCACACTTGTAAGAGCCGTGATCTATGATGGAAGGAAATTCCATGATGCACATAACGTGACCCTCAAGGGGCCGTGGGAAGCTGCCGGCATCCGTGATATTGATGCACCATTTGTGCCCCTCCCGAGTCCCGGTGCACACTTGGTGGCCCCCTCTCTGGCTCAGTCCATCGGCAGGCCTCCCATTGTGCTCCCATACTCCAATCCTACCATCACTACTGCGCATTGTTTGCGGCCACCCTTAAAGCGCGTGCACTAAATAATTATTTTAACGTGGAGCAGTAATTGATGGAAGTCTGGTGCAACTGAATTTGTGCTTCCGATGTTGCTTAATGCATTACAGTATATTTTTAAATACTCTGGGACTGAGATTTGACCATGTTTTCTACCGCCACGCTCTCTGCTCTCACTACCCCCTCCCTTCTCCCCCTCCCTCCTCGTCAGTCACCGGGCTGAATTTGTGCTGCAGATGTTTCTCAATGCATTGCAGTATATTTTTAAATACTCTGGGAGTTTTGCCCATGTTTTCCACCACCACGTTGCATAGTAAACAGTATTGTTTTGTTGAAGGGCCCTATCCACCCTTTGTAGGCTACTGTGCTACCATGTTCAGCCAAGTGCTGGGCTGCCGTCACTTTTTTAGATGGTCTCTCCTCACATACTCTTTGAGAACCGTGAAATAATTTTATAAAATTCCTAAAAAGTCTAAGCAACTTGCTTAGAAAGTAATAACGTTTGTAAAACAAATTTTTAGTCCGAAGCGTGACAAGTAAACAACCGCACTGTATAGAGCGGGTCCCACACCCAGCCCCCACCTCATCCTTTGCTTCCCAAACCGCTTCCATTTTATTATTCCTCCCTCGCCTCAGGCTCCTCGGTCACTCACCCGCCCACTCAACATTTTTCGTCTCTGTTGACTTCTCCCCCCACCAACGCCTCCATTGCCCCTCACCTCTCCCGTTGCGGTCCATAAACATTTTCTTTAACATCCACAATTGTGTGAGGGCCTGGCAGCAGCCATTTGCTCTTGGTCACTCCCTATGTAAAATGCACTTTCCTACCCTTTATTGCATGCTTTATAAGACAGCAGCATTTCTTTTTGTAACATGCATGGCAATGTCCTGGAACAAGCAGCTGTGGCAGGACAAGGGAACATTGGCTGGTTTTTTTTATTCTTCGGGAAGGTAACATTGTCTGCAAAGCATGCATCCAGTGCAGCTTGTTTGCACTTACATTAGAATGCTAAATTAACAAGTGTTAGCAGGGAACAGACAAGAGGCGCCACTGGTGCACAAGCCAGACAGAGCCATCCTCCTTGATTGATGTTTTAAAATGTACACGTGTTAGCAGGAAAGAGACCAGAGGCGCCACTGGGGCACAAGCCAGACAGAGCCATCCTCCTTGATTTTGATGTTTCCCCTCAGCGGAGATTAAGTTTCAGTTAACTCCAAACATTTCTATCCCCCATAAGCCTGTACTTTCTAATGGTTAATCTTTTGCACAGGATTGTTAGCGGGACGAAATTTTTTCCACAATATGGGTAAATGCTTGGGAAAAAAAACATACAATAAATTGAGGTATTAAAAAACTCCAAAAACAAGCAGGAAGGATTTGTTTTTACAATGGGCATGGCTATTTTTTATTTTGGACTGTTGGATTTACTGTGACACTTATGCTTTAGCTGGTGCTCTCTCAAGTTTTTTTGTCTGGTTACAAATATTGCTTCGGTGGGTTAATTTCACCTTATATCCCTATTAGTATTATGTTAGGAATCAAAGCCTAATTAATAGTATTATTGTCTCACTCTGTGTTTTTTACATTTTTATTCGCTCACAGCACAAAGCAGCATTTACTCTTCCCGCATCACTTCTTCACTCTATTTAAACTCCACACCCACGACTCTCTTATTGTCTCTCTCCTTCTCTCTCTCTCCCCTCTCTAATTCTCTCTCTACTTAACTCTCCTCTCTCTCTCTTTTTTCGCCTTTCATTCTCTCTCTCACCCCTTTACACCTTCATTCACTCTCTGTCCCCTTCTTTCTCTCTCCTCTCTCGCTCCACCCTTTATTCTCTGTACACCCTTTCTCTCTCTTTCTCTCTCCACTCTCTCTATCCTCTCTCGATCCACCCTTTATTCGCTGTACACCCTTCTCTCTCTTTCTCTCTGTCCACCCTCTCTAATTCTCTCTCTCTCCTCTCTCGCTCCACCCTTTATTCACTGTACACCCTTTCGCTCTCTTTCTCTCTCTCCACCCTTTCTAATTCTCTCTCTCTCCTCTCTCGCTCCACCCTTTATTCTCTGTACACCCTTTCTCTCTCTTTCTCTCTCTCCACCCTCTCTAATTGGGCATTATATCTTCACTCTCTCTCTCACTCGGCAACACCACAGCATCACTCAGCATCACCACAGCATGACTCAGCGCAACCACAGCATCAATCAGAGCCAGCGCATCATCACTTAGCGCCACCACAGCATTACTCAGAACCACCACATCATCACTAGGCACAACCACAGCATCACGTAACGCCACCACAGCATCACTCAGTGCAACCACAGCATTAGTCAGCACAACCACAGCATCACTTAGCGCCACACTAGCATCACTCAGCGCCACCACAGCATCACTCAGCAGCACCACAACATAACTCGGCGCCACCACAGCATCACTATGGAACACCACAGCATCAGTCAGGAACACCACAGCATCACCATGTGCTACCACAGCATCACTCAGCGCCACCACAGCATCACTCAGCACCACCACAATATCACTCTGCGCCACCACAGCATCATTCTGCACCACCACAGCATCACTCAGGGCCACCACGGCATCAATCAGCACCACAACAGCATCAGTCAGCAGCATCACTCAGCACCACCACAGCTTCACTCAGCGCCAGCACAGCATCACTCAGGGCCGCCACAGCATCACTCAACTTCACTACAGCATCACTCAGCACCACCACAACATCACTCCGGAACACCACAGCATCACTCAGTATCACCACAGCATCACTATTTGCTACCACAGCATCACCAGTGCCACCACAGCATCACTCAGCACCACCACAGCATCACCAGCGCCACCATAGCATCACTGAACACCATAGCATTACTCAGGAACACCATAGCATCACTCTGCACCACCACATCATCACTCTGGGCCACCACAGCATCAATCAGCACCACCACATCATCACTCAGGGCCAACACTGCATCACTCAACAACACCACAGGATCACTCAGCACCACCACAGCATCACTCAGGGACACAACAATATCACTCAGCGCCTCCACAGCATCAGTCAGCCCCACCACAGCGTCACTCAGGGCCAGCAGAGCATCACTCAGGGCCAGCACAGCATCACTCAGCACCACCACAGCATCAGTCAGCACCACCACATCATCACTCAGCACCACCACAGCATCACTATGCGCTACCACTGCATCACTCTGCAGGGCAACAGAAACAATCAGCACCACCACTGCATCACTCAGGGCCACCACAGCATCACTCAGGGCCAGCACAGCATCACTCAGGGCCAGCACAGCATCACTCAACACCATCACTGCATAACGCAGGGCCAGCACAGCATCACTAAACGACACCACAGCATCACTCAGTACTTCTTACACTTTTTAATTACAACTTCTCAGCATGCTGCACAACAGCTACACTTCTCTACAGCACAGCTTAGAAACATTGACAAAGTCAATAGCTCTACATAAACACTTATAAGGCCCCCACAATGCATTGCCAATAGGTCTCGCCTTTGAGACATTATAAGTGTTTAGTTATCCAGCACAATATCCTTCATTAAACAACATCAAGTGTTGCATGGCTAATCACTTATAAGGTCCCAAAAGCGAGACCTATTGGCTATGCCAATGTTTGTTTTCTAAGATACTGGGGATTCAAAAGGTACCAGAGTTTGTGGATTCTCCTGGAGTCTCCTTGGTCCCCCAATAAAACAGCCAAAATGCAGCTAAATCTGGGTTTTGGGGGAAAATTGTGCAAAAGTGCTGCAGAAGAAAGTGTCTGTTATTTTCCAGCAAAAGGAATCAACAAAGGGTTTGCGGTGGTAAAATCACCATCTTCTCAGCATTCAGGAACAGGCAGACTTCAATCAGAAAAACTCATTTTTCAAAAAACATTTTGGTATTTTTTACTGGAAGATAGACCATTTTTCCTATTTTTTGTGCTTTCAACCTCCTTCCAGTTAGTGGTGGAAAGGGGTGTGAAACCCATGGTGGAGCCCGGAAAGCTATACATTTCTAAAAAAATAGTCTACATTTTAAATTCAGCAAGGGGTCATTTGTGTAGATCCTTCAAGGTTTTCCTATGAAAAATAACAGTTGAAATAAAACAATATTGAAATTGAGGTTATAAAAACCGCCATTTGTGTCTATGTTTTCAGTTGTAACTTCCTATTATGGCAGATTTCCGACTACTCAGCATCTCCCTTAGTTCCCTATTAAAATGATACCTCACATGTGTGGTTGGTCCAAGTGACTGCACCAGGGAAGGGTAAAAAATGTGTAGAGATTAAGGGGGAACCAAAGCGGGTCCAAAAGGAGAGTTTTATTTTATACGTTTTTAGGCTGACTCTCTTTAGGCACCCACATAAGTGGGTATCATTTTTATCAGGAGGTAATGCTGGGTGATAAGAAATTTGGGCCAGCACAGTGATCCCACACTAAAATGTGAAGAAAATTTGATCTTTTAGCTAAATATGAGGTTTGCAGGGAATTCTAGGTCAGAAAACATTGGATGAACCATGCAAGTCACACCTCCCTGTACTTCCCCGGTTGTCTAGTCTTTAGAAATGTCTGGGTTTGGTAGGTTTTTTTAGATGGCTGCCGAGCCTGTGACGAAAAACAGGTCATTTTGAAATAGATCATTTTGATGTCTCCACAATATTATCTGGGCCCTTCCCTGTCACGGGCACTTGGCCCACCCACACAAGTGAGTTATCATTTTAGGATTAACATCTCTTTATTATTATTTGACATATTATATACATTACAAACCACCTACATCCATAGCCCGGTGGCTATGAGTTTTACTGCTTACATTGAGTGCCTTTATATTAACAATGAACGGAACTAAAGAAGTGAAAGGTCAAGCCCAAGACCGGAGAAAGACGGTGTAAAGGAGGGGAGAGGGTGAGGGGGCAGTCACGGGAGTGTAGTCTACTTTATGTCTTCCCATTGCTTCTGGCATGCCGTGTTTCCCCCTCAGGTGTCTGTTCGGTTAAGCGTAACAATTTCAAATATTGGGGGCAGGACAGTTCTCAAAATTAATTCGATAAGTATTTTATGCAGGTGTGCCACATTTTATCGAAGTGTGGTAATTACTGTGTGGCTATAGCCATCAGCTTTTCCATGCCCAGTGTGTCCCAGACCTTGTGCAGCAAATCCAAGTGTGTCAGCCCCTTGTCCGTTCCCCACCGTGCAAGCAAGAGTTGTTTCCCTGCACCCAGCAGCAAGGTGATCCCTCTACCTCTGTGCAGGTGTAGCGGGTATGTAAGGGGATTGGGAAGGCCTAAGAGCACATTGCTTGGGAATTTGAGTATGCCAGTTTGAAATATAGTGTTGATTAATTCCAAGCATTGGACCAGAAGGGTTCCAGCTTAGTACAGTGCCTAAGTATATGCGTGAGTGTGCCCTGGTGATCACAATGGCACCAACATCTCCCATCACTAGACCTGTTCCATGCCGCCACTCTGTCAGGCGTGTGATACCAGTAGTGGGCAATCTTGAGGAGCATCTCTATGCTAGCAGTGTTCAGTGCAGAGGAGCGCGCTCTGTAATGAATGTCGTTCCATTCCTTATCTGTGAAAGTTCACTCGCATTCTCTCTCCCAGCGGGCACAGGCCTGTGATGCTAATGGGCGGGTCGGTTTAACTAAGAAGGGGTATATATCTAAGAGTAGCTTGGCATCTGAGGTTCTAGTGAGGTTTTATTTCTCGAAGGCCATCAGGGGCCTACTGCATGCGGGTGGACCCTTGGCTGAGAAACCCAATGCGCCACCATGGGGGTTTGCCACTGAGTCGAGTGCGGTATGTTGTAGTGGGAGTTTGCAAAGTGTCAAAATCCATAAGCCCATCGGCGTCAAACATGTCGCCTATCTGCTTACAGTTGGCTCCCTGCCAGGACTTAAACGCTGCCCCAGTGAGTGCCGGTGAGAAGTCTGAGTTGCAGATCAAAGGGGTTTGTGGCGATATTTGAGTGGAGAGCCGATTTCGTAGCTGTACTTTATCCCACACCCCGACTGTGGCACGAGTGACTGGGGAGACATATACGCCCATGGGCTGTGTGCTTTTGGTAACTATGGTATCTTCCAGATGTGAGTGACTGCAATAGCCTGGTCGATGAAGCACCAATGCTTTTCAGTGAGCAGGTGGGACTATTCCACCATGTAGCGGAGTTGCGCCGCCTGGTAATAACACAGCAGGTTCAGAGCACCCAAGCCACCAGCAGCCACAGGGAGGTAGGCACGGGCTTTGGATATACCTGCTAGTTTGCCTTCCCAAATGAAGTCCCACAGAATTGATTGTACCCTATCCAAGACCTGTGGAGGGGACTGGAGGGGCAGTGTTTGCATGGTGCAAAGGAGCTTAAGCAGGAGCGTAATCTTGATTGCTGCAAGGCGGCCTAGCAATGAAAGCTTGCGCGTCTTCCATTTGGCGAGGTCATGCCTCGCAAGTGCTAGGAGGGCACAGTTGTGAGCAGCAGTGGCTGTACTAGTGGAGTGTACGCGTATACCGAGGTACGGAATGCCGTAGTCTTCCCAGTGGTGTGAGTATTTGCCCTGCAGCCAAGAGCCCTCTATATCTGGGATGGTTAGGCTTAGGAGCAGGGACTTCTGAGGGTTGATCTTAAAGCCAGAGTCCGCTCGGAGCTCATCCATCTCCGCGGAACCTGCATCTAGCAAGATATCGGGATCCGTGAGTGTGAGAAGCACATCATCTGCATATGATATTATGCAATGCTCCCTGACTCCGATTCTGTCCCCGGAGATGAGACAATTGAGACGTATTCTCTTGGTGAATGGCTCCATGTAGAACGCAAAAAGCAGTGGCGACAGAGGGCAGCCCTGTCCGGTCCCTCTCCCGATAGGGAAAGCAGACGATTTAATACGATTAACTTGGACAATCGCTCGGGGGGCTGGAGTGGATCCAACCCCGAAGCCTGAGCCCAAATCCATATCTCTCCAACACTTTGTGTAGGTAAGGCCAGTCCACACAGTTGAAAGCCTTCTAAGCATCTATGGTCAACACTAGGGCTGAGGCCTGCATACGTTGAAGTTTGTCCAGTAGATGGCACAATCTTTTGGTGTTGTCGCCACAGCCTCTTTCCTGGACAAAGCCGGCCTAGTCAGAATCCACCAATCCCTGTACATTTGAGGCCATCCTGTGTGCCAGGAAGCTGGTGAAGAATTTTGCATCAACGTGCAATAGCGAGATTGGGCGATAAGAAGCGCAGTTCCTAGGATCTTTTCCTGGTTTCAGGATCACCATGATAGTGGCTTGGTGCATCGACACCGGCAGCAGTCCCCCTCCTTCAATGATTTGTACACCCGTGCCAAGATGGGAGCTATCTGTACCCCAACGAGTTTAGGCTTTAGTGTCTGAATTGCCAGGAGAACCTCCTGTATGCTTTTGTTCTTTTCCAGCGCTTCAAAGATGGACTCGGTTGCCACCGGTGGAAGCACCAGAGCCAGGTATGCCACACATCTACGTCTATGTCTAAATCTCGGAAGGCATTAGCCACCTATGTGTCCGAGGACCAAAGGGAGCCGTCCATAGACCACAACTCGGGAACTCGCCAACCTGATGCCTGCGCTCGAAGGCAGTGAGCTAACATACCCTTATTTCCCCATGCATAATATGTCTGACGGATCCTAAGAATGGGCGTAATCCATATGTCCCATTTCTAATTCCTGCAGCTGTTTCCTTGTTGCGTTTAACTGGCAACGGATTGCCACTGATCCTGACCTGAGAAGTGCTGACTCCATATCTTTGATCTGCTCTTCCAGGTTTTCTCTATTTTCCCTACGCTCTCTGTTGAAACCTGCCGATATACCTAGAAAGTGCCCTCGCAATACCACCTTCAGAGTTTCCTAAAGGATATGTATGGGCATCTTGAGGTGGTCGTTATTTTCTGGAAAGGAGCGGAGTGGTGTTTGTGTATCCATTCTCATCTTGTCATAAGTCAAACATTTAGTGTTAAGTCGCCAACTGAGGGGGGCGGACGTCCGTCACCCGTAGTTAAATCGCAGAGTTAAAGGAGAATGATCCGAGAGTGAGGCTGCCCTAGTTTCCTCCGGTAGTGTGTCCTGAGTGATCCGGGATGTAGTGAGAAAAGAATCTATGCATGCATATGTCTGATGTGATGCAGAAAAGAAGGTTTAATCCATTGCCCTGGGATGCATGTGTCTCCAGATATCTCTAAAGCCTGGCTCTCCCAAATACTGTTGAGTACCATTTGTAAGTCCCCCGTCCTGAATTGACCTGGGGGTGGGTCTATCAAGTTGGGTGTCCATCACGATGTTGAAGTCCCCCCCATGACTTTTTCCCCATCGGGAGGGGTAAGCAACATGCCCAGTGTGTCCATAAAAAAAAACTTTCTGCTGCTCGTTGGGGGCATAAGTGGTAGCAACAGTGAATCTGGCCCCTTGAATAGAGACCTGCAAAGCCAGCATCCTACCTTGGATCTCCATGAGTACCCGCTCTACCCTTCCCGCAAAGTGGGCCGCAAGCAAGCTAGCCACCTCCCCCCCCTCTTCTTGGTGGGCTCTGAGGAGAAGTATTGCCTGTCGAACCAGCGGTAATGCAGTTTCCACCAGTCTTCTCAGAGGAGGTGGGACTCTTGCAATAGGCAAATATCGCATTTCCAGTCTCCGAGCAGAGCATACTGATTGGATTTTTGTCATTTTGGTCCCAAACAATTTATTAAATTTTACTCTATTTTATTAAGTTGGTGTGGGAATTTTCTTGTGCTGTGTTTTCGCTTTACTACTGTTTGAAGTGCTACATAAATACTTGACACATTTTCTATGAGTTAAAGCCTGACTGCTTTGTTCCAAGCTACCAGAAGGTTGAGCACAGGTTAATTTGGGGTTTGCTTTTGTTTTACCTTGACAGAGATTTTGGTTGCTGCTTGAGTAGGGTTTCACCCCCTACATAAACCTAAAATGTGCATTTGTAATCACCCGAAGGGTATCTTGGCGTTGAATAACAGATGCTTATTGTTGCCCAACTCAATGGTACTCATTTTATCGACTTCAGAAGGGTGATTGTACCCGCAGGGATTTCAATCTGTGGCCATGAGGTCAAAAACAGGCCATACAGTGAACGCATTAGTCCACTAAGCCACAAGACCCCTCAACCTGCAACCTAATTTCCATCAGATGCACTAACTTTTTCTTGATACAGGTGAGGATGTAAATCATGTTTGTATGTTCCATACATTGTTTTTCTATTTGCTTTGTCTTCATGCCTTGTTCAGTGGGATTGTTCTATTCAAGGCAGTGTCCTCCCTTTCATGTGCCGATTCATCAATTTGGCCCTAGCAGAGAAAATTACAATTTCCAGCCTCTTATAGAAGTCGTGTTATGTGTCTTTTAAACAGCGGGAAACAAGCTTTAAAATTTCAAACACCCATAGTGTGTGTGTGTTCACTGACCCCTTGAGGCTCCTCCCTTCATGCTAGAAATGCACCAGGCCCTGCCTCTAGTTGCAGGATTAATGCAATACTCTCAAATGGATAAGTGGGTGAGGGTTCCCTAACCCTTTCAGTCCAGTGATCTGACCGAAATGAACTGTCTTTTCCAACTCAGAATTATTACAGTTGAAGTTTTGTCATTTAACAGATTGTCCATTTTAGTAAATCTAATTTCCAGACTGAAATGTCTTTAATGTTCATGTGGCCACCTTAAAAGTAATAGTAGGCCATCATAGGCACTGAAGCCTGACTTTGGAAGATATCTACCAAATTGAACATGCATTGGGACTCGTCCGCCACTACCGTCCTCCAGCTACATCTTAATGTATTTTCTGCATCCCCATTCAATATTCTCTAAAGGCTTTTGAAGTATTAATTGGGTGATTTATTGATGTGCATCTCAAATTCAACAAATCTCTTATAATTATGGAAGTGTCCGCAGTGACGAGGACAGCAGCAAAAGAAGAATTCCCACCGGGTACAAAATATGTCATTTCTAAGAAAGTTGCTCCAGCAATTGACATTTATAATATCAAGGCTCTGGGAGCAGCTCCATACGGAGTAGAGATCTGGGGCTACGCTAACTGTAGTGCCCTCTCTCACTCCGACAAAAGGTTTATTATGATGCAGCTATTTGCACTCCCAAAGAGCACTCCACTGGTCCCACTCCGCCTAGATTTGGCATTCAAGAACATTTCTTGGAAGGTTGATCTTCACCTATTACTGTATTGGCATAGGATTTGGACCTCAGCTTTGTTGGATGCTTACAGACACACCCTCAAAGATACACAAATTCTTCCCGGCATCCAACAGGCACTGTGGCTCTTGCATATTAGGTCCTTGTTTAGGAAGTTGGGTCTGGGCAGTTTCTGTGAAGCACAAGAGGCCCTCACTCCAGGCTCCAAAATGTTATATAAATTGTCTGATGGTATATCAAGAGGTCAAAGGTAGCAGTAGAGGCACTTAGGGCCTCTTTTATGAGTTTTTGACGTAGGGCAACGCCCCAAGGAATCTTGCTTTACGTCAAAACAAAAGGGCAGGAATGTGCCATTTCTATGAGATACTGTGCATTCCTGTCCTATTCCCCTGCGCTGTTGCAGAATGGGCTGCCATGGGCCAATGCAGGCATCCAGGTACCATGGTACAAGGGTGCCTGCTTTGCGGGGCTGATTGATTTTGTGCAGGAAGGGACACCTTCCTGCACAAAATTAATCAATACAGGTGATTTCCTCTTTCTATGTGTGTGAAGATTGCAGCACACATAGAACAAGGAAAAAGCAAGAAGAAATTAAACAATTTCTCCAACATGGTAAGTACAAAAATATCGAAAATAAAATATAGATGTCAAAAATATCGTTTTTATAAATATTGGGGGTTTTTTGGTTACAAAAAATATGTAAAATAAACATAATAATACTTATAAATAAAATAAACATAATTAAATATATTACATAATGTTAAAAATTAATAATTAATCAATATGATTTAATAGAAAACATAATTAAACATATACATATAATATATAATATATACTTACTTAATAATGTTTTTATAATTATTTTCATAAATTATAAATTATTTTAAAATATTAAAAATTGCAAAGACATTACACACATAAAACAATAACATAAATAAAAATTAAATAATTATGTATAACAAATTAAAATAATTACATTTAATTTAAATATTGTTAAAATTAATTATATACTACATTAGCTAAAATAATAAAAAAAATATTAAATAGCACAGACAATAAAACTACTACTCCAGCTCCAAAAAAAACAACAGAAAGGAAAATTTTGGATAGCGGAGGGCTAAAAATTACTATATCCACTCCAGATAGTGTAACAGTAGGGAAAGTGTTGGATAACGTAGAGGTATAAATTACTATTCCGACTCCAGGGAGTGCAACAGTAAGGAAAGTGTTGGATAGTGTAGGGGTAAAAATAACTATTCCAACTCCAAAGAGTGCAACAGTAGGGAAAGTGTTGGATAGCGTACGGGTAAAAATTACTATACCAAATCCAGAGAGTGCAACAGTACGGAAAGTATTGGATAGCGTAGGGGTAAAAATTACGATTCCCACTCCAGACAGTTCAACAGTAGGGAAAGTGTTGGATAGCGTAGGGGTAAAAATTATGATTCCCACTCCAGACAGTTCAACAGTAGGGAAAGTGTTGGATAGCGTAGGGGTAAAAATTACTATTCCAACTCCAGAGAGTGCAACAGTCGGGAAAGTGTTTGATAGCGTAGAGGTAAAAATTACTATTCCTACTCCAGAGAGTGCAACAGTAGGGAAACTGTTGGATAGCGTAGGGGTAAAAATTACTATTCCAACTCCAGAGAGTGCAACAGTAGGGAAACTGTTGGATAGCGTAGGGGTAAAAATTACTATTCCAACTCCAGAGAGTGCAACAGTCGGGAAAGTGTTGGATAGCGTAAGAGTAAAAATTACTATTCTCACTCCAGAGAGTGCAACAGTAGGGAAAATGTTGGATAGCATAGAGGTAAAAATTACTATTCCAACTCCAGAGAGTGCAACAGTAGGAAAAGTGTTGGATAGCGTAGGGGTACAAATTAGTATTCCCACTCCAGAGAGTGTAACAGTAGGGAAAGTGTTGGATAACGTAGAGGTATAAATTACTATTCCGACTCTAGGGAGTGCAACAGTAAGGAAAGTGTTGGATAGCGTAAGGGTAAAAATAACTATTCCAACTCCAAAGAGTGCAACAGTAAGGAAAGTGTTGGATAGCGTACGGGTAAAAATTACTATACCTAATCCAGAGAGTGCAACAGTACGGAAAGTATTGGATAGCGTAGGGGTAAAAATTACGATTCCCACTCCAGACAGTTCAAGAGTAGGGAAAGTGTTGGATAGCGTAGGGGTAAAAATTACGATTCCCACTCCAGACAGTTCAACAGTAGGGAAAGTGTTGGATAGCGTAGGGGTAAAAATTACTATTCCAACTCCAGAGAGTGCAACAGTAGGAAAAGTGTTGGATAGCGTAGGGGTACAAATTAGTATTCCCACTCCAGAGAGTGTAACAGTAGGGAAAGTGTTGGATAACGTAGAGGTATAAATTACTATTCCGACTCTAGGGAGTGCAACAGTAAGGAAAGTGTTGGATAGCGTAAGGGTAAAAATAACTATTCCAACTCCAAAGAGTGCAACAGTAAGGAAAGTGTTGGATAGCGTACGGGTAAAAATTACTATACCTAATCCAGAGAGTGCAACAGTACGGAAAGTATTGGATAGCATAGGGGTAAAAATTACGATTCCCACTCCAGACAGTTCAAGAGTAGGGAAAGTGTTGGATAGCGTAGGGGTAAAAATTACGATTCCCACTCCAGACAGTTCAACAGTAGGGAAAGTGTTGGATAGCGTAGGGGTAAAAATTACTATTCCAACTCCAGAGAGTGCAACAGTCGGGAAAGTGTTGGATAGCGTAAGAGTAAAAATTACTATTCTCACTCCAGAGAGTGCAACAGTAGGGAAAATGTTGGATAGCATAGAGGTAAAAATTACTATCCAACTCCAGAGAGTGCAACAGTAGGAAAAGTGTTGGATAGCGTAGGGGTACAAATTAGTATTCCCACTCCAGAGAGTGCAACAGTAGGGAAAGTGTTGGATAGCGTAGGGGTAAAAATTACAATTCCCACTCCAGACAGTGCAACAGTAGGGAAACTGTTGGATAGCGTAGGGGTAAAAATTACTATTCCAACTCCAGAGAGTGCAACAGTAGGGACACTGTTGGATAGCGTAGGGGTAAAAATTACTATTCCAACTCCAGAGAGTGCAACAGTCGGGAAAGTGTTGGATAGCGTAAGAGTAAAAATTACTATTCCCACTCCAGAGAGTGCAACAGTAGGGAAAATGTTGGATAGCATAGAGGTAAAAATTACTATTCCAACTCCAGAGAGTGCAACAGTAGGAAAAGAGTTGGATAGCGTAGGTGTAAAAATTAGTATTCCCACTCCAGAGAGTGCAACCGTACGGAAAATGTTGGATGGCGTAGGGATAAAAATTACTATTCCCACTCCAGAGTGTGGAACAGTAGGGAAAGTGTTGGATAACGTAGGGGTAAAAATTAAGATTCCCACTCCAGACAGTGCAACAGTAGGGAAAGTGTTGGATAGCGTAGGGGTAAAAATTACTATTCCAACTCGAGAGAGTGCAACGGTAGGGAAAGTGTTGGATAGCGTAGGGGTAAAAATTACTATTCCAACTCCAGAGAGTGCAACAGTAGGGAAAGTGTTGGATAGCGAAGGGGTAAAAATTACTATTCCAACTCCAGAGAGTGCAACAGTAGGGAAAGTGTTGGATAGCGTAGGGGTAAAAATTACTACTCCAACTCCAGAGAGTGCAACAGTTTGGGAAAGTGTTGGATTGCGTAGGGGTAAAAATTACTATTCTAACTCCAGAGAGTGCAACAGTAGGGAAAGTGTTGGATAGCTTAGAAGTTAAAAATAACATACTTATAAATAAAATAATTAATAATTTAATTATTAAATAACTCAAAATTACTTACAAATACCAATAGATATTTATTAAAAACATAACTACCAATAAATAATTAATTAGCAATAAATTATTAATAAATAACAATAAATAATAATTAATGAATATTAATTGCCAATTACAAAATATTGAACAATTACATTTTTTATACCAAAAAATAATTATCAAACATTAATTACCAATTAAAAAATATTAAACAATTACATATTTTTATACCCAAAATAATAATTATTATACATTAATTACCAATTAATAATTACTTATTAATATATTAATTAGGAATATCAATAAATAATATTTAAACATATTTAATTACCAATTGATTATTAATCAACAATAAATTATCTTTCATAACCAAAATATTATAATTTAGAATATTTACCAATTAATAATTAATCTCCAATTAATTAATTATCAATACCCAACTACAAATTTAATAATTACTTCATTAGATTTCAATTACTTCCAACACTATTCCCCTATAAACGCACGAAACACTCAAATAATAAAATAATACAGTTAACATAATTATCAATTAATCAATTAATAAAAACTAATTACCAATTAATAAAAATTAATTACCAATTAATACTTAATTAACAATTATATAATTATCAATACCAATAAATAAATACAAATATTACCTAATTACAATTAAATTACTTCCCACCCTATTCCCCTATAAACCCACAACCCGCTACAGAATTTAAACGCAAAAATTATTTAAAATTAATTTACAATTCCTAAAAATGTATAATTAATTTGATATAATTAAATTACTTCCCACCCTGTTCCCCTATAAACCCACAACCCGCTACAGAATTTAAACGCAAAAATTATTTAAAATTAATTTATAATTCCCAAAAGTTTATAATTAAATTCATATAATTAAATTACTTCCCACCCTATTCCCCTATAAACCCACAACCCCCTACGGTACTAAAACACAAAATTAACTTAAAAAAAACATTATTAACATATAAAAATTGTATACATATATTTTAAAACCAGTAGAACACTTAACAAAAAATAATTAACACATACATATTAAATACATAATAAAATACATAGCAATATTATAAATATCGATATTAGTGACATCGATATTAGTAACATCGATATATTTCATATCGATATTACTAACTTCGATATAACTAACATCGATATAAAAAAAATCGATATTACTTACCTTAGGGTCGATATTCTGTCCATCGATATTCTTGACATCGATATTCTGTCCCTTCGATATTCTACACTCGATATTATTGTAGGTCGAAATTAAATTATCGATATTTAGACTGCTCACCCTTTGCCGCGATGTAGGAGAAGGCTCTTCCCCCTGCTCTGGCTCTGTGGATGCGCAGGGCATCAGTGAGGGCGAAGTCAGTGGAGCAGAGCAGAGGTTTCTCTTGGGTACGTGGAAGGGGACTCTTTCGTTGTGGTATTGGGGTCCGGTGTTGTGGATGGATTTGCAGGCATGGGTAGTAGCTTGAAGGTTACTCTCTTCTCGATGGGGAGCCAGTGTAGGTCTCGCAGGTGTAAGGTCTGTGATGGTCTTTCTGGATTCAGGGGGATCCATTTGAAGGTCTTACGAAGGATGCGGAGGGTGTTGAAGCAGGTGGAGGCGACGGAGTTGATCTGTCTGTCGGGTCATGGTGAGGGAGGAGTCAAGTAGGATGCCGTTATTTCGGGCATGATCCGTGGGAGGGGGGTTGCCGAGGGCGGTGGGCCACAATGTGTTGTCCCATGCTGAGGGGGTGGGTCCGAGGATGAGGACTTCTGTCTTCTCCTAGTTGAGCTTCAGGCAGCTGCTGCTCATCCAGGATGCGTTGTCTTTCATTCCTACCTGGAAGCTGAGTCTGGTGGTGTGGGGGTCCTTTGTGAGAGAGAGGATGAGCTAGGTGTCCTCGGCGTAGGATACTATGCTGAGTCCATGCTGTCTGACGATGGCGGCGAGGGGGCCATGTAGATGTTGAAGAGCGTGGGGCTGAGCGATGATCTTTGGGGTACTCCAGAGTTGATCTCTGTGAGTTCGGAGAAGAAGGGCGGGAGTCTGATTCTTTAAGTTCTGCCAGTGAGGAAGGAGCAGATCCCATCGAGGGCGGTTTCCTGTATGCTGGCGTCGTGGAGTCTGGTGGTGAGGGTGTGGTGGGAGATGGTGTCGAGGGCGGCGGTATGGCCTTGGTCGAAGAGAGTGCGGATGTCATCTGTGGCAGGAGGAGGGCAGTCTCGGTGCTGTAGTTGCTGCAGAATCTGGATTGGATGGGTCGAGGATGGAGTTCCCTTTAGATGAAGTTCATTAGCTGGACGTTGATGATCTTCTCAGTGACTTTGGCCACGAAGGGTAGGAGAAAGACGGGTCGGTAGTTTTTGGGGTCTGTCGGGTCTGCAGAGGGCTTCTTGAGGAAGGGCATGTCTTTTGCCCATTCCCAGTCATCGGGGAATGGGCCATATTCGAGCAAGGCGTTGATGGTGCATCGTAGCTCGGGTGCTATGATGGTAGAGGCTCTGTGGAAGATATGCGGCCGGCAGGGGTCTATGGGGGCTCCTGAGTGAATGCTTTTCATGGTCGTGGTGGTGTCTTCTGTGGTGACCGGGGTCCAGGTGGAGATGGTAGGCTGGCTGTCATTGCTGGAGGAGGGAGTGGTTCTGGTGGGTGGTGCCTGTTCGTTGAAGTTGTCACAGAGGGACTTGATTTTCAGATGGAAGTAGGAGCCGAGTTTGTTGCAAAGGTCCTGGGAGGGTGTGATGTCTGTGGTTTTGCTGGGGGGTTTGGTGAATTCCTGAATGATGCTAAAGAGTTCCTTTGAGTTGCTGGAGTTAGTGAGGATTTTGTTCCGGATGAAGGTCCTTTTGGATTAGATGGGTTGGTGGTATTCAGTGATGGCATTCTTGTAGGTGGTCGATCTTCCACGGTTTTGCTGTTTCTCCGTCGCTTTTCGAGCTGTCTGCAGATGCGTCTGGATTCTTGGAGGTCAGCAGGGAACAAGGTGGCCTCATGGGGCGCTGTCTGTTGGGGTTGCGGAGGGGGGTGAGCTTGTCTGCGCAGTTGGTGATCCATCTGTGTAGTCCTTTGGCTGCAGAGTTGGCGTCAGTTGAGGTGGGAGGGAGATTGTGGTTGAGGGTGGAGTTGAGGTACACCTTGGTGACCTTGCTCCAGTTCCTTTGCAAAGGGCATGGTGTAGGTTTGGGAGTGGTGGCTTTGTTGGAAGAGAAGTGTACACAGTGATGGTCCATCCAGGGGGTTGCGTGGTATAGCCGAAGTGGATATTGTTACCCCTTCTGCGAAGATGTGGTCAAGGGTGTGTCCTGCCATGTGGGTGGAGGTGGTGATGAGCTGTTTCAGTCCGATGTTGGTGAGGTTGTCCAGGAGGGCAGAGGAGTTGGGGTCGCTGAGGTTGTCAAGATGGAAGTTTAGGTCTCTGAGCAGTATGTAGTCCATGGAGGCGATGGCGTGGGGTGCGATGAGGTTGTGATGGTGGTGGAGAACTCTGTTTGAGGTCCTGTAGGTCTGTAGGTGAGGGTGCTGTGTCAGGTCATTCTGTGGCTGGTCTGGATCCGGAAGTGGAAGTGTTCCGTGGGAGACGAGAAGTCGTTCGTGCTGGAGGTGGTGAGTCGGAGGGACTTCTTTGCTTTCTGGCACCCTGTTTTATTATGCAGATATATTATTGGGGGATCTCTGTTAGATTCATCAACCATTTGTGCCAAAGGATGTAATCTGGTTTGGAATTTATAACAGTGTACTTAACTGTATTGTTGCAAATTGAGTTTTGTAATTAAATTGTGCTCTTCTGTAATTATTATATTTGTTCTTATCTGCTTTTATGGTTTTTCGAACTGAAATAAAGATGATGATGATTGTGATTCCTTTCTGTGAGTCACAGTTAGGTGTTGTAAGTATTCCTGCTTCCTAGTCCCAGTTTTGTAGAAAGTCTGGAGGAGTACAACTTGAATGACTTTGATTCTGCCGAATGTACGCTGAAAGGCTAGCTAGCGGGGAACAACCTTTACAACGCAACTTTTACAACGCACTACCTTTACAACGCATTTTTTACAACGCATAATCCATTACAACGCATGACATTACAACGCATGACACTACAATGCATTTTTAAAAACTACCATTACAACTTATTCCATTACAACGCATACTACCATTACAACGCATACCATTACAACGCATAATATTACACTACACTATCCAACACTTACCCTACTGATGCACCCCCTGGAGTTAGAATAGTAATTTTTACCCCTATACTATCCAACACTTACCCTACTGTTGCACCCACTGGAGTTAGAATAGTAATTTTTACCCCTATTCTATCCAACACTTACCCTACTGTTGCACCCCCTGGAGTTAGAATAGTAATTTTTACCCCTATACTATCCAACACTTACCCTACTGTTGCACCCCCTGGAGTTAGAATAGTAATTTTTACCCCTATACTATCCAACACTTACCCTACTGTTGCACCCCCTGGAGTTAGAATAGTAATTTTTACCCCTATACTATCCAACACTTACCCTACTGTTGCACCCCCTGGAGTTAGAATAGTAATTTTTACCCCTATACTATCCAACACTTACCCTACTGTTGCACCCCCTGGAGTTAGAATAGTAATTTTTACCCCTATACTATCCAACACTTACCCCACTGTTGCACCCCCTGGAGTTAGAATAGTAATTTTTACCCCTATACTATCTAATACTTACCTTAAATGTAATTTAATATTATGCGTTGTAATGGTATGCGTTGTAAAGGTAGTATGCGTTGTAATGGAAATGCGTTGTAAAGGTATTTTTTAAAAATGCGTTGTAGTGTCATGCGTTGTAATGTCATGCGTTGTAATGGATTATGCGTTGTAAAAAATGCGTTGTAAGTGCATGCGTTGTAAAAGTGTGCGTTGTAACGTCATACATCCCTAGCTAGCAAGATGGGCGGTCTGGGCCAAGCACTTGATGTGGATTGAGAACAAACAGAGATTATTTATAATCGAGACTGTTGTCTTAAGTATACAGGCTGAGTAATCAGTGCTAAAGCAAATTACATTGTCGAATGTGATCTTATTTGTGAGACCATCTCAAATGCTTGTGCCACTGTTCCAAAATTGCATGGAGCAAGTAAAACAGAAATGTCTTGAATTCACAGTCTCCTATAACAGTATTCATCGCATTGCGTATTACACAGATCTTATGTGTGAGCAATTGGGTTGCTGGTTGAGGTGAATGAAACCCTACTCAAGCAGCAGCAACAATCCTAGTCAGGGTTAAACAAAAAAAGTCACTAAATTAACTTGCGCTTAATCCTCTTGTAACATAGTACAAAAGCATATAGGCAATGTGTGAAGTATTTATGCAGCACACAAGGGGGCATATTCACAAGACAGTGTGCTAAACATCACCAAAAAATGCTAACGCAACTTTACACATCGCAGCCCATCGCGGGAAAATAACCCCGTGTTAACGTGGAATTCACAACACGGTGGTAGCATGCGATAATCCGCCCAAAACACGGCCAATGTCCGTGATACAACCACCCCGACGGAAAGAAAAACACAAACCACAACAGCAGAAAATGTGCGATGAGCCCTTCCGCTATGAGTAAAGCAGAGATAAGCACCACCAGGACCGCGAAACACACACCAGGCGGGAAGAAGCACAACAAAAGCCTGAAAAAGTAAGACAGACCGAACAGAAAACAACAGCCAACCATAATGGAGGCAACCCGAGCCAGCAGACAACCCCACCGAACCCATTGGCAACAAAAGATTGTACATTGCAGGCCATCTTGGACAAGATGAATGCAGCCTGAGAGCAGAGGAGGACAATGGCAGAAAACCAGAACTCCCGTAATGATGCGAAAGGCACAAAAAAGCAGAAACACGCCAACAACAAGAAGGCAGAAATGCACACCGGAGGTGGGAGTCCAGAGCCACACCAGGTGCTGGATGAAATGGAGGAAATGGTGTCCCCCACATCAGTCTGGAGATGGGGGCAGGACTCATGGACCGGAAACTGCATCAAACAACACACACAACAGCAACAGGGAGAGGAGCCAGCAGGGACTGGGGCATGGGGGGAGATGGGCACAATGGCACAAATGCACAACTAAGCACAGCACAACTGCAGACAAACCATGCCCAAGAGTAATAACACCAACCAGGAGCACAAGTCACACAACCTGGCGATGTCACACCAATGAACAAGCACGGAAGTGAAGACAACACTGCCTGAAAGGGAGAAGGGTGAGCCAAATCAGAGCTGAAGGGACATCTCACACACAATGCAGCACACACACATTGGAAGCAGAGCACCCCAACATCGAACATAATGTGATACAAACACCAACTTGTGCACAGCCAAACACAGGACACAAGTGCACCCGCCTGTGGCCGGTAAACGGTCATACGCATCTGGTAAAGCACGAAACAGGGACATGATAATGCACAAGTACAAACACACAGACCTGATGGGGTAGCAATGCACGTATGGCAGGGAGCCAGAGAGTCCGTGACATACACATTGGCATACAAATCAAGAAACAACACAGTTAGAGACAAGTGAAAGTGCGGAAACTTTATCAACAAGTGTGAGTCAGTATGGCCAAGAGAAGTGCCATGATATGCAGACAAATGCAGCAGCATGTCTGAATAAGGAACGTAGGAAAGTGCCCATGTCCACCTCAGGGAGTCCCTCACCAACACAAGTCAGTGCCAACCCGCGTGGGTTGTCCGCGCCTGGAACATGAGTCCTGGCCAATGCAGCCATGTCCACTGTCGTCTTGGGACATGTGACTATATCCACAGCATGCAACCATGTGTCAGGACACGTGCAATGGGTCACATCCAGTTGTGGCTGCAGGTACCTTGTCACTCGTCCATTAACATGTGTGCAGCTGCGTAGGCCAACATCTCCAATGAGCGATCGTTGTCCACCACATCTGACATGTCGCCGACGTGATCCATCAGCTGACCCGGATAGATGTGCTGACTCTAACCACTGGACCCAACGTGCACCAAAGCCCACAGATGTGCTGACTCCAACCACTGGACCCAATGTGCACCAAAGCCCAATCGGGTAGTGGCTCAATGTGCTCACTGCACACGACGACTCGTGCAATCTCCCAGGTCCAGTTTCCAGCCTGCATGCCAAACATCCATGCATGCCATAAGCGGTCATCCTGGTGACACTCCTGGTTGTGGGCCAACAGGGGGTGCAAACACACGTCGTAATCCAGGTCAGCTACCGTTACGTTGGAGAGGCAGACATCCATGGACCACTAGAATATGCACGAGCGACAATGCAAAACAGGCTACACGCAGGTGACGTGCGCATGGCGGAAGCTCAGCCCGTAACTGATGCGCAGCACTGCCAATGGCAGTGCCCCCAGTACATGCAGCAGACGTGCACGGTACACCTCCACGTGACTGGAGTCGAGCATGTGTCTGGGGTGGTCTGCCATTGCTTCAGTGGCTCTGCTTGAAGTGGCACTGGCTTTCCCTGAAGCAGTCCTGTGGATGAAATGGCACAGCTCGGTACAATGAGCTGTGTCTGTGTGCAACGGGTGCCCCACGCCAACTACAACCACGGACTACTGCGTGTGAGATGTTTACACGTTGGTCTCATGTCGGGCAGTGCGTAGTGTGGGAGTCGCAAGCAAATGCTATCGTATCTGTCAAGGGGTGCTGGGCACACGCAAGTTCCTGCTCGGAGCTGCAGATGTGCTACCGCCTGATAGTACAGACAAAGGACCTTTCATCCCTACAGTAACATCACCAGCTGCATGCATACAGGAGATGTACAGAGGCCGATTGTGGGTGAGGTGGGACGTCTATGACCCTCGGAATCATGGATGATATGCCCAGCACGATGCACATGAGCGGACTCACTGTGTGTCACGTTGCCATGCAGCTGCTCCTTCCTGCCATGGGCACCCACACTTGTGTGCGCTGCACGGTTGCATCACGTGCACTACTACGGGACACCATTCTAATGCCTGTCCGCGCATGTCCAGCGCCATGCCAACAACACCGCGACGCTGGCCTTCGAAGGTGTGCGCCCACTTGGGTGTAAGCCAATAGTCCAGACAGGGCGGACACAGGTGTTCAGCCCATGGCTGGCTGGGATCGCGCTGCGAATGAGGCCAGGCAACAGACTCATGCATCCGGCCAGACTGATACACAGAACACCTGGCATGCATGTGCCAAGACCCCGATTGTTCTTGCGCTCCAACATGTCCCCTTACCTGCAGGCCCGCCCTCCGGGTACATGCCACATTGCAACATTGTGCACTGTGGCCCTGGTGGCGACAACACCCCAAAACAGAGACACACATACCGCAGTTCCTGCACCAGGCCAGGTCCGGACCATGCCCTGCCCCCCCTGCCGAACCAGCACATGCAGCCTGTGCATGCAGGGGGGTAGGTGCGGGGCTACATGTCCAGGGTCACTGCCAACGCTGAGGTGACATGGCAACGTACGCAGAAGACAGCACACTGTGATGTTGCAGGGCCCGTGCCCATCATGCTGACACAATGAATACACGGACACACTTGCTCAGATGGTGTGAATGGCTACAGGCACGTGCGCACAGCCACATTTATTATCAGGCACACTTACCGAGTGACATCTGTGTTGGATGTGTGTGGGGTGTGTGCACACCAGCCGGCAAGGGCTGCCTGGTGCAGTCAGAAATCAACAACAGCGTAGATCGTAAAGGACACAACCATTCAACCATAAAGGGCCCCATGATTTGTGCTGCACAGAGTTAGTAGCCCTGGATGCACTGCGTCCTACACGGGCCTGCCACCACGGGCCGCTGACTTGCAGTGCACTGGGGCAGGGTCACGGGTGCAGAGCAGGTTCATGGGATGACAAGGGGCCTTGTCGCTGAGTGTCTCGATGGACAGTGGAAGATGTACCCCCAGGGCAGGATGCAAAGGGCTGGCCCACACTGATACAGTCACTATGGTGGAGATTAATGGAACAGACACATGTCAGACACCAAGTCTGGTCCAGCCCAAAGAAGATGCAGAAAACCACCAGGCCATGGGCTCTGATGCCACCAAGGTCCAACCAGATGGTGCCCATGACTCATTGAGCACAGAGTTAGTGGCACCAGTGCTGTTGGCGGATGCCGCCTGCGATGAGGCGTGTCCTATGGTGTGGATTCCTCCACATCTTACCCAAGACACAGTTCCACATGTGTGACCTACTGGACCGCAGTGTAGGCCTGAGGCAGCGGTCAGCACGGGCCATTCACTGAGTGTCGCTGGCATAGGTTGGATGGCCCCACCAGCCTGCGTAGTTCAGGTTCAGTGGCACCACGGGACGGGGACTTGCGATGAACAGGGTTGATGGCACCAGGTCAGTTGTTGATAGTGTTCGGTCACCTCCGTGACTGTGACCCGGCTTTCGTCCGGACTGAGCCGCATCTTCCTCTTACTCCTCACCGTGCGACCACTGGTGTGGACTCTGCCATTAGTGATTCGCGACTAAGAAGGAGTAATGTGGGCCAGCATTGGGGGGCCAGCGATGGGCTGCGGAGGCTGCAGAGATCACGGAACAGGTGCTTGAAGCTTGCACCGGCACGTGGTGGACCATCCCTCACACACACCGGTGTCGGCAGGTGATCAGTGTGGCCTGGCCCGGTTCGGGGTCCAGCGGGCCGGGGTACGGCAGGCACACAGGATCGCAGGCAACTCCGCTCACGAGGACGGCGTCGGCCTTGTGGCGTGGTGAGAGGCGCCACTTTTTATTCTCACCCCTACGCTTTCCTGGCGTACGCCGGGCCATCCCACTCCGCTCATGCTTACGGGGGGCGTAACAGGCAACATTTATGTGAACTCCCCCACTAGCCGGGGTGACATGGTTGCGTCCACTGTCCACTACACTCCATACACCAGAGGTGTATGTTGCCATGGATATGGGTGTGTTCTGCATACTGTGGTCTGTCCAGCACATCTCTGCCACTCTTGGCATTGTGTACTTTCCCAATCATGGTTCTCCTGCCTCCTTCACACATGCCTGGTTGCCACCTCTCCCCACATTCAGCTAGTGTGTGGCTGAGGTGCCATGCCATTGATGGCTCATGTTCACAGCTTGCCCAGGTTACCATTGTGAGTGGTTCTGTCGTGTCTGGTGGGTGGGCATGTTGTTTTGCATGTTGGTTTTGATTTTGTGACATGTGCATTGCCAGAGTTGTGAGTTGCATGGTTCTGGAGTTGAGGTGAGTGGGGTGTTCATTTGGAACTTGACAAGAGGCTGTGCATTTCCCTTGGTGCCATCCAGGGAATGCTGGTTGCTGATGGACTGTCGGAGGATGGAGGAATCATGCACACTGGCTGGGTATTTGGAGGTGACATTGGTGGAGGGTCCACTGTGTTCAGTTGTTGCCTGCACATTGTTGTGAGACGTGTGCTTTCTGTTGCGGTGATTGTGTGCTGTGTCGGCAGGGGTACACAGGTATGACATGTGTGCTGTGGATTGCCCCCAACACGTGTGTGCATCCAGCTTTGGCGTATGGTCCTTGCTTGGTGTCCAGCGGATCCTGTGCATTATGCTGGACGTATAGGGACTGGGGTACCAGGCTGATGGTGATGTCCAGGACAGGTGTGAGGGACTTGGATGTGGCTGGCTGTGTAGCTCCTCCGACTCTGGCGGGTGTTGGTTGGGTGATCGGGCCGCATGACCAGTGGCTCCATGGCATCTTTTGCCCTTCCGATGTGGCTTTGGGCTGTGCTCCCTTTTGTGGTGCAGGCTGTGAGCCGACTTTGCACCAGGTCAGATCAGGTGTTATTTTCCTGCTGCTAATGCGCCTTATTGTTTTGTGTTCTTATCGCATTTCTGGCTGGTCGTTGTGAATGTTGTGGAGTGGTGTTGTTGCGGCTTTTGGCACGGGAACGCCTACTCTGCATCTCTTTAGCGATAGTTGAGGGTGTCTTCTGTGGTGATGTTTTTTGTGGCTGCTATCACAGGTAAACTGGTGCTGTGGGCTATTAACACTAGCTTGTGAATGGGGCGATAAATTTATCGCAACTTTGGCTTCGATAAAGTGCATTAACTCTGCAATAGCTCCTTGAGAATATGCCCCAAGCAGCGATAAAGTGAAAACACAACACAAGAATAATTCCACACTAATTTATCAAAATAGAGTGCCATTTCATATTATTTGACACCAAAATGACAAAAATCCAATTAGTAGAAACAGAGTTATGATTTTTTTTAAATTTAAAGTGAAAAATAGAACCTAAAAGCTCAAAGTGTCTACCATGAACATCTAGTCGCGCAAGACTGGGACAAAGTCATAAGTTACGGTTGACCGCAATGAAGCTCGGGTTAGTTATTCAAAGTGGATTCGGCTCAGTTTCCATTTAACTTTGCAGTTAGAAGAAGTTTTGTTGAAAAATATCTGGAAAGTAAAGTTCAGCGGGGCAAGGCAGTTGATGGTGTCCGAAAAGAAGGATATATTATCAGGGAGCAGCTGGCGAAGTTGCAGTGAAGATTCCTTCATTATTTAATCGATTTTTTGGAAGTCGAAAATCTCCAGTAGGATGAAGCTGCAGGCTTTAGTCAACAAGGGCTCCCCAAGGCCGGATATCCCTTCTGCGAGGATCGACTGAACAGGATTTGCTGCTGTGGAGAAGAACGGAGAAGGAGCGGGGGCTGCTGCAAAGTCAGGTGGACTTGTGATGCACCTTGGGTGGATCGACAAGCAGATAGATCCAGGTCTCCTCTCGGTTCTCAGGGTACTTTTTGGTTGAAGTTTTTGTTAGTTCCAAGATTTTGATTTGGGCTATCTGGGCACCTTTAGCACCAATTCCAAAGGTCCTGGATTGGAAGGCCACCAATTGGAGGGTCAAGGCTCACCCAGGCATTGTCCGTGTGTGGATTCAAGATGGTTGGAGCCTTGCATGTCCCTGATTCTCTACTCAGGAGGCCAGCCAACTAGCTCTTGGAACCACTCTTGTAGTCCTTCCAAGAAGAAGTGCAGGGCTCAAGCTGCAGGGCAGACCTTTGGGGGCTCACAACAGGCTTCAGGCAGCAGAGCAGACCTTCTTGGTGCAGAAAAGCAGTCTTCTGAAATCACAGCAGATCACAGGAGCAGACAGTCTTCTGAGAGTCCTTTCACAGGTCCAGAAGTTGAACTGGAGTGTTGGTCTGAGGGTCCTATTTTTATACATGGTGCCTTCTTTTAAGTATAAGATGTTTCTGGAGGTTCCCCTTTCAGAAGTATTTGGGATTTCCTGCCTCCCTTCCTTGGTCCCAGTCTGTCTGCAGGCACAATAGGCTTGTGTTAAGTTCCTTGTGTGAGAGCAGGGGCCCGCGTATTTAATCCCAAATATGGCTGTGCACAGATACAACCCCTTATTCTGCCTGTAATGACCCAGCCAGGAACACTTTGTTCCTCTACTGTGTGACTGTCTGGGAGGAACATACAAATTCCAACTGCTAACTACTCCTAGTCATGTGTTCCAGGAACGGGCTGCAGGCACCAAATGGGTAGGACCGGAAAATGTCAACTTTCTAAAAGTGGCATTTCTAGAATTGTGACTTAAAATCTGATTTTACCATTAAAGTTGATTTTAAAATATAATTTCTTAAACACCAAACATGACTTTTCTACCTGCTCCCAATGAAAAGTTATTACTTAGTGAAAAACTAATTTTTAGTTTTTCACTACCAGGAAAAGTAAACCTTAAAAGTACATGTCCAACTTTTTAATTCCGATGCACCATGCCCTAAGGGCTGTCTAAGGCCTACCTTATGGTGACATATGTAATCATTAGGGAGTTTAAGGCTTGGCAAGGGGGTTATTTGCCAAGTCGAATTGGCAGTTGAAAACCGCCAGCAGGCTGCAATGGTAGGCCTGAGACATGTTATAAGGGGCTACCTAAGTGACTGGCACAATAGGTGCTGCAGGCCCACTTGTAGCATTGAATTTACCTAACCTGGGTATAGGCTATACAACTTTACTCTGACTAATAAGCCAATTAAACATGCCAATTAGGTGTAATACAATTATACCATGTGTTAGGGATCGAGCACAAGTACTTTAGTGATAAAGTCCTAAGACCAACAAAAACAAATTTAGAAAAATAGGAGGGTGAAGGCAAAAGGTTTGGAGGAAGACCACCTTAAGGCTCACAGGTATAACGTTTTGATTTTGCTGATTATGGTGCCAATTACGATCCGGTAAAAAATTTCCCCGTCCGACTCGTATCCGGTCTTTTTACCGTACGAATCGTACAAGTGCCGTACAAACTGCCAAGTACGATTCGCATGGGAAAAAGTCCATACGAATGTCATTGGGAATAATTCCCCACACGTCCTCGGGTCGGAAAATGTGTCCGACACGTCCCCGGACGATTCACCGTACAAATGTGAAAAGTGAAGTCCGACCGCGCAAGTACGATCCATCCCGTGCATCCGATGTCACAACCGTATGGAAAAAACACCGTCCGCACCGAACTCCCTTAGCAACCATGGAGACATGTGCCCGCATACGCGCCGACCCCCCCCCAGCCCCTGTATGTACGCGCCGAACACCCCCCGTGAGTACGCGCCAAACCCCCCGTGTATGAATGGAGCGTACCCCCCGTGTATGTACGGAGCGTACCCCCCATGTAAGTATGGAGCATACCCCCCCGTGTATGTACGGTGCGTACCCCCAGCGCGCCGTACATACACGGGGGTACGACTTGTACGTACACGGGGGGTACGCTCCATGCATACACGGGGGGGTCAGCGCGTACATACACGGGGGCTGGGGGGGTACGGCGCGTACATACACGGGGCTGGGGGGGTACGGCGCGTACCGGGCCCCCAATTCCACTCGCATCGTGGCGTACTTCGCTTTTCCGGCACTTTTTGGGTGCCGTAAAAATATTGCCGTCCGGACCGCTGTCGGTTCGAATCGTACTTCCTGGTTCGTGAAACGCTGCCTGAGAGCCTCCCGACGTCACGTCGGCGCTTTCCCCGGATCACATTTGTATGTATCTTTTCGTCGGTCGGTGTTTTGTACGACTCGTACGGAAATGGTGTTTTCGTGCGAATCGTACTTGCATGTTTGTAATGTTTTACGACCGGGTACGAGTCGGACGGAAAAAAGCCTCCGTCCGACGGTTCGTACCCGGTTTTTACAGGATCGTAATTGGCACCTATGTCTGATGTTGTCTTCGGCTTCACTGTTGGGCACTAATAGCTACTTTTCATGAATCGGATGACTTCCTGGAATTTTACACCTGCGTGGGTAAACGTATTGAGGGGTCACATCTGCTCAGTGAAATGTCCAGTACTGTAAAGACATGACCTCAGTCACTTACATTTCTTGATTAGATGCACTGGTAGCCATACTTCTGGAGAAATATGAAGTCACTGTTCTCTTCTGGGGATGTTATGCTGAGAAGTGGAGTTTAGCACCATGAGTGCCATGCGTTTATGCATCAACCACACTCACATTGTATTTCAAGCAAAAGAGGGTTCCTTCCAACATGGCCCTAACTAATGGGATTCTCAGAGGGTCAAAAATACGTAAATCGCGTTTTTCACAGCCTACACAGAAATTTCGCAATGATCTGATTCTGCTTTGGTGTGGTGGCCTGGTTCCTCTGGGCAAGTATGAAGTCTTGTGCGGGGTCTGTGGTGCCCTGATTCCAACTGGGCACATGGGTAATTATCTATTTGACTTAGTACACTTTCCCTCGAATCTTGCCTGGAAAGATTGACAGTAATTAAACAAAACAAATTCCAACACAAATGTGCTTTATGAAAATCAAAATTAAACGAATGGAAATGGCGATAAAAAACAAACATTCAAATTAATCAATCATAAAAGACAGTTCACGCCAACAAACAAATTAAATTAAAGGCTCTTGGTGGGTTTTCCCACAGCACTTGAAACATGATAAACATGACTCCAGGCAGTATTTCTGGGAGCTTTGGCACATGAGCGAGTCTTTAATTATTCACAATGATTTGTTTGCGCATCAGACTGGTTGTGCATGGACCTCATTGCACAGAAGAGTTGTTGCCATTCATTCATGCTGTAAGAGAACAGATACCAGAGTCTGGTTTTCAACAAGAGTAGCAGCAATACAACATCCTTTGTATTGGTGAGGCTAATCTTTGGTACCATATTAGGGGTACAGAATGGACCTGTGCGATTTTGCTAGCAGCAAAGTCTGTATACCGACTGAGAGGCCTTCTGGGGTACAGTGAGGGGCTTATTTACATGCCCAGTGCGCCTCTGGAATGTCACTTTTCTTGACATTCTGGCGGCACACTGGGCTTACCCATATCTACGAGGGCACGGATAGCTGCCTGGCATGGATTTTCATGGCCTCGTAGATATGGTGTATGATAAAGCAGTGCTGCATGGGGGAAGCATGCCATGGACATTGCGGTGGGTGTTCCCACCGCAGTGGGGGAAAGGATGTAGCCTTACGGCTAGAGCGGCAGGCTTTGGACCTGGGGAACCAGGTTTGAGCCTTGGCGTCAGCTCAAAATCCTGTGACACTGGGCAAATCACTTAGGGGCAGATGTAGAAAGTTGAGTTCGCAAAAATTGCTTTTCTGATGCAGCAAACCTCATTTTGCGATTCGGTAACCTGTTACCGAATCGCAAAATGGGTTTGCGAATCGGTATTAGGAAGGGGTGTGTTTAGGGCGTCCCTTTCTAATACTGAATCGCATCGGTAAGTATGAATGTTTTGTGACACAATTGCGGTCGCAAAACATTTGCATTTCACCACCTACTTCAAGTAGGTGGTAACCCATTCACAAATGGGAAGGGGTCCCCAGGGGACCCCTTCCCCTTTGTGAAGGTTTGTAAAACTATTTTTAAGAACAGGCAGTGGTCCCATGGACCACTGCCTGCTCTTTAAAAATGAAAAGAAACTTTTCAATTTTCGTTTTGTAAAGCATCTTGTTTTCCTTACAGGAAAACGGGCTGCTTTACAAAAAAAAAGATTGCTTTAGTAAAAAGCAATCACAGACATGGTGGTCTGCTGATCACAGCAGGCCACCATCCCCGTGATTTTTGCGATTCCTAGGGGGTCGCAAATTGTGACCTACCTCATTAATGTTCATGAGGTAGGTCATTTGCGACCCCTTGGGAATCGCAAAAGGTGTACTATACACCTTCATACATTGCATTTTGCTATTTCTTAATTGCAAATCCTTGTGATTCGCAATTAGGAAATAGCAAAATGCAAGCTGCATACATGTGGCCCTATATCTCTCTGCGCCTACCAAAAAAAATAAAAATGAATGTATCCTTGTGTAACGTTTACTCGTGCTCATGTAAAGCGCTCCAATACCTTTGGGTCGAGTTTGCGCTATATAAATCAGCAAAAAATAAAAATGCCCAGTGATTTTGACACATTCCCAGATTTAAAACATAGTACAAATCTGGGATTTGCTGTTCCCAGTCCAGCCCATGATAATATAATAATACTGATATTTGTAGAGCGCGAACAGCTACCTCACGAGAAGGTGTCCCGGCGCTAAGTAAGCAAGTCAGCGGAGAAGGAGGCACGGGGAATTGCTTAGGTTTGCTGCAAGAAGAGCCAGGTCTTTAGAAGCTTCTTAAAGCTAGATTCTGTCGTAGCGGATTGAATGGCAGAGGGCAGGGCGTTCCAAAGTTTCGCCGTGCCGGCAGAAAAGGACCTGCCCCCAAGTCTAGCTTTTTTTGCTTGTGGAACCTGTAGCTGAAGCAGGGAGTTGGAACGCAAGCGCCTCTCCTGATGGTAGCGAGGGAGTCTAATTTTTAAGTAATTGGGGCACGTCCCTTTTAGTGCTCTAAACGCCAGGGTGAGAACTTTAAATTTTATTCTGCTTGCCACTGGTAGCCAGTGCAGTGCGCGCAGATGCGGAGAGACATGCTGTCTACAAGGAATATGCTTTATCAGTCTCGCAGCCGCATTCTGCACGATCTGAAGGCGTTGCACCAGATATTTAGGTAGGCCAAGATAAAGGCCATTTGCGTAGTCCAATCTGGATGTAATTGTCGCATGGACTACCATTTTGCGACACTCTTCTGGAAGAAAAGAAAGAAACCCACGCAGATTTCTGAGTTTATGGAGACATCCAGTAGTGACCTGCTGTATGTGAGAGGAAAAAGAGAGATTCTCATCCCATTTTACTCCCTGATTCTTTGCATAGGGTCCGGGGGAAGGTGGTGGGCCCATTTCAGGAGGCCACCACAGGTCCGAAGGAGGATGAGTATTTTTTCCAAAGAATATTACCTCCGTTTTACTTGCGTTCAGTTTTAGTTTATTTGCATTCATCCAGCAAGCCACATCTCGAAGGCAGCGCCTCATTTTACTAAAGGCTGTTTCCGAGACCTCCAGGAAGGGGAAGACTAATTGTGTATCGTCTGCATACGAAATCGCCTTAACCCCCCAGTTGGCAATCAGGGTGAAAAGTGGGGCTAGATAAACATTAAAAAGAAGAGGGCTGAGTGCCGACCCCTGAGGGACGCCGCACCAGAGACGTTTAGGCTTAGAGGAGAAGGTGCCCAATGCCACTTTCTGAGAGCGATCTGTAAGATAGGAGTGGAGCCAGCTCAGTGCCTTATCTTCCAGACCTATGTCCTCCAATCGTAGCAGCAGTCTACTGTGATCCACCGTATCAAATGCGGCTGATAGATCCAGGAGCACCAGCATAGCTGATGCCCCTGAGTCTAAGGACCACCTGATCGACTCGGCTACCTCAATAAGAGCGATCTCGGTACTAAAACCGGACCTGAAGCCTGACTGTGTTTCATGTAGAATGCCTTTATCCTCAATAAAGCTGTTCAGTTGTCGTTGTATCAGCTTTTCAAGCATTTTACCTGGAGCTGCTAGTAAGGAGATAGGGCGGAGATTCCTGCCCTTTTCTTTTGACTCAGGGAAGCGCTCTTTAATTGTAGGGTACATTATAATCAGGTGTAGGTTGCACCTGAATTTATTCTTTTGTCGTTATAAAATAATGGTGTTAAGAATGTACTGTAATAACATGAAGGTGTCGTGTTATAGTTGTATTTACATGAATGTGAAAGATGTTTGCATTATAGAACAAGTTGTGCTCAGCTAAAGGCCTAACATGCAATGAATGGTGTATGCTTACTTACAGTATTTACGTAATTGATGTGCTCATGTAATATGGAGTATTAAAAGTGCTAAGCAAGCATTCATTTATATGTAGTCCCATGAGGCTTCTATGCCATTTTCCTATGTTGGCCAGTTTCTGTGGGCCTGAAAATGTACTTTACCCTGGTCGCTCTCTAGAGGGGTTTTAATTAATGTGCATGTTGAGTTTGTTCTTTCTCACCATTTTCCATTGCAGGTGGTGAATTCATCACTGTTAGTTAGAATAACGTTTTTGTTTAGGAGTTAGGATCAGAGAGCAGTGGATACTATGAGCGTATGAGAAGCTGATATCAGGAGACGGTGTTCTTTTTTGCTGGAACAGACCTGGGATGTAAGGTCTACGAGCCAGGAGCTGGGAGAGCAGAGGTGGAGTGGAAATTCACCTATGAGAAGATGTCCAGTAGAATGGGTCGATGAGGAGATCTGAATGGGCGTGTTCTGTGATTTTGAAGTTTGAATTAGGGACATGCTACTTGACCCATACAACGTAAGTGTACTTCTTAGGAAGTCTTCACGTGATGACACCTTTACTCTTTCCTAACTTGCCTGGGAAAAAAATGCTAAGTAGGGATGTCACCGTAGTGATAGTGTAGGAATAGTTAATGCTTTTCACTCATGAACCTGTGATGAAGTCTGCCATAGACGTGGTGGCACTTATTGCCTGCGTTCTGTTTCTGGAAGTTGTCATTTTGTTCATACTTCATCGCATTAACTTTGCCCGCAGGTAAGGCTTTGTATTAGTTCCGATATATTTCTACAACCTCGTCTTGACGTGTCTGTATGTCAAACTGTTTTTGGCTTTGTAATAAACCGACTAATTTGAGAATTGGAGTCTGTGATCCTTCGGAGTCATTAAATATTGGGCCCGCAAATAAAGTTGTAATGCAACTCCATCATGGACATCATCTCCCCGCAGCCATCGCATCCACCAACTACACCCTGCTGGGAGACCTCAACTTCCACCTCGACAACCAACTAGACCCCAACATCACATCCCTCCTGGACAACCTCCACAACATTGGACTCTGCCAGATCGTGACCGAACCAACGCACTCAGCAGGACACACCCTCAACCCACTCTTCACAACAGGAAACTCCATCACTTTCAGCCACACCACCGAACTCCCATGGACAGACCATTGATGCATTCACTTCACCTTCAGAACACCCACCATCCACAGACACCATCACTTGCTCCCACGGAGAAACTGGACCAAAATCACCGACGACCAGCTCACCTCCTCACTCTGCAACTCTACCCCAACCACTGCAGAAGACGACAACCCCAAAACCGCAGCCCGAACTCTGGACAGTTGGTTACCGACATCGCCAACATCATAGCCCCCCTCAAGAAGAACAACAACACACACGCCAAGAAAGCCAGATGGTTTACCACCAAACTTTGAGAGTCCAGGCGCACCTGCCGCTGCCTCGAGAAGGCCTGGAGAACTCCAAATCCACAGAAGCCCACAACACCTTCAAAGCCGCCACCAACGCCCACCACCAACTCATCAGAAACACGAGGAAAACAGCAATTGATGACAGAATCTCCACACACGCACACAACAGCAAAGAACTCTTCAACATCATCATGGAGTTCGCCCAACCCACCAGCGAGTCTACTGACATTCCTCCCTTACAAGACCTCTGCAACAAACTCAGAACCTTCTTCCACCACAAAATCAAGAACATCTACAACAACTTTGACGAAGACAACCAACACACTGAACCCTCACCAGCCACCCCCGACACCCTATAGCCAACGATTGACAGCTGGACAGCCCTCACCACTGAAGACACACTGAAGACGATGAAGTCAATCCACTCCGGGGCCCCCACTGACCCCTGCCCCACCACATCTTCAACAGAGCCACCGACACCATCGCTCCCATGCTCTGCCACACCATCAACCACTCCCTGCGAACGCCTCCTTCCCCGACCACTGGAAACATGCCAAGATCAACCCCCCCTGAAGAAGCCCTCGGCAGACCCCATCGACCTCAAAAACTACAGACCATTCTCCCTGCTCCCGTTCCCAGCAAAAGTCATCGAGAAAGCCATCAACAGCCAACTCGCCCCCTCATCGAAGAGCACAACATCCTCGACTCGTCCCAATCCGGCATCAGAAAAAACCACAGCACAGAAACCGCCCACCTCACCGCAACAGGCGACATCCGCTCCCTACTGGACAAAGGAGAAACAGTAGCCCTCATCCTCCTCGACCTCTCAGCGGGCTTCGACACAGTCTCCCCCCGCACCCTAACACGCATACTCTACGATGCAGGGATCCGGGACAAGGCCCTCGACTGGATCCACTCTTTCCTTAAAGGCAGAACGCAACGGGTCAGACTCCCTCCTTTCCTCTCGGACCCTACACCAACCACCTGTAGAGTCCCCCAGGGGTCCTCCCTCAGCCCAGCACTCTTCAACGTCTTCATGGCTCCACTCTCCCCCATCGTGAGAACCTACGGACTCAACATTGTTTCATACGCAGACGACACCCAACTCTCTCTGCCTATCCAACTAACCAACGCAGCCAAACACAACTTTCAAGAAGGCATGGAAGCTGTCGCCAAATGGATGAAAAGCAGCTGCCTACAACTCAACACCGGCAAAACAGAAGTACTCATCATGGGCCCACACCCGGATGCTTGGAACGACACCTAGTGGCCCCCCACCATCGGAAACCCACCCACCCCCACAGACCATGCACGCAACCTTGGAATCATCCTGGACTCCGAGATCAAAATGGACCGCCAGATCAACTCCGTCGCATCCTCCTGCTTCCACACCCTCTGCCTCCTACGTAAGACCTTCAAATGGATCCCCCTCAAGCACAGAAAAACCATCACTCATGCCCTCGTCACCAGCAGACTCGACTACTGCAACGCACTCTACGCCGGAATAAACAAAAACCTCTCCCGCAAGCTACAAAACATCCAGAACGCCACCGCAAGACTGGTCCTCAACCTTCCAAGACACTGCCACATCTCCCAGCACCCACGCACACTCCACTGGCTCCCCATCGAGACTAGAATCCCCTTCAAGATCCTCACCCACGCACACAAATCCCTTCACAACACCGGACCAGCATACCTGAACAACCGACTGAATTTCTACGCACCCCAAAGAACCCCACGATCAGCTCAGCTCTCCTATGCAGTGGTTCCCCGTGCCAGAAAGACCAGAGCAGGAGGTCGCTGCTTCTCCTTCCGCGTGGCCAGAGCCTGGAATGCCCTACCGCTCTACCTCTGACAGACAACATCACTCCCCAGCTTCATGAGAAACCTCAAAATTTGGCTCTTCGACAGACCCTCACCTTGATGGACTGAAACCTGCACCTCCCATCCTCCCCAGCGCCTTGAGACCCTTACGGGTGAGTAGTCGTGCTTAACAAACATTGATTGATTGATTGATTGATATTTGGTATATCTCTTCGCTCTACACTGCCAAGCAGGAACCAACAGTCCATACGCCAGAGAGTGTTACAGAGTAAATAATAGGTGGAGCCTCAGCCCCATCAGCTGCAAGAAGTCTTGCAGCTTTGCCCTGTGTTGTAAATGAGGCCCTGAGTGTGCACCAAGAAGTAGGTCATGAATATTCAGTGCACACCCCGCTTAAAAGCCCAGTCTCTCAGGACCCTTCAGGCGCTCATTCGTGGGAGGAGGTAGCACCACACACTTCACTTTGGCTCCACAAAAGGTCTGCAAGACCATATATTGTAGTCAGAGTTTTCTGCACAAAAATGAAGGCCAAAAAAAACCTGGTCTTAACCTTGCAAAACAAGGAAAAATGCTTTATTTCTCCTCGTTTTTGCTGCTTCTATGTGTGTAACATTGTGCAGCACACATAAAAACAGCAAAACCCCATTGATTGTTTATGTGCAGGAAGATGTCCCTTCCTGCACATAAACAATCTTTTTAAAAAATGACGGTTGCAACTTCTATGTGGTCTGCATTCCGCCATTGTGATTGTTTATCTTTCCCTGCAACGCAGGCATCCTTGCACAATGGTGAAAGAGTGCCTGTACTGTGCAAGAGTGCCTGTGTTGGCATTAGGCAGATGCAAATAGCACCAGCACAGGATAAAACACAGGGATGGACCGTATTCTTGGAAATGTGGTGCAGCCCTGTATTTCAGAAGTGGCAGAGCGCAGAGTTAAGCCAAGAAGGCGAACACCACGCTCCGTCACTTCATTGTGAATATGCCCCTTCGTGTCCAACTAATATGCCTCCTCAGCAGAAAAAAAAGTCTCATGTGCATTACTGTTTGATTTCACAACTAAATATTTTACTTGTCTAATCACTGGATGCTCCAATCAAGCATGCCAGAGGTTTTTGCACGACCCGTTAGATTTTTTTCTTTTTTTAGAGTTTTATGTAGTGCAAACTAGCCCCAAAGATATCAGGTATCAGAGAGCTTTACATGAGCACCAGTTTCTATACAGATGCACACATTCATTTTTGTTAGACACAGGGAGATTAAGTGATTTGCCCAGGATCACACGATGATGGGCATCGTTGCTGACACTCAAACCCGGTTCCCCAGCTTCAAGGACAAACGCTCTAGCTGCAAGGCTACATCCTCTCCCAAGCAGGGTTTGAAAATGTACCACCTTAGGACACTTTGACACCATTGGCAGGATTTGAACCCTTGTCCAATGAGAGCCTTTGCCACCAGAGGCTAGTGGGTCTGGACTCCTCATTCTAACTAAAAAACAAATACCAAAAAAGACAAATTCCTTTTACAACTCCAGCATCTAGAGTCATCTACATTTATTGTTGCTGTTGCAAATAGAGCAAATACCACCTGAAAATATTGGAGCATTTTACATGACCATCAGTTGTATTACACATATTTTTTTATTTTTTTTTAGGCATGGGGAAATGAAATGATTTGCCCAGAATTACAGGGTGTTGAGGAGACATCAAGACCCAGTTCCAAAATCGACTGCTCTGGCTGTTACGCCATATCCTCCCCTTTAAAGGGGAGAGGATGTGGTCACTGTTTGCTGCTCGCTATAAATGTAGCAGATAGCCCTCCCAATTTATTATATAGACATATTTTGTGGAAGAAATGTGGGGCCCTAAAAAGTGTGCATCCGAGAGCAAAGGGCCCCACCTTGGCAGTTCGGGCTGCACTGTTCCCGCTGGAGCAAAGCCAAGGATGATTTGCCTACAGCTGGGTCCAAACTGAGGTGGCATGGTGTGAAAAGTAACTATGGATTGGAATGCGGCCTGAGTGATTACCAGTGGCTGAGATTAATTCAAGCATTCCATCCATCACTTTTTTGTATACTTTAGTGTCACCCTTGACGTGGCCTTGGCCCAAACCAACTTTGTGCATTGTTACATCAGCCAGCTTACTGGCTACAGCATTGTACCAGGAGCACAGTCAGAAGACAACTCCCCTCACTGATTGGCTCTTTTATATTCAATTCGGCTCTGGGCACACTGGGCAGCTGATTACTTTCCCGAACTGGCCCTCGAACCCTCACAGATTCTCCCACGCATCCTGCGTGAATATATTCCACTTAATGGAAGTGCAAGAGGACAAATAAAATCTTGAAGAAGGCTACGCACAACTGAGAAAACACTCCAGAACACCCTCACTGGGATGCTGCTGCTAGTTTGCTGACAATATCCAAACCTGGCTTCTGTCACAGTTGTGCATCTAGAGGGCATGCACCATTCCACATTGCTCCAAAAACAGACCACACCAAGCAGCTTGTGGCGGCTGCCGCAGCATCCCCATATCTAGCTACATCTCACACCCCCCAAAAAAACATTCCTGTCAGGGGGCATCACCTCTACAGTAACATATCAGTGGTGTAAGAAAGATGAGGGGGGCTCCCCGGCAAAGTACATTAAGAGAGCCCTTCACGCTCAATCAGGACTTCCTAGGCCCGCCTGTGCACAGTGTTGGAGGGGGGCCCCCTGGAGCTCGGGGGTCCCCCCCCCTGCATTGCAGGGGCTGTGAGGGCTATTGTTGCCCCACTGTAACATATCAAATAAAATAATACCCAATACTATGTGTCTTTCTGTCTCTCTCCACCAACCATAACAACAAAGCACCCTCCCTGGTGTCCCGGTTCCCCAAAGTCTACAAAACAATACTGTATTAGGTCACCCTGCTGACACCACCAAAACTAATACTCAGAAGAGGCATAATGCCACTCGCCCACCTCCAGTCAAAGAAAGCCTGGACACGTGCCTCCCTCCCAGCTGCTATAACACTGCTCTGTACCAGGGTCCGACTTTAGCGTTGGTGGAGCCCAGTGCAACAGTCTTTTCGGCGCCCCCCTTTACTTTCTTCTCCATGAATATCCTTACTCCCACTCTCCAACAGTGCACCTCATTTCTTCATAGCCCCTCTATGACATACATTTCATTTTTTATAGCGCTACTCATAGTTCCGTTTACTCAGTTCTGTGATCTGCATGGTACATGTTCTTTGCAGCAGGCGCATTAAATCTCCCTGCGTACTCAGTCTCGAAGGGATTTGGTGGCGTCATGGAGGATTCTGCAAATTGAATAAGCACAGAAGATTTAATATTACTACAGGATTTAAATACCAGCGATACCCGACCCATACCACAGACGCTACCACTTTGGAAACCCTATGCGGTTTGGAATTATCACCGCATATAAAGATAAACTTTCATACAGGAATTAGCCTTGAGAAAATCGCGGGATGACTTCCCTAAAATGCGACAAAACACGTGTTGGCTGTAAAAAAACTTCTGAAAAACTTGCACCAAATAAAGTGACCAACGAAGAAGAAAGAACACTAACCTTCTGTTCATTACTGCATTTAAATTGTGGAAACACGTCACATGTTTGTGTTATTTTAAACTGTCACGTGTGCTAAGGAGTGTTATTTGTTCTAGAAGACTGTGGATTATCCAGAGGAGTGGGGTGGGTCTCCTCACCTTATAGCACCGTCAAATACAGGGTTCTTTATAATAATTTGTGTAAAGTTTCTAGGTGGCGCCGTTTACCTAAAGCAAATACCACTGTCTGGTTTACTTGTTAAATCTCCGTGCTACCTTAGGATGAGCCAAAACTGCCACTAGAAACAAATTCCAATCTCTCACCAGTAGGAAAATTAATCCCTGGAGTTATCTTCACATTTGTATTGTTGCCTGAAAACTGCTGGACGCAGAAGGAAGTTCATTTGCTTTTAGACTAAAAGTTACTTTTAAACACAGCGCCCTCTACCAAAGTAAGTGCCAGGTGCGGCTACACCAGTCACACTGCCCTGAAGCCGGCCCAGTCTGTACCTGGCATTACACCCCCTGCTCACACCAACTATAAAGCACACCACGTGGCATCCAGCCACCAATCACCCCCTCTGACAATGCCAGCTCTCCCCAAAAACAAAACCTGCACTTTGTGTCCTGTCACTACCTGAAAGACAAAACCTTGTATTTGGTGACCTGGTGACTCTACTTATCAAGCAAAATACTGTACCAGGTGTGCTGCCGAACCCCCCGACCCCACAAACCCACATCCTGGAGTCCTGCTTCTCCTAAAATCCCCTGCAAAATAAGATCCGAGACACATAGCCCTATGCCTGATTGCCTCCCAGCCACCATTCCGCCTCTGTAAAAAGTTCCAGCTGATCCTGCAAGTTTTGTTTAAATCTCGGAAACCGAAGTAAGCCCGAGGTTCTGGCTGTAAACCTTTTAAACATGAGCCTGCTGACACTTGCCCTCTGAAGCCTGAAGGCCGTGAGCTCAAACTCTGCGCCTCTTTGATTCTAAGAGCTCCCCGGCAGAAACAGCGGGGACGTTTGGAACTGAAGCAGAGAGGAATTCCATAAGCAGCCTTTCCTGGCAAGCAAGAGCTCCGCGGAAGAGCCTTGCAGAGGAGGTATCCATCCTTCAAGAGCCAGTTTACGATCGGAGGTTCCCGGCCATGAGAGGATGGTGAATATTTGGAACTCTTCTATACCATGAGTGAGTGTCTGCACTTAAAGACAGGGGTGAGAAGAGGTGGAATGCGACCGGGTCCATTCTGAAAAGTGTCCTGGGCATCGCCACATTGCAGGTGCCGCCTCGGTAGGAACGTGTGTAGGGCAAGAAGTCGATACCAGAGAGGTTGTAGGTAGAAACAGGTTTATTTGCAGCGACCCCAAGAAGCAGCTGCCACGCGCATGCCCAGCCTTCACCAGCCCCCAGGCCAACAAGGACTCTAGGAAAGAGCAGAGTAAAAAACAAAAGATGTCTAGAAAAGGCCACCTCAAGCCTTCAAAGGATCAAGAGGTAGATCGCGGCACAGCAACGGCGCCCATAGAAATCTTTCAGCCACGCAGTGCTTAATTTGTGCCGGTGCTTGCCGGTGCTTAGCACCGGCACTTCATTATCGGGGCCGGGTCTACACGCGTTGCTGCCCGTAATTTAATTTACCACCGCTACGGGACTTCGCAATGCCACAGAGTGTTACAGTTACTGTGTTAAACCTATTTGAATCTGATTCTTCAAGTTCTTCTTAATCTAAAAATGCTGTTGATGCAGTGGCACTGTGGCCCAGGCTGAGTTCAGTGTTGCCGCCTTGCCAGCCCAGTGGGCGGGACACTGGGCTGGATTTTGGTCTTCTGCGGGGGTTGGGGCTGTGTGCGGCAGCAGGCGCCTGGTGCAGATTTTTTCACGTCCATTGCGCGCGCATTCGCTGCATTGCCACGCCCCAACACAGCCGCATGAGACGGGTTGAGACCATACCAGACCACCGAGTCATCGTGGGTAGTTCCATGGCCGTTCCGTGGTTCAAGAACCGTTCGGTTCACACAAACTGAAAGTGTAAGACTAGAGCCAGCAAACGTGACCAGGCCAACCAGACGACGTTGTTGCGGTGGCATTCCCGAATTTGGCATTGAGGAGTAGGCCAGGTGCTGCCAGTGAGTTCCAGCGGCCAGTATGAGCACCAGGTGAGGCAGGGCCTGGCAGCCCCAATCAGTTAACTTAATATAAATCTGCGCAGCAGCCTAAGGCAGTGTGTGATTATGATACATATCATACATCGCGCAATAAGACAGACCACACCAAATTTTGACTTAGCAAAAAAGGTCACTTTATTAGGACAGGTAACTAAGAACCACTTATTGATACAATGTAAATATTATCAAATTGCTTCCCAAACATTTTTGCCACAAACAATTCCAAAAATACCCCAACCAAAATTTACCATAAATTACCCCATGTACTGCCCCAATGGCATCATTTCCTTTTTGACCATTTTGGTTTACCTGTCCAGCTTTTCCTCCACCCTCCCCCCGCCCCAGAGGGAAGGATAAGCCCGCTCCAGACTATCCAAACCCTCAAAAAACCGCATGAAAGAAAAACACATGAACAGAAACAAAATGTCACCTGTCCTAAACGTGACTTAAGATCAAAAAATTCATCAATATATATTATATATATATATTTTTTTTATTTTTTTATTTATTTATTTATTTATTTATTTATTTTTTATTATTATTTTTTTTTTTTTTTATATACATATATATATTTGTTTTTTTTTGTATTACTTTTTTTTTTTTTTTTTATTTATACAGAAAAAAGAGGGTGGGAGGGAGGGTCACAAAAAACGACCATCTCCCTGCCTCAGCGATCGTTTCCCGCCTAAAACCTTCCCAACGGTGAAAAACCTAAGCCCAGCCCCCTACCTAACACGTGATTCGCTGCGTGGTCTGTACCATCGCGCGAACCTTCCCAGGGGGACACCCGGCTCGCGCCGCGGTCCCCCCGGGTCCCATCGCGCAATAAGACAGACCACACCAAATTTTGACTTAGCAAAAAAGGTCACTTTATTAGGACAGGTAACTAAGAACCACTTATTGATACAATGTAAATATTATCAAATTGCTTCCCAAACATTTTTGCCACAAACAATTCCAAAAATACCCCAACCAAAATTTACCATAAATTACCCCATGTACTGCCCCAATGGCATCATTTCCTTTTTGACCATTTTGGTTTACCTGTCCAGCTTTTCCTCCACCCTCCCCCCGCCCCAGAGGGAAGGATAAGCCCGCTCCAGACTATCCAAACCCTCAAAAAACCGCCACCCAGGAAAACCCAAAGAGTTTTCCTGGCCCACCCCCAAAACAAATATGCTCAAAAAAAACAACATACTCTACTTTAAAAGATGATCACACCAAAGATTCTCATTCCAAAAACCCGCCAGCAAGTCCCGTAATTCCATCATATAGTAGGCTTGACCTAACTGGGATAAATGAACCCCATCCTCCTGAAAAAGATGATACTCGACACTCGTAATGTTATCATGAGACAAAACCTGAATACCCATTGCATTGCAAAAAATCTTCATCGCACGGTTTAATTTTTTGCGAGCTTTTTCCATGGCTGAATGATTGCGGGCCCCCCTCCACTGTTGTCTATAAATAAATTCGGTCCACACCAGAGACGTACCCACCCAATTGATCTTGATGACTGCTAGATCCAATTGCATTTGTTTCAAGAGCGATAACCCAGATAAAGGTACAAGATCATTCTCACCTAAATGTATGATTAACAAGTCTGGAAAACCTCTATCAGTTGATAATTCAGATAGCGTAGAAAACAACTTGCTCCACCTCATCCCACCGTTACCCTTCCATAGAACTTCGTGGCCTTTGCTAGGAAGTCCGAGCGACCTGCCGTAGATCTGACGTTCTGCAAAAACAGCAGACCACTTGACGAAGGAATGACCTATGATCCAAGTACGCATTTTTGAGGAAAAAGAATTGATGGCACGACCTAGGTAGAAAAGTAAAAATTAGCCTGTATCCAAGCAAACGGATAAGCCATCATAGTCTGACATAACGAGAACAACATGCAGACTTCCACCTACCAATCCTCTTAATGTCCTCCCAGTCCCAGCCCAATTTAGCCGCTTCCGTAGCTGCCCCGATCCTAAATGAGTGAGTCCCAAAAAGTAAGGGGTCCCTCCCAATCTTCTTCAAGGATTTGCGTAAAACAGCCAATAAATGAGCATCAGTAATTTTTGACCCATCTTGATGCAAAAATATGGGCCCATGTATGAACTCAGGGGAACCTACAAATGAATCCCATTCCCCAATCGGACAACATCCTTGAACCCCACTCCCACTCAACTTAACCCAAACACCTTTACCCAACTGGTCAGTTTTAGACTTTTTCAAAAATAACTTGATTGACACCCCACGTTGAAAATCAATTTCACTGGACCGAATCCCCATTTGTCCTCGCAGCCCCAATAATTCTGAAACCCGAAAGGCACCAAAAAACAACCAAATCATACATAGACGAAAGCGCGACACTTCCCAATGGTCATAACAACAAAAAGGCAATTGAACTAGTAACTGCTGTAACAATCCAAAAGTAATAGGTTCTCGTAAAGGCCCGGACTGTGTCCGCTCCCTGCTCAAACCTTTGAGCATCCTCCGCAACAAAACATCCCCAACTAAATCTTGACCCCACCATAGCTGACCATAAAAAGAAATCCCAGCCAATTTGCCAGAAATGGTTGTGTGTGATAAACCTTTATTGACTAAAGATAAAACAAACTGTAACATACAAAACTTGGAATCCAATAAAGGACCTTCAAAACAGTGTGATCTCATAAAAGTTAAAAATTCAGACCAAGCCTGCAGATAAGTGCGTCTAGTAGCAGGGGCTATCGATTTCTCGACCAAATCGATGATTCTCATTCCCCCAGCACCCAGATGTCTTGCGGGATTGGAGTTTTGTAGGTGTCTGCACCAGGCGCCAAGTTGCGGAATTTCTGCCAATTAGAACGAGACAAGGCGTCTGCAATTGAATTATTGACACCTGGAATGTGCTTTGCACGAAAAACAATATTGCATTTTAAGCTGAGCAACATGAAAAAACGCAAAAGCCTCAACACCCTTAGATCTTTGGCCTTCTGATTATTTATGAGCTGAACCACAGCCATGTTATCAATGTGGAACATCACACATCTGTTACTGAATTCCACACCCCAAACCATCAGGGCCACAATTAATGGAAACAACTCAAGGAAAGCAATACTGCGCCCTTGTGATAACCAATGGCGTGGCCATGCCTCCGCACACCAACGACCCTCCCAAAAAAGACCAAAACCGTGTGCTCCAGAGGCATCCGAAAAAATCTGTATCTGCCAAATAGTATTGTCACCAAGAAAATATAAAGAAACTCCATTGAAATCTGACAAAAAGGTTAACCACACCCGAAGATCTTCCTTGATGGCTTTGGTAAGACGAATTCTGTGGTGAGGAAGGTAGGCTCCGGACATCGCAAAACCCAACCTTCTGCAAAAAGTCCTGCCTGCCCTAACAACTCGACAAGCAAAATTCAGATAGCCCAACAGCCGTTGGACTTGCCGAAGCTCAATCTTATCCTTACCCAGCACCTCCAAAAGAAAAGACCTGATCTCTTCTACCTTTGCAGTTGGCAAACTAGCCATCATAGCTACTGTGTCTATCTCTATGCCCAAAAATACGAGCTTAGTGCAAGGACCTTCCGTTTTTTCAGGAGCCAGCGGAACACCAAACTCCTCAGCCAAGTCCTGAAAGAATTCGAGACCTTTAAGACATTGTTTTAGTTGTGCATCGCCAATGAACATAAAATCGTCCAAGTAATGACAGACATGTGTGTGGCCACTCCTCACCGAAAAACACCATTGTAGGAACGTGCTAAACGTTTCAAACAAGGCACAAGACACTGAGCACCCCATAGGAAGTACCTTGTCAACGTAAAAAGCTCCATTAAAAAACATACCTAGCAATTCAAAATCCGATGGATGGATAGGAAGTAAACGGAAAGCCGATTGAATATCACATTTTGCTAATTCTGCACCAACCCCTACCTCCCGTACCAATCTCAAAGCGTCATCCACGGACGCATAAGAGACATTGGAATCCTCAGGGGAAATGAAATCGTTAATAGATTGGCCTTCCGGCCATGACAGGTGTAAAATCATTCTGAACTCACCAACCCGTTTTTTAGGGACTACCCCCAACGGAGATATTATCAAATTCTCCAAGGGGCATTGAATAAAAGGCCCAGCTACACGACCAGCTTGAATTTCAGCCTCCAATTTCCGTTGCACCACTTGAGGCAGTTCCTTAGCAGATTTTAGATTGTCAGCCCAACGGTGATCACGAGGCCCTTGGTAGCCAATGCGAAAACCTTCTTTAAAACCCCAAAACAGTTTGGACGCAGCTTCATAATCAGGATAAGCTTCCAACCAAGGCAGCAAACGCATCAGATTAATTGGGGTATGAGCCCTTTGACATAAGTTGAGGGAATCCCCCTCCACCCCTTGGAAAACTCCCTGAACCCCCTTGAGGCTGTTTAGCGAAGCATTGGGTGATGGCATGTCTACCGCCACATTGGGAGCACTCGTGTTTGAACCTACAGAATTGCCTAGTGCATGAGCCCCGGTTAAAATTCCAGCAGGCCCCTGGCATCGGCAAGTGACCCCTTCCTGTAACCCCCGCACCGACTGGAGCGGGGCGAGGCAGAAAGGGCCGATATATAATCGGCAGACCACTTGCAGTGTGCGTTGACGCAACCGGCTGAGCAGAGGACATCCACTGCAGCCAAAGCTCTTGATCTACTTCACCCCACGGTTTATCTTTAAACATACTGATCCTCGCTCTAAATTCTTCATCATAATTAAGCCATGCATAGCCCCCAAACTGCAAATGTGCCTTACGAATGGTGTCCATGTATTTAAACAATGAAATAGCCCTGTCCGGATACCTCTCACAATACACGCTAGCATATATCAAAAAAGCTGCAGTCCAATTTTCTACAGACTTTGGGACCCTGGGCCGCCTAGAAAGTTCCCACTCCTCCTCCTTGGACCCCTCTCTGGCTTGAATATCCCTATGAAGGAGTTTAAAAATATCGACAAATTCATGAAGCCAAATCTTATTCTTGGTGTTAACTGACAGATGTATGCCTAATGGCATGGCAAGACCCATATAAGGAAGCTTCTGCCGAGTCCCAGCAGTAGCCTTCACCTGACTTGAACCAGCAGGACCAACCTCAGCAACCCCACTACCCAACGAAGACCTTTTGCTGGATCTATCCGCATTACCTGAAATAGATGTTCGAAAAGCCTTGTCCCTTGTATCCCCACCAAAACCAACCCCCAACACCTTAGATGTATTTGATTCGTCCACCCCCACTGAGCCCGGCAAAATTTTGCCTACCCAAGGTTGAGACCAAGCAGCCCACCAATGAGGCTTACCTGACGTTAGTTGTGCAGCACGCTTCTGAAATTCCCGAGGATCATCACGACGCTGATAATCGCGATGCCGCTCTTGGTCCGCCGTGAAATCCGCACTTGACTTCTGTAAGACACTAGCAGAATTGGTTGCCCCCGCACCCGTTGAAGGCACGAAAGGAACATGTTCGGAACAACAATCATTACCCCCACGATCCTTTTCTGAAAAAACATCTTCAGTACCATCAAAATAACCCAGACCTTGAATACCCTGCACCTCTGAAGCTTCACAAACATCCTTGCTTGTACTTGGCATTTCGCCATCTCCCACCCCACCATCGTAAAACTCCCAATTGGTCACAGGCCTCCGAATAGAGAGCCCGGCCGCTATATTAAGATCCGCACCTGATCCGCTTGACGAAAATGGCACGTTACCAAAAGGCGAAACCTGTTTCTGAATTGCTTTTCGAGGAAAAACTTGAGCTGTCTGCTGGACTGAATAACCTACCGCCTCCTCGCCGCTCGTGCCAGAATGCGATAACTTACCATGACCAGAGACATGATTATAAGCATCCGCCTCCGAAGAGTCAGGAACAGCATGCTCAACCCAAATCCATTGACCACGTTGAGGACCAAAAGGAGAATCAAAATCCACCTGCGGGTGACAAGGAGGGGGGCGAGAAGCCGGGAAAATGGAGACAATGTCTGAAGAATTAATAACAGTATCTTCCTGTAAAGGCCCAGCATCTTCCGATGACCTCTGTATCACCGTAGCCACATTCTCTGACACATCTTCACCCAAAGGGAGACAAGAAGGAGTAACTTGCTCCAAGCCAACTGCTGATGTGAGAGCATACACACCTTTGGACCCAGGGGGGCCCCTAGGTAAAGGGGACACCCCAGAAACTGAAAAACGCTTACCACAATAAGTTCCCTTCTCTAGGCGTCCCCCACAAGCCTCAGAAGGGATAGAAAAAGATGACCTGTCTAGACAAACCTCCTCCTCCCCACCACTATCGCTAGGATAGTCCACCAAAGCTGCAGAGCGTCCCAATGACAAAACAGGAGGAGCAATGTCAATATTATGCCCAGAAAAGTAACCAGGTCTGTTCAAAAAATACTCTGCGCCCCTCAAAGACGCCCGTTTTGCAGGAGAAGGGGACTCAATAAACATAATGTCAGCACCCTCACTAGACATTCCCCTCCCCTTCCCACCTGTACCTCTACGTGATGATGCAGGCAGGCTTCTAGAAACCGCGCCTCCCCTGGCGCTGACTCGACGACGGGCTCGTCCCACCCGAGTCACAGAGACCTCCCCAGACTCCCTCACCGTGACTGCTGGTGCAGAGGCGCAGCGCGCTGTCAGGAGCCGGGAATGGGAGCTCAAACGAGCAGGCCTGCCGCGTGGATCCTTAGCTGAAAAAGGGGCGAGTTCACCTCTGGTGGCCATCTCCTGCACACGTCCTTTGGCAGGAAGACAAGCTGCCACTGCGTCGCTCACACCTTTCGCCGCCAATCTCTTCGGGCGCCTCACAGCTGAAGACATTAAGTCAGGAACACCAGGGGCCAGTAAGTCCACCCGGCCTGCCTCATACAGAACACGGAGCGCATTCTGAACAGCTGGGTCGTCAGCCATGACCAGCTACTTTAGTTAAATACCAATTAAATAAATAATGAGGCAAAAAACGGCACAAAAAACGACCGTCTCCCTGCCTCAGCGATCGTTTCCCGCCTAAAACCTTCCCAACGGTGAAAAACCTAAGCCCCGCCCCCTACCTAACACGTGATTCGCTGCGTGGTCTGTACCATCGCGCGAACCTTCCCAGGGGGACACCCGGCTCGCGCCGCGGTCCCCCCGGGTCCCATTCGACTGATATGTTGATGGCGTGTGGCGGCTGCGGCCCTTATCTTGATGTTGCCCGCTGGTCCGGGCTGGATTTTGGATCTGTAACCGGCATTCTGCAATCAAATCTGGGGGTTGGGCCTGGGCGCGGCAGCAGGCGTAGATTTTTTCATATTCATTGTGTGCGCATTCGCTGCATTGCATTTGCCACAGCCAGCAGTGCCAGCAGCCCCTGGATGGACTAAAGAAACATGGGGACAGGATACTATGAGGTCATAGTAGAGGGTGCTGAGAGGGAAGATGACGGTGTAAAAATACACCAGAGAAGTACATATACGAGCTGCTTCCGGTCGATGCATTCTGCACCGAGGATACTAGTACTACACCAGAAGCATGGCACGCACAGCCACGCCCCAGCATACCCGCGAGACCGCACCCCACCACCACCGAGTCATCATGCAGTGCGTGGTCCAGTGAGCGCCTGCCGTTCAGTGGTTCAAGAACTTCACACTAAGTGAAAGTCTCAGAGCCAGGCAGCAAGCAAGTGCGACCGGCCTAGCCGGACGACGTTGTTGCGGTTGAGGAGTAGGCGCCCGCCGCTGCCAGTGAGTACTACTAGTACTGGCCACCAGTAACAGCACCAGGTGAGGCAGGCTTGTCCCTGGCAGACCCAATCAGTTAACTGCCTCAAGCCACTTCCCCTGTGCAGACTGTGGCTGGGCTCCTAATTGCCATTCAGCCTTTAATATTGCAAATGCGCATTTGAGTTGTGCATTACTTGTTGCATTTATTTAGCATATTTATATACATAAAAAGGTTAAAACGTGTTAAAATGCAACTGGCCATTAATTCTTGAAAACCATGAACAAAATAGCATTGCATTACACATTATTTGTGTACAATGGTGAGCGCCAGCTTACAGATAGTTTTATTTTATTTGTCAAAGGTCATATAGAAAAATATTGCGTTAAGATTATGTTTTTCTAATAAACTGAAACTGCACATGAAAGAAAGGAGATGCATATTTACCAATATTAAACACGCTTCTATCTACTTGATAGAACCATTGTTGGTGGTCATATGAAAGCAGCATATTCGTTATTTTGGTGACTATTGATCGAAAAACAAACTGATGGAAAAGGTTTGATTGAAAATCAATGTTACATAATATTCAATTAAACATGATAAAAAAAGCAAAAACAGGGCATGAATAATGTACCTACACAGTTTCTTGAGCACTTTGGGATGTACAAGATTGTTAATTCACAACATGTATTTCTACATCCTATAACAGTAAGATTTATGTAGCCCTCGAATGTTACTGAGGAATTAAAATACAATGGTTTCAAATGAAAGTAAACAGAGAATGTTAAGCAGTGTATTTTGAATAAAACAGTCTATGATAATGTTTCTTTAAAAAATATATAAAAGTATTTTCGTTTCAACCATTTCCTTTCATTGAAAAAATCCAGATTCAACCACAAATTATTGCACTAATGTGAGGGTAAGTTCTTTAGTCACACTAAAAACCGGCCATTTTTACTATGTGTTCTTTTTTTATTGACCTACAGGAAGTTCAGCCCAAAAAGGCTTTCTCCACTCTATTACAGAAAAAATGCCACGATTGTCAGTGACTGGTAGAGCTCGATACACCTTAAACCAATCAAACTCATTCTCTTTTTATTTGCCCCTCTCGAATATGAAGAATCTGGAGAAACATGTGCTTAAGTAACAGCTGCTTCTACAATTAAGAGGGTTGGTACTCATTATATTATCCCTGTATGGGTGGATATCTGAGCACGGAATAGAAAGTGCGTCATGAACGTTGCACACTGATTTCTGCTGCAGGCGCGTGAACCCATCGTTCTGTGTGGCACACAGCCATCATGTCTGCTAGGAATCTTATGGACCGTTCATTGCTTAGTGACGATACCACAAGGCAGCACACTCGTCAAGTAAAGCACAGCGCGCCCACTGCTAAAAAAAGACAAATTTCAGCTTTGCAGGTAATTTTGTGCAATGAATTATGGTGGCACTTTTTCCATATTTCTCGGTCCAGTCAAAGAGAAGTATTTTCATGTTTTAAGGTTTAATCACACAACCTGGAAACTGTTTTTTTTTTTTAACCACTTAAATAGTATTTATTTCTAATATATGAATCCTTGGTGTTATATTCTCTGAGACCACGCAATTCCTGTCTTTATTCCCTTAGTTTCGAAGAAGTAGTCGTGCATGTTTTGTGAAGGTATTAGTATTTGAGGCAAAGTGAATGAAAACTGTCAGTTGAAATATTTTATTGTGTTAGATCGTTCATTCTTTTATGGATGTACCCATCAATGTCCATATTACTCCGATAATCATGGTAAATGGTGGGGTTTGTTTTTAAAGCGGGTGGTGCGTCATGGGTTAATTTATGTTTTTGAACAGCACATACATTTTTAAAGCTGTGATTTCGAGTTGGTTGGAGGAGTAGGTACTATATAGCCCTCTCCATAAAATCCCACACTGTAGGGTTAGAATTCACCCCTGCGATAAATAATACCCATTCGGAGTTTTGTTGAAAATCATGCGCGTTTTGATGTCTGCACCAAAATCCAAGTTTCAACTTTGCATATTGAACCCAGTAATTACCAGTGTCGGAAATATTAACCATCTTGGAATCCCAACCCCTGCAAACGAGTTTGTGCAGGGGCCGGAAAACACCAGCCAACTCATAATCAGGGCTAATATGGGCCCAAGGCCAGGGAAGCTAAGGTGATTTGCGCAGGATCACTCGTACTTTTTTAGTCAGATCGGGTATTACCTCTGACTTTTAACAGTGCCAGTTGAGAATGTGGGTGGGGCTAATAGAGTAAGTGGGTGGAGCCAGTGGAGGAAATGGGTGGAGCAGGAGAAAAGTAGGTGGAGCCTCCAACAAACATTTGAGCACCTGCACTTCATATTTTACAAATTAAGCACTGCAGCCACGTCAGATAATGAAAAATGATTTTTGTTGAAATGTACAAAGTGTGACCAGATGATGTGTAAAATCCTCAATTTTACTGAGAACATTGTAACCAAGATATCACATAATTGAAATAACATTGATCATAAACAAAGCATGACATTAGGTTGCTTCTGCCCTGCAAGATCTTTGCACAACAGCATTGGTAGTTTTAAAGTGCGTCCATGAGTTCATGTTTGAATAAACACTTCCAAATCCCACTACATGATCTGAAATTAAAAAGCTCTAGAGAAAATCGGCGTGCTGGCAGAAAGGATGGAGGCTTAAATGTCAGCAAACCACTACAGCATGTGGACTGAGATGTGCCTTTGAAAATACTTAGAAAAATATGGGAGGTGGTAAGGAGGGTGGAAGCACAATCAATTTTTAATGTAGGAATGAAGAAAGCAAAATGTCTTCCAGGAAAGAAAAGTAATACAATATATGGGCCAGCTTTTCAGAATTGCTGAACCAACACATTTGCAGACAAGAGGTGCACGCAAGACTATTTTAAAATGGAGACCAGAGTTATCGATAAGGTATTGGGTACATACGCGATGCAATGAAGAATATTAAAGGTGATTGGAGAAGCAGCATCAACACCACAGACAGTCTTTCTTTGATCACTTTGTAAAGGTAGAGAGGTTCAGAAGGGATGGGCGGGTGTTTTCAGATTCCAATACATTTGGTGTAATATGGAAGCTGACAACCACTTTACATCAGTGGTGCAGGGATATAAGGGAATTGCTTATATGATCAACTACCTTGAAAAGAGATGGCTCCCTGATGTTAGGTGATTTTGTACATCTTCACAATAATGAGACTTTCAAATGTTTCTTCTCATTTGAATAAATATAATTTGAAAGGGATGCTCACGCCACAGATTGCAAATGTCTCCACTTATATACTCTCAGATGCACAGATATCAGCAAGTGAAGCACAAACGGATTCATTATAGACACATTTAACCCACCAAAATGACACACACAGAATGTAAAGTAGCTCCACAGCCATGGAAGAAATCAAGCCGGAAACAATGTTGCTTAGATGTGCATCACTATACATAACAAAGCCAATTCTTCAGAACACAGCCTTGAAATCAGAGGAAAGCATGTGAATTTCCGAAATAAAACTCTACAGCGAAGGAAGGTTGCCCCGTAAGGTTGTTTGAAAGATCCTCAATAGACAAAAGAGAAGCAAATTCAGGCCTCTCAAATAGTCATGAGGAGACCATGGCCTAGATTTAATAAGGACTTGCGTTGCCCTAGCATCACGCAAGGCGACGCAAGGCAATGGAAGCCCTTAAGTCAGATTTACAAAGCCATGCAAAGTCAGCTTGCATGTCTCTGCTTGGATTAGGAAATCTCGAGTAACGCAGGCAGTGCAAGACGGCGCCTTGAGATACTCTGCATTGGGAAGGAGTTCCATGGGTGACATAGGATGTTCCTATCCACCCACCCATGGATTTGGTGCATTCCCAGATGTACTAAGAATAGTAAACCTGGGAATGTGTCAAAATGCTATGGCATAACCAGATATGTATATTTCTCCTCGTTATTTGCTCTTTCCACATGTGCTACATTCTTCAGCGCATACAAAAGGAGGAGAATGCCTCTAAGGATTGTTTTTGTGCAGGAAGGTGTTTTTGTGCAGGAAGGTGTCTCTTCCTGCGCAAAAGCAATCCCGCTTGTACTGCAGGCAGTCTTGCACAATGGCGCAAGGGTGTCGCGTTGGTGCTAAGAAGTATTCAAGCGCCAGCGCAGAGAGAGAGCAGGAATGCGCCATATCTTAGTGACATGTTACGGCGAATGTCAGTAAATCTGCCACCATGTTTGTGTCCAGAGCTTTTTTCTTAAATCTGACTGTTCTCAAGTTGTTAGTCTAATTGGTCCAATGGAAGCAACCTATTACCATAATTTTGAGAACACAATATTTATTCATACATTTAGAGACAAACAGCTGGAGGTGGTAGGTACCACGTTGTGAAATAACACCATTCACCATCCTGTCCATTACAAAACGTCTAAAGCACATAGAAGGTGACGGGAGGATGCTTGCAATAAGTCTAACCACTGGCACATGCCATTTTTGTTTTACTTTCTCCATACAACCTCTCGCTGTAGCATTCCAACCCATCGGTCTTATGCCCACAATAGGGACAGTCCATTCCAAACTGCCAAGCCAGGCCAACTGAACCGGTACACAAGTGTACTGCTCGATTTTCCCGGCCTTCTTGTGTTGTAGAGCGATTAATATGACTTCAGTCTCTTTCCATCCAAGTCTAAGGATTAGAGTAGTGAATAGAGCCTATTTATTAGACACTTTGACACGATCCTGTGCTCCTCCCCATAGATCAGGGCTTACATACATAGCCTAGGGGATAGATTCGTTAGTATTAAGGATAACCTGCCCTATAGTGAGGGTATTTCATGGAGTCGTGCTGAATTCAGGCCTGGTAGGCCTCAGACAGGAGAGACTCCATCTTTCTTTCTGCCCCGGCAGCTTGGGACATTTCTAGGTGAAGGGTGATATTTTAGTTATGAGGTGTTATTCGCTCGGAGAGAACCGGTTCAGGCCGGCCCTTATCGAAGGAGTGTATTCTTCCCCTGCCGAAGACACTACATCAGGCCGGCCGGCTGGGAACGTGTCCTTGGCACGGGGAGGTACAGGAATTTGGTGGGCGGCAGGTTTCGAGCTGGAATTTTCCATGAGAGAATGCACCTCTATATTAGTGAAAGTCTGAGTTAGATATTGGCACTTGCTTCTAGTCCATAGGTGGCACCTGGCCGTTAGCAGAAAAGCTACTACTTATTTCAGGGAAGACAGATGATGAACTTGAATGTAAAGAGGAGAGAGTAGCCGATGAGGAAGAGGTTCCAGTGACTCGGAGAGGGAGAAGGGAGTAGATCCGCGACTGCGGAGGTGTGACTTCCAGGCGAAGCCGAGGCACAGACGAGAAGGGAACCTAGATGACCATTGAGCACAGGCTACATACGACTAAGGTGATGTCGACCCTTTTTTTATTGAAGTGTATAACTTAACCTTTTACTTTCCTTGCAGGTTGTATATATGATGTATTCTGTGAGTGTGCATGTAGCAATTAAATAAAGTATTTAGCTTGTTGTGAGTCAGCATGTGTTGTGTATCCTTGTATAGGAGGATAGCCTATTCTTCTAGTCAGATTCAACTTGACATGAACAGATGTTAATCCTGATCAGGTAAGTGGTAACTGAATGAGGGAGAAAAGAGCCCCTCGAACTAAAGAACAGGTTGTGCTCAACTAATAGTCTTTGTGTGATCTGATACATAGTAACCCCGATTCCCCTATCGTGTGCTACGGTGATAATAGGATGAGCTCGTGCTAAGGCTGCCGTCTGGGTAGGAAGTACTGGGTCCGTTCGAGACCGCGAGGCTAAGGCTGCCGTCTGGGTAGGAAGTTCTGGGTCTGTCTGAGACCGCGAGACTGTGGCTGCCGTATGGGTAGGAAGTTCTGGGTCTGTCTGAGACCGCGAGACTGTGGCTGCCGTCTGGGTAGGAAGTTCTGGGTCTGTCTGAGACCGCGAGACTGTGGCTGCCGTCTGGGTAGGAAGTTCTGGGTCTGTCTGAGACCGCGAGACTGTGGCTGCCGCCTGGGTAGGAAGTTCTGGGTCTGTCTGAGACCGCGAGACTGTGGCTGCCGTCTGGGTAGGAGGTTCTGGGTCTGTCTGAGACCGCGAGACTGTGGCTGCCGTCTGGGTAGGAAGTTCTGGGTCTGTCTGAGATCGCGAGGCTGTGAGGTCTTGATATATATATATATATATATAATAGGAATTCCCTGTCCCTAGGTGGTACATATATATGTGGTTATTTAGGTGTAAAAAGGCCCTAGGGAGGGGGTAACGTTCTGGTTTGGGTTAGAAAGGCTCTGTTGAGCAGGTTCCACCTGATCCGAAAACCCAAGCAGAACATTTGGCGTCACGAACTGTTTACGAAACCTGTGTGCGTTTTGTTTGTCTTATGTTTGCTTTCGGTGTGTGCGTGGTTTTCTTTGCATTCTTTTTTATATATTTGCGTGTATAGTTTTTTTTTTTCCTCTCTCTCTTTCTCTCTTCCTTTCTTTTCTCTGCGTTTCTTTTTCTTTCTTTTTTCGCGATGTTTTCTAAGAAATCTAAATCTACTCTTAAATTGTCCGTTGATATTCCCGGTTGGGATTCAACGCCTTATGGAGCCTTAGCCCGTGAGTGGGCTGACTCTACTGGTCTGAGTGAAAATTGGAACTCTTCTTTGGAGTCGGCGGAACCGGCTGACGTGATTACTTGTTTGCAGACGGCACCTGTATTGAAGGGTGAGGAGGTTCCCGCTTTGGGGCGCAGAGGTTGGGTTATTCTGTCTGCGTATCGGATTCTGCATGAGAGATTGTTGAAATTACAGATCTCTCTTAAGGATGTGGAGGCACACTTTGTTGAGATTCAGAATTCTAATACTCTACTGCGATGTCAAAATAAGTTGCTTTCTGACAAACTTGACACTTACCGAACGGTTGCCGAAAGGGCGGCTGTGCGGATTGCTCGTTATAAGTACAAGAACAGGCGTGGTCGAGTTTCGACGCGTAAGGTGCGTCTGGTCGTGGCGAAAGCTGGACTAGATTGGAATCCTGATGAATGGGATGGTAATATCTGGGACTCGAGTACCTCTTGTTCCTCGGGTGAGGAGTCTGTTACGCACGAGTTTTCTCGTTCCCGTCATGAATGTAAGTCTGCTTCTCGCACCTCTGATGGTGCACCCCGTGATTATGCTCGTTCTTCGGGCGGGATCGATGCTTCTTACACTGATTGTCCCTCTACTAGTACTGCTCGGGCTCCTTGTGATGCTCGTCCCGTGGTCTCTGCGCATCCGGTTTTTCGTCGGAAGTTGCAGCAATCTCCTAATGCTCCGCAGGGTGTTTCTTTGGACTGTTTAGAAGATTTTACTCAACAAGAAATTAGTGATATTTTGCAGCGCTTTCGGCAGCGGACTGGTGAGGCCTTGCTCACATGGATGGTGCGCCTTTATGAACTGGGCGCTGCCGGTATTATGCTGGATACTGGCGACTGTTTGAAATTTTGTTCTTTGAGTTTGGATTCTACTGTGCAAGATCATTTTCGTAACTATAATGGTGGTGGTCAAATTTCTTTGCTCCAATTGGCAACTGAGGGTTGTAATTTGAAGTATCCTACTGAATCTGACTGGCCTGTCAATGACAAGCCGTGGTATACCTTGCGTGATGCTGCGCAACGTCTTAAGGAGGAAGTGATGAAAACGGCTATTTTTCTGGGCACTGCTGACAGGTTGCTTGATGGGATGTTGACTTCTTCTGTGCGGAATCGTATCATTCGCTCTTCTCCTGTCGCCTACAAGCAGGTCATGATGACTTTGTTGATTAACCAGACTGGTAATGTGCTATCTACGGTGTTGGAATCGGTGCGCCAACTCGGTGAGTTGGGTGAGTGGTTTAAACCTGAACGTCAGCCCCGGTCTGACACTCGTACTCCTGGTGAATATAAATTTACTAGACGTGATATCTTTACTGGTCTTTTGGCTGATGGTGTACGTCGGGAGGACATTGATGGTGAGACTACTGCTCATTTGTGGGAGTTGTTTCGCAAACGGGGCTTGGATGGGAAGGAGGGTGCCCGGCGTGTTCGAACGACTGAGTGTGATCGTGGTTGTTCTGATGGTAGCGGTGATGACGATCGCCGTGGGCGTTCTGGTCGTCGTGATGATCGGTGTCCTGTACGTGATCTGTCCCCCCGTCGAGAGCGGGACAGGGAGAGAGAGGGGGAAAAGGAAAGGGGGAGAAATGATCATGCTTACAGCAGGTGTAGAGATGATAGGGATCAATCTCCTGAGTTGAGGAGGAGAGAGAATCGTCACAGCTTGGTTGATCGTAACCCACGGTATAATACTGAAGACTTGAATCCGTTCCGTACGGGGAATGGATATGAACAGGAGGTACCGATACCTAAGAAACGTGAGAGTCTTTATCCTGATTTGTCCTGGTACACAGAATGCAGTAAGAATGACTAGGAAATAGGTCAAGCTCCGGTACACAGATGGGCTCATAGAGATAATAGACCCTATGTAGATATTGATATTTATTGGAGACATCGTAATATCCAAAGGGCCCGAGCATTAGTTGATACAGGAGCGGAGGCCACTCTTATTCATGGAAAATCAAAGAAGTTTACAGGGCAGCCTTTTACTATTACCGGATTAGGAGGAAAAGAAACCCCTGCAGTTCAAACTTTGCTTGAAATAAGAATAGGTAGAATCCCTAGAAAGGAATATTCTGTATTAGTGGTGCCACTCTTAGAATTCATAATTGGAATTGATATTTTGAAGGGAATGACGTTGCATCTTGATGATGGGTGTTACCAATTTGGAACGACGCATTATATCTCGTCCAGACCTATACGGGTTGGTCGTTTAAGGATGCCCCCCATACAAGTTCCCCAGGCGACCAAAGTGGTTTGTCAGAAGCAGTATCGTATTCCGGGTGGTCATGAAGAGATTAGTACCACCATTCAGGAGTTGGTTGATGCAGGTGTTATAACTCCAGTTACTTCTGCTTGGAATAATCCTGTTTGGCCGGTGCGTAAGAGTGATAATTCTTGGCGCATGACTGTTGATTATCGAGAATTGAACAAACAGACGCCCTCTTTGACTGTTGCAGTACCGGATGTTATTACCCTGATTGAAAGAATCCAAACACATCCAGGTACATGGTATGCGTCCATCGATATTGCTAATGCTTTCTTTTCTATTCCAATTGCCCCTGAGTGTCAGGAACAGTTCAGTTTTACGTGGAACGGGCGTCAGATGACGTTTAGAAGTCTTCCTCAGGGCTATGTGCATAGTCCTACGATTTGTCACCGGCTGGTGGCAGAACATTTGGCTGAGGTACCAGTTCATCCCAAAATTCAGATATGTCATTATATTGATGATGTTTTGATCCAAGGCGAAACACAAGAGGATGTTCAGACACAATTAGATAGAGTCATTGAGTGTCTGCGTGAGAAAGGTTGGGAGATCAATCCGGATAAATTACAAGGTCCGTCCCAAGCTGTAAAATTTTTAGGTATTAATTGGCATGAGGGACTCCGCGAGGTGATCCCTCAAGTTAAACAGAAGATTCTTGATTTTTCGGTTCCGAGGAATAGGAAGGAAGCCCAGAGCTTCATTGGCTTATTTGGTTTTTGGCGCCAGCATATTCCTCATTTGAGTCAAATATTGGCCCCTTTGTACCGAATTACACGTAAAAAGAATGCATTTGAATGGGATAAGCAACAGCAAGATGCATTTAGTCTGGCGAAAGAGGCAATTCAACATGCTATGGATCTATGGCCTGTACGTGATGGTGATGTGGATTTGAATGTGTCTGTGCAAGGCCCTTATGCAAATTGGAGTTTGTGGCAGAAACAAGGCAGGAGTAAGGTACCGTTAGGTTTTTGGACCAAAAAGCTACCTGATGCTGGTGAGCGTTATACACCCTTTGAGAAACAGCTACTTGCTTGTTATTGGGCTTTGGTGGATACCGAGCAATTGACTTTGGGACATGATATATTCTTGCGTCCTGAAATTCCTATTATGCAGTGGGTTTTGAGTTCACCGAAAACTCATCGAATTGGGCATGCTCAAGAGGCGAGCGTGATTAAATGGAAATGGTACATACAAGACAGGGCACGTGTGGGCCCGAAAGGAGTTGCGTCTTTACATGAGCAAGTGGCGCAAGCACCGTCGACTGAGACTGAGAGTGAGTGTTCCGTACCTTTAGAACAGGAGTCTCCTGTTAAGTGGGGTAGACCTTTTGATGATTTGTCCGCTGAGGACAGAAACCATGTTTGGTTCACAGATGGGTCGGCGAAGTTTATTGGGACGACACGGCACTGGAAGGCGGTGTCTTATAATCCGGTCACGCAGAAACTGTTGAGCACAACTGGTGAAGGGAAGAGTAGCCAATTTGCCGAGCTTTACGCTGTTTACCAAGTTTTGAAACAAGAATTACCTGGTACATGTCATATTTTTACCGATTCTTGGTCAACTGCCAATGGACTGGCTGTTTGGTTGCCAACTTGGCATTCCCATAATTGGAAGTTACATTCCAAAGAATTGTGGGGAAAAGAGTTATGGCAAGAGATTTGGGAGATGCTCCCACAGAGTACTGTTACAATCTTCTATGTGGATGCTCACACTCCAATAGACTCCCTTGACAAATTTTTTCATAACATTGCAGATGAAAAATCTAAAATTGCTGAGGCAGTGGTGGACAGACAAGATCCTGATATTGCGGGATTGGCGAAATGGGCACACCAGAAGGCAGGACACTTTGGAGAGAAGGCCACTAGCAGGTGGGCTGCTGATAGAGGAATTTATATTCCCCTGGATCTAATCAAAAATGTTATTTTACATTGTCCCGTCTGTCAACATATCAGACAGCGTAAAGTACCCCAAATTGTTAGAGGCCATTTACATCGCGGGAAATTGCCCGCTCAAATTTTGCAGATTGATTACATCGGACCCCTTCCCATGAGTAGGAATTGTCAATATGTTTGCACAATTGTCGATACATATAGTGGCTTGCTGGTAGCTCTTCCATGTAAGCAAGCTACCCAATTGAATACCATAAAAACATTAGAATTAATTATGATGTATTATGGTGTGCCATTCCAAATTCAATCTGATAATGCATCCCATTTTCGTGGAAGATTGGTACAAGAATTCTGTGTGGAAAATAATATTGAATGGATATTTCATATACCCTACTACCCGCAGGCCTCGGGCCTGGTGGAGAGATTGAATGGCCTGTTAAAAGACCAATTACGAAAGTTAACAGATGACAAGTATAAAAACTGGCGAGACTTTTTACCACAAGCACTATTGATTCTGAATAATCGTCCTTTTTTAAATGCTGAATCTCCACTTATGCATTTGTTTCCCCCAAATGTTGAGACTATGCCTAATGTAATCAGTGAAACTGTGATGTATTGGGAAATTATTCCCGGAGCTCTGACTCCATGCAGAGCTACCCCAGGGTCGGCAGGTTTAGACTTGCACGCCATGGATGACACCGTTCTGGAGAGTAAGAATCGGGTCATCATTGCTACTGGTGTTGGTATTCATATACCACCTGGGAATTTTGGATTGATCGCCCCTAGATCGGGGCTGGCTGTAAAAGGCATCCAGGTACTTGGAGGTGTCATCGACAGTGACTATCAGGGAGAGATTAAGGTACTTCTGCTAAATAGCAGTGAGATTGACTTACTGATACACCGCACTGACCGAGTGGCTCAATTACTCATTATGCCTGTTTTCAGTGGCGAGATATTGAAAGGCACTGCCCCAACTTTGCTAACTGTACGTGGCCAGAAAGGCTTTGGCTCTACGGATAACCCTGGGGCCAGGGTTTGGGTGCAATCGCCTAAGAATCCCCCTGAACAAGCAGAGGTTATTGCCACCGGTCAGGACAATACCATTTTGGTTATGAGGCCAGGGAAAGATAGCTGGGAAGCTGTCCCAGCTGATAAATGTTATTTACGAGAATGATTAATGCCTGTATTTGGTTCTTTTTCAGATCATTCTTTGGATTGTTGCTGCAGGATGTGTCGGAACTGGACTCCTTTTGGATTGGTTCGGCGAGAGAGAAGGGATCCCGTCAACCCGGGATGAACTGAGGACCCGAGTGTTGCGTTCCTTCAATGCGTGGGATTCGTCATCGAACTTTTGGACATTACTGGCCAAGAGAGTGACTGATGCCCCTCACTTCTGCTTGACACCGATGAGATCTGTGCATGACATTCTAGCGACTTGTCTAGTTGCTGTCCCCGCCTCACTGGAGACTTTAATTAGTATCTTTAACGTTTCGAAGGCTCGTCCGAATATTATCCTGGGTGATTTTGCTACCCATGTATATTGTCCTTTGTGCACTGAACTGCCGAATGAGCAACTCCCCATCCAGTCCCAAATAATTACGTATAATATCACACGAGGTGACCTATGCTTCTTTCTTACATGTAATCCTAATGCAATTTCTGAATGCCTACGCCTCAAGTTAAGAGGCGCCACTTCATTCACAACTCACGAACGGACTTTGTGTTTTCAGAGGACACCGACCACATGTGTCTCAGTCCAGAACAATATGACTTGCAATAGTTTGGTAGTTACTCCCAGTCACTATCGTGCGATGTTGCTACCTGCCGGATGGCTTTTCTCATGTGGTAACACTTCCTGGCCATATGTCCCTGCAAACATTTCCGGAGGCCCGTGTGCCATTACCAGACTGAGTTTGCTGATGTTCTCATCACATCCAAATGCCAACTCTCGTGTGCTTCGAGATACTATGATGTTACAGGAGGATTGTGACTCATCTTTGCATTTATATTCCAAGTCTGAATATCTTAGCCTAGCTGTTTCAATTATTGGTGTTCCTGCTTTGGCGGTTTATAATGCCAAATCTATTGGGAAAATGGCTTGCTGGATGGTGAAATCTATTAATCATACTTCTACAGTCTTGTCTGACTTGCTATTGGACGCCCAGGGTGAACGTAGGGCCATTTTGCAAAATAGAGCAGCCATTGATTATCTTTTGCTTAAACATGGACATGGTTGCTCGGACTTTGAAGGCCTCTGCTGTTTTAACTTATCTGATCATACACAATCCATTCGTGCACACCTAGATAAGTTGCATGACTTAACGGATGAAGTTAGAAAACACATTGATCAGGGCTGGTTTGACTGGCTCTTTAATTGGTTACCGGACGTGCATATGTTACGCCACACATTAGGTGGCATTTTGATTGCTATCGCTGTTTTGATTTCTATCTGTTGCTTTATTCAGTGTATCCCTTCACTGCTTCACTTCTGTACACTCGGTACTAGACATAGATCAGTTAGTTTTGTTTCATATTATTCTTCCACCGATGTTAGTTCTGTTTAATGGATGTATAATAGACTGAAGTCAAGGGTGAAATGTACTGCTCGATTTTCCCGGCCTTCTTGTGTTGTAGAGCGATTAATATGACTTCAGTCTCTTTCCATCCAAGTCTAAGGATTAGAGTAGTGAATAGAGCCTATTTATTAGACACTTTGACACGATCCTGTGCTCCTCCCCATAGATCAGGGCTTACATACATAGCCTAGGGGATAGATTCGTTAGTATTAAGGATAACCTGCCCTATAGTGAGGGTATTTCATGGAGTCGTGCTGAATTCAGGCCTGGTAGGCCTCAGACAGGAGAGACTCCATCTTTCTTTCTGCCCCGGCAGCTTGGGACATTTCTAGGTGAAGGGTGATATTTTAGTTATGAGGTGTTATTCGCTCGGAGAGAACCGGTTCAGGCCGGCCCTTATCGAAGGAGTGTATTCTTCCCCTGCCGAAGACACTACATCAGGCCGGCCGGCTGGGAACGTGTCCTTGGCACGGGGAGGTACAGGAATTTGGTGGGCGGCAGGTTTCGAGCTGGAATTTTCCATGAGAGAATGCACCTCTATATTAGTGAAAGTCTGAGTTAGATATTGGCACTTGCTTCTAGTCCATAGGCGGCACCTGGCCGTTAGCAGAAAAGCTACTACTTATTTCAGGGAAGACAGATGATGAACTTGAATCTAAAGAGGAGAGAGTAGCCGATGAGGAAGAGGTTCCAGTGACTCGGAGAGGGAGAAGGGAGTAGATCCGCGACTGCGGAGGTGTGACTTCCAGGCGAAGCCGAGGCACAGACGAGAAGGGAACCTAGATGACCATTGAGCACAGGCTACATACGACTAAGGTGATGTCGACCCTTTTTTTATTGAAGTGTATAACTTAACCTTTTACTTTCCTTGCAGGTTGTATATATGATGTATTCTGTGAGTGTGCATGTAGCAATTAAATAAAGTATTTAGCTTGTTGTGAGTCAGCATGTGTTGTGTATCCTTGTATAGGAGGATAGCCTATTCTTCTAGTCAGATTCAACTTGACATGAACAGATGTTAATCCTGATCAGGTAAGTGGTAACTGAATGAGGGAGAAAAGAGCCCCTCGAACTAAAGAACAGGTTGTGCTCAACTAATAGTCTTTGTGTGATCTGATACATAGTAACCCCGATTCCCCTATCGTGTGCTACGGTGATAATAGGATGAGCTCGTGCTAAGGCTGCCGTCTGGGTAGGAAGTACTGGGTCCGTTCGAGACCGCGAGGCTAAGGCTGCCGTCTGGGTAGGAAGTTCTGGGTCTGTCTGAGACCGCGAGACTGTGGCTGCCGTATGGGTAGGAAGTTCTGGGTCTGTCTGAGACCGCGGGACTGTGGCTGCCGTCTGGGTAGGAAGTTCTGGGTCTGTCTGAGACCGCGAGACTGTGGCTGCCGTCTGGGTAGGAAGTTCTGGGTCTGTCTGAGACCGCGAGACTGTGGCTGCCGCCTGGGTAGGAAGTTCTGGGTCTGTCTGAGACCGCGAGACTGTGGCTGCCGTCTGGGTAGGAGGTTCTGGGTCTGTCTGAGACCGCGAGACTGTGGCTGCCGTCTGGGTAGGAAGTTCTGGGTCTGTCTGAGATCGCGAGGCTGTGAGGTCTTGATATATATATATATATATATAATAGGAATTCCCTGTCCCTAGGTGGTACATATATATGTGGTTATTTAGGTGTAAAAAGGCCCTAGGGAGGGGGTAACGTTCTGGTTTGGGTTAGAAAGGCTCTGTTGAGCAGGTTCCACCTGATCCGAAAACCCAAGCAGAACAACAAGCGACTCAAGATCGGTTTCACCCTGATTGGAGCCCTTCAGTTGGGTGTAGCTTGGTTCCAGTGGCACAGTGAGCAGGGGTTTCAGCACTCCGTCCATCATCTCCTTGTGTTTGCTTTGTTTGCCCTAAGTTGGCAGGGTATTCCCAGACGTGGGTCCCTTGCTCACTTTGCCTCTGGATTCAAGCTAGCCTGGCTGATGAGGGCTATTAGCCGGACACCGGTCCCAGGATGCTTGTTTCTGGTCCAGGGAAGACACGGCTTGGCAGTTCGGGCTGGACTGTTCCCATAAGGCACAGGGTCAAAACTGATTTGCTTATAGCTGTGTCTGATCTGGGGTGGCAAAGTGAGCTAAAGAATGATGATGGATTCAACCCAGATCTGTGACTGGGGGTGAGTGTTTGAAAAGTTTCAGCACTCCGTCCATCATCTCTTTGTGTTTACAGTGAGCAAGGGACCCCTGTATGGACATACCCTTTACTTATGGTGTTAAATAAAAGACACAAAAAGTGCTCGCAATAAGTCTAATCACTGTCAGTCGCTTGGGGTAGCATTCCAATTTATCATTCTTTTGCCCACCATGCCACCTCTGATAATGGCCAGCTATGTGCACATCAACCGCGACCCTGCTCCAATAGCAACAGTCCAGTCGGAATTGTCAAGCCAGGCCCTTTCTGAACCAGAAAACAAGCAACCCAGGACCAGTTTCGCCGTGATTGGGGCTCTTCAGGTGGGAGTAGCTTTGTTCCAGGGGCACAGTCAGCACAGGACCCAGGTCTGGGCATGTCTTTGACCACTTAGGGCAGTACATAAAACACACAAAAGGTGAAGGAAGGATGCTTGCAATAAGTCTGCCCATTGTCAAATGCTCGAGGGAGCATTCCAACCCATTGTTCTTTTGCCCACCATGCCACCTCAGATTGGACTCAGATGTGTGCAAATCAGCCTTACCCCTACTCTAATAGGAACAGTCCAGTCCAAACTGCCATGCCAGGACTTCTCTGAACCGGAACACAAGCGCCCTAAGACTGGTTCCCCCTGATTGGGGCTCTTCAGTCAGGTGTAGCTTGGTTCCAGTGGTTTTTATTAACAGATATTTTAGAGAGGCCTTGAGGTCTTTTTTCAAGGGATTATTGAGTTCAATTATGGGTTTCATTTATTTGTAGGTTACTTTTTATTATACCTCTAATATTTGTTATATAAATTTTAATTGCACATTAGAAGGTTATCTTTCTTACTTCCTTTAGAAGCAAGGTGAAAGGGAGCACACGTTGATGTTCAAGTAATATGGCTTTATAAATAATTATCACATCCAATAACAAGCAATTGCAATGCAATCGGTTTCGCCTTTGGGACCTTATATGTATTTAGCTATGCAGCACATTAGCCTGGGTGCTGAAACATCTACTGTTCTTTAACATGGAGGGAAAGTAAGCACCAAACTGCGGGACACGCCAGGTATGGGAACACATGGAGAGGAATATTGCCTTTCAATGGGAAATGGTATAGTCCAAAGCTCTGTTTTTAAAATAAAAGCAGGGCCTTCAGCAGTCAGATCCCCCAGGATATTGCAGCATGGATTAGCAAATTTAGCGGCACAAATATGGAAATTTAGTGCTATTTTTGCAGCACTTTATTTTACTCATAATCATCCATTTTCAGCTTTAAAAGAATGGAAACTGTTTAGCAGAGTATTCCACTTTGAAATAGGCAACCTGGGATATGGAACAGAGGAAGCTGCCCACAGGTGAAGGCTGCTATCCCTTGGAAATGCAATCCTCCATTTGCTTAGTCCATTCTTGTAATCGGCACACTGAGTGAGAGAGGGAGACATTTGAAAGACTGTATCCCGCTTCCAGGACCTTTCAGGACATGGGCAGTAGTCCGTGTCAATAAAGAGGGCATGCTCTTTGAGTTCTTCAGGTCGCAGTACATATTCTGGACATTGGGTTTACCATGGACAGGTCTAAGCCTCTGCATGTGGGTAATCAGGGACAGCAAAAACTCTGTATACCAGTTTCATGTGCAGTCACATCAACCAGGGCAGTTGTACAAGCCTGTATACCTTACAGGGGTCAGTCCCTTGCAAATGGCGTTCTCCAGGGTTTCTCCATTGTATGTCAGTGTTCTCCAAATGTGCCGTATTTTATCTTTGTGACAATTGCTTATTCTCTGGAATATTGCGAGTGTAGCACTCTTCTGGAAATGGAGCGCTAGACTCTGGCATGTAGAACCTCTGACACGATTCTTCTTTGAAAGAAATGCTAATGTAAGGCCTTTGTACCAATATGTGTCGATATTTTGATCGGTGAGTGGTTAAAGTGGTGTGGTGCTGGACAAGTTGTCTATTTTATTTTTTATAGCTCTGGAATATACGGTATCTGGTCAAAAAGTGAGGATGGATTATCCCCTTAGCTTGTGCAAGTTTGTAAAGAGTACTTTTTATTTTTATTTTTTTATTTTTTGAGCAATGAACGACAAGTTGTTGCCAAAGATGACTCATAGACTTTTTAGTGGCAAAATGTGACTCGCCTAGTTTCTGGGGAGAGTTGTAAGGGGACTGATTGTTTCACCTCAAGGCTTGTTGGAAGAAAACGAGATTTAGGGTCACTGCAAGCCTGGTTGTTAGCATTCGTCCAAAATTGAACAAGCAAAATTGAAGAAGGGCGAGGCAAGGTGCAATCATTGTGAGCTGTCTAGTTAATCATTTGGCCAGGTGTTATTTTGGATGCCAACTTTATACTTGTGGTATGTCAATCCATGCATGCATGTATATTAGACTGATTAGCAATATCTTGTTGGTGGGAAAGTAAAGGGGCACAGGAATATTTGTGTGGGATTATTCTAGTGCTGCTTTCAGTTAGTGATGTGAACTGACTTATTTGGATGAATTGAGAAAAGTCTTTAAAGAGTTGACCCGGAGCGTGGTTACAATGTGTATGGATTGAGACGTGCGTTATGCCTCCTTGGCCTTAGCCTAACATTCCCAGGCCCCTTTTCACTCACCTATTGGCTCCACCCAGCTTAGCTGGTGCCATAAAGGAACAGGGGCCAATGGCAGCTACCAGACTGTGGGATTTTAGAGGGGTCACCTTCAGGACAAGATCAGGGACAGTGAGGAAGTGGCTACCTTTTCCCTACATTCCTTCAATTTCGCGGGCACTTTTGTAAAAATAGCGGCATTTTTACAAAAGTACCGATTTCGCAGCGAACTGCGAAATCGCGAAATTGCGAAATCCTGGAGGGTCTGTTCAGTGGCCATATCACTGAAAATACAAGATTTGAAAAAAGATTATTGTCTATGGGTGCTTGTGGAATACAGTTTCTATGGACTGGAATCTAGAGAATGCTAAAGGGATTCTGGTATTTTACTGACCTCTGCTGCTTGTTTTCTATCAAGAAAGTTAAATAGAGGCAGTTGCCAGAAAAATTAAAAAAAGAAAGTCCCTCAGCAGAAAGCAATTCTGGTATTTTACTGACCTCTGCTGGTCGTTTTCTATCAAGACAGTTAAATAGAGGCAGTTGAACAGAAAAAAAAGTCCCTTAGCGGAAGCAGACAAGTCCTTGGACGGATCTCTAGAGCCCACAAAGTACATACACATATAAGTATATACTGAAGTATATATACTAAAGTATATACTAAAGTATATACAAGAGGTCTTGAATGCTCGACCTAAAAGCCAACACTGGTATTCATTGAGTGAATTTACTATTGACTTTCACAAGTTTTTAGGGAATAACATGCATAATATGGTGCTTAACCCACCACAATCCTTCCTTGCTGATAAATACCAGGCATTTTTCTCCTGAGAAATATTGGCAGGTTTGCCCAACCCATATTTATCACAAAGCTCATAAATGCAATATGGGCAGTGACAGGAGTTACCATTTGGTTCAGTTGCGCTCTGAGAAGTTTATGGCCTTGTACAGAGACACAAGATCTTCACTTATTCTGCACAGAAGAGCACACACAGTTGCTATTCCAATCAGCCACATATCCGGGCCAGTTTCTATACAACAGCATGTTTTCACAAAGAACAGCTATGCAAAACTGAAGTTTCTGACTGGATGACCAGACCAGAAAATATAAAAGATGAAGTGGATATGATCCACTGAAACCTATTTCACAAGAAAACCTGGATAGGTTAAGCTGCTTTAGGATGAGTGCTAGGAAAGTATATTGGGCTGGGCACTGTCTGAGTGGGCTGGGCACTGCCTTTAGTACACTGAGTTCTTTCTGATTAAATGTAGTGTTGAGTGGGGACACATAGACTGGTTCCCTAAGGATCTCTTATACATTTGTAACTAATGCTGCACATGAGATTGTAGGGAGGGTGTGAATTTCTATAGTTTTAAACTTTTGTCTCACAGCATCTGTTTCAAGATCTTCTAAGTCCTGAGTTCAGAAGCAAAAACCAGGTTAAATAGAAGCTGTAGGGATCGGACAGCATGGAAGTTCACAAAACACAGCAAAATATAATGTTGGAAGGTATCAAAAAGTCTTCAACGAGTAAAACAAGTCTTTATTGTGCATTACCAATTACAGTCAGCTGTAACTACACAATGTTCTCTGGTGACAGTTGACAGGAATGAATGTTCCAAACCTGTAAGAAGGCAAGGGGAGGCAGGGTAGAAGAAAAGGTGGATGGAATGCCAGAATTAAATGGTACAGTCCGGGATCGGGAGCATAGGTGTGAATAACAACAGTAAGGCTAAGTAAAGCCTTGAATACTTTGCAGTATAAATAGCAGATTACAACACAGGAGAGGAACAAAGGAGACACAAAGGAGGTACATGGGTGTTGATCGAATATGAATGTACCTTGAAAAAACAAAGACAAGAAACATTTGGCTAAACAGGAACAGTTGGTTTAATTAAACACTGCGGCTGGGAGTACATCATAGAGAAACGGGTCTGAGGACTGCCTCAAAGTACAATCGTTTTGAACATCTTTTTATACATTTCTTGAAGCATCAGAAAACGATTCATTGATTCTCTTTTGGGAGTGGAACGTGGGCCTTGTCATGAAGCCATAAATTCCTCCTACCTGATGACAAATGCAGGTGGGACTCTACCTTGTGCGGACACAATGATGGCCAGTGGGTAATGTGTACGGCATGTACGGCATGGGGAGCCTGTGATCACGGCATGTGTTGTGTGTACTGTGTCCTGATTTGCTGAGTGTTCCTAACTTCATGTGGCATCAAACTTTATAGTGTTTTTTTAATGCACACCTCTCCGGCCATGTGCATTTTATTGGGGCAAATCAACCATGACCATTGTGGTGTCGCTGCCAATCAGTGGGACTAATCTGTGTTTTTCCTGTTCGCGCGCTTTTCCTGCTGGTATTGTGCCACTCCACCTGTGATCTGTCAATTAGTAGCTTCAGGTCTAGGTCACAGAGCCTTCCTGACCACATATTTCTGTCTCTGGGTTGATGGAGAGGTCACATCCGGAGATTTTTGACAACAGGGATTCTATTTTGTTTTTGTACATACATGTATCATTGAGTACATCAACTTCATATTAACAGGGGACAGAGACCCTGCAGAGGGGGACAAGTTAAGCTTCATTGACTGGGACTCTTGCACCAGATAGCATAGTCTTACTTCTTGTGTGTGAGTCACACTCTTTGCAGCTGAGTTTCACTCAGTATTTAAGGGCCTTACTCTGTGGAGCACAACCTCACTCATTTGGAGGAAGTGTCACACCTTAGTGTACCCTCACACCGTGAGTCTCATTGGGTCTGAGTCTCATGTCTTACCGTACTGAGTCCCATTCCCTGCTGCACAGCCGGCCTTGCTGGTGCACGCCCCAAGTCTCGAAGCAGTCTCACTCATAACCATTCTCAACTGTCTATCGGACTTTAAGAGAGGTTTGCAATTACCAAGCGTGGTCTGAAGCCCACTGCATCTCACATCTGTTGCCCCGTGGCCTTGAGGTCTCTCCTGATGCCTCCTCATAGGGTCCAGGTGAGCATGTGTTTACCAGTGAAGTGAGAAAGGGGTCAAACAGATGAGAAGCCAGAGGCAGGATTTCAAAGTTCACATGATTTCTCCTTAGAGCGATTAACGCAAAATGCGAGAAAATGAGTGGAAACGCCTGCTGGTACCAGGGAGGCGGGGGGAGGGATTTAAAGAGACAGTGCAAAGGGGCAGAGAATGAAAACGGAAGAGGAAAAAACCGGTCTGGGAAGCATCATTATGTCATTATTTCTAGACGGAAGTGGAAATACCCAGAAACAGAGGAGCCTTCCAGGGTGGAGGCCACCAGCCTGGATCACAGCCTACGTCTGCCTCCAGCTACCTGGACGTAGGTAGTGATGCAGAAACTGGAGGCAGTTGGAAGGCAACAGACAAGGTGGTCACAGAGAGTACCAGGAGATGACGTAGCACCTCCCAAAAACAAAACAAAACAACCTCTCGCTCTCTATTTAACTTGGCAGCTACGATGTCCAGGATGGAGTAGGATGATGGGAGACAGGAGGAAAGGCGTGGAATGATATGCACAGGAAAAAAAAATACTCCGACAACAAAATAAAATTGTGGCCACGATATGTGACAGGGGCTGGAACAGCCTATGCAGAGCTTGTTGCGTGGAATGAGGCAGGCAATGACAAACAATGAAATGAGACCTAGGAAATAAACCATGACCGCCGAATGCATGACATTTTTAATATTAATTAAACAAATTAAAGGAGCGGCAGACAATTGGCAGAGAGGGAAACAGACTATGGGGGGGGGGGGGGGGGAGGAAGGTACAGTGGCATCATGGCTTCAGCACCTTTAGAACACCAGCTGTCAGCAAGCACTGGAACTGGGCCACCTGGAACCGCAGACGCAGTAAATGGGAAGTCACCAGGCCTAGCATGGGATTGCACTATGCAAGTGAAAGTGCCCTGGTCTTCCAGTTTACAGGTGATATTAAGTGACAGTTCACTGGTCTTCCAGTTTACAGCTGATATTAAATGAAAGTGCCCTGGTCTCCCAGTTTACAGGTGATATTAAGTGAAATTGCCCTGGTCTTCCTGTTTTCAGGTGATATGTGAAACATTTTCTCCAGTTTCAATGGGTGGGAGAATACCACTGTTATGTTAGCACCAGTCCTGTCAACTGCATTATGGTATATGCAGTTCACTGTAGAGTTGTACTTACAATTAAAAGTATTCCTCATCCAATATCAGTGCAGCCAGTGATGGACTACTGTCTGCTTCACGGTGGATGCCACTCATGGAACAAGAGCAGTCCTTGGGTTTGGAGGACTGCTTTACATGCTGGGGCTTATTTACAAGCCCCTTGCACCACCAGTGCATCACATTTTGTGACGTGACGGCGGCGCAACCTGCTGCCCCATATTTACAAGGACATGTAAAGCCACCCTGCGTGGATTTTCGTGTCCTTTTAAATATTGCCCCATTACACGCAACACTTTGTAGATAAGGGCTGTGTAATGGGTGTTGCTGTGGATGTTCCCACGCAGCACCCTTGACTTCTGCTGCATTTCCAGATTTCTGACAAATTGTAAACCTGGAAAAGCATCAGAATGGTCCGCCTCCCCTGAGGAGGCATAGGGAGGCACATTTCTCCTCGTTTTTTTTCTCATTTTATGCGTGCTGCATTCTGCAGCACACGTAGAAAGAGGAAATCACCTCTTGCGATTGTTTTTGTGCAGGAAGGAGTCCCTACCTGTACAAAAACAATCATCTCGACGACGCAGACACCCTTACACCATGTTGCAAGGGTGATTGTGTCAGCGCATGGCAGCTAATGGTGCGTCAGCTCAGGGGAGAGCAAAAGGATCTATCATATCATTGTAGATATGCCGCATCCCATTGCTTCGGAATTAACGCAGCACGCAGGGCGGGACTGGGAACCTGGGGATGCAGGGGGTTGCTGCCGAGCGGTTTGCTAGGGCCGGTTTCGTCCAATTTTGTTACAGGGGGCCTATATTGCCGGCCCCCGGTAACAAAAACGCCCCCCCCCCCAGGGGCCCAAAACTGGCCCCAACCCTGGAGGCCCACCGGGGAAAAGCCCGGTGCCCGCTATGGAAAAGCGCGGTACAGCCAAATAGCTTGCAGCACCACGCTCCGTTAATTCCTTGTAAATAAGACCCGCTGGTTTTAGTCCCTCAGGTTTAGTACCAGTCCAAGCTCAGGTGCATCCCGTAGCCACACAGCCCCTCTCCTCTAGAACTGATATCTACGATTTACTGATAAACGTGCGGCCTGAAATGAGTGTGGGTGGTTGAGTGGCCATGTTGTTACATGTCATTATACTTATGTTACCCACCCACTCCCTAAGGCTTTTGGTACTAGTCAGTGACGAGTGAGCACATCTATACTAATACCAGTTGTGCAGCAGGAGAGTTTCAGAATGTGAAACAGAGTGACATCTCAAGAAGCTCCTCCGCCAGTGATGCAGCACCCAAAGTCGATGGACGGAGGAGGATCCCAAGTGAGAAAGACTATTGGCGACGAGACTGGCACCACCCGCACAGAAAAGTCACTGGACTTCATAGAGAGATCTGAATTTCATTTTACTCCTGAAGGCAAGCAGTGCAGCGTGAATGGTTCACATGTTGAGAGATTCAGCAAGAGGCAGGCCGACACATTTTGCATGATTGACAGTGATGGATAAAAGAGTTTCAGGGATGGCGACAGTGAGGGTGGGGTGCGGAGTGATGGTGAGTCAGCCTGTGCTGAGTCTGCTGGCAAGTGCATTTAGTATTCGATGAGTACCACTTATGTAGACCATCAAACGATGTGTCACGGATTGATGTATGCCCATAGGACGAGGGCTGCGTTTCATATATACAAGATGTTTCAATTAACATAAAGACTGCCGGTCAATAAAGTCCTGGTTGAACCACACTCTTGGAAATGCAGTGCAGCTCTATTGAAGCGGTTTGAAAGGTTAGACTGGCTCTGACAATCAACTGTTGCCGTAGACAACAGAGTTTAAAACAAAGACACCCAGTACCAGTAAAGGCGGTCATCTGTTCCGTAACCTGGTTTGGAAAGAAATGTCTGGTAACTTTTTTTTAGTTCTGCTGTATTACTGGTCTGTGCGGTTCGACATGACCAGTGGTGGCTAAAATGGAATGGGGGTGATGGGGGCGGGGAGGGGATGGGCGGGGAAGGGTACGACGGTGGGAGACAGGGGGGGTTTGCAAATGTATTTTTTTGAACTCACTTACCCTTTCCCTGCCGGCCAAATCGCTCCTCCGCTTCTCTGCTCTTCCTGACTGCAGTCCGGAAGAAGCTGCAGAAGCTCCTGAGCACAAAGGCTCCCCTGAGCCAATCACAATAATGCAATCCAGGGTTGTGAGGGGTCTGAGCACCGTGTACCGGCGCTCAGATCAAGACAGGGAGCCAGTGCATATTCCGTACCAGGGTGTCCATTACAACCTGGTAGGGAATATGAAAACTGCGCATGACTGCTTGGCCGGCTGTTTACGGCTTGCCAAGCAATCATGCGCACTTAGAGGCATATTTACAAAAAAAGTGGCGGAGCTTGTCATTAGCCTCCTTGGCTTAACGAAATGCTCCGCCACTTCTGAAATGCAGGATTGCACTATATTTACAAGTAATGGTGCAGCCCTGCGTTTCCCCCTGCGCTGGCACTACGTTTAGCTGCATAGCGCCAGCGCAGGCACCCTTGCACCGTAGCGCAAGGGTGTCTGCATTCAGGGGACGATTGTTTATGTACAGGAAGGTCCCCCTTCCTGCACATAAACAATCTTTAAATGCCGCTTTGGAACTTCTATGTGTGCTGCTTAATGCAGTCAAAATCAATGGGTGTTGCGGTGGAACGCCCAAAGCAACGCGCATTGCCCTCCCCTTTCACGCTAAGCATAGCGTGAAAGGGGGCCTTATTTTCAAGGCAGCGTTAAACCACATAAAGTGTGTCTCATGTGCCTAGTATTACAAGCATTTTGCCATTGGTGCCATTAAGCCGAAAATTACCGCCAATAAACCAGCACCAGCATTTTGCCATGGTTGTTCTCTATAACAAAAATTACATCCACATTTTGACATAGTCAGCAAATTGATACGGGTTACCCAAATGCCAAGTAGTTTAGTGAAGTGCCAGAACAAGTAGAGGTTGTCACTCTTTTCTTGGGAAAATTCCAAATTATGTTTAGAAAGAACTATTTGATATTTGACTTTTTTCTGTAGGCAGAGTCAAATATAGCAAGCATAGGTCATGTGGCAATACAGAGATGGAACAGCCAATGCGTGTTTCGCCACCTTGAGCGGCCAGCAGGCCATGGGGCTTCTTCAGGGCGTCAGAAAGTAGCACCAGTAGTTCTGGCTTTAAATAGCGGTTCACGAAAGTTTTGTTAATCAGGCGTCCGGTCACTGATATCTGCTCCAGTCTGTCGGCAAAAGCGCTACTTTCTGATGCCCTGAAGAAGCCCCACGGCCTGCTGGCCACTCAAGGGGGCGAAACACGTGTTGGCTGTTGCCTCTCTGTCGTGCCACATGACCTAAGCTTGCTATATTTGACATTGCCTAGAGAAGAGAGTCAGATATCAAATAGATCTTTCTAGAAATAAATTGGAATTGTCACAAGAAAAGAGTGACGACCTCTACTTGTTCCGGCACTTCACTAAACTATTTACTTACAATGAGGAAGGGGTCTCCCATTGCAGAGAACAAGTACACCTTAAAATGAAAAGCTCTATTACAGGCCGTCTGGGACCCGGGACCCATTACCCCCTTCTTCTGATACCAAATGCCAAGTAGACCTGTAGTACGCCAGCACCAGCAGTCTGCCATGGATGTGCCATATATGTAAAAACGACCTCTGTATGCCATATGCAGCATTTTGCCATGAGTGCCTCTAAAATCCACAATTTAAGTCCAGTATGCAGAGGTCTGTAGCCACATTCTTATTCACTCATGGTTCTAGTCACTCTCAATTATTCTCACTCACGCTCATGTGGCACACAAGACAGACTCTCCCCTTCCCTCACATTCAGTCTTACTCCCTCACTTTCGTTGTCATTCTCACTCAGGCTTGCTTTTACTGTCAATCACTCACAGAGTTTCACTCTGTCATTCTCAGTCTCACCGATTCTCGCTCAAAATGACTCACAGTTACACTCACTCCCACTTATTTTTTTCTCACTCCCCTGCAACTCACTCCCACTCACTCGATTTCACTCAAACCAGCACCAACATGCTGACACATACACATGATGTCTCTCACATGCACACACACACTTTTCTTCCAGCACACACTTTTGACCCTTTTATTTTTACTTACCTTCACCTACCAGTGCCAGTCCACCTCAGATGCTGGTGTAGGAATGATCCTCTTAAGAGGCTCCCTCCTGCCTCAATCACTGAACAGAACATTTAAAGCTGGAGCCTGTCTGGACCCATCAGCCTCTTCCTTTTTCAATCCATCGTTTCAGGATGGGGTGAGGTCAGTGAATCTCCCGAGCCTGCACCAGGCTGTGATTAGATGAGAGAGGATGAGTTGACAGCCTGATTGACATGAAGCCTCAGGTGCTGAGGGGCTCAATCCTCAAGTGCCCAGGGTTACCTTTATAGGTGACTATGTAGAGCATTACGAATAGGAAGACATATAGGTCTATCAGGCCACTTCGGTCAGAGCTGGGCCTTCGCCAACCCTGGATTATCATATCAGTTTTAAATAATGTCATGATACAGTCTGAAAGTGCTGCTTAATGCCATGTCAGGTTTGTGTGTGGGGAAACAGTACTCTGAGATCATATATGCTGAGGACATTCCAACACTAAGTGTGGGAGCTGACTGGATTCACCTTGCACATGGATAGGGAACGCTCCACCTGGTGGGGTATTCGAACTACATTACCAGACCTTTGTAAATCTAGAGAGATGGCAGACACCTTTGATCTTCAGATACAACGTACTTTTTGGTGATCGACATCCTCGCTAGGAATTATGTGCAACGACTTTGCTGCAGCCACACCTCGCTACATGGTTGCTGGTTTTTGTTGTGGCAGTGCATTTCGATCTCTAAGGATTTGCTTATAGACATTTTGGGGCCTATTACAATGTCGGGCGGATGCCGTCTCAGAACTGGGACCAACCGACCACTGGTCGGCGGTCCCGACCTCCTGATTAGGATGCGACGAACACTGTTCGGTCGCATTCTGACATTTCCCCAATGGGAGCATGTATTACAGCTGTAAACCGGCTGTAGTACATGCTCCCGTTGGGAAATGGGAGGTGGTGTTAATCCCTGCACCCTGTGGCAGGCACAGGGTGCAGGTATTAACAAGGAGGCACCATAGGTAACCCCTCGACCCCCAAACAGAGGCAGTGCACACAAGGGATCCCTGCTTGGCGCACCAAACACGCTTTCCGACAGGGTTTCCATGTAAAGGCAGATGGCAAGGTACAATATGGATATCTATACACCATATATTAACATGTATTTCTATCAAACTTAGTAATAGACATAAATGCTTTCCCTGGTCCCCTGTTGGGCTTGGAAACCAACTCTCTACAATATGTGCGCCCACATCCAACTACGACGCTTTGAACCCTGAAAAGAAACCCAATGACAACATATCAGAGAACTCATAGATTCAAGCTCCTCTCCTGGAATGTTAATGGGTTGGGGGTTAGGATTAAGAGCGGGGTGGTACTACACTACTTGAAGCGACAGTCACCAGACATAATCCTCCTCCAAGAGACTCACCTACAGGGAACATCCTATGGTGAACTAAACAGACGGGGGTACAAACTAGTGGCACATGCAGGGTATACTAGAGGATCAAGAGGAGTGGGTATCCTACTCCATAATACCTTCACTATCTAACAATTTTTGCATGACCCATATGGGCTCTTTGTGGCGCTCTCTTGGTACTGGGAAGGCTGACTATTTAATATTATCTCTCTCTACATCCCGCTGCGACTGCACACAGTGGCAATGGCAGACTTGGGCTCACTTGTTGTACAATTACCACAGGGGGAGTTACTCATATGTGGTGACTGTAACGCAGCGATTGATGGGGAGCGAGATAGGTGGCCAGTGCAACAGAGATCTACTAGCAGACTCTTTATCGGCTCTGGGCCTGGTGGATGTTTGGCGAGTACGTAACCCAAACTCCAGTCAATTTACCTTTCACTCTTGGGCACATGTAGTCTATCATGTATAGATTACATATTTGGGCTGGCAAAACACCTTCCAACATTCAGCAACATAGGTTTCCTCCCCAGGGGCATTTCAGACCACTTCTTGCGCAACTTAAACCCTGTTTTTTTATGGTTCCTCACATTCGATCTGATTTGCAAAAGGCCACAGACCAGTATTTTCAAGAAAATGAAGGCATGGTGGAATCAAGCAGAATCCTATCGGAGGCCTTTAGAATGGAAATAAGGGGTCAGGTAATTGCCTGAATAGCAGGCTACAAGAAAGAAAAAGTGGTGCGACTAGAAGAGCTAGAGAGAGAACTCCATCTCATTGAGTCTGATTTAATAGCCACAGATCTCCATACAGTTAGACACAAACTTAATATCAAGCGAACGGAGTATAGAGATATTGTAGAAGATGTGGCTAGACTCAGATACAGGGTTACTCTACATCGCATATATGAAGTAGGGGACAAGGTAGGAAAATTACTAGCTTGGCTAGATAAACGGGAAGCGGCATCAAGGTGGGTGTTTGAAATTGTCACAGAGGCAGGAACTCCTATACGAGAAGACAAGGCATAGCAGATGCATTCGCATCGTATTACGAGGAGTTATATTCTCCATCAATGAGTGTTACTAAAGAAGCGGCTCGCAACTTACTAGCCACCCTTAACATGCCAATTTTGACTACAGGAGATCGAGATTTATTAGACACAGATCTCACCGAAAATTAAGTGACTCATGCTATTCTGTCCTCAAATTCAGGAAAGCAATGGGCTCCAATGGTCTCCCGATCGAATTATATAAGTTAACAGCGCCCAAGATTGCCCCCACTTAGTAATGGTGTTTAATGAAAGCCTAGTGGCAGGGATACTGCCAGAAGATCAAAGACTTGCCAATATTGTTGTGATTTACAAGGCGGGGAAATCACCAGATCATTGTTCATCCTATAGACCGATTTCCTTACTGAACGCCGAAGTTAAGATCTTAGCCAACTATTGGCAAGTAGATTAACCCCTGTGATAAGTTCATTAGTACAATCAGGCTTCATACCTGGTAGAAATACTGCATTAAATCTGAGACGCTTATATGGTGTACTAGGAAGGGCTTGCTCCATTCAGGAGGATGCCTTGATAGTATCGCTGGATGCCAAAATGGCTTGTGACATGTAGGAGTGGCCCATCCTCTTTACAGTTTTGGAGAAACAGGGTTTAGCCCCAAAATGTGTGTCCTGCATTCACCTCCTCTAGACAGACCCTCTGGTGCATGTAACAGTAATTAGGCGCAAATCGGTGGTATTTACCTTGCCCAGAATCAAGAGACAGGGCTGCTCCCTCTCTACATTGATATTTGCATTGGCTCTAGATCCCTGGTGGTCTGGATCAGAGGAAACCCCCTGATTGGGGGATTAAAATGGTCAGAGGGTTGGGAAGACCAGATTTCCCTATATGCCGAAGAAATCCTCCTCTACATGGCAAGCCCCTATTCCTCGCTACATAGGTTACTTCACATTTTGGCCCTATATAAAAAACACTCGAGCTACACCATTAATTGGGATAAATCACTGATATTTGTCCTGAGCGGTGACAACCCACTCATCCCTCGGTCCTGTGTAGCCAATTTGATGACAGAAGGGTTCCAATACCTGGAACTCTATGTTACAAGGGACCCCACGGTGTTTTGTATTTGAAATCTAGACCCTCCCCTGTGACGGCTTCGAGATGACGTACAACACTGGAGGACCCTACCCCTGACGTTGCTGGGAAAGAATTCTCTTTATAAGATGATGGCACTACCCGATTCTTATATGTACTTCACAACACACCATACCTGGTCCCACCAACATACTTTCAGGCAGTAGAAGCAGCAGTGAGAACACTCCTTTGGGATGGGAGAACCCTGAGAATAGCTTTTCAAAAATTGACAGACAGCTGGTACTAATTTGGAATTGCACAACCGTCACTACAATACTACTATTGGTCAGCACAATTGACAGTAGGTAATCATTGGGTCCATTGGGCTCTTGGCGATCCAGCCTCTCAAATGGACAGACATAATATGCCAACAGGAGGTTACCCCAGGGCGATATATGGGGGAAAACGTAACATACCACTAAACACCCCAACCTCCGTGACAGTTCAAATTTGGCAGGCGACACTGGCGATGCTAGGTTGGCTTAATATAACCACTGTGGCACTCAATACAATTAGGCCTACTTGTGGAATACCGTGGCTATGATACATGGGACCTCATAGGTCTCCCACAGGTAGGTGACTTATGGTCCAATGGAGAGGGGAAACCCTTCATTGAATTACAGCAGGAATATGAGTTGGCACCCTCTGAAATACTTCACTATCTGTCATGCACTGTGCAGGGCATTCCACAGGAGGGGGGATTCCTGAATCATCCCTTTTGGAAGACAAACTGCTAGATGACTATATGACAAAGAAAGCAGTATCCTTAACATACTGGAAAATGCTGAGAACTTGACAAAACTTAGAGATGGAAGGAAGATCTGGGGCATATAGAGGGTGAGGAGTGGTTGGAGGCTAACACTTCTCCCACAGAGGTTGCCATACGCTCACATTTCCGATTGGTGCAATTGAAAATCCTTCACAGAACATATTTTGCTTGCACTACACTGGTTAAAATGGGGAAAATGGCCTTGTCGCAATGCACCAGAGGCTGTGGACATGAAGGCACCTTTTTCATATGTGGTGGGACTGTCCAGTGATCCAAGATTATTGGGGGGAAGTGATGTTGTGCATGATGACACTATGTGCAGAAAATATTGAATACAGCAAGAAAATGGAGAGCAGATTCTAAGCCGACCTTGAGAGGATGGGAGAAAGATATGGATTGGTGCATGCAAGCGGAACAGGATATTTATGAGAGTAGGGGATGCCCCCAGAAATGGTCTAAGATGTGGGGAAATTGGAACACAAGTAGGGGAATGCTCCGTCCACCCATCCAGGGAACTTACCAACTGGAAGGAGACTGACAGAAGGGTAGTCTGAAGAAGAACAGTGTCACACATTTGGAAAATGTATGAAGGGTGGTCCTTGTTCCTATAATTCCATGTTGGGTATGCTGTACTACACTTCACCGACTGTAAGAAATATGCCAATGCTATCATGTTTTTCTATTGCAATAAAAATATTTTTTTTGAAACAGTGGGCACAGAGCACAGAAGGTGGTGCCAGACTCCCATACAGATGAGCAACCACTTAGGAGATGCACTGCAGAAAGGAATTGCTGCTTTCTGTGAACACAAAGATCTGGATATTCTACTCCTTTCATGGGATCCAGTGAGGTGCTGCTCCTGCCCTCTGCTAAGGGCTGTGAATGGTCTTCTTTTCTTTAGCTGCTGTGCAATAATAACTGGCAATGACGTTCTCCCTTTCTGTGGTATCTCGCTTGTGACTCAATCTCATAGTTGCTGTTATTGGCTGCAGCAGTGGACCACAATGCTTGATTAGTATCCTGTATGGACGCCTGATATTTGCTCAGTCAATCAAAGTTCAGCAACTAAAAACGATTAGCCTATTTTTTTTAGTTTCCTGCGATTGTGACTCTGGAACACAGAGCAGACAGGTAGAGTTGGCTAGTATCTGCCTGCTTTCAAGACCAGTAATAATAGACTTATTGCCAAGTTGCCTGCAGGCATTAGCTGTTAATTGTGCATCATCAGTATGCATCCTCAACTTTGGCTCAGCCTACAATTATGGGGCGGGCAATTAACATTGGTTACCACATCCCAAATCAGTACCCTGATACTAGACAACGTGGACTCACTTCAGGTAATGGAATTGATGTACTGTTTTTTTGCCACTAGAGAAGTCAGCTACACGACTGTGTATATCACATGCGGATCTACAGAGAGCCGCTAGAGCTCCCTGCCCAAGTACCATAACTAATTGTGCTTTCAACCAATATTATAAAAAGTGCATCTCATTACCCTGTAACCTGCCAGAATGACTCCCAGTTATTGAAAGAATGAGTCAGAACCGCTGAGCCTGAAGGCACGCGCGGCAAGGATTGAGTTTAAGTGGGTTTGTCTGAAGCAGGCTTGCATAGTAAAAAGGTGGTGTCATAACCTGCTGGCTATAATTGATCTAACCCCACTGTGGTTACATGTAGTTCCTAGCAATACATTAAGGGGGATATTCTCAAGAACGTGTGATAACTACCGCAAAAGTTGCTTAACGCAACTCTTCACATCGCAGTCTATCGCGGGAAAATAACTTTGTGTTAACATGGTATTCCCAAGCTGGCGGCACCATGCAATAGTCTCACGACAACGCGTCAAATGACTGCGCTAAAATCAACGCAACTCCACAAAAATGCGAAACACGTACGCAAAAAAAGCTGCAATGAGGCCAATAGCGATACAAAAATACGCGAAAACCAGCTACAGGCCTGCAATTCCCACGCATCAAGTAGGAGAATGCACTATAAAAGCAGAGTAAACAAAAAGGGAGAAGAAAAGAAACTGTGCCGCACCATGGATGCACCCAGACCGAGTGCAGAGGCCAACGCAAACCCCACAAGCCCCACAGACCACCAGCAAGGAACCTCGTGGCCGGGGAAGGCCAAGGAGAAGAGGAAGAGGCGGACAGGGTGCAGTCCGCAGGAAAACCAGATCAGCATCACGGAGGTGACAGAACACTACCATCCACTGAACGTGATGACAAACGTGAATGCAGTCGGAGTGTTGAGGAGGTCTATGGAGGGGGAGAAGAGGCGCTGGCATGATGTGAAAAGCCAAACCAAGCACAAACCGCTGCCAACAGGAAGGCAGCAACAGCGACAGGAGGTGGGAGTCCTGCGCCACAGGAGGAGCTGGAGGAAACGGAGGCCACAGTCATCAGGGTGGAGACGGCGCAAGCAGTTGGGAGTCCGGACACAGCTCGATAGGACCTGACACAACATGAACAGGGTGAGTAACGACCAGGGCCTGGGGGGACGGGGGAAGATGAGCACAATGTCACACATGCACAAAGATGTGTAGCACACTGCACACTCACAATGAGCCTGGATCATGTCCCGGATCCCCGTGGCACACTGCTGCACACACGCATAGCAATAACAGCACATCCGACGACAATGTGGCACAAAGTGCAACACCGACACTGCAGAACAGAGGACACAACTGGGTCCGCTCATGGGCAGAAACAGGCCAATCACATCTAACATAGCAGGAAACTGTGTGATGCAAATGCACGTGTACAACCACACATCCGTCATGTAGTCCAAATGTGCACTGCCCCGCATCAAATAAACAGCACCTCCCAAACAGTCACAATGTACATTGTCATACAGTCTGCATGTAAACTAGAACAATGCGCCAACATACATGTCAACACAATGTCAACATGCATCTCCCCTTCACATTGCAGAGGGACAAACAACACCTCCAGCAGAGCAGACCAGACTACTCATCAGTGATGCTGGAGAGGACCACCACACCTTCGACACCAACGCCCTACAACAGCCCATGGACATCTTAGGCAACCCACCCCAAGGAGCAGGGCAGCCAAGCTACACAGAGGAGACCCCAGCGCCTGCACAGACCACACAGCATGAAGCACCCGCCACCACGCCTGGCTCCCAACACTTCACCTAGGCACACATCGCATTCCAATGCCAGTTGTCAGCTTGCCAAATGGAGGTGACCGAACAGGTGCGGGTGGGGTCAGAGCTCATGGAAGCCGAAGTAGATACATGGGTGTTCAAGTCCCATCAGGGAACACCTACATCCCACAAAGGAGACCCACACCACAACAGATACACATGCATGTGCACATTTCCTGCAATGAACCACACCCAGGGCCCCAGAATCATCATTCACACCCCCACGCTGGACCTCCGTACAACAGCCCAGGCCACTCCTCTTACACATTGAGTGGGTGATGACAAAGCTACATGTCCAAGGTCTTACCCGCTGCCAGCGGTGACATGGTTGCGTCCACTGTCCACTACACTCCATAAACCAGCAGTGCATGTGGACATGGATATGTCTGCGGTCTGCATACTGCAGTATGTCCAGCACATCTCCATCACACTTGGCATTGTGTACCTTGTCATTCATGGGTCCCTTGCCTCCGTCACACATGCCTGGTTCCCACCTCTCCCCACATTCCGCTATTGTGTGGCTGCAGTGCCATGCCGTTGATGGCTCATGTACATGGCTAGCCCAGGTTGCCACAGTAAGTTATGCTGTCGTGTCTGGTGGGTGGGCATGTTGTTTGGCATGTTGAATGTGAGTCTGTGACGTGTGCATTCCCAGAGTTGTGATTTGCATGGTTGTGGAGGTGGGGGGGTGTGGTGTGTTTATTTGGTACTTGCCAACGAGCAGTGCATTTCCATGGGTGTCATCCTGTTAGCACTGGTTGATGATGGACTGTCGGTAGTAGTAGTAATCAGGCACTCTGCCTGGGTTGTTGGTGATTCCCAGGTGATCCACTGTTGCCTGCACATTGATGGAATGCGTGTGCTTTCTGTTGAGGTAATTGTGTGCAGTGTCACCAGGGGACACAAGTAGGACATGTGTGCAGTCAATTGCCCCCTAACACGTGCGGGAAGCCAGCTATGGCATAGACGCCTTGCTTGGTCTCCAGCTGTTCCTGCGCAGTGTGGGGGGAGTATGGGTACTGGGGTACCAAGCTGATGATGGCATCCAAGACAGTTGTGATGAACTTTGATAGGGCTGGCTGTGACACTTCTCCGACTCTTTTGAAAAACAATAGGTCAAACAATTCAGAATAGGAGAAATAAATATAGACCAGAATCGGCTCTATATAAATATGCAATCTCCAGCCGGACACTTGAATTTAATAATCAAAGTAATGAATGATTAGACATACAAACAGATATCAGAAGCAAATTCCCAAACAGGAATAGCTAATGCAGGCGAAAGTTACGCTTACAGCCCCCTTAAACACGGGGTTAGCATTGATTGAGCTAATTCTTCTTCACGCCACCTATCGCGCACCGAATTTTCACCTTCTAATAGACATCAATTACTCCGGGTTCTCACGTCCATGTGTTACTACACATTATGCTGTCGGTCAACCCTTCTCACCTTCATCACTCGGCTAAATGCACCTTGGCATTTTTCACTCTGAATGTCTTGCATTTACTAATTCTTTTTAAAAAAAAATATTTTTTGTCATATCATGTGGATTTTGGACCTTTTTCGCCTGCATTAGCTATTCCTGTTTGGGAATTCGCTTCTGATACTACTTGCATTATTACAACTGACATTATTAAGTATACTTTGTATCTATGTCCTGATTCTAATGGATGTCTCCTTTCTGCCTCTACTCATGCCCTTTTCATTTTTTTCAGGAAGTGCACTCTCAGGCGTGTCATTTAATTAGTCCTGATGATGATCTATGTATTGCTTGAATAGATCTAAACGTTGTCGACTTGTTGTACAAACATGCATGTTAAACACGTGTTAAAAACTTGTGCATGATTGTTTACCGTCTTGAAAGCTTGTCTTTTCATTCTTTATCGGCGATAAGCTTCTCTCTTTAGCCTGAAAAATGTCTTTTAAGTGTGATTGTCCGTAATTGTGTTGTTTGTTGAAGGACGCAGGACTGTGTCCCACTCAATATCTGTCTGTATGTCTAATCATTCATTACTTTGATTATTAAATTCAAGTGTCCGGCTGGACATTGCATATTTATATAGAGCAGATTCTGGTCTATATTTATTTCTCCTATTCTGAATTGTTTTTGAAGGACCTATTGTTTTTCAAAATAGTAAGTCCCCAGGTCCTTCTTACCTTAGGGGTTCCCCTTGTTCTGTATTAATATACTTCTCCGACTCTGGCGGTTGTTGGTTGAAAGGTCCCAGAGGCCAACATGTGCAGCACAGCCAGCAGCTTTGTCTGCGGAGGGATGTTAGTTGTCCGCAGTGTTGTTACCATCAGCCTGTGGGCAATGGTGGTCAGGATGCGTAGGATGGTTGTCCTTTTGAGCCTGTAGAGGGCAATGACATTCTCTGGTGTTGGGTCTGTGAGGTTGGTGCATTTTCTGAATGTCTGCTGTCTTGGTCTGCGCTGCCTCTGTGGTGGTCCGGGGGGGGCCAGGGAGGTACAGGGGGCTGGCGGTTCTTGGGGTGATGGCGGTGGGTGTTGTGGCCCTGTTGGAGCTCCATGCTGCATGATCAGTGGCTCCATGGCATCTGTAGGTCTTCAGGTGTGGCTGTGGTCTGGGCTCCCTTTTCTGGTGCCGGTTGTCGTCCGACTTTGCACCAGGAAAGCGCAGGTGTTAATTTCCTGCTGCTAACGCGCCTTATCGCATGTTTTGTGATCTTATCGCCGATCTGGCTGGTCGTTGAGAATGTTGCGGAGTGGTATTGTCGCGGCTTTTTGCTCGGGAACGCCTTCTCTGCATCTCATTAGCGATAGTTGCCGGTCTCATCCGTGGCGATGTTTTTTGAGGATGCTAGCGCCGGAAAACTGGTGATATCGGCTGTTTGCACCAGCTTGTGAATGGGGCGATAAATTTAGTGCGACTTTGGCTGCGATAACGTGCCGATAACTCGGCGATAGGTCCTTGAGAATATGCCCCTAACAGTACATCAACCAAGTAGTTGCAGTAATTCCCCCAACAGGCACTCCTCTGTCTGTACCGCCAGTTGTTGCATTTTTGTCAAATACACCGAATCCTGCATTATTTTGTTTTGTAAAACTCTTTTTATTAATGACTGAGCATATTATTTGACTGTAATTGTTACATCATTTCTTTTCCAATGCTTACATACTTGAAATACAATAAACACCACTTTACTTCAGCAATTTGCCATTTTACCAATTCTTCCGATTACCACCCTATATCAATTCTATGTTGATTCTCGTGTTTTGGGTTCCCAGCGATGGGGTCGTACATATCTCTCCTCTGTATGTGTTCCACCCATCCCAAATTTTCACCCATTCTCTCAGACATCCACAACTCTCAAATATCGGTTTCTCCTCCATCATACACCAATCTAGGTATTTCTCCCAATCTGCTTGTGTTGGGGCTTCTGGTGTACCCCATAATTTTGCTATGTTTCTTTTAGCAATTACCATACCCAAGGTTGTCCAGGTCTGCTCTTTGCTATTTAAATCAGTGGCATCCCACACTCCGAGGAGGCACCACCTAGGCGATGGCTCTAGTTCCACCTCCAGTACTACGCTCATGAAACGCACTACTGCCTCCCAATATTTTCGAATGTATGGGCAGTCCCACACTTTATGGTAAAATGTGGACTCTTGCCCGCATCGCCTCTTACACTTAGAGTCAGACCCTCTCCCTATTTTAGCTAGGGTTGGACATGAGTAATGTACTCGATGCAATATTTTAAGTTGGATTCGTTTGAATCTTGATGAGATAGCCACTTCTCTAGGGGCGGCCAGTGCACTCTGCCAGTCTTCAACATCTATTTCTCCTATATCTCTTGTCCACTGCTCTCTGATTTTAAGGAGGGGGTCGAGGGAGTTATTGATCCATTTCTGGTAGGTTAAGGAGATTGCTTTACGGTCCATATATTCTGAGAGTTGTCTGTCTTCCAGAGAGGAAGCTTCAGGAATGTCTTCTCCCTTAGGGATGGTCGATTAGAGAGCATGCCTGATTTGTAAGTATCTAAATGTTTCTGAGTCGGCCATGTCATATTCCTATTGCAGTGCTGTGAAGGGAATTACACCTCCCATTTTCCCCAGGTCACCCACGTGTTCAATACCTATGAGTTCCCATTTGGCAAAGAATCCTGCCATTGGTACCTATCCTCTGAAAGAAAAAGAAATGATTGAAGTTACTTATTTACCACTTAGCAGGCATGCGGCGGAAGCTGGATGATTATTTTGGACTGGGCTAAGGCTAGGAAGATGCATGATATTTCTTGCCTGCAGGGAGCATGGGCTGCCAAAGAGATTGCTATGGTTGGCTATGCTGTTGCTTCGATGCTGCTGCTAAGAGCCACTATGCTCATCCATCAGCAGGTCCGGAGACATGGGTTTCCACAACGCTGCAGTATAATGTCTGTGACATCTTTTCCCACTATATGTTGCACACTAAGTTGGATGGCTCTTCATTTAAGTGTCCTACGATTAACATATTCAATATCTACGTCTCTCTGTCAACTTACATCACAGAAAGAGGTATTCTTAGCTTTGTGAAATGCAATTCAATCAATTAAATCTCAAATGATGAGCCAGCAGGACTGTTGCAAACTGTTATGTGGCGATTTGAACTCTTTTTTACATCTGTAGATCTTCATCTTTGATGAAGTTATGTCTTGGGGTGCACCTGAAGCTGACGTTTGCCTTAATGACCCATCAAACCATGGCTACCTTCTGGCTTCCTCTATGGCAGGTGGGCGTACAACATCAAAGTCTCCAGCAAGATATACCTTCAGTGCAAGTAATAAAACAAGTTTGATTGATTACATTCTCTTAATCTGGAAGCATGCCCACGGCCATGGATATGTAAGTTGTTGAGATCGTAACTCATTAGCAATATTACTGAATAATCAACTTCTCTCCTTTTCTTCTAGTTCCAGCTTTGGGGGAAAAACTATATATATCCCAGCAATAGCAGGAAGGATGTGAATTGGGAAAGTAATCATTTTACTCCACATGCTCCATCAATAGATCAATCCATTATGGGTGAATCGGAAGTGGCTTTGCTCTCCCCATGCAGCACTAATTCACATTCAGTGATCAATTTCTTTGAATCAAAGATCTCTAAAACAGCATCATGATTCTCCGTCCCACGTAGAAGGAGTCATCATTTTGCTTCCCAGAATATTTGTGACTGATAGGATGATGAATGCAGACCCACAAAATGTTCTTTGTGCATATTGAACAATAAATGTTGCAGGTCTGTGTTTGGAGGTTTAGAATTAAGATGAGCGAAAGCAAACTATAAACAACTGTTGACAAGAAAGAAGTGATCACACCACAATATGATCTGGAAGGAGTTGCAAAAGGATGTACACTTGAAAAGATAGTAACAATAATAATACATCCTGAACCGCCTGATTCAATAACACTTACGAATGTTAGATGTTTAAAAAGTAATATAAAAAACTGCTCAAACATTTTTTGTTACACTGACTATAAACATACAACATACATATTAATAACAGGGCAGTGTTCTGTAAAATACAATTTAAAATATTGACCTATCCGATTGCAGAGCATAATAGTCATTTAATTTCATCTTTCCTTTTTTTTTTTTATTAGCAGGGACTCTTTTGCATAAGATTACGATATGCTTGCTGAATAAAAGTTGATAAACCCAGGTTTAAATCTGTATTTTCAGGGTTCAGGGCCGCGATAATGGCTTGCCTACATGTCCGAACACCCAGCCTATTCCACTCTACTTTGAGTTTGCACCTGCGTTGAGAATTATAAGCTGGGCAAAGACAAACCACATGTAGCAGAGTTTTGGCTGTCTTGCCACACCCTCTACAGATTACATTTTCTTCCATGCGTCGCCAGGGGGGCCAATCTTGCAAGAAACGCCAGTCACCCATTCTAATTGCCATAAAACTACGTTTTAGATACAATGGATATGTGCAAGACAGGTAGGTGGCGGGGGCTAGCCGTCTGTATGAGTTTACAAGGGCCCAAGCATGACTGCGTTTGGTAAAGAGTGCCTTATCCATTATGAGAGAACTCATTCTCACACATTTTTTAATGCCGGTTTTAAATACTGCCCGACTGGGGTTGAGAGCCCATAGCTCATTCGCCGACATTTGATGTATATTGTCCTTAAAAAGACAACCAAACGTACCTCCAGGGTTTTTCTGGGTAATTTCCAACCAGACTAAGGATTCTAATGTGCCTGAGTCCGCTTGCCTCAATTTATGGCAGAGGTTTAAATATGTACCCATGTTAGAGACATCATAATTCAATATCCCTAGCTCTAATCTTACCTGAGCTGGGGATGCAGAGTTTGGCAAATGGAGTACCTTTTTATAAATTTTGGTTGTGTGTTGATTTAAGGCAGTATTCAGCTTGCCCCTGAATATCTCTATGCTGTATGATAGAGTAGGGCCGATTTTTGCTCTCAGAACTTCTAAGAGTGGTAGGAGAGTTGGGCCAGAGATATTTTTCGAGAGCTTTGCTAATGACACCACCAGGGTCATAGCTTTAACTGCGATCTCGTTACGATGCTTAATAAGATTACCTCTAGAGTCCAAATGGACACCTAGGTACTTGTACGAGTGTCCTACAGCAAGGCTTATGTTATTATATGACCATCCTCCAACAGTGTGCCGTTTCCGACCAAATGGAACAACTTGTGTTTTCTTTAAATTAACCTCTAGTCGGTTCATAGTCGTATAGGTGTACAATTTGTCGAGGAGCCTTTGCAGCCCGACCCTGGTGAGACTAGCCCGACCCTGGTGAGACTAGCCCGGCCCTGGTGAGACTATAGATAGTAACAAGTTCCGGGAATTTTAAATCTTGGGGTTACATGTGTCAACAAATCAACAAATCATACTGGAAGACCACATTGGGCCAAACAAGAGGGCTGATCACTTTAACAAATTATAAGGCATATTTACAAGAAACTGGCGGTGCAGCACATGTGGAAAGAGCAAAATATGAGGAGAAATAAAACATTTCTCTTCGACCAGGTTTTCCCTGATTTTTGGTGCTGCCTTACCTTGTAAATATGGGGCAGTGTCAAAAAGCAACGGGTGTTGCGGCGGAACACCCACTAGTACACCCATTGCACGCCCCTTCCACGCTAAGTGCTGCGTGAAGAAGGGCATTATTTACAAGGCAGCGTTGATCCACATTAAGTGGCTTAACGCCGCCTTGTAAATAAGGTGAAGGACTTAACGCCACCAGAATGTAGGAAAAAGTGACATTAACTCCTTGTAAATATGCCCCTGTATGTTTTAACTCTCAGTGTTAATTCCAAGAAAATATGCAGTGAAGTATTTGTATCCCATGCTGTGAGGCCACATAATGATGTAGTCATGCCCCCAGCTGTGAGCCAGAGCTTTGTCTTTAATGTGTCAGAAGTGGAAAGCGCAATATTGTTGCAAAAGTTGGAAAACGCACCTGGCCTGGAAGATGTACCCAGAGTTCTGTGTTGTCTAATTCTTGGCGCACTGGCACTATAGTCCCCCTGTATAAAAAGGTAACTATCTGGTTTCTTGAAACTATCAGCCAATTTCAATACTGGATAGTGCAGGCAAGATCCACGGCTGAACTTTATTGAATTGGATACATGATTGGATGACAACAAATAATGTTCTGTCACCTTTCCAGGTGGGTTTCAGACAAGGCATTGGGCAATTGACAAAGCTATGAGGTTCGAAAAATGTGCCTAAAATATATCCACCCAAAGACAGCACTACGATTATTAACTATCATCGACTTGAAGTCTACCTTCGCTTTTGTAAATAAGAATTTGTTCTGGGAGGCATTACAGCTATGTCTCGATAGCATACTACCAGAGGGAGTGAACGTTCTGGATACTGATAATAAGGTATGTATTAGATATGGTCAACAAGGGAATCTCACAGATGCGTTATCTATCAACACAAAGCTGTGTTTAAGCCCCTACTCTATGGGGTATTGTTAGAATTGGGGATCTCTGGTTGGCACAGGCAGGTACTTGTGACAAGCAGGGACCCTCTCCTCTAGTCAGGGTAAGGGGTTACACTCCTAAAATAACCCCTGCTCACCCTCTAGGTAGCTTGGCACGAGCAGACAAGGCTTATCTCAGGGTGTTATAGGTTAAGCATTTGTGACCACACACAGTAACCCAGTGACAACACCACAAATGGACACCACACTAGATTTATATCATAAATAGTGATCTTTTATATAAAGGCTTAGCACAAGACCAAATAACGACAAAAATGACATACACAGTTCAAGAATATGATTGTAGAAAGAGTTCTTAGGTTAGCGACAAAATCATTCACCTTAGCGTCCTTTTTAACCCACAGTACCTTATGATGCGATAAAAAGTTCCTAGCGGCACTCCAGCGTTGAAAATCAAGGGGTAGCTTATACGGTCGAAATTTACTCGCTAAGGCACAATGCGACAAAATTCGGCCCGCTAACGAGCGGGGCGACAATTTCACCAGCGGTTATCTTGGTTGGGTCTGCGACGATTTTCGCAGCGATAAAATTACTCACGCTAACGAGCTGTGCGATGATCTTGGCTCATTCTGCGACGATTTCACACAGCAGCGGCAGGTTCTGCGACGAAGTTCGCAGCGATAGAATTCTTCCCGCTAACAGGTGGAGCGCGGATCTTGGGCTGGTAGCGATCAAATTCGGTCCGCTAACGAGCGGTGCGATGATTTTCCCAGCGCTGATCGGGCTCAGAGGCAGCAGGCTCTGCGACGATGTCCTCAGCAATAAAATTCTGCACGCTAACGAGCGGTGCGACAGAAATTTTCTCGCTAAGCCGGCTGTGCGTGAAAAAGTGGAGATCTTTGATTTCTTTCTTCTTGGCCAGCTTCCCAACAGAAGGCACAGCTCCCAGAGGCCCCAAAACTGGTTCCAGCACTCTAGGAGGGCCAGAACTCACACGGCAGAGTTCAGGGGGAAGCTGGGGGTGAAGTCCTTTTGTTCCTGGGACTTCTTAACAGGAGGCCAGCTCTTCTCAGGACCTTGGAGATCTTTTAAAGCACAAGTTGAAATAAAGTCTTTGTAGTATTTCTCCTCTCCTTTAGCAGCAAGGCAACCACTGCAAGAACAGTACTCCTCCTTACAGCTTTCCCAGTTCCTTCTCCTCAGGCAGAGGTTCTTCTTGTCAAGCAGGATCTAATTACTTGGGAGCAGGGTCCCAATACTTATACCCCTAAATCCTTTGTTCCTCTGGGGTAGAGGGGCCTTTGCCCAGTCCAAACCAGTTCCTGAGCACTTTGTTGACATGACTCTGACTTTCTATTCAGGGTGCAGGGCAGAGACATCAGCCGCTCCACAGGAGTTGGAGCCAGCATTGTGGAGGAAGAGCACAGCCCTATTCAGAGTCCAGGTGTACTCCTCCCACCCATCTGGATGTCAATCTCTCTATTCACCACCAGGCTACCTAGCCCTGCCCCTCTGGAATTCCCCAGCCCTGTCACTCACACAAACCAGACATGCAGATACACATCATAGCAGAGGCGGGCTGAAATGGTTGGGCAAGCAAATACCAGCTTTCTAAAAGTGGCATTTGCAAACACAGAATATTAAAATAAACTTTACTAAAAGATGTATTTTATTATTCTGAGTTCAGGCACACTAAACTCGAATTTCTACCATGTTCCCTGGGTCTGTTAGGATCATAGAATGTAACAATTCTAACAGCCCATTCTGGCCTATGGAGAACAGGTAGCCTTACAATAATGAAAAACGAAAATGGCTGTAATTCACTATTAGGACATGCCACACACATCAGGGCTTGTCCTACCTTATGCTTACAATGCACCCTGCCCTTGGGCCTACCATAGGGGTGACTAATATGAAGTTAAGGGAAGGTTTAGGGACTGGCAAGTGGGTGCACTTACCCAGTCAGCAAGACAGTACCAGACTGCATGCAGGTTCTGCAATGGCAGACCTTAGACACATTTTACTAGGCCGCTTTTGTGGGTGGCACAACCAGTGGTGCAAGGCCACCAGCAGCATTTGTATTTACAAGCCCTGGGCACTCCTGGTGCACTTTACTGGGGTCTGACAGTAAACCAAACGAGCCAATCATGGAATCCAACCAACATATACATTTTAAATTGGGAGCACTTGCACTGTGGCACTGGTTGACAGTGGCACAGTGCTCTGAGCAGCTAACACCAGCAAAACACATGAGGCACAGCGACAAAAAGTAGAAGGGAGACTCACGCCAAGGTGCCAGGTCTAACAGATATATTCACAAGAACGTGTGATAACTACCGCAAGGGTAGCCTAACGCAACTTACAACATCGCAGCCCATCGCGGAAGAAAATAACCCTGTGTCAACGTGGAATTCACAACAAGACAGTACTATGCGATAGTCTGCCGAAACCGCGGACAATGTCCGCGACACAACCACCTCGATGGAGATAAAAACACAAACCACAACACCAAAAAACTTCCGATGGGCCAAAGCGCGATGAGGAAATCAGCGATAAGCAGCGCCAAGCCTGCAACACACACCTTGCCGGCAGGAAAAATCTCCATAAAAGTAGAAAAAAACACCCAAATACAAAATGACCAACACCCAAGCACCATGGAGGTAGCCAGAGCAGCCGCAGAGGACAAGCGCAACCCCACAAGCACCCCCGGACGACCAGCCCAGGACCTCGGGAACAGGGAAGGGCAAGGACAAGAAGAAGAGGAAGACGAAGTTCATTCCGCAGGCGAACAGCATCATAGTCACAGAGGTGATGGAACACCATCAACAACTGTTCGTCACCTCCAGCGTGTCATTGGACACTAAAACTGGAATATGGCGGGACATCGTGGACAAGGTAAATGCCGTCAGAGAGCACAAGAGGACAATGGACGAGGTCAAGAGTCGATGAAATGACATCAAGCGGAAGACCAAGGAGAAACTCGCAGCGAACCAGAAAGCAGCAATACAGACTGGAGGTGGGGGCCCAGCGCCACAGCTCAACCTGGAGGAGCTGGTGTCGACAGTCATCAGTGTGGATACTGTGGTCGGAGTTGGGGGACCGGACACTGCTCGACAGGACACAGCACAACCGCAACAGGATGAGGGACCACCAGGTACTGGGGGGACGGGTGGAGATGGCCACGATGGCACACATGCACAATCAAGCACAGCACAGAGCACACCCTCAATGACTTTGGGTCATCGCCCAGATCCACAGACTGTCACAATGTACAATGCCATGCTGTCTGAATGTCAACATGTACCATGCGGCTACATACATGTGGACATATTGCAATGCACCATCTCCCCTTCACATTGCAGGGCCACCGTCAACACCCCCGGCAGAGCAGTCCCAGCCACTCTTCACTGATGACGAGGAGGACAACCCCAGCATCGACACCCAAGCCCTCCTAAACATCATTGACATCATCCGCGACTCACCTCCAGGATCAGGGCTGCCCAGCTGCATCGAGGAGACCCCATCCACCACCCAATCCACCCAGCAGGAGGCACCCACAACCCCGCCAGTCTTCCAAGACCCCCAGGAACAACACATGGCCTTCCAACGCCGTGTGCTGGAGGCCCAGAGGGAGATGGCTGAGCAGGTGCGGGTGGGGTTCGACCTCATGGCTACCAAACTGGACGCCATCCATGGGTGTCTAGGCCACCTCCATGGCCTCCAACGAGCCCTGACTGACATCGCTGGAGTCCTGACGCGAAGAGAAGAACACCTGTCCGCTCAGAGGGGCTCCAACGATAGCAGCCATGAGCTGGCACACATGCGGAGGCTCATGGAGGACATGGTGCGGATGGAGGCAGAAAGGATGGCAGCCACCGCTGTACATCAGCGAAATGTAGCTGGGATCTACCATGCCCTGCAGACTATCATCATAGCATTGCTGCCACAAGGCGTGGCGCTGATGACTAATGACACGGTGACCACACTGTGGACTGTACCCTCCCACTTCCACAGGACTTGTCATCCCCGGATGGACTCTGGCTGGCCCTCCACGGGCCCATATTGTGTAGTGTGCTCAGCATTGCCCTGTACCGCTCCAGCTGGAGGACTGCACTGGATGTGCAATAAACATCCAGTGACGCACTGCTGTGTTATGTCGTTCATCATCCATGTATGAATGTGTGGGTGAATGTAGGGACAGTGATGTCCCTTGTGTCAATGAGGCTCATCCTGTGGGGTGCCATTCAGAGGGTGCTACATAGCATATTGTGTACCGGGTCCCGTGAACACTACAACAGGGACACATGCATCAGTCACTTCTATGTCCGAACATGGACTGAACCACGTCTAGATCCCACGTGTCATTGTAGCAAGCCCTACGCTGGTCTGGCGTATGGCAGGCCAGACCACTCATCTTACGCTCCGAGGGGGGCCCTCATTGCTGCCCGTCGCAGGCGTACTCGCTGGTGGTGTGCAGGTCACTGGTCTAGTTGTCAGAATGTCACAGCCACTCCCTGAGGGCAGGTTTGCACGCACACCACACCCATCCGGCACAGGCGTCACAGGCCATGTGACTCCGCCAACATAAGGGGCCGACGACGTCACATTCCCCTCTGCCGGTGGTGACTGGATGACGGACGCTCCACGGTTCTCAATCAGAAAGGGCCCATGAGTAGTTGTGCACAGGGTTAGTGGCACCCGAGGCCTTGCGTGCGTCACGGGCCTGCCACCACGTGGTGCTCACTGGGCTTGCACAGGGTTAGTGGCACCTGAGGCCTTGCGTCTGTCAAGGGCCTGCCACCACGTGGCGTTGACTGGGCTTGCACATGGTTAGTGGCACCCGAAGCCTTGCATCCGTCACGGGCCTGCTACCACGTGGCGCTGACTGGGCTTGCACAGGGTTAGTGGAATCTGGAGCATTGCGGCCGGCACACGCACCCCGCTACGAGACGGTGACTTTGGGTGTTCTGAGTCAGTGGCACCTTAAGCTGCTGAGCTGGTGTGCAGCCTGCGATGTTGCCCCATCCCGGCGGTCCGGACAGCTCAGGTTTTGTGTGCCTGCTGGACCGCAATGTAGGCCAGAGCCAGCGGGCAGTGCGGGCCTACTGCCACGTGGCATCGCTTCCGGGATCGCAGAGTTGGTGGCACCTCTTGGGCTGAGCGGGTGTGCAGCCTGCGATGAGGCCGGGTGCCCTGGTATGTCCTCTGCATGGAGTAATCAAGACCCAGCACTAAACGTGAGACCTGGTGGCCTGCGGAGTGGGGCGGCATAGTGTGGAGTGTGCCATGTCCGCGGGCACCGGGCTTGCAGCGGCACGTGGTGGGCAGGGAGGTGTCCCTTCCTGCACAAAAACAATCCTGCATGCAGCACAGGCAACCTTGCGCCATGGTGCAAGGGTGTTTGTGTTGGCACTAGGATGCCAAAAGGTTGCCAATGCAGAGGAAAAGGCAGGAATATGCCACAAATACGGCACATTCCTTTTATTCGCTGTCACGCGGTGCAGCGCTGCAAGGTGACTTGATGCTCTGCATGACTTTTTCATGCAAATACGGTGCATTCCCGCCCCTTCCCTGTCAAGCAGTGCAGCGCAGCAAGGTAGCTTGCTGTGCTACATGACTTTTTCATAAATAGGCCCCTTGTTCATCACTATGCACCTACCAAAACACCCGTTGAAGAGCCTCAAGATAAATGAAGATGAAAGGTGCTACAGCTGCCGTATATGGTGCAGAATTATGGGGCCATTTAAACTCCAAGACGTCCTGCTGGGGGGCGTGGCCAAGATGGCGGGGTGAGCGGACGCTTCCTCCCGTAGCTCCTCCGGCCCGGCCAAGCTAAAGCCTTTTTGTTATGCTTTTCTCCCCCCGCTGAGGCTCAGCGCGGGAGAGGAGCGTGGCGGAACATCAGGGGCACACATCGGTGCTGTTTTGGTCCGGATCGCCCCGGGGGAACCCCCCCAAAAGTTCGTCTGAGATCAGGGGACGACGGCGGTGAGCCCGAGGGGCGGAGCGTATTGGAGAGCTGTCCGGGCGCCTCGGTTGGGCCTGGTGCTGAAAGCTGCGGTCTGGAGGGGATCTGGCCCGCCGCTCGACGGTGACTGAAGGAGCCTGGCGGGAAGGGGCCCGACGGTGTGGAGGGCTTGGGACGGGTGCCCCGGCACTCGGACTGGTGACGGCGACACCTGGCACTGCGGAGGCCCTGACCCCTAGCCGAGGTACGGCGGACTCCTTGTTGGGGCCGGATCATCTGGCCCCCTGTGCGTGACTAACGGGGGCCGGTGGTGGAACTTATTTCACGGCGGGGCACCTCGGAGGCCCCGGGGGTGTCGCCGGGCCTAGTCGGTGTGGCTTGCTCCGCCCGGCCGCCATTTTGTCCCCGAAGGAGCAGTGGTGGCGACCTCCGCTGAGCCCTGGATGCTGGCTGCACACGACCTCCCGATATTGCTGTCTTGACTACCGGAGGGATGAGCTGTTGGGACCCCCTCGCTGCGGCCCCCTTGGTTGTCTCACGCTAGCTCTTGCGGCTGACGGTGACCGGGCTCGGCCGCCATTTTGTCACCTGTGACGCAGCGACCTCACTTGTGGGGGATCCCCCGGCCCGAGTGCTTGCCGGCGGCTGAGCATCTCTGGGGCGCCTGGATCGGGGCCCGACTGCGGAGCTGACGATGGCTGGGAAAGGAGGCCCGAAGAAAGGGGACCGTACTCTGCCGGACATGCTTGGCAGGGCCCAGCACTTGCGGGACAGGACACAGCCCTCGCCGGGGCCCTCCCGGGCTCCGGCGGATGTGACTGGAGGGGAGCCACCCGTCACGAGGGCCTTCATGGAGGAACTGTTTAGCTCCCTCAGGGAGGACTTCCAGACACTGAAGCGGGAGGTGGCCAGCGAGGTCCGAGAAGTGCGCAGAGAGGTGGAGGGCCTAGGTGAGCGTGTGGAGGCGGTGGAGACGGAGGGCCAACAGCGAGCGGAGGAGATAGTCCACCTCCAGCAGGACGTTCTTCGCCTCCGGGAACAGTGTGTGGAGCTCCAGGCCCACTCTGAGGACCTCGAGAACAGATCTCGGAGGAACAACATCCGAGTGCGTGGCGTGCCGACTGCGGATGAGGGGTCCGATCTGGGGGGCTATCTGCGGGCCCTGTTCCGAGAAATCCTGGGGGAGGCCGCGGACTTTCCCATCAGCATCGACAGGGCGCATAGGGTTGGCCGCCAGCGCCAGCCATCGGCACCCCCACCGGACATTCTGGCCTTCCTGCCCGACTTTCCACTAAAGGAGCGTATCATGGCTGAAGCCCGCAGGAAACAGCCCCTGACCTTTCGGGATCGGCCGGTGGCGCTGTACCAGGACCTCTCTGCCATCACTCTACAGAAACGCAGGTCCTTTAGGATTGCCACTGACTTTTTGCGCGAGCATGAGACGCCGTACTCTTGGGGTCACCCCTTCCGCTTGATTTTTCGGTGGAACGGGGTATTGCATCAGCTACGCTCCTTGCAAGACATTTGTGGTGTCCTGGGGCTCACGGCAGCGGAGGAAGAGGGAGCTACGCCGTCGTGGAGGTCCTCGGAGGGACGGAATCGGCGGAGGTCATCGAGGCGGCGCTCAGCGACCAGTGCAGGGCGCCCGGACTCCCCTACCATTAGGGCGGACATGGCAGACGCCCTGAGGGCGGCGGCCGGGGACTCGATCGGCTCCTCTAGCGTGGCCTTGACGGCCTAACATACACTCCGGGGGGAGATGTCTTTAGCTTCTTAACATGCTTGGCACGGGGCGGGGGGGTTGGGGGGGAGCGGGCGGAGGTGAGTGGCTGGACGTCCACTTTGCTATTTTCTACGGACTTGCCCGTTTTGGGGCTTGACTGAGACTATGGGGTGTTTGAGTTTGGGGATGGCTAGTTGCCAAGGTTGTGTTTTGGGTGGGGGAGGGGGTTGTTTTGGGGTTGGGAAGGTCCCGTCCGATGTTGTCTTTGCCCGCTTTGTCTTGGCTTGTCCCGCGCTGCGGCCCCGCGCGCCCCACCCGCTGATTCCCTACCCATTGCATGGCGCTCCCGATCCCTGCGAGGAATGCCGGGCCTAAAGGTAGTGACCCTTAATGTTCAGGGTCTGAATAACCCGGTGAAGCGCAGGGCGATCCTGTCGTTGCTGGAGGGGACGCAGGCGGACATTTGCCTTTTGCAGGAGACACACTTATTGCCCCGAGACTGCCACAGGATGCGCTCTGCTAAGTTCCCCACCCAGTTCTTTTCCTCGGCAGCGAACAAGACGGCAGGGGTAGCCATTCTCCTAGCGAGCTCCTTTCGGGGGGAGGTGTTGCATAAGTGTGCTGAACAGAAGGGGAGGCTCCTTGCGTATCGCATGAGCCTGGGAGGCATAGCATTTACGGTTGGCTCCGTTTATAGCCCAAACGAGCACCAGGAGCGCTTCCTAGACTCCGCGCTGGTGGATGTCACTGCTTCCCCGGACCGACACGTTATCTTGGGCGGAGACCTCAACATTGTCTTTGACTCTGGGATGGACAGATCGGCGCAGCGCTTCCCGCAGACGGGGGAACTGTCCCAGGCTGGGAAGGCCCGAATTGCGGACATGGACTTGCATGATCTCTGGCGCTCCCTGCACCCCACGGATAGGGACTACTCTTTCTTCTCGCACGCACACCGCACTTACTCACGGCTGGACTACCTCCTGGTGAGTGGACCGATGCGTGCCGCTGCCACGGCGGCGGACATCGGGGTCCTGACCCTGTCTGACCACTCTCCAGTTATCGGCGTTTTCCAGTGGCCGGCGGCCTCCCCCTCTCGGGGGGTGTGGCGCCTCCGGGACACACTTCTACACAAAAAATCGGTGGTGCAACGCATCGGGGAGGTCATACAGGACTATCTCACTCACAATAGCAACACTGACACCTCGCAGGCGACACAGTGGGCGGCATTGAAGGCCGTCCTACGGGGGGAATTCATCTCTATCTCTGCAGCCGAGAATAAGGAGCGACAACTGAAGAGGGATGAGTTGACGGCTCAAGTTCGGGAGCTTGAGCAGGTCCACCGCCGTACGGGAGCGCCGAGGGTCTGGAGGCAGTTGAAGGCAGCGAGGAAGCTCCTCTCGGCTCTGGATCTTGATAGGGCGGAGTACGCCGCCTTACGTTTGAAACATGCCTACTACACTGGGGGGGACAGATGTGGCAAGCTCCTAGCACACCGGCTCCGGGTCGCGCAACAGCGCAGCGTCGTGAAAGAATTGGTGGGCGCGGACGGGGGGGTTGTCTCCGGGGACGCGGAAGTAGCGGAGTCTTTCCGCGGCTTCTACGAGGCGCTGTATGCTGAGGAGCCCTCCCCGCCACGGGAGACCGATAGCTATTTGGAGTCGGTGACCCTCCCGGTACTGGACCCGGCTCAGGCTGACCACCTGGAGCGGGACATCCATGTGGAGGAAGTGATTTCAGCTATTGCGCGGCTGAAACATGGCAAGGCCCCGGGCCCGGACGGGTTCACGTCGCTATTCTACAAGACTTTTTGCACGGCCGTGGCCCCTGTCCTTACGCGGCTGTTTAACTCTTTCTCCGCACCGGGAGCCATCCCTCCGGATCTCCTGAGGGCGACGGTCGCGGTAATCCCGAAGCCTGGGAAGGACCGGGCCCTTTGCGGCTCATACCGGCCCATCTCTCTCCTAAATGTCGACCTCAAGTTGTACACGGGGATTCTCGCAGCCAGGCTGGGTCCACACCTCCCCGACCTGGTGGAGGCGGACCAGGCTGGTTTTGTGCCCGGTAGACAGACGGTTGACAACACCAAGAGGGTGACACATGTTCTGGAGAAGGCCTCAAGGATCTCGGGGGAGCGGATGTTGTTGTCCGTTGATGCAGAGAAGGCCTTCGACAGAGTTCACTGGCCGTATCTTGAGCGGGTCCTTAAGAAACTGGGAATCGGCGATAAGTTCCGCACCATGGTATTTAATTGCTATAAGCATCCTTCAGCGTCGGTGCGGGTAAACGGGTGTAGCTCTGGTAGCTTTGCCATCGAGCGCGGCACGCGGCAGGGCTGCCCTCTCTCGCCGCTCCTGTTTGCCCTCTACATGGAGCCGTTTGCTCAGAGGATTCGTGACAATCCGGATGCTGTCGGGGTCCGGATGGGCCAGTACGTCCACACCGTCAGTCTCTATGCGGACGATGTCCTGCTGACTTTGGACGACCCTAGGAGGTCGCTGCCTACTTGCCTCCGAGAGTTGGACGCCTTCGCGGGGGTGGCCGGCTTCAAAATGAATATGAGCAAGTCGATGGCACTGGACGTGTCCCTGGCTGCGGAAACCAGGAGGGATCTTCAACGGCTCTTCCCCATGCAGTGGTCCTCGTCCACGGTGCCGTATCTGGGGATTCTGCTGGCGCCTACACTGTCGGAGATGGTTACGGCCAATTATGCCTCCCTCAGCAGGAAGATCAAGGACGAGCTTGGCCGCTGGAACAAGGGCCTGCTGTCCTGGCTGGGGCGAATCGCGGCGGTCAAAATGACGGTGCTGCCCCAGATACTATATCTTTTCCGGGCCCTTCCACTCCAACCCCCGGTGGGCTGGATACGACAAATGCAGGCTGACATCTCCCGCTTTGTCTGGCAGGGCCGCAGGCCACGCATGAAGAGGGTCCTCTCCACGCTTGCTCCGGAAGCGGGGGGTCTCGGCATTCCGGACCTCCGTAAGTACTTTCAGGCGGCACAGCTCCGCTATCTGGTGGAGTGGAGCAGGTGGGAGTCCGACAAACATTGGCTCTTCCAAGACCAGGCAGTGGCGGGCCGCACCTTACAAGAGGTTCCATTCCTGCGCCGCGCGCACCGCCCCGCTAATCTTTACGCTTCCTTTGTTACGCGGGTCCCCCTGCGTGTGTGGGACGCGGTCTGTGAGGCCCGGGGCCTTACCACCTTCCCTTCGCCGCTCACGCCCATTGCGGGCAACCCGGACTTCTCCCCTGGGATGGAGCCGGGGGTTTTCTCCCACTGGGTGCAGGCGGGCTGCAGGGCACTCTTCCAGATCTATGGCCCGGAAGGAGTGGTTCCTTTTCAGCAACTCCGCCAGGAGTTCGGCCTGACGGAGCTGGACAGATTGCGCTACATGCAAGTTCGGCATTGGGCCCTCCAGCCTCAGGTGCGTGCCGCCGCTGCCCGTCCAATTACACCGTATGAGCGGTGGTTGGCTACTCGGACCTCCGACGCTAAACTGATCACTGATCTGTACAAACACCTACAACCCCCGCCGTTTCACTACTACAATCCGGGGAGGGAGCGTTGGCACAGGGAATTGGGTAGGACACTCAGCCACAAGGAATGGGACAAAATTGCGTATCGGGCGCGGCACTCTGCATACCACACGGGCCTTACGGAAACCTTCACTAAAGTGTCCACATACTGGTACTACACCCCGGAGAGACTGTATGAAATGCATAGACACACTGACAAGGGGTGCTGGCGGAGCTGCGGGCAGGAAGGTACCCTTACACACATCCTATGGGATTGCCCAGTGCTGACCGCCTACTGGAAGGAAGTTCTGGACGAGGTGGATGAGCACTTTGGCATAGAGCTGCCGCGCCTCCCGGCGTATGTCCTGCTGGGCCTCCCCAATGACCTAATGTACCCACTGAAGTCCCGCAGGGGTAGGCAGATTGCGATAGCGCTGGGGTCTGCGGTTCAGAACATTCTGATCCACTGGCGCACATCCACCGCCCCCTCCATCACCGGTTGGTTGCACAGACTCTGGCATGTGCTGGGGATGGAGAAGCTGTCGCTTACGGTTGCGGGGGAGATAGACCAATTTGAGGAGCTATGGCAACCCTTTCTAGCGCTGCTGTCCACTGAATTCCGGGAGCTCACCTGCCCGAGGTATCTTAGGCTTCTCAGGCTGCGGCCGCCGGTGACCCCGGCGGACTAGCTTACATGTGAGATGGGGACCCCCGGCGGGGGGGGGGGGGCTGTGCGGGGCTTCCTGGTTAGGGCTGCTTTGCTGCGGGACCATAGGACGGGGGGAGGGGGGAGTGTTGTTGTTTTTGTACTGGGAGGATGGGGGATGGGAGGGGGGGGACTGTGTTCTGTTGAGGGGTTGATTGGGGGGGGTTTTATTGCTCTGCTTTTGGGTGTCGGATACGCGCGTGGGATTCCACAGCTTGTAATTCTAGCGTTCATTTACTGTGTTCTTCCCTCTGAGCCAACGCTTCACCTATTGCCAACCCTCTGGAGATGCATCCCTTCTTCTTTGACTGTATTCCACGTATCCTGCCTCCTGTCCCCCTCCCCCATGGTTTGTTTTGTCTCAATAAAAACGTTTTAAACACAAGACGTCCTGCTGAGTTTTTAAGATCATTTCTTGGATTGGAACTTGAGCTTGGCCTGAATCCAATTTTGGACGAAATTGCATTGCATCTTATATTGTATCGGCTAACACTACATAAACATATTCATGCTGTGTATTACAGCCAGACAATGGTGGAGGAAGCACCTTTATTCAATCATCTGCCTCGGAGCTGTAACTTTAAAGGTTATGTAAATGAAATGGGCTGGAAGGACTTTCGGATTCAGCACATTTGCACTCTGCAGTCAAAATTAAAAGTCTGTACTGGGACCTGAAACTCACGCAAATGTTCACGTCTACCAGCCTTGGTCCCTTGGAGAGGTGTGGTGCAGTGGCCAGGGCAGCTGACTTCGGAGCACAGAGATCACGGTTCAATCCCGGCAGCTCAGCTCAGCACCATGTGACTCTGGGCAATAGCTCACTTAGTTTCCACGATGGCACCCAGCGCCTTGAGACCGGTAAGGGTGAGTAGCTCGTGCTTTACAAATATGAATTTACATTATCTGACCTACGAAATGCAGTCAGGGTGTGGACCTTACCTGGATGACATCATTCTGCATCTCAGGTGTGCTCTCTGTATAGAGTTTTCACTTTGGCTCCCTTCCCACATGGGAATATTTGGCCAAATGTTATCCATCTAAGTATCAGTCTAGACTGTGTCTGTGTTAGAGGCAGCAAAGGCACCCTACTTACTTCCTTCTATGATCTTGTTGTCGTAAATCTTTGTCTCTAGGTAAAATGTGGCTTTTGTTGTCTTTTAATACCTCCCAGTAAAAACTGGATTTTGCCTTGTGATCTTCAAATAATCTACCGAGCCAGTGCCTCACATATATGAGGAGCCTGGATGTTAACTGTTTTACAGTCATGATTTACTGTTTTTTAACTTGCTGTGTTTTTTACATTGTGTTGTATTTTAGATTGTGCATGTTGTACTGGCTTTTTATAAAGCTCTATCATACAATAAAGAATGGCGAGGTTGTATCAGTGGCTGCCACCACCTGCAGGGGCTGTTATCCCCTGTTAATGCCCTCAGCCCTGGTCATGCCAAAGCTGTGCCCTTTCTCCCCAGAGGCTGAGAGGTGTTCCAGTAGCTCCTGTGGTGAAGGTGACCAGTTGCCATGTCTGAGTGGGACGGCGAGCCCTTCAGTGAGTGAGGGGCGTCGTTTCAGTCCTTCTGAGCAGACTGAGTTGGGAGATGTTGTTAAATGTGCCTTCCACTCTATGAAAGAACTTCCGGTGAGGTTGCTGCATTGTTCAGCGAGCCTGGCAGCCTTAGAGTGCACCGCAGACAGTCTCCGCGCTGATTTTCTTGTCATGTTCCCTTTTTCTTTAGTTATATGAATTTCCTTTACTCTGCTGCCAATCCACGCCGGAGGCAGTTGTGTTCCTTGATCCCTGGGGCTTCGCACAGCTGTTACTTACTGTGCAGGATGACAGCCGATGAAAGGTACAGATGGGGAACCGAGCGGCGGGAACGAGGACAGAGCGAAGCCGGGAGGAGGCGAGGAAAGCGAGGGAGAGGGAATGAGATGGAAGCAAGAAGGCGGCAGGGAGGTGGGAAGGAAGGGGACGCCGGAGGAGGGCGCAAGCGATGCTGCGGAGGAGAGTGAGCCAGGAGCCCTCACACGTAAGGGGATGGGGAGGGACAGATCGATGTACTGGCGCACACTTCTCTATCACTTGCATAGCCTTCTTGTGGCTGCCCACGGGTACCAAAGGAACATCACAAAATAAAATGATGGACGGGGTGTTGAAACTTCTCAAACATTCACCCATAATGACAGATCGGGGTTTAATCCATTGCTATTTTGCTCGCCACACCACCCCAGTTTGTATCTAGCAGAGGCGCAACTGGAGCCAAATTTCGGGGGGGGGGGCTAAGAAAACATTTCGGGGGGCTGAATCTTTAAACAATACGCAGAGTGGAGCTGATTTGGGGGGGCTGAATCTTTAAGCAATAGGCAGAGTGGAGCTGCAGGGGCTCTTAGAAGGGGGGAAACAACAGCAAGGCCTCATTAACATGCAAATGGTCTTTTAAAGACCTGTGAAGTGCTCGGGTGCGGCTGTGTGTGTGCCCTGGAAGCTGTCTCATCCCGGGCTGCCACACACGATGGGGGAAGGGAGGGGGGGTGGCTGAAGCCCTTTGAGTCCATTGGGTGTTGTGCGCCTGGTACTTAGCCATATTGTAATGTAATTGCATTTACATATGCAAATCAGTCTTGACCCTGTTCCTCGTGGGAACAGTCCAGCCCAAACTGCCAAGCCAGGTTCTCACTGGACAGGAAACAAGCATCCTGGGACTGGTTTCGGAGTATCACCCCTCATCAGCTTAGCCATAGGTACCAGGGTGGCATTTCCTGGGATCAATCAATCAATCAATCAGGCGTTTGTTAAGTGTGACTACTCACCCATAAGGGTCTCACGGCGCTGAGGCGTGGGGTTAGCAGACTCCAGTTCATCAAGGGGGGGGGGGGTCTATCGAAGAGCCAGGTTTTGAGGTTTCTTGCGAAGATGGGGAGTGATGTTGTCTGTCTGAGGTGGAGCGGCAGGGTGTTCCAGGCTCGGGCTGCGAGGAAGGAGAAGGAGCGGCCTCCCGATCTGGTCTTTCTGGTGCAGGGGACCACAGCGTAGGAGAGCTGGGCAGATCATAGGGTCCTCTGGGGTGCGTGGAATTTGAGTCGGCTGTTCAGGTATGCTGGTCCGGTGTCATGGAGGGCCTTGTGGGCGTGGGTGAGCATCTTGAAGGTGACTCTAGCTTCAATGGGGAGCCAGTGGAGTGTGCGCAGGTGCTGGGAGATGTGGCAGTGTCTTGGCAGGTCGAGGACCAGTCTTGCGGCAGTGTTTTGGATGTTCTGTAGCTTGCGGGTGAGGTTTTTGTTTATTCCGGCGTAGAGTGCGATGCCATAGTCGAGTCTGCTGGTGACCAGGGCAAGAGTGACGGTCTTTCTGTGTTTGAGGGGGATCCATTTGAAGGTCTTACGTAGGAGGCAGAGGGTGTGGAAGCAGGAGGACGAGACAGAGATGATCTGGCGGTCCATTTTGAGCTCGGAGTCCAGGATGATTCCCAGGTTGCGTGTTTGGTCCGTGGGGGTGGGCGGGCTTCTGAGGACGGGGGGCCACCAGGTGTCATTCCATGTGTCGGGGTTTGAGCCCATGATGAGTACTTCTGTTTTGTTGGTATTTAGTTGTTTTTGGTTAGCTGTTTTTCATCCATTTGTCGACGGCTTACATGCCTTCTCGAAAATTGTGTCTGGCGGTATTGGGTCCGTTGGATAGGGAGAGGATGAGTTGGGTGTCGTCTGCGCATGACACAATGTTGAGTCCGTAGGTTCTGACGATGGGGGCGAGCGGAGCCATGTAGACATTGAAGAGTGTAGGGCTGAGGGAGGACCCCTGGGAGACTCCGCAGGTGGTAGGTGTAGGGTCGGAGAGGAAAGGGGGGAATCTGACCCGCTGCGTTCTGCCAGAGAGGAAGGAGCAGATCCAGTTCAGAGCCTTGTCTTGGATCCCTGCGTCGTGGAGTCTGCGTATTAGGGTTCGGTGAGAGACTGTGTTGAACGCCGCTGAGAGGTCGAGGAGGATGAGGGCTGCTGTTTCTCCTTTGTCCAGTAGGGTGCGGATGTCGTATGTTGCAGTGAGGAGATCGGTTTCCGTACTGTGTTTTTTTCTGAAGCCGGATTAGAGGATGTTGTGCTCTTTGATGAATGTGGCAAGTTGGCTGTTGATGGCTTTCTCAATGACTTTCGCTGGGAGCCAGAGCAGGGTGATGGGTCTGTAGTTTCTGAGGCCAGTGGGGTCCACTGAGGGTTTCTTCAGAAGGGGGTTGACCTCGGCATGTTTCCAGTCGTCAGGGAACGTGGCGGTTGCCAGGGAGCATTTGATGGTGTGGCAGAACATGGGTGCGATGGTGTCGGCGACTCTGTTAAAAATGTGGTGGGATCAGGGGTACGTGGGGGCCCCGGAGAGGATTGACTTCATTGTCTTCAGTGTGTCTTCGGTGGTGAGGGCTGTCCAGTTTTTGGTCGCTGGCTTCAGGGTGTCGGGGATGGTTGGTGAGGGTTCAGTGTGTTGGTTGTCTTCGTCGAAGTTGTCGTAGATGTTTTTGATTTTGTGGTAGAAAAAGGTGCTGAGTTTGTCGCAGAGGTCTTGTGAGGGAGGGATGTTGGTGGACTCGCTGGTGGGTTGGGCGAACTCCTTGATGATGTTGAAGGGTTCTTTGCTACTGTGTGCATGAGTGGAGATTCTGTCTTTAATCGCTTTTTTCCTTGTTTTTCTGATGAGTTGGTGGTGGGCGTTGGTGGCGGCTCTGAAGTTGTTGTAGGCTTCTGTGGATTTGGTGTTCCTCCAGGCCTTATCGAGGCGGTGGCATGTGTGTTTGGACTCTCGAAGTTCGATGGTAAACCATCTGGCTTTCTTGCCGTGGGTGTTGTTGTTTTTCTTGAGGGGGGCTATGGTGTTGGCGCTGTGCAGGGTTTGTGCTGCGGTGTTGGGGTTGTTGTTTTCCGCGATGGTTGGGGTGGAGTTGCTGAGTGATAAGGTTAGCTGGTCGTCGGTGATTCTGGTCCAGTTTCTTCGTGGGAGCAGGTGCAGGTGTCTGTGGATGGTGGGTGTTCTGAGGGTGAAGTGGACGCATCGATGGTCAGTTCATGGGAGTTCGGTGGTGTGGCTGAAGGTGATGGAGTTACCTGTTGTGAAGATGGGGTCGAGGGTGTGTCCTGCTGAGTGCGTGGGTTCGGTCACGATCTGGCGGAGTCCAATGTTGTGGAGGTTGTCCAGGAGGGATGTGGTGCTGGGGTCCAGTTGGTTGTCGAGGTGGAAGTTGAGGTCTCACAGTAGGGTGTAGTTGGTGGACACGATGGCATGCGGGGAGATGATGTCCATGATGGAGTTGGCGAAAAGTCAGCGGGGTCCAGGGGGTCGGTAGATGAGGGTTCCTTTGAGGGTGGTGGTAGGGCTAGCCAGTATCTTGAAGTGAAGGTGTTCTATCAGGTCTGTGGGTTCGTCAGGGAGTGTGCTCAGACGGAGGTTGGATTTGTGGACGATGGCGATTCCTCCTCCAGTGCGGGTGGGGTGGTCCTTCCTGGAGATCTTGTATCCTTGGGGAATGGCGATGGGGATGTCCGGTCCTGAGGTGGTGTTGGTCCATGTTTCGGTGAAGAACGCTACGTCCGGGGTGGTGCTGTTGAGGAGGTCCCAGATTTCGGTGGTGTGTTTGTGGAGGGATCGGACGTTGGGGAGGATGCATTGCAGGGTCTTCGGTTGGGTTGTGGTCTTGCGGGTGGGTTGCACTGGTTTCGTGGTCTTGGCGGTGCTGCAGGTGTGCTGGCAGCAGTGACAGCTGAAGGGTCCGTGGGTGTCGGCTGGTGATGCTAGCTTGCAGTTGTTGTTGTGTTCTGGGTTAAGAGCGTGGAGTGCCGCTGGGTCGTAGCATTGGCATTAAGGAGAGCCAGGGTTCCTGACGCTGGTCGCGGTCGGGTCACGGATGGGCGCAGATGGGCTTGCCTTTGGTGCGCCTTCGGCGCACCAGTGGCGTGCCCACTGCCCCCGTCCACACAGCGGACACGCAGCGGCTGCCATTCAGTAGAGGTCGGGGAGGGCTGGACAGCTGGGAGCGGGGAGGGGAGCTGGATTCGGCCAGTCGCGTTGGTCCTGCTGGGGGGGAGGAGCCGCGGGGGCAGCAGCGGCAGGGAAAAACGGGCAGAAAAGGCAAAAAGAGAGGAAAGAGTGAAAATGAGGCAGTGAAAGGTGCAAGAAAAGTGGGTGGAAAAAGACACAAATCAGTGAAAAACGAGTGAAAACGGAGGAAAGACACAGAGGGGTAGTGAATGGGGGAGATTGAAATCAGTAAAGAACGAGTGGAAATGGCAGAAAGACACAGAAGGGGAGTGAAAGGGGGAGGTTGAAATCAGTAAAAAACGAGTAAAATCGGAGGAGAGACACAGAGGGGGAGTGAAAGGGGAGATTGAAAGCAGTAAAAAATTAGAGAAAAGGGAGGAAAGACACGGAGGGGGAGTGAAAGGGGGAGATTGAAATCAGTAAAAAACAAGAGAAAACTGAGGAAAGACACAGAAGGAGAGTGAAAGCGGGAGATTGAAATCAGTGAAAAACAAGTGAAAATGGAGAGAAAGAGCGGAGCGAGAGAAAGGAAACAGAGGTCCACTGGACCACCAGGGATGAGGCGCAGGTAAAATCTGCAGGTGGAGGAGGGTTCCAACACCAGCACTTGAGATTGCAGAGGCTCTGGGGAAGGCCTCTCTTGATGGTGGAGCTGCGAGGGGGGAGAGCAATTTCACTGACAATGAGTCAGTGGTCTTGCTCCGTGGGTTCCGAGTACAGTGGTACTGAATCACCCTCTGAGATTGTCAGCACTTCTAGTGGCCTGTCAAGGGTCTGAACAGGGGTCTTCTTGTGAATGTGTGCCAATTCTAGTCATTAGTTAACGTCATTTCTATAGTGCCCAAACCCAAAAGACACCCAGGTGCGTTCCCAGTTAAAACTTTAACAGACTGGAATATTTTCTTGATATAATGCAGGGTTGCAGATTGCTTAATTCACGAATGACGCTTGCTCCAAAGACTCCCGGACTACTTTACCACCAAAGCTGATTCCTCTAAAACGTGTGTCATTGAGGAGCATCCGCGTCCTGGATGATGCTCAAATCACAGCCTTTGGTTGACCCCCTGATGATGAACAAGTTACTGTCAATGGACAAAGTACAGCTAAGGTGAGACATGACCACACCATGCACTGCCTGTCTCAACCCTCCCCTCCTTCTGATTATGGATCCTCTGGAGGTGGCCACCTAACTCTTTGGGTGCACAGTGAAATAGAAACCCGAGCTAGGTGTGGAAGTAGATTAACATCTCGAAGGGCCTTTCTCATGATTATAAGCCCATTCTAAACAGTATACTACCACTACCCCAGTATGAGCGTGGCAGTTCCCTCTCGTGGCTAGTCAGGGAGTGAAACAAAGCATTTCTTGTGGTTCTTGGCCCCTTCCAGACCTAATCCTGATACTAACACACCTCGGAGATTGAGAGTGCCATCATGTGGTTGGTTAGAGGTTCTAAAGTGGCATTTCTTCTGGGTGCTGGCACATTCTAAACCTAATCTTGATACTAACTCAACTCCTAGATTGGCATTACTCACTTGAGAACAGACACCAAATATCCCATCCGCCGAAAGGATTTATATATCGGGGTACGATACATCTGTCACCGTTGTGATGGAGTATCCTGTCCGCCAAGATCGTAATCAGGCCCTTAGTCCTGATACTATCCCAGCTCTGAGATTGGAAGCGACCTTTCGTGGTTCATTAGTTGCCACAAAGTGTCATTTTGTGAGATTGCCACCTCACTCTAGACACAATGCTGATCATAACGCCGCTCTGAGACAGTGCCCCCTTGTGGCTGGTGTGCGGTCACAAAGTAGCATTTCTTGGAATTCCCAAACCATTCTAGACATAACCTTGACATACCCCAGCTCTGACATTATTAGTGTGCTCTTGTGGTTGCATAGTGGGTAAAATAGCAATTCCCTGTAGTTGCTGACTCATTCTAGGCATTATAATGACACTACTCTACCTCTCAGAATGACAGTGCCATGTATTAGGTGGGTAGGGGCTCAAAGGTTTTGTGTGTGATTATTTTAGGCATTATAGTGACGTTTCCCTAGCTGAATAATTGGCAGTGCCCTCTTGTGGCAGATGAAGGTTCCTGGCCCATTATAGACATTCAAGTAGCACCAAGTAATGTTGAGGATAGGCTTGTCCTAGCCTTATGTTCAGAGAAGATTAGGGTCAGTACCTAGGTGACTACCGCTGCGCACCTCTGCATTGTTCTGCACCACTGTGTTACCGCAGAACAATGCTTGCAGCTGCATCGTCTGCAGAGTATGTTGGCGTTTGTCATTGAGAGAGAAAAGAGAGAGAGAGAGAATCTCTAAGTATCTTCTTTTATCAAAGGCTGCAAGTGGGGATTGCTACTGCATTCCAGGTAATGGACACTAATTGGAAATCTCCAGACAACATTACTTTACAACAATGGTGGAACTTGATTTGCTATAATCATCGTTTGGATCAGTATAATCTACACTCTTCCTATTTGTCGGCAAAACAGGATAAGAATTGAGAACCATTAACTAATTATTTGGCAGTACATACTCATAATACATCTTAACCACCTATTGTATTTCAGCATTTGGTCTGTAGGTGTTGTTAATGCATTCAGCTGTCATTAATATGGCTCTTGTTTTTCACATGATGTATTATTGCATGATTATTTGAAAGTTTCTCTCAACAAATGTGTAGGATTTACAATTTTTCTTCTTCTTTTCTCTCTTTTTTCTCTTCTTTTCTTCTTTTTTCTTCTCTGTTGCTTTTTCATCTTCATTTTATTTTAATACTACTCAGTTCAATGCGGTCACCTGTATCATACAATTACTTGTATTTCTGATGTTGTCACAATTTTATGTACTTAGTTTTTATATTGTATTTTATTGCTTTTTATGTACTGGTTTCCGGATTTAATGTATAACTTCTACTTCTTCAACAAAATTACTTAACTCAAAAAGCTGCAAGTGGGGCCTGAACCCCAAACTGTGGATTCTACCCTCCCGATCTGTCTTCACTGTCAGTTTTCCATCCCTCTTTGCATTCCTCTGCCTCCCACTTTATGTGTTGGAAAATTTATAGGAGCAGAACTTATTTCTGAAAGCCCTCTAATTGGTCACAGCAGCGCGTGGTGTATTCTTGCATTTCCCATGGGCCATTTAATGATGCTGATGTGTTAAGTCATTCCCAACTGTTCACGACATGTTTTCTGCAGGAGAGCCGGGTGACTTGTGTTATTATCTGTGATCTTCCACATAGCTGCCTGTCTACCTTGTCTTACTCTCCTGGGCCTGTGCTTATACATCACCGCATTAGCACACCGTTTTTCTTTGAAGAAAAAAATGCTTAGAAGTCACAAGTATCGCGTCATATTTTTTCCTTCATAATATCTGAGGCGCATAGATGGTTAAAAAGGTGCAGCTTGTATGTAGTTATAGTAAGTCAGTTTCCAGAGGAAAAGCATTTTTTGTTTTGCTAATAACCTTGGTGACATTTGACTCATCTTTCCAAAAATTTCCAAAATCAGAGTTCACCTACCTCAGCACCTTCCCAGAAAGTTTCAGGGTGATCTGTCAAGAGCGGGTGGTGTGTGGTGGTGGTGTCCCAAAACACTTTTTCCCTCATGCAACTTTCATAGGGAAAATTGGGTAGTAATCAGAGAAAGCGTTGGCAAAGCCAATAGGTCTCACTTACGCAACAGCCATTATTACCAATGTGCTTTAACCATGTTGTACACAAGTGTGGCTGCTGTTCAGCCTGGACATATGTTTGTGGCATAGAGGAAAATAGTATGGAGTGGCATTGAGTGGCGTAGAGTTGTGTATAGTGGTGTAGAGTGTTGTGTCGTAGAGTGGTGTGTCATACAGTGGATTGTCGTAGAATGGAGTGTCGTAGAGTGGAGTGTCGTAGAGTGGAGTGCTGAAGCATAGTAGAATGCAGTGGTGTAGATTAGAGTGGTGCAGAGTGGACTACAGTGGCCTAGGGTTCAGTGGCATAGAGTGCAGTGGTGCAGAGTAGAGTGGAGTGGAATAGAGTGCAATGGCAAATAGTACAGTGGTGCAGAGTAGAGTGCAGTGGTCTAAAGTGCAGGGGCTTAGAGTGTCACAGAGTAGAGTGGCGTAGAGCACAGTGTCATAGTATGGGGTAGAGTAGAGTGCAGAGTAGAGTAGAGTGGTGTAGAGTAAAGTGGTGCAGAGCAGAGTGGTGTAAAATACAGTGGCATAGAGTGGAGTGATGCCGAATAGAGGGGCGTAGAGTGTAGTGGTGTAGAGTCTATTGGCGCAGAGTGCCATAGAGTGGCATAGAGTAGAGTGGTGGAGAGTGGAGTGCAGTGGCATAGAGTACAGTGGTGCAGAGTAGAATGGTGTAAAGTTCAGTGTTGGAGAGTGCATTATTGCAGAATAGAGTTGTGTAGAATACAGTGGTGTAGAGTAGAGTGCAGGGCTGGCCTGGGAATCCAAAGCAGCCCTGGCAATTTGTCAGAACGGCTCCCCAGGGGGTTGAATGCAAGCGCGCATGAACCACTGCTGCTTAATAAAGCTGGCCTCCAGCACTCCTGCTCTTGTTACTGGGGATCGATATTGGAGCATCTCTGCAAAACGATCCCCCAGTACCAAAACCAGCCCTCACCACTCCAAAACCAACCCCCACCCTTCCAGTATTCCTGGCAAATGGCTGATGCCCACTATGGCCAGTCCGGCCCTGGGATAGTGGCGTAGAGTAAATTGACATAGAGTGCAGTGGCATAGGGTACAGTGCAGGGTAGAGTAGAGTGGCGTAGAGTACAGTGGTGCAGAGCAGAGTAAAGTTGTGTAGAGTGTAACCCTGTGCGTAGTTCACGTAGCCGCGCTACGCGTAGCTACGCGAAGTGCACTTTGCACTACGAACGCTAGGCGTAGCTATGCAAACTGCGTAGTGCGGTAGGGAAATGCTGTTCGCAATGATTGCACAGTACCGGATGCTTGTCCGCACTGTGCAATCATTGTGAACGGCATCATGCACAGTGCAAGCGGTCGTTTTCTGCTGCTCAAGTAGAATTGTACTCGAGAGGCAGCTTTCTCAACGTGGACTGGTAGTTTCTCATCGCGAGCATACGCGACCACTCGCAATGTGAAACCTGACCTCCCCGCGTTGAGAATCTCACCGGGAGGTTTATTTTCCACGCTCGCGATCGGCATCGTGATGTTGCCGAACGCGAAAAAGGATAAAGTCTCGCCGGGATGTTGATTTTGCTCGCTTGCGGTCGCCAACTTGACGTTGTGGACCGCGAGTGTGCAAAAAATGCCCGCTACGCTACGCGTTTTTGCACTGTGCTACGTTCAATTCGCATAGCGTGTGGAAATTTAGCGTGCAAACTGAACATTATCTGCGCCATCTTGCCTCTCCCCAGCGCCACGCACAGCGAATGCACGGCCGCCATTTTAGGCACCCCACTCTCTCCCCGCTCACTCTCGACCGCCAGCGCTTTCCCTTGGCGCTGCAAGCATCCCCCGCGCGCTGGCCACCCCCGCTCTCTCATACAGGCCATAAACCCTCTCCTTCTGCGCGACCCTGCTACGGAACCACTTCCAACCGACAACCCATACATGGTCATGCCTCTCCTTTGATAACCCCCTTCCTCTGCGCCCCATTGTCTGAACTGGTCCCAGGCCATCACCTAGCCCTGCGGATGCAGTTTACTGCCCCTACTGTAAGGGAAACACCCCACATCAAAGGGATTACAGTAGATCAAAGCCCCTACCCCCTGAGACCCGGCCAGTTGCACACACCCCCGGGAATTAGCGGAATTCCCTGCTGCGCGATAGCCATCTCCCACTGCGGGTAGGGTGGGAACCTCTACTGTAACCATGTGTGGGAGCGGATCTGAGCCGGGGCTTCAGGGGATATTTCCCCGCACATCAAGGGAATCTCAAGAATGTACTATGTATAATAAAGCAATAAACCAGTGTATAAGAGACCAGGTCTCAGAGATGCAGTTAGAGCACCTCGTGACGATACCTTGCTGTCTGATCTGATGTGTTCTGCTCCGACGGAATAAAACTTTGTTTCCTGCCTTCCAGTCTCCGGCGCCTGCCTCTTTTATTGGTAAATTATCGAGTGGTATGAGAGGCGATTACCGCCGGGCAAATACTTGAAAGATTATCGACTGAAACTGCCGCTACCATTTAACAATTGGCGTCCCAAACGTGGGGCCCATCAGCGACACGTGGATCCAGTGGGAGAGGTCCCGACGACAGAGTGAACGACTGCAACGATCGGGAGAGCTCCTGCCCAATAGACCCTCGTCTGGCAGCCGATCATCCGAACTTCACTGGTTCCGAGCAGACCTCTCTCGAGTGATCTACGGTCCTGACTGGGAACCATCAGGAGTGCCGCGGCAAATACGGAGAATAGAGGACGATCGGGCGCTGGAGGCGGAAGACGAGAAACTGTCCACGCGGTCCGGGTAAGGTCGTGAAATACGACAAAAGTGCGAAATAATTGATTGATTGTTTGAATACTAGTATTGCTCATTGATTGTGCTCATTGATTGTTCTCTTTGAGATATTCGCTGTCTACAAACGGGGAGGAGTAGACATACTCTCTCTCTCTCCCTTTGCAGATAGTGAAGGGTAGGTAACGCAGACTTTTGTCCCCGTTGAAACCCGTCGTGCCTATCTTTATCTCCCCATTGATTGATTGTCCGAACATTGATTGTTTTGAAGAATAGTGCTTTTGAGATATTCTCTGTTTGCAAATAACGTAGAATAGGAATATTCTGTCTAGTCTTTGCAAATAGTGAAGGGTAGGTAACGCAGACTTTTGTCCCCGTTGAAACCCGTCGTGCCTATCTTTATCTCCCCATTGATTGATTGATTGATTGTCCGAACACTAGTTGTTCGATATTGGTTCTTTGGAGGTATTCTCTGCTTACAAATAACGAAGAATAGAGATATTCTGTCTAGTCTTTGCAAGCAGTGAAAAGATAGGTAGTGCTGACTTTTGTCCCCGTTGAAACCCGTCATGCCTATCTTCTCCCCACTGATTGGTAGTTGGTTCTGCCCGGACCGCTTATTAGAGGTGAACCATCCGGCTCCACTGGAAGGCACCCCTAATAAGGACATGTTCACTAAATATGGACTAGTCGCCGTAGCTTATAGCAAGCTGTGGCATAAATATACCAAGAAGGACCCCGAAAGTCAGTGGCCACTGATGGGATCCTTCAACGACCATAAGATAGAAGCGCTAGAAATAGCTCTGCGTAGCAATAAGACGACGCCTACTATGCTTGACAGTATCGGCATGTGGCGCAAAGAAGCAACGCAACGGAAAAAGAGGGAAGAAGTAAAAGCAGAAAAGGAATTACGAAAGGCAGCTCACCTTGCCGCTAAAAAGTTAGAAGAAGACATAAAAGAGAGAAGGGAAACTAAACTAAGACAGGAGCCCGAAACCTCAGGCCAGTACGCTGTTAGGACCCCTTCTTTGCTCTACCCTGAGTTGTCCTCCAAGCAGCGAACGAATGACGAATTACTGTTAGGTCCCCCGATCATTTACATGCCCCCTCCGTATGCACCCTCCCAATCAATAGTACAACACCCACAACCCCCGAACACGAGCGAAAGCAGTACAAGGGCCTCGGCCCTCACGGCCTCCGCGCCGGCTGAACCTCTTGTGCCGAACCCAACGTCGACTACAACGCTAGACGACCATGAGATAGGAAAGAAAGAGTCCACCAGAATGAATCGATTAACTAAGGATGAAAGATCAGGAATCGATAGAATAGTAGGGACGCTGGTGGAGCGAAAAGAAAGTGAGGAGTATATAACAGACGTGTATAGCTCGTATGCCGACAGCCGCAGACGACACTTCGTCGTACGGCTCTGTTATCACGCCCTGAATGCATATGAGGACAGATACCACGATAAAGGTCCCGAAGGCTTAGCGGCCCTATATAGGAAGGTAGACATTGGGGAAGAAGGAGAGGGCGATGTAACGAACCTCTTCACTCGTACACTCGAGGTCTACCGACACCTCAAAGAACATGGACAGACCACCAAAACAGAAACCCCCATAGCAACCAAACCCCAGGGAGGAAGGGCCGATGCCATGATGCCCATTAAAGAAGCTGCCCCCTACTGGGTCCCCCCACGGGGTCAGGGAACACACGACGACATCAACCACCAAGATGCGAAGGGAAGGGTTGTATATAACTGGGTCTACCAGCCGTGGGACCGGCAAGATATTTTGACCTTTAGAAAGACTCTACCCGACTTGAGAAAGAACCCGACCGCCTTCTACACTGAATTGGGTACAGCCTTAGGCTCAACGATAATGACGTTGGCAGATATCGACTTGTTCTTTGGGCTATGCCTGCCGGCTGATGTGTGGAAACAAATCCGGAAAGTTGACCACGCCGAGCCGTTCGGATATACCTGGGTACAACTCGATACCATAGACAAGCAGCGAGAACCTGGACAGAAACCCCCGAAAGCCATCTTAGAGCTCCCAGACAAGATTGTACAAAAGCTGAAGACTCTAATCCCAGAAAGAAAGGTAGACTGGTCGATAGTGACGGCTTGCCGCCAGAAACCCCAGGAGGATGTGTCTGAATACTTCTCCCGATTCGAGACTGTGTTTTCCGATTACAGTGGCCAAGACATGACCACCGCAACCGGACACCACCTCTTTGTCCAGAATTATGTAAAGGGTCTGTCTCAAGAAGTCTCCCAGAAGCTACAGACCAGCGAGAGTAGTTGGGCAGCCTCCAAACCCGCAGCAATTCTCCAGATGGCCCAATACTACGAAAATCAGAAGAACGAGAACGATAGGGCGTCAGAGAAGAAGAAAAAGGAATTAAAGGAGAGGGTGATGATAGCACAGTTGCAAGGGGTGACCATAGGAAGGGAACCCCCAAAAGAGAATTACCAACCAACCGCCCCCAGAAAGCTACCCCCTAGAGACCATACACCTACACCCTACAACGGACGGAGAGACCTAGATGGAAATCAATGTGCGTTCTGTAGAGGGTTCGGACACTGGAAATCCCAGTGCCCGGTCCTTCTGGAAATAAACAAGAATAGGGACCCCAGAGACACAGCATATGACCCCAGAAATAGAGGACAGGGACGAGGGCACACGAACAACACCATCAACGATAGGCCAGGCAGACCAAACACCTTTGATCGCCCCCGCCAAAACCAGTGTCAACAGTCCGACTATGAGAGCACTCATGACTTCGCATAGGACCGCCAGGGGCAAGGGAGGGATCCAGTCGAACTCCGTGTTGACCAGCAAGGTCCTTACGTCACCGCTAAGGTCTTGGGCACAAAATCTCCATTCCTGGTAGATACTGGGGCGACACGTAGTGCGTTATCTAAACGACTGATTCCTAGGGCACCCTTGTCTGGCTCACACGTAACCTCAATAGGCTTTGACGGAACGCCCTCCACTAACCCCTTATCAGCACCAATCCCCTTTGACTTAGAAGATAACACCACTGACACAACCTTTCTGCTCTCCTCCAACACCCCCGATGCTATTATGGGACTTGATTTGCTAAAACATTTTCGAGCCACTATCAGATGCTCCCCAAACGGAGTTCGAGTCATCCTACACGATAACCCAGATCTGTCCAGACCCTGTCACACACGGCGTATGCTCTCTATAACCGATGCTGATATGTCCCTACTCGACACATTACCTTCACATCTATGGGCTAAAACCGACTCAGATGTAGGGCGCATGGTGATCGACCCGGTACACATAACCGTCCGACCGGACGCAGTGCTCCCAAAGCTTCCACAGTATCGGATATCACCCGAAGGCGAGAGGGCATTGGTGGAAATCATCGAGTCCCTGGTCGAGGCAGGAGTGGTAGAAGAAGTAGTGAGTAATGTTTGCAACAGCCCTATCCTACCCATTGTAAAGAAGCAAGGCGAGGGGGATGAGAAAGCCTACCGTTTCATTGTTGACTTGCGAGAGGTTAACAAAGTAGTCATACCCCAGTACCCCGTAGTCTCAGACATCACCACCATCCTCACCCTGATTCCATCCACCGCCACCATCTTTACTGTTATTGACCTCAAGAACGCATTCTTTTCCATCCCCATCCACCCAGACAGCCGCTACCTGTTCGGCTTCACTTTAAAAGCCCGTTCGTACAGATTCTGCAGGGCACCCCAAGGCTACACTGAGAGTCCCAGTATTTACAGCCAAGCCCTCAAGAGGCAACTGGATGCAGTCCAACTACCCGATGGAGTGGTATTGATACAGTACGTCGATGACATTCTTTTGGCGGCCGACACCACTCCTCTTGCCGTCACAGCCACCATTCACCTCCTCCGCTTCCTTGCGGAGAACGGTCACAAGGTCTCCAGAAAGAAATTGCAATTCTGCCAGCCCCAGGTAACTTATCTAGGCTACCTACTATCCAAAGACGGGAGGAAACTTACCCCTGACCGAATTCAAACCATCCTAGAAACCCCTGTTCCCAAAACTCAGAAGCAAGTACGATCCCTAGTGGGCCTCACTTCCTTTTGTCGACAGTGGTTGCCAAACTTCAGTCTCACCATAAAGCCTCTGCTTTCCCTGCTGGCTAAGGATGTCCCCTTCCCCCTCCCCTGGACACCCGAATGCCAATCCTCCTTCAAAGAATTACGAGACGCCCTCTGCTCGGCCCCAGTCCTAGGAACCCCAGACTACACTAAACCTTTCTCCCTCTACACCCACGAAAGGGAGGGATGTGCGTTGTCTGTCCTAACCCAGTCCATAGGCCCTAAGCAACGCCCTTGTGCCTACTTCTCTGCCACTCTCGACCCCGTAGCCAGAGCCTTGCCCGCCTGCCTTCGAGCAGTAGCCGCCGCTGCTGTCTCTATCCGACAAAGTGAGGGGATCGTGCTCTCGAACCCCCTCACAGTATTGGTACCCCATGCTGTTGATACCCTCCTGAACCAAACCAAGACTCAACACCTGACTAGCGCACGACTGACTGGGTATGAACTGACTCTGCTTGCACCCCATATCACATTGAAACGATGCACCACTCTGAATCCAGCTACTGTACTACCTCTCCCTGACGCTGACCCCAATGCATCCCCTATACATGACTGCGTGACCCTCACCGACGAGCAAACCAAGAGTAGGGTTGACCTCCGGGATACTGCCTTCCCGGACCCTGACGGAGAACTGTGGGTGGATGGCTCATGCATCAAGCTCCCTGATGGCACCACCTCAGCTGCCTATGCAGTCACCACAGCCCGAACAGTTGTTGAGACAGCCCGCATCACACAGCGATCCGCACAGGCGGCTGAACTAATTGCCCTCACACGAGCCTGCATCCTGGCAGCGGGGACGACCGCAAACATTTACACAGACAGTCAGTATGCCTTTGGGGTAGTTCACCACTTCGGGCTCTTATGGAAAGAGAGGGGATTCTTGACTTCTCATGGCACACCCATCCTGCATGGAGACCTAGTCTCTGCCCTGACCGAAGCAGTCCTCCTCCCCACACGGTTAGCTGTGATCAAATGCCAGGCACACAAGAAGGTGACAGACATTATAGGACAGGGAAATGCACTAGCTGACATTACTGCCCGAACCACAGCCGAGAATAGGTCCACGACCCGCATGTACGTGACCAGGTCACAAACTGAGAAATGGAAGGATGCTAGGGAAACGATTAGGGATATCCAACTAGCCAGCACACCACACGAATTAACTGAATGGGCCCGGGTAGGGTTGAAGGACGATGACGGTTGTTGGCGAACTAAAGACTCGAACAAATGGCTGCTACCCGACTCATACTTGATCCCCATGCTGACCATGGCACACTCCCCCGCACACATAGGGTCTGCCCCCATGATCGAACTCATCTCCAAAGTCTGGCACAACGACAGAATACCAGACTCAGCCAAACGTCTGGTCCAACAATGCCTAGTATGCCTCCAACACAACCCTGGGAAAGGAACTGCTGTACCCCGGGGAGGGTTTGGGGTCCCCAATCACCCCTTTGAAGTCCTACAAATGGACTACGTCCAGCTAGAAAGGTGCCAAGGTTTAAAGTATGTGCTTGTCGTTGTGTGTGCCTTCAGCAAGTGGGTGGAAGCCTACCCAACCCACGACAACACCGCTATGACTACCGCAAAAGTACTACTGAAGGAGTTCTTCCCCCGATACGGCCTTTGTCGAATTTTGTGGAGCGACAATGGCCCCCACTTCGTAGCCGAAGTTATCCAACTCATCTTAAAAGGGTTGGGTGTAAAACAGAAGTTCCATGCGGTCTTCCATCCCCAATCTGCAGGCCTGGTTGAGCGACACAATGCCACATTGAAGCTTAAGATAGCAAAAATAGTCGCCACCACAGGACTAAGATGGCCAGACGCTCTCCCACTAGCATTGCTATCAATGCGTTCCACCCCCACCAAACACCACTTAACCCCCTACGAGGTCGTCTTCGGGCGGCCCATGAACCTTTGGACTGCACCAAAACCATCATCCATCCACGACGTCCCGGACGTCCTCATGTCTGACTATTTGTATAACCTAACTAAGACGTTGTCTGTTATCCATCAGCAGGTGCTGCACGCCATTCCCGATGTTTCCAGGGGCCCGGGACACGACATCCAACCCGGTGACTTCGTCTTAGTGCGTAACTTCCAGCGCACCAAGAGTCTGGAGCCCCGGTGGACGGGCCCCCTGCAAGTCCTGATCACCACCCGAACAGCTCTTCGAGTGGAGGGGAAACGCAATTGGCTGCATGCACACCACTGCAAGAAGGTATCACCGACCCTGACAACCACGGACAACATCACCGCCCAAGAGGAACTACTGGACAAAGACCGACCATCCCTGAGCCGCTGCCCGGATACAGAGACCCTTGAGTTGATTGAATATCCCGATCCCACTGTGCCATCCAAAGAAGGGTATAACTTGCGACGAAAGGAGAGAACTTCGGCTAAGCAGACCACAGGCTAAGTGGAAATCTCAGAACGGTAGCCTAGTCACCTAAAAGGCCACCAGGAGAGAAACTAAAACAAAGTCTGTGGTTCTGCCCGCTACCGAGTCTCTTGAAGGTGATGGAAGCGCCCGACACGAAGATGATGGAAGCAACCGGACGTCCGAAGATCCACTTCAACAACCCAAAAACTGGCCGAATGCACAACTTTAAGACAATAGCACTTTTCATTTCCCTTCTCTTTTGCCTTCTCCTCGTGGTTACCTTCTGGATCATGGAGGAGAGCACACCCGCTCATAAGACATTGCTGACTACCGTTCAACCTACCACCACGAAAGAACACCATCTGATCTCACTTTCACCCCAACTCCGAGAAAGGCGTAAGGAGTTCTGGAATAACTCTTTTGTGCAGTTACTCCACCAACACAATCTTGCCACCAACGCCACTAACTGCTGGATCTGTGGATTGCTACCACATGCCACTGGGCACTCAATCCCTTTCATCCCTTCACCTTTTTCTGTCCATGGTTCCTGCCTCGCCTGGCTGATCCTCCTGCAAGAAAGCTACAAGGACAATGCCACTTCCGGCAGAACCATGTCACACTTTTACCATGGGTTCTGGCTGAACAAAACTGGAAGAACTTCTGCCCTCTTCTGCCCTCTGAGATCGAACACTTCCTTTCACATGGACATCCCTGCCAAAGAACGAGTTGAAATGCAAGTGTTCAACAATCCAGCCAGACCCACCTTCTCTTACCTCCGGAAACGGACGGCCGCCACCCTAACAGTGGCCCTGTCCGTCATCAACATCACTGGGTCTGTATGCCTCGAAGGCCTGGGGGCACAGCTGGTGGGCCACAGCTCCTGCCTCATCACCCGAACATTGGACTCAGTTGACCCACCCTCCTTTGTTGCCTCCCCGAATATGTACTTCGTCTGTGGTACTAAGGCCTACACCTGGCTTCCGAAAGGTTGGGGAGGCACCTGCTACATCGCCTTTGTCCTTCCTCCGACGTATGTGGCTCCAGCAAACCATCACCGACAGAAACGGGCCAAAGACATTGTGCAGGCCGACTCCACCGGAGCACAGTTCATGGACGCAGTCAAAGGCCTTGTTCCACTCTGGGGTCCAATGGCAAACAGCCGTGCCATCCGCCACTTAACCCAGGCAGTCGAAACGGCAATGAACATTACAGCTGGCGCCCTCGCCAACAACACCGCTGAGCTTCAGGCCGTCCGCCTGGTGGCTCTCCAGAACCGCCTTGTTCTAGACGTGGTTCTGGCAGATCGTGGAGGAGCATGCCGCATCATTGGGTCCAGCTGTTGTACCTACGTACCGGATAACTCACCCTCAGTCTACAAAGCAATTGAACATCTCCACAGACTGTCCGCAGAGGTTCATCAAGAACAAGAAGAATGGTCACTGGGGAGTTGGTTTTGGGACACTATTAAAGGTTGGGGATGGAGGCTGTTTTCATTTATCCTGATACCGATTGTGATACTATGTGGATGTTGCTTGGGGATTCAGTGTCTGCCACCTTTATGTTCGCTTTTTATGAACTGCATCTGCCCTAAGACTTTGGACTTTGAAACTGAGCGGATGAAAGCTCTGAACGAGGTGGAGGTACGGGGTATTATGGGGATAGATCCAAACTAGGCAAGCTGGCGAGACATGTTAAAAGGGAGGACTGTGGAAATTTAGCGTGCAAACTGAACATTATCTGCGCCATCTTGCCTCTCCCCAGCGCCACGCACAGCGAATGCACGGCCGCCATTTTAGGCACACCACTCTCTCCCCGCTCACTCTCGACCGCCAGCGCTTTCCCTTGGCGCTGCAAGCATCCCCCGCGCGCTGGCCACCCCCGCTTTCTCATACAGGCCATAAACCCTCTCCTTCTGCGCGACCCTGCTACGGAACCACTTCCAACCGACAACCCATACATGGTCATGCCTCTCCTTTGATAACCCCCTTCCTCTGCGCCCCATTGTCTGAACTGGTCCCAGGCCATCACCTAGCCCTGCGGATGCAGTTTACTGCCCCTACTGTAAGGGAAACACCCCACATCAAAGGGATTACAGTAGATCAAAGCCCCTACCCCCTGAGACCCGGCCAGTTGCACACACCCCCGGGAATTAGCGGAATTCCCTGCTGCGCGATAGCCATCTCCCACTGCGGGTAGGGTGGGAACCTCTACTGTAACCATGTGTGGGAGCGGATCTGAGCCGGGGCTTCAGGGGATATTTCCCCGCACATCAAGGGAATCTCAAGAATGTACTATGTATAATAAAGCAATAAACCAGTGTATAAGAGACCAGGTCTCAGAGATGCAGTTAGAGCACCTCGTGACGATACCTTGCTGTCTGATCTGATGTGTTCTGCTCCGACGGAATAAAACTTTGTTTCCTGCCTTCCAGTCTCCGGCGCCTGCCTCTTTTATTGGTAAATTATCGAGTGGTATGAGAGGCGATTACCGCCGGGCAAATACTTGAAAGATTATCGACTGAAACTGCCGCTACCATTTAACATAGCGTGTAGTTGCGCAAACTACGCACACTCCGCGAGCATAGCGTAGTTTTCCACCCAGGCCTAGTAGAGTGCAGTGACTTAGAGTGCAATGGTGTGGAGTGGCACAGAGTGCACTTGCATTGAGTGCAGTGGCGTAGAGTACAGTGTTGTAGAGTACATTCTGATGACATAGAGTTTAATGGTGCAGAGTAGAGTGGCATTGAGTTTAATGTCAGATAGTGCAGTGTTACAGAGTAGAGTGTTGTAGAGTTCAATGGTGTACAGTAGAGTGGTGTACAGTGCATAGGTGAAGAATGCAGTGGCACAGTGTAGAGTGGTGCAGAGTCACATAGAGTGGCATGGAATACAGTGGTGTAGAATAGTGTGGCATAGAGTGCAGTGCTGTAGAATGCAATGGTATAGAGTAGAGTGCTGTGGCGTAGAGTATGATAGCGTAGAGTGCAGTGGTACAGTGTAGAGTGGCGTAGAGTTCATCGGAAGATAGTGCATGCTCCAGAGTAGAGTTCAGGGGCAGCTCCTCTACTAGGAGAAGAGGAGCGCCACCCCACTGCTTTCTCGCAGTGTGAGAAGCAGAAACATAAAATGGTAATAACTATAATTTTATGTTTCTGCTTCTCGCACTGCAAGAAAGCAGAAGGTTTTGGTTGTGGGTGGGTGGACAGGGCTGCTCTGCGAGCAGGGCTGGGGCAGGGGATGAGTGGTGTGTCTACTCCTGAGTGAACATGACTGGTTTGGTTGACCCTCTGGTGCCGCCCAAACCAGTCATGCGCACTCTGCCCTTTCTCCATGCAGGTTGCAATGCAGCCTACATGGAGAAAATGTCCTCCCCGTAAGCCTCTGGCTGGGCGGTGTCCCCACCAATCACAACACTGACATTGCAGCGTTGTGATTGGCTTAGAGGAGGGAGGCTGCCTGCATCCTGTTCCTGGAGAGCATGAGCAGGAGCCAAGAAAACGTGGACTCTCTGACCCGGCCTGCGGACAGGTACGTTTTTAAAAATGTATTATTACATCAAGGGTAGTGGCACAGAGTGGAGTGGCACGGCATAGATTGCAGTGGCATAGAGTGAAGGGGCACAGAGTGAAGTAGCGCAGAGTGGAGTAGAGTGATGCAGAGTGCAGAGGTGTAGAGTGCAGTGGCATAGAGTAGATTGTTTCAGAGTAGAGAGAAGTGGCATTGAGTGGAGTGGGGCAGGGTAGAGCAGGGTGGTGCAGGCTAGAGTGCAGTGACATAGAGTGATGTGGCATAGACTAGAGTGGCATAGAGTGTAGTGGTGCAGGGTAGATAGAGGGGCAAAGAGTGGATTGGCGCAGAGTGTATTGGCGGAGAGTTCCATGGCGTAAAGTGCAATGAAATAGAGTGCAGTGTTGCAGAGTAGAGTGGCGTAGAGTGGAGTGGGGCAGGGTAGAGTTGAGTGGCCTAGACTGGAGTGGTGTAGAGTACAGAGTGCAGTGGCGAAGAGTAGTTCAGTGGTGCAGAGCAGAGTATAGTGGTGTAGAATGCATTGACATAAAATAGAGTGGTGCACAGTAGAGTAAAAAGGCGTGGAGTGAAGTGGCGTAGAGTGGAGTCATGCAGAGTAGATTGAAGTGGCGTAAAGTGGAATGTGCATGGTGTGGTAGCACTCTGCCATTATAGACGACACATTTTCAATTGAAATAACCATTACATATGCCCAGACATACAGTTTTAGTGGTAAAAGTGTACAGTGCACAACAATAATGTGTGAACATGCCATCATCTAATATATATATTTCTATCGCCACACTTCAGAATTACAAAGAAATGTACTTCATTTCTGCTTTGCTAATTCTGATTTATTGTGAAATATTTCCACAGTTTATTTACAGACATTTAAATATTGTTGTGTGCTAGAAAACGTATTTCTTTCACAGCAAGATTGTCGGATAAATCCTGTAATTTTGAAGTCAGAGAAAGAAAAGTAAACACCAAGCTCCCTTGGAAGATAGAGCATGACCTCAATCTTTAAATACACAATAAATGTGAAAAGATAAGTACAAGTTTACAAAAAGGAAGCACTCAAAAGAACACACTAGGGGGTATATTCCCCAGAACGTGTGATAATCATCGCAAAAGTAACTTGACACAACCTACAACATTGCAGTCTATCGTGGGAAATTTACGCAGTGTTAACCAAGTATTCACAACACAGTGGTACCATGCGATAGTCACCAGATTACACGTCAAATGGCCACGTTAAAATCAATGCCACGCCGCAAAAATGTGAAGCACGAACACCAAAAAAGCTGCCATGAGGCCAAGCATGATACAAGAGGCTGCGAAAACCAGCCACAGGCCTGCAAATCCCAAGCGTCTGGCAGGAAAATGCACTATAAAAGCAGAACAAGAAAAACACACCAGAAACAATCCAAAGTGCACAGCACCATGGATGCACCCTGACCCAGCGCAGAGGCCAACGCAAACCCCACAAGCCCCACAGACCACCAGCAAGGTACAACGGGATCGGGGAAGGCCAGGGAGAAGAGGGAGAGGAAGACGGGGTGCAGTCCGCAGCAACACAAGACCAGCGTCACGGAGGTGACAGAACACTACCAGCAACTGTCCCACAATCAGACTACCTGGAATGCAGTTGGTGTGTCGAGGAGGACAATGGATGAGGACAAGAGAGGCTGGCATGACCTGAAAACCTAAACCAGGCACAAACCCGCTGCCAACAGGAAGGCAGCAACGGTGACAGAAGGTGGGAGTCCTGCGCCACAGGAGGAGCAGGAGGAAATGGAGGCCAGTCATCAGTGTGGAGACGGTGCAAGGAGGTGGGAGTAAGGACACACCTTCAGAGAACATGACAAAAACAACAGGGTGAGTAACGACCAGGGACTGGGGGGACGGGGGTGACGAGCACAATGGCACACATTCACAATCAAGTAAAGCACACTGCACACCCACAATGACCCATGATCATGTCCCTCATCCCCGTGGCACTCTGCAGCACACACACATAGCAATCACAGCACATCCCATGTCAATGTGGCACAAAGTGCAAGACCGACACTGCAGAACAGGGGACACAACTGGGTCCGCTCATGTGCAGAAACAGGTCAATCACATTGGACAGAGCAGGGAACTGTGAGATGCATATGCAAGGGTACAACCTCCCATTCATCATGTAGTGCCAATGTCCACTCTCCCCCAAAATTGCCAGCACCACCCAAACAGTCACAATGTACATTGTCACACAGTTTGCATGTAAACAAGAACAATGCGCAAACATAAATGTCAACACAATGTCAACATGCATCTCCCCTTCCCATTTCAGAGGGACAAAAAACACCTCCAGCAGGTCAGACCAGACAAACCATCAGTATAGCCGGAGACGACCACCACACCTCCGACACCGACGCCCTACAACAGCTCATGGACTTCTCAGGCAACCCCCCCCCAGGAGCAGGGCAGCCAAGCCACATAATGAAGACCCCAGCCCCTGCACTGACCACACAGCACCCGCCACCATGGCTGGCTCCCAACACTTAACCGAGGCACAGATAGCATTCCAATGCCAGTTGTCAGAATGCTAAAAGGAGGTGGCCGAATAGGTGCGAGTGGGCTCCGTGCACATTGAAGCCGAACTAGATCACATACGTGGGTGTTCAAGTCTTATCAGGGACCACCTACACCCCACAAAGGAGACCCACACTGCCACAGATACACATACATGTGCACATGTCCTGCAATGAACTATGCCCAGAGCCACGGAATCATCATTCACACCCCAACTCTGGTCCTCCGTACGACGGCCCAGTCCACTCCTCTTACATACTGAGTGGCTGACGACAAAGCTACATGTCCAAGGTCATACCCGCTGCCTGCGGTGACATGTCTGTGTCCGCTGTACACAGCACAATGTAATGTCGTAGGGCCCAGGGCCGTCATGCATACAAGACCACACGGACACACGCAAATATCATGTTGAACTGGCTACGGACTTGTGCGCCTGGCCCCTTTATTGGCAGGGCCACATGTACAGTGACGCACGTGCTGGATGAGTGAGGGGTGAGTATAAGCCACACCGCACAGAGTGCTTGCTGCTGGCAACAACTTGAACAGTGGACACCAGTGCAATGGAAACAGAAAACACCTGCATAACAGAGTCAACTGCTGAGCAACATGGAGGGAGCCGGAGCAAGGACAGCGGTTACCCAAAACTCAAACAGAAGTGTCCGTGAGTTGCAGTGCACTGAGGTTGGGGCACTAGAGATGAGCGCGCTCATGTGAAGAAACTGTTAGGATTGTGTCCCTTCGGGTTAGTCCTGATGCAGATGCAGTGAGGTGTGTTACACCTGCATCAACTTCCACATCAATGTCCCAGGTCTCCCACTCTGCCTGAGGTGACATTGCTGCGCAACCTCTCCACAGCACAATACACAATCAGTAACAGTCCATGGGGTTGCAGTGCACTGAGTCAGTGGCACCTGGAGTGTTGAGCAGGGGATCAGGCAGATGATGGCATCCACGACAGGTCTGAGCCACTCCGTTAGTCTGCCAGTACCACTGTTTTGACTCTGGCAGATGGTGGATGGAGTTGGCCCTTGCGATGGTGGTGTGTGCCTCCTGCGGTGATGCGATGTCCGGGCCGGTCAGGACTCGATTTGATGTGTTAGCCCTGGTGGTCCGCAGTTGAGGTCGGAGGCAGCGGACAGCGCCGGGCCACATGCACATGGCGTCAATGACCCCAGGCCCATCGTCACAGATGTCATCCATTATTCATTCAGACAGGGTCCCTGATGTGAGCTGCACAGAGTTAGTGGCCCCGGATGCACAGTGGTCAGAACAGGCACACCACCCCGGACGGTGACTTGCGGGGAACTGAGGTAGGGCCACGCGGACTGGGCGGGTCCTTATCGATGTCAGATGTGAATGTGGCAGAGGGTTGCGGGGCACAGTGGAAGATGTCCTCCAGGGCATGATGCAGAGGTCTGATGTTATCCGGAAGCAGCAAATGGAGGAGTGGAAAGCGACAGCCTCGTTGCCACCACCAATTCGGTGACAGCCACATGAGGATGAAAACTACCCCCTAGTCCATAGACTCAGACTGCACCAATGTACGACCAGAGAGTGTCCATGAATGTCGGGGAACAGACTTAGTGGCACCGGGGCTGGGAGGGGGTGCAGTCTGAGATGATGCCGGTACACTGATGTGAACTCCGCCATTGCTAAATCAAGACTCTGTGACCTACTGGACCGCAGTGTAGGCTGGAGGTAGTGGTCAGCATTGGCCCACAGCCACGTGTCATGGGCTCGCGATGCACAGACTTAGTGACACCAGAGCAGTTGTCGGTAGTGTTCGATCACCTCCGTAATGATGATCCTATTCCCTCCGGACCGCAATGCGTCATCTTCTTACGCCTCTCCTTGCGTGCAATGATATGTGTTCTGCCTTGGAATAATCGATGTTCAGTTCCAATTCTGTGACCTACTCGTGCACAGCGTAGGCCGAAGGCAGTAGTCTGGCAACATTTCCACAGACTCCCCCACTGGCTGGGGTTACATGGTTGAGTCCACTATCCACTACACTCCATACACCATACACCAGCGGTGTATGTCGCCATGGATATGGCTGTGTTATGCATACTGTGGTCTGTCCAGCATATCGCCGCCACTCTTGACATTGTGTACTTTCCCAATCTTGGTTCTCCTGCCTCCTTCACACACGCCTGGTTCCCACCTCTCCCCACATTCCACTATTGTGTGGCTGAGGTGCCATGCCGTTGATGGCTCATGTTCACGGCTCGCCCAGGTTACCATTGTAAGTTGTTCTGTCGTGTCTGGTGGGTGGGCATGTTGTTTTGCATGTTGTATGTGATTTTGTGACGTGTGCATTGCCAGAGTTGTGAGTTGCATGGTTGTGGAGTGGAGGTGTTTGAGATGTTCATTTGGTACATGACAACGGGCAGTGCATTCCCATTGGTGCCATCCTGGAAGTGATGGTTGATGATGGACTGTCGGAGGATGAAGGAATCATGCACAGTGGCTGGGTTTTTGGGGACGACGTTGGTGGAGATTCCACGGTGTTCCGATGTTGCCTGCACATTGATGTGAGATGTGTGCTTTCTGTTGCGATGATTGTGTGCTGTGTCACCAGGGGGCACAAGTAGGACATGTGTGCTGTTGATTGCCCCAACACATGCGTGCATCCAGCTATGGTGTATGGTCCTTTTTTGGTCTCCAGCGGAACCTGCGCATTGTGGTGGACGTATAGATACTGGGGTACCAGGCTGATGATGGCATCCAGGACAGGTGTGAGGGACTTGGATGCCGCTGGCTGTGAGACTCCTCCGACACTGGCGGGTATTGGTTGGGGGGTACCAGAGGCCAACAGGTGCAGCACAGCCAGCAGCTTTGTGTGGGGTGGGATGTTGGTTGTCAGCTGTGTTGGTGCCGTTGAGCGATAATGGTCAGGAAGCGTAGGATGGTTGTCCTTTTGAGCCTGTAATGGGCAATGACATTCTCTTGTGTTAAGTCTGTGAGGCTGGTGCGTTTCCTGTGGGTCCGCTGTCTTTGTCTGTGCTGCCTCTGTGTTGGTCCGGGGGAGATTCCCGGGGGTGGGTTGTGGTCCTGGGTGTTGTGGCGGTGGGTGTTGTTGCCCTTTTGGAGCTCCGGGCTGCACGTTCAGTGGCTCCATGGCATCTGTTGTTCTTCAGGTGTGGCTCTGGGCTGGGCTCCCTTGGCTGCTGCCGGTTGTCGTCTGACTTTGCACCAGGTCAGAGCAGGTGTTAGTTTTCTGCTGCTAACGCGTCTTATCGCATGTTTCGTGGTCTTTTCGCAGATGTGGCTGGTCATTGAGAATGTTGAGGAGTGGTGTTTTCGCGGCTTTTTGCACGGGAATGCATCTCATTAGCGATAGTTGCTGGGGCCATCTGTGGTGATGTTTTAAGCTGCTGCTATCGCGGATAAACTGGTGTCATGGGCTGTTGACACCAGCTTGTGAATGGGGTGATAAATTTATCGCAACTTTGGCTGCGATAAAGTGCCGTTAACTCGGCGGTAGCTCCTTGACAATATGGCCCTAAGTAGGCAATGCCACATGGGTGGGACGAACTCAAGCTAGATAGAGGAAAATAAATAAAGCTAGCAAATAGAAAGCAAGCAAATGTGAGTTAAAAACCACAAACCAATGATAATCAATAGGCGGAATGCATTCCGAGGGAAGATTTCTAAATTACCCCAAGATGTCTTTAGCATACCAGACATAGGCTTTAACCTAAAAAAATGTCTGAACAGCAGTTTACCAAATTTGGCAAAAAGCTAGATCTTTACCATAAAAGCACGCTTTTTGTGATTTGGTATCAATTTGCTTAGCAGTTTTAAAGAAATTGAAGTTCAAGATATAGCAATAACCAGCACCGCGCAAGGGGGAGTGTTGCGATGCAAAGAGGCAAAAAAAGCATTCTGATTAGAAAGACCCTCTGGACCAAGACCAGCCCTATGGGAGCAAGAGTTGTGATTGTCTGGCTGCAACATTAAGAAAAGTGTTGCAGCCGTTAATAAAGGGCTTGGGGTCCCTAAGTCCCACAAAATTATTTTAAGAAAATATGAGGCAGGCAGGGTAAGGATAAGGATGTCCTGCCACCCTAGGCCTTGTGGGGAGAGGGCGGGGGTCAAAAGGGACCATACCCAGAACAAAAAAATCTAAAAAAAAACTAATGTGGGGTTTGGATCTGTTGAGAATTGTTCATCTGTGGGGGGACTGGAGAATGCCCTGTACCCATGTTGAGTAGTAACAGAACACTCTAACTGGGGTGAAGAAGGGCCCTGGTGTCAATGCACCAGGTGGACTAATGTTAGCTCCACCCTTTGTCCAATGCCCTCTCTTAGACACTGCAGCTCCGCCTTCTTAACCTTGAGTGTTATACCTAGATAGCTCTTTGTCAGGCACTCTGATGCAGGCAGCTTATCTTGAAGCTATTTACAGCTTAGTATTTTGATCCAACAATATTTATAGCTTTATGGAAAAGGCAGTTGTTTTTAAATGCTGCTACACCCTTAATAGGGGCGTGGATAGATATTTAGGGCTTGTAATGGTGTGGTCTTGATTTGTTCCCCGTGGTTACCACCCCACCCCTACGGAGGGGTGGGGTTCGGATTTCTAAATCCCTGGTGCAGGGATTTAGAGCCTAATTTAAATCTTGGCGGAGGGGAATACTCCGTCACAAACATGATGGAGATCTCGTCTGCCGTATTACGATCCCATTATTTCTTAAGGGAATCATCATACAGCATACGGGATGTCTGCCACGTTTGTGATGGAGTATTCCATCTGCCGAGATCTAAATAAGGCCCTTAGTGAATGTGCAAATCCGAATTAGAAATTCAATTGAACTGCAACCTATACAGAACCCACTGAGCAATATTGTGCTGGTAGTGATCAGCCCCACAAGATGAGTTCAGGATCCCAGTGGAACTCCAAATCCTCTTTGTTTAACGAATAACACACTCACGCCTTGCACTAAGAAATGGGATATATATTTCAAAATGTTTATTCAAAAATCCCTATCTATTGCATACAATATGAATGGTGACTACACAGAAAATGAAAAGTAATGAAGCAAACCATGCTATGGAAAATAAAAACAGGAAGAACAACTCTAACATTGTTATTGATTTGATCTCAACCTAACACCCTCAAGCTATTTCTAAGTGCTAAGCTAACTTTGAGCTAAAGTCATAAATAGCAAGTCTGTTGTTGTGTTTTGGAGAATGTTCGCACAGACTCCTTCTGTTTTCATGATAAAAATAGCAAATATTGCAGTTTGTGTGAGCCTGGAGCACGGTCACCTAAGTTCCTCGCTACAGGAGGGGCCCATACTTGGTTGATTATCAATCTTCTCTTACTTTAGGAAAACAAAGATGGGAGTAGGAGACAATACTCCAGCCCTAAGATGAAACAATCATGGCCACGGTCAGGTACATACGATGCGTAGATTTTTATTATTTCTACACTTGTTAAAAACTTCACACTTTCCATGAAAGAAATAGAAAATTCTGAATAGGACAGAATGTAAATCATAGAGTCTGAAAGGAAAAAAAATCATGAAATAGACCATTTGGAACAGGAACTGTCACAGTGTTTATGACATTCTTATCTGTCTATTTTTCAGGGTGTTTCACCTAATCTCGGCCTTAGCTTTTAATGTACTAATGTTTATGCCTAGTTGGTATCTTCTGTTTCATACTAGTTATTACATTGACAGGTGTACCGTGCTTGGTCTAGTTAATTGGCAAGTTCTCCGATGCCTCAGCAGCTAGTTTCACACTTCGGTATTTCCCTTAAATAAAATATATATTAACCTGCCTGATAAACGTGTTGATGTTTTTCATCGTGTCATAATGGATGCTAACCTCCAGGGTTTATATGGTCACATACTAGGGAGATGTCCTAAAATAACTTTCTCCTGGTGGAAACCTCCGGTTCTTTTGGTACACATATAGGGCAAGACGCCCCAATGTGACACATGAAAACCCCATTTCTGATGGGCAGCTCTCCAATAATCAACCTAAGGTCAGGATGCTGAGTTATTTGTTGAGGAGTGACTATGGATGGATATCCAGTCCATCATCTATACAAAACGTCTGACAGGAAACAGCAAGTTATTGAGGAGTTGGAGAGAGGGGTATAGTTGTGGAGTAAAGTGGGGTGGAATAGGAAGTGGAGCAAGGAAAAGGGACAGATCATAGTTGGCGGAGAGGATGATGTCAGTGGAGACATGGAAGAGCAGAGGACGGTAGAGGGGCATATGGGAGCCACTGGAAGTGGAGATGGGATGAAGAGTAGAACAGCGGAGGTGGTGACACAAAGATTCACTTCCTCAAATGTCACTAGACCCAGATGTCATGACAGATGTGCTAGCCACAAAAATACCGATAAAGCACGAGGGTCAGGCGGAAAGTTTAAAGACCAGCACGGAAAAAATCCCCACAAGTATCTATTACATGAAACAACAGAAAATCCGTGGGTCTACAGACATCCACCTAATAATCCTAAACCACAAAAATAAATGCTACTAGTAATAACAGAAGTCCTCATGAAGAGGACGGAGTCCCATCACCCACCGTGGTGGCATGCTTCATCATCTGGGGCCTCCTGTTAACCACAACCTGGTGTGGCTAACGAGCTACAACTCCTGGGGAAGCTAAGGAAGGAGGAGCTCACGGATGTTTTAAGGATCTCAGAGGCTAACTGAAACAGAGACTAAAGCTGCCCTAAGTGTGGTGAACTAACGTAAAGAGTGCAGAATGAGTGCAAAATATAGTTAAAATTGACTATCCAGCAAAAAATTTGTTTAATCAATATCGTTGGGTGTCAAGAACTAAAACACAAGTGGTCAACATGTTTCAGCCATTATTGATCACAGAATTGTGATCCGGGCTTTCATCAGGACCAGATGCTACTCCTGCAATATTAAACAATATCAAATGAAGACAAAAATTGCAGTTTCATGGGAACAAAATGATACCTCAGGCAGATGTAACCACTCAATAACTGGAAAGTGGAGCTGCAGAGGTTCTTAATGCAATACCTGTAAAAAATACAAGAACAACATACAACAGGTAACAGTCAATGTAGCACAGAAAAATGGGTTTAGGAGAATTCGTGAATGAGAGCAGTGGGTACCAAGAGGTATATCACTGGTCAGCTTACCCGTCGTAGATCGGGAATGTGCGTCAACGCTCCTGGTGACAACTCAGGGCGTGAAGCAGCGCTCTGTAAACAACAATAAAAAAACCTGGTATAGAACAAGGTATCAACGCTGGTGAGAAGATCTATGAAACCAGACTCGTTAAAAAGTAACTCAAGCGCGTGTGTGTCGCAAAACCTATAATATGCATACTCTGAATCGAGTACAGCTGGACGGGCCAACTCGAAAAATCCAGGCTACTAGGCGCCTAAGGGTACATCAGCACAGTATGTATATACTGCTGATATGTAGGAGGCACACTGGGGCATAAACAATTGTAACTACATAAAGAGGGTCATAAACCAATTCGGAAAAGGGGGGGCGGGTGTCAGGACACTGCGTTTGGAGATCTGGAATGGAACGGGGACTGGGGGATGTGCAGGCTCGAACTGATCTCACGCTCATAAGTATGCATTTTAAAACGCTTGTGCCCCTGAAGGTTAGATAAAACAAAAACTCAGAGTGATCTGAGATATGCCCTTGTGTTGATAACACAACCACATATTATCTCCCATACGAAAAGAAAAAATAGTCGAGCAGTCGATACCCCTCACCCGGAAAGAAATGGACCAACCACTGCCAACACAAAACTACGTCCTGAACTCACAGGAGATGTGCTAGCCCCCAACTGATGCAGTCTTGTTGTGGGCTCATGGCCTATGGTGCAGTATTTAGGTCTTGAAGGGAGTGAACATTTTCTCACATCCTCCACAGCAGGCCAAGAAGCACTAACGCATTAGGAGAAAGATACCTCATGTGCAGCTAAAACCTTTGGTAACACAAGCCCTAGTTTTCTTTTGAGGGTGATTCACTCCAACCCAGGGTATTTTGGGGTACAGTATAGTGTGGTATTTTTGTTTTGTTTACAAAAGTTCAGTGAGGATCACTTTGGAAACTTGCCTTTTCTTGATCCTTACCTTTGCTTTTTTTTTTGAAGGGTGAAGCGTGATGAAGACATTAGCCAGCGTGGGTCACCTCCAGGATATACCAACATTGACTGACTGAGAAAATGTTCGGATACCGGTAGCAACTACCAAGAAAGCTCATCCATCATGTATAAACGTCCTTCTGTTTTACTTGGTTTGGTCTGAACTTCTGAAAATAAACCCATTTTATTCTGGCTTCATCTGGTGCCCCTTATTTATATCAATCTACTATCCACAAAGCAATGGATTTGTGGAGCATTAAATAATACCATAAAGGTTCTATTAAAAAAGAAGTGGTACAAGCAGACAGGAACATTTTGGACCAACTGTATACTCTAGATATGACAGGAGATGAATTATCAGAAATTCATCACTTGCTATCTTCGTAACCACACCTAATGGAAACACAGTGATGTTCTACAATGGGCAAAAATGAAATGGTGCTACCACATTCTTCAATGTCTTCATTATCGTGGCTGGCATGAAGAATACCACCGCAAATTCTCTGCCCACGCTGCTCGTTTGGGTGCTGATACCACAATTATTTATTTATTCGAGGTTTTGCATTGCAACTTGTTTCTCTTCCTATTGCTTTGGTGCTCCAATTCATGCTAACAGGGAAGGGTCCATAAGGGAAGGGGGTATTGGCGTCTATGTGGAAGTTAGGAACTCAATTGATCCTTTCGAGTGTGTATTCCCTTTTAGGAAATGTTGAAGAACTTGAGGGCGGATTTACTAAGGACTGCATTGTCCTTGCGTGACACAAGTCGTTGCTGGGCAATGCAAATCCTCAAGTGGGCTTTACTAAGCCACACAAAGCCACTATGTGTGGCTTGCATGGTTTAGTAAATACACAGTATCCCAAGGCAGCGATTAGAGCTGCCTTTTGTTACTTTGTGTCAAGAAGGCGTTGCATAGGTAGAACATAGGAATTCTCATTCATCCACCCATGATTTTTTGACACCACCCAGATTTACAAAGACTTGTAATTCTGGGCAAGGCTGGACTGGCCATAACTGGCACCGGGCATTTCCCCGGGAGGCTGCTAGAGTGGGGGTCGGTTTTGGGCCCCTGGGAGGCCATTTTTGTTATCAGGGTCAGCAATATCGGCCCTCTGTAACAAAATCGGCCAAAACCAGTCCTCGCAAACTGCTGGGCTGCACTTCCCCTCACCCCTGGAGGGGCCGTCTGAGCCGTTTGCCAGGGCCAGTTTCTGTTCCCAGTCCGGCCCTGATTCTGGGTTTGTGTCAAAATGCTGCGCCTACCCAATAGAGGTGTAACGAGGAGAAATATCATAATTTCTCCTTGTTAATTCCTCCTTTCACCTGGGCTGCATTCTGCAGCACACAAAGAAAGAGTAATATGTCATGAAGGATTATTTTCATGCAGGAAGGTGTAGCTATTTGAGGCTATATTGGGTTATGAATAAGTAGTATTTATTGCATACATTTAATAAATGAATCACGATAAAAACAAGTAGGTTCTCCATAAGATACAATATTAAGAAAATGCAAACTATAGCTATTAGCTGGATATAAAATTGTGTTAAAAATATTCATTGAGATCCCTCGTAATGACTGCCCTCATGAAACATACCATTAACACTGTCAATCAAGACATTGCATCTGGTAAGATAGTAGGGGGAATTGGTACTTAAGGAATTATGCATTTTATTAGACAATTTAAAAATGTTGTTAAACTTCCCAACAGTAGCGGCCGGTGGTGGCAGTGCTGCAGGGCAGTGAGGCGGGGCGGGGGTGGAGCAGGGTGGGTGGTAGTAAACTAAGGCATATGGCCGAACAGAGGTAAGTAAACAAATACATAAATAAAACGAATTTCATTGCAAGCGCTGCATTGCCAAATGCGATGCAGGGCGTGCAACGAAATTTGTTTTATTTATTTATTTGTTTACTTACCTCCGTTGGGGCGTATTCCATAGTTTACTACCTCCCACCCTGCTCCACCCCTGCCCTGCCCCCACCACCCCGCAGCACTCCCACCACCGGCCGCTACTGCTTCCCAATACTAGCTGTGTTTTTTTAGTTTCAAAGGGGGATGTAGCCTTACAGCTAGAGCGGTCGACTTTAAAGCTGAGGAACCGGATTCGAGTTCTCTGCAACTACGCTCAACATCATGTGATTCTGGACAAATCACTTAATCTCCCCGTGCCCAACAAAAATGAATGTGTCGATCTATAACGCAATTGGTGGTAAAGTGTTCTGATATCTCGGGGTCTAGTTTGCGCTATGTAAAACTCTAAAAAATAAAATAACACCATCACTGCATGTGTAGTTGTTTGGACTGTTATCTTAGAAACTAGGCTCTAGTCCAACACTTTATTTATGGAAGCAGGCTTTTACAGACACATAGGAAGTGGGCAGGGGGGGCTCCTACTCCGATCCACAAATGCAGCATAGAAGCCCAGGTTCACACCAGAACCTGGGCTTCTATGGGAATTCACAAGGGCATATTGTCAAGCCCATTATCGCCACTTTAGCTGCAGTTGCCTGCCGCTAAAGTGGCAATAATGTTATCGCCCTTCCCTGATAATGTGGCCCATATTATTTAACAAATTCTTGCTTAAAGGTAAATTACCTAGTGCCTTGTTCAAATTAACTAGCCATGAGATATTTCCCTTGCTTCTGCTTTGACATTCCACGCCAAATAAAAGATTCATAGTGCCTTCCTAGGCAAAAAATTAAATATTTAGTATAGTGGGAGACCAGCACTAATGACTGTTTCATAAGCCCAACCTCTGATGAGAGCGGGACGTGAGGGATCATTGGTGGCAAATAGGACACTGCTTTTATGCCTGTTAGACCTGGCATCCTTGGCGTGGTTTTCCCTGACATTTTGCCTCTACCTCCTCTGTTTAGGTCTCGCCTGGTAGCGCGCAAGCGCTGCTTTAGAGACCTTTTGGAATTGCTCCAGTCTGTATTGGGAACTCGTGCATGTTTTTCACTGTTCCCAATGAGCCCTCGTGCACCTTTGGCGATTTCCTTGCGGGAGCGAGCAGCAGCGCCATATGTTAGCAATTATTGCGCTCGCTCCCGCAAGGTAAACGCCGTGCACCAAAGGAAACCCTTCGTCCACACAGCCGCCCGCTTTTTAGTGCCCCACGCAGTGTCTCTCCCCCTCATGCAGGCCGTGGTTCTCGGGGAGTTAAAAAAATACAAACATTCCAATGCTCTCTCGTACACACATGTTTCTCAAAGCGTGTGTGCGGAGCAAATTACTGTTTGGTTTGTTCTTCTCTTCACATTTGCCACTCGATACCCCGGACCGCAAACACATTAAGAACGTGTGACCAATGGTTGAAATTACATGATTGAGAGCAACAGTAAAAGATCAAATGCGAGCACAGCAGTGCGCTGGATTTCCCCAAATAAATATTTACACATTGAGAAAAATCAGATTCTACAAAACTGCAGAAAATACTAAATTTAGTTAACGATAATGCGAGCACAGCAGTGCGCCGGATTTCCCCAAATAAATATTTACACATTGAGAAAAATCAGATTCTACAAAACTGCAGAAAATACTAAATTTGGTTAACAACATTAAATATCAATATCCAGTGTTTGGAAAAAAAAGTAATTTCAGTAAATTAAATTGGGGGTGATTTTACAATGTAGTTATTCTATTACCTGGGAGTTAGCTTCCAGCTATTTGGGCGATTTGTTAAGCGTAGCATGTCGCCTTTTTGCCGAGTCTGGCTTCAGCACTCAAACTAAGAAAGAATTATGGGGCATATTATCAAGATAGGCGATAAAATTATCGCCGCTTTAGCGGCAGAAAACTGCCGCTAAAACGGCGATAATTGGCTTGATAATATGCTCTATGGAATTCCAATCGAAGCCCATGTTAGATGTGAAGGACATCTAACATGGGCTTCAATTGGAATTCCATAGAGCATATTATCAAGTCCATTATCGCCGTTTTACCGGCAGTTTTCTGCCGCTAAAGCGGCGATAATTTTATCGCCTGTCTTGATAATATGCCCCTATGAAACACGGAACCGAGCAGTTAAAGTTTATTAGGACCTGACATATTTCGGAATCTTCCCAAAAGTTAATCTTTTACTCTAGTTTCTATCTGAACATTTCAGTTTGCAGCGCTCCCGAATCCTAACTACTTTGGAGAGTTCAGCATTTCGAACCCTTTATTCGCAGTGACAGGCCTCTGCGATTCTTTTTAACTTAATGCAGATTTAAATAGCGTGAACACTATCGCAAAGTATAGGAGCGCTTTACATGAGCACCGGTTACGTTATACAAGGACACATTCAGGCACGGGGAGATTAAGTGATTTGCCCCCAATCACAGGATGTGTGCGCGACCCCGAGGCTCGAACCTTGGTTTCCAGCACCAAAGTCGGCAGTCTAGCAGTCTGACCACATCGTCGACGGTTGTATGTCATTACAACGTATTCCGTTGCAACGCATGCCTTTACCACGCATGTGTTACAATGGAATGCTATTTCCACGCATAACCTTTACTACGAATATTCCTTTACCACGCATACCTTTACAACAAATTTCTTTGTTAATTTTTTGCATGGTAAGGGCATACTCTTGGTAAAGGTTATTACCCTCCCCTGTACCCTTATGTAGCCCCCCAGCCCCCTTCTTATAATTACCCCTGCCCTGAACCCTCAATCCTTATATATATATATATATTTTTTTTTTTAAACTAAAATTCCCCTTACCTCTTCACGTCGTCTCCTCTCCTTCATCTTCCTTGGTGACCTCATACGTCGTAAAGAGGAAGCGGAAGTTTCTTTTCCGTTTCCTTTCAAACGACGCCGATTGCCTCCACTTTGCAACGTGAAATCAGGTGTGTTTTTTGGGGGGGGGAGACCCCCCAAGCCCCCCTTTTTTTTCCACACTTTATTTTTTTATTTTTGGGGGTTGACTCCCCAAGGCCCCCTTTTTCTAATTTTAGCCTTTACCACACATGCCTTTACTACGTATCTCGTAGTAAAGGTATGCGTGGTAAAGGCTTTCGTGATAACCACGCATGCGTTGTAATGCATGCGTGGTTAAGGTTTGCGTGGAAACGGCTGCGTTGTAGTGGCCGTTTCCCATCTTCGACCTCTCCCTCTTCTAATACATGATAGTGCAGGGAAGTGTCATCTTTCCCATCATGAACCCCCGAGTGAGCAAATAATGACGAGGATCGAAAAAAACAACTAATGTGTAAGCGGTCCCAGTCAAAACCTAAAAAGGTAATAAGGCATGAAAAATTTCCATTATTAATATGCCTGGGAACTAAATAGGCAAAATTGCTAGTTAATGATAGTTATCGTATCGTATTAACAACATTGATTTCCCTGCGCAATCATGGATGGTATTTACAACACTGATTACCTACCCAAGAGAATTTTTACCCAAATCACTTTGATTATGGACCGTCCCTATTCTGTGATATTGTCTGTCTGTTTTCTAAATCGAGTAAAGCTTTGAACTACGTGTTCAGCATTCAACGGTCTAGTCTTTTCTAACCAATCTAGCAGTCCGTTGTTTGTGTTTTCTTTTGCCGGAACCGGATTTCCGGTCAACATGGAGTTTTCTCCTACTTTAACCGTCATGACTACATCGTCGCTGACTCCGGGCTCGGTGGTTTCACGTAGGTTTAAGAGCCAGGCAGTGGACTTGGAAGATGTGAGTACCACAGGCGGTTCTTTTACTATCGTTTGGCTCTTTGTTAAATGCAGACTTGACGGAGCAACTGAGTGGCTATCGGATTAAATGCAACCTTTCCGTTTTGTGTCCCCCACAGTTGTCCTGTAGTCCCGCCACCCACCTTTTTGCCTAAGGAGTACAGCACCATTTTGAACACATGTGAGTGCCTTTATTTTCCATTCTAATCCATTTGGTCATCAGTGCCCTTTTTTATCGTAGTCACACTGGTTTGGTAACTTTATTTAATTTTTCGATGACTCGTTGGTCGAAGCGTCCAACTGAGTATTTCCTAAAATCTAGGTCTACTTCATTATTCATAATGCAATTATCACTTATGGATTTTTTAATTCGAATACGGTGTTAGAGCACAGCCCGCGGGAATAATGAAATTAAATTGATTTCTTTGTCCCTAGATAGACACTGCGTTAATTTGTTCCTGGCATAAAGTAATACACAGATGATAGTCACATGTTGATGCATTGCATTTGTGTCATTTTTTCCTTACAGGTATCCTTTCGGAATTGCGGAAGGCACATAACGAAAACCGTGAGTGTATCGGTTCCTTACACCTGAGGTCAGGATAGGCTTTAGTAAGCTTATACCGCCCTGGTGGATTTTTTGATTTTTTTTGGTTAGGTCCTGAAGAAAGCTTTGTGAATCACACATTAGAAGCTGAAACATGTCGACCAATATGACCGCAACTGGATGTATGTGACCCACTAATAGTCAGGATTACACATCCTTCACTGTTTTTAACGTCTAAGCTTCATCACAATTAAATATATCGGTGGATGAATCTTGACATTTTAAATCTTCCCCTTTTTTCACTGATAATCACTATCCCTTTAGTCTGATTTTGTTGCTCCGCCTTAACATAGCGTCGAAGCACACTGGAGGTACACAAGGTACCCCCAGGAGAACCCCATGATGAAGCATGTCACCAGCTATGTTGGTGAGTGAGGGTTCCCGAGGAACTTCAGATTGATTCGCAGTGTCACAATTGTCTTGTTTTACGAACCACTAGTCCTGTGTATATTATTTTCACACTCTTTTGTTGTTGCTTTTAATTAAACAAATTGCCTTCTTTTTTGTTTTTTAAAACCTCGCTTTAAGTACCTGAAAATTGTTGATGTCTTTCATGACACCATTTTAACAGGTATATTAGGCCCTTGTTCTAGCACAACAACATTCTGAGCATGCATGACAAAATGTAATTGAAGCAGTTAGGTCTCATGAAGTAAAACAATCTTGAATAGGCCCAACCCATAATGATAAATTAAGTGAGGTAAGAATCACTTAATATTATACAAGCGCAGCCTCATCATTGGTGTCTGACTGACTCCTTTGCGTCTCAGTCTGAATGAGCAGGGATACTCACTACAAATGTTGATGTGTCCCCAGAGTTCTGATTTAAGGGTGGCGCATCACAAAGAAATGCTTCCTAAATACTGGTTCTAACCTATTGGCCTAAATGTTCGTTAATGGGCACAACGTGTATTTGTAAAGCGTACGTCTACGCAGAAGGGAATCTTGGCGCTGATTAACAGATGTTTATTGGTACCCAACTCAATGGTACTCATTTTATCATCCTCAGAAGGGTGAGAGGCAGAGTGGACATGCCAGGATTTGAACCTGTTACCAGGAGGTCAAACATAGGAACCTACAGTGGAGGCATTAGTTAACTAAGCCACCAGAGTTGCCACAAACAAAATATGCTTTCATGATTGAATGACACATTAAAACTGCTCAAAATGTGATCACGTTCATGAATTTAAATCATGTCAGGTCAAAAACATGGGCAGTCACATTGAAGAGGGCAATATGCGTCACTGTCATCTGCAATGTTTGACAGATTCATCATGATCATTAAGAAACACTTTCTTTTGACAATCACAACTTGTTGAACAAACCAGGAGGTTTCATAAATCCGAAGGCATTGTGAGCAATGCGGCACACGCTGAAGGCAATCCTAAACTCCTTCGGAAACGTATGGAGCGCTGTCAAGGAACATTTTATGAGGTTGTCCTTCTGCAGGTTCATTGGCATCCTGACAGCATAGTTTTGAAGTCTTTGAAAAATGTCTGTAAGCTTCTTAGGTAGCCTTTATAAATCTCATGACAATAATCCAGGCACCACAAAACCAAGCACTATCAGCTCCATTAACGGAGAGCAGGTCACACTCGCTGGCATATTTTAAGTGGCACATAGAGGTGCATGTTGATAACCTTTGACAATGGCATTGATTTGAGGCTCATGTTGATTGACTTTGACCATAACGTTGATTTAACAGGTAAGGTTTGTATCAGATATGAGTCCCAGGGTCTTCCCTTTTTGTGCTTGGGAGGTGTATGCCAGAGACTGAGACATGGTTCAGAGTAATTCTCTCCCTTTAGGCACAAACAGCTTTCTCTAATTCAATGTTGGACCTGGACTAGGAATCTGATGATACTGGGCCGATTTGCAATAAGGCAGGAATAACACCCACGACTAAACAATCCAGGAAATTCCAACATGTCACACTAACAACTCTATGGTTATCATGCAATTGATTTTTACTGACTTGCCATTCCAATATGGCCGCCAGACATGCGCAGAAATACCCGAGTGGCTGCACACTTTGCAGCCGCCCATCTTCTCTCACCACATATAAACAAGCACATGGATCCGAGCAGTCCCAATTCCAGGGACGCGGATACGAAAGGGTAGGTGCAGACGCACGGTCCGCACTCCAAAACCGTGAGTAACCATGCTGCGCCTTTGGCCGGCCGACACCTTTTTAAAACCTACTGCCAGTCCCGTTCTGTCTAACTAACTGTACTCATTCCACAGCGGGACACGTTCGAACGCCGCATCTTAGCGCCACCTGATGTGGTAAAAAGCAAATTAGCTTTAGGTAAAGGTAAAGGTGAATTTACTCCAGTAACATTTTTTTGGGATATTTTCCCGATAGCCAAGAATACTTTGTCACCATGGTTACTTTTTTTTATATTTTTTCTTTTTTAATTTGTTTATTGTTTTTTAAATATGCCATCAACAAAGAAAACAAAGCAACACAGTACAGCAACCCCCCTGCCCCGAGCCTAGCAGTTCAACATGTGCCAGTGCCAAAAGTAGATAGTCCTGATTGGCACTTTAGCTGAATTCATTATTTCAGGCCCCGAAAAGCATGAAAGGCACAAACTACTACAAATATGCTTTTGGCCTTAGTAAAAAAAAATGCATAAAGTGCAATGCAATGGATCATTGAATTTCATAATTTTTCATAAAGTAAATCCCTAGGAAGTAAAGTGACCTGTGCAGAAGAGCAACATATAACATCAATAGGAATTTGTGCAAAAGATAAAAATAGATAATACGCCAAGTTAGGCTGTCCTTCTGAGCTTGATCTATATTGGCAACATATTGGTTAATGCTCGTAAACCCATTCTTTGAAACTTCCTAACAAAAGTACATAAAGTGCTGTTTTTCAGTATTCTTGACATTCGCTCCTTGGGAGTAAAGTGTTCGGTGCAATAAAGTGTAAAGTACAATATGCATAAAGAATGATGCTTATAAAAAACATGTAGATTACCATACCAAAGCAATCCTATCTCAGTGGTTTCAGTGCTGCGGGCAAGTTTGTACTCTCCTATTTATACTACCCAAACACAAAAATCAAGGAAATTTCCCTCTTTCCCTAGCTTTGTTGAGGATTTGTTTGGTGGAGCCAACTAGATAGGGGATCCCAGATGAATAACCCTTTCTTTTTGGCCCATCTGCCCTTTTTAGAGTAGATAGCTTTTTCAAGGGTGCATATTGAGTATAACCAGGCCAACCACTGTGAGAATAAAGTAGGGTTGGGATCTATCCATGCAGAAATTATACATAGCCTGTAGATTGCCATAGCGTTATATAATAAGGCCCCACCGCTCTTCCTATCAACCATATCTTGTATGCCCAGCAGAATTGCCGTAGGGGTTAGCAGAATGTCTCGAGATAAAACCAGTCCAAGAAAGTCTTGTATCTTAGTTAATAAAGGCCCAAGCTCTGTACAAGTAGCAAACATATGGACTGAATCTGCACTATGTTCAGCGCATCTCTGACAGTGCGCACCTTTGCCAGTTCCCCACTTTGCAATTCTGCTTGGTGTAAGGTATAAGAACAAGCATTGGCATAGCCAATAGGTCTCGCCTTTGGGACCTTATAAGTGTTTAGCTATGCAACAGTTGATGTTGTTGCACCAAGGATATTATGCTGGATAATTAAACACTTAAAGGTCCCAAAAGCGAGACCTATTGGCTATGCCAATGCTTGTTTTGATGCAGTCCTGGATTTCGTTTTTGCTGGCTTAGATGCTTTGGGCACTTTGCCACTGCTGATCAGTGTCAAAATGTAAGTGCTCCCTGTGTACATTAATATTGTGATTCGTTCTCCCTGATAGGCATATTTGTTTTACCAGTAGGTCCCTAGTAAAGCGCACTGAGTGTGCCACCCACATGAGTAGCCCTGAAACAAGGTCTCAGGCCTGCCACCGCAGTGCCTGTGCACAGTTTGTTAGCTGCCAAGTTGACCTGGCAAGTGCACCAGTTCTATGTACAGTCTTCAAAACTCTATGTCCCCCTATACTTTGAATTTTTTGACACCCTAGAGCACTCCTTTACACGTTCCTCTTGGAACAACCTTTCTTCCTTTTACGTCCCTCTCCATTTTTCTGAACCATGTTGTGTCTTTTATCAATTGAATAAATATTAATTGTTTTGTAAATTGGTTGTTGCACATCTTCTATATTTTTGCAAATCCAAATGGTTGAATACAAACTGTGAGCTTACATTTGCTGGCTCTGAAATGTTTAAACTGATTATTGTGTTAAACAAAATCAGTTCTTGAATTATTGGTCAAGGACCATTGTTCTCTGTATCAATCAATACCCAGGTCCAAGGACTTAATCGGGTTACCCCATTGTTTATAATGGCCTGTTCTTGTAGCAGCTGCTCGCTGCCACATAATGCCTGCCTCAGTCCTAATTTCTCCTTCTTAAAATGTATCCCCTCAAGTCCTCCATCATAGCCTCCTGCTGTTGCCACCCTGCTACCCACTGCACTTGGCTCAACCGCTCCACATCATGCAGCCCGAGGGCAGGAGGTATGCCCTCCTGGAACCCCCACACCGCCTGCCTCGCTGCTGCTGACATTCCGACCTCCATTGCTACCCCCATCCCAACCACAAATATGGCACTACCTAAGCCCCCAATTCACACGCTAAACCCAGTTTGTACTTTGTGTTCTTTATGTTCTGCTGCATGAATTCCCCTCTCGATCATCATCACATCTTTAAAAATAAAAAGTTTAACAACGATTTTCATCTAAAAAGCATCCATCTCCCCCCCAAAAAATCCAACATCATCTGAATGGTTTTCCTGATGGAGAAATACCTCCCCAGACAGAGGAACCTGAATTTTATTCATGGAGCTGGTTCCTAAATTAATGCTCAGCTGGGGTGCATGAGTGAGCCAGGTTTGCAGTTGTTCTGGTGAGAAAAAACTGTGATTGCTATGCTGTTCCCTCTGGGAGTCTGTGGCTTCTTTGATAAATGTATTTTGCAAATCTCTTTGTGGGGCCTGGTAAATTAATGACTTTCATGTAGAATACTCTTCCCTTCCAATTGTGTGTTTTTTTCATTCAGTGCGCCTGTTAGGATCAGATTACAACTTTCAAAATGTGTGTTGTAGCATGGGCTCTAGTCCATCTGCAGCCAGCCTGTCTTCAAAAAGGGGCAGTGGGAGGGGCGAGGGGGTGACTGTGACATCCTGTAGCACTACATGTGGAGAACTGAGGTCAGTTAAAAGCAGAACATGTGGCCTAACAGTCCGAGCTGCCAACTTTGGAAATGGAAAACCAGATTCGAGTCCCAGCGTTGTGTCAACATGGTGTGATTCTGGGAAATTAACAGGGGCATATGTACAAGCCCCTATCGCCATCACAACGTCACTTTCAGTGAAGTGGCGGCGATAGGGGCCTTGCCTTATTTACAAGGCAGCGTTAAGCCACTTAACGTGGCTTAACGCTGCCTTGTAATGAAGGCCCCCTTTCACACTATGCTTAGTGTGAAAGGGGTGGGCAGTGGGTGTTGCGGTGGACGTTTCACCGCAACATTCATTGTTTTTGATGCTGCCCCCTAGTTACAAGGAAAGCGTAAATAGGAGGTAGCACCAAAAAATTAAGACCAGGAAAAACCTGATCTTAAGTTGGAAAAAAGAGGGGAAATGCTTTATTTCTCCTTGTTTTTGCTTTTTCTAGCACACAAGGAAAACGCAAAACGCCTTGGATTGTTTATGTGTAGGAAGGTGACCCTTAAAAAATTTACATTTTGTAACTTCCCTGTGTGCTGCATTAAGCAGCACACAGAGAAGTGACAAAATGGCAATTCAGGACTGTTTATGTGCTGGAAGGGACGCCTTCTTACACATAAATAATCCTCTCCTGCACGCAGACCTTGCACTATGGTGCAAGGGTGCCTGCGTTGGCGCTACACTACTAAGTGTAGTGCCGGCGCAGGGAGAAATACAAGGCTGCACCATATCCTTGTAAATATGGTGCAGCCCTGCGTTTCTGAAGTGGCGGAGTGAGGCGTTAAGCCATGACGGCTAACGCCTCACTCCGCCACTTCCTTGTACATATGCCCCTCTGTGTCTCCCTATGCATCTAAAAAAACAATTTGACCTCGTGTAATGTAACCTGCCATTTAAATATTGCTGAGAAGCAAAAAAGGAAGCTCAACTCCAGGTCTTCCCCGGCCCTACCGTACCTCACAGCTTCACGCCGCTTCACCGGTGGATCCTTCACCCCAGCTGGCGCTGGAGCTGCTGCCTGCCTCCGGGACACGACCCTTGGCTGGAGGTCAGTCCATACTACCTGTGGTGTGCACGCCCCGGTGGGGCCCCGGACACCGTCTCAACACTTGCTTCATACTGCCGTCTTCGCTCTGTGCCACACAGACGCCGTGGCATAGCCTTCCTGCGCCCCTGAGTTTGTCCACTACGGTGCCACCATGACCACCGTCCCGCCACTGGAGCCCTTTTCCGTAACTGGTCCGCCGCCTTCCCAGGCTGCGCGATGGAAGGAATGGGTGGAACGGCTAGAGACATTCTTTGAAGCTGCTGAGATTAAAGAGCGACAACAGCGGTCCATGCTCCTTCATCTGGGCGGCGCAGAAATCCACAAAATAGCGAAGACCGTACATGAAGCAGGGCCCCCGAAGACCTACGCCACGTTGCGGGATGCCATCACTGTGCATTTCGAGCCATATGCGAACCCAGACTACGAACGTTTCCTCCTCTGCCAAGCAAAACAGCTCCTGGAAGAATCTGTCGACGTATTCTACGCTCGGCTCAAGGAACTAGCGAGCACGTGCACCCTGCCTGATGAAGACAATGAGGTACGAGCACAATTCATACAGGGGTGTGCTTCCTCAAAACTGCGTGAACGCGTCCTGGAAGTGCACAACATGGCGATGAAGGACATACTGACCCTGGGACGCTCCAAAGAATTGTCCAGGGACAGGGCAGCCCATATGGAGCTAAAAACTCCAGCGTCCGTCAAAGAGGAACCAGTCTGTGCTGTTCAAACCAACCCGCGAGGCCCACGGCAGAAGCCCAGAAGAGCCTCAGCCCAAGGACCGGGACATAATCCTAAACTCCGCCTCTGTGGATGGTGCGGGTACCCGCTCCCACACGACGGCGCGTGCCCAGCCCAAGGGAAGACGTGCAGTGCCTGTGGAAAAATCAATCACTTCTCCAAAGTCTGTCGCTCAAGGCCATCAAGGCAACTGCAAGGTCCGCCGTGACCAGTGCGCGCGCTGGAGCCGGTACCTGGTGATTCCTCATGCGGAGACATGGACGATGATGAAGCTGCCGCTGTGCACGTGGTGCACATGCTGCATGCCCTCTCGGCGCCACCGCAAGCTGCACCCATGTGCACTGTTAAAATGCAAGGGCATCCGGTAACAACGCTCATTGACACCGGCGCCACAATCAATCTCATGGCCCTCGGCGCATACAGGCTGCTGCCCAACCCGCCAGCGCTCCACAACACCAACGTTCAAGTGTACGCGTTTGGGACCCACACCCCACTCTGAATGTGCGGGGTATTCCAGACGGAAATCTCGCACAGGGACGTCTATCGGTCGGCCAAAGTCTATGTTTCCAGAGAAGGTTCAGGTTTTCTACTCGGCTGTCGCACAGCCCAAGAACTGCGACTCATCCAGTTTGCATTTGTGGTGCAAGCACACGATTTGGACAGGCTGATATGTGAGTTCGCACCCCTCTTCGACGGGATTGGGTGCCTCAAAGGCCCGGCAGTTCGCCTACACATAGACAAGTCAGTCGCACCGGTGGCTCTCAGACACAGGAGAATTGCCTTCCATCTCCGACCAAAAGTGGAATCAGAGCTCCGCATGCTGGAAGCGGCCGGAATCATCGAACGGGTGAGTGGTCCCACCCCATGGGTGTCGCCCATCGTGGTCGTGAAAAAAACGAAGCAGCCTGATGCCGTCCGCATATGCATCGATATGCGGATCCCGAACCTCGCCATCAAACGGGAACGCCACCTAACGCCAACGGTGGATGACATCATAGGCGAGCTTGCAGGGTCAAAGTGGTTCTCGAAGATGGACCTTCGATCGGGGTATCATCAAGTCCCGCTCCGCCCGGACTCGCGTCCAATCACGACATTCTCCACCCACGCCGGCTTGTGGCGTTACAAGCGCCTGAACTTCGGGATCTCCAGCACAGCCGAAGTATTCCAAAATATCATCAAAACGGTCCTGCAGGGGCTAGAAGGAGTGTTCAATGTGAGCAACGACATCCTGGTCCACGCCCCTTCTCTAGAAGAACGCATCGTCCGCCTCAACGCAGTGTTCACACGCTTGAGAGATCGCGGCCTCACACTCCACAGGGAGAAGTGTGAGTTCCTCCGCCGAGACATAAGCTTCTTTGGGTACCGATTTCCAGACCGGGGCTTTGGGCCTGATCCTACCAAAGTCAAAGACGTGCAAGATGCGCCAGCCCCCACCTCAGTGACTGGAGTCCGCAGCTTTCTGGGCATGGTCACATATTGTGGCCGGTTCATCCAGAACTTGTCGGACCTGACAGGCCCCCTGCGAGAGCTCACAAAGACCACCGCCCACTGGAACTGGGGCCCAACACAGGAGCAAGCATTCCAACACACCAAGGCCGCATTGTCCGCAGACACAACCCTCGTATACTTTGACACACGCCATGACTCCCAACTGGTCGTAGACGCCAGCCCCACCGGTCTGGGTGCCGTCTTAGCGCAACGCCAGGATTGCGGTGACTGGGCGCCAGTAGCCTATGCGAGTAGAACTCTAACACCCACTGAACAGCGCTATTCACAAATTGAAAGAGAGTCCATCGCCATCCTGTGGGGGTGCCGTCAGTTCCACATCTATCTATATGGCCACCCGTTTACAGTCATCACGGACCACAAGCCGCTCATTCCGCTATTTCTAGGCTCGTCGTCCCGGCCCCCTCCACGGATTGAAAAGTGAATACTGCAGCTACAGGAGTTCCAGTTGAAAGTGGAATACCAACCCGGCACGCGCAACTGGCCGATTTCCTGTCGCGGCATGCCCGGCCGGTGACCCCTCCCGAAGCCGAAGAAGCAGCTGCCACAGAGGACTACATACGGATGGTTGTTGAACGGTCCCGACCCCTTCCGATATCACTGCAAGAAGTCATAGCCGCTACCCAAGAAGACGACTGCCTTCAGTTGGCAATACAAGCGATTGGCTCTGGAGACGCTCAAATCGTTGCACCAAGTCCGTAACGAGTTGTCGTGTCGACGGAAGGATGTCTCCTGCGTGGTCCGCGGTTAGTCCTACCTGCGAGCCTCACCAGACAAGCAGCACTCCTAGCCCATGGAGCGCATCAGGGGATCGTCAAGTCCAAGAACCGACTTCGGAGCAAAGTGTGGTTTCCCGGCCTCGACCAACAAATTCAGTCTCTCATACAACACTGTCCCGCATGCCTCGCCACAAGTCTCCCAAGCAGGCCAGCATCGGTGGTCACCGAAGCGGGCCCCAGCAGCCCATGGGTTAAGGTCAGCGCGGATTTCGGCAGTCTCCCTGGAGGACGACACATGTTGGTGGTAGTCAACGACTTCTCCAGGTACCCAGAGGTAGAATTCGTCTCCTCGACATCCGCAGCAGAAGTCATCCCCAAACTCGAGAAAGTGATAGCCACTCACGGGCTGTTTGGAGAACTCAAGACTGACAACAGGCCACCGTTCACCAGCGCGGAACTCGCGGAGTACCTTGCATCCCATCGGATAAAGCACCGCAAAATTACGCCTAGGTGGCCCCAAGCCAATGGCGAGGTAGAGAGGCTGATGTGGACTCTAAATAAAACCATACAGATTGCGCTGTCAGAGGGGCTCAACCTAGAGCAGGCCGTGTATCCGTTTCTTCAAGAATACCGACTCACCACTCACTGCACCACAGGAGTGTCCCCGAGCCGCCTATGCTTTGGCCGAGCTGTCACGGACACCATTCCTCACTATTCCACATGGGAAAAAGCTGCAAATCCTCCGAACCTATCAGACCTCAGGAGAACAAAAACCAACGAGGCGGCATGTCAAAGGAGACGCGCCCTAGAGAGCCCCATCGCCTTGGGTGACCAAGTGCTCGTACAAGATCAGCATCACGGAAGGAAGTTCCGGACACATTCTAACCAACCCCATGGACTGTCATTGTCATCAAGGGCACCATGGGGACCGCTCTGAGAGGGTCTGAGACAGTGACCCGAAATGTGTCATTTTTTAAGAGAGTCCCTCCCACAGAAGATAGCGACCCAGTGGACACTCCTGAGCAAGATGGGACGCCCCAAAGGAGACCTGCAACGGCGAGGAACAGAAGTGCTGGACATGGACAGCCAAGCCCCAGTGATCAATCCACCAACCAGCCGTCCTCACCACCATCAGCCCGGGAGTCGGAGGGAGAGCAGAGTGGGACTTCCATTCATGATCCAGCTGACCAGGCTCCAGATTCGCAAATGCGCAGCTGTCAAAGCCGGTATCACCTCCGGCCCTGCCCCAATCTCTCCCAAAGGTACAAGGACTTTGTAACCAGTGGCTAATCGGCGACCAGATGCCGGGTCGCAGCCAGGGTGAGCTGCTGCCATCCAACCCCAAGTAAGACTGTTTCATTTTGTTTTGGTATGACCGGTAGTCAACGGTCAGGACTAGATTGGGATGTGGACGTTGTTGATAGTTGCTTTGAGTTGTCTCCTGGTTAAGGAGGAATGTAATATCGCGAGAGGCGATGGGACAGCCCACGACTCTCGTCACGATAGGGGTGATTTAATTATATGCAAACCCCCAGTTTGGAATGTTTAGAAGTGGTCTCGACCAAGGTCGAGACCACGTGAGAAAGTTAATTAAAAGCCTGGTGCTCTGGGCTGGGTTAGTTCGGAGCTAACCACGATACTGTGACTTGCGTGCTGTGTATTTATTCAACGTCATGGGTCCAGACCCCCACGACACTACAGGTGTCAAGGGTGAGTGAGGTCCTTTCCTGTACTCAAGATGTTTTGGCGCATCGCTGCCCATGCTGTAGAGACCAGGGGGTATATTTACTATTCTTTCATGCAACACAGGAAAGCAAGCAAATTTGCTGCACTGTGTTGCACGAAAATGAGAAAGAAAGCAGAAATGGTCGATATTTAGAAGAGATGAAGCATTTCTGCTCTCTCCTTGCTCTGGTGCAGTGTGTGTTCTGCCTGGCGCCATCACAGGCGCCTTTGCACCATGATGCTGGGGTGCCTGGGTTACGGGCAGGATTGTATCTGTTCAGGAAGGGACACTTTACTGCACAAAAACAATCCAGTTCTGGATATTCATCTTTCTATGTATGCTGCAAAGAGCAGCACACATGGAAACATCACGCAACAAGGAGTATTAAAGATATTCCTCCTTGTTACGTCTCACTGGGGAAGGCATAGCATTGCATTTTGACGCATTCACAAATTTACTACCTTTGGCACATCTGGTAATGCATCAAAATCCATGGGTGGATGCATGGAAGCGCCCACACAACACCCATGGAATGCCTCCCAGCTTCAAATGAAACATACCATAACGCAAGTAGATGCATTTCGTCACATTTCTTTACGCAACCATACAAGGTGGCGCAAATCACCTCTTGCGTGGCTTTATAAATATTACTGAAACTTTTGCGTTGTGCCGACAAAAGGACAACATAAAGGCGTGATAAGTCCGGTCCTAAGGATATTAGCACTGGAGGCGGAGGCTCTTCAGAAGGGGTATCCCAGGAACGCGCCAGATCGGCAGGTCTGACATTGTCTTTATCTTCTGTAGGCAAAAAGATGTTTCCTCGTAGGTGGTGCTGCAGGGGGCTTGAGCTGAAACACTGATGCTTTGTACTCAAAGCCTGCGACTATTCATGCATCATTCATCAGTGGATTAAAGATGAGCCTTTGCATGGGTTTGCTGGTGTTCATCTGGTTTATTTATTGTTGTTTTGCAATGCTCCATTTTCCTTCCAGCTGCTTCAGAATGCTTTGCAGGGAGAAAGGGAAGTGGGCGGGATTCATAGAAGCGAACTGTGAAAAAAGGATGATACGCCTGGGGATTATGTGTTTCATATTCTTAATTGTTTTTATAAAACATTTTATTAAAAAGTAATTGTTGAATGTCTTGAATGTTGATTGGATTAGGTAAACAGAAAATCTCCATAGAAACATGAATATCACACAGATAAATAAGCATCAATAAGGAGGATTTTTATTTGCTTACTTACTACATACATAACACATTTCGTCTTCGGTGACATGCAAGATCTAAGGGGCTGAGTACGACTTTTGCGCAGTTGCGCCAGCGCTCCGCTGACACAGCTGCGCCAAAGCCGCGCAAGGACCGCTCGCCATATTACGAGTTGAACTTGTGTACAGCAGATGGTCCTTTGCCGCAATAGGAACTGCAAAAACGTTCCAGCCCGGCCTGAACGGTGACGTCCATGCGGTGCTGGAACTTTGAGGGGATACAGACAGAGGAGCACTTGTTATGCCCTCCTGAATGTATCCCCATGGCGGGGGGACATGGGGGCCCTGTAGAGCCACCTTTGTTCCTCCACAACCAGCCTTTTCATGGCAGGATTGCCGCCATGAAATGGCGGCGGGACTTGTAATATGTTGAGCGGGACAGCTCCAGTCCTGCTGAACATGGTACATTGTGGCACAGCTCCGCCACCGCCAGGGAACGACTGTTTGCTGGTGCAGCCGGTAGCCCTCCACCGCAATGACTTTTGAAGTTGTTATGCGGGGGACGGACCACCCCGCCCGCGAGTCTGGCCAACCAAGAGTCTGGTGGTCTTACGACTGTCAGACTCGTGATCAGGCCCTAAGAGTCTTTCTAAAGACAAGAAAGTGACACAATTCAACTATGCCTTGCCTTAGCCAGTACCAACCACATCACAGCACTGAAGCTGCCCTGGAAGCACACCGCCCTCTTGTTGCTTTATAGCACTTCTTGTTGCCTAATACCATAAACCTCTGCCACTGAAAGATTTCAAAATAACAGATGAAAACATGAAAAAAAGACCAGGAGGGATTATAGAAGTGCAAGTCCTTCCTAACATTTCCCAGGTTCAATATCCATCTACTAAACAGTTTTAATCAATCTTTTGCGGGCGTCATGATTGACAGTGCATTGAATCAGCCTCCCAGAGCTGTGGATCTAAGGTATTTGGCCATTCTCAGGTGTTTGCCTGGTACTGTGCAGACCTAGATTGTAATTAAGGCTCCAATTTCCATTTTTTATTGAAGAATACAAGCAGAAAACAACGAATTTCAGAGTATGTATTTATTTTTAAATACAGGGAAACGTAGAAAGTAGGTATTCTTTTATGGGATTCTCTTTGTTATGAACAATGACTGCCAGACCAATAGCAGGGCAGGGGAATTTGTTGGTAAAACAGGCACCACAGTCAAAAAGATTTGTCTTCATTTTTAAGGAAGCACCCCCAAACTAGTTTGTGAACCAAAGTTTGCAAATGTATTGGTGAGATAGCCATTAAAGTAACCTCTTGAAACGTGTGTGGCACACACAACATTGTACATTTCTTAAAACTACTTCCTTGATCCAAGTCTAGGGTTTCTGTGCCCATGTTAAATATGAAGTGATTCCATCCAACAATTCAAGCAGCCCTGTACGATTTAAAATAAAGACATTTTATTGTAGGATCACCATAACCTTGCTCGCCAGTAATCAGTCTTGTTGAAATTGTCAAGGGTCGCCCAAATGTGAATTGATTTCTTTTTTGGATGGTGTAGTGCAGATGCTCAAGCACCACCAAAGTTAAGAGCAAATAAACATACCTTACCCATGGACCCTGCAGCCTATCGTTAACTATAGAGGTGCTGCTGCTGTCTCTGTACCACATCTTTCGCAAAATGTTAGACACGTGTTTGTTCATTTAACTGTGTTGTAATGTGTTCTCTAAACTTTTGGTCTGTCTTTTATTTTTGCATCCATCGAGTACCAAGATGCTGACCACGTGTATGTTTCGCTTTAAAAGTACCTTTTCCTTCCTATGAAATACATAGAAGAAATTCTGCAGAAATCTGTACAAATGTAATAAAAAAATGGGGAAATATATATTTAAAAAAACCACACTATGTGAAACTGCATTTTTTGTATTCATTAACTTTCAGTTGTTGTGTTTATAAAGCAGTTTAATTTAAATATTTGGGTTGTCTGTACCACATCACATATCCTCAGCCCGCTTTTGATTTCCCAGCATCGAGGTCTTCGTTCCCCTCATACAGCTGTCCTCACCCAGGCCCCTCTGCGCCCAGTCGTGTGTTTGTCATCCCCAGAGCGCGCACATCTTGGTACGTCATAGGGGAGAGGTGACAGCATTCCCTGGGTAACACGAGGGAATGGATGGCTTTCTTGGAGAGGTTCATAATGCAAGGCCCCACTGCATAGCTCAGCCTTCAACTAATCTGGGCTACACTACAATTAAATTATCGAATTTCATTTTATTATTCTGGTTTCATATTGAGGTGACCAAGGCCCTGAAGTGTATCAAAGCGACTCAAAGTAATTTAATGCAATTTCTGATATAATTTAAGAGGGAATATCAATTTTTTAACAGCTTTAATTTTATTTATTTGACATTTCATATAGTGAGCACCACATCATATAGACGTCATGACAAAAAAAATCAATATTAGGCTATACATACCTAAAAAGAGCAGCAAAATGTAGTGTGCATGTTGAAAATGCATGGTACAGACAATGTTTTGCCAAGAAATGGGGTTAATGTTAATTTAACGACCTAGTGATCAATTTATTAAATAAATCATACAAGAGTACAAAAGAAGGCAGGGGGTTTACAATAAATTAGTTGCAATAAGACTGGACCAGGGATGAAACTGCATCATCAACTTTGCATTTACATCTCGATAAGTTTGCCTGTGCATCAATTATTTAAGGATATTATATGGCTGTACAAGTCTGTGTGTATATTTAAAACACCCTTTACCATCAGAAATGTGCTGAATCATAGATTGTCAAGGTCAGATTAAAATAATAAAATATGTTTTCAGGTTTCAATAGAGACATAGGATGCACTTGGGACATTGCCAGGGTACTGCGCTGGAAGGGGCTTTCTGAAGGAGCGCTAAGGTGGTAACTAGAGTGATCTAGTCCAATGGATAGGGGGGGAGGGTCTTAGTTCTTCATTAAGTACCGGCCTTGTTGCTAGCCTATGTTAATAGCTCCTGGCATGCTTGCACCCCCTCCTCCCCATTCGCCTCAGTCTTTCATTATTCCTTATAAGATTTCTGTACAATTTCGTTCTGCATTGAAACTGAGCCAGATAGAAAATTGTGGGTATTTTTCAAATGATCTACAATGTGCATGACTTTTTCATGCATTTTGATAAATCAAAAAGTCAGAAGTAGCAAAAGGGACCTCGCGCACCTGGTGCTCGCTGACGTCATCACATGTTAATCCATCCTTGGCCCCTCATCTGTGTCCTATTTTGGTAAAGGCTAGGACATTTACAGAGCCCGCCTCCTTTTGGTTACTGCCGCTGCTTTCACGATTTCTAGAACTACGGGAGGTAATTCCTGGGGATACAAAGGACAAGCCAGTGGTAGGGGCGTAACACATGCCCCCGCATCCCCCGCAGTGCGGAGGGGCCCCTAATCTCCAGGGGGCCCCCTCAGCACTGCACTTCGGCCGGGGAGCTCCTCATAAGAGTACGGAGGACCCCTCCACATACCGGCTTGCAGGGGGGCCCCCTCAATTATCGTTACGCCACTGGCCAGTGGTAGATGGCGTTACACCAAGGCTGCTTTTAATTGGCATCCATGGACATAAAAAAAAAAATCCTAAATCTGCAGAGAATAAAAAAATGTGCATGCGTTCTAAAACAAACCTGTGCCATAGACGTAAAATGTCCACGTTCAAGAACCGGGTTGGGGAGAGGGAGTGGTGGGGGGGGCGTCACATCAGGCCTTCCAGAGTTCTAAGCGAGCGCCTGTCAGAAAAATTAGGAGCCTATTCCCAAGGGCTTATCGCCGATTTATCGGCACTTTAGCGCCGCAAAAGTGGCAATAGATTTATCGCCCCATTCCCAAGCTGGTGCAAACTGCCGATATCGCCAGTTTTCCAGCGATTGCTGCCGCAAAAAAACATCACCACGGATGAGAGCGACAACTAACGCTAATGATATGCAGAGTAGGCGTTGCAGAGCAAAAACACACGAAAACACCACTTCGCGATATTCGCAACGACCAGCCAGATCTGCTGTGCGATCCAAAAACTGGCGATAAGGCGCGTTAGCAGCAGGGATTTATCACCAGCCTTTTACCGGTGTCAAGCAGGACGACAACCTGCAGTATGAAAGGGAGCCCAGACCAGAGCCACATCTGAAGACAAACACATGTCATGGAGCTATTGATCATGCAGCTCGGAGACCCAAGAGGGCCACAACACCCATCGCCATCACCCCCAGGCCCCCCCCAAACCCCTTCAGACTACCACCGAGGCAGGGCAGAACAAGACAGCAGACCTTCCGAAAATGCACCAGCCTCACAGACTTAACGCCAGAGGATGTCATTGGCCACTACAGGCTCAAAAGGACAACCATGCTCTGCATCCTGACCCACATTGCGCACAGGCTGATGGTACCAACACAGCGGAGAACCAACATCCCTCCGCAGACAAAGCTGCGGGCTGTGCTGCACCTGTTGGTCTCTGGTACCTTCCAACCAACAACTGCCAGAGTCAGAGGAGTCTCACAGCCAGCCCTATCAAAGTTCCTCACACCTGTCCTGGATGCCATCATCAGCTTGGTACCCCAGCACCTTCACTTCCCCACACTGCGCAGGAACAGCTGGAGACCAAGCAAGGCTTCTACGCCATAGCTGGCTTCCCGCACGTGTTGGGAGCAATTGACTGCACACATGTCCTACTTGTGCCTCCTGCTGACACTGCACACAATTACCACAACAGAAAGCACACGCATTCCATCAATGTGCAGGCAATAGTGGACCATCGAGGACTCTTCACCAACTTTGTCGCCAACTACCCAGGCAGTGTGCATGATTCCTACATCTTCCGACAGTCCATCATCAACCGGCGCTTCCAGGATGGCACCTACGTAAACGCAGTGCTTGTTGGTAAGTACCAAATGAACACACCACACACCTCCAATCCACAATCATGCAACTCACAACTGTGGGAATGCCCACGTTACAAAATCACATACAACATGCCAAACAACATGCCCACCTACCAGACACAACAACACAAGTAACTGTGGTAACCGTGGCCAGCCGTGTAGACAAACCATCCACATCATGGCACCACTGCCACACTATTGCAGTATGTGGAGAGAGGTGGGAACCAAGTCTGTGCGAAGGAGGCAAGTGACCCATGAATAAGAATGTACACAATGCCAAGTGTGGCAGTGATGTGCTGGACAGACTTCAGTATGCAGAGCACAGACATGATCATGTGGACATATACTTCTGGTGTTTGTAGGGTTGTGGACAGTGGACGCAACCATGTTATCTCAGGCAGTGGGGAAGACCTTGGACATGTAGCTATGTCCCCCCCCCGTAAGGGTAAGCGGAGTGGGCTGGTCCGGTGTACGCCAGTCCAAAGTAGGAGTGGGAATAAATAGCCCGGGGATCTGGGCGAGGTTCACTTCTGGGATGGCCACCAAAGTAACTACTGCGTGTGTCTCTGTGTCCGCCATATCCTGGCCAAAGGCCTACACACACGTGGCTGACCACCGTCAGCAGCCAATATCACAGTGTCGTTGTCAGGCTTGTGGACATGCGCAGACAGTCATGACAATGGTGTGCCATAGGAGTGCAAGTGTTGCAACAGCGCAGCGCACACAAGTAAATAGGCTCGGGGGAGTGAGGAGCAGCTGAGAGGCAACGTAATACACATTGACTCCGCTCATTTGCCACAAGCAATACATGTCAAACATGAATCCCAAAGTCGCACACATCACACACCACTAAACTAATAAGCCTGCCAACACACAATGCAGAACCACCTATTGACACATATCTCTCTTCCATGTCACAGGGGATCAAGGATATGCACCCTGCCCGTGGATGATGACACCCCTCCGAGACACAAACACTCAGTCCCAGAGGCAGTATAATGCGGCCCACAAACGCACCAGGGGCATTGTGGAGCGCTCATTTAGCGCGTTAAAGTCATTTTTCAAGTGCCTGGACATCACAGCTGGAAGACTCCTGTACAGCCTGGAAATAGTGTGCAAAATAATCATTGCATGTTGTGTGTTGCACAACACTGTGTACGCACCAATGCCCCATGGTTCCAAATGCCAGATGCACCGGACGATGATGATGAAGATGTGGCAGATGGACCACACCCCAGTGCAGCTGCAGCAGGAATAGCCCGAAGGAACACAATCATTAACAATTTCTTCACATGAGCACGTCACATTATGACTGTCCTTAGCAATCATGGGACAGGACAAAATGACCACAGGCACAGCATATGCAAATAAATTCATTCCAACACACATTCCCTGTGTGCATGTCACTCCTCTGCATAAGCACATCACTCTGACAAGTGTAAGTGCAACATTTAGTGCTAAAAATCTCACAAACGGCAATTAGATGGTGGGTGTGTCACCTCTGTACAGAGAGGCTGTTTAGGGTGTCACATATTCAAAATGCCATTTCAGGTTATCAGGGGGAATCATTGCCCCTACATTCATCCATACCTTCATACTTGAGTGATCATAGACATGACACATCTGTGTGAGTTAGAATGTTTTATTCACATTTGGTGGAGTGTTGAAGCTGGAGCAAGACAGGGCCATGCAAACCCCTCTTTACATTGTTACCCCGGGGAGGGCAAGCCAGAGTCCTTTAGGGATTGACAAGTTCTTCGGTAGAGGAAGAGTTCAGTCTGCAGTCTGATTGCTGTGTCATTGGTAACCAAACAGAATATGGCAGTCCAAGTTGAGGTCCAAGGTGAGAGTCACAGAGTGTATCGGGGGACAATGGAAGGTGATGATGCAGAGGGCAGAACCAAGCAGAAACAGGCCATGTAGCGGAGATGAATGCTACCGCTTCCTTCTTACCACTAAGGAAGAATCATCCGCATCTTCGTCCTCTGATGTCTCATGTGCCTCACATGTGGGTGGTGGGGTTTTGTCTGCAGCACTGTGTGGCACTGACACATCAGGGGCCAGATGTGGAATGTCTGCCGCACCGTGAGGCACTGACACTTCAGGGGGCGGAGATGTTGTTGGAGTAGTAGCAGCAGCATTCATCCGCGCCACGCCTTGTGGCAGCAATGCGATGATGAGGGTCTGCAGGGCATGGAAGATCCCAGCTACATCTCGCTGGAGTGCAGCCATGGCAGCCATTCTTTCCGCCTGCATCCGCTCCATGTTTTCCATGATCCTCCGCATGTGTCCCAACTCCCGGCTGACATCGCTGGAGCCACTCTGACTAGACAGTTGTTCTTGTCTCAGAGTCAGGACTACAGCGATGTCAGCCATGGATCGTTGGAGAGCATGGAGCAGACTGTGGGTGTCTGTTAGGGACTGTAAGTGGTCCCTGATGGGACCTAGACACCCACATATGGCATCTAGTTTGGCTGCCATGAGGTCGAACCCCACCGCACCTGATCAGCCATCTTCTCCTGGCACACTAACCCATGGCGTTGGAATGCCATGTGTTGTTCGTGGGGGTCCTGGGAGACAACCGTGGTGGTGGGTGCTTCCTGCTGTGTGGTCCGTGCAGGGGGTGGGGTCTCCTCGATGCAGCTGGGCTGCCCTGCACCTGGGTGTGGGGTGCTGAGGGTGTCCATGAGCTGTTGGAAGGCATCGGTGTGGATGGTGGGGAGGTCCTCTTCATCATCAGTGAAGAGATGTTTGGTCTGCTCTGCAGGAGGTGTTGATTCTACCTCTGCAATGTGAAGGAGAGATGCAGTTTAACATAGTGTTCACATGTATTTTGGGGCATTGTACTAGTTTACATACAGACTGCATGACAATGTACATTGTGAGTGTTTGGTAGGAGCTGCCTATTTGATGCAGGACAGTGGACATTTCGACAACATCACAGATGTGTGTTTGTACTTGTACATTATCATCTCACATTTCCCGGCTATGCCAAATGTGATTGGCCAGTTTATACACACAAGCGGCAGCAGTTGTGTCCTCTGTTCTGTTGTGAAAGTGTTGCAGTTTGTACCATATTGTTGTCAATGTTGATGTGCTCTTACTGTTATGTGTGTGTGCTGCATTTTGGGAGAGTCGCCCAGCTCTGATTTTGCTGCACCTTATCCCTTTCAGGCAGTATGCCTTTGACTTCTGTGCCTTTACAGTGCTGAGATTTTGCATACTTGGCTAAATTGGGCTCTTGGTGGGAGTTGGGACTCTGGGGCATGGTTTGTCCGCAGATGTGTTGTTGACGTCAGGGGGTGTTTGTGCACATGGATGTGTCAGAGTGTGACCTGCGCCTTTACGGATGTGGTCCACACTCAGCCACCTCAGTGTCATGGGATGCAACATGTCATGATATATTGACTGCAGTTATGCTATTTGTCATGCAGTGTCAATTGCATTGTCAGTGTGGCTCACAGACACACCAATTTGCTGGTTTTGGCACATGTGCATGGGTTGGTTGTGAGATTGGTGATGTGTGGGAAGGGCCCCCTCTGGGCACATAGTCAACAAGAGCCTACTTGCAGTTTCTAGGTGTGCTGCAGTGTGCCAAGGGGATCAGGGACATGATCCAGAGTCATTGTGGGTGTGCACTGTGCTATACTTAATTGTGCGTGTGTGCCATTGTTCCCATCTCCCCTGTTCCCCCAGTCCCTGGTCATTACTCAACCAGATGCTGTTGTGTCAGGTCATGTTAAGCAGTGTCCGGTCCCCCAACTCCTGCCACCGTCTCCACATTGATGACTGTGGACACCATTTCCTCCATCTCATCCAGCTCCTCCTGTGGCGCTGGACTCCCACCTTCAGTCTGCATTGCTGCCTTCTGGTTGTTGCCGAGTTTCTGCTTGGTTTTGCGCTTCACATCATTCCAGCGCCTCTTAACCTCTTCCATTGTCCTCCTCAGCACTCCGACGGCATCCACCTTGTCCACGATGGACTGCCATATTCCATTTTGTTTTGCCAATGACACAATGGAGGTGACGAACAGTTGTTGATGGTGTTCTATCACCTCCGTAATAAGGATCTGGTTTTCCTGCGGACAGAACCGTGTCTTCCTCTTCTTCTTCTCCTTGCCCTTCTCTGACCCTGAGGTCCCAGGCTGGTCCTCCGTGGGGCTTGTGAGGTTCTGGTTGTCCTCTGTACTTGCTCCAGGCTACCTCCATTGTGCTCCGCAGTTGTTTTTCTTCTGCTTTTATAGTGATTTTTCCCGCCTGACGTGTGTGAATTGCAGGCCTGGCACAGCTTATCGCTGATTTTTTTATCGTGGTTGGGCTCATCGCCACTTTTTTCACGTTCGGCAGGAGATTTTTATCGCCGTCTCGGTACTTTTATTGCGGACATTTGACGCGTCATCAGGAAACTATTGCATGTTACTGCTGTGTTGAGAATACGACGTTAACACAGAGTTATTTTCCTGCAATAGACGGCGATATAAAAAATTGCGTTAACCTATTTTGACGTTGATTACCGCACGTTCTTGCGAATATCCCCCTTATTTTTCTAATGTATCCCTCCCCAACCCTCAGTAACAGCTGGCCCTTCTTTAAAACTGATGACAAACCATAGAAAGCTCAGAGTAGCTGGCACAGAACCCCAGCCAGCATCACTAATAGATTTGCAGACCAGGGCTTGTGGGACAGCTCCATCTAGGTGTCAACCAATCCTGAGACAATATGACAACTCTTTATAAAAGGGTGGTAGTTCACCAACTGAAGCACTTTGGGTGAAACTACCCTGGAAGACCCAGAGAGCTATGAAAGGGTGTTTATTCGCCTTTGCCAATGGTGTGCAGTAGTCGTGTTTTTTGTAGGCGTCACCAACTTTCATATAATTTGTTGCTATCAGTCTTGTTGCTGTGGCCAATACCAGTGCTTCTCCAGCAGGGTTGCCCCCCTGACAGCCCTTTGCCACAGAACGGTCCACCTCAGTGGCAACAAAGTGCACAGAGGCAGTGGCAAGTGGGTAGTGAGGGGGAAAGGATTTAGAAGGATGGTAGAAACAAATTCGATGTCGTCATTAAACAGTAGGTGTTTAGTGTTGGATTCCAGAACCTGTAGATACAATACCCTAAAACAGTCCAGCAATGGGGGGAGGGCTTATTGGCACGAGATTTTCAAGTGAGGAACACAAATATATATATATATATATATATATATATATATATATATATATATATATATATATATATATATATATATATATATATATATATTACCTACTGGCGGTCGCCAGTAGGTAGTTATAGTTAGGACCACGTTTCCATAGGAAAACCTCAACATTCTATTTTGAATAACTTTGGCGCCGGTCGACGAATCCTCGCGAATTTCTCAAAATAGGTGGGGCGCTACGCTCCGCTCCTACCCTGAAAGTCTCGGGGGGATCCGTCAAGCGGGGGCTGAGATAAAAGGGGGGTCCCAAAACGCGTTTTTCCCATGCATTTTTCCATAGGACCTTTAGACAGGGCTACAGCCCGAACGGCTGAACAGAATTACTTGAAATTTGGCAGAGAGGTAGTCCTCAGGTCAAGGAAGTGCCTTTTGTAGGTTTGGTGTAAATCAGTTCAGTTGATTTTGAGAAAATAGCCTTTAAATCAATATATATATCTGAGCCAGCTTACGGTACGCTTACCGTACGCTTACGGTAAGCGTACGGTGGCGTGCGCGAGCGCGATTCTGATTGGCTCTTAGATCTTAGTAAACATTCGAATCGGCCGAAACCAGGAAGCGGCGGCCGCCATTTTGTGTATTTCACTCTGAAAAAAAAGAGTGAAAACAAGGAAAGGGGGCAATGAGGAGAGTTACAGACCCCCTAACAATTGTAAGGGGGTCAAAGAAGGACAGAAAAGTACAAAAAAAACATTTATTGATTTTAAAAAAAATCACGGGGTACGCGTACGGTAAGCTCACGGTAAGCGTACGGTAAAAAAAATAAAAATAAATAAATGAAAATCAGATTTAAGAGTTTAGAAATTAGGGAGCTCTAAAAAGAGCTGTTGTGTTTATGGAGTCATTTTTTTAGTGGTACCTACAAGTAAGTACCGATGCAGAGTCTAAGGTTCAAGAGGAAGACTCTGTTCCCTTCATCATTGAAGTGCACACCATCTCCTCTATAAATGTCTTGCATGTCGTAACGCAAGTTGTTGTGGTAAATGGCACCCATACCATAGTCACGGAGGAAAGCAGAAACAGATTTGTTGACGTGCTTTCTTGCTTTGTCAATCTGTGGACAGAAATGATTGGACCAGTTCCATTTTTGCCTTTGGCATATGTTGGAAAACACAAAGGCAGTTTTAGGGAAAAGTGTAAACAGTTGTGCAAAGGTGTCCTTCATAAGCATTTCCAGACCTACCCCAGTCAAAGTGCCTAGGTCATTGCCACCACAGTGCACTATTATGAGGTCAGGGTGTTGGATTTGCATGAAGGATTTCACCAATGGCATCAATTGGTGCCACTTTAACCCTCTCTGACCAATCCATTTAATGTCTACATTTGGCAAAGCAAGGTCTCTCACCATATCTGTTTTCTCTGCAAACTTTTCACTCCAGAAGACATAGCTGTGCCCTACAATCCACACTGTGAACATCTTCAAAGGAGAACTGGATGCACTCAGGAGGTGTCTTTCAGTAGAATGGCAATATGAAAAGAAAGACAGTTTGGAAATGGAGGCATACATATTTTTTACAAAACAAAAAGAACTGATTGGCTGTTTCATACCATTCTAGAAAAAAAACTAGGCTGTATGTGAAAATTAATAGAAGCATGTTTTGTATTGGTACAAAAAAATGTGTAACCAAAGAACAGTACTATGGATTTGCAGTTAGGTTTGAAAAGTCAAGCACTCTTGCTCTGTGGAATTGAAACATTGTGTGTCGAACTTCTGACCTAACTGCACACAGCAGTGTTCCATGAGCTGTTGCTATGGTAGCAGGCAGAAGTCAAGTTGGGGGAAGGGTACTAGGCAGAAGTCAAGTTGGGGGCAGGGTACTTTTGGAAAAGGGTTGGTTTTCAACCAATAGAAATGTGTCATTACATTTGAAAAAAAGGGGGAAGCACTGAGATTTGAAACTTACATGTATATGTGTGGAAAAATAGAGGGAAAGTTTGCCATTATCTGGTTCTGCTGAGAGGAGAGAGGTGTACAGAACAGAGATCCTGGCTCTGATAATCTGCTGTTTGAGTGACACATTTCTTTCACAACTAACTAATTTTAAAGGTGAGTTTACAGTTTGAGAGGGGATGTATGTGGTAACTTAAGAAATGAATAATAGAAATGGGAATTGTTTTTGTTGTAGTTACACATGGTGGATTCATAATGTGTCAGTCTGTAAAAGAGATTTTCACTTGGCCCGAAAAAAAAAGAGCAGTAAGTGTGCTTTCAAATTGGCAAAGAAATTTCGTTTTGGCACTAATGTGAAAACATGACTGTGTGTGCATAGAAGAATTATAGGCAGAAATGTATTGCGTCTTGCTCTGGTGATTTCACAGTTGCAGTAGATGGAAAAGAGGAGCGAATTTTTGGGGGAAGAAGCAGAGGTTTAGCACACACCCATGTGCTTGCCATGTATAGTCATGCACAGTAATTAGAAGCGAGTGGGGTTTTCAGGTTTAAGTCTGTAATGCAAATACATTCAGCATCACTAAGGCTGGTTGCCCCTGCTGGAGTGTAGGCAGTCACAGAGAATGCACACGGTGGTGGTCTGAAAAAAAAACAGCTTGGACATGTGCATTTAAATAAATTTAAAAAAAAAGGTTTCAGAATGTGTCAGTCTGTAAAAGTGATTTCAAAGTGTAAAAAGAGATTTTCACTTGGCCCGAAAAAAAAAGAGCAGTAAGTGTGCTTTCAAATTGGCAAAGAAATTTCGTTTTGGCACTAATGTGAAAACATGACTCTGTGTGCATAGAAGAATTATAGGCAGAAATGTATTGCGTCTTGCTCTGGTGATTTCACAGTTGCAGTAGATGGAAAAGAGGAGCGAATTTTTGGGGGAAGAAGCAGAGGTTTAGCACACACCCATGTGCTTGCCATGTATAGTCATGCACAGTAATTAGAAGCGAGTGGGGTTTTCAGGTTTAAGTCTGTAATGCAAATACATTCAGCATCACTAAGGCTGGTTGCCCCTGCTGGAGTGTAGGCAGTCACAGAGAATACACACGGTGGTGGTCTGAAAAAAAAACAGCTTGGACATGTGCATTTAAATAAATTTAAAAAAAAAGGTTTCAGAATGTGTCAGTCTGTAAAAGTGATTTCAAAGTGTAAAAAGAGATTTTCACTTGGCCCGAAAAAAAAAGAGCAGTAAGTGTGCTTTCAAATTGGCAAAGAAATTTCGTTTTGGCACTAATGTGAAAACATGACTCTGTGTGCATAGAAGAATTATAGGCAGAAATGTATTGCGTCTTGCTCTGGTGATTTCACAGTTGCAGTAGATGGAAAAGTGGAGCGAATTTTTGGGGGAAGAAGCAGAGGTTTAGCACACACCCATGTGCTTGCCATGTATAGTCATGCACAGTAATTAGAAGCGAGTGGGGTTTTCAGGTTTAAGTCTGTAATGCAAATACATTCAGCATCACTAAGGCTGGTTGCCCCTGCTGGAGTGTAGGCAGTCACAGAGAATACACACGGTGGTGGTCTGAAAAAAAAACAGCTTGGACATGTGCATTTAAATAAATTTAAAAAAAAAGGTTTCAGAATGTGTCAGTCTGTAAAAGTGATTTCAAAGTGTAAAAAGAGATTTTCACTTGGCCCGAAAAAAAAAGAGCAGTAAGTGTGCTTTCAAATTGGCAAAGAAATTTCGTTTTGGCACTAATGTGAAAACATGACTCTGTGTGCATAGAAGAATTATAGGCAGAAATGTATTGCGTCTTGCTCTGGTGATTTCACAGTTGCAGTAGATGGAAAAGAGGAGCGAATTTTTGGGGGAAGAAGCAGAGGTTTAGCACACACCCATGTGCTTGCCATGTATAGTCATGCACAGTAATTAGAAGCGAGTGGGGTTTTCAGGTTTAAGTCTGTAATGCAAATACATTCAGCATCACTAAGGCTGGTTGCCCCTGCTGGAGTGTAGGCAGTCACAGAGAATACACACGGTGGTGGTCTGAAAAAAAAACAGCTTGGTTTCATAATGTGACAGTTTGTTATACAGATTTTCACTTGCCCAAAAAAAAAGAGGAGTTTGTGTGCATTCAAATTGGCAAAGAAATTTCGTTTTGTGACTATTGTGAAAAGAAATGTAGTAATATATTTAAATTCAATAAAGAATTTTTTTTTTAGTTTTTTTGCAGGTATTGCTGAAGAACAGTGAACAAAATTTAAGATGCCTACAAAATCTCGAGTTCAAAAAACGCTAAAAAAAAAACTATATTTGAGGACAACTGGAGGACCAAAGTTAGTAGAAGATGCTGATGTTGGGAAAAAGAAAAAATCTTCTGGTAAGCAAAAAAGACAATTCCTAAACAAAATATTGAAAACAAACAAAAATGTACAAAATGTCTGTTCTCGGAAAAATGTAACAAAACCTACAGAACAGCAAAAATTGAGGATTTAGTTAATGCAAATATACCTTCTGCAATTGAAAAGTTTAACATAAACAGAAAAACAGCATTTAAAGAGATACGTAGAAAAATGTTTCAGAGAAGAGTTATGTCCAATTTGATAAAGGATATAAAGAAATATAAGCAAAAGGCTAAATATTATAAGAGAAAAAAAGAAATTGAAGCCATTGCAGCAAAGGCATTAGAATTAAAAAGGAAACTATTCATATTAATTTTGAATAGGATGCGTACATTAGATAAAATGGTTAATGTACTGAAATCACAAAGCAAAAGCAAAAGAGTAGTGAACAGAACAAATTTTTGTAAAGTGTTTTTAGGAAAGTGGATGCATAGCTCAAGTAGTGAACCTTTTTTTAATGAAGAGAGCTATTTTCAAAGTAATAGTTTGCTGCATGCAGTTGACACCAGAGGTCGTTCATACGAAGTAAAAAATGGTTGCATAATGGAGAAGGAGATAATGGTTCCAAGAGATGAGGTACAAGTGATGGCAGATGAGGCAATGGGGAGACGTCCTAAAGCCCCAGTGTACACTTGGAATTGTAGTAGTATTTGCACTGTGCGTCAGGAATCTATTGACAGATTTCGAGAGTTTCTAAGAGAATATAGTAAAAAAAGTGTAAAACAAAAGATTAAGGTGCTTCAAAGTCTGGATCCATGCAGAGTGAGAGAGAATACTGGTTTGCAGGGTCATTCTCTTGCTTGTCTATCTAGAAAAGTGTGCAATAGTGTTTTCCATCATTTTAGGATGCTGGCTGTTCATCATACTGAAATGAGAAAGTTTGTGAGACGGTTGTATTTTGCCAAAAGTCCAGCAATAAAGTTAAATGAATTGAATAGGGCTCTGTTCCGAGGAACGGTATCAGATGTAGAGAAGGTTGTTGATGAAATTCAGTTTTGTTACTTTGGTCCTGAACAAAACAGTGCAGAGAAGGACACAGTAAATGAGGCAGAAGTGGAAGAGAATGTAGAACCTTGTGTAAGTAAGACATTTAATGATCACATAACAAAATTTGCAATAGTCTCTAATGAAAGACCAAATGTTACTTGTATTTGTTGCCGCAGAACTCATTATAGAAAACAAACTAGGAATGTTGATCTCTACAGAAAGAGTGAAAATGAAGATAATTATAAGTGGATGGATTTTGCAACATATATATTTCTTGAAAATTGTTTTGAATTGGGTGAAGATCAGCGTATTTGTAAATACTGCTACAACAAGTTAGAGGAAAATAGAATGCCGACCAGAGCTGTACATAATAATTTAGAATTGGATGCTATTCCTGCTGAACTTTCTGAATTAAATACATATGAGTCTATACTCATTCAATGTGTTCATCCGTTCCAGACCATAGTACGTATGGAGCCCAAAACTGGTAAATTACCTCCTTCAGATTTAGTGAGAGGTTTAAAAGGTAGAGTGGTGTATTTGCCCTTGGATTTGAAAAAAAATATGGAAACTATTGATGCGGATACTTTGGAAACTGAACCATTAATTATTCTGGTTAATGGTGTACCTACAAAGAATAAGAAGATTTGGCAGGAGCTGGTAGATGTGCGGAAAGTACAAAGAGCAAATTTGTATTTGAAAAAAAATAACAAATGGTATGAATCAATTTATATAGTAGAAGAAGAAGAAGAAGAAGATTTACAAGGAGATACAGAAACACCAAGTGGACAAATTGAAAAAGTGGACAAGTCAAAGGAAGAAGAAATTTATGAACATTTTAGCATACATCCTCTCCATTCGAAAGAAGTTATGGGAGACAATATTGATCTCTTTCAGATGAAGAAAGCAAAAGGAAATCCCGTGAGTGTATGGGAGGAGAGCTTGGAAGCTCGATGTTTTCCCCAGCTGTTTCCTAAAGGAAAAGGAGGACGATACGATGAACGTCCGGAACAGATTTCAGCTTCTGAGTATCGGACTACAAGACTATATGCTGAAGATCCCAGATTTCGACAAAGTATCCCTTATTTGTTCCATCTTTTATTTGAAAGCGACTTGTCTGCACTGTCTTATGCAGTAAATCACATTTTAAAAAGTGGAGTACATTTACAAAATGTGTCTGCTAAGGATTTTATGGAGAAAGTGCAGCACCGAGATGATCATTTGGAAACACAACTGATCAATCTGATGGCTTGTCAGCGTGGGACAAATGAATATTGGTACCGACGCCATGGTGAACTAAAATGCATGTTACGCAATTTAGGAACACCAACATGGTTCCTTACCCTAAGCTGCGCCGAGTACGCTTGGGATGATTTACTGGATTTTCTACGAGAGGCCAATTCAAACATTGAAAACATCGAATACAAGACAGCAGGAGAACTGTGCTCATTGGATCCGGTTAATGTTTGCAGATATTTCAATCATAGATTTGAGGCTATGATGTCCTTCATCTGCAATAAAAAAAATCCACCCCTTGGAGAAGTAGTGGATTTCTTTTGGAGAAAAGAGTACCAGGCAAGAGGTGCTCCTCATATTCATATGCTGCTGTGGATCAAGGATGCCCCAAAGTTTGGAACAGATACTGATGAAGCAGTGTTATCTTACATTGAAGAATATGCAACATGTGCTATACCTAAAAGCACAGAAGAGTACAAGTTAAAGGAGCAAGTTCTACGTTTCCAAAGTCATCGGTGTGGAAAATACTGTCGACGGAAATACAAGAGCAAAGAAAAATACTACACTAAATGTCGATTTGGATTTCCTAGACCTGTTCTTACAAATGGAAGAGTCAACAGTTTTATGTCAGCTGTGAGACATACTATCACAAGAAAATCACCTAAGAATACCTACAACCTTAAAAGAAAAGAAGAATCAAAAAATATAAATGACTACAACCCAGTCATTTTATCCATGTGGAACGCTAACATGGATATACAGTATGTTGCTGACAATTCCATTGCTGTTGCTCGATATGTAACGTCTTACATTACGAAATCAGAAAAAACAGAATTGAAGGAAATGTGGGAAGAGATTTCTCACGAGAAGACTGTCAGTAAGAAGCTGTACAGTTTCAGTTTGAAGATGTTATCGCATCGAGAAATTGGATCCTACGAATGTTCAGATAGATTATCTTCTGCAAGTCTCTACTCGAAGTCAAGAAGAATAATTTGGGCAAGTTTAGGCCTTGCAGCAATGAGAAATCGGGTACTGAAATCTGTTGGAGAAATTGAATATTTGGCACAGTTCGAACCTGAAAGTACAGATATATTGAAAACAAACATGTTGGACACATATTATCCCAAGAGAAGTCATCATCTGGAGAACATGTGTCTCTATGAAGTGCTGCAGAACTACATTTATTCACGGAAAGCTGCAGAAGACATCAATAATGGAAAATATAAAGTCGTTGGTGAAGAAGGATGTTTGGTGAAGCAAACCAAAGGAAGTTTGATAAATCACCGGAAGCTGAGTTGCGACACTACCGACAAGAAAGAATTTTACTACTTGGCTCTTTTACAGTTGTTTAAACCATGGCGTTCAGAGGATGAACTACTGGGAGAATTCCAGAGCTATGAAGATTCTTTTAATGCTTGCAAAGACAGCATACAATGCAGTACATTCTCAACTTATCTGCAAATGTTAAATGAAGAAATTGAACAGGAAACTACAATTGCAGCAGAAATTGCTAGAGACAGTTCTCAGGACAGCCAAAGTTCAGGAACATACAGTCAAGATCCCCTAGGACAACCAATCGTTGAAAATGAAGCATCAATAGCCATGAATGAAGTGGAAACGGCTATGAATCAAGCTCAAGAAGAATTTATAGACTTAGAAAATTTGGAAAGACAACTGAATCAAGAGCAGCAACAAATTTATGAAGAGATCAAAAACAAAATTGAACACGGATTTCTACATGAAAAAAAAGAGTGCTCATGCACATCATTTCATCCAATCAGGATGTATGTAAGCGGACAAGCTGGCACTGGAAAAAGTTTCCTAATTAAAGTCATCAGAAGCTACCTAAAGCAAAAAACAGATTCTACTTTGTCTTGTGTGGTTACTGCTCCAACTGGGTTAGCAGCATATAACATAAAAGGAATCACCTTACATCGTTTGCTAATGTTACCAGTGGAGCATGAGAACAAAATACAATTCAACAAGCTAACTGGAGAAGCATGCTTGGAAGTTTCAAGAGTATTGAAGAAGATGCAAGTTCTCATTATTGATGAGGTGAGCATGGTATCAAACTTAATGCTTGCCTTTGTGCATTTAAGAATGCAGCAAATTTTGAAGACAGACTATGACGTGTTATTTGGTGGAAAACACGTCATCGTTTTTGGGGATCTTTTGCAACTTACTCCGGTTAAAGGACAACCAGTGTTTAATACTGTGACACATGAAGACACGAAGAAGTCATTGGGAAGCATCGGTAATACAAATATTTGGTCCTTCTTTGAGTACAAGGAACTTACAACTAATATGAGGCAAGCAAACGATGAAGAATATGGAAGTATTCTGAAAGATATCAGGATTGGACTACTCACAGAAGCTGGCAAAAAAGCATTACAGACTCGGCTGCTACATAATTTATTTCCAAAGGAAGAAATAGTTGCAGAGAAGATATACAAGAACATTGCAGAAAACAAAAGTGTCATCTGCTTAATGCCAACTCTACGTGAATGCTCAATATTCAATGAGGAGCTTTTGAAATTGGAAAAGGAAGAGATCATGAAATTGGAAGCAGTGGACAAAATTGAGGATGGAAGAATTACTGTCACAGTAACAGGCAAACTGAAAAATAAATTGGACTCACTAGAGAAGAACATCTCCAAAACAGCAGGATTAGAAAAAAATCTATATGTTTGCATGAACTGTAGAGTGTTTTTAAGGAGAAATTTGGATGTTGAAAAAGGCTTAGTAAATGGAGCGATGGGAAGAGTTGTGGGTTTTATTAATTATCAGAAAAAAGATGGAATTGAATGGTTAAAAATAAAATTTGATCAGATAGAGGAAGTTAAAGACATTTGTCGTTGTTCAGTTCGTTTCATGCTTGTGAAAGACTTATATGTACGTAGGAAGCAGTTTCCGTTTTCTCTAGCATATGCTGTAACTATTCACAAGTCTCAAGGATTGACTGTAGATTGTGCATTTGTGAACATTGGATCTAGTGTGTTCAAAGAAGGTATGGCATATGTTGCTTTGTCACGAGTCAAAACATTATCAGGTTTATTCATGATAGACTTCGATGACTCAAAAGTTAGTGCTGATACAAACTGTGTAAAGGAGTATAATAGATTAAGAAGAAGCTATGCTCCTCATTTAGGTCAGTATCCTGTGTTGGAGAAACGTGTAGTTTCTCGTAAAAGGAGAAATGAGAATATCTGTAATGAAGATGTAGAGAAGAGGAAAAAAAAGAGGAGTGATGTAATTGCAAGCAAAAAGAATAAGGAAAATGAAGAACAGGTTGTAGGATGTCATTTTGAAAATAGCTCTGGTGTCAACTGCTACGCAAATGTAGTGCTGAATGTTGCTTTTTATCTGGAAAGTTTGCAAGAGCAGATAATAATAAATCAGGGAAAAAGATTCTGTTCAGAGCTCAGTCTCCTTTTTCAAAAGCTGAGTAAAGATAAAACTCAAATAGAAAGTGCTACTGATATTAGAAAACTTTTAGATGTATGTTCAGGACGAACACAGTTTTCTCAAAATGAACAGCAAGATGCTCACGAATTTTTGATGTATTTTCTTCAGGTAGTGGAAGAAGAAGGAGTTCCCATTGACATTTTTTTTGGTCTCTCTTATAAATGGGAACATAGTTGTGATAATTGTTATAATATAAGTGGTTCTATTGTTGATAATGAAAGGTTTATTTATTTGACATTGCCAGAGAGTAAAACAGTCACTTTTGCAAACTTAGTTAAAGATGCTAATCATAGCATGAAATGTGGTGAGTGTAATTCTGACATGTTATCAACATTAATTTTAAGGGAATACGGACAGTATGTAATTTTAATGATGCAACGATGTAGAGCTGATGGATCAAAATTGGATACTTTAATAAAGAAGTTTACAGGACAGCAATTATCAATTTCAGGAAAAACTTTTGTAACTGTTGCAATAATTTTCCATGATGGACCTACTGTTACTTCTGGACATTACACAGTTTATCTAAAATGTGAAAAAGGATGGACACTGTGTAATGATTCCCAATTGATTTTCAAACAACGTTTGCCTTTTGATTTAGCAAATTCCTATCTAATCTTCCTGAAACCTAAATTTTAGAGAGACTTGGCAAGATCTGGACAAAATAATTTTACCATTTTACAGGATTACCATTGCAATTTTGTAGAAAAAAGATTTTTAAAATTATCATTTGGCCTAAAGGAAAGATAATCAATTGTAATGTGGACTTTTTAAATTTTTAATGCAATTTTGAAAAACCAATAATTTAGAGATTATCGGTAACTTCTGCACATTTTAAATTTTGGAATGTTATTGGACTGCCACTGGAAATTTTTTCAAAAATAATTTCAAAAATTACTATTTGGCCATGTGGAAAAGTAAGCAATTCTATTGTGGACTAAATAAATTATTCGAAAAATTTTCGTGAACCAAAATGTTACAGAGAATCGGTGAGATCTGGACAGATTAAACTTTAGAATTTTAATGGTTTTCCCTTGGAAATTTATTCCAGGGAAAGAATAAAAAATACTATTTGGCCTAAAGGAAATAAAATCAGATGTATTTTGGAGTTATTTGAGATATATTATTGTGAATGTACTTCTGAAACAAAAATATCAGACGGTATTTTAAAGAAAAAAGTATTGTTTTTAGATGACATTTTTTAAGAATAATATGCATTTCTGTAATGATAAGTTTAAGTGAGAAGAGATTCTGGGCTTTTTTAATACAATCTTTGAGATTGTTATTTTTTTTTGCCCGCTGTAAAATGATGAATGCAATTGCTTTCACAATTTATAGTGAAATGCAATATATTCTGAAAACAGCAAAAATAAGGCAAAAATATTTTTTGGGAAAAAATGTAAATATGTGTACTGTATTATAAAATGTTTTAAAAATATTAATACTTTTTTCTTTTTTTTCAGATCGATATAGAAAATTTTCGTAAACTACAACCATTTTAAAAACTATTTTTTAAAAAAACAAATGAATAAATATTTTTTTCAGTGAGTATGGTAAGTCAATAGTAATAATTGTAGTTTTTCAAGGACCTTGTAATGTGAAAAATGATTTTTAGTGTTTTTTTTAAAAAATAAAAAAAAAGGTACGCTTACCGTACGCGTACGGTAAAAAAAAAAAGTTTTTTAAAAAAAATGTAAAAAAAAGATGAAAGATAAGGTTGGCTCTTAAAAGAACCGTTGTGTTCATGCAGGGACAGAGGAAAGGAACCATGGGAAAATCATTCAAAGCTACAAATGTGCTGATCTATTTTGTTATTCACTAGGGAAACACTGGTCTCCCTATAACAAATTAGAGCTTTACAAAATGTGCAATGAATATCAACCTTCCGAAATCGAGGGTTCATTTCCAGAGGGCCAGCAAAAGGAGATTCTCCCCCCACAGATGAAGGGCTCACCTGAGCTGCAGAAGAAGGAGTAAGCTCTGCAGGTGATGGTCCAGGCTGAGCTGCTGTGGATGTACTGGCTCGTCTTTCTGAAGAGTTACCTCCAAAAAGTTGAGCATGTGTCCTTTTGTGTACATCCTTGAGGTGCCTCATCATGGTGTGATTCCCAAAGGAATACTTCCTGTCAGGATTACCTCTAGAAAGTACACGCTGACACAGCTTGCAAGTAACTAAGGGTGCATTCACCTTTTGCTGGCCTTCTGGAAAAGTAAAATAATCCCAAACATAAGAAGGTTTTACTTTCCTCGCTCTCTGCCTCAAGACAGTGCTGCTGGTGCTAGCCTCACTCTCAGAAGAGCTCTGCTGTTCTGCCATCGTATCCCAAAGACAAACCAGCTCCTTCTCCCAAGGGATCACAAGCAGAAATGAGGGGAATGGGTGTGGTGTAGGAGAGTTCTAGAACTGAAAGTAGTTTCAACCAATCAAAAGTTGTGTTTCAAGATCACATGACCTACCGTACGCTTACGGTACGCTTACGGTGCGCTTACGGCAAAAAGTACGCGTGCGCGTAAAAAAGACACGCGCTTGCGCACATGCGCATAACAGTCATTTCCCGGCACTTCCGCGTAACGTGCGCGTGTTGCGTAAGCGCGCACGCGTCCCACGCGCAGTACGCGCGGCTACGCAAAGTGCGTAACTATACGCAAGCAGCGTAGATAGATTACGGACGTTGCGTAAACCGTACGCTTACCGTGAGCTTACGGTACGCGTACTATAAAAAAAAAAAAAAAAAAATCTGGAAATAAATTATACATGTTTATTTTAAAAAATATATATAAAAAAAATATTTAAGGATTTTAAAAATTAAAGCATAGTCTTTATAAAAGATAAGAAAATTAAAATAAAAATATGTTTGAAAAAAATGAAGAATATAAAAAAAAAATAGCATTTAAAAAACCTTGCAAATTCACTGAAAAAACCATGGGTTTCACACACGTTATAGTTAGGAATTAGCATTTAAAAAACCTTGCAAATTCAATGAAAAAACCATGGGTTTCACACACGTTATAGTTAGGAATTAGCATTTAAAAAACCTTAGAAATTCACTGAAAAAACCATAGGTTTCACACACGTTATAGTTAGGAATTAGCATTTAAAAAACCTTAGAAATTCAGTGAAAAAACCATAGGTTTCACACATGTTATAGTTAGCTGGACATTTTACTCGTAAAAAACCAATGAAATTGCCCCGTTATAGTTAGTTCAGCTAACTATAACTCGCGCGCCCGCAATGCACTGCTGATGACGTCACATATTACATCACTCATGACATGGTCAGTGACATCACTCATGACATCACTGATGACATCTCAAATGACATCACTGATGACATCACTGATGACATCATCCTTGTGATAGAGTGGCAGACCTCCTCTCACCTTAATATAAGCTTTGATACACACATTCAAAAATAGAGACTAAAAATTTCAAAACAATGGACATACCAATACCAGTTACAACAACCTCTTCAGTAATTCTAAGATCCACATACACATCCACTCATTCACCAACAGTCCTATACAGTCACTCATACATGTACTCACTCATCATATGTACTCATACATCTATACATCCTGTTACACAATGCCACTCATCCATAGAGTTACTCACACACATAGTCACTCATGCTAATAAAGAATCAAACATACATTTACTTGCATATACAGTTATACACACACCACCACACTTACTTCTACGGAAACTTACACATACTTAGTCTTTTAAACAATCACTTATAGAAACACATACTTATTCATACAGGAACTCTTTCAATCTCTCACTTTCACATATACTCACATATATACACCAATAGTCACATATACTAGTTTAAAACGTATGTAGTTACTCCTGAAGACACTATTGAGACAGTCATTCACTCACTAACACACCCATACACACACTCATCCACCCATACAGTCCTGCACACATGCTGTGTTCAACACATACAAACAGTGAGTCACTCATTCATGCACCGATGCACTACGTAATACCCCCCACCGAACCATGCAGACACTCAGACTGATACTCAAAAAAACAACTAATAACCTAAATAGGCACCCATGTAGCTACTCACCAACCCATGCAGCCACTTATACACAAAGTGAGAGACTGATACAGATATTTACATATTTAAACATTATTCACTAAGCCATGTATTCACTATGATACACTTAATCAGTCAGTTACACAATCAATTTTTCAAAAACAAATCATCCATTTAGACACTTATATACCCATTTATTCTTCCATCGACCATGAGATATACATATATAAAACATATTTAATTTTCAGAATAACACACATTCACTAGATGATGTCATCAGTGATGTCATCAGTGATGTCATTTGAGATGTCATCAGTGATGTCATGAGTGATGTCACTGACCATGTCATGAGTGATGTAATATGTGACGTCATCAGCAGTGCATTGCGGGCGCGCGAGTTATAGTTAGCTGAACTAACTATAACGGGGCAATTTCATTGGTTTTTTACGAGTAAAATGTCCAGCTAACTATAACATGTGTGAAACCTATGGTTTTTTCACTGAATTTCTAAGGTTTTTTAAATGCTAATTCCTAACTATAACGTGTGTGAAACCTATGGTTTTTTCAGTGAATATATATATATATATATCACCTTAATACTCTTTTACCACATTTCCTTCCATCTGGATACTGGATACTGGAAACAAAGAGCACGGACCACAGAATCCTTTTGTAATACCGCTCAGTTTATTTGGAAAGTTCACACAACAGGAGCGGCAGCCATTACGCGTTTCGTCCCTCCCTGGGGACTTGATATATATTCACTGAAAAAACCATAGGTTTCACACACGTTATAGTTAGGAGTTAGCATTTAAAAAACCTTGCAAATTTACTGAAAAAACCATAGGTTTGACACACGTTATAGTTAAGAATTAGTATTTAAAAAACCTTGCAAATTCACTGAAAAAACCATAGGTTTCACACATGTTATAGTTAGCTGGACATTTCACTCGTACAAAACCATTGAAATTCCCCCGTTATAGTTAGTTCAGCTAACTATAACTCGCGCTCCCGCAATCCACTGCTGATGACGTCACATATTACATCACTCATGACATGGTCAGTGACATCACTCATGACATCACTGATGACATCTCAAATGACATCACCGATGACATCACTGATGACATCATCCATTGAGTATGTGTTTCTGAACAATTTTAATATGTTTAATATATATAGGGAAAGGCCTGTTGAAGAATAAGTGGGTGTACAAGTGTGTAAATGGATGATTTTCTGTGGTGCGTAACTGACTCTATAAGTGAGTCATTAAATGTATCTTACTGCAGACTAGTGACTAAACTGTGTAAATGTTTGTATGTGTCTGTATGTTGGTGTATAAGTGGCTGCATGGTTTTGTGAATACCTATATAAGTGTCTATATGAGTTATTGATTGCTTGTCTCAGTATCTGTATGGGTTCCTGAGTGTTTGTGTGAGTAGGGTGTGTGTGACTCTATGCATAGATGTGTGAGTGGGTGATTCTATGAGTGCATGGTTTTAAGAGTGCATCTGTGATGGACTGTATGGTTGAGTGAGTGTATGTATGGGTGTGTTAGGGATTGAATGTATATCTCAGTGGTACATTTGTGACTAACTACATATGTGAAAGGCAGTATATATGCGTGTAAGAGTATATAAGTGGGTAGATGTGAGAGTGTGTGATTGTGAGAGTGACTGTATGGATGAGTGTGTGCTTGTATCAATGATTCTATAAGAGCGTAAGAATGTGATACTATTTTTATGAGTAAGTGAACTTGAGTGTGTAGAACCGCATAGGTGAGTAAATGGGAGTGTGATTATTTGCATGACTGACTAGGTGTGAGAGTACCTCTATGGATGATTGGTAGTGTGTGAGTGTCTATATAGGTGTATAAATGCATATGATAGTTTTGTATGGTGAACAACCTTTACAACGCAACTTTTACACCGCACTACCATTACAACGAAACTATTACAACGCGAAATCTGTTACAACGCATGCCATTACAACGCATGCTATTACAACGAAATGCACTAGATGGCGTGCTAACATTAGAAATAGTGTAGTTTTACTATCCAAACACCTTCCCTACTGCAACGTGGACTGGAGTTAGAATAGTAAATTATACATTTCTAATGTCAGCACTCCATCTAGTGTACGTCGTTGTAAAAGCATGCGTTGTAAAGGCTGGCGTTGTAACAGATCTTGCGGTGTAAAAAATGCGTTGTAACGGCATGCGGTGTAAAAGCATGCGTTGTAACGTCATACATCCGTTTTGTATGGAGTGACTTTAAGTATGAGTGACTGTACAGGTGAATGAGTGGAGGTGTATGTAGACCTAAGAGTTAATAAGTGGGTATGTAGTTATTGGTATTGCAGTATGTATGGTTTTGAGAATGGAACTCTGAAATTTTGAGTCGGTGTATCAAAGGTTATATTAGGGTGTGAGAAGATGTGGTAATTTATCACATGGATGACGTCATCAGTGATGTCATTTGAGATGTCAACAGTGATGTCATGAGTGATGTCACTGACCATGTCATGAGTGATGTAATATGTGACGTCATCAGCAGTGGATTGCGGGCGCGCGAGTTATAGTTAGCTGAACTAACTATAACGGGGAAATTTCAATGGTTTTGTATGAGTGAAATGTCCAGCTAACTATAACATGTGTGAAACCTATGGTTTTTTCAGTGAATTTGCAAGGTTTTTTAAATGCTAATTCCTAACTATAACATGTGTGAAACCTATGGTTTTTTCAGTGAATTTGCAAGGTTTTTTAAATGCTAATTCCTAACTATAACGTGTGTGAAACCTATGTTTTTTTCAGTGAATTTGCAAGGTTTTTTAAATGCTAATTTATGAATGTATTATTATATTTTTTAAATATTTATTTTACAATAAGCTACCTATATATATAGTTATAGATTGACTTTATCCTGTAATATGGAATGGCTCAGCTTTTTTTTTTTTTTAATTTGGATAAAGTTGAACAGAATAGTTAATATCTACTATAAACTTTTTTTTTTTTTAAGGGTTTTTGACCATGCGCGCACGGTGCACGCATGCGTACGTGCTCCGTGTGCGCATGCGTACGTGCTCCACGTGCGCATGCGTACATCGTGCGTGCTCCGTACGCGCATGTACGCGTGCTCCGTACGCGCATGCGCGCGTGCTCCGTACGCGCATGCATGCGTGCTCTGTACGCGCACCGCAAGTCATGTGATTTAGAAACAACACTTTTCCTTGGTTTATAGTAGTTTCAGGTCATGTGATTAAGAAACAACACTTTTCATTGGTTTATATTAGTTTCAGTTCCAGAAACTTCCAACACCACACCCACTCCCCTCATTATTAATTCTGATTCCCTGGGAGAAGGAGCTGAGCAGCTTTTCCAGTACTCCAGTACTTGAGAATGGCAGAGCAGCGGTCATCTTCTGGGAGTGAGCAGGAGACCCTTGTGCCCACAGAGGCAGAGGAAACAGAAAAACTCTTTTATATGGCAATTTTTCACTTTTCCAGAGGGGCAGAAGAAGGTGAATGCTCCAAAAGTCACCTGCACTATTTGTGGTGAAGTCTTATTGAGAGGAGATCCTATAAAGAAATACTCTTTTAGTATCTTCACTATGATCAGGCACGTTAGAGAAGTACATTCTGTGGCTTATGCTCGAGTTGCTAGAGAAAACCGTCCAGAAGCTCAGCCGAGCACATCCGCAGCAGCTCAGCCGAGCACATCATCGGCAGCTCAGCCGAGCACTTCATCTGCGGTGGCAGCTTCACCTGCTTCTGTTCCTCTGGATATACACCCTCTGTTCAAGAGGGTGCATATACGGTGCAATGCGTGCAATGCTCTTCTCTCTTATGGGGACATCAGCATTCCCCTAATAGAGAGCAAGATACAGCAGCACACATGCGGCACCCTATAATTTTTTTCATTTTTTTGTTCCTCTGTTCCTCAATTAACACAACGGCTCTTTTTAGAGCCACCTAACATCTAAACACTTAAATTTGATTTTTAATTCTATTTTTTTATGATTTTTTTTCCGCCGTGCGCGCACCGTGTGCGCACCTCGCGACGGTGGCGCACGGTGCACGCACGGTGCGCGCACCCCGTGATTTAAAAAAATAAATAAAATGTTGTTTTCACCCTTCATGGTCCTTCAGGGACCCCCTGACAAAAGCTAGGGGGTCAGGAACTCTGTACCCTGCCCCCTTTTCACGTTCTACACCTTTCTTTTTCACACACAAAATGGTGGACAACACTTCCTGATTTCGACCGATTCGAATGTTGACTTACATGTAACCACCAATCACAATTACGCTCGTGCACGTTAAGGTGCGCGCACGGTGTGCGCACGGTGCGCGCATATAGATATTTATGTACTTTTAACTGCAATTTTCTCAGGAACTACTGAACAGATTGACACCATATATGCAAAAGGCACATCCCGGACCTGAGTACTACTTCTTTGCCAAATTTCAAGTAATTCTGTTCAGCCGTTCGGGCTGTACCTTCGACTAAAGGTCCTATGGGAAAATGCATGGGGAAAACGCGTTTTGGGAACCCCCTATTTTCTCAGCCCCCGCTTGACGAATCACCCCGAGACTTCCAGGGTAGGAGCTGAGCGGAGCGCCCCATTAGTTTTGAAAATTTCACGAGGATCCGTCAACCGGCGCCAAAGTTATTCAAAATAGAATTTTCAGATTTCCTATGGAAACACGGTCCTAACTATAACTATCTACTGGCGACCGCCAGTAGATAATATATGTGTGTGTGTGTGTGTGTGTGTGTATATATATGTATGTATGTATATATATATATATATATGTATATATATATATATATATATATATATATATATATATATATATATATATATATATATATATATACATATATTACCTACTGGCGGTCGCCAGTAGGTAGTTATAGTTAGGACCACGTTTCCATAGGAAATCCGCAACATTCTATTTTGAATAACTTTGGCGCCGGTCGACGAATCCTCACGAATTTTTCAAAATAGGTGGGGCGCTACGCTCCGCTCCTACCCTGAAAGTCTCGGGGGGATTCGTCAAGCGGGGGCTGAGATAAAAGGGGGGTCCCAAAACGCGTTTTTCCCATGCATTTTTCCATAGGACCTTTAGACACAGCTACAGCCCGAACGGCTGAACAGAATTTAATGAAATTTGGCAGAGAGGTAGTCCTCAGGTCAAGGAAGTGCCTTTTGTAGGTTAGGTGTAAATCTGTTCAGTAGATTCTGAGAAAATAGCCTTTAAATCAATATATATATCTGAGCCAGCTTACGGTGCGCTTACGGTGCGCTTACCGTACGCGTACGGTGACGTGCGCGAGCGCGATTCTGATTGGCTCTTAGATCTTAGTAAACATTCGAATCGGTCGAAACCAGGAAGCGGCGGCCGCCATTTTGTGTATTTCACTCCGGTAAAAAAGGGTGATATCTTGAAAAGGGGGCAAGGAAGAGAGTTACAGACCCCCTAACATTTGTAAGGGGGTCAAAGAAGAACAGAAAAGTACAAAGAAGACATTTATTGATTTTAAAAAAAATCGCGGGGTTCGTGTACGGTAAGCTCACCGTACGCGTACGGTAAAAAAAAGAAAAAAAAGAAATGAAATGCAGATTTAAGTGTTTAGATATTAGAGGGCTCTAAAAAGAGCCGTTGTGTTTATGAAGTGATTTTTTATTGGTACCTACAAGTAAGTACCGATGCAGAGTCTAAGGTTCAAGAGGAAGACTCTGTTCCCTTCATCAGTGAAGTGTACACCATCTCCTCTATAAATGTCTTGCATGTCGTAACGCAAGTTGTTGTGGTAAATGGAACCCATACCATAGTCACGGAGGAAAGCAGAAACAGATTTGTTGACGTGCTTTCTTGCTTTGTCAATCTGCGGACAAAAATGATTGGACCAGTTCCATTTTTGCCTTTGGCATATGTTAGAAAACACAAAGGCAGTTTTAGGGAAAAGTGAAAACAGTTGTGCAAAGGTGTCCTTCATAAGCATTTCCAGACCTACCCCAGTCAAAGTGCCTAGGTCATTGCCACCACAGTGCACTATTATGAGGTCAGGGTGTTGGATTTGCATGAAGGATTTCACCAATGGCATCAATTGGTGCCACTTTAACCCTCTCTGACCAATCCATTTAATGTCTACATTTGGCAAAGCAAGGTCTCTCACCATATCTGTTTTCTCTGCATACTTTTCACTCCAGAAGACATAGCTGTGCCCTACAATCCACACTGTGAACATCTTCAAAGGAGAACTGGATGCACTCAGGAGGTGTAATTTAGTAGAATGGTAAAAAGAAATGAAAGACAGTTTGGAAATGGAGGCATACATATTTTTTTTTATAAAAAAAAAGAACTGATTGGCTGTTTCATACCATTCTAGAATAAAAACTAGGCTGTATGTGTAAATTTATAGAAGCATGTTTTGTATTGGTACAGAAAAATGTGTTACTAAAGAACAGTACTATGGATTTGCTGTTAGGTTTGAAAAGTCAAGCACTCCTGCTCTTTGGAATTGAAACATTGTTTGGTGAACTTCTGACCTAACTCTGCACAGCAGTGTTTCAAGAGCTGTTGCTATGGTAGCAGGCAGAAGTCAAGTTGGGGGAAGGGTACTAGGCAGAAGTCAAGTTGGGGGAAGGGTACTTTTGGAAAAGGGTTGGTTTTCAACCAATAGAAATGTGTGATTACATTTGAAAAAAAGGGGGAAGCACTGAGATTTGAAATTAACATGTATATGTGTGGAAAAAGAGAGGGAAAGTTTGCCATTATCTGGTTCTGCTCAGAGGAGAGAGGTGTACAGAAGAGAGATCCTGGCTCTGATAATCTGCTGTTTGAGTGCCACATTTATTTCACAACTAACTAATTTTAAAGGTGAGTTTAGAGTTTGAGAGGGGATGTATATGGTAAATTAAGAAATGAATAATAGAATTGGAATTCCTTTTGTTGAAGTTGTGTTTATTATTTTCTGTTTTGGGAGAAATTTAAATGTGAGGAACATGTAAAATAATATGGACTAAGTTTTCACGAAAATTTAAGGTGTACTGGTAAAAATAAGGAATACTTTAAGGGTTTGAGGTTGCACTCAGTAATGCAAATACATTCAGCATCAGTGAGGCTGGTTGCCCTTGCTGGAGTGTAGTGAGTCACCCAGGTTACACATGTTTCTGGTCTCAGAAAGCTGTTTGGTATTGCTCTGGTGATTTTACATTTGCATTATGTGGAAAGGGGGAGGTTTTTTTTATGCAGAAGCAGACTCTTAGCACACAGCCAGCTGCTTATCCTGTGGAATCATGCATAGTATTCACAACCGAGTGGGGTTTGAGGTTTCAGTCAGTAATGCAAATACATTCAGCATCACTAAGGCTGGTTGTCCTTGCTGGAGTGTAGTCAGTCACCCAGGTTACACATGGTGCTGGTCTGAAAAAGCAGTTTGGACATGTGCTTTTATCAGAATCTGAAAAGTGGATTCATAATGTGTCAGTCTGTAAAAGTGTTTATCACTTGCCAAAAAAAAGAGTAGTAAGTGTGCTTTCAAATTGGCAAAGAAATTTCGTTTTGTGACTATTGTGAAAACATGACTCTGTGTGCAAATAGGAATTACAGGCAGAGATTTATTGCGTATTGCTCTGGTGATTTTACATTTGCATTAGATGGAAAGGGGGAGCCATTTTTTTGTATGCAGAAGCAGACTCTTAGCACACAGCCAGCTGCTTATCTTGTGGAATCATGCACAGTATTTACAACCGAGTGGGGTTTGAGGTTTCAGTCAGTAATGCAAATACATTCAGCATCACTAAGGCTGGTTGCCCTTGCTGGAGTGTAGTCAGTCACCCAGGTTACACATGGTGCTGGTCTGAAAAAAGCAGTTTGGACATGTGCTTTTATCAGAATCTGAAAAGTGGATTCATAATGTGTCAGTCTGTAAAAGTGTTTATCACTTGCCAAAAAAAAGAGTAGTAAGTGTGCTTTCAAATTGGCAAAGAAATTTCGTTTTGTGACTAATGTGAAAACATGACTCTGTGTGCAAATAGGAATTACAGGCAGAGATTTATTGCGTATTGCTCTGGTGATTTTACATTTGCATTAGATGGAAAGGGGGAGCCATTTTTTTGTATGCAGAAGCAGACTCTTAGCACACAGCCAGCTGCTTATCCTGTGGAATCATGCATAGTATTTACAACCGAGTGGGGTTTGAGGTTTCAGTCAGTAATGCAAATACATTCAGCATCACTAAGGCTGGTTGCCCTTGCTGGAGTGTAGTCAGTCACCCAGGTTACACATGGTGCTGGTCTGAAAAAAGCAGTTTGGACATGTGCTTTTATCAGAATCTGAAAAGTGGATTCATAATGTGTCAGTCTGTAAAAGTGTTTATCACTTGCCAAAAAAAAGAGTAGTAAGTGTGCTTTCAAATTGGCAAAGAAATTTCGTTTTGTGACTAATGTGAAAACATGACTGTGTGCAAATAGGAATTACAGGCAGAGATTTATTGCGTATTGCTCTGGTGATTTTACATTTGCATTAGATGGAAAGGGGGAGCCATTTTTTTGTATGCAGAAGCAGACTCTTAGCACACAGCCAGCTGCTTATCCTGTGGAATCATGCATAGTATTTACAACCGAGTGGGGTTTGAGGTTTCAGTCAGTAATGCAAATACATTCAGCATCACTAAGGCTGGTTGCCCTTGCTGGAGTGTAGTCAGTCACCCAGGTTACACATGGTGCTGGTCTGAAAAAAGCAGTTTGGACATGTGCTTTTATCAGAATCTGAAAAGTGGATTCATAATGTGTCAGTCTGTAAAAGTGTTTATCACTAGCCAAAAAAAGAGTAGTAAGTATGCTTTCAAATTGGCAAAGAAATTTCGTTTTGTGACTAATGTGAAAACATGACTCTGTGTGCAAATAGGAATTACAGGCAGAGATTTATTGCGTATTGCTCTGGTGATTTTACATTTGCATTAGATGGAAAGGGGGAGCCATTTTTTTGTATGCAGAAGCAGACTCTTAGCACACACCCAGCTGCTTATCCTGTGGAATCATGCACAGTATTCACAACCGAGTGGGGTTTGAGGTTTCAGTCAGTAATGCAAATACATTCAGCAACACTAAGGCTGGTTGCCCTTGCTGGAGTGTAGTCAGTCACCCAGGTTACACATGGTGCTGGTCTGAAAAAAGCAGTTTGGACATGTGCTTTTATCAGAACCTGAAAAGTGGATTCATAATGTGTCAGTCTGTAAAAGTGTTTATCACTAGCCAAAAAAAGAGTAGTAAGTGTGCTTTCAAATTGGCAAAGAAATTTCGTTTTGTGACTAATGTGAAAACATGACTCTGTGTGCAAATAGGAATTACAGGCAGAGATTTATTGCGTATTGCTCTGGTGATTTTACATTTGCATTAGATGGAAAGGGGGAGCCATTTTTTTGTATGCAGAAGCAGACTCTTAGCACACACCCAGCTGCTTATCCTGTGGAATCATGCACAGTATTCACAACCGAGTGGGGTTTGAGGTTCCAGTCAGTAATGCAAATACATTCAGCATCACTAAGGCTGGTTGCCCTTACTGGAGTGTAGTCAGTCACCCAGGTTACACATGGTGCTGGTCTGAAAAAAGCAGTTTGGACATGTGCTTTTATCAGAATCTGAAAAGTGGATTCATAATGTGTCAGTCTGTAAAAGTGTTTATCACTTGCCAAAAAAAAGAGTAGTAAGTGTGCTTTCAAATTGGCAAAGAAATTTCGTTTTGTGACTAATGTGAAAACATGACTCTGTGTGCAAATAGGAATTACAGGCAGAGATTTATTGCGTATTGCTCTGGTGATTTTACATTCACAACCGAGTGGGGTTTGAGGTTTCAGTCAGTAATGCAAATACATTCAGCAACACTAAGGCTGGTTGCCCTTGCTGGAGTGTAGTCAGTCACCCAGGTTACACATGGTGCTGGTCTGAAAAAGCAGTTTGGACATGTGATGTTTTCAGAATCTGAAAAGTGGATTTAAAATGTGTCAGACTGTAAAAGTACTTATCACTTGCCAAAAAAGTAGTAGAAAGTATGCTTTGCAATTGGCAAAGAAATTTCGTTTTCTGCCTAATTTCAAACCTTGACTCTGTGTGCACACAGGAATTGTTTTTAGGTATTTAATTTGTGATGGTGTTATTGTGATTTTCACTTGTAGGAAAGGGGTACATAGTATTTTAAGATTTGAAAAGATCATAAAAAATGTAGTAATATATTTAAATAAAATAAAGGAATTTTTTTTTAGTTTTTTTCAGGTATTGCTGAAGAGCAGTGAACAAAATTTAAGATGCCTACAAATTCCAGACTAAAGAAAGACCACAAAAAAAACCTATATTTGAAGACAACTGGAGGACCTAAGTTAGTTGGAGATGCTCATGTTGGGAAAAAGAACAAGTCTTCTGGTAAGCAGACAAAAGATTTTTTAAAGAACATCTTCAAAAAAAGGAAAAATGTACAAAATGTCTGTACTGGAAAGAATGTTTTCAATAGAAAAAAACAGGAAAAAATTGAGAATTTAGTTAATGCAAATATACCTTCTGCAACAACAAAGATTAACTTAAACAGAAAAACAGCGTTTAAAGAGATACGTAGAAAAATGTTTCAGAGAAGAGTTATGTCCAATTTGATAAAGGATGTGAAGAAATATAAGCAAAAGGCAAAATATTACAAGAGAAAAAAAGAAATTGAAGCCATTGCAGCAAAGGCATTAGAATTAAAAAGGTAACTATTCATTTTAATTTTTAATAGGATGCGTACATTAGATAAAATGGTTAATGTACTGAAATCACAAAGCAAAAGGAAAAGAGTAGTGAACAGAACAAACTTTTGTAAAGTGTTTTTAGGAAAATGGATGCATAGTTCAAGTAGTGAACCTTTTTTTAATGAAGAGAGTTATTTTCAAAGTAATAGTTTGCTGCATGCAGTTGACACCAGAGGTCGTGCTTATGAAGTGAAAAATGGTTGCATAATGGAGAAGGAGATAATGGTTCCAAGAGATGAGGTACAAGTGATGGCGGATGAGGCTATGGGGAGACGTCCTAAAGCCCCAGTGTACACTTGGAATTGTAGTAGTATTTGCACTGTGCGTCAGGAATCTATTGATAAATTTCGTGAGTTTCTAAGAGAATATAGTAAAAAAAAGTGTCAAACAGAAGATTAAGGTGCTTCAAAGTCTAGATCCATGCAGAGTGAGAGAGAATACTGTTTTGCAGGGTCATTCTCTGGCTTGTCTATCTAGAAAAGTGTGTAATAGTGTTTTCCATCATTTTAGGATGCTGGCTGTTCATCATACTGAAATGAGAAAGTTTGTGAGACGGTTGTATTTTGCTAAAAGTCCAGCAATAAAGTTAGATGAATTGAATAGGGCTCTGTTCCGTGGATCGGTATCAGATGTAGAGAAGGTTGTTGATGAAATTCAGTTTTGTTACTTTGGTCCTGAACAAAACAGTGCAGAAAAGGACACAGTAAATGAGGAAGAAGTGGAAGAGAATGTAGAACCCTCTGTAAGTAAGACATTTAATGATCACATAACAAAATTTGAAAAAATCTCTAATGAAAGACCAAATATTACTTGTATTTGTTGCCGCAGAACTCATTATAGAAAACAAACTAGGAATGTTGATCTCTACAGAAAGAGTGAAAATGAAGATAATTATAAGTGGAAAGATTTTGTCACATATATATTTCTAGAAAATTGTTTTGAATTGGGTGAAGATCAGCGTATTTGTAAATACTGTTACAACAAGTTAGAGGAAAATAGAATGCCGACCAGAGCTGTACATAATAATTTAGAATTGGATGTTATTCCTGCTGAACTTTCTGAATTAAATACATATGAGTCTATACTTATTCAATGTGTTCATCCGTTCCAGACCATAGTACGTATGGAGCCCAAAACTGGTAAATTACCTCCTTCAGATTTACTGAGAGGTTTAAAAGGTAGAGTGGTGTATTTGCCCTTGGATTTGAAAAAAATATGGAAACTATTGATGCAGATACTTTGGAAACTGAACCATTAGTTATTCTGGTTAATGGTGTACCTACAAAGAATAAGAAGATTTGGCAGGAGCTGGTAGATGTACGGAAAGTACAAAGAGCAAATTTGTATTTGAAAAGGAATAACAAATGGTATGAATCAATTTATATAGAAGAAGAAGAAGAAGATTTACAAGAAGACACAGAAACACCAACTGGACAAATTGAAAAAGTGGACAAGTCAAAGGAAGAAGAAATTTATGAAAATTTTAGCATACATCCTCTACATTCAAAAGAAGCTATGGGAGACAATATTGATCTGTTTCAGATGAAGAAAGCAAAAGGAACTCCCGTGACTGTATGGGAGGAGAGCTTGGAAGCTCGATGTTTTCTCCAGCTGTTTCCTAAAGGAAAAGGAGGACGATACGATGAACGTCCAGAACAGATTCCAGCTTCTGAGTATCGGACTACAAGACTATATGCAGAAGATCCCAGATGTCGACAAAGTATTCCTTATTTGTTCCATCTTTTATTTGAAAGCGACTTGTCTGCATTATCATATGCAGTAAATCACATTTTAAAAAGTGGAGTACATTTACAAAATGTGTCTGCTAAGGATTTTATGGAGAAAGTGCAGCACCGAGATGATCATTTCGAAACACAACTGATCAATCTGATGGCTTGTCAGCGTGGGACAAATGAATATTGGTACCGACGCCATGGTGAATTAAAATGCATGTTACGGAATTTAGGAACACCAACATGGTTCCTTACCCTAAGCTGTGCCGAGTACGCTTGGGATGATTTACTGGATTTTCTACGAGAGGCAAATTCAAACATTAAAAACATCGAATACAAGACAGCAGGAGAACTGTGCTCATTGGATCCGGTTAATGTTTGCAGATATTTCAATCATAGATTTGAGGCTATGATGTCCTTCATCTGCAATAAAAAAAATCCACCTCTTGGAGAAGTAGTGGATTTCTTTTGGAGAAAAGAGTACCAGGCAAGAGGTGCTCCTCATATTCATATGCTGTTGTGGATCAAGGATGCCCCAAAGTTTGGAACAGATACTGATGAAGCAGTGTTATCTTACATTGAAGAATATGCAACATGTGCTATACCAAAAAGCACAGAAGAGAAAAAGTTAAAGGAGCAAGTTTTACGTTTCCAAAGTCATCGGTGTGGAAAATACTGTCGACGGAAATACAAGAGCAAAGAAAAATACTACACTAAATGTCGATTTGGATTTCCTAGACCTGTTCTTTCAAATGGAAGAGTAAACAGTTTTATGTCATCTGTGAGACATACTATTACAAGAAAATCACCTAAGAATACCTACAACCTAAAAAGAAAAGAAGAATCAAAAAATATAAATGACTACAACCCAGTCATTTTATCCATGTGGAATGCTAACATGGATATACAGTATGTAGCTGACAATTCCATTGCTGTTGCTCGATATGTAACGTCTTACATTACTAAATCTGAGAAAACGGAATTGAAGGAAAAGCGGGAAGAGATTTCTCACGAGAAGACTGTCAGTAAGAAGCTGTACAGTTTCAGTTTAAAGATGTTATCGCATCGAGAAATTGGATCCTATGAATGTTCAGATAGGTTATCTTCTGCAAGTCTCTACTCGAAATCAAGAAGAATAATTTGGGCAAGTTTAGGCCTTGCAGCAATGAGAAATCGGGTACTGAAATCTGTTGGAGAAATTGAATATTTGGCCGAGAATGACCCAGAAAGTACAGATATTTTGAAATCAAACATGTTGGACACATATTATCCCAAGAGAAGTCAACATCTGGAGAACATGTGTCTCTATGAAGTGCTGCAGAACTACATTTATTTACGGAAAGCCGCAGAAGACATCAAAAATGGAAAATATAAAGTCATTGGTGAGGAAGGATGTTTGGTGAAGCAAACAAAAGGAAGTTTGATAAATCACCGGAAGCTGAGTTGCGACACTACTGACAAAAAGGAATTTTACTACTTGGCTCTTTTACAGCTGTTTAAACCATGGCGTACAGAGGATGAACTACTGGGAGAATTTCAAAGCTATGAAGATTCTTTTAATGCTTGCAAAGACAGCATACAATGCAATACATTCACAACTTATCTGCAAATGTTAAATGAAGAAATTGAACAGGAAACTACAATTGCAGCAGAAGTAGCTAGAGACAGTTCTCAGGACAGCCAAAGTTCAGGAACACTCAGTCAAGATCCCCTAGGACAACCAATCGTTGAAAATGAAGCATCAATAGCCATGAATGAAGTGGAAACGGCTATGAATCAAGCTCAAGAAGAATTTATAGACTTACAAAATTTGGAAAGACAACTGAACGAAGAGCAGCAACAAATTTATGAAGAGATCAGAAACAAAATTGATCACGGATTTCTACATGAAAAAAAAGAGTGCTCATGCACATCATTTCATCCAATCAGGATGTATGTAAGCGGACAAGCTGGAACTGGAAAAAGTTTCCTAATAAAAGTCATCAGAAGCTACCTACAGCAAAAAACGGATTCTACTTTGTCTTGTGTGGTTACTGCTCCAACTGGGTTAGCAGCATATAACATAAAAGGAATCACCTTACATCGTTTGCTAATGTTACTAGTGGAGCATGAGAACAAAATACAATACAACAAGCTAACTGGAGAAGCATGCTTGGAAGTTTCAAGAGTATTGAAGAAGATGCAAGTTCTCATTATTGATGAGGTGAGCATGGTATCAAACTTAATGCTTGCCTTTGTGCATTTAAGAATGCAGCAAATTCTAAGGACAGACTATGACGTGTTATTTGGTGGAAAACATGTCATTGTATTTGGGGATCTTCTACAGCTTACTCCAGTTAAAGGACAACCAGTGTTTAATACTGTGACACATGAAGACACAAAGAAGTCATTGGGAAGCATTGGTAATGCAAATATTTGGTCCTTCTTTGAGTACAAGGAACTTACTACTAATATGAGGCAAGCAAACGATGAAGAATATGGAAGTATTCTGAAAGATATCAGGATTGGACTACTCACAGAAGTTGGCAAAAAAGCATTACAGAGTCGGCTGCTACATAATTTATTTCCAAAAGAAGAAATAGTTGCAGAGAAGATATACAAGAACATTGCAGAAAAGAAAAGTGTCATCTGCTTAATGCCAACTCTACGTGAATGCTCAATATTCAATGAGGAGCTTTTAAAATTGGAAAAGGAAGATATCAGGAAATTGGAAGCAGTGGACAAAATTGAAGATGGAAGAATTACTATCACATTAACAGGCACACTGAAAAATAAATTGGATTCACTAGAGAAGAACATTTCCAAAACAGCTGGATTAGAAAAAAATCTATATGTTTGCATGAACTGTAGAGTATTTTTAAGGAGAAATTTGGATGTTGAAAAGGGTTTAGTTAATGGAGCTATGGGAAGAGTTGTGGGTTTTATTAATTATCAGAAAAAAGATGGAATTGAATGTTTAAAAATAAAATTTGATCAGATAGAAGAAGTTAAAGATATTTGTCGTTGTTCAGTTCGTTTCATGCTTGTGAAAGACTTATATGTACGTAGGAAGCAGTTTCCGTTTTCTCTAGCATATGCTGTAACTATTCACAAGTCTCAAGGATTGACTGTAGATTGTGCTTTTGTGAACATTGGTTCAACTGTGTTCAAAGAAGGTATGGCTTATGTAGCTTTGTCACGAGTGAAAACATTATCTGGTTTATTCATGATAGACTTTGATGACTCTAAAGTTAGTGCTGATACAAATTGTGTAAAGGAGTATAATAGATTAAGAAGAAGCTATGCTCCTCATTTAGGTCAGTATCCTGTGTTGGAGAAACGTGTAGTTTCTCGTAAAAGGAGAAATGAGAATATCTGTAATGAAGATGTAGAGAGGAGGAAAAAAAAGAGGAGTGATGTAATTGCAAGCAAAAAGAAAAGGAAAATGAAGAACAGGTTGTAGGATGTCATTTTGAAAATAGTTCTGGTGTCAACTGCTACGCTAATGTAGTGCTGAATGTTGCTTTTTATCTGGAAAGTGTGCCAGAGCAGATAATAGTAAATCAGGGAAAAAGATTCTGTTCTGAGTTGAGTCTCCTTTTTCAAAAGCTGAGTAATGATAAAACTCAAATAGAAAGTGCTACTGAAATTAGAAAACTTTTAGATGTATGTTCAGGACGAACACAGTTTTCTCAAAATGTACAGCAAGACGCACAGGAATTCTTGATGTTTTTTCTTCAGGTACTGGAAGAAGAAGGGGTTCCCATTGATAATTTGTTTGGTCTCTCTTATAAATGGGAACAAAGTTGTGAAAACTGTTACAATATATGTGGCTCTAATGTTGATTCTGAAAGGTTTATTTATTTAACATTGCCAGAAAGTAAAGCAGTCACTTTTGCTAAATTAGTTAAAGATGCTAATCATAGCATGGAATGCAGTGAGTGTAAATCTGAAATGTTTTCAACGTTAATTTTAAAGGAATACGGACAATATGTAATTTTAATGATGCAACGATGTAAAGCTGATGGTTCAAAATTAGATACTTTAATAAAGAAGTTTACAGGACAGCAATTATCAATTTCAGGAAAAACTTTTGTAACACTTGCAATAATTTTCCATGAAGGACTTACTGTTACTTCTGGACATTACACAGTTTATCTTAAATGTGAAAAAGGCTGGACACTGTGTAATGATTCCCAATTGATTTTCAAGCAACGTTTGCCTTTTGATTTAGCAAATTCCTATCTAATCTTCCTGAAACCTAAATTTTAGAGAGACTTGGCAAGATGTGTACAAAACAATTTTACCATTTTATTGGATTACCATTGGAATTTTCAAAAAAAATGATTTTTCAAATTATCATTTGGCCTAATGGAAAGGTAACCAATTGTAATGTGGACTTTTTAAATTTTTAATGAAACTTTGGAAAACCAAAAATTTAGACAAAATCGGTAACATCTGCACAATTTAAATTTTGGAATGTTATTGGATTGCCATTGGAAATTTATTCAAAAAAGATTTTTTAAATTACTATTTGGCCATGAGGAAAAGTAAACAATTGTATTGTGGACTTATTTAATTATTATTTAATCTTTCGGAAACCAAAATGTTACAGAGAATCGGTGAGATCTGTACAATTTAAACTTTAGAATTTTATTGGATTACCATTGGAAATTTAATCAAAAAAGAATTTTAAAATTACTATTTGGCCTAAAGGAAATGGAACCAGATGTATTGTGGAGTTATTTGAGATATAATATTTTTGGGATTATACTTCTGAAACAAAAATGTCAGACGGTATTTTAAAGAAATAAGTATTGATATTAGATGATATTTTTTAAGAATATTATGCATTTCTATAATGTTATGTTTAAGTTAAAAGAGATTCTGGGCTTTTTTAAAACAATCTTTGAGATTGTTATTTTTTTTTTGCCCGCTGTTAAATGATGAATGCAATTGCTTTCACAATTTATAGTGAAATGCAATATATTCTGAAAACAGCAAAAAAAAGGCAAAACATTTTTTGGGGAAAATATGTAAATATGTGTACTGTATTATAAAATGTTTTATTAAATATTAATACTTTTTTCTTTTTTTTCAGATTGAGATAGAAAATTTTCGAAAACTTGAACCATTTTTAAAGCAATAAAAATTAAATTTTAATTAATAAATAATTTTTGGAGTGGGTATGGTAAGTCAACAATTTCATGGTCCCTTTTTTCCACTTCTCCACAATCACATTTTCAGTTTATCATTGTAGTCTCTCAAGGACGTTGTAATGTGATAATTGATTTTTAGTGTTTTTTAAAAAAAAAAAAAAATTACGCGTACCGTACGCGTACGGTAAAAAAAAATAAAAAAAAGTTTTAAAAAATATATAAAAAAAAGTTAAAAGGTAAGGTTGGCTCTTAAAAGAGCCGTTGTGTTCATGCAGGGACAGAGGAAAGAAAGAGTGGGAATATTAGTCTCTACGACAAATGTGCTGATCTATTAAATTGTTCACTAGGGCAACACTGGTCTCCCTATGAGCAATTAGATCATGACAAGTGGCGCACCGAACTAAAACCCTCGAAAACCGATGGTTGATTTCCAGAGGACGAGAAAAAGGAGATGCTCCCCCCACAGATGAAGGGCTCAGCTGACCTGCCGAAGATGGACTCGGCACTGCAGATGATGGACCAGGCTGAGCTGCTGTGGATGTGCTTGGTTGACTTACTGAGGGGTTACCTTCAGTATGTCGAGCAAATGTCCTACCGTGTACATCTTGAAGGTGTCTCAACATGGTGTGATTCCCGAAGGAATACTTCTTGTTGGGATTCCCTCTTGAAAGTACACGGCCACAAAGCTTACAAGTCACTAAGGGTGCATTTACCTTTTTCTTGTCCTCTGGAAAAGAAAAATACTCCCATATGAAAGAGCTCTTTTGTTTCCTCCTTCTCTGCCTCAAGGTAGTGCTGCTAGCCTCACTCTCAGAAGAGTTCTGCTGTTCTGCCATCGTATCACAAAGACAACTCAGCTCCTTCTCCTAAGGGATCACAAGCAGAAATGAGGGGAATGGGTGTGGTGTAGGAGTGTTCTAGAACTGAAAGTAGTTTCAACCAATCAAAAGTTGTGTTTCATGATCACATGACCCACCGTGCGCGTACGTTACGCTTACGGTGCGCTTACGGTAAAAGTACGCATGCGCTTAAAAAAGACACGCGCTCGTGCGCATGCGCAAAACAGGCACGCCCCTTCACTTCCGCGTAACAAGCGCGTGCAGCGTACGCGTTACGCGCTGCGCGCGCGCGACGTACGTCTACGCAAATTGCGTAAATGAACGCAAACAGCGTAGAAATCTAACGTAATGAAAGCAAGACGTGCGCTTACCGTACGCGCACGTTAAAAAAAAAAGAAAAAAAAAACCCAATATGTTATACTAATAAATCTTACCTGTTTATTTTATAAAAATGGTAAAAAAAAAACATATTGTAGAATTTATAAAATTTAACCATAGTCTTTAAAAAAGGATAGAAAATTATAATAAAAATATGTAAAAAAAAAATGAAAAAAAAATTAGCATTTAAAAAACCTTGCAAATTCACTGAAAAAACCATGGGTTTCACACACGTTATAGTTAGGAATTAGCATTTAAAAAACCTTAGAAATTCAATGAAAAAACCAAAGGTTTCACACATGTTATAGTTAGCTGGACATTTCACTCGTACAAAACCAATGAAATTTCCCCGTTATAGTTAGTTCAGCTAACTATAACTCGCGCACCCGCAATGCACTGCTGATGACGTCACATATTACATCACTCATGACATGGTCACTGACATCACTCATGACATCACTGATGACATCTCAAATGACATCACTGATGACATCACTGATGACATCATCCTTGTGATAGAGTGGCAGACCTCCTCTCACCCTAATATAACCTTTGATACACACATACAAAAATAGAAACTAAAATTTTCAAAAAAATGGACATACCAATATCAGTTACAACAACCTATTCAGTAATTCTTAGAACCACATACACATCCACTCATTCACCAACAGTCCTATACAGTCATTCATACATGCACTCACTCTTCATATGTACTCATACACCTATACATCCTGTGACACAATGCCACTCATCCATAGAGTTACTCACACATAGTCACTCATGCTAATAAAGAAACAAACATACATTTATTAGCTTATACAGTTATACACACACCACCACACTTACTTCTACGGAAACTTACACATAGTTAGTCTAAAAAACAAACACTTATAGAAACACATACTTATTCATACAGGAACTCTTTCAATCTCTCACTGTCACATATACTCACTTATATACATCAATATTCACATATACTAGTTTAATAGATATGTAGTTACTCATAAAGACACTATTGAGACAGTCATTCACTCACTAACACACCCATACACACACTCATCCACCCATACAGTCCTGCACACATGTTGTCTTCAACACATACAAAGAGTGAATCACTCATTCATGCACCAATGCACTACATAATACCCCCCACCGAACCATACAGACACTCAGACTGATACTTAAAAAAAGAACTATTTACCTATATAGATACCCATGAAGCTACTCACCAACCCATGCAGCCACTTATACACAAAGTGAGAGACTGATACAGATATTTTCATATTTAAACATTACTCAGTAAGTCATGTATTCACTATAATACCCTTAATCAGTCAGTTACACAATTTTTTTTTTTAAAGAAAGCATCCATTTAAACAATTATATACCCATTTATTCTTCCATTGACCTTGAGATATACATAAATATAAAACATATTTAATTTTCAGAAAAACACACATTCACTGGATGATGGCATCAGTGATGTCATCAGTGATGTCATTTCAGATGTCATCAGTGATGTCATGAGTGATGTCAGTGACCATGTCATGAGTGATGTAATATGTGACGTCATCAGCAGTGCATTGCGGGCGCGCGAGTTATAGTTAGCTGAACTAACTATAACGGGGAAATTTCATTGGTTTTTTACGAGTGAAATGTCCAGCTAACTATAACATGTGTGAAACCTTTGGTTTTTTCATTGAATTTCTAAGGTTATTTAAATGCTAATTCCTAACTATAACGTGTGTGAAACCCATGGTTTTTTCAGTGAATATATATATATATATTCACTGAAAAACCATAGGTTTCACACATGTTATAGTTAGCTGGACATTTTACTGATAAAAAACCAATGAAATTCCCCCGTTATAGTTAGTGCAGGCAACTATAACTCACGCGACCGCAATCCTCTGCTGATGACATATGTGTCTTTATGAAAAAAAAATATTTGCAATATATGTATAGCTAAAATTTAATGGCAGAAGACATGGGCAAATAAGTGTCTAAATACAGTATTAGCATCAGCAGAGGATTGCGGTCGCGTGAGTTATAGTTGCCTGCACTAACTATAACGGGGGAATTTCATTGGTTTTTTATCAGTAAAATGTCCAGCTAACTATAACATGTGTGAAACCTATGGTTTTTTCACTGAATTTGCAAGGTTTTTTAAATGCTAAGTTACTTTACGCCATTCGTGGCGTGCGCGCCCACTTAACGCAGTTCGTTCCGTGCGCGCACGGTGCGCTTCGCGCACCATGCGCGCACATTGAGCACGCGGTGCCCACGCGCGCGCCCACTTTACGCAGTTAGTGCCGTGCACGCACGGTGGGCACGCGGTGCGCTACGCGCACCGCGTGCCCACATTACGCTGGATGGGCCATGTACGCACGATGCGCTTCGCGCACCGTGCGCGCATGGAGGACATATTATGTGCTTCGTTGTAAAAGATAATGTTTGATTTTTAACATTAGAACATAAGCCATGCACAATTGGTACACTTCGAGCACCAATTGCACAAGGGGTGTGGAGAGTGTGGATAATTTTTTTTTTTTTAAATTTTTTTTACCGCACGTAGCGTAAGCGTAGCGTAAGCGTATTCGGCGATTTTTCAAAAAAATATAAAATTTAATTTTTTGCCTTGGGGTTTCTTAGGGGACACCTTCCTCATGGCTAGGTGGTTGGGAGCAGTCTAAACAGCCCCTTTATATGTTTTTTGCCTTTGTTTGTCCTCCTCCCCCTAAGAGTGCGAGAGAGAAAATGGCGGCCGCCGCTTCCTGGTTTCGACCGATTCGAATGTTTACTAAGATCTAACAGCCAATCAGAATCGCGCTCGCGCACGGCACCGTACGCGTACGGTAAGCTTACCGTAAGCGCACCATAAGCTGCCACAGATATATATATTGATTTAAAGGCTATTTTCTCAGGATCTACTGAACAGATTTACACCAAACCTACAAAAGGCACTTCCTTGACCTGTAGACTACCTCTCTGCCAAATTTCAAGTAACTCTGTTCAGCCGTTCGGTCTGTAGCTGTGTCTAAAGGTCCTATGGAAAAATGCATGGGAAAAACGCGTTTTGGGACCCCCCTTTTTTCTCAGCCCCCGCTTGACGAATCCCCCCGAGACTTTCAGGGTAGGAGCGGAGCATAGCGCCCCACCTATTTTGAAAATTTCACGAGGATTCGTCGACCGGCGCCAAAGTTATTCCAAATAGAATGTTGCGGATTTCCTATGGAAACGTGGTCCTAACTATAACTATCTACTGGCGACCGCCAGTAGATAATATATATATATATATATATATATATATTTATATATATCCAATATATCCAAAGTTCAGTGCGCTCTCAGGCAAATATTTGCATTATGTATTCATTCTATGACCTGTACAACATGGCGGCCGTTTTCATTTTCATTTACACAGTCCTGTTTCTATTTTGAACTTTCATGAGTGACGTACCTGTTGTATATAGTCGCACTATACTCTGATGCACGTTTTTCATGTGAGCAAGGCTGCGGATGCAGTCGAAACGCGTCATAGAATAAACCTGGTCACTATCACTCGTTGGTTGTACTGTTTACTTGCCTGAGAGCGCACTGAACTTTGGATATATTGGATATTATTGCCAGTTGCTTCGCTGGCGTGTACGCCACTTTCCACGGGGCGAGCTGTCCAGAAGGAGCAGATATACTTGGATATTTATATATATATATATATATATATATATATATATATATATATATATATATATATATATATATTCAACAAACCTCAAACTTGCGAGAGAGCAGAGACCACACAGGAGAAGACCTTGGAAGCAAACTTTATTCCTTGTATGGCGAATGCATTTCGGCAATTTGTCAGCCTTCGTCAGCGCCCAAGTGTCCAGGAGGCTTCCAACATCGCGAGTGTATATATATATATATATATATATATATATATATATATGGTGGTCGCCAGTAGGTAGTTATAGATAGGACCTTGTTTCTATTCAAAAAGCGTTTCTTCTTTTCCCAAGAACTTTGGTGCCGGTTGACAATTCTTCGCGAAATTTTCAAAATGTTGGTCTTGCTCCAGTCAGCTCCTATCCTAAAAGTTTCGGGGTGATTCGCTAAGCGGGGCCGAGAAAAAAGGGGGTCCCAAAATGCATTTTCTCCATGTTATTTCCCATAGGAAACTTTAGACACGACTACAGCCCGAACTGCTAAACGGAATTACACCAAATGTTGCAAAAAGGTAGCCCTTGGTTTAGAAAGAGACTTTTTTTAAAAAAAATGGTATGAATCCATTTAGTAGTTGCTAAGAAATTCAAAAAATAAGAGTAAAAAAATCAATTTCCCATATTAAACTTTATGCAAGGATACAGCCAAAACTGCTGAACGGATTTACCCCAAGTTTGGCAAAAACGACTGCTTGGCTCAGAAAGTGACATTTTTAAAAATGGTGTAAATTCGTTCAGTTGTTGCTGAGAAAATCAAAAATAAAAGTTTCGATATTTAGAGGCACGGAGGATCCGCGCACCCTCCCGATCACAAGCTGCATTCTAATTGGCTGTCAACACTTCAAACCAGGAAGTGTTGGCAGCCATCTTATGCCTCGGTTGAACCAAGGCACAAGAAATCAGTAAAACCAACGCGAAAAAAAAGAAAAGGGGGCAGGGTAGAAACACCCTGACCCCCTAGGCCTGCTTATGGGGTCGCACAAGAACCCAGAGGGCCAAAAAAAGCATTTTTTAAATAAAAATCACGGGATGCACGGAGGATCCGCGGATCCGGCCGCAAAAATAAAATAAACGAAGCGCGGGCTCCCGCGCTTCGTAGTTAATTAGCCCCCGGGTGGGCCAAGTCCCAAGGGCATCTTAAAAATATATGTGCGGGGGCCCAGGGGGACCCCTGCAGCCCCGCGGCCCGCCACCCCCTGGGGCTTTCTAAAAATATTTGCAGGGGGGGCACACAGCCCCCCCCCCGCAGCCCTGGGGACCGCCACCCCCCTGGGCTTGTTTTTTAAATGGGTGGGGGCCTCCAAGGCCCCCCAAGTCCTGGGGACCGCCACCCCCCCAGGGTTTTTCTAAAATATTTGCGGGGGCTAACGGCCCCCTACCGCAGCCCTGGGGACCGCTAACACCCGGGACATTTAAAAAAAAAAAATAAATAACCTGTGGGCCCCCCCATATGCCCCGGGGACCGCCACCTCCCCGGGGCACTAAATATTTAAAATTGGGGGTCCGCTCTGGACCTCCCAACCCCTGGGGCCACCACCTCCCCAGGGCTGTGCACTAGGTGGGAGGGGAGCCGCACGGCCCCCCTCCTGGAGCCCTTCATGGCCGGCTCCTGCAGTGTCCCGGGGTGCCCACCCCTGGGACACTGCAGATTGCTATGGCAGGACAAGAGCCTCGCGGCTCCCGTCCTGTAATAGCAAACTCTGGTTTGGATTTTGAAAGCGAGAGCAGGGAAACCTGCTCTCGCTTTAAAAAAACAAACCAAATTGCTTTTCCATACGGGGAGCTGCATGTTAGCAGCTCCCCGTGTGGAAAAGCAATGCCGGCTCCTGCAGGACGCAGGGAGCCAGCGGGACCGTGAGGGCATTGGGGCTCCCCCAACGGTCCCCAACGAAAGGCCAGGCCCTGGGGTATGCGGTCCCCGGGGCCATTAGTGGCCCAGGAGGGGGGCCACGCTATAAAAAAATATATTAAAAAAAAAACATGGAACGGCCGGCCCCCTTCCAATAAATTTTAAAAAAACCTGGCCATGCCCCGGGGATGGGGTCCCCGGGGCCAAGTTATAGCCTCGGGAGGGGGGGCCACGCGGCCCGCTTGCAATTGAAAAAATAAATAAATAAAAAATAGGGATGAGGCCCTGGGGGATGGGGTCCCCAGGTCCAATAAAAAAGGAAAGGAAGGGGGGCCACACAGCCCCCTTCTTAAAAAAATAAATAAACAAAAAAGACCAGCATTGCGCCTGAGGCCCCGCCCCGTCCCTGCAACACTCTGCAAACGTGCCCCCTGGCACGTTGTAAGATGGGGAACTAATTCCCATTGAATACTGGGGGTCCCTGGGGGCCAGGGAGCTGCGTTTCAGAGAGGTGTTCAGAGGCCACGCCCCTTTTTACACCTCTCTGCAATGCAGCTCTGTGGCACTTACTGGAGGTACCTGGTGGGCTAGTTGTCCCCCAGGGACCCTCAGGATTGAAGAGGAATTAATTCCCAAAGTTAAAACGCGCCACAGGGCGTGTTTGCACACATGTCACCTCAGGCCCAGCCCCCTCCCTTCACCACTGTGCAAGCGCGCCCGTGGCGCGTTTTAAGTTGGGGGATTAACTCTCCTTGAATCCTGAGGGTCCCTGGGGTCCAACTAGCCCACCAGGTACCTCCACTAAGCGCCACAGAGCTGCGTTGCAGAGAGGTGTAAAAAGGGGTGTGGCCTAAGAACACCTCTCTGCAACGCAGCCCCCTGGCGCATGCTGGAGGTTCCTGGTGGGCTAGTTGGCCCCCAGGGACCCCCAGTATTCAAGGGGAATTAGTTCTGCAGGGAGGGGACGGGGCCTCATCACGATGCCGGTCTTTTTAAAAACTTTTTCTTTTAAAAAGGGGGGCTGTGTGACCCCCTTCTTTTCCCAATCTTTTGGTCCTGTGGGCCCCATCCCACAGGGCCTGCCCCCTTTTTTTCTTGAAAAAAAATGTGGAAGGGGGCCGTGCGGCCCCCCTCCCAAGGTTATAATGGGCCCCGGGGACCCCATCCCCCGGGGCATGCCCATTTTTAAATCTTTTTATTATTAATTGGAGGGGGGCTGCATGGCCCCCTCCTCAGGCCATTTATGGCCCCGGGGACCCCATCCCCCGGGGCCGGCCTTTCCTTTATTTTTTTTATTTTTTATATAATTGAGGAGGAGGGCTGCATGGATCCCCTACCGGGCCACTAATAGCCTCGGGGACCCCAACCCGTCCCCGTTGGGGACAGTGAGGGGGTCCCCAATCCCCCCACGGTCCCGCCGGCTCCCAGCATCCTGCGGGAGCCGGCATTGCTTTTCCACATGGGGAGCTGCTAAGATGCTAAGATTAACATATTGCCCTCGGGACTTGGCCCACCCGGGGGCTAAATAGCACTGCCGGATCTGTCGCCCATTTTGCCGATTTTTAAAAAACAACAACAATTTTTGGGGGCCCTGGGGGTCCTTGTGGGTTCCCCTAAGCAGGCCTAGGGGGTCAGGGTGTTTCTACCCTGCCCCCTTTTTGCGTTTTGCGCACTTGTTTCACTGATTTCTTGTGCCTCGGTTCTACTGAGGCACAAGATGGCTGCCACCACTTCCTGGTTTGGAGTGTTGACAGGCAATTAGCATAAAGCTTGTGATCGGGAGGGTGCGCGGATCCTGCGCGGCCATAGATATTGAAACTTTTTTCATTTTGAATTTCTCAGGAACTACTGAACAGATTTACACCATTTAACAAAAAGGGTTCTTTCTGAACCAAGATCTACCTTTTTGCCAAATTTGGTGTAATTCCGTTCGGCAGTTCGGGCTGTAGCCGTGTCTAAAGTTTCCTATGGGAAATTGCATGAGGAAAACACCTTTTGGGACCCCCCTTTTTTCTCTGCCCCCGCTTGATGATTCACCCCAAAACTTTCAAGATAGGAGCGGACCGGAGCGGGCCATAAGTTTTGAAAATTTCGTGAAGATTCGTCAATCGGCGCCAAAGTTATTGGGAATAGAATGTTGTGAATTTCCTATGGAAAATAGGTCCTAACTATAACTATATATATATTCACTTAAAAAACCATAGGTTTCACACATGTTATAGTTAGCTGGACATTTCACTCGTAAAAAACCATTGAAATTCCCCCGTTATAGTTAGTTCAGATAACTATAACTCGCGCGACGGCAATCCACTGCTGATGACGTCACATATTACATCACTCATGACATGGTCAGTGACATCACTCATGACATCACTGATGACATCATCCTTGTGATAGATTGGCGGTCGCGCGAGTTATAGTTATCTGAACTAATCTACATGAATTTCTCTGTATCGTCACGCTCTTGCTCAGGGGGACAGATGCCCTGGTGCTATCTTAACTTGATATACGAGTTATACTATTTTTTTTTTTTAAATTGACGATTTTATTTCTTTTCTTTTAGAATTTACTGACTAGACTTGTTAACTGTGTCTATTGTAGTAACTAAGTTTTTGTATATCGTATTGGATATATTTTTTGTATCAATTTTTGTTAATTGATACAATACATTTTTTACTTACTTACTTACTTACAACAAATATCTGAACAACCTTTTCACCCCTTGGGCATCTGGTTAATATATAAATACCTCATTAACCCCAGGTCCCTTATGTCCTCATCCCATTCAGTTACATATTGGAGATAACCATCTCCCGACAGAAAAAATGAACAGAGGCATGCTGGGACCCCAATACTGCCCCTCCCACCGGGAGTATGTAAGCAGTACTTACCCAGCATCCCGTCTGTTCTTTTTTTCTGTCTGCCGACAAAAGGGACGTAGTTTTGCTGGTGCTGCTCCTGCTGGGCTAGAGTGGTCTTTCTTTTCTCCTCCCCGCCCTGCTGCCTGGCTGTGAGGGTGGGGGGTCTTCAGGTCCGCCTCCTTGCCTGCCAGGCTTGCTGGGTTGCGGGCCTGTTCATGGCCAGATCTGCCTCCTAAGGCTCTTCGGGTGGGGCTGTGGGTGCCCTGGAGTTCGCGGTTGGTGGAAGATTCCAGGGTTTGCATGCCTCTCCTCGGTTTCCTGCCGGCCGGCCCTTTGTGGCTGGCCTCCCGGTTGCTTCCGGGTCGCGTGCATGTCTTCCTGGAGCCGGGCCGGGTGGAAGGCGCTCCGCGTTTGCTGGTCTCCTGGTGTTCCTGGATTTCATGGGCCCGCCGGGTCGGTTTGCTGGGGCTGTTGGGGGGTGGCCGTCTTCCTGGTGGCATCTCGGCCCCCCCTCTGGGTGAGTACCGCGTAGCGGTCTCCCTTTTCTTGGAAAGGAGAGTTGCTGTGGCCTCATGGTATTGTTTCTTGCAGTGCTTTGACGGGTGGTGCCTCGTCCTGTGTGCAGTGTCCCACGGACTGGGCGTTGCCCTGGACCTTTCCTTTCTTCCTGGTGGGCTCTGTGCTGTTCTCGCACTCCTTTTCCCTGGACTGCTGTTCTCTCTGCCGCCTGCCTTCACATTTGGGCGCCGGAGGCTGTGGCTCAGTGGCTGCGTTTTGTGGTGTTGGTGTGGCGGCCCCTTCCGCTGCTGGGGTTCGTGTCCCGCCGCCGGCTCCTTCTTTCCCGGTTTGCTGTTCATATTCCTGCACCATTGAGTTGGGTACCAATGTACATCTGTTATTCGGCGCCTTGCGACCCCTGGGTGGTTTGTGCGCTTTGCATTTACAGGTGTTCTGTTGTGTCGTGCCCTGTTTCAGTCTGTCTGTTTCTGCACATGTCTGGTTCTGTTCTTCTGTCTTGTTTTGCCTCTTGTTGCTTTGTTGTGCTGCGGTGGCTCCTGGGGATGCCGGGATTTGAAGTCGGGACCTCATGCTTCCACTGCATGCGCTCTGCCTCTGAGCTACCTCCCTGTCGGCACCCTCCTGGCTTTCCTGTGTGCTGGCGCTGTGCTGTTGCTCTTCGCTTGGGCTGCCCTGCTCCGGTGTTGTTGGGGTGCGTGGCTCCTTGCGGCACCTTCTGCCCGCTTGCCTGCTGTGTGTCCGGGCCCTTCTCCTACTGCCAGGGTTTGTGCCTGTGACTCTACTTGTTTTGGCGCTGGGTTTCCAGGTTGGGACCTGGTGTTGGCTTTCTGTGCCTTCGTCCGGCTCCGCTTGGGGTGCGTCCTGTTGGGGCCGCTCTGCACCTCGCGGGGGGCTTACTGTGGTCTCCGGGCTCTGGCGTCTGCTGCCCTGGTCTGTTGCGCCTTGGTTTGGGCTGTGCTTCTGTGGGTGTGAGTTCTGCTTCTGTCGCTCCTCTCGGGGGGCGTCCTGTTGGGGCTCCTCTCCTCGTCTTGGTTCGCATGCTGCCTACTCTTTCCCTCTCCCTCCTCTGGGCTTGCTCTGCCCGGTTCGAGTGCGCCCTTGGATGCGGCTGTGCTCCCCTGTGCCTGCGGTTGCTCCGGGCTCTGCCCCCCTCCTGAGGTGTGTGGTCTGTGGGGGGTGGTCACAGTTTTTCCCCTGGTTGCTGGCGTCTCTGGGTCGGGTGGCTTGCGTTCGTTTGCTGCTTCTCTGGGCTGTTGGCATTCGCTCTTCTATTTTGGGGGCCTGTATCGGGTTGGCGTGGGTTCCTGTCGCCTCTGTGGTGGCTGGTTCCTTTTGTTGCTGGCTCTGTCTGTGCTCGTTCCTGGGGTTCCCTATGTTACTGGGGTCTCCCTGCCTGCTTGCTTGCGCCTTCTCTACTGCGCCTGTGTCGGGATCGACTTTGGCTTCCTCGGCGGTGGCCTGTTGTGGTGTGCTTCTGGTCCCCTCTCCTTTGGCTTCCTCCGTGGCTCCCTGCCCCTGGTGGGTGGTGGGTCGCTGTTCCTGCTCCTTGAGCGGCTGCAGGGGGGGGGTCCTGTTGCCTCCCCTGGGTTCCTGTTGGTCCTGCCTCGGGTTTCCCCGCTTTTCTTGCTGCCCCTCTGTTGCCCTGCTTTTCGGGGTGTCGCGAGTGCGGGTATCGTGGCCTTGCCTTGGGTGTGTTGGGTCCGTCTGTCTGTCCGCCCCTTTTTGGGTGGCCTTCCTTCCGCTGCGGGCTGGCTGTTGTGTTGTGACCTCTGCTCCGCTGTGGGTTCCGGGTTTTTGCCTTCGCTTCTGCGTGGTTGGTTGGATTTTAGTGCGTGGGGGCTCCTGATTCCAGGCTTTGATCCTGCTGTTCCTTGGGCTGCGTCTGGTTCCTCTTGTGGCATCCTGGTGTCGTGCATGAGCCTCTCTGCCTCCTCTGCCTGCGCCTGGGGGGCTTGGCTGCCGGGCGTGCAGCTGTTTTGTTTTCTTTTGTTCCGGCCTGGGGCTTCGGGTGTTTGTCCTGGGGCCTTCTGTGTGCTGGGTTGGTTCTGGGGTCTGGCTGCTTCTGTTTTTTGTTTGCTCCTACCCTGGCTCTCCCGGTGCTTGTCTTTGGCTTGCTTCCGAGGTTTCCTGCCTGCCTGGTTTTGCCGCTGTTTTTGCCTGGTTTGTTCCTGGTTATGGCTGGTGGTGCCGGGTGGGGGCTTCTCTGTCTGGTTTGGTTGGGCGCCTGCTCTTCCTTTCCTTGGTGTCCCCTCCCGGGTTGCGTTCCGGTGGCGGTTCCCCTTTTGGTTGCTGTGGTTCGTGCAGCTGCTGTTGTGCCTGGCTGTGTGTCTGCTGGGGCTTTCCGCTCCTGCATGGTTTTGTGTGGCTGTTGGTCGCCTTTTGGCCTCTGCGTCATTGCCTGGGCTCTCTTTTGTGTCCTGGCGGGGTGCTGTGTGGTTGTGGCCGCTTCCTGGTGGGTCCTTCGGGGCCTTCTCCGGCCGGCGGTTCTCTTCCCGGGTTTGTTTCGCCTGTGTTGGAGCCTGTGGGGGAAACTGTGGCTCCGGGTTTGCCGGCTTCCTGCTGGTTCAGGGTGGCCTTGGGCTGTGCCTCCCTAGCTTTGTGGCTGTGCTGTCATTTTAGGCCGGCTCTGTGGTGTGTTTTGCTGGCCGTTCCTGGTTCTTTCCTGGCTCTGGTATCCTGGCTCGCTCCTTGCTTCCCCGGGCTTTGTTCCCGGGGTGTGTCTGTTTGGGTGCCTTCCCACCCCTCTCTGGTTGGGGTGTGGTTCTGTGGTGCTCTTGCCCCTGTGGGGTCCTCCTTCCTGGCTGCGGGTTGTCTGGGGTTTTCCTACTGCTTGTCCCTCTGCTTCTTTGTGGCTTCCGCTTTGGCGGTTTCCTCTGTTTCTTTTTCCAGCCTTTTTGCGTGGACCGGCGGTGGTGTGCTGGGGGTCCTCTGTTCCTCCCTGCCCTTTGCTTTGGCCTTGGCGCAGCTTGGGCTCCTTCCGGGGGTTTGGTTGGGCCTGCGGGTCCTCCTGCGTCGTCAGGTTGCTTGGCCTTGGTCCTGGCTTCCTGGCGTTTATTGCCCTGGGTTTTGCTGTTTTCTTGGCTCCTCTCCGGTGTGGCTGGGGTTGGGCCTTGGGGCCTTTTGGTCTGGGTGCTGTGTGCCCTGGGGACGTTTTCTTTTTCAGCTGCTCCTGGCCTTGCTGCTTGCTTGGCCTGTGTGTGGGTTGCTGAGTGGTCCTCTGCCATGTTGGCACCTGCCATCTGTATTTCGGTGGGTTCCTGCCTGGTTGTTTCCTGGTTTGGGGGCTGCTGGGTGTTCCCGGTTGCTATGGCCTTCTTTCCTGCCCTGTTCTCCCTTCCTTTTGGGGTTGGGGTTTTTCTGGGGGTTGTGGCCGGTGGCTCTGTCCCCGCCCTGGTTGGGCTTTGGTTTCCGGTCTTGTTGGCCTCTCCTTGCTGGTCGGCTGTCGGCTGGTTCTTTCTGGGGGCGTCTCTGGCCTGTGGTCTTTGGGTTGGCCTCCTCTTCCCTGTTGTTCTGGATTTGGTAGCCTTCCAGTTTGGGATGGTGGCCTCCTTCCCGGTGGAGTCTTTTTTTGGCCTCCTGGGGTTTTCGGTTTTCTTCCCCTTGCCTGTCTTTCTGTTTGTTTGAGGTCTTGCTCCTGTTTGGACCCTGCTCTTGGCTCTCTGGGGCTAGGTCGTTCGTTTTGGTGGGGTGGGCCGGTGTCTGGCCTGTGCTCTCCTCCTTCCTTGTTGGTCTGGGCGCCTGTGCCTGTGCTCTGTTGGCTGGTCTTGGCTTCTTTCTATGGCCTTCTTCGGGGCGGTCAAGGTTTGCCTTGTGTCTTTGTGGCTGGTCCGGAGGGTTGCTTGGTCGTGTCCTGTGGGTCTTGGTTCCAGTTGCCCTGTCTCCGGTTTCTCTGGTTGACGGCCTGCTTGTTGGGGCTCTGGCCTTCTGTTTTTGGGTTGTCTCCGGTCCTGTTCTGGGTTTCGGGCCGGTTGTTTCCTGCGGTTCCCTTTTTCTCCTTCTCGGTGCTCCCTTGGGTTGCTGCTTTGTTTGTGGTTTCCTGGGTGTGCTTTTGGGTGCGGAAGGCCGGTTTTCTGCTTTGGTATTCTCCAATATATAAATGAATGGGACGAGGACATAAGGGACCTGGGGGTAATGTTCTATTACTTACCGGTAATCTTCATTACTCCGGGTCCCGTTGTCCTCGTCCCATTCATGCGCCCCTCCCTCCCTCCTGGGCGGCCGGCCTTCCTGTCTGGGCTTGGTTGTACAGCTGGGTAAGTACTGCTTATGTACTCACGGTGGGAGGGGCAGTATTGGGGTCCCAGCATGCCTCTGTTCTTTTTTTCTGTCGGGAGATGGTTATCTCCAATATGTAAATGAATGGGACGAGGACAACGGGACCCGGAGTAATGAAGATTACCGGTAAGTAATAGAACATTAAAGACTAAGAGGTGACCAGCTAACCTTTGAAAAGTGTGTGGTTAGTAACTTTTCATCAGTTCCAGTTAGAAACAATTTTTTGTTGAAATCTGCAAATTATACATCAGGTGGCGGATTATGTGACAACTGCTGGGGAAAAAACATACCTACGCAGAAAATACAAGTCTACCAGAACTGCTTCCATCCAGGGGGCTTGGGCAAAAGTGATGTATAAATTAGGTTTTAAGAACCAGATTATTTTCAATAATGGCACAATTCTGTAAAAGCAGTACACCACTTGGCAAGGGTCTCTGGAAGCATAGCATGTGCAAACATTGTACAAGGGAAAATGACACATGCAAAACTGATGCAAGACCCACTGGCCACATCCCTCTGCCTTACTTTACTTACTTTGTAAATGCACCACAGTCTGCTTACTCCGTCGTGGGCACTTTTAACACTTCAGCAAATCCCTAGAAGTTGCACTACCAGACATAACATAGGCCTCAGGCAAAAAAATACAAAGAAAGTACATTTAAAGTCGGCTATTTATTTTAATGTATAACAGTTTTTATTTCCTTCAGGCGCACGACAGGCAAATTGCAGGGACCACTCAGGGCAACAGCTTTTCAGTAAAATGTCTGCTCTTCAGAAGGAAGGTGCTGGCAGGTGTGCGCCGGGCTTTTAAGACGAAATGTCCACATTTCATTTGAATTTTTTCTCGATGCGTCTTAAAATGAAGAATGTTCTTCAAACAGACACCGGGCTGTCTGCAATTTTATTTTCTTTTTTTAGTTTTTAAAAGAAAGTTTATTGAGATTTAAGTACAACAAAATTGTAATAGAACAACATGTGTAGATTCAAACTAAAATGCTATCATTGTCATAAGCGAGGGGAAGAAATAAATAAAGAAAGGAAGGAAAAAGAAAGGGAAGGGAATAAGGATGATCAATTAACAGAGCAAAACACATATGTTAAGAACGTAATCATTGGTATATAGAAATATGCAAAAAGAGTATACAGATATACTAAATGTACAAGAACTTCTCCAATAACAATGCACAAATAAATATAAAACACTCTATATGTATATATACTTGAAACCATCAGGAATATTTCATGGGGACTTGGGAACTTCTTCCGCAGAAGGAGTATGGAAGGGTAGAGATCGTGCAGCTACATTTAAAAAATTTGTGATTGGCACCCATAATAAGTCACGTTTAATAGCAAGCGTAATGGGGTAAACATAGGCCCTGTCTAACCTATGGTGATAACAGACCCCATACCACCAAGCTTGAAAAGAGACTTTTGAGGCATCCTTCCAAGATTTAGTGATTTGTTGAAACGCTACAGCTATAAGTAGATCAATAATGGAAGTAGTAGTAGTGGAAGAGGACCATACGTCTGAGATACTGCCTAAGAAAATATGTGAAAAAGTAAAGGGAAAATGAGTAGAAAAAATTTTGTTGATCTGTTGCCACACATCATTCCAAAATTTATAAATCACGGGGCATGTAAATAACATATGTTTAAGATCTGCCATTGAAGCTGAACAAGACCAGCAAGTGGAAGGAATAGAGGGGTCAATCATATTTAGCAGGAGTAATCAAAAGTCTATTGTATATAAAAAATAATGTTTGAGTTGTATTAACTGCTCTAGATGACTTCCTTATCTTAATCCAAATTTTTTGCCATGTGGAAACAGAAAAAGAGACCTCTAAATATGATTCCCAGTCTTTTTCTACTTTAGATTTATCTCGAGTGTTAGAAGTATCCCGTAACTTTTTGTAAACTTGGGAAGCAGAAGAAGAAGCAAGTAAATATGGGAGAGAAAGAGGAGAAGAGTTGGTATGGGTGATGGAATCAGAAAGGGAATCATAACTATTTTGTGCAGCTGCAGTAGGTTATATTTAAATTCAAAGGAAATTGGTAAAGAAAAACAGGATTGAAGAATAGAAAAGGAAACACAAGTACCTTCGTGAAAAAGTTGGTGAGTCCAACTAAGACCAAGGTCCCTCCAGTCCTCCCAAAAAAGCATCCTATTTCTTATTTTAATAAGGGGGTTACACCACAAGGAAGATTGCAAGAAACGAGAGCGATCATCTAAACCGTCCAGGAAAAGAGGAGAAAACATTTTCCGAGAGTTTTTAAGAATAGGAAGAGAGAATCTCTTGGGAATATGAGACAGTGATACAAATTCTTCAAAATTGAAGGGGTGAAAGAAAGAAGATTCAACGTCTACCCACAAAGGCTGAGAAGCGATATCAGATACTTGGGCAGATAATAGGGAAACAGAGTGTTTAAGAAAAAATGAGATATGATAAGAAGCAAAGTCCGGAAAATTAACTCCACCCAACTGCTTAGGACATTTAAGTTTTGCAAAAGACATCCTAGCTTTCTTCTGGTGCCATAAGAATTTCGATAAGATGGAGTAAATATTTTTATAGCAAGATTTAGGGATATTAATTGGAAGATTAGAAAGATAGAACAAGATTATTGGAACTAACATCATTTTAATAGAGTCCAGTCTGCCCCACCATGATAAAAACAAGGGATGCCACCGAATTGTAGAGTATTTTAGAGTTTTTAATAGATTTTTAAGGTTTAGGGCCTCATGTAGGTAAATACATTTTACCGTTTCTTAAATACCGAGCCGTACCGAATCGGTAAATTAGAATCGGTAAGTTATATGTAGGTAAAAATTCGGTAACAGTTACCGATTCGGTAACATTCGGTAATCACGAATCGGAATTCACCGAATCGGTAAATACCGAGGTGGTATTTACCGAATCGGAAAATACCGAGGTGGTATTTACCGAATCGGAAAATACCGAGGTGGTATTTACCGAATCGGAAAATACCGAGGTGGTATTTACCGAATCGGAAAATACCGAATCGGTATGTACGGAACCGTTAAGTAAAATCACATGACTCGACGAAACAGCTAATCCCGTGCAACCACAGCCCACCCAACCAGGAAGTGGCCACACCCAGGCAGGTGTACATAATTAGCCGACCCTGGAGAGGCTTGGAGTGCAGAGGAGAGGCGGGGAGCCGGTGCCTGTGCGAGCGGGAAAACGAACATCATGTCCAGCCAGAGAACACAGAGAGACGGAGGGGAAAGGAGGAGGAAGCTGAAATTTAGCCCCAAGGAACTCCAGGTGCTGGTGGAGGAGGTGGTGAAGCAGCACCAGAAGCTGTTTGGAAGGCAATCCCTGCAAGTGCCTGAGGCTGAAAAGCGCAACATATGGCTGGCCATCCAGGCCCATGTGAATGCCGTGGGAGTGACCCACAGGGACATAGAGGTCCTAAAGAAACGCTGGTATGACCTGAGGATTGTAACCAAGAGGAAGATGGGCGACATCCAGAAGGAGGCCAGCCAGACTGGAGGTGGAACCAACAGGGCACCTGCCCTCACCGAACTGGAGGAGCTGGTGGGGGCCACAATCGAGCAAGAGAGCGTCGTGGGTCTTGGGGACGCCGACAGCTCTGCCAGAGCCGCCACACAACAAGGTAAGACGAAAGCACAGCAATGTAGCACCCCCTATCCCTATCCCACATCCCCCAATGTGAAACGAGAATCACACTGCAGTCCACACGTGTCAGTGCAGACAGGCAATGCATTCCGGGAGATGTAGTCAGGGAAACACCAACCATGACGTAAATGTTACAGGGCAACAAGGCATGTCACGCACTCGAGGCACAAGGAGACAGAGGACATTTTGGAATGTGAAATTATGTATTGTGACGCTTTCAATGCAGCCCTTCGGGGACACTGAGCCAATGTTGTATTTCTGTCCACAGATGTGACATCATGCAGGACAGGGCATGCTGCAGGAGAGACGGCACACCGGCCACAAATATCACCTCTAGCCAGCACAAGTTCAGACCAGGGAGCAGGCCCACTGGCAGCCGCACCACCAACACAGGCAGCCTCACCGAGGGCGCCGCAGGTCGCGTGTCCAGAGTCCACCAGCACCCATTGACGGCCATGGTGTCTTCTTGGGTCTCGAGGGCCAAATGTTGAAGCAACAGCGCCTGCAAACAAAGGCAGTCATGACAGTCCAGAGGCACATGCGGGTGATGAAAACTACATTACTCAACATGGACACTAACATCAGCGGCATGGCTGCGGGCATTCGGGACATGTCCCAGTCAGTCCAGCAGTTGTGCAGCAAATTGGATGCTGACATCGAGGCACGGCGCCGGGAACGGCAGAGAAGGGACACTACCAACAGGGCACTCAACCGGCTGGCAACTGCGACTACTCTACTGTGCCGGCGCTCTGTGACGATGCAGGAGGGCCTAACACACTGCTGCAGCGACCTGTCTCGGGGGATGGTGCAGGTGACAAGTGCACTAGGGGTGCTATTGACTAGTCAGGCGTCGACAACTGCTGCAGGGGATGCTGCGGAGAGCATCGACACCAGCAGCAGGAGCAGCATCACACCCCCCATCCCAGAAGCACGCAGGAGCAGCAGGCGGCTTGGGGTTGGCTCTAGTGAGGATGCACAGGCCATGCCATCCACCACTGCAGCGCGTATGCGCAAACATTGATGTGGCCCTGCTTAGCCACTTCCCAATGGGTGACGTAACCCTGGACATACTCCTTGTATAGATGTTATATTGCCAGATTGGCTTGTTCATGTGTTCATGGCGTGGTGCCACATTAAAACCACGTCATGACTAATCACAACTGGCTGTGTCCCCTTACTTACTCAGAAATAGTTGCATGTGATCTCTGCCCGTCTCTCTCTCCCATCGATTGCAGTTGGCACTCTAGCTGCGTTGCCCTGTGGCTGGCCTGACTCATCCTCGTTGTCCTCAAAATATGTTAGTTCCACATCTGTACCTTTTTTCATGGCAAGGTTGTGCAGCATTGCACAAGTGGCAATAATCTTGCAGCAGGTGATGGGTGTGTACTGGCGTGCGCCTCCGCTCTTGTGGAGGCAGCGGAACCTGCTCTTCAGTAGTCCAAACGTGCGCTCCACCACATTGCGTGTTGTTTTGTGTGCCACGTTGTATCGTCTCTCACTCTGGGTTGCTGGGTGTAGGTAGGGAGTGAGGATGAATGACCGGCATGCATATGCACTGTCGCCTATATGAGTTGAAGGGAAACATCAGTCACATGCCTCTTTACACTATGATTTGCAGGTTGCAAGGGGCGTCACTGTTACTCACCTAGCAGGTATCCCTCTCCAAATTCTCCGGCACTCAGTCGTGTGTAGATCCCACTATTCTGGAAGATGTACGAGTCGTGGGTGCTCCCAGGAAACTTTGCAACAATATCTGTGATGATGTTCCCTGCATCACAGATCACCTGCACATTGATGGAGTGGGTGGACTTCCTGTTCCTGTAGATGTGCTCTGTGTCAGCTGGTGGACAGATTGGGATGTGTGTACCATCAATACAGCCGATGACATGGGGGAACTGTGCCATGTGATAAAAGTCAGTTTTAGTTTTCTGCAGTGCAGCCTGTGTGTTGGGGAAGCTGATGTAGTGGTGCATTCTCTGCATCATGGCATCCAGGAACTTCCTGAAGAAACGTGACAGGCAACTCTGGGATACACCACCCACCGCAGCTATCACCACCTGATAACTGCCGGATGCCAGCAGATGTAGGCTGCAGAGCACCTGCACATGTGGGGGTATGGTGTGCGCCCTTCTTATTGGCTGGTCCAGGAGTGGGTGAAGGTCCCTGATTAAGTCCATGATGGTTTCGGGGTGTAGCCTGTACCTCTCATGTATCTCTGCATCAGTCAGGTGGAATAGTGTGATGCGCTGTCTGTAGATGCGTTCCTCCCGTCGCCAAACCCTCAGTCCTGCTGCCTGTAGACGTAGGCGCCTTGCAATGACATACATAGCGGCCATGTTGTCCACGCTGTTGCATTTTGGGATTGCTAATATGCACTGTTGATGGTTACCACCTGCTTTCAATCCGTGTTAATTACCGACTCTTATTTACCGATTTTCTTGGATTTCTTAATTACCGAGTGCTCCTACATGTCATTATCATTTTTACCACTTCATATTTACCACTTCATATTTACCGATTCGTTAAGTATGTATTCGGTAACTCTGATTCGGTATTTTAGAATTCGGTAAATATGATTCGGTATTTACCGCCTCATATTTACCGAAAAGTCGTTTTTGGACTCCTACATCTCACTTGTCTGAATACCGGTCGGTAACGGCATATTTACCGAAAATCGGCCGTTCCCGACCGGTATTTGGCTACCTACATGAGGCCCTAAGTGTTACAGTGTCCTTAACTGAGGATTGAAACCACAATCCTAAATATTTGATCTTAGAAGGGCTCCAATGAAAAGAGGAGGCCAGAAAATCCACATGGAGACAAAATGTATTTAGAGGGAGGATTTCACACTTATCAACATTAAGTTTATAACCTGATACTTTCGCAAATTCAGAGACTTCAGATAAAAATGATGGAATAGAGGACTGGGGGTTGGAAATAAATAAAAGTAGATCGTCCACATAGGCAGAAAGTTTCAAATGTTTATCCCCATAGGGAAAACCGGTGATATCTTTATTCTCTCGGATTTTTGTCAAGAAGGGTTCTAATGCTAACATAAAAAGAAGAGGAGAGAGGGGACACCCCTGTCGTACACCTCTAAAGAGGGGAAACGAAGAGGAGACAAGACCGTTAGCTAATATAAAGGACCTAGGAAAGGAGTATAGTAAAGAGATGTAGGCAAGGAAATTCTGGCCAAAACCACACCAAACAAGGACTGCAAACATAAATTGCCAGTTAACCCTATCAAATGCTTTCTCGGCGTCTAATGCAATAGCAGCTAAAGAAGATTGGTAGGAGTGAGACTTACTTAGTACATTAAAAAAGAGTCGAGTGTTGTCAGAAAGATGACGACCCTTAATGAAACCGCATTGTTCCCTACCAATTAATTTAGGTAAAATCTTGTCGAGACGAAGCGCTAGAATTTTTGCAAATATTTTGTAATCCAGATTGATTAGAGAAATAGGCCTATAGTTTTTACATAAAGTATGGTCCTTATTTTCTTTAGGAAGGAGGCAAATTAAGGCTTCCTGAAAGGAGCCCCCAGATTGTTTGGACGATATAAAGAATGAAAATAGCTGATGGAGTTTAGGAACAAGCAAACTGGAGAAATGTAAATAGAATTCTATCGTGAACCCATCTGGCCCAGGAGCCTTGCCTTTTTTAAGCACTTGAATAGATTCCAAAATGTCTTTGGGACCAACAGCTGCTTCTGCTTCTAAAGGGGCAAAATCGATGTCTGGAAAGGAAGGGGAAGGGATAGAGGATAAATGGTGATCAATGTCAGTTAACAGAGGAGGAGACTCCGGAGTATAAAGATTTTGATAAAAGTTAGTGAATTCCAGTAGAATATCTTCATCCTTATGAAGAGTGATATTAGATGAAGAAACAATAGATTCGATTCTAGTACGTTCTCTTTTAAATTTAAGATATTTGGCAAGAAGATTACCTGCCTTATTTTGTGCAGAATAATACTTGGCACTGGATTTGAGTAAAAATAAATTTGCAGATTCCGTGGAGAGCTTATTAAAGGAGAATTTGGCTTTGAGAAGCTTATCCAAATCAGAATGAGACTTAGTTAAGTAATAAGAATGTTCCAATTGCTTAATTTGCAAGTTAATCGATTGTAAGGAGTGAGAGGCGGCACGCTTTTTACGAGAGACAAATGAAATAATGAAGTCTCTAGAAGCAGCTTTAAAAGTGTCCCATAACACCTGAGGGGATATCGTAGGAGACTCATTTTCTGTAAAAAATAGGGATGAAAATCCCTATTTTTTAACAGCTTACCTGGGATGTTATTTAGTCCCGTGAATTTTAATGTTTTGCGGCGGGCGTGCTGTTGAGGAGCCATAACCCCTGAGAGCTCAGCAGCGCCTGGTTTCGCACCCCTACCCCCTCCCTCCAGCTCCAGTCCCACTCTCGCCTGAGTTGCGAGGCTGAGAGCGCTGGGCGTCGAGTTTGGCGGCCATCTTGGGTTGGGATAGGTGAGCCAGGACATCGTCAGCGCTATAAAAGGCGCCAGGTGTGAGGAACTGGTAATTCCTGACATTGTACGCTCCTTTCCCTCCTGAGGCGGAAGCCGGGAGGTCTCCTATCTATTCTTGTCAAAAACTGATTTATTTTTAACAGCTTACCTGGGATGTTATTTAGTCCCGTGAATTTTAATGTTTTGCGGCGGGCGTGCTGTTGAGGAGCCATAACCCCTGAGAGCTCAGCAGCGCCTGGTTTCGCACCCCTACCCCCTCCCTCCAGCTCCAGTCCCACTCTCGCCTGAGTTGCGAGGCTGAGAGCGCTGGGCGTCGAGTTTGGCGGCCATCTTGGGTTGGGATAGGTGAGCCAGGACATCGTCAGCGCTATAAAAACGGGCTAGGATGTCTCCGCGCAGCGGACGCGATCAGCGGACGCGCCGGAGCTGCGCCGGAGTCGTGCCAGAGTCCTGCCCGTCTGCGCCCGTCCGCGCACGACCGGGCTTAGGGCATAGGGACTCTGGCACACGCACCTGCTATACATCAGCGGACCTTCTAGGACTGAACTCCGACAGATATACCCTATCTCCGAGTACAGGTGCCATACTCAAAGAACTTAACATCCTGTATAGCTCTAGGTGCAAGAATTATAGCCTCTTAGCCCCTGTGAAGTTAGCGACCCTTAACACCAGGTCGCTGCAGAAACATCATCTAGAGATCTTTACCCTGCTACAGGATGAGACTATTGATATCCTGACACTCACTGAAACATGGTTGAGTGATGCCTCTTCCCCGGATATCATTGCTGCCCTTCCCAGCGGGTATGACATGGTGTGGCACAATCGACCAGAGGGTACCCGGGGTGGTGGGGTAGCAACGATCTTTAAAAAGCCATTTAGGGTAACAAAGATCCTAGCTGAGACAACCAACACCGTTGATCTACTGGGTATAAAAATCACTATGAACAACTCCTGCCTCATCATCCTAACAGTATACTGCCCCCCCCAAAGCACATCTGGGTTCAACGATCTCTTTCATCCAATCATTTCAGATCTTTGCACACGTTATAAAAACATTCTGGTAACTGGTGATTTTAATGTCCATTGGGATAAAAGTCTTCAAGACCTATCAGCCCAGAAGCTACAGACCATCATGACTACTCTTGGACTGAAACAACTAGTGGAAGTTCCAACCCACATTAAAGGCCATACCTTAGATCTTGTTTGGTCTTCATCCCCAAAAGCATGTATCACCAGCGTCTCACCTTGTCTCTGGTCAGACCACTACCTTATTTTATATGATTTACCGCAAGAGATCTGCCAGGTTAAACTACCCATTAAAACTAAAAAAGTGCGCCAATGGAAAAGGGTGAATGTCGAGACTCTATCCAAGACCATGCCCAAGTACATTCAGAACTCTACACCTCCTGTTGATAGCACCGATCTAGATTCCAAGTACTACCTGATAACAACTACCCTTAGGTCAACCATTGATGAACTAGCCCCTGAAAAGGTACAAAAAATAAAAGGGGTAGAGAAAGGAGCCCCTTGGTTCTCTGAAGATTTACGCGAAAACAAGAGAAAGCTTCGCTACCTCGAAAGATGCTGGAGGAAATCTAAAAGGGCCACTGACAGGGAGCTATACCGGAAGTCTTTCCAAGCTTACAAAAAGCTTATTGTTATAACAAAGAAGGAGTATTATGAGACGCGTATTAAGAATGCCATCAACATACAGAGAGAGACCTTTCAAATACTGAAGGAGTTAAGCAAGAAAGAGGAAAAGACTGATACCCAGATTGATTGTGACACCTTTCAAGGGTACTTCTTGGGTAAGGTAGCGACCATCCTGTCTGAGATTAAGAAGAACAACCCAGTCCCTCTTGTCGAACAACCTCCCCCCCCAGACTCACCCTCTCCTAACTTCACTGACTTTCCCCACATTGACCTTAGTATTCTGAGGAAACTAGTAGCGTCCACTAAATCTGGCTCCCCTGCGGACCCCTGCCCGCCTGACACCCTTCGGATGGCAATACCGCTTCTAGAGGATCAGATCTTAGACCTTTTAAACACCTCATTAGCCACTGGACTTCTGCCATCCACCTTTAAAGAGGCATGTGTCAGACCCTTGATAAAAAAACCGGGAGCCGACCCATCTAGCCTGAAGAATTATAGGCCAATATCCCAGCTACCATTCCTGTCAAAAGTACTAGAACAACATGTACTTAAGTCCCTGTCAGCCTTCCTGGAATGTCACCACCTTCTCCACGACCGGCAAGCAGGTTTCCGCGCACATCATAGCACGGAGCTAGTAATGCTGTCGGTACTGGATGAGCTAAGGTGCATGGCTGACGGTAAAAAGCCATGCGCGCTGATATTATTAGATCTTTCAGCAGCGTTTGATACTGTCAGCCATGCACTGCTCCTGGGTAGGCTGGCCGGGTTCGGGATAGGGGGACAGGCGCTAAAATGGTTCACAGCCTTTCTAACAGGAAGGACGCAGAGGATCCAATTGGCAGACCAGGTCTCAGAGGTGGGCAGGTTAGTTTGTGGGGTTCCGCAGGGGTCAGCGCTTTCGCCACTGCTATTCAACCTCTACTTGCAACCACTGGTAGAGTCGCTGGCTAAGATGAAGTGCAAAGTATTTAACTATGCCGACGATACGCAGCTACTGCTGAGCATCGACAACACTTCATCGGCACAATCAGAGGCCAAAGACATCCTACGCTTCACAGTGAATTGGATGTCGTCTAATCTGTTGAAAATCAATCCGGATAAAACAGAAGTCCTGGTTGTCTCAACTGCTGTGTCCCCTTGGAGTGATCTATACTGGCCCCAAGAGCTAGGCCCTGCCCCTAAATCCTGCCCCAATGTCAAGAGTCTTGGGATGAAAATCGATCAAGATCTCTCAATGGCTAATCAAGTCTCTGCTGTAGTTGGCTGCTGTACTAACTTAATCAGGCAACTACGCAAACTTGCCCCCCTGCTCTCGAGAAATATGCTGCAAACCATCGTGTCAGCCACAATAGTGTCTAGAATTGACTATGGAAATGTGCTGTACCTCGGCCTTCCGAAGTATTCCATCAGCCGTCTCCAGGTCATTCTAAACGACGCAGCACGTCTGGTCTTTGGAGTTCCAAGGAGGACCCATGCCTCCCCCTTGCTCCATCGATTACATTGGCTACCCATGCAGCAGAGAGTGGAGTTCAAAAGCATGTGCATCTGCCATAAAGCATTACATGGACAGGCGCCAGCCTATATAAAGGAAAGGCTCGAGCTCCACGAACCCAAACGCGTCTTGCGATCGTCGGGCTCTTTCGTATTGTCTCAACCACGCTTTAAGTTGACGCCCAAAGGAGGCAGATCGTTCTCAGTACAGGCCCCCATCAACTGGAATAAGCTGCCAGAGGCTCTTCGTAGAGAGCCCAACCTCCTCCGCTTCCGGAAGGCCTTGAAGACTCTACTCTTCAAGAACGCGTTCCCACTTCTTTAACAAACTGCTAGACCCGTTACCTTCTATCTCCTCTATCTTTGTTCTGTACTTGGTCAGTAGCGCTTTGAGACCTGTCGGTGAGTTGGCGCGATACAAAACCCAGATACAAATACAAATACAAAATTCAAGGAAGGCTGGGGTAAATTTGGGATCTAATAGGAGAGAGTTATATAACCTCCACCTTCTAGTACCTTTTATGGGGGGGAGTAAATCCTGGCGTAAAGAAACTGGGGATGGTCAGAAATTAGAATAGAACCTATTTCAGAGTGGCGAATATGTTGAGTCAAGGCCTTAGAAATAAAAATTTAATCAACCCGGGATTGGGAAGAATGAACCGGTGAGTAGTACGTGTATTCCCTAAGTGTAGGATAGCAGAGTCTCCAGGAGTCAACAAGAGAACGTTGGGAAATAGTGGAAGTAAATTGAGTGTGCATGGAAGAGGGCGATAAGTGGCAGTTGGACCTTCAATCTATAATAGGATCCACAATTGTGTTACAATCCCCCCCCAAAATGAGATAGTCATCAGAAGATTGTATCAAAGATGTGAGCATCTGGGGCCAAAATAATTTATCCTGTATGGTAGGAGCATATACATTAAAAATAGTTATAGGGATATTATCAATCAACAAAGATACAGTCACCCACCTACCATCAGAGTCATTGGCTTGGCTTATAACTTTGATATTTAACCGCTTATGACAGAGAATAGCAACACTGATAGAGATCAGGGTGTGTATAATATTCCCACTACCACAGATAGAGTAATCTCACAGTTGCACGCACATGTATTCATCATACGCTAGGGCCCATTTCACTAACATACGCTCAAATACTCTACCAGCAGCAATAAACCTGTGGAAAGAAAACTCCTAATCACCCTGCATCTATATCGAGGTCGATAAGACCTGGTTATTGTGACTGTCCATAAACATAATCTATACAACCTATACGGCAATAATCAAGATATAACACACAATAATTGACAAGAAATAATATCCAACACCATGTTCAAGTTATATTGCTTTATCTAAAATTAGTCAAATGGAAATCAAGCAGCATAAATCATTTTTCTCATAGTTACCTATTCTAGCTAAATGTCAGAACGGGTCAGGACAAGTCTCTCGGTAAAGTCTCTCAAGACGAAGTCCCTTCAGCATCAATCCTCAGCAACGCAGATTCGGTACGCGGCAAAGGCAAATGGCAAGTGACAAGACCCTCTCTAGACTAACAATTCTTATACTGAATCGAACAAAAGAAAGATACAAAGAAAAGTTGTAATGTCCGCTGGACCGCTGAGCAGAGCGAGAAGGAAAGGATGTAACATTGCTACATTCGAAAATCTCCGCTCAGGAAAAATCACAAAATAAAGACTACGGAACAGGAACCAAGAATCGCAAATGTATCTGTTAGTTCTACTTCTCCTCGGCAATGAGACCAATGCTCAGAGTCTTTCTCTAAGGCTCCTTTGTTTTCCCAAGGCTGCCAAGGACGTTCCATTTCACTCGAAGATTACCCCGGCTGCTGATGTCCTCACGGAAAATTTCACAAGGCAAGCAAGGACTGTGGTCCGCTGACTTCAGGACCATATTCAGCAGGGCTCTCTTCCATCACAGTTTTCTATTTTCAACTCGAGGCCAGGCTTACTAAATCGGCCATCTTTAACTAGGCCACCATAGGCCACAATAGACCATCTTAATTAAAAGAAACAAAAACAACGTTACCACAGCATAGTGATTAAACAGTGTTAACCCCACTAATACCCTTATGTGTATGCATCTATCTAGCACTTGCAACATAGAAAAGCATTAATTCAAAAATAAACAGCACATAGCAACGTTTAAACATGAAAACACGCACGTTATTGTTAAACAGCACATTTATGCGCACCCACGTGTAACTCTCTCTTATTAGGACAAACTGATTGATTAATATAAACACACTTGCACAAGACAAATAATTAATTATTAATAATTAGAAAAATTAATATGACAAATAGACATGCCAGAGCTTCAAAAACCAGCGAATTTTCAAACAGAAAACTCTGCTCCAGCAACACCATTACGTTTCCCTGAACCAGGAGATGCGAAAACGTGACCCACCCAATTACGACGTAATTTGGTAATTTCGGCTTCTTTTATATGAATTTCCTGTAATAACACAATATCCCCCTGTAAACTTGCTAAATGGGATAAAACACGTTCCCGCTTAATGGGGGAACCCAAACCTTTAACATTCCAAGTAAGTATAGTTATCGACATCTAAAAAATATAACTGATATAAAAAATAAAAAAGTTGTGTGAGAATCAAATATGTACAAAGGCAATAAAATACAAAGCATCTTATAAAAACTTGAGAGAAAATGACATTGCTCTTAGAGGAGTAATAATAGAGTAAGGAAGAGAAATAGGAAATAAGAGAAATTCTTGGAGAAAAGAGATTGTAAGCAGAGAGGCATGAAACAAATAAGTTGAGAGTTAGAAATAGGGAAGAAGAGAAACAACAGGGATAGAAAAAGGGCCAAAGAAAAGAGCAAAAAGAATAAATAATAAGTGGGAAGAGTGAGAAGAAACATGTAGTGCAAAAAATAAAAGTACAAAACGACAGACACAAGTGATGAGGAAATAAGATAACAAGTAGACATACCACAAAAAAGAATGAAGAACGGGGTTGGTGAAGCCACATAAGGAAGACGGGACACTGAAACGGGAGACTCGAGGACGACGGTAAGGAAGGGACATCCGCTAGGCAAGTTGAGGAGAACAAGGAACGACGAAGGACCACAAAAAATCGCTACCTGATGGAGGAAAGAAGAAGGAACAAATTAATCCGACATAATGGTACAAAAGACATTAGGGGAGAAACTAAACATCACTAAAGGTGAAACAACCAGATACTACTACAATACATAAAACCATCATGACTGAGGCACTTCCATGGACTCTGTTCTGCAGCTGTTCAGAAATTGCTGGAGTAACATTGGATCCTCATAACTGGTAGTTTTATTATTATGAGTCACTTTAAAGAGACAGGGATGGAATAAACCGTAGCGTGCGTTTATGCTGCGTAGTGCAGGTCTCATCTCCAAGAACTTTTTCCGACGGTCAGCAGTCACTTTAGCATAATCCTGGGCAAAGAAAAGAGTAGAACCATTCCAAGCAATTTTCACTCGCTGTTTGGCAGCCTGAAGAACTCTGAGTAGATCCGTATACTCCAAAAAGTACAAAATGACTCCTTTCGGCTTAGTAGATGATGAGGGAGAAGAACGGGATAATGTACCTAAGCGATGTGCTCTTTGGATATTTAATGAAGGTGTTTCAGGAAGACCCAAAAGAGTTGGTAAAAAAGATTTGAAAAAAGAAATCGGGTTAGCACCTTCAAGGCCTTCAACTAATCCGTAAATGCGCAGATTATTGCGCCTATTTCGATTTTCCAAATTTTCAATCTGTTGCTTAAGTTGAACAACCTCCTTAGAAAGAAGAGGAACTTGAGCCGTGAGATTTTGAACAGAGTCAACCCGTACTTCTAGGTCTCCAACTCTCTTTTCAGTGAGAGACCAGTTGGCTTCCAGATTCTGAAGTCTGACGTTAGTTTCTTCCATATGCGGCTTGAGAGCGCGAATTTCGTCAAGAAGGAGCTCCATAGATATCGGGGATGAAGAATTGGTGGGAGAGGGTGGGTTAGCTTTTACCCGTTTGCCAGAAGTAGATGGTGACACAGAAGGTATCTTGGAGCTTTGTTTAGCGCTTAAACGAGGAGTAAGTGATGCAGTAGATTTGGTGCCACCAGAGTCTTTGATGCTATCCTCAGTATGCTCCTGTAAAATATCGAAAGGATTATAGACCTCTAAACTCGCCTCGGTGGAAGGACGAGCAACACTAGAGTTGCCGCTAGGCATGGTGATATTTAAAAAGACACTCAGAGTCCCTTGAAAATAAACCAAGTGAAAACTTGGGAAAAAATGCAAAGAAAGTGAAAAAACACCAGTCCAGACAAATATCAGAAATAATGTTCCACAGTAACTGCAAGCATAGAGGAAATGGCAACGATGGAAGGAACACCAGAAGACCAAATAAAATAAGCGTTGCCCAAAAGAAAGAAAAAGATAATGACAAAAAAGGGTAGCCAACTGTTAACCAGCATCGTCATGCAGCCTCAGGTGTGAAGCAAGGGGTCGATGAAAAAACAAAATGGCGGCCGCGACGGTGAGGGAACAGAAAAAACGTTAAATTAGGCTTGCTAGGCTCACCCTTTGAAAAAATAGTGGCAGCATTCCGACGAGCGGCAGTTCCGAAGCAAGTCCGACGTTTTTTAGTGAGGAAACATTGCCGGCAGAGGTCACGGACCCTCACGTCTCGGCGGAGCTCCCGAGAACAGCGGCCATCTTCTGAGGCTCCGAAGCCACGCCCCCCTGTAATTTTGTTTTCTACCTGACTTTTAATTGTTAGGGGTGGTGGAAGCGTGGGAAGGTTTGGAGAGGAGGCTTGACCGCCTTCTGTTGCCTCATCGTTCAGTGCTCTCTCTACCTCAGTGTTGGAGACAGTGTGTCACCATGGGCCCTAGTGCAAGCAGTGGCGGCCGGTGCAGGTAAGAGTGGTGGGCGGTGAGGCGGGGGTGGGGAGGAGTTGACAGATGACGAAATAGGGAAACTGAAATTTTAAAAAAATTAAACCACTTACCTTGCGCTCACCACATTGGCGATCTGGCGAGCACAAGGAAAGTGGTTCTATGTATTTTGTAATTTTATTTTCCCTATTTTGTCTGTTGACATCAACCCCACCCCCCGCCCGCCCGCCCGCCCGCCCCACCGCCTCACCGCTCTTACCTGCACCGGCCACGACTGGGCGCAAGGAACAAAATGGCTCCCAGCTGCTACCTTAATAGTAAAATACAGCAATAATCTAGGTTCAGTGGGCCTCTCAAGTATCTGGGTGCCGGTGTCACTGTACCTACTGCACTAGTGGAGGCTGCGCCCCTGTTCTCCCTAATTAGTCCACACACCCTTCTTTTTAGGCCTACAACATAGGACCCACCCCGCTGATCAGCACTCTTCACTCTCTTTCATGCACCTGTGCTCTGTCACTAAAGAGACCAGGGGTCATTTTTACAAGGAGTTATCGCCACCAGACCGTCACTTTTTCCGACGTTCTGATGGCATTTACAAGGCGGCATTGAGCCACTTGGCGTGGCTTAACGCAGCCTTGTAAATAATGTCCCTATTCACACAGAACTTAGCATGAAAGGGGCATTAAATGAATGTTACAGTGGGCATTCTACCGAAACACCCTTTGATTTTTGACGCTGCCCCATATTTACAAGGTATGGTCAGCGCCATATATATCACCAGGGAATACCTGGCCTTAAGGAGGCGATACAAGGAGAAATGTTTTATTTCTCTTCGTATTTTGCTCTTTCCATGTGGGCTGCATTCTGCAGCACACATAGATAAAGCAAATTGCCTGTTAAGATTGTTTATGTGCAGGAAGGTGTCCCTTGCTGCCCATAAACAATTACCCCTGCAGAGCAGGCACCCTAGCAAAATGGTGCTCGGGTCCCTGAGTTGGTGCTAGGCAGCTTTTTAAGCACCAGCTGTAGGGGTAATACAGGGGTGCTCCGCATTCTTGTAAATATGGCGCATCCCTGCATTTTGAAACTTCAGAGCGCGGCATTACCAATTTTGGCATAACTCCGCCAGTTTCTTGCAAATATGCCCCCAGATGTCGTCTATTGGTTGAACTAATGTCGGGCTCTAGGTTCTAAGCCAGGCTCTGGAAACTCAATAACAATTATGTGATTCTGGGCAAGTCACTTAATCTACCTGTGCCTAAAATAGCAACAATGTGTAATATTTAACCACATTTGTAAATATATGAAATGTCCTTGAGTATCTCAAAGGTAGAAATCCCCAGATGATGTCCAGTCTGTTTCATTTCCCGACATCACCTATTATGTTGTTTCCCAGCTAGGCTTGCCCTGTATAAATAGCAATTCATCCAGATGCCTAAACATGGACGTCTTGCTTTGCTGCTCTCAGGCCTTTTTGGTCTGTTTAACTTGGATCCAGGCTACTGGGTCATTAATTCAAACACCATCCCCCCTGTGGCACTCTGCCCTCACTTCATATTCCTCTGTTTTGCATTTTGCTATCTGCTACCTGCAGGAAGGAGATGGATTAGCATTTTAATACAGAAGCAGAGCAGTAGCCAGGGTTATTAGGAGCCTGTGAGCCTCTTCCCTGGGGGCTGGCCTGCAGGCAGGAGCTGCGCTTCACAGGAGCCTCGCACTGGAGCTTCTGGTAGGAGGAGGCGCATTAAGAGTTTCGCTGAGTGGAGTGGGTGCCAGAAGCAACATCATTTAGCCTTGTGAAGAAGTGATGCTGACTGACATTGCAACGTTCGGCCCCCTTCCGGTGGCTCTGTGGATTCACGAGCCAGGAGGGGGAAGTGGCGCGGAGAACTCCCTGGTTTGTCTTCTCTACACGTCTGGAGTGCTAAACACCTAGACCCGCCTCAGCATTATTCCCTTTGTCGCAGCTGTCCCCCTGACTCTGATACACTTGGTCCCATCCCATGGACATCTCCCTTTGCTGAGATATCGACTGCAATATGTTTTAAATGCACATTTTTAGGTTGAAGACATAGCCAATACCACTAACCTGGATCTTTAAATACTAAGGGCTAGAGGTACTAAAGTTAGGAATAGCGATTTCCTAAGTGCGATTTTCTGCTATTCTCAATGTTTATCATTTAGCGATTGGTAGAGGGTTGTAAATAGACCTACCTCATGAATAATAATGAGGCAGGTCGCAATTTGTGACCCACTAGAATTTGCTGAAATAACAGGGATGGTGGCCCGTTGGTATCAGCACACCACCATGTCTGTGATTGCTTTTAAATAAAGCTCTCTTTTTTTAAAAAAACAAATGCATCCTATTTTCCATAAAAACAGGATCAGTTTAAAATTTTAAAAATTAAGCTTTGAAGTTTCATTTTTTAAGACTAGGCTGTGGTTTGTGGAACCACTGCCTGTTCTTAAAAATATATTTTGCCTTTCCCAACCATTCTCAAAAGAGAAGGGGTCCCTTGGGGACCAATTCCCATTTCATTTGTAAATGGGTTGCCACCATTTTTCAAAACCCGATAAATTGCAAATATTTTGAGACTGTATTTCGGTTGCAAAACATTCATACATATAATCTCAATTCGGTATTAGGGAGGCATGCCTTCAACCCACCCCTTCCAAATGCTGACTCACAAAACTCAAATTGTGATTGGGTAACAAGTTCCCAAATCGCAATTTGGTCTTTGTACATCTCAAAAAGCTTTTTTGCGGTCGCATACGGCCCGATTTGTGACTGCAAAAATGCTTCGTACATTTAGCCCCTATACCTTTGCATTACACTGTTAGCGGCTTGGGGTGTGCTGCTACATTCATCATTTTTAATTTACTTTGTTTGGTATTGAGTAAACAGAAAACAGTTTCTTTCCAGCTCTTTACTAGGGAGTGGCCTCCAGACAGTGGATTTTGAAAGTGCTGGTGTGAAATGGTTCGACCAGAGTATAACGCTTCAGGCATTCACCATGACTGTCTACTACCTCAACCAACTCAAGGGCAGAGTCCAGTCAGGGACAGAGAGTAAAAGGTGTTTTCCTGCTGCATTATGTAGAGAAGCCTTGTGGGTTTGAATAGGTTAAGGGGGTCAAGCATTGAAAGAGCACGCTGCAGTAGCCAGGGACGCAGCACTGATGGTGTGACCACTTTCAGTCCCTCTACAGAGTGTAGTGAAGATAGAGGAAGGCATGTTGCCCTCTCACTGCTGTGTTATTGGAGGGGTTTCTGGCAAACATTCCGGAAAGGTAAGGCCACAACTACTCACCAGGACTGACCTGCCACTATACACAAGTCCTAGGGGTGGTAATGGAAAGTACTGCTGCTGAATGTCACTGACCTCAGACCTCTCTTCCCACACAAATGCAGTGAGCAGAGTTGAGTTAGGTGTCCACTCTCCAGCCGGGTAAATGTCTGATGGACAGAAATGATGGACTCTTTTGGCTCCAGATAGACTCCATAGAACTGTGATGTAAGTGTTTGAGTTAACTACACCGAAGTCTGGTTTAGAATGTTGAGTTTGCGATTACACGCAGAAGAATAAAGACGTGTATTACTAAGCTCAATGTGTGACGTGGTCCTTTGCGGGTACCTAGGCTGGGGGCATGCTACAACTGGCGATGAGCTAAGGGATAAGAAACCTGCAGATTGGCAGTGCTCTCCCAGAAAGTTTGCTGTGGTCCAAGCAAACTGCTCATGCGTACCACGTGTGTTGCAGTCCAAGTGAGGAACCGAAGCTTAACGCATACGGAATCAAAGCACAACTTAAACCGCTATAAAGCAAATAAAAATTAAAAAAGCATTACAAAGAAATCTTCGTATCGATGACCAAGAACCTGCTCGTCAGACCATATATAAAGGTACGCAAAATATAGTCATATGAAATCTGGAGTGTGAACGCTTAAGGCAGATACAATCAGGTTTTCAAAGAGCAGTAATTGAGAATCACAAAGTGCAAGATAACTTTACAATTAGAAAGTGATGAAGACAAAGAGAGCGCAAAGGGATGCATAAGGATCAAACAATTATTTACTCAACAGAACCTGAGTAAAGTGAGCCGGTACGACTTCAGTGCCAGGCACCGCAACCCTGGACAAGAGTTGTGCTTGACAGGTGCTCTATTATCATCATAGTCTCCAAATATCTTCAGAATAGTGAAATGTTTCAGCTAACAGAGAAAGAAGTCACATTTCCAGCTATCATTAAAGATGATCATGAGGCCAGCACGTCGCAAGGCGTTGCTGCTGAATCGCATAATCTAAGCCACAGAGTTCCACACGCAGTGTCATTAAATTCCACACTGGTCTATAACGCATCTGCTTTCCTGGAACCACCACTACCTTTCGATACCACCACAATGCAAAATATTGGTGATAGATGGAGTGCTTGGATAGAGACATATGATGACTTCATTGTTGCACTCGAAGGAACTGATATGATTATCAAGTATCTCAAAAACATTGCTGTTGATGGTGTAAATGTTTAATCCAATGCCAATGTTGATCATACAAGATACATCTTCAACTGGGAACACCAGAAAGCTGGCAAAATCATTGTTGAATTTGTGGAGAGACTTGACACGCTCATCACACATTGTAAATTTAATTCATTTAATGTTGAAGAAAGTATGCAACTGAGAGTTATAGAGAGATGCTTGTCAGATTCATTCAGATGACGAATGCTGAGAGAAACTCTTAGTCTGGAGCGAGTGTTAATGGCCTAAGATGCCCAGAATGAATCAGTCATGAGTGTGAAAAGAAAGTTGAAGCCCAAGACAGAAGGGCACAAGGTGATGTCTGCCCGTAAAAATAATTTGTGTTTTAGATGTGGATTTTCATTTCCACACAATGGTAAATGTCCCACTGTCTGACAGATTTGTAAAGGCTGTTCCATTTTGTGACAGTTTGCAAATCCAAGAGAAACGCAAGTGCATCACTGTATGAAAACAAAATGGGTGTTGAAATGTTCCTGGAGCAACGTTGGACACCCACCCACAAGACTACTGGGCAATATCAGTTAAGACAAATCAACATCGAACTACAACAATCGTTGTCTAAATCATCGTCAACAGTTCCTCTGTATCAGTCAAGTGAGAGCGAAGTAAATAATTGTGCCATTTCGATGTTTACCTCAGAAAAGCATGCACATGTTGAGCTGGCTGCTTGTGAAGAAAAATGTCAGTCAAAGAAAGACAAACATGTTCAAGCACCGAAGTCATTCAAACATCGTCCTAAAATTGCACTGAGAGACAATGGTTATTCAAATCTTTTCATTATCAACAGTGGTGCATCCATAAACTTCATGCATGAGGAGAAATACAATGAATTATCTTCATTACCACAACTTACACCATTGAAAACCAAAGTGTGTACATGGGCTGCATCAACACCCTTAAAAAGTAGTGACGATGAAACACGAGAAAACAAATATATAAGCACCCATCCATGTGCTTCAAGGTGAAGTGTCCAGTGTCGGTCTACTCAGTTTAGCCATCTGATATGGGACGGATTTCTGTGAAATACAACATGAAGGCTCACTAATAAATAGTAAGTTAGTTACCTACTTTATTTCATGGTTTGGGTAAACTTAAGACTATGAAAGTGAAGTTTCATTTTAATGAGGACGTCCGTCCTGTTGCTCGAAGACATAGACATTTTGCTTTTCATTTGCAAGAAGCTGTTGAGAAAGCACTTGAATTGTTACTTAAGCAGGATATTATTGAGCGTTCCACTGGTCCAATGCCATAGGTTTCTCCCATAGTAGTAGTGCCCAAAAAGGAGAGTGAAGGGGCTGTATGCATATATGTTGACATGTGCCAAGCTAACAAAGCAATTGAACAAAAACGACATCCAAGTCCACACATTTCTGATATGATAACAAAATTAAATGATGCAAAGGTCTTCTCTCATCTTGATTTAAATAATGGCTATCATCAGTTAGAACTTGAAAAAGATTGCATGTACATTACCACCTTCTCTACACATGTTGGTCTGTTTTAATACAAACGTTTGGGTGTATAATCCGCTGCAGAACTGTTTCAAAACTTAATTCAACGTATCATACAGCCTGTCAAGAATGAATTTAATTACAGTGATGACATATTGGTTTTTGGAGCTACACAAAAAGAACAAGATAAAGCTCTTACACAAGTCTGTAGTTTACTTGCAGAAGCAGCTTCGAACTTTGAATGCAGACAAGTGCGAGTTCCATAAGACAAAGCTAAAATTCTTTGGCCATGCCTTTTCTGATGGGGGTATGACGCCAGATCCTGCTAAAGTGCAAGCGCTGTTAAATGGTGATCCCCCAATGATGTTTCCATGGTGCGTTCATTTCTTGGCATGACCAGTTACTGTTCCAGATACATACTAGGGTAAACAACCATTACAACGAATACTTTACCCCACATACCATCACCCCGCATACCATGACAACGCAAATACCATTACTCCGCAATGCCATTACAACACACGGCATTACATTTTATATGCTTTAACCACGCATGCTTTTACAACGAAATTCGTTGTAAATGCATGAATGGTAAAACCATATGTTTTTATATGTAAGTATAAGGTAAGTAAAGGGTTTTGGGTTTGGGGTGTAGGGTATATGTTTTAGGGGTTCAGGGGTTCAGGGGTAATTTTAGGGTTAAGTGTATGTTTGGGTTTTGGGGTGCTGGGCAATTTTTGGGATTCAGGGTGCGTTTAGGTTTTGGGGTGCTGGGGTATTTTTAGGGGTCAGGGTGGGTTAGGGTTTTGGGGTGCTGGGGTATTTTGGGGGTTCAGGTTGCGTTTAGGTTTTGGGGTCCTTGGGTATTTTTAGGGGTGCAGGGGGTATTTGTAGGGTTCAGGGTGGGTTTAGTTTTTGGGGTGCTGTGGTATTTTGGAGGTTCAGGGTGTGTTTAGGTGTGCTGGGATAATTTTAGGGGTCAGGGTGGGATAGGGTTTTGGGGTTATTTTTAGGGTTCAGGGTGCATTTAGGTTTTGGGTTTCTGGGGTATTTTTGGGGTTCAGGGTGCGTTTAGGTTTTGGGGTGCTGGGGTAATTTTAGGGGTCAGGGTGGGTTAGGGTTTTGGTGTGCAGGGGGTATTTTTAGGGTTCAGGGTGGGTTTTATGCTTTGGGGTGCTGGGGAATTTTTGGGGTTCAGGGTGCATTTAGGTTTTGGGGTGCTGGGGTAGTTTTAGGGGTCTGGGTGGGATAGGGTTTTGGGGTGTAGGGGGTATTTTTAGGGTTCAGGGTGTGTTTAGGTTTTGGGGTGCTGGGGAATTTTTAGGGGTCTGGGTGGGATAGGGTTTTGGACTGTAGGGGGTATTTTTAGGGTTCAGGGTGTGTTTAGGTTTTGGGGTGCTGAGGTATTATTGGGGTTCAAGGTATGTTTAGGTTTTGGGGTGCTGGGGTATTTTTATGGATCAGGGTGGGATAGGGTTTTGGTGTGTAGGAGTATTTTTAGGGTTCCGGGTGCGTTTAGGTTTTGGGGTGCTGGGGTATTTTTGGGATTCAGGGTGTGTTTAGGTTTAGGGGTGCTGGGGTATTTTTAGGGGTCAGGGTGGGATAGGGTTTTGGGGTGCCTGTGATATTTTTAGGGATCAGGGTGGCTTTAGGTTTTGGGGTGCGCAGGGTAATTTTAGGGTAAAGGGTGGTTTTGTGTGGTGATGGTATGCGGGGTAAGGTCTTGCGGAATAACGACACATATTCACATACTAGGCTTTGCCACTATAAGTGCTCTGTTGAGAAACTTGGTGTGAAAAAATGCTTCATGTCATTGGTCACATGAATATAACAAAGCATTCAAGAAAATTAGAGCAGCCATTGAGAATGCTACTAAAAAAGACTTATTTCACTCTGAAGCTTCATACAGAGGTTGTTGTTGATGGTAGCCCAGCCAGGTTAGGTGCTGTCCTTGCACAGCACAGTGGACACCTAAATGCTGGAAGGCTTATTGTGGCCTAGGCAAGAAGAAGATTGTTACAAACAGAATGCGCTTATTCACAACCTGAGAAAGAAAGCTTGGATGTGGTATGGGCTTGTGAACACTTCCATGTACTCCTGTAGAGTAAAGCTTTTATGGTGGTATAATCAAGCTTTACTGACTACATTTGGAAATCCAAAAGCCAGAATTCCTCCTAGTATTGAACGATGGGGACTGCGGTTACAAGAGTATAATTATACACATGTACATCGTCCAAGGAAGGATCAGAACCCTGCTGACTACTTTTTCAGAGTGCCTATACAAGGTCACAGTACTCCATCCAACACGGCTGAGGCCAAAATCAATTTCATTGTAAAATCAAACACACCAGCTGCCATTTCGTTGGCCCAGATTATCACTGCCACGAAGAAGATAGTGACATGTTAAAGCTGAAAGATAAATATACATCAGTTCTGTACCCAACACATTCGACCGCTCACCAATAATATTGAACAATATCAACAGTACAAAAATGTTAAGGATGAACTGTCCATAACTCAGGAAGGAGTTATATTACAAGGGTCAAGAATCCGGATTCCGGAGACTCTGAGACAGAAAATAAATGAGGTAGCCCATGAAGGACATCATGGAATTGTTGCCCCAAAACAAGCTCTGCGAGACAGAGTTTGATTTCCGTACCTTGATGACAGGATTGAAAAGGAATTAAAGGCCTCTCATTTATGCAACTATCTTTCTACAAAAACTATTCAACACACCTTGAACATGTCAGATCTCCCGGGGCATGCATGGGAGAGAATAGCCATTGACTTATTCAGTTCACTTGACAATGGACATCATCTATTTGTGATTATAAATGAATGCTCACAATTTCCACTAATTGAAGATCTTTCATCTACAACTCAAGAACGAGTCATTGAAAGACTAGATGGCCTCTTTGTGACTTGGGGTGTGCCAGCCATAGTGATGTCTGACAATGGCCCCCCCTTTCAATGGTCGAGAGTTCAGAGATTTCTTGGAGCATTTGGAAATAAAGCATCAAAAAAGTATGCCTGCTCAAAAGTAAACAAGTTTGACCTCAAGCCAATAGACTTGTTGAGCATTTTATAAGTACCCTAAATAAAGCAGTGCAGTGTACTACTATTGAGCTGCACAATTTGAAAACTGTATTGAATTCTACCTTGATAGCTTATCGTTCAACACACCACTCTACCACAGGTGAAAGTCCAGTGACCGATGTTCGGGAGAGCAAGAAATACCAAGTTACCTCAATGGACCAATCAGAGAAAGCCATATGAGACGACAACTCATGAAAAGGACTCGGTTAACAACCAAAAGATGAAAGTGTATGCTGACAAAAAAACATTGCCTTTCAGAGTGGAAATCCAGTGCTAGAATGACAAATGCAGAAAGACAAATCTGATACTCCTTTTGGTGCAGAACCTTTCCAAGTGGTGGCACATGATGACTGCCCGAGTCTGTGTCAGCGCCCAGGAAAGTCTATTACCCAAGACTCCTCTTATTTCAGGCACTTGAGCAATTGCTAATGAGATATAATAGTTGAAAGAAAGACTGGGTATGAAAGATCAGCAACTGCTGGTGCTTCTGCACCGGTGACGCAGATCCTGGAAATCGGTGACAACAACACCTCCCAGTTTCCCAAAACAAGATCAGGTCAAACATTTAAAGCACCAACAAGATTGATTGAAAAGATTTGAATGTATATGTCTATCTATATAAATACTGTGTAAATGTTTTACATTTTTTATTTAACAGAGGGGAGATGCAGATAGTTTCCATAGAACTGGGACTTAGGTGTTAGAGCGAAATGCACTGAAGGTTGGTTTAGAATGTTGAGTTCGCAGTTACACGAAGATGAATAAAGACGTGTATTACTAAGCTCAGTGTGTGGCATAGTCCTTTGTGGGTACCCAGGCTGCGGAGGATGCTACAGTTATTGCTGTCACTCCCAGGGAGGGGGACTGCTGAATCGACCTTTGGAAAACAGTTTTAAACACTTACCCCCAAATGCCAACAAACGTAGCAGAATTATAGGTGGCAAGTGTTGAATGACGGAAGGACTGGCCTAAGATGCCTTTAAACTGGATGGATTTACATACTAAGACTTTCCTCTTGTATCGATAAGCAGTACCATACACTGGAGACCCTGACCATGTACAAGTTACATAAATGCCCCAAAAGCAGTAACCACACAAATCATCATGGGCAGCCCGTAGAGGACCAAAAATTAGAATTGTTGCACTCAGTGCCAATTGTACTTGGTCTTAGCCCTAGGCTTGCTACTATTAGAATTCACCCTCGCCTGCCAGGAGATGTTCTAGATAGTCAAGTAATGTAACCAAAGTAGGCCAGTGCATCTTAGAAGTGAATGGGGCAGATTTACAAGCCCCTTGCACCACTGGTGTGTCACTGTTTGTGACGTACCGTTGGAGCATTTTACTGCTCCATATTTACAAGGACAGGAAAAGACACCCTGAGTGGCTTTTCCTGTCCTTGTAAATACGGCCCCTTTGCACGCAGCACTTTGCATGAAAGAGGTCTTCAATGGTTATTGCTGTGGGTGTTTACACGCAACACCCATGGAACCAGACACATTTACAGATTTACAAGGAATCGGAAATCTGGAAATGCATGTGAATGCTACGCCTCCGCAGGGGAGGCGCAGGGTGCGCAACAAGGAAAAATTTATTCATTGCTCCTCGTTTTTTTTCCTGTTTTTATGCGTGCTGCATTCTGTCACACACATAGAAAGAGGAAATCACCTCTAATAATTGTTTATGTACAGGAAGGCTTCCCTTTCTGCACATAAACAATCATTGAAACAATGACGTTTTTCAACTTGTATGTGTGTTAATGCAGCACACATAGAAGTTGAAAAACGTCATTTCAGATTGTCTTTTGGGCAGGAAGGGAACCCTTCCTGAACAAAAACAATCTCTCCATGATGCAGGCATCCTTGCACCATGGTGCAAGGGTGCCTGTGCCAGCGCAAGGCAGCAGTTTGAGCGCCAGCGCCGGTCGGAAGAACAGAGATGTGACATATTGTTGTAAATATGTTGCATCCCTGTGCTTTGAAAGTGACTCAGTGCGGCGCAGCTAAATGGCTTGCAACTGTGAAGAAGAGAGTGGCGCACTCCAAAGTGCTCAAAATGGTCTCCGGGTAGTAATTAAGTAGGTGGTGCAATGAAGGCAAGTCCTCCTGAGTATGAGGCTGTTCCAAACGGGATTGCACTCTCCTGGGTTGGGAGAGGGTCCCCCTCTTGCACTCTATAAAAAGTTTAATCCTTAGTTCAAATGGTAATTAAATACTTCACAATATTGTTAGCAGTTTATGTCTCTTATTTATTTCCGGGTTTTCCAATGACACAGTTATCCATGTAATTTTGACATCAGCTTTGAATTCAACTTTCATTGAAAGTGCCCAATGCATTTCGGGCCAATGAGCCCTTCATCAGGGGATAGTGTACTATAAAGAAGGAAACAGGGTATCAGCAAAATAGCGGTAGATATTCATAGCGCACAATTCTCAAGTGAATGGTGGATACCACACATGTATTGAAATGTTGTAGTGATGACAAGCGGAATGCTATAGTGAACTTAACCAAAAGTGCAGGCATAGTGCAAGGGTGCCTGTGCCGGCGCAAGGCAGCAGTTTGTACACCAGCGCCAGGCGGAACAACAGAGATGTGACATATTGTTGTAAATATGTTGCATCTCTGTGCTTTGAAAGTGACAGCTAAATGGCTTGCAGAATGCACTGAGTCAATTTCTTGTAAATCTGCCCCCACATATTTTTTGTTAGTTTGCATGAACTGCTATACTACCACAATGTAGGGACTGGACTGGGCGATACCATCTCTGGGCAGCAAATCTTTCCATAAAGCACATGCTACCTACTCTGCCCTGTGCCCTGTCCTCACATAGGTTTGCCACCTGGCCAGTGATATACCTGCATGACCAATATTTTAATGCCCAGGCTGGTACAGAAAGTAGTAACATCTCCTAAAGACAATATGTTTTCCCCTCATTAGTACACACATAAAACAGTAAATTTAAGAAGAACACACTTCATAATGTGTTTGAGAGCTGCCTTGGGATCCTTATTTAAGCTCGTGTTTGTACAGGGATTAAAGCACAAGTACTATCAGGGCCATAGTTGGGTATCACCATGTGTATAACAATTTGACATACCACCCTTTACCCCTCAACAGACTTCATTAGTCAATACTTCTAAACATAATTTTTTGTTTATCCACAGTATTTGGGTGTTTTAAACAGAACCAACTTCTTTGCAACTCAGAGAAATCTGAAATCATTTTCTTCAGCTGCAATCCTGGGGATAAGTGGCATGAATGGTGGTCATCAAACATGTCTCCTCCCACTACTTTAGCTACTACATTCAGGAATTTAGGGGGCAAATTGGACAAGGATATGTCCATGAAATCCCAAGTCCAGACTGTGGCAGGTACCTGTTTCGGCTTATTGAAAATGATGCGCAATTTTCTTCCGCTTCTCTCAGCATCCCATAGGAAGATAGTGGTGAAAGCATTGATCTTGTTGCGTCTTGACTATGTCAACGTTCTCTATCTTGGCCTGCCGGACTATCTGATCAGCCGCCTTCAGGTGGTACAGAATGCCGCGGCAAGAGCCATACTCATGGTTGACTTCAGGACCCATATGACCCTACACCTTAGGTCCCTGCACTGGCTCCTTGTACGCAAGAGGGTGAACTTTAAGGCTTTAGTGCTGGCCTATAAGACCATCCATAACATTGGGGCACCGTATTTGAGAAATAGATGTCAGCTTTATGTTCCTTCTCGAAACCTGAGGTCTTCTAATTCATTTCTTTCACAGACCCCAAGGTTTCTTGGCTCTTGTTTGGGTGGACGTTCCTTCTAAGTAGCGGCCTCCCGGCTCTGGAATAGCTTACCTCTTGATCTGCGTCAGGAGGAGGATCTTCTTAGTTTTCGCTGCAAGCTCAAAACTTGGCTGTTTGTATAACTGATCAGCGGCCTTGGGGCTGTACAGTTGTGTTTTGTCACTGGTCCTCTTTTCTTTGTAGCGCCGGGACACTCCCGGGAGTAGCCGTGCGCTCTATAAATACCCAGTAACATTAAAATTAACATTAACACAACATCCAACATCAGCTTAAAATAAGGAATTGATTGGTCATAAAGGTACTCAATAGCACTTTTGTTACACCAGTTAACCTCTACACATGCATAAGTGAGCACAAATAAGCATGGAAAACAACCAAGAAGACCTGTACTCGATCCTTGGTACTGCTCTCTGGCCTCAACCATCAGTGTTAACACAGAGCATCAACCACTCTCACCACTGTTTTGGAAGTGTCATCCCTGAACGTTTGAAATCTGCAATGATGTCATGCTAATGGCAGATTGGATGCAGTGCATAATCTGTGCTTGTGGTTCGAGGTGGGAAAGATTTTGCAGGCAGCCACTACGGGACTCAGGGACTTAGTCCCCTGTCCTGAGTTTAGGGAATAAAAACACATAAGGGGCAAGGTAGGGATACTCTCCATAGGCCTTGTTGGGGGGGTTCCAGAGGGACCCAACCGGGGGACCAATCAATCAATCAATCAATCAAAAATTTGTAGAGCGCACTAATCATCCGTGAGGGTCTCAGGTGCTGAGGGGGGCTGAGGGGGGTGCAGCTACTGCTCAAACAGCCAGGTCTTGAGAAGTCTCCTGAAGGTCAGCAGGTCTTGGGTCTGTCGCAGCTGTGTGGGGAGGGTGTTCCATGTCTTAGCGGCGAGGTATGAGAAGGATCTTCTGCCGGTGGAGGTCCTGTGGATGCGCGGGACGGAGGAGAGGGCGAGGACGGCGGAGCAAATCTGGCGGTTTGGGGTGTAGAAGGTGAGACGAGTGTTGAGGTATGCTGGTCCTGCATTGTGGAGTGCTTTGTGGGTGTGGATGAGCTTGAAGGTGATCCTCTTGTTGACTGGGAGCCAGTGCAGGTCTTTCAGGTCGGCAGTGATGTGAGTGTGGTGGGGTATGTCGAGGATGAGGCGTTCTGTATGCGTTGGAGTCTTTTCTGGAGTTTGGTCGTGGTTCCTGCGTAGAGGGCGTTGCTGTAGTGCAGTCTGCTGCTGACGAGGGCCTGGGTGACCGTCCTTCTGGTTCCGGTGGGGATCCATCTGTAGATCTTGCAGAGCATGCGGAGGGTGTTGAAACAGGAAGAGGAGACGGCGCTGACTTGCTGGGTCATTGAGAGCGATGAGTCCAGGATGAACCCCAGGTTGTGTGCAGGGTTGGTGGGTGTGGGTGTAGCTCCCAGGGCGGCTGGCCACCAAGAGTTATTCCAGGCAGAGGGCGTGGAGCCGAGGATGAGGACCTCTGTCTTGTCCGAATTAAGTTTCAGGCGGCTGGCCTGCATCCAGCTGGCGACGGCCTTCATTCCTTCGTGGAGGTTGGTTTTGGCGGTGGCGGGGTTCTTTGTGAGTGAGAGGATCAGTTTAAAGCTGTGCTCCCACAAGATTCCCGCACATTGTATTGTATTGTAATTGTATTGCAATCTCATTTATATAGCGGTTACTACACATGAGGCGTTGAAGCGCTTTCTCGGCAAGTAGCACGCTACTCCGGAGATCATAAAGGATTAGTGCTGAGTTAGTATAGTGAAATATGAAAGTAATTTGAGTGGTGGATAAGGTTAGTGAGTTATTTGGATTCAGAAGGATAGCGGAGGGATAGAAGAGGGGAAAAGGTTTGCATATATATATAGCGCTTGCTACTCCTGATGGGGTGTTAAAGCACTTTTTTCGGCGAGTAGCATGCTACTCCGGAACCCATAAAGGATTAGTGGTGAATTAGTATAGTGAAATATGAAAGTAGTTTGAGGGGTGGATATTAGTCAGTTATTTGGATTGAGAAGGATAGCGAAGGGATAGAAGAGAGAAAAATAGGTTATCATTTATATAGCGCTTGTTCCCGCTAATGGTGTGTTGAAACTTTCTTGGCGAGTAGCACGCTACTCCGGAACCCATAAGGATTAGTGGTGAATTAGTATAGTGAAATATGAAAGTAATTTGAGTGGTGGATATTAGTCAGTTATTTGGATTGAGAAGGATAACAGAGGGATAGAAGAGGGAAAAAAGGTTTGCATTTATGTAGCACTTGTTACTCCTAATGGGGTGTTGAAGCACTTTCTTGGCGAGTAGCACGTTACTCCGGAACGCATAAGGATTAGTAGTGAATTAGTATAGTGAAATATGAAAGTAATTTGAGTGGTGGATATGAATTAGTTATATGGATTTAAAAGAATAGCGGAGGGATAGAAAAGGGAAAAGGTTTACATTTATATAGCACTTGCTACCCCTGATGGGATGTTGAAGCGCTTATGTTTTTTGGGGAGTAGCACGCTACTCCAGAACCCATTAAAGGATTAGTGTTGAATTAGTATAGTGAAATATGAAAGTAATTTGAGTGGTGGATGTTAGTCAGTTATTTGTATTGAGAAGGGTAGCAGAGGGATAGAAGAGGGACAATGGTTTACATATATATAACATTGGTTACTCCTAATGGGGTGTTGAAGCGCTTTTTCGGTGAGTAGCGCGCTACTCCGGAACCCATAAAGGATTAGTGGTGAATTAGTATAGGGAAATAAGAAATTTGAGAAGTGGACATGTTATTCTGTTATTTTGATTGAAAAGGATAGTGGAGGGATAGAAGAGTGAAGGCTTTAGACTTTTTTTGGAGGTCATAGCAGTAGTGTGAGGGTTGGGTTGAGTGAAAGGGGATGTGGAGGGGAAGAGTCAGAGGGAAGAGTTTATTAAGGCTTGTTTTGGAGGACCAGTAAAGTAAAAGTGGTGTCAGGTGGTGCAAGGATTTTGGGTGATCGTTTGATAACCTAGAGGAATGGATTCATGTAGGACTGGAGACATATCACATCCTAACCATGATTCAGTTATGAATAGTATGTCTGGCTTTGCATCGGTGAGAAGGTCTTAGATGTGATGTTTGTTTTTAGAGAACGATCAAGCATTTATTAGTAGACAGTTTAGAGAATGTGTTTTGCTGACAGTGAGACTTTGTAGAAGAGTGATCAGTATTGTATGGGTTAGAAGCAGGTGTGTTTTTAGTGCTGGTATTAGCTGTATGAGGATAGCAATTGTGTAGTTGTTCTGTAATGTGTTCCTCATCCAGAAGCCTAAGAAGGCATTTTGATGGGTCTGCGTACGTAGGTGGGGGGGAACGGTGTTTGAGAGTGAGTTGGTGTGCTGTGTTGTTTTTGTGGAGTAACCTTGTTGTACAGTCGACATGGAGAAGTTGTGATGTGTGGCATGTTGTTTATATTGTTTGCGTAAGTTTAGGGCGGAAGGTGTATGAGTCAGTGGTGGTGGTTCAGCAGGTGGGTCATGTAGTAAGGTTCCAAATTGTCCAATGGAGGAGAGGTGGGTGGAAGAGAGTTGCTGTGTTTTTGTATGTGTGTTAGGTGTGGTAGAAAAGAGAAAGCTTGGCATTGGAGTTTGTTCATTTGTGTAGTTTGAAAGGTGGGTGTAGGATTGTATTTTTGTGACAGTAAGTATTATGAGGTGTTGTGTTTGCGAGATTTTGTTGTGCTGATGTGCATGATATGTTCTGTTTTTGAGGAGTAGTGAAAAGAGGTGCTGATGTATTTGTTTTATCGATGGATTTGTTTGTACAGTATTGTTTGTGAGTGGAAGTTGTAAGTTAAAGGGAGCGGTGATCTGTTTGTGAGTAGAGTGTATGTTGTGTGCAGGAGGGGATGAAGTAGATTTCAGATTGTTTCTTTTAGACCTGTTTGCTGCCAGAGATAAAATGTGTGGTGCTGTAGCATGTAAGTGTTGTGCTGTTGTGTTTTTGTGATAGAAAGAAGAGGAGGGTGTTGGTTGGACGAATGATGGAAGGCTGAGTATGGGTTTGTTAATGATAAAAGGTGGTCTGTTAGGAGTAATTAGTCGGGGAGTGTGTGTCTGGATGGGTTGTAGTTAAGTATGGTGTGGTATTGGGTTGTGTTAGTGATGAGTCGATTGGTTAGTGTTATAGGATAGAGTTGTGTACTGTTTGTAGGTGATGGTAGAAATGTGTGGTTGCTGAGGTAGAAGGGTGTATAGGTGTGGTGTGTGTGGTTTTGTAGTGTATGCTGGTATATTGATTTGTACATAGGGTTTGTTTGTAGTAAGTGTGTGGTGTACATTTGGTTTGAGTGTGTCACTCTGTTTGTGGATGTGCATGGTGTGGGGTGGGTATTACTGAATGAGAAAAGAGGCAGCATTTCTGCCCCTAGTCCAGGCCAGTCTCGAACAGGCTCAAACAGGCAACTGCCCTTGTCCTCTCCGCACTTAGCCTCTCCACCCGGGATAAGACGCACTAAGCCCTGGCCTTTTAGAGCCCTAGTAGTCAGGTGACCCCTTCAGCCAATGGTAACCCCAGCCCTAACACTGTCTAATCACAACACCAGCCCTAATATCTAGAACCAATTGGAGACCAGGACCTTACAGCCAATCTGAGCCCAAGTCCAAGCACTCAATCAGGTTCAAAAACCCTAATCTCTATGTCCAATAGAGGCCCTAGCCCTAGCAGTAGTCCCAACCCCAACCCCTGCAACCAATGCCACAGGAAACCCTAGTCCCTACTTCCAATAAAAAGCCCAACCCTATTCTAAGTCCCACACCTAATCCAGCAACCAATCACATAAGAAGCCTGAATCGCTACTTCTAATAGAAAGCCTAACCCTTGTCCTTGTCCCAACAACCAATCACACAGGGAGTCCTAATCTCTACTTCCAATAGAAATCCTAACCCTTGCCCTAGTCCCGACCCTACATTGATTGAGTCACAGACCCAAAAACCAATCAGAACCCTCAAATAACCAACCAATGAGAACACTAACACTAATCCAATAGAAACACCTGATCCAACCACCAATCGGTGCACACATGTACCAACCAATAGCAGACTATATAAGGTCCCAGTGACTTCAGACAAGGTTTGCTGGCCTGGGAGTTGGAAGCTGCTCCTCTATTCAGAATCTCCTAGGAGACAGACAGGCCCAATCCACACTTTGAATTCTGCAGGCAAGGGCCTAACAAACGTTATGCTCAAACAATACTGTTTGTATCAAACTTTACTCACTCTCCTAGTCAAAAACGAGTGCTCAATCCCTATAAAACAAGAGCACCCTTTGTTCACTCTCTGAATATCCCTGTTGCTAGGGGCAGAAGAAGGGGTCGGGTTTCACTCACTTGCGTACACAAATGGGAGCTGGGGGTGGATTGCTCAACATACAGGTCTGATCACAGATCCAGGGAGAAATTAGGAGGGGAAACTGAGAGTCACAGGAAATGTGAGGGAACAAAAACTACAGATTTTGAACTGCGAAACCCACAATTCAACAGGTTAAATGATCACAATCACTGGCAAATAAAACCCACAAATTTAAACACAAAACAGGTAAGGGATTATGCAATCACGGGCAGGTTAAAACTACAATTTTTAAACTGTATCACAAGCAGAACAGTTATAAAAAATGGTGTAATCACGGGTAGGGAAAATCGCTTTAAAAAAACCAAAACTAATTGGTGCCTGGGGGCCGCTAAGAATAACAAAGCAGAGAGGGGGGGGACGAGTCCCGCTCTCCCTGAGCCTTACAAAGGGCTTGGGGACCCCACCCCTAGGGCTGAAATATAATAGTAAGTGAGAGGGCACATGGTCCTCCTCCCTAGGCCAATTATGGTGTTAGGCCCTTATCCCCCTGCATAGTATGAAAGGGAAGGGGAATACGTGGTCCCCTCCTGAGCCTCACTGATGCCCCTGGTGCCGATTTAAAATTAAAGGGGATGGAGGCACTGCCCCACTGACTGAGCCTTTAAAGGGCAGGGGAGCCCATTCCCTGGGACCAGCAAATAATTATAGGGGAGGGGGTGCGGAGTTCCAATTCCCAAGCATGTAAAGGCCGGGGATCCCATCCCCCTAATGCCTGCTCAAACACTGTCAGCGGGGAGCCCACTCCTCGAGACACAGCTTTTTAATTGCCTACAAGAGCACAGGAAAGGTGACATATGTCTGCTGCCACCCAGCGAGAGCATTTTTAAAAATCTCGCAGCATGGGAGAAAACATTCCTTTTGTGCTCGCAGAAGTGCTGGCAGGATGTCTTGCCCCACCTGGTGGAAGCTTTAAAAGTGCTCCCGCCATGCAGGAGAAGACTTTTGTTTCCCTGCTTGTGCTCTTGTTGGCAGGGAAACCCAGGTTGCTCCGGTCCGGCAGAAGAAAGGTCCTGGAGATGGGGTTTCTGGGGCGGTGAAGGCTCGGGGACAGGGACTGCATGATACCCGCCCCTTAAAAAAGGGAGGTCCTGGAGGGAGGGGTCTCCATGGGCCTGAAAGCTCACTGAGAGAGGCCCCACGCCTAATAAAAAAGAAAGGCTCCAGAGTATGGGGTCCCTGGGGCCTAAAGGCTTGAGGAGGGGGCCACACACCTCCCTCACAAATAAATGATAAAATGGGTGTGCCAGGGGGCACCATGACAACAGAAGGAATACTAAATGAATGAGAGGAGCCACTCATTTATTATTCACTGCTCCTTTGAAGGACTGCCCCATAATGTCCTGTAAGGGCTTTATTTTTTATATTTTTTTGAGCTTGTTGATGCCCCTAGATCTGCCGCACACGGTCAAACTTTGTGATCGGCGGGGGTTGGCTACCTGCAGAGGTTTGGACGCAGGGCCTGGCTGCAAGCCAAGACCGTGCATGGTGTTGGGTTGCTTTATTAATGGCATCATTGATGACATGACTATGCATGGCGGGGCTTGAGTTATAGTTACCTTAGGGCAAGAGTTATAGTTACTAGAGATAACTATAACTGGTGAATTTCAGTTCATTTTTTTAGTTTAAAACATTAAGATGTCACAGACATTTTCATCTAATTATCACTTTAACCTTTGTTTTTTTCAGTGAATTTGTAACATAAAGTAATATTTTATTAGCATGCTTAAAGTCAACTCCCTGCCATGTCCAGCGGAGGTGGTTGGCCGGAGCCAAGTCCTGGGGCCAACCGTCCGCCTATCTATATATATAGTTGAGATGGAAAAGTCCCTCGAATGGTGATTGATATGCAGCCTCATGTGTAATGATGTCTGGATCCCTAATGCTAATTTTTGTTGTCATGTGTGAACACAGATCATGCACTTGTACCATGACATAGGCTTGTCTCATGGACTGCAGTATTTTTAGACCGGAGGGGGCACCCAGAGCATTACCCTCATAGTGTTGAAAGGCTACTGCCTTTACCAGGAGTTGAGCGACATGACCGCGGTGGTGGCAGCATTGCATGTAGTGATCAGTAAGAGTGAAAAAGGTATTTTTACCTGGGTCACTAGAGTGAGGCCTACAGGCACACTCATTTAATGTTCTGCTGCTGCGTGCTTAACGTAGCTTTTGCTTACATTGCTTTGGTGTGGTATGCTGCACATTGCATGTGTGTTACACAAATGCTGTGTGGATGTGTGCCTGTGAATGGTACAATACATGAAATATATAGTGCTGTGCAGTGCATGTAGGCTATATGCATGTACTGGATGTATGAGTGCCTGTGAAGGGCACAGTACATGGAAGACTCTGGGTTCCATTTTGGGTGATGCAGGGCTGACTGGAGGAACTTGAGGAGGAGGTGGTAGAGGAATTCCTCCTGTAAGCTGGGTCGGATTCACTGAAGCAAGGGAAAGCCTGGCTCTACTGGAAATTTCAAAGTGTGCTCTTTGATTCAGAGAGAGGTCACGGGGAAGTGGCCTGGGCATATCTCAGAAAGGAGATGGGACTAATAAGAGAATCACAAAGAGTAGGCCTGAGGCCCTGGTGAAACATTTCGATACACATACCACATTGTGTGACATCTAGGTGTGAACTTCCTGTCACTCCCAAGGCCAGTGTTGGGGGGCTATCAACTTAGGAGTCCTCCTGCTGTGACAGATGGCTTTCTGGAGGAGGATCAGGTTCAGAGGAGAGAGCACTTCAAAAGGAAGCAGGCCCTGAAATAAACTTCAAAGACTATAACTCTAAATCAAATTTAGTGTCAGGCAAGGGACCATAAGAAGGGTAGCTCGTCAACCCCCCCAGACAAATTGTCAACTGTCAAGCAGCCAGTTGGGCTCTGTGAGGAGAAGAACCTTTGCAAGACTTCATCCTGTGACCAGGACTGGGGGTCAAGGCCTGATAGTCTCCGAGCTGGGTGACGGGACATCACTCAGGGAATACAAGACCACCTGCCCCCGGAGCCTGGAGCACCAGCTTGCCAAGACCAGTGTGCCCTGCGAGGGAGAAGAGAGCATTGGTGGGAGCGAGGTCCAAAGAGAGATCCTGGTGATTGGATCCCAATAAGGAGGTGTGAGGAGATGGCTGTTACACCGATCAGGTTGTTGTCTGTGTGCAGGGAAAAGTTGGCAAATCACGTTTGCTAGAGGATGGCCATTGTGAAGTGAGTTGTGATCATTGGTGCACTGATCGGGTCATTGCTCATGTGCAGGTACCAAGTTGATGACCCTGTATGTCAGGTGGAACTTCTGTAAAGATTGCTACAGTACCAATTGGGCCATAGCCCATGTATGGGACCATGTCGGTGACCCATTATGCCAGGAAGGGCTGCTCTGAAAATTGCATCTGTGCCGATCGAGTGTAACCTGTGCACAGAGGAGAAGCAGTGACCCAGTATGCCCAGGGAGCCACAGGGAGCAGGCAAAGAGTGTGGTCTGGTCAAGACTGTCATCAGAGGAAGGAGACCCTGTGGTCTCCGAACATGCCCCAGCTGTGACTGAGGACAGGCACCAAGAGCACACACCCCACCAATGGGGAGGAACTTAAGAAACTTACTAACATTGGAGGTGCACTGAGAACCTCCCTGGCCTGTGTCGCTGTAGGAGCACATATGAGGAACTCGAGGACTCCTGTCCACAGACCTTCCAGGCCGGCACGTGTGAATACTTAAACAGAGGCAGCTGTTGCATCTACAGTGCCCAAAAGGGGGCATGCGCAGAGACTCTGGTCACTCAGATGCTCTGGTGTGAGTTAATCTAATAGTCAGTCAAGACAGCTGAGGAAAATTCGGCACTGGACCTCTTTTGACTTTAATAAAGAGTCAGAGTGAGACTCTGATCACTAGTGGAGCTTAACCTGAATGTCGCCTATAGTGAATGGGGAATAACCACGATCACAAGAGAGAGAGAGAGAGAGAGAGAGAGAGAGAGAGAGAGAGAGAGAGAGAGAGAGAGAGAGAGAGAGAGGGGAGTGGGACTCAGAAACCTGCCTATGAAACACTAGAGCTCTGACCTCAGGGAACTGTGTGTATTGATTGTGAATGTCGTATTTTACTTTATGGTTGCATATAAATTCTCCATTTTTCATAAAAGCAAGTATTTATTGCTGCTGCTGAGCATATTTGGGGTTGTTCACCCCACCTGGGTTTACCTCTTCCCCAAGAAGTCTTGGACTGCTTGATCCTTGTTACCACTGAGAGTCGAGTGCTGAAGGGGTACTTGGCCCAATTGCACAGAGTCCATAGTAGATTGGGCCGTAGGACATCAGAAGTACAAGACATCATCCTCCATGGTTGGGCTCAGTAGCTCCTGCTTGGAGATTGAGGCCTAGTGCCTCCTGCTAGCCCTGCTGCCCTCTGCCTGGGTTCTGTTAGAGAAACAAAAATTTGAGGTGAGCAGAGTGGTGTTGTAGGGTGCTCCATATGAAGGAGCTGTTATACAGCTAAACTTGAGAGCTACCCAGAATTTTCTGCTTCCTGTTTTACAAAATGTATGCACCATTGTAAGCCTGAAAGGGTATTGTTTTGACTTACACTTGGTGCTCCCTTGTTTCTGGACAAATCTATATCTATCTGATGAGCTGTAACTAGTGAAATGCATGTGCCAGCGGTTGCTTTTATTCAATCCAGGTTGGCTTGGATTGCATTTTACCAATTCAAAGCTGTAATACTGTGCCTGGAGTGGTAAAAAACCTTTGCAGTTTTTCAGCTTGACGTGGATGGAATGTGGTAATCCTATGCTTAAAAACTTTTCTGTAAAAATGTCAAAAGGCTTTCCCGCTCTCTAGCTTGGTGTGGACAGCACTTGTTAATCCTATGCCTTATAACTCTGCTAAAGAAAGAGACGTTTGAGGTAAGCAGATTCAGAGTGTTGGTGGTGTTGAAGAGTGCTCCATATAAAGGAGTTGACATGACAGTAGGTGGCAAAGCAACCACCGAAAATAGATTAAAAGGAGGCTAAGAGAAGAAATAGCAGAATGTGCAGAGTCTGACAAATGTTTTCAAGTAACATTTTAACTAAAAAACCCATGTGCACAGCAGTACTATTTAACATTCATTTTTCACAATGCACACCAGTACTCATGTGTTTTTCAAATTTCCATTTCATCAAAAGTAAATGTTCAATGAATGTACATAAGCACAATACTTTTGTCAATTACATTAAATTTTTTTATACATTGTCAATGTGTTTTGGCACATATATCACAATCGAACAATTCTTGTTATGCAGGTTCCACATTTCATTGCCCTATGCATTTCGGGACACCGTCCCTTCTACAGGGGCTACTGTATTCAATAAACTTAAAAATACAATTATCAAATTAAAAACAAAAAATGACATCAAAAGCAATCAACACAATAATGTCATAATTAGACATCCTCTGTCGCAGAGGACTACCTGTACTCTAATTGTTCTATAAGACTCATGCTGCGAAGTGATGTTAGTCAAGCCGGTGCACAACAGAATGAACTAATCCTGTCTGTGCCACCACCGTTACATTGTGTAGCGCATCATGCAGGTCACCCCATGTCTATAAACTCACACCAAAAATATCACCAGGTTCCCAACTAGAACTCATCTAGTGCATCTGAAACGTGATCATCTGTTCACATCACCCGAGGTGGACACCGCCCCTTTTCCTGTTCTAGTACTTCCAACAAGTGGATTGAGCAATCCGGCTCCTTTCAGTATAGAAGACCTCATATAATCCTGCATGTTGCAAACGCACCATTGTAGATTTTGCATTATGAGCTCAACAACTCATCACTCTCGAGGAGATTAAAAATACCTTGGCTGATAGTTTCTATGGTTTATACAACCCTGGTAGCAGGGCCGGACTGCGAACGCAAACTGGCCCTGAGTGGACCGGCCACTGCGGGGGCGTGGAAAACACTGCAGCTGCTTTTTTTAGAGGGGCCTATAAAACCGGCCATGGGAACAAAACAGCCCCCCCAATGGGTCCAAAACAGGCCCTCACCCTGGCGGCCAACGGGGAAAACGCCTGGTGCCACCAAGGCCAGTCTGGCCCTGCCTGAATGTCTGTGCTCCTTTGAGAGATGTTCAGGGTCGGATTGGTAACGCGGGCACTCAGGAAATGGCCGAAGAGCCGGTAGCCGAGGTCTAGCTGTGGGCTGCTTTTCTGGGCAGCCTGGGGGCTGTCTGTGCTGTTAGGATGTCCCCAGCTGCCCAGTGGGTGCCTGAGTGGACTTTCTAGAGGCAGATGGGCAGAGGTGTCACGCCCTTTCTCTTGCTGGGCCGGCCCATTAATGTATGCTGAATGAGGTGGGGCAGGGGGCCTGAGCACTTGCATTCACGTGTGGCTCAACAGTGTGAACTAATCTGTGCATTTTTTTTTATCGAAGTGAAGTTAATAAAACATGCCCCCGACTCAAATGTGGGGCACTTTTTTTTGGTGTGCCCGGCCGATTTTTGATCCGAATCCAACCCTGATGTTCACATCTGAAACAATATCGCAATGCCATTAATCACCCGAACCATAAACCCCCAGATCTCCAATGTCTATCCGAGATAAAGCCACTGCTTACCTAAAGCATATAAACTATCAGCCGGGTATGCCCTTGATGAAACTGAAATTTGAAAAACACATAAGAATACTGGTGTGCATTGTGAAAACGGAATGTTAAATACCTCAGCAGTGCGCGTGGGTTCTAGGTAAAAAATGTACTTGAAAACATTTGTCAGATTGCACTCACGGGTGATAGGCAGCCACCTGTCCCTGTGCAGCACGCGCAACATTGCAGCTGTATTTAGAGATAGGGCACAGAAAGAATACAGGTGTGCGGAATTTAAAAAAAATGTTTCTAGAATGTGCAGTTTACCATTTCACTTTATAAAAGTGAATACAACGAAATATAACAAAAGCAGATCTAAATGATTTAAACTACTGTTAATAATCTAAAACATGCACTTTTACTGGGTTCCTGGGCTCTCTCTACTATCGTACTGGTTTTTAAGAAAAGGGATTGTTCTCTGCCACACTGTTATCAGCCAAACTCATTGATAGATATACCGCGAAGATTGTCGGAAGGGTTCTATATAATAGGCTTATAGAGTGGGTGGAGAAGAACATCATTCTAAACCCCTGTCAGTACCACCTTCGCAGTCGATTAGGCATCGCGGAGCAACGCTTGAACTTCCGCCTGATATAGGCAGATACACAGACTGCTCAAAGCGGGGAGGGATCACTGGTGCCTTTAGCAAGGTGTCAGCCCCCCTTTACCTTGCCTTTCATGGAACTGTCCATGGACCTGACTGCGTCAACCATTCTAAATGATGGTCACTTTTATTGGAATTGGGGCTGGATGTGACTTTCGACCATCTTTTGGCATCGTTACAGGAGAATCCAAGCGCCTGGGTTAGCTTTGGCCAAAACATGGAAGTCTCCAAGGAGATCCACATTGGGTGTGGGGTGCAGCAAGGGTGCGTGGCCCCTTGCTGTTTATATTGTATATCAACAAACTCAGCTCTTATCTGACTCCCTACATATCGGATGCCCCAATGCGCACCACTTCTCGTAGTGTTATATGCCAACGATGATGCCCACCCAAAGCTCAGCGCTTGCTAGTCCATTGATTTGAGCAATTTACAGCTACCCTTGATTTATTAACTATTTTTTCTAAATCATTAGCAATGCCATGTGGCCCCAAAGGTAGTCAGCTCTCAAGTTTATGGTCGGCACCAATCACTTTCCCTTATTTGGGAGTCACTTTTAGGGCAGGTGGCACTTGGGCACTGAATATAATTCAGTGCAGGGCAAAGCTATCTAGAGCCATGGGCTCACTCGATAGCCTCCCATCACCATCCGCAGGCAGAGCCCTGGCACCGCTGCTATAGCAACACACCTCACACTATGTGCCGTGGCATCCTATGGGGCAGAAATCTGAGGTATCGGGATCCCTCAGTTATCCAGGTTGAGGAAAACAGCCTCTGTAGGAAAATGTTGTCTGTTCCTTTATCTTCCTCCCATTTTATTTGCCACGTGGAGCTAGGCCTCAATGACGTAAGCGTTGGAATTCGAGCCCGCCCGCCACTGCTATGGCTATCGGTGGGAAGCCAGAGGAGGCCTCTTTAACGAGACGAGAGACAAAATCAGCGACTGTTTAACCTGCGATAGAGGCCTCTCCATCCCATGGACAGCCTCTGTAAAGCATTATTTTGAAGACATTGGCCTTGCTCCAGCATTTCCTAGAGTAAAACTGAAAGTTAACTTAGGGAGGAAATACTTTGAAACTTTATTACTAGCCAAAGAACAGGAGAAAAGGCTAAGTGCAGAACTATCGAATCCTACTATTGCAGCTTATTTACACTTGAGTCTGGAAACCCTTCCGAATAATTGTCTGTTCAGTTCTAGGGGCCGATGGGAACGCTCCTTACTATTTCGATTCAGGGCGGACACAATTAAAGATATGATCTGTTTCCTATTGGGTTTTCAGAGCAATCTTGAACTTAGTTTGTGCCCATGCAATGGTGTATCAGGGCAATCTATGCTACATTTTATCTTCTTCTTCGGTTTTAATAAAACTTTTACTAAAATGTTCTTAGTCTCTTTTGTGTAATCCAGAAGCCTGAGACACTGCATCCAGGCCTGCCATTTTTTTTACAGAAGCTATCTGATTATTAAACCTGTTTTTACGTAAGTTCTTTCTCACTGGCCGTGGTGCGCTCATGACGTAACATGTGCCCCGACTAATGCCTTTATAAGTTTTACATTTTAACTTTCATACGCGCAGGATTCTATGCACTAACGTATGCTCATGTATTTGCTTACGGAAATTGCATAGGCAAAACTGGGTTATATTGTAAATTGTTTTCTGCTTTTTGCACTTTATAGCTGCTTCGCAACCGAATACATTTTGAGTGACTTGACTTGATTTGAAATACTGGTTTCCGTTTTTTGCTTTTCTGTCTTTTTATTTCCCATGCGCCACAGAGATATTCACATGTGACTTGGGTGAAGCCTATACATATATCGGGGCAGATTTACAAGGACTGGCGCATCCCTGCATATCCTGCGCAAGGATAAACAGATGCGTGACGCATCTGATGGCGTAAGGGCGGCGCATTGCTGGAGTCGTGTCGCAAGAGCGATGCAACTCCAGCAATGCTCAGGGGCTGCCCATATCTAACATGCTGTGTCACGCCTTACGCCTGCATCAAGCAGGCGCAGGGTTTTGACGCAGCGGCATCGGAAAAGTGACTCCGTGACATCTTGTAGATTTCACTGCGTCACTTTTCCGAGGCTTTTTCCGACCGAACGCCCACCCTGCACTAGGAGAAAACAAACAACCACCTAAGTATCACAATACCTGTAGGGGTAAACGCACTTTACACATGATGCATCACATTCAGAGGTGTAGAACAAGGGAAACACATGATACATAAAATACATTCAGCGGTGTAAAGCAAAGCACATGACGCATAACCACATTCAGAGGTGCAGGAAAGGAACAATAGCGCAAAACTCACATTCGCCACCACCTGTGGCAGACCCTAGGCCAACTGGCCTTGTCGGGGCTAGGACGCCCTATGTCCCAGTAAAGCTGCGCCAGCCAAAATGTAAATTATCCCCAACCTAAACGTGGCAGTTGCCCACTAAGTGCTGGGCAACTGGAGAAATGCTGGGGCCAACGTTGGAGCCTCCCAGGGCTCTGAAACAAATGAAATGCCCCCTTTGAGCCTCCGTGGCTCTGTATGTCGCTGTGGGGCAAGGTGGGAGTGGCCCGCTGCCATCTGGGGCCACTCAGTCACAAGAGAAATGCCCCCGAGTACGTGGGAGCCTCACTGGGCTCAACAAAACACAATCCCCACGTTGGAGCGCTCTGAGCGCTCTGAACACTCACCTGTGTTCACGTTGGAGCGCCTCGCGCTCTCACAGAAGCATGCCCCCAAATGCTGCCGCTGCCCACTGTCAGGCGGGGCAGCGGAAAAATGAGCCTTGGTTCCGGGAGCGGCCCGCTGTTATCTGGGGCCGCTCTCGCGCAAAGAATGCCCCCAGAACGTTGGGAGCCTCACGGGCTCAAAGAGAAATGCCCCCGTTCGTTGGAGCGCTCTGGGCGCTCTGAATCAAGAATGCCCCCGAGTCCCCCTCCGGGACTCAACACGGACTTGCCCCCACACGTTGCAGCTGCCCGATCGGCGGCGCAGCTGGGAAGACGTTGTTAGCAACGGAGAGGTGCCCCGAGAGGCACCAACACTGCGGGGTATTCAGCCTCTTCTCACTCCCTGGGGGTGCACCGGCAGCTTTCCCTGGGGCCCCGTGGGTGGGGGCAGGCACAGGCAACGTGCGAAGGCTCTCTCCCCCCCCCCGGGCCCCTCCTCACCTGGTCGGCGGCTTCTTTCGGCGGGGCAGCAGCGTCTCGCTGCCTCGCTCCCCCTGGAGCCGGGACTTCCTGCCTCCGCCCTGCGTGCTGATGACGCGGCGGTAGGAGTCCCGGTTGCCAGGCAACCCTCCGGCGGCAATGAGGAACTTCTCGTGTTCCCTTTACTGAAGCGCGGGGTGGGCTCCCGCCTTCAGGTACAAAAATACAACAGTGGCTCCTCGTCTCGGGGCACACACAGCGGGGTAGGCACCCGCGAGGGAGGCGATACGGGGTGGGCACCCGTATATGAAACAATAAAATAAGCGGGGTAGGCACCCGCCACCGAGTGCCACAATACGGGGTGGGCACCCGCCTTAAATCCGGCCAAAGCGGGGGAATCCCTACGTCGGGGTTCCCTCCTGGATTATCGTAGCGCCGCGCTACGGGCTCCAATGAAGGCGCCTTTCAGGGAAAGCGCTTCTTGATGCTGGGGGCCCAAATAAAGCGCTCCTAGCGCTATAAGTCCAGTAAAAGCGCTGCCAGGCGCTTAGGGATACAGTGCCTGGCTGAAGACGGCTGAAATGCCAGAAACCGGTCCTAGGAAGCTTGTTTCCGGTCCAGGGAAGGCATGGCTTGGCAGTTCGGGCTGGACTGTTCCCATGAGGCACAGGGTCAAACTGATTTGCATATGGCCATGTCTGAACTGGGGTGGCAGAGTGGGCTAAAGAACGGTGATGGATCAAACCCAGATCTGTTGACTGGGTGTGAGTGTTTGATTGGTTCTGATGCTCCGTCCATCACCACCCCCTTTTGTACCGCTTTGTTCGCCATAAGTTGGCAGGGTATGCTCAGACGTGAGTCCCTTGCTCACTTTGCCACTGGATTCAAGCAAGCCTGGCTGAAGACGGCTGAAATGCCAGAAACCGGTCCTAGGAAGCTTGTTTCCGGTCCAGGGAAGGCATGGCTTGGCAGTTTGGGCTGGACTGTTCCCATGAGGCACAGGGTCAAACTGATTTGCATATGGCCATGTCTGAACTGGGGTGGCAGAGTGGGCTAAAGAACGGTGATGGATCATACCCAGATCTGTTGACTGGGTGTGAGTGTTTGATTGGTTCTGATGCTCCGTCCATCACCACCCCCTTTTGTACCGCTTTGTTCGCCATAAGTTGGCAGGGTATGCTCAGACGTGAGTCCCTTGCTCACTTTGCCACTGGATTCAAGCAAGCCTGGCTGAAGACGGCTGAAATGCCAGAAACCGGTCCTAGGAAGCTTGTTTCCGGTCCAGGGAAGGCATGGCTTGGCAGTTCGGGCTGGACTATTCCCATGAGGCACAGGGTCAAACTGATTTGCATATGGCCATGTCTGAACTGGGGTGGCAGAGTGGGCTAAAGAACGGTGATGGATCAAACCCAGATCTGTTGACTGGGTGTGAGTGTTTGATTGGTTCTGATGCTCCGTCCATCACCACCCCCTTTTGTACCGCTTTGTTCGCCATAAGTTGGCAGGGTATGCTCAGACGTGAGTCCCTTGCTCACTTTGCCACTGGATTCAAGCAAGCCTGGCTGAAGACGGCTGAAATGCCAGAAACCGGTCCTAGGAAGCTTGTTTCCGGTCCAGGGAAGGCATGGCTTGGCAGTTCGGGCTGGACTGTTCCCATGAGGCACAGGGTCAAACTGATTTGCATATGGCCATGTCTGAACTGGGGTGGCAGAGTGGGCTAAAGAACGGTGATGGATCAAACCCAGATCTGTTGACTGGGTGTGAGTGTTTGATTGGTTCTGATGCTCCGTCCATCACCACCCCCTTTTGTACCGCTTTGTTCGCCATAAGTTGGCAGGGTATGCTCAGACGTGAGTCCCTTGCTCACTTTGCCACTGGATTCAAGCAAGCCTGGCTGAAGACGGCTGAAATGCCAGAAACCGGTCCTAGGAAGCTTGTTTCCGGTCCAGGGAAGGCATGGCTTGGCAGTTCGGGCTGGACTGTTCCCATGAGGCACAGGGTCAAACTGATTTGCATATGGCCATGTCTGAACTGGGGTGGCAGAGTGGGCTAAAGAACGGTGATGGATCAAACCCAGATCTGTTGACTGGGTGTGAGTGTTTGATTGGTTCTGATGCTCCGTCCATCACCACCCCCTTTTGTACCGCTTAGGGATACAATTAAAGCGCTCCCAGCGCTTAGAGGAGGATAAAAACAAAAGTCCAGCAAAGTTCTCCCCTGCATACAGCAAGGCAGGGGTGGGGGGGGCAAGGCTGGACCCAGAGCCAGCTCACTGGGCCTCCAGGCAGGGAGGTAGTCCAAGTGGCGGTCCTCTGGTCCAGCAGCAGCAGCAGCAGCCCCCCTCAGGCAGGATCCTGGCAGAGAACAGTTTCTGTGGGGACACAGCCCCATTTTTATACAGTCAAACCCTTTGTTCTGGGTTCAGGGTGAGGGGGAAAACCAGTCGCAGCTGGTTGGGGAGCACCCTTGATGTGCTCAGCCCCTCACTCTATTCACTGGCAGGGCTAGGGTCGTCAGTCGCACCACAGGGGGCGGGGCCAGCATTGTGTGTGGAAAACCCTGTCCTATTCAGGATCCAGGTGTACTCCTCCCACCCATCTAGCTGCTGATCTCCCCATTCACCACTGGGTGACTCATCCTGACTCTGGGGAATCCCTAGCCCGTCACATGACATGACCAGCCAATCACGCGACAGACACACTGCACACAGAAGTGCCCACTTCTTGAAGTGGCACTTCCACACTAGGTACATGCACGCCGCACACATCATTGCGCAGCATTTACTCCCACGAGTCCGCACATACCAAACTCGGGCCTGCACACCCCACGCATCAGGAACTACTAGGAACACATACATTCCCCATGCATTCCTATGGGAGGGCAGGCCTATCTCACCACATGCACTCAGAGCACGCACGCACTTTACCCTGGGACACAGGGAAAGTGCGCAGAGACCAAACAATTACCACACCAAGTCACCAATAAAAAGCAAAAAAAGTTCAGGGGTGAACCTGCCAGAAGGGCCAAGTCCAACACAACCCCCTTCCAGCCAAAACGCAGGGCAGACCAATCACCACCGTGATGGACTTCCCTGCTTGGGGCGATAGAACACGGACGCGGGCCCGCAACTGCAGGGACACCCTCCGGTTCTACGCCACGGTGAACCCATGGAATTCTTTCTAACACCACTGTCTGGACCAACTGGGCTACCCCACTGGTACTCCCAAGCTGTCCGCGGCCAAGACCAGGCCCTAGGCCACCCAGGTGCCACCGGTCTTTGCCTAACCATAGAGTGGGGGGTAGTAACCCCTGGCACATAGCGGCCATTCTCCACTCTACCCCTCATCAGGGCAGTTCTAAACTGCCACTGATCCTCCAGCCTAGGGTCTGTACCCTCAAGCTGACCAAAAGTCACGGGTGAGGCTCTCCTCCCCCTACCTCTTCTTCTGGGGTTCCGCCCTCTCTTCCTCTGAGAGGCAACCCCGTAACGCAATTCACCTACCAGCTCAGGACCCCTCCCTGAGAACTGGTCTCCCAACCTAGGGTTTAACCCCTCAGGTTGCACTGGGGTCAGAGGTGGGCTCTCCCACCCTCTGCACCCCCTTCCAGAGTCCTGCTCCCTACCAACTGGGGCGGTACCTCTGGAAGAAGAACCGGTCAGGACACTGGTTACAGTCGTCCTACCCTTCAGGTCAGGCTGATCCTGCACCTGGCCTCCCAACCTCGGGTCTAGAACCTTTGGTGGAATACTTGCCTGGCACTCCAGGACTTCCGGGGACTTACACACCATCCCCCCAAGAGGAACATATGCCTCATATGTTGCATGACAGTCTGCCTGGCGCAGATCTCCCGTCCCCTGTCCACCTGACAGTGCGCGAAGATCCCCCAGGACAGACGTGTGGTCACCATGGTCACCTCGAGGAGACTCAGCCCTCCCGGCTTGTCCCTGACCCACTGGCTCCTCCACCGGGGAACACCGCCCCATGCCACTCCTCTCGCTGGACTTCTGTACCCTCCCTACTGGAGCGGTACTGCCCGACATCAGAACCACTGGAGCTTTATTTACAGACGCTCCAGGTCCTCCATACACTAGGTGATCCTCCTCAAATGGACTAACAGGACAGCCTAGGTCCCAAACTTGGTGTTCCCTCATGAAACCATCCAAGTCATGAGGCAGGGTTTCGTGCGTCTGGGGACCCTCGGTCACCCACTTACTCCCGCTCCACTGAGCCAGGCCGTAAGCCCCTACACCCTCCTCGCTATCCGGGGACCTAGCTGGGCTACACTGAGCCTCCTCCACCACGCTGGGCTGGAGGATCTCTGAACCACTACTGTTGGAATCACTCTCCCATTCCTCATCAGAACTTGGGGCCCCTTCCCATCGGTCTGCTTTTTTTGCAAGGTCCCAAGCATCCAAATCGTAATATCCCAACAGGTGTTGGCGCAACCCGGGGTAAAAACTACTGAGTAGCTGCTCTTTGATAACCAGAGCATACAGTCCTTCAAAATCCCGTTTCGTGTTTACTCTTACCTAATCATCCAGTGCATCCTCGCATTCACCCACAAACGTGTCCCAAGACTGGTGAGACAGCTTCCTACTGCCCCTGAATTTCAACCTATACTCCTCTTCTTGGGAAACAGGTACCAGACTGGGTAAACTGGGAATGGGACTTCCTGCACTGGACTTTATCTCGCTGTCACCACTGGACTCAACCCTCCCTGGGGAGCCCAGACAACTACAACTGCGCTCAGGGGACAACTTACCCTCCAGAGCTAATTTCTCTGTGGCAAAGGCCCGCTCAGCCTCCGCCATCTGTTTCTGAGCTAAGACCCTCTCGGTCTCCAGCTTGGCATGCTCTATCCTGAGCTTCTCCATGGCCAGCTGATGCTCCCTTTCTTCCCTCCTATCTACCCACTCCTCTGGGGACAGGGAAAGGGATGGGGTGCTGCTCCTGACACTGGACCCAGCAAGGGACTCCCTATCTATGGGGTCTCCACTATCTACTGGCGTCCCTGTCAGGTTACTTCCTTCCTCCTCTTCTAAATCTTCAGGGCTCCCTACAGACCCACCACCCTCCTGGTGTGAGGCCCGGGCCCTTATCCTACTGCGCTCAAGACCCCAATGACCCTTTTGCCATAGGATCAGGCTGCTTTTAAGTTCGGACTGAGAGTCTGACTCCTCCACCCCTATGTCTCTCTCTTCACAGAACCTTACCAACTCCAACATACTGTACCCAAACAGATCACAGAAATCAAAAGCTGGCTCCATTTTGGCGGACGTTCTTGAGAAAAGATCACACAGGGAACCTAGGGGTCTGAGCTTAACACAGGAGTACACAATTCGCAAAGGATTCAGCAAGCTCTCTATCCCAGAGAACTCACACTCACTTGTCTAGTGCCACACACCACTCATCCACACACAACCCTCCCCTCGGACTGGTAAGGCAGTTTCTACCACCCCTGATTCCTCAACCCGACCACCACGTGACACAGGTACCAACTCTGGGCGCAGGGCGGGGGACAAATGTACTGGACACTATTACGCTGCCACCACTGGATCCCACCCTCTGGTGAATCCAGAAAACACAATGCACTTGGGGGGGGGATGATCTACCCTCCCGAGCTAGGGACACCTAACTCACAGTGCACAAAAACACATTTCCAAAGAAATGAAAATTAAAAACAATCTTAGAACAATAATCCCTATACCATGTGATTTATCTAAATGCAGAGTTTTGTAGTGCGGCCAGTTGCCGCTGCGGTACAGCGCAAACGCAAGTCCAAATCCCACCGCTGATGACCAATGTTAGAAATGGGATTTCTGGTTGGCTAGGGCTTGCGCCAAAGCCAGACAGAAACCACCACTCTAGTCAGGGCTGGGGAGTTACACGCCAAAGATAACCCCTGCTCACCCCCTTGGTAGCTTGGCACGAGCAGACAGGCTTATCCCTGAGGCGATGTGTAAAGCGTTTGCGCGCGCACCCAGCAACAACACCCAAGGCCCACCACAAAGGAAACTCCACACAAGGTATTCTATAAAAATAGCCTTTGTATTATACACGACACATTAGATAAAAACACACATTTTACAATGTGCCAACAGGCACGGGCAGAGTTTACAAGGGATTATATGTACAGGGGACAGGGCCACATGGACCACTGTCAGGAATTAGCACTTTTAGAACATAGGAATAATACTGTAGAACAAAATAGCAAATGTAGCACACAACCAGTAACTACTGGTATCAGGTAAGCACCACCTACGCAACCCTAACCACCTTAGGACAATATCGCGCAGGGATCTAGGACCTCACTAGCACCACCTGTACTAGGAGAAAACAAACAACCACCTAAGTATCACAATACCTGTAGGGGTAAACGCACTTTACACATGATGCATCACATTCAGAGGTGTAGAACAAGAGAAACACATGATGCATAAAATACATTCAGCGGTGTAAAGCAAAGCACATGACGCATAACCACATTCAGAGGTGCAGGAAAGGAACAATAGCGCAAAACTCACATTCGCCACCACCTGTGGCAGACCCTAGGCCAACTGGCCTTGTCGGGTCTAGGACGCCCTATGTCCCAGTAAAGCTGCGCCAGCCAAAATGTAAATTATCCCCAACCTAAACGTGGCAGTTGCCCACTAAGTGCTGGGCAACTGGAGAAATGCTGGGGCCAACGTTGGAGCCTCCCAGGGCTCTGAAACAAATGAAATGCCCCCTAGAGCCTCCGTGGCTCTGTATGTCACTGTGGGGCAAGGTGGGAGTGGCCCGCTGCCATCTGGGGCCACTCAGTCACAAGAGAAATGCCCCCGAGTACGTGGGAGCCTCACTGGGCTCAACAAAACACAATCCCCACGTTGGAGCGTTCTGAGCGCTCTGAACACTCAGCTGTGTTCACGTTGGAGCGCCTCGCGCTCTCACAGAAGCATGCCCCCAAATGCTGCCGCTGCCCACTGTCAGGCGGGGCAGCGGAAAAATGAGCCTTGGTTCCGGGAGCGGCCGGCTGTTATCTGGGGCCGCTCTCGCGCAAAGAATGCCCCCAGAACGTTGGGAGCCTCACGGGCTCAAAGAGAAATGCCCCCGTTCGTTGGAGCGCTCTGGGCGCTCTGAATCAAGAATGCCCCCGAGTCCCCCTCCGGGACTCAACATGGACTTGCCCCCACACGTTGCAGCTGCCCGATCGGCGGCGCAGCTGGGAAGACGTTGTTAGCAACGGAGAGGTGCCCCGAGAGGCACCAACACTGCGGGGTATTCAGCCTCTTCTCACTCCCTGGGGGTGCACCGGCAGCTTTCCCTGGGGCCCCGTGGGTGGGGGCAGGCACAGGCAACGTGCGAAGGCTCTCTCCCCCCCCCGGGCCCCTCCTCACCTGGTCGGCGGCTTCTTTCGGCGGGGCAGCAGCGTCTCGCTGCCTCGCTCCCCCTGGAGCCGGGACTTCCTGCCTTCGCCCTGCGTGCTGATGACGCGGCGGTAGGAGTCCCGGTTGCCAGGCAACCCTCCGGCGGCAATGAGGAACTTCTCGTGTTCCCTTTACTGAAGCGCGGGGTGGGTTCCCGCCTTCAGGTACAAAAATACGACAGTGGCTCCTCGTCTCGGGGCACACACAGCGGGGTAGGCACCCGCGAGGGAGGCGATACGGGGTGGGCACCCGTATATGAAACAATAAAATAAGCGGGGTAGGCACCCGCCACCGAGTGCCACAATACGGGGTGGGCACCCGCCTTAAATCCGGCCAAAGCGGGGGAATCCCTACGTCGGGGTTCCCTCCTGGATTATCGTAGCGCCGTGCTACGGGCTCCAATGAAGGCGCCTTTCAGGGAAAGCGCTTCTTGATGCTGGGGGCCCAAATAAAGCGCTCCTAGCGCTATAAGTCCAGTAAAAGCGCTGCCAGGCGCTTAGGGATACAATTAAAGCGCTCCCAGCGCTTAGAGGAGGATAAAAACAAAAGTCCAGCAAAGTTCTCCCCTGCATACAGCAAGGCAGGGGTGGGGGGGGCAAGGCTGGACCCAGAGCCAGCTCACTGGGCCTCCAGGCAGGGAGGTAGTCCAAGTGGCGGTCCTCTGGTCCAGCAGCAGCAGCAGCAGCCCCCCTCAGGCAGGATCCTGGCAGAGAACAGTTTCTGTGGGGACACAGCCCCATTTTTATACAGTCAAACCCTTTGTTCTGGGTTCAGGGTGAGGGGGAAAACCAGTCGCAGCTGGTTGGGGAGCACCCTTGATGTGCTCAGCCCCTCACTCTATTCACTGGCAGGGCTAGGGTCGTCAGCCGCACCACAGGGGGCGGGGCCAGCATTGTGTGTGGAAAACCCTGTCCTATTCAGGATCCAGGTGTACTCCTCCCACCCATCTAGCTGCTGATCTCCCCATTCACCACTGGGTGACTCATCCTGACTCTGGGGAATCCCTAGCCCGTCACATGACATGACCAGCCAATCACGCGACAGACACACTGCACACAGAAGTGCCCACTTCTAGAAGTGGCACTTCCACACTAGGTACATGCACGCCGCACACATCATCGCGCAGCATTCACTCCCACGAGTCCGCACATACCAAACTCGGGCCTGCACACCCCACGCATCAGGAACTACTAGGGACACATACATTCCCCATGCATTCCTATGGGAGGGCAGGCCTATCTCACCACATGCACTCAGAGCACGCACGCACTTTACCCTGGGACACAGGGAAAGTGCGCAGAGACCAAACAATTACCACACCAAGTCACCAATAAAAAGCAAAAAAAGTTCAGGGGTGAACCTGCCAGAAGGGCCAAGTCCAACACTGATGCTAGAGACCTCCCATCTGTCCCTGTCGACTTGTCCCGGCAGGACATTATGGGCGCCATTACCGGTATGAAGGAGACCATCGGCCAGCAGTATGAGGCCCTGGCTCGTAAACTTGACACGGTCGCCATCGATGTCACTTTAATCAGGGCTGACCTGTCCAAAACTAACGAGAAGGTGAAGTCATTGGATTTGACGACCTCCAGCCTCACGGCCGATGTGTCGGAACTTCGAACAGACCTTGGCGCCCTGAAATCGGCAAACGACTTGATGTCCCATCGGTTGGATGATTTTGAGAACCTGGCAAGACGCAACAACATCCGCGTCATAGGTGTTCCGGAGAATCCCGAGACTCGTTCTGTTGACCTCCTGATCGAAGAGCTAATCCTCACCCATCTTGCCCCGTCTGGAATTAGCAAGTTTATTGCTGTGGAGCGTGCACATCGTGTCCCGGGCGGTAAGCCTAGGCCTGGCGCTCCCCAGAGGCCTATCATCGCCAAGCTTTTCCATTTCAGGGACCGAGATGCGATCTTGTAGGCCTCGAGGGTGCACGGCCCGGTGAAATTCGAAAACTCCTCAGTCAATTTTTTCCCGGACTTCACTCAACTCGTTCAGAGACAGAGGATGGGCTTTCAGGGGGTTAAGCGACGTCTTCGGGACCTGGGCTTGAAGTATGCGATGCTCTTCCCTGCCAGGCTTCGAGTGGAACATGAGGAGCGGACCTTCTTTTTTGAACGACCGGACAATGTGAGTGACTGGTTGGATTCCCTGCCTGGTCGGGGCGATCGAGCGGGGCACTCTGGCGGTGCCGAGGGTGGTGAGCCTCCACAGAATTGACTTTTCGGTCCCTAACCTTGATAATCGGACATTACTCAGTTGGGTTCTACCTCTCCTGTATATTTTGTTTTATAGTAGCTCTCGTCTGGGTGGCGGGTGGTGGCTGGCCTTCCTCCTCCTCCGGGGTCTTTTTGTAGAATGGGATTGTTAGGGCGACAGGCACACTGCATTTTGGGGTGGTTTTACAGTTTGCAGGGGTGCAGGGAGGGGGGAGTTGTAACGGGTTTTGGTGGGGGTGTTTGTGTTTGGGGGGGTTTTTCTTTTTTCTCTCAAGGCGGCATATTTGTTTTTTCTTTGTTTCCGGTGTCCTGCTTTCTGTGGGGAGACTCCTGCTACTCTTGTGGGGATGGGGGGTAGTGGGTTGAGGTTGCTAACTTGGAACGTCAATGGATTGGGGGATCATATCAAACGGGGTGTTGTACTACAATATTTGCGTCGTCTGGCGCCTGATGTTGTACTCCTGCAGGAAACGCATTTGGTTGGCAATGTGTGTCATGGTATGAATAGGTGGGGATACCGCCTGGTTGCACACTCCGGGTTCACCACCGGTTCCAGGGGGGTCGGTATTCTTGTTCGGTCTTCCCTCCCACTAGAGATTGACAACGTCATCCTTGACGACAGAGGGCGTTATGCCGCCCTAACTGGGAGGTGGGAGGGTAGGACCCTTTCTTTAGTCACGATATATGTCCCCCCGGGCCTCCAGACCTCCACTTTCTCTGATGTTGGTCAGATGTTGCTGGAACTCCCGGATAGTCTTCTCTTCATGGGTGGTGACTTTAATTCTGTGCTATCCGGCGACCTGGATCGTCATCCCCCCAGGGCCCTTCCCGTTTCCCAATCATGGCTTGGTGGGTTCTTGGACACTTTTGGGCTGGTGGATTGTTGGAGGTTGATGCACCCGACGCAGTGTCAGTACACCTTCCACTCCGGGGCGCATGGGAGTCTCTCCAGGCTTGATTACTTCCTTATGCCCGCGGCCCAGGCCACCCACATTGGTGAGGTTCGACACTTGGCCCGGGGCATCTCAGATCACTCCCCTGTGTGGCTGCATTTCGATACGGGGACGCAGGCCGCGGGGCGGATCGCCCCCATTAACCCTTGGCATCTCCGTAGCCCCAAGACTCGCGATAGCCTCCTGAAGTCGCTCGACCACTACTTCTTGGAGAACGAGGGGTCTGTCTTGTCCTCAGTGTCCTTGTGGGAAGCCTTTAAAACGGTCATACGGGGCCAGGCCCTCTCTTTAATAGCTGAGACCAAGAAAGCTAGGAATGGGGAGGTCGCGGGGCTTGAGGCTGAAATACTGGAGTTGGAGGCTGAGCTAGACTCGGGTGTTACTCCTGAGGGGCTTCATGCCCTTAGCTTGAAACAGTTTGAATACAAATCCCTTGTCACTGATGCCGCCAAGACATTGTACAGGGAACAGCAAGGTAGACTGTATGATGTCGGGGATAAGGCGGGTAAACTGATTGCTTGGCTTGATAAGAAGGAGAGAGTGAATCGCGTCGTCCCTGTGCTTCAGAACCCCGACGGGGTGAGTTTGACTGACCCTGGCGAGATTGTGGAGTGTTTTGCTGACTATTTTCGTGTGATCTACTCCCCGGTGTCCGACAGAGATGTGGCTGACTCTTGTTCCCTGTTGAGGGATGTTGCGCTGCCTTGCCTGTCTGAAGAGGATCGAGAATGCATGGATGCGTCGCTGTCAGCCGACGAGATCGCGGCCGCGATTCGTTCCCTTCGTACTGGTAAGGCTATGGGCCCCAATGGCTTGCCCATTGAATTGTACAAATTATGCCCTGATAAAGTGGCGCCGTTTCTCCGTGATATGTTTTTGGAGTCGCGTGAGCTCGGTTCCCTTCCTCGTGACCAACGTCTGGCTACCATAGTCGTGATTCCTAAGGAGGGCAAGCCTCGTGATCGTTGTGCCTCATACAGGCCCATTTCCCTATTAAACGCTGAACCGAAGATTCTTGCCAAGGTCCTCGCTAATCGCTTGCTCGCTGTTATCTGTGACTTGATTCATCCGGATCAGTCCGGTTTCATTCCCCACCGGAACACTGCTCTCAACCTGCGGCGTTTGCATGGCGTTCTCGCCAGGGCGGAGTTTCTTTCTGAGCCGGCCATCTTGGCTTCGTTGGACGCCACGATGGCCTTTGACACGATCGAATGGCCATACCTCTGGGCCGCACTGGCGAAGTTCGGTTTCGGGGCGGGATTTATCAGTTGGGTGAGACTTCTATATGCGGATCCGCTAGCTCAGGTTGTTGTCAATGGGAGGGTGTCCCAGCCCTTCGCTCTCGGGAGGGGCACTAGGCAGGGGTGTCCGTTGTCCCCCCTGCTCTTTGCTCTTGCTTTAGAACCGCTTGCAGCCTGGCTCCGATGGGAACCGTCGATACGGGGTATTCAGTGGGCCCCTGGCTTTGAGGACCGAGTCTCGTTGTACGCCGACGATATTCTCTTGTACCTCACCTCCCCGCGTGAATCCCTTAATGTCCAACTTCTTTCGGGAAAAACTCCGGGTTGACTATTAATTGGTCCAAATCTTGTGTGTATGTCATTTCCGGTGGCCTTCCCCCCCTGCCGAATAGGTTTACCATCCAAATTTCACAATCCGGTTTCAAGTACTTGGGGGTCTATGTATCGTTGGACCCGGCGGTCCGCTATGAGCATAATCTCCTTCCTCCTCTTCGGCGCTTGAAGTTGGATGTGGCCCGCTGGGGTAGGTTGCCGTTGTCGCCACTCGGTCGAGCGGCACTTTTTAAAATGATGTCACTGCCCCGATTTCTCTACGCACTCCAGAGCTCCTTTGACATTATTCCGGCGGCTTATTTCCGGGAGGTAGAGGGTTTGCAGAGGAGACTTATTTGGGATGGTCGCGCTCGTATAGCTCTCGCAAAACTGACTCTCCCCTGGTACGACGGGGGCATCGCGCTCCCGGATATCAGGAGGTATTATTGGGCCCGCAAGCTGTCCGCTATCAACCATGCTACTTACGCACCGGGTCCAAATCCGGCTTTCGAGATGGATAAATATCAGTTGCCTGGTGGCGACTTCAACAGAGCACTCTATTCTCGGGCGGCTGGGAGGAACCTAACGGGACCCACTAAGATTGCAGTACGTGTGTGGAGGGATGCTAATGTTGCCATGGGTTGTAATGAGCGCCTGACACGAGCGACCCCCTTGTTTGCGTCGGACGGACTGGGATGCCTCTGGACAACGAAAGGCTTTGAGAACTGGGATATGATTGGCATCAGCAGAGTGGGTGACCTCTGGGTGAAAGGTGCGGTCAAATCCTTTGCGGTGCTTCAGAGTGAGTATGAGTTGAGTGAGAGGGAGTTCTTCAGGTACGTACAGGTTCGCCACGCTCTGCTGTCGGCCTTTGGGGCAGGTGCCACGATCCCCGCGGCTTCCCCACTCGAGGACCGTATACTTGATGGTCATCTGCCCGATAGTACGATTTCCTTAATTTATAAGAAGTTAATTAATAATCGGGCGGACCTCCTTGTGCATCTTCGGGAGGCCCGGACCGGAGACGGGTTGGAGTTGGACGTCGAGGACTGGCAGTCTGCACTGTCCTCCCCGAAGGAGGTCGTCATTCCGGCCCGTCTCCATCTTGTCCAGCTAAAAATTCTTCACCGTGTGTATGTGACGGGTCCTCGGTTGGTTGTGATGGGTTTTTCTTCGGACGGGCTGTGTAAGCGCGGCTGTGGATTGAGTGCCACCTTCCTTCATATCCTTTGGGAGTGTCGCGAGGTCGCGGCTTATTGGCGCCGTGTGCATGCGGTGATGGAGGATGTCACTGGGGTCGCTCTGTTGCCTGAGGCTCGTCGATGTCTGCTGAATGTATGGGAGCCTAATGATTACAACGTTGCCCAGGCCCGGTGGGCGGCACTTGGGAACATGATTGCAAAGAGGGATATCGCGCAGCTTTTGGGTTCCCGACGGCCTCCCACCGTGTCAGTGTGGAAGGAGAACATGGATTGGTGCATGTTCAGAGAGAAGACGGTATATCTGGTTCGGGGCAAGCCTGGGGCGTGGGGTAAAATTTGGGGTCAATGGAACGCTTACCGAGGTAACATTTGTACGCCCCCTTTTGAAGATACTTCTGACATTCCTCTGTCCCCCTGATCCTTGGGTTCTCGGAATACTGTACTTGTTATGTGGATGGTTCTGACTTCCCTGCTGCCTCCCCTCCCCCCCGGGTTGACTTTATTGACCTCCTGATTCTTTATCTGGTATGGTGGGGTCCCCCCGTCGGCGCTCGGCACCATTTAGATTGTTTCTCGCCTTGAGTTTTGTTTTTTGTTGGGTTTTTTTTTAGTTCTCTTCAAAATTTAAAAATGTCTGTATCCTGTCTAACTTTTGAGTTGGCGAGAATAATTCTACATTCCTGCTGTGCCTTCGGAGATCAGTTGCTGCTCTGCGACGCTATGTAATTGACTGGCACAAACTAGCGGCCGGCCCTGGTGGTTGTAGGACCATGTCTGTAATTTTGACTCTCTGCACAATAAAGTTTAAAAAAAAAAAAAAAAACTGTTATCCTGTTCTTTTGGTGTAAACCCACACAGCTCTCCACTGCTACCCTGGTTCGTTTGCATAATGTAGATAGACACTAGCATGTGCCAATAACAAACAACTGCTTTGAAGCAGTAACGATTGCTTTGGAACAGTTGGCATCAAACACACCAAATTTACAAAAGAACCTAGAAGACAGAAGACCTTGCATAAATCCAGCACAGCCCAGAGTTGCCATACACGTTGCTATTGACATGCTCGCAATCGCCTTCTCCACCTTGTCCATTGGTAATTGGTACGTTCGCTCTCTAGGTTTCTAGACATTGATCACAAACGCACTGTGATCTGGGACTCAAGTTCTATATCTTTGATGAAGCCCAATACTGGTGAAAGGCATCCCAGTTGGTTGTTTTATGTGCCTGGAGAATGTGGCCTAGAGGTTTGCATCAGACTACTTCTTTGGGACCAACTTAGGCTTTCACTGCTAGAGTTGAACTAAAAATGATAGAATGATGCATGGAAATATCCCCCTTGGTTTGTAAACAAAAGTTCAAGTATGTTAATTTCATTACTAATAATTGGAATTATTTCCCTTTGCCAGGACCTGTAAACCACCTGACAAGAACCTCTACCTTTTTATGTCTTCCCTAATATGCAGTTGGGTGGTACAAAATCACCAAATATCAAACCTTGCTGTTCCTATATTCCATTAAAATTCAGGGTCTAAAACACCAATAAACATATGTATTTGCCTTACTTCCAATATGCACTGCAAAACACCCCGTTCAAGAGCCAGAAGAAATATTTCAGGGTGATAGAGGCAGAAATGTGTTACTGCTATAGGACGAGGGCCTGACCACAACTGATGGGTTAGTGCACACCGGATGTCAAAAAGTACTACTGGGCAGCTCAATTGGTAACAATTAATATCTGGGCCTTCATGGCTCAGACAGAACCAGCACATATAATAGACACAATGTATTATGGTGAAGTTATCAAAAGGCCGGTCTACTTGCTTTGTCAGAGTGTCACCACATTTATAAAACCAGAAATATGTCACAATAAACATATGAAATGCCGGTGCCATTTTGCAATTGCATTCATCAGGGCATGTAATGACTCACTGTGAGCGCTGGGATTTTTAATATAGCATTTCAATGACCTTCATTAAAACATGTAATGATCCACTCTGAACTTTGAGATTCCCTCAGGTTACCAATTCAGCCCCCTTAGGGTGTGATTTCCTGAATTTGTGGAGCCACTACTCGGGTGCTTCTGTGCCTCTGGCAGCCCCCGAATACTTAGCAATCCCTTAGTGGTGCCCCAGTCCTCTTTGGGGTGCTCTAGAACCAGACAAATTATCCTTTTGCATGAGGCCTTGTATATTCAACTCACACTGCAACAATGCCTTTCTTTTCTAGGTTGATCAGGTTTTCTTGCAACCAGCACAAAGCCACTTACTCTAGCTGCACAGTAGCTGACCTAATCTTAAAAGTCGAATACTGGCGGTTCACACTCAAAATACATTCCAACAGAGATCAGAGTGAGTGAGACTCAAAGTAGAAGTCTAGAACCAGGTAGTCATAAAAAGTGAAAAATCCAGGGGGGTTAAATGGGGCAGAACCCATTTATCATATGTCCACAACATGTAAGGTCTGTAAGACATGAGGGATAGCCCTGCCTAATCTCCTACACTTGAGTGCCTGCTGTGGGCCGTACCAAGGGAGAGTGGAAGATCAATTGTGCGATGTTATGCTATGGCTAAGCCTGGGGCGCAAGTTATGGGTCAACATCAACAGTGGTTTGGGCAGGAGTCTTTATATCAACTGCAACCCTTTTCAGTCAATAAAATGTACTTTATTTTTGTCTACAGTAAGGTGCATCTTACACTTGGTGCATAGGCATCTGGTCAGTAAATTAGAGGAATCATTGGGATGTGATGTCTGTTTGTCTTTAACACAAGTGTGACACTCCATGGTTGATAAATAAGTGGGGATCATATAGATGTAGAAGATGAAAAAGGAAGTGGACCTCTATTGTTTTTTCTGCAGGAAGGGGTTGCTTCTTGCACAAAAACAATCCTGCCTGCAATGCAGGAACCCTTGCAGACACCTTTGCTACCAGGGTGCCAGGGAGGCCTGCGTTGGAGCTAGACAGCAGTTTGTGCGCCAGTGCAGGCAGGGAGCAGGAACGTGCTGTTTAATGTTAGACACAGCGCATTACTCCTCTTTCGCGCTGCGCAGTGCAGCACGGCGGCTTTGCTACATTGCGTGAAATATTGATAAATATGGGCCTAGATCTTTAAGGACTTCTCTTTCAGAGCTTTTTCCAAACATGACACTTTAATGATTTTTTTTTCATTTCCACCTCTGTCCACTTTTTGAATCCCTATAATAATTTGACATACAATCTACCATTGATTATGACTTTTGTTGTTTTCAAAAACTGTGTGCATAGGGTTTAATGAATGTCGAAGTATGGGCATTAATATACATGTACCTCTTAGAAGCACAGAACCCTCTGTTGTGGGGACTGTACATGTTCATGTCAGAGTCAGCCTCACACTTCAGGAAATGGCGGTTGTAAAGGCTCAGTCTCACAAAACACACAGGGCCAGATGTCCGACGGCCAAAATAGCGCCTCGCAAATTGCGAGTCTTCGCGGCTCGCAATTTGCGAGGTGCTATTTAGGATGTACAACAGTGTGTAACACACCGTTAGCAATTCCCAATGGGGTCGCAAATAGAGAGGCTCATGAATATTAATAAGCCTCTCGCAATTTGAGACCCCATTGGGAATAGCAGGCCCTCCCAGGAATGGTGGTCTGCTGGGCTCAGCAGACCACCTGGGTTTGCAAAGGGGAAGGGGTCCCGACTCGGGTTTGTACATACCCCATGCCATTTTTGCATGCGCAAACGGATTCGCAAACCCGTTTGCGCATGCAAAAATGGTCGTACATCTGGCCCACATTCTTTAGTGACATACCTGGTATATTCTGCATTTTGGAATCTCATGACGTCTATCACGTTAGACAGCAGAGCTATCATTCACACAGCGTGCACTTACCAGACACATTTTACATAAAGTGGTATTGCTGCAGAACAGGAAGATTACACAGGCAAATGGCTTACTGGCGAGATATCCATCGGGTATATTTTTTATTTCACACTTCGGAGCATTTTTTCACTATTTGAAAGCACCTATTTTACCACCCGGCCTAGATTTGCCTGACATGATTGCCTGAGAACATATATAATTTAAATCAAATTGCAATGTCTAAAGAGCAACTTCCATAACTAGATTTTTTTAATGTTAAAACCTGGCATTTGAGCTTACACTTTCTACTGCATTATTGGCATCTGCCATGGGTGTAAATAATGCCTGCCACTGTAACTCTGCTCAGTGGTGCTCCTTTTATCACCCTCGAAAGAAACAATGAGGGAAATGAAGGAAGGAAGATAGATTGAAGGAAAGAGAGGGCGGAAGAAAGTAAGAAAGAAAGAAAGAAAGAAAGAAAGAGAAAGAAAGAAAGAATCAACAGATAAATGAATGAGTAGTATTTCTAAGGGGCAAAAATAATCTATAAATGGCATCTTGGCGCTGAGGGATTAGGAAGAAATCAAGATGTTTATTTCACAAGCCAGGTTTTCAACTGCTTCCTGAATTGCAAGTGGTTGGCAGGTATCCTAATCCGGTCACGATCTGCCCCCGGCGAGGCTGTGCTGAAGATGCAGAACTTTAAGTAAAGTGGCTGATGTAGAATATAATGTACGAGTAATGGGTCGGTGTTAGAGATGGCACGGTGCACAACACATAGGGGGATATGTACAAGGAAAGGAGAGAAGTGTTAGACTTCCTGGCTTAACGCCTCTCTCCTTCACTACTGAAACGCAAGGTCGCACCGTATTTACAAGAATGTGGTGCAGTCTTGAGTTTCCACTGCGATGGCGCTAAGTTTAGCAATTTAGCCCCAATGCAGGCACTCTTGCACCAGAGTGCAAGGGTGTCTGCGTGCAGGGGAGGATTGTTTATGTGTAGGAAAGTGTCCCTTCCTGCACATAAGCAATCCTAGAAATGCCATTCTGTCACGTTCATGTAGGCTCATTCAAGCAGCATACATGAAAGTGACAAAATGGCATTTATAAAAAAAGTTTGTTTATGTACAGGAAGGGACAACTTCCTGTACATAAACAAACAATGGCATTTTGCTTTATCTGTGTGTGCTGCACAAGGCAGCGCACATGGAAAAAGCAAAAACGAGGAGAAATAATGTATTTCTCCTCGTTTCGCCATCTTAAGACCAGTTTTTACCTGGTCTTAATTTTGGCTCTGCCTCTAATGTGCGCCTCCCTTGTACATACGGGGCAGCACCAAAATGAATGGGTGTTGCGGTGGAACGCCCACCACAACACCCACCCCATAGCATGAAAGAGGGCCTTATGTACAAGGCAGCGTTAAGCCATGCTGAGTGGCTTAACGCTGGCTTGTACATAAGGCGCAGCCCCTATCACCACCACAACGTCAATATAGGTGACATTGTGGTGGCGATAGGGGCTTGTACATATGCCCCATGGTGCCTTGAAGTAATTGTTTTTTTGATTGGGGAGCCAGTGGATATCTTTTAAGTGTTTTTTGGTGGAGGCCAAATAAAACAGATTAATTTAGAGCTGGGCAGCCAAGTTTTGCACAGTTTGCAGCCTTTGCAAAAGGTGAGTGAGGAGATAGATATAGAGAGGATTTCTAATGGCAAGTCGTGAGATGATGAGGGCTTGATGCACCATGTTGTGATTAGATACCGCAAGAATAGGAATAATTTCATGAAGCATTTTAAGCAAGAAAAAGCAGATTACCACCACCTGACTAACATGTCTAGCTATCATGAACATCAACACTGTGCATTCTTGTGGTCAGACTAGGAGAGGTTGCGTCACGGGGACCAATCAAGGTAGGCATGAGGAACATTTATTTATTGAATATTAAGTTCTCGTGAAAAACAAAATTTAGGGATTTTCCACTACTAAGACATGTAAAACTTAAAAGCACATGTACAACCTTTTAATTACAATGCACCCTTTCCTATAGGCTACATAGAGCCTACCTTAGGGGTGACATATATGCAATGAAGTTGGGGGATAGGGCTTGGCCAGGGGGTTATAATGCCAAGTTGAATTGACAGTTTAAAACTGCATTCTGGATGCAATGACAGGCCTGGGTCATGTTCTAAGGAGTTACTTATATGGGTGGCACAATAAGTGCTGCAGGACTACAAGTATCATTTAATTTACAATTTGTGAGCAATCTTACATGTAATCAGCAGCAGTCCGTATAGGTAAGCACAGTGGGGCTGTGGGGTGGGTGGGGTTGATGTCCACAGACGACTGAATAGGAAGAATTTATTTATTTAATTTTCCCTATTCTGCCATCTGTCGACTACACCCCCCCCTTGCTCCACCCTGCCCCACCGCGCTTACCTTCACGGATAGCCGCTGCATGCATGTAATAAATATTGAAGTTTAAAAGCTTTTATTAAGTAACTATTTACAATTTTTGGCAAGGTTTTGTAATACAGATTTTTTAAATTGAGACACCACATAAGAAGTAGAGTATATATTCGCAGGAGTATTAACACCTCTGTTATATACATAATGTATGGACTGCATTATTGAAAAATCAAACTTGTTTATTTAAAGTGATATCAGTATTGTGAGGCAGATATACAGTAAGCGTTGGATAAAGTTTAAGGGCACGTGGCAGTAGAGCTTTCAGATTCATATCATTTTTTATCTATGTTGCATCTTTTAGTTTAAAATACACTCAGCTGTATAGTTTCATATGTGTTCAAACTGGTAAAGCCTCAGATCCATACTCTTTACTCAACGTGAGTATCTCTCAAGGTTCAATTCTTGGTGAGCTTCTCACTGTCATTGTCTGAAGCAAAGATCATGAAAAAGGGGAAAGGCGTACAAAGCAATGTAATGTATACAATCACTGAAGCTACTAATGAATACAAGAGAGTTGTTGTCCCTTTTTATTTCTTCTGTTGGTGTGCTTTTAACTTCCAAAGGCATCTACTTATTTGGGCCATCTATGGTAAAGGAAAAAACAGTTCCCTTTGCCCAGACCTTTATCCTTAACAACCACCAACAACCAGCATTCTAGAATATTCATCTGATGGTGTTGTGAGACGTATTGTGACATAATTTACCAGATGGCCCCTTTAATGCGGTGTTTACAATAATTTACTATCTAATAAGAAATCTTTGAAGGACATGGCTTAGATGCCAGCAACAATGGCCACATAGCAGGTGACGAGCACTTCGCAGCCGGAGAGCTGAATTTTTCACATGGAGGAGTGTTGGAGCATACATTCCTACTGTCAATCTATCTTTTGATTCTACTAAATCTCATTGCGCCTCACCCATTTCAATAACTAAGCAAATGCCTTTTGTAATGGCAGTATCCCTGGCACACAAGCATGACTCTCCTACAGTGGTCATCCCAAAACCTCAAACGTCAATAAAGAATGTACTATCATTCTCGTTCTCTGGTTAAATATCCCTTATCTATTTCAATGGAGTTGCATACTGGAGGAAATAAGGGCATTGAAACCATTGATGGGGCATACTTCCAAAACTTCACAGAATCCTGGGGATAAATGGTCATTTATTGATAAATGAGTCTTGAAACTGGAACACAGAGTCAGTGATGTACAAGATAAGACCACCAAAACAGTCAACATCCAATTGAAAGTAAATTAATTAAAGAGGCACGCAGTAAATCTTGAAACCAGAAATTGTAGAAATAACCTTATAATTTATGACTTACCAGGAAATGTGGAGGGGCCTGGCAGTCTTCAATTTTTCAAAGAATGTACCAAAAGGTCTTGGACCTCCCTTCTTCTACATCCTTAAATATACAGCATGCACATAGACTAAGTCCAAGATCAACTTCTAAACCTAGAGGCATTATTCTTTTATTTCTGGACCACACTGACCTTCTTAAAGTTCTCAATGCTGTTAAGATAAAGAAACTAATTCCATGGTTTTCTCATAAACTTCACTTTTCTCAGGATGTTGCAAAGGTTAGAGCGGATAGACTAAAGCAATTTTTGGATTTACATCGAGAGGGCTATCCTAGTAAGATTCACCCTCCTTCATCTTGTAGATTTAAAGTGACTTACAAGGACAAAACAGTAACATATGATAATCCTGCAAAAATCAAAAACTCCCTTTACAATGCAGAGAAGAAATAAAGGTATTAACTACGTCATGATTGTTATTTTATAAGATGGATTGTAATGTCCCTGAATAATCTATATTCTTGTCTATGCCTCAACTCACAACTTTTCGCTTTCTTTGCAGCCTCTCTCCCACCTTGCCATATATTCATGATGTCTTGACTGTCCAGAATTCCCCCCATGTCTCGTCTTGTGTGTTCCCCATTTCTTGTGATATTGAAGATCGTCCTATCTAGGCATGCCTTAGGGTCATCATGTATTTGACATGAACTGTCTATTTCCTAATTTCTTTGTATTCTTTGTCTTCTTTCTTGTTGTCTAACTTCTCTGTCATCTTTCTTCTGCTTTACTTACATCATACCTTTGATTTTCCATTATTTCTTTTTAATTTACAAAATGCCAATTTTACAAGTTATTATATTTTGTTCATTGTTGTAAACATTAATTTATTACACTTCTTACATTGTTTTACAGTTCAGAATAATCTTGTGGAATGTTTAGATTTTTAGGTAACCCAAACAAAATGCAAAGAGCTCTTGCACAGCTTTCTAATCTCCATACTGACATTACACTTTTGCAAGAAACACATTTAAAGGATTCAGAAGCATTACAAATTGAAAAATGTTGGGTTAGACAGGTATTTATATTTCCTGCAATGCAGAAAAATAATGTAACCATCATTGTTGTTATTAAATATTTGAATGTCACACTTGTATTGCAGTCCAACGATAATGAGGGTAGATGACTTGCTGTTGAATTATTGATCGACAAAATACAATGATGGCTGTATGCCATGAATCAGGAAGCCCTGTGCTGGAAAAGACAATAATACAATTACATAATAGTGGGACCCTGATTTCCCGGACGGATTTATACAAGTCCATATGAACCCCAATAGCACCTGGGGCCTTCTCCAGCCTCGGGTTTCCTGGTTCGCGGCATACAGCCACCATTGTGCCTATCTTTAAAAAGGGTGACCTTAAGTCCCCAAGGTATTATTGGTCAATCTCCCTGCTAGTTTCTGCAGTAAAGATTTCAGGGGGGGCCGTGCTGGAGTGCCTTTTGTTATGGATCAGGGAGACGAACACACTGTCGGGTGCAGTATGGTTTCCAGAAAGGAGTCAGCACGATGGAGAAATGCCTGAACTTACATCTGCTCATAAGCAAGTACACCATTGCCAGGCAGGGCTCCATCTGCCTGGCCTTCATAGACCTATCTAGCACCTTTGACAGTGTGGTAAGGTCTAAACTGTGGGCCATATTGACTGATCTGGGGATGAACCCAGTGCTTATTCAATTCCTGTAGGCTCTGCACTATGATCTCTTGGGAGCCGTCAGGTTTGGCCTTACTGGTGAGCGCATCTCCAGCTTTATGTTGGGGAAGGGTGTATGCCAGGGTTGTGTACTGGCCCCAATCCTATTTTACTGCATATCAATGGTCTTGAGCTTGTGCTGCGGATGTCCTCCAAGTTGGTAAGAATAAACTTCCTGTATTACTTTATGCGGATGATGCCGTTTTACTTGGGAGAACTTTTAAAAGTCATAACATCCTGTTCCAGGAGTTTGTTAGTTTCATGAGGTCCCTGGGTCTTGGCACCAATAGCTCCAAAACTTAGACCATGGTATGAAATGAAATGAAATGAAATTAAAAATTATATTTATATAGCGCGTAACTACTCGGGGGCCTCGCAGCGCTTCAACTGATTACCGTGGCGAGCTGCAGGGTAAGTTAACACGTTTTTGCGAACAGATGGGTTTTCAAAGCTTTCCTAAATGCCAACCGATTATTATTCTCTCTAAGGACTAAGGGAAGAGAATTCCAAAGTCTAGCGGCGGTGTGGGAAAAGGAATGGCCGCCCCATCGGGCTTTGTTGATTTTTGTTGTGGTTGCTAGATGCAGTGAACCGGAGCGGAGGGCTCTAGACGGAACGTAGGGCACGACTAAGGGGAACAGGATGGCAGGGCCTATTTGATGGAAAGATTTGTGCACAATGCACATAGCTTTGAACTGTGCTCTAGCAGCGACTGGAAGCCAATGCAGTTCCTTTAGAGCTTTCTTGGCTGACTGCCAACGGGGAATGTTAAACAATAGTCGGGCGGCACAGTTTTGCGTGACTTGGAGCTTGTTGGTCACTGCTGCCGGGGCACCTAGGTATAAAGCATTTCCATAGTCCAGGCGGGAGAGTATCAGGGCCTGAACCATGATTCTCCTCGCCTGGAAAGGAAGCAGAGGGAGGACTTTACGGAGCATTTTCATTAGCCCAACACACGTGGAGACAGTTTTGGTAGCCTGGACCGAGAAGTCCAGCGTTTTATCGAGCCAAATTCCAAGGCTCTTTATCTGAGGTTTAGGGGGGGGGGGAGCGCCGAGACATGTGGGCCAAATGGAGGCCAGAGTGGTCGGTGGAGAGTTGCCCAATAACATAATCTCCGTCTTCTCCCCGTTAAGTTTAAGACAGGAGAATTGCATCCACTTAGCGACGGCCTCTAGACACGGGCCCAAGGTGTTGGATGACCCCTCAGTGTGGTCCAGAGAGACCACCAGTTGGGTGTCGTCCGCGTAGGTGACAATACGCACACCGAAGGGCTGGACTATCTCTGCTAGAGGTCGCATATAGGTGTTAAAAAGTGTGGGGCTCAGGGACGAGCCCTGAGGAACCCCACAGCTAAGTGGTTGCTTAGGGGAGACTACCTCGCCCTCAAACACCTGGAAAAAACGCTCATCCAGGAAGGAGATAAGTAACATCATAAGTGGTGTGACTAAACGGGCCTTAGAAACGGGCTTCCTAAACAAACTTGAGTATGATTATTTAAACAACAAACACCCTAGAATGCCCACTATTTACACCCTACCAAAGATACATAAGCGTATGGAGGACCCACCGGGTAGACCAATAATTTCTGGATGTGGGTCAATTTTAGAGCCACTATGTAAATACGTGGATGTATTCTTAAAACCAATCGCAGAGAATACCGCGACTTATCTCAGAGACACGATGCAAACAATCCAATTAGTGGACGAACGCCCTTTTGATTCCAATACACAGTTACTGGCCACTATGGACATAACGCCCCTTTATACTAACATTCCACAACATTCAGCACTCACTTGCATGGAATCAGCGCTTAACATTAGACCTGCTCCTCATGAAGTTCCCACTGAGTTCATAATCTCACTACTTAGGATTGCAATGACCAGAAATTACTTTACATTTCAAGGTAATTTCTATAACCAGACTAAGGGCGTAGCGATGGGAGCAAGCTTTGCTCCTAATCTCGCTATTATCTATATGAACGAGTACGAACATCATTTTGTCCTCAGTGACCTCAACCCTCACAGGGCCAATATAGCACTCTGGCGACGTTACATCGATGATGTACTAATCATTTGGCAAGGGAACGATGAACAATTGGTAACGTTCCACCATTGGCTTAACACATGCTCCGTTGACATTCAATTTACTCTAGAATTCAATAGAGAAGTGGTTAACTTCCTAGATATCACCATCAAGTCCCAATCAGGCAAACTGCACACAAGCCTTTACAGAAAAAACAGTGAACGGAATACATTACTGCGTTACACTAGTCACCATCCACGTAACCTCAGGGATAACTTACCTTTTGGTCAATTCCTGAGGTTACGTAGAAACTGTTCTAAAAAAGAGGATTACTTTGACGAGTCAGCTAGTCTTCTAGCTAGACTACTAGAACGTGGATACCCTATCAGACTATTGAAACATGCACGAAAACGGGCCTGGCACAACCATAGAGAGTTTTTACTAGCTCCACAACCCAGAACAAACACCAAGGAGGAACGTCTAGTATGTGTCACGACATTTAACACAAAGAGCAGTGCTATCAAAAGAGCTATCAACCAACATTGGCACTTAGTAGCAGAAGATTTGGGCAATATGCCACCACCTTTACACGCTTTCAGGAAAGGCAAGAATATAAGAGATCATGTAGTTAAATCTTTACTCCCTACACCACGTACAGTAAGCCAAAATACACTCTGGGGAATTCCACCGATCAGAGGTCACCATAAATGTGGATCATGCAAGGCCTGTACACTGACAAAAGATATAACGGAATTTTCACATAACAATCAGACATACCAACTCAATGAACACAGCAACTGTAATACTACGGGAGTTATCTATGCCATTGTCTGCCCATGCGGCTTTATGTATGTGGGTCAGACTATCCAGAAAGTCAAATGCCGCATCCTGCAACATTGCAGCCGCATACGCTGCAAGACACAAGGTGCCCCCTTGTGGAGCATTTCTCTACGTTTGAACACACTGCAGATAGCCTGAGATGGTGGGTAATTGAGAAGGTTAAATCCAACCCAAGAGTAGGTGATTTCAACAGTATACTAAGTAAACGAGAATGTAGGTGGATACACTCTCTGGACACGATCGCCAGGGGTCTGAATGAATTTGAAGAAATTAGTAAACAGATCTCGATTATGAACACCGGATGAATCCACCTATGTGGAATACATTTGTAACTGGGCATTAACTCACTAAGGCCTTAGTGGGTTACACACCACTTGTGAATACTGAGTTACACCAATATTAGGTAGTAACACCTCGCTATCCCTGTTACTGATGAGTATCACCTTATATTGGCTATAATGTTGCATAACAATTGAGTGATACACATTGCCTGTAGTCATGACCAATATTCAATTCCATATGGTCTGCGACATTCATTCATTCCCCCGTTACACAATTGCCAATGGTAATATCCCCTGTTGCACATTTTGTAATTCTGTTTACTACAATGTACTTGATAATTTCTGTTGAACATAATGTCTAACCATTATTCTTACAATTCTTGTACAACACTGTTCTATGTGCTTAGATGATGTTGACCTAATGGCTAATTTTTAATTTTTATGTTTTATTATTATTATTTTTTCGTCCAATGTTGGTCTGTAAATTTATAATTTCCTTTGATTGTCTCATTAAATGCTTGGTCCACACTAACTATAGAAGTATAGGGACCCTCTTTTGGAGTATATGTATCAGAGGTCTAATACCGATAATTCGGTGCGGATGCAATTATTATTATTATTAACTCTCCTTCACTTATAAAAAGTTTCCCGCGATCCAAAGTAAACATTGATCTCTTAGGAACTCACACCAGGGAGACTCGAAACCGGCAACCCGGTCTGAGTCTTTTAACTTTTTTTTAACTCTTTTCTTTTTCACGCCCCGGTACCGTAGCCTCTACGTTGACGCCTTCTTTAATTAGACGTCCTTGTGGTGCGTGGTGATCAGAACACGAACATCACGCATTACTGATGGATGCCGGATTTTAGCGGCTCAAGGTAATTAGCTTGCACGAGATGCCACTCGCCCCTCTTTAATATTATCTGGGCACACTCGTCTTCTAACTACAATCTATTACACACCCTTTTAGCCTTGGATTGACTCCAGCATTGGCCAAAGACTCGGAACGCAAGTGGGTGGCACCACTCAACTGAGGTAATCCTCCTTTACTCCTTATACTCATATTACATACATTACTAGAACGGTTCTGACAATTGATAGTCGGCTCTTTAATTGTGTAGCCCCCACCAGAAGTACTGTGTGGCATCCCACAAACGAAGGCCAGTCATATGATGTACACCACTACACTTCCATAAAAAGCATCACAGCGGGTAAGCCCTTCTTTAGCCCCTTAAAGGCCAATTAATTGGGCTTTTAACCTCAACCCCATGCAACACCTTTACTTTACTCTTATTAATTCTAGGCACTCGACCAGGCCCAACACCCTTCCAGGTTGTTCCCCAGTCCTGATGAAGATCCGCACGGCCAAGGTTCAAACTTCCTCATTAGGCCACTAAGACGGATCGAAACGTCGACGCCCCATATATATGAACCTGGGATACGTACACCTACCCACGTGCCTTACTAGAATTGGCTTCTAATGAATGTATAATTGCTTAATTCATCTATCGCATAAACTGATATACGTGACCAGGTCTATGCACTTGGATGGTGAATGACAACCAGTCCATTGTTTAACTCGTTTAAGTTTTTTTATGTCACAATCTCTGGAATATATCCCTTCTCTCCTTTTCACTTTTCTCTACTTAAGCACCCTTACTATTTGCACGTTCCCCTTGGAGCAACCTTGAAAAATTGCTAATGGAAATTTAAAAAAAGAATAAAATGCTTTATTAACTTTTGATATTGGTTTGTTCCTATGAGCAACATTGTATTTGATACTAGGAGCTACCAAAATGAATTCCCTGTAGCTCAGAATATGTGAATGATATCACTAAGTTAGGAACTACTGCCTACCTTTGATTTATGGTCCAGGACCATTGTTTTTCGTACTACATTGTACCCAGGTCCTTGACTGTTTTGGGTTACCCCATTTTTGTAATGGTCATCCAGGAAGGAGGTCAGCCATTCCAGGGCCGCGCCCGACACGCCCATGCCTTTCAGACGATGTAATAGTGTGGCATGGTTAACAGTGTCGAATGCGGCACTGAGGTCGAGTAGTATGATGGCTGCTTTTCCTCCCTGGTCCAGCACAGCTCTAGTTTCTTCCGTCACTGCTAGGAGAGCAGTTTCAGTTCCGTGCTGAGGGCGGAAACCCGTCTGAGAGGCACATAGCAGGTTATTCGATTCTAAATAATCTACTAGGATGTTATTGATGTGCCTCTCAAGCAGTTTGCTCATCCAGGGAAGTAGGGAAATAGGGCAAAAGTTGGCCAATTTGTTCTGATCTAAGGTGGGCTTTTTCAGAAGGGCCCTAACCCTCGCACACTTCCAAGGAACTGGGACGGAGTTGGAGATGATGGAAGCATTAAGGACATTCAGGATGACTGGGCGGATGGCATCAATGACCTTGATGAGGGTCTGCGGAGGTGCTGGATCGTTGGGAGATCCCGAGGTGACTTTAGGGATCATTCTATCTAATGTGATGGAGTCTAGGAGGGGGAATTTGTCCAGCGAGCTGGGGACCGAGAGGTCAGAATCTGTTGTGGTGGTGAGCTACCAGTGGAGAAAGAGGAATAAATGGCCTGAATCTTCTGGGAGAAGAAGGTGGCTAAGTTGTTACAACGGGTTTGCGCGCCGACAGGTGACAGATGCTCAGGGGGGGGGGGAAATTAGAGATTTGGCTATTTTAAAGATTTCTTTAGGAGAATTTACAGCTAGGTTAATTTTGGATTCATAAAATTGGGCTTGTACAGATTTTATTTCATTTTTGTAGAGCTTTATTGCGGCTCTATACTCAGCTTTCTTCGGTTGTGAGTATTCTTGTCTCCAGGCTCTCTCTAGTTTGCGACAGGATTGTTTCATAATTCTGAGGGCAGGGGAGTACCAGGGAGCGACTTTGGATCTGTTTATTGAGTGCAAGGATTCCTTCGGGAGGACTAGATCCAGGGTACTGGAAATCCAGTTGTCAAAATTGACAGTGGCTGTGTTGGGGTTGGTCACCTTCGGAGGTGGATGTTCGGTGAGAGCCAATTTCCACTTAGAGAGTGGGAGCGAGGCCCATTTTCTTCCCCAGTGCTTATTGTGGTTTTGTAAAGTGGGAAGGCTGCATGTGGACCATGTAAAGGGTACTAAGAAGTGATCGGTCCAGGGTAGTGGTACAGGGGCTTCGACGGTTAGGCTATCTAAATTACTATAGATGTGATCAAGGAGATGCCCCTTGATGTGCGTCGATTGAAAACCTTTCTGGAGCAGGTCGATGGCCTGAAGGTTTGATCGAAGACTGTTGGTTGTTGAGTCAAGTGGATCATCTACATGCAAATTCAGGTCACCCAGCAAGGTGAAGTTTGCCGAAGTAAGCACTAGGTTAGCAACTGTATCCGTCATATTAGTGACGAAATGGCTAAGGGTACCAGGTGGTCGATAGACTAACATACCGGAGAAGGTGGTGGAGGGGGAGAATTGGAGAGTGAAATGTAAGTTCTCACAGGCTGGCGTAGTAGAGGGAGTGACGCAGCATCTAAAGTTGTCTCTATAGATAATGGCCAACCCTCCGCCTCTGCCTGTCTTACGGTCCAGTCGTTTAAAAGTATAGCCTTGGGGGGTTGCCCATGCTGTTGCAGGATCAGTTTCTAGCTGAAGCCATGTCTCTGTTAGAAAGAGGGCTTCAGGATTGAGCTCCTCTATCAACATGGCCAGTTCAGTGTAGTGTTTCGGCAGGGATCGGCAATTGAGGAGGAACATCCTCCATTTATGCATGGGGGGATGTTTCCCTGTGTATGTGGCCCTAAACCACTGAAAATGAAGAATGTATATTTCCAGCGCCATTCTCTTGCCTCTATCCAGGACTTCTCTTATCTAGGCTAATTCTTCTACGCTTGGGGGAACTGGGGGCCCTGCAAGCGTAAAGCCTACCTAGTGCAGCTGGCTAAATTTATAATTTACAATTTAGCCTCACACATTGGTAGAAAGCCAATGGCCCCCAATTAGAGGTTTTTATGGGCAAATGCCTCCCCATCCTCACATATGGCACTAGCATCTGGGGATATTCTTCTACCACCTCCCTTCAGATTGAAGAGAATAGGGTCTTGATGTGCCTTTTTTAGGAGTCCCCTCAGCTTGTACAACCAATATTGTACAGCAAGAGCTCATGGTTGACTATGTAGAAGACAGCATTTAACTGGCCCCTTTGGCACTATTGTGTACACTTACTGTCTTACTTGTGATTGATGCCAGGATATAACCTGGTGGCAATAGCCTAAGGGGTAGATTTGTAAACATTTTGTGTTGGGTTAGCATCACAAAAGTGATGTTAACCAGCACAAAATGTTTTTTTCCTAATTTACTTTTCAGCGCAAAACTTGCTTTGCATCAGAAAGTCCCCTACAAGTAACGCAAAGCAGTGCAAAGCATTGCTTTGCATTACTTAGCACCACGGGGGAGTTATATGGATGGTACTTTGCATCCATGCTGCCCTGTGCACCACACAGACAAAGTGGGAAATGTGTTTGAACTTGTCTAGGCATAGTATTTTGTACAGGAAGAGTGTCCTTCCTGTGCAAAACCTATGCTAGACTCAGGCACCCACCTTAGGGCTAAGGTGTATGCATGGCACACGGCAGCAGAAGTCAGCACCAGCACTTGGGAGAGGGGAGGAGAGAGACATATCTCTGTAGATATGACGCTCTCCTGCTCCCTTCCTGTCATGCAAGACAGTGCAACATTTGTGGCTGCTGTGCGACGTCTTTGAAAATCTGCCCCTAAGAATGAAGTGTTTAATCTGGGGAGACCTGAGCTTTTTTCAAACCCCTTTATTATGTCCAATACTGACTTAGACTGGGTTAAAAATGTGTTTGAAACTAGGAAAAATCAGCTTAGAGAGGAAGGTGAGATTGTTAAGACCTTCGTAAGGGAGTATGTGAACCTTCAAATTACCCCTAACATGGAGCGGTATCTGGCATGGATAGATATTACCTAGGATAGATTCCTCTTAACCAGATTTGGGCTCGACTATGTGAGGTGTAAAATTGATCCTAGCAATGTGTTAATCTACCCATATGATGAGTACTCACGCCAGAGCCTGCTCTATTACACCTTCTTCTGCAAGTATTACTTGGCATATTCTAAGAGGTCACTAGTTCCACTAATTAGAGAATGTGGTATCAGAAGATGCTCCAATGCCTTGTCGTACCTGCAACAGCTAAAACTCCCCCCTCATTGCAGCTTTGCTCTTTTTTTAAAATAGTGCAATTTCCAAAAGAAAGCAGATGGTATTTTAACCCATCGGCTCCTCAAGTCATACTTGGTCACTTGACCAGATACTAAAATAGGGTCATCTGTCTGATGGGTTTGTTAAGGCTTTTGAATTCAACTGTGTAGGACTTTGACCCTGGTCATTTGGCTCAGGAGTTTTATCTATTTAATGTTTTTTATCATCTATTTTTCTCATATATTAATGTATCGGTTGCTTATGAATTCTGCGTGCAGACAAGGATGTGATTTTTTAATGCTTTCTATTGTGCTTTTATGGCTGCTTCTTGTCACCGAAATAAAGTATAAAGTAAAAGTGACAAAAAACCACTTACAATATTTAAAGTATATAGGCCCACAACAATTAATAATATTTTCTGGTCTGAAATGTCAAAGCAAATATCGAAATTTAGCAGAGAATACGTTATTATGGGTGGTGATGTCAATCAAGTGCGTGATCCTATTTTAGATAGAACCTCTAAGGTAAGTTCATACCGAATAGAATGCACAAGTCATTTTGCTCCACTATCTCCCACAAATCCCTGACTGGCAGTGACACACAGCGATTTGATAATCCGTCTTCTGGAGAATACACATTTTACTCTCGAGCACATCAAACTCAATCACAAATTGATTATATCTTTGCAAGCACATCATGAGCTCAACACCTTGTACATACAGATATTGGTTCTATTAATCTCTGATAACGGACCTGTGATCTCAGATTTCTACATAATACCATTTCAACCTACACCCAGAGGCGTAGCTAGGGGGGGGCGGTGGGGGCGGTCCGCCCCAGGCGGCACTATTTTGGGGGCGGTGGCGCGACCCTGGTGGCACATGGCGGCGGTGATTATGATTTAATTGGGAACACGGACACCTCCCCCACACGTGCGGCAGCGGCTGTGAATATATAGCTGAAGTCGGAGCACTGCACACGTGACGGTGACGTGCAGTTAGGTTGTTAGTGAAAGTGCACCGGCTGTAGTGCACGCACGCACCACCTAGCAAGTGATTGTTGCGCGGCGTACCGTCTATGTGGTTCCCAGGGCCGTCAATCATGTTGCGCGCAAAAGCGCTACGAATGACGGCCCTGGGCATAATTTTTATCCAGCCCCTGCGCAGTGCTGCTAAAATGCAGCAGTGACGCGCCACCACCACGCGCTCTTTTTACAAAGTAGAGTCTCGGCAGGGGTCTGCTGGGCGATATGAACCCTCGAGACTTCTTATTGCTTTCTCTATCCCGTCTAAACCCCCCCTTCCCCACACTTTGTTCACCCCCTCATCTGTATTGGTTCGCTTATTGGGCTAAGGAGCTGTTTATCTGTAATTCTTCTGGTAAAGAGATCTTTTTTGATGTCTTGGCAAAAATGGTGAGTGCATCCCTTCCTTTTGTTTAAGTGGCAGAATGTTGGAACTACAAGTTGTGAGGCATGACTTTGACTATTGAAATGCCTAGGTCTTTGCTCGTTAGGACCTCGGAGCTCGCTGTGCATCAGAAACGTGCAAGGAATGTTCAGCTAGAGTTGTCTCGGTGGTGGGGTGGGGGGTAGGGGGGGCAGAGAATATAAGCTGGAAATGGGAGACCAGGGTATAACAAATGTAAACTTGCAATATATTGGATGATGAACTTGTCTAGTCAATACCAGTAGTCCCCGATTTCAGTCTCTGGCTGTATTAAATGGATTCACTGAATTTGTTTTCACCACTTTTGATTTAAAGATGTTCCTTGTAGTCTTTACGTTTTGTGTGTAAAATACATGTTGTAATGTTACTCCTCCACCTGAAAGCCTAGGACTTAGTTTCTTCAGAATTGCTTGACTTTTTATGTACATTTATTTCTCTTTGGTCAATAGATCATGAGGGTGTTTTTAGTAAGCGCATTCTGCAGTAGTCATGCGGTTTGTCTGGTGTAGACTCATCATGACGCAGCAAATTGGTGTCTTCTTTTTACCACGACCCAAAGCCCCTACAAATGAGAACTACTGGGTGCAGGAAAATTTGCTGCCATGATTTTTGCCATTTTGTTCTCTCTTCTGCCCCACTGTGAAGCATCAGCCTCCGTTGCGAGGAAGTACACCAAGGCTGGAAGACGCCTTTAAACGCACTTGAGTTGCTGGTGTTGTTTTAACTGTCTTCGCTCTCTTCCTGATTTACATCCTAGTCTGAGCTGCATTGCCTCTTATCTTTTTTTTGTTGTAGTTTTATATAGCGCAAACTATCAGTATCGGAGCGCTTTACATGAGCACGAGTTGCCTTACAGACTAATTTATTTCAACCTTTACTGGAAACAAGGATATTTTCCCATTTTACTCGTTACCAAACTGGGATCATAGCAATTATTATGATGGCTGGCGTTTTGCCTATGGTACTTTGGAATACTGTAGAAGTGGAGTTGAACCGGAAGTGATCAGATTCATCAACAGTGAAGCGACTTTAGTTCTTTAAATAATATAGGGCAAGAGAGAGAAACTGCGTTTGGCATTTGAGACGTGAAATAGGTGAATAGCTTGCTCTGCCGAAACAGGTTTCCGTTTTTGATACCTGTTAAGGTCACCCTTGCATTCTCATGCTCGTAATTATTTGTGAGAAAAATGATCATGTGATCAATAGTAGAAACCTCTGTATAGTAAAGTATGAATATGGGACTTGCCTGCACTTGTCCAGGTTGCCTACAGGTGGACACTTGATTCTGTGATTCAGAGTATTACTTTTGTCAACAAGCCTTTTCAGACTCAGATTAGCATGTAAGGAAATTACAAGTTAAAGGGGTACCTTGGTACAATAGCATACAAGTAAGGAGTCTACCCCATTCCACTATTAGTAATAAAGGGTCATGACCTGAAAGCACCATGTCAGGTGGTTCAGGGCCAGGATTGGAACCCACCCTGGAAGTAGAGTGCAGTAATCCCCTCCTGCTGATGTACAGGAACCAGGCTCACCGGGGGAAGGCTTCTAGATGGCAGCTCTGTGCTCACTTGTACCATCTACAAAGCTTCCTTTAGAACTTTGTTTGACTTACCCATTTTGACACACCAAGTCCAAATTCGGCTAATGAAACAAACTTGAGATATGGAATCAAATTTTTTGCCACCTTCTTTAAAAAATTATAGGCCCCACTAGAACATCTTTATTGTCGGCAGAAATGTTAACACTAAAAGACACGCCCGGCCATCCTTGACCTAAGTCTCTTAACAGAACATTAAAACTCCTCAACATGGAGAAAAACTGGAATGAAACTATTTAATATTTGCCCTTTAGGGGGACATACTAGCCAATCAGATGAAAGTTAAATCCAAGGGTTTCCAGTGACCTGCAGAGACGAGATACTCATGTATCATCCTGAATTCTTGTAGGTTTTGCCGCTGCATGACTCCTTCTCAATGGAACTGACAATCATGTTCATCAGGATTTTTTACCTGTAGTTTAATTCCACTTTAGCTACAAATCACCCACACCATTACTGATTGCTAGCGCTGCAACTATAAAAGGAGAAACCAGCTAATCCTCATTTGGTTTTGTTTATGGAGCTGGTAATTAGGAAGTTTAATAATGTCTTCATTAGACAGTGAGCAATATGATAATGAAATTTAATGATTATTGACCTCAGCAATTGTGAATCTTTTGATTTGTTTGTTGGAGATGTAAACAACTATTCACAGCTTTTTCTTTGATTAATATTTCATAGTTTCATTTGGAAGATCCAGATAAGCACCACATTGCGGAAATTGTTTGAAGTTGTCACTTAAGCTTGGAATAGGGATTTCAATTTGATAGGATTTAAACATATTGTTAACCCAGACTATTTGAAGGAATCACTGGAGACCCTATTTAAAAGATCAGACAGATCATCAAATCTGCATCCAGGTAAGGGACATAAAGCAGACTTTTAAGGCAAACTTTCATCTTTTAATTAATATACCCAATCTTAAATCTAATTCCTCAATCTGCTAGAAGACAGCAGGCAATACCTGTTGAGTATGTGATTAACATATTGCGATGCAACAGGCTATGGTCCGTAAAAGTCCTTCAACCCCAAATCCTTTCCCCATCTCTTTTGCAAATGGGTCCCACATTAAGGCAAACATCAAAGGGGAGCAGACACAACCCAATATGGCCCCTCTTCGTAGTGGCAAATTGGCAAGACATCAGAAACTGTTCAAGCACAATTCAGAAACTGCATTTAGTAGAACCTTTAGAATCAGTACAGTAGTACTACTCTCATACTACAAAATGCTATTCACAAACCTATGTGTGGAGACCTCTACCTTTACCACTGCTCTGTTTTATGTGCTGAGATCTCCACCCAAGGAGGTATGCGTTTAAGGTGTAATAACATCTATTCAGACCAACACATTGCCACCGCATATAGGACTCTGGTCCTATTTTTGGTTAAATATGCTAGAGGTTGCAAATAAGTCAACCTTGATACCTCTGTACTTGTATATTATTATTGCAAAAAGAACAATTGATGGATAGAATACAGAACAATGTCATACGTTCACTGGACCTAAATCCTTAATTTTTCTGCTCCCTATGCCATTCCAGTTTGAACCCAGCCATATGCTAATCAGTCTTGATTTGCATATTACCAAGTCTAAACTGGGGTGGCATGGTGAGCAAAAGAATGATGGATTTAACCCAGATCCATGGACTGGAGGTGAATGTTTTGATTTGTTCTGCATTCCGTTTATCAATTGTATGTCTTTGTACTGCCGGTGTATTCAACTGTGTAGCCTTGGCCCGTGTCATGTATGTGCATATAACTTGCATGATCGAGGTAACTATTAGCGGTTATACCACGTGTCTCTTGGACCTCTTTCAAGTGCTTGACGTTCTTTTTACCGAGCATCCCCCCCCCCCCCTTATCCCCGCTACCTGCCATGGGCGGCAATCTGAGGGATAGCCCCGGGCGCCAGAAGCTCTAGCTACGCCACTGCCTACACCACAATGTTTTTTCTTTAATGTAAACAGCCCGGCACCTCAATTGTCCCAGCCATTAGTGGATATTGCCTTGGATGCTCAAAAATAAATTTGATTGTGTTGAATGGCTATTTATCTTTGAGATCCTGCAGTGGTTTGGCTTTGGGCCAAAAATATTTATTCTCATAGCATTATTATACTGTTGTACTAAAGCAGTTATAATTGAAAGTGGTGTTTTACCTGATTACTTTTTATTCCATGGAGGCATGCCGCTAGGTTGTCCCTTGTGCCCATTCTTATTTATCCTCACTTTGGAACACTTTTTGTCGAAAATAAGACAAAATAATGGCATTGTTTGTGTCTCATATAATAATGACCAATTAAAGTTATCAGTGTATGCTGACAATATTGTGTATGCCCTTCCAATCCATCCACATCTATTACAGCATTTCAAAAAGAGGTTCAAGCTTTCACTAATATATCAGGATGTAAATTAAATTGAGATAAATCTGAAATTCTACCATTTAATAAATGTTGTACCAAAGATGATTTCAAAGATCTAGGTTTCTACTGGAACTGAATGAACATAACATTTCTGGGATTATGGTTCATGAACTCTATCAAAGGTACAGTTAAAATAAATGTTGAGGACACTCTACAAGAATTAGAAAAAATGTGTTTCTCATGGAATCCTTTATTTTATCCTTGTGGGGTAGATTAAGGTCTATAAAAGTTATGCCCTCTCCTTGAGTGATGTATCTGATTTCCATGATTCCTCTCTGAATTCCAATTATCTTCTTTAAAAAAGTGGATCCTATTTTTTCACGTTTCTTATGGAATAACAAACCTCTGAGATTTGCTCTCTCCGGTTAAAAAATTATCCAAATAACATGGGTATGTTAATTTTCCTAATTTTCAAACAGGTCAGGATGGTTTCTGTTTTAAACTATCAGCTCACTTGCTCACATATGACTTTCCTTTTTCTCACCCCTCTCATATGTCGCTGTTGAAATGGAAAATTACATCACAAGATAACTGTTGGGCATGTCATGCACAAAAATGTGATTTGATGCACATTATTTCAGTGTCCACACATCCATAGTTTCGGGTTGAAAGTTTGGAAACAGATTGCTACAATTTTTAATGTCACTATCCCATATTCGATACTCAATGTATTTTTAGGAAGCATTTTCCTGATTGGGAAGTCTTGTCGTATACACCCAAGTTACTAGAACTTTTACTTTCCATAGCATTAAATCAAATTACTATGCATTGGAAAGATATTTCTAGTGTTAATTACAAAGCACGGTGGTACGCTGTATGTTTCCATCGAAGTTGGATAGAGCATACGTTCATCCTAATTCACTAACAGTTAGAAGAGAACATTTGTGGTCACTTTTAACCTCTTCGCTGCGGCGCAAATTCCGCCGCAGCGCTGCCGCAGTGCTGGACATTCCATTCCTGGGCGTGGTCATGACGTCTCCCGGCCGTCGTCCGCACACGCCCATCGTGACTCATGACGGCCGGGAGACGTCATGAGCATGGAAGAGGTTAACAACATTCCTTAACAATTGTAGTTTTCAGAATACTTCATTTGATATTATCGCTGAAGAGGTTCCTAAACCTCCTTGCATGTGTATTGTGGTAGTCTTTACTTATAGCATGCTATAGCTTATATAGTACTGACCTTTAATGCTTACAGTTTCGACATTTTTCATCGATGCTAATTTTGGTGTGAATGATTTTGTTTCTCTCATATTACCCTTGAGTTTCTGTTCCATTCAGGCAATCATTTATCTCCATTTTCTCCATATTTTTCTTTCTTGTTTCCAATCAAATTGTTCCCCTTTTATGCAGTGTGTGTGTGTGTATGTGTATATATATATATATATATATTTGTTTCACCAACACTGACAGTTGCGCTGCCACACCACTTCGCACAGCGGGTGCTGTGCACTCTCTGGCATACATTGCCAAATTACTTTTTAATGAGCCACAAAACAAAAAACACTCTGACAAACGCGTTTCGGCTATAAGCCTTTGTCAATGTCTAAATTAAAAAGTAATTTGACAATGTGTGCCCAAGAGTGTGTGATTCTTCTGTTAAACGCATATATATATATATCATATATCAAATGTCTATTTTTGATTTCTTCAAGCATACTTATTCATAATTTGTGGGCTAGTTTCTAATCATTTCATATAAATATAATAGTATAATTTTATATCCTTAACACTTTGTTCATGATTTGTATCCCATTTTACATTTTAAAATAAAACATATTTAAACTTAAAGAAATTTGAAATATTTATCCACAACAACGCATGTCGTTGATTAGTTGTCCAAGCGTACTATTACTTATGATTTAAAAGGTGAATAATACCTGCTCAGAGATACGATCACAGAATACTTTGAATGCACTGAGGCTCGGAATCTTCTCAAGCATCCCTGTGTTAAGCAGTCAAAACAATCGTGAGAGGATATTCCATGTCTTACTATGGAGGCAAGTCTAGAGAGAAGAAGCTGAAGGTGGAGTATATGGAGGAGCAGCTAAGATGACCGGAGATGCAACCTAGCTGTGTGCAAACAGAGGAACAGTACAGACAGCTTAAGATTGTCAGAAATGCTCTGAGGGGGGAAAATGCTACACTCTGCCCGCTATGTATGGCTGCCCACATCCCCTAAACAGAATATAGGAAGGGGCAGATTAATCAGACAAATTATTCGTTTGGCTTGCTAGTAAAGAAGTAGAAACAAGGGTGATCCCTTGATACAGAAAAAACATGACAACTGGCCATGAATGCTTCTAAAATTGCAAATGTCTTTACGCAGTACTACTCAACTTAATATCTTAGGCAGGAGTACCTGCAGATAAAGCAGGAGTGCCACATAGCACTAGATCTCACCATGGGCGTGCTGTCAGAGACAGACCAAATGCAGCTTGACCTCTCAATTACAGCAGAAGAAATTACCTAAGCTATCATAGTCATGTCCTCTGGTAAGGTCCCCAGCCAAAAGGATTCCCAGTGGAATTACTGACACATTTACAAGTGCTGTTTGAGGGGCTCTCACCATCGGCATGCTCCCGTAATATCTAATTAAAGTTATTCTGAAACCTTGTAAACCCCTCACACAATGCTCCTCATACCAGCTATTATCATAACTAAAAGTTGTAGCAAAGCTTCTTGCCAAAAAACTCGTCACAAGACTGGATAAAGTGTTTCACATTCTTGTGCTCAGTGACCAAAATAGCTTTATGCTGGGTTGGGGTACTAAGCGTTAACAGGTGGTCCTTGGACTCTCATGAGAACTTAGTAACCTGGCATCACTCTTATATGTGGATTTCAAGAAAGTATGTGATGGATTCCATTAGCCCTCAATACATCAGGCTTGGTTGAAGAGAGCCTTTGGGCCCAGTACTTGTGGTATGTTGCATTGCGCAGAGTGAATTGAGTGCTATCCCATTCTTTGGCATTGTGCATGGCACAAGTCGGTGTTGTCCATTCTTGCTGCTCCTCTTTCCCAGGTAATTGAACGCGTGAATACGCCAGGATGTGTTTGCTAATGACCTGCTTCTGTATGTCCAACAACTTCTCAAATAGATCCCACACGAAATTCAAATGTTAGATATTTATGGAAACACCACCAGCCTCCGAGTAAAATGGAAAACTACTGGGTATTAGACAGAGTATTGCGAATGATCACTATAATAAATATATGGCAGTGGCAAATGATGAGAAGAAATACTACGAGTTGAATAGTGCCCCACGTCTCCACCAAACGGAACAAGAAATGAACTAGCAGGGTGGGCAGCTCTACCATTATCTATAATGGGGCAAGGCGTGCTGTTTGAGCTGATTACACTCTCTGGTTTTCTCTACAATACCCAGAACTACCTCTACCAACTTACGGCGTAGATCTTTCAGCCCATCCAGTCACTGCTCTCTAATTTCCTGAGGGCTGCCAGTACCCCTCAAGGGTCATTTGGAAAATGTGTTCAATCCATTTCTGAAAGTAAGCTGGGAGTATTTGATGTCCCTCAGTGATATCTTGCCTCAAAGAAATATAATTACATTACAAGAGCAAAGTAAAAAATTACAACAGGCGGCAGCCCAGCCTCAAAAGATCAGTCATAGATTGAATCTGATACGAGAAAGACTATAAGAATTAGCCAAAGGGCAAAAACTAAATCTTTGGGGGCTACATGATCCACTTGCACCAAGGCCCAAACCTGTTTTGAGGCCAGACACATTTTTAGGTACTAAAACAGTGTCAACAGATACAGTGGAAGGTTCAATTGTTCAAGTAGTCACTCCACCGTCAGTGCCCTTAGACTTGCCAGAAAGGTTTAGTGGAGATTCCACTAAATTTACTACCTTTAGGACACAATGTCAGGTACATTTTATGTGTGAACCTAAGTACTTTCTTGATGAATTGTCAAACATAACATTTTTGTGTGGTTCTGCAGCTTCTTGGTCAATCTCAATTGTGGAAAGAATCCTTTACTGTATGTCATTCATAGATTTACAAAAGTGATAAAAAAACTTTTGAACAGACATGCTTTTCTGCAAGCTGTGGACACTGTGTTACTCAATCTAAAACAAGAGAGTAAGGATCAAATAACATATATTGCATTATTCAATAGATTAAGTGCTGTGGCAGAGTAGTCTGAGTGCAAAAGATCATCATTCTTTAAAGTGCTCAGTGCTCAGCTAGTATAGTAAAGATTTGCTAGCTCACGTATTTGATCCTCCCGAAGATTGTGAATAACTAATAGAACCAAGTGGTTAAGTTGGATCACCAACTTTCAGAAAGACATACTGAACAAGGGAAGAGTGAACATAAAGTAATCATAGTTCGCAATAATAGGGGAGATCAAAACTATTATAGAGAGTGAGCCACAAATATTGGGAGTTTGAAAGGACTGCTTTCCAGAGATGGAATGTTAAAGGAGAAGAACACAGAAATGTTGTGTATTTTGTGGCAAAAGTTAACACTTCTTTAAAGATTGTTCAACTAAACCTAAGTCAAGCAGGGTAGCACCAGTCATTCAAAAAGGCTAAGGGGAGTGAAAAGGATTCATCTGAAAACTGCAAACAGAGTAGGTGCTTCCCCACTGACTCAAAGTGTAGTAGAAGAGGATATCAGCTAATGAGCGTCACCCAACAGAATTCCTATACTCATTTTTACATTCCAGTCTCATTTACACTGTCTTCTGGGTTTATAGTTCCTCTATAGGTTTCATGGTACTCAAGGGTTTCAGGCAACTTTATGGACATTTGAAATGCTCCAAGTTTATGAATGTCTATAGAAATTAAAGAACTCCATGAGCAGGTATATTTCATTGATGGCAGTGAATTGATCTTAGGTGCTGTTTGTAAACTTACCAGTAGTTTAACCAGCACTTTACAAAATGCTCACCAAGAAAACTAAAATGTAATTTTGTATCCAGGAGTCCCTCTTCTGGCCATTTTAAGAATACCTTGGTTAGAGAAACATGACCCAAACATTGATTAGAAGGCTTGCCTAGTAAGATTTCATTTAAAACTCTGTAATTCCAAATGTTGGTACAATACTAATCATCAGGAAAGTCTGATCCAATGTATGGTAGCCCTATCAGGTGAAAAAGTAATTGTTATGATCTCAAGACCATATCATGAATATTTAGATGTCTTTGATGAAATGAAAGCTACCACTTTCCCTCCATAACAGCCGTTTGATTGCTGTATTTATCTGCAAACAGGAACACAAATGTTGTGTAGTAGAATTGATGCACTGACTAAAAAAAGAGAACATAGTTGTGAGAATACTTAGAAGAATACATCATAATATTCTTTACGTGACCTTTCAAATCACTTGCTTCTTCCCCCTTTTTTTGTTCCAAAGAAAGGGCGTGAGTTGAGAATCTGTATTGACTACAGAGCATTAGATAAGGTGACCATAAAAAAGAGATATCCATTACCATTGAGACCCTGTTGGGTCAAGTTACAAAATCAACAGTTGTTTTCAAAATTGGATCTGTGGGTGGCATACTAGTTTGTTTGGATATGAGGGTGACATGTGGAAGACTGCCTTTCTAACTAAATTTGGATTATATGAATACCTGATAGTGCCCTTTGCCTCTGACACACCACTGCTGCATTCCAATAATTCATAAATGAAGTATTAAGGAAGTATCTCGACATTTCTCCTGTTGTATATATAGACAGTATATTTTTTTGAATTTCTTCAAGTGTAACATTCTAAACGAAAAAATGAACTTTAAACATTGAAGATCCAGAACCTTATTCATGAGCCAATTATTATATAATGGTCTCCTGCGACTTAGATGTATCTTATTCATGCTGAGGTGAAGTGGCATGTGTGTAGCATAGATACTCAATGATCATACGGAACTACATTAAGTTATTCAACAAAACATCAGAAAGTATGATAAATTATAATAAACTAGGAGAGTCTAAGAGGAACTGTGATGCCTCTAGCTGTTGTGCATCCTTTGTTACATTAAGAGGGGCAACAGGAAGTAGGGACACTGACTCCCATGAAATTGTCACAGAGGGTCATATAATGGGTAGGCTTGGTGTGTGTCAGACCTCCAGACCACCTGGCAAATACTGTGTGTGTATTACAGAATCAAAGACGTTACCTGAAAGGAGAAGACTGGTCCATGGGCAACAAGTGGAAAATACTATTGCATAGGAGGAACTTAAAGATGGCCGCCGAGTTTCAATCTACTTTTGCGGTGTTTGGAACCTTAGTGAAGCGCGCGCTCCCTAACGAATGCGCACTTCACTGAAGTATTTCCCAAGTTGGTACCTCATAGGGATTGCTCCATGATGAATTCTTGGTGTTCATTTTGTTCGCTTTGGTTATTTCTCCCTGTTTCCTTCCGTCCTAATTCTTGTCGGGAGTAGGACTTCCCAGCGTCCCGACTGCGAGTTTGTGCACTTGGTCCAGAAGCGAAGGGGCGTATCTGAAGGCGTTCCTATTCAACGGCGCTCCTCCTTCTCCCTCAGTGTACGTGGCAGTTTCGTTTGGCAGAGAAGAGCCTCCAACGTTTTCACAGCAGTTTCCGCATATCGCAAGATAAAAGGAAGAAGATAACAAGCTAAGTGGCATAAATGTGAAAACCTTATTTGGCATGAAAGAAATTAATTTAATGACATTAGAGCATTGTATATTGTTGGTTAATAGGGTAAAGAACTTATCTCTGGAGTGATGAAACCGAACTCTGTAAAGAAAAGAAGAAAGAAAAATTAAAAACTCAGCAATAGGAATAACAACACAATAAATAATCATTAAATCATCTACATGACTATTAGCATAGCAGGAAGAAAAGAATATACAGTGAAGAAGAAAGATAGACAGACAGAGGGTTCTGGTAGGTGGAGTATTACTAAGAATTAGTCGCATAGTTTTAGAATAGTATTAGGTAGGAACTATAGTAATAAGTTATGTTAATTAACAGGTTGACATCTTCTGAATGCAGTATCCAATAATTGAAGAAAGAGAAAATTTATACTGAGAAATAACATAAGAAGAGAAGCATAGATCTTGGAACATTGGGTACGTAGTAAGCATAGTAAAACATTATAAAACAAGAACAGAGTAGAATAGGGGGTTACAGTAATTGTTTGTGTTTAGTTTCCTCAGGTCTTCTCTGTACCACAGTCTGCAGGACGGACGGCACGAAAGAGAAGTTTGGAAACCAGAGGTCCAGAACCAGTCTCTTCTGTTGTTTATTATTTTATCCACTCCCTCTTCCCCCTTGGGGGTCTTTTGGAGACTAGATTTAATATCGGTCTCTGGGGTATCCCTGAGAGGGAGTAGGGAACTAGCATCTTCTGTTCCTGTGCAAGTTCATGGTAAGAATCCTCTGCTCGCCTTGACAGAGTGAAGTGCCCACGTATTACTTGCACCCGAACAGAATGGCTGAGAGAATTAACTTACAAACCTTGGGAACGGTCTTAGAGGCAATTCAAAAGGAGTTAGTAGCTGTTATAGAGGATAATCAGAGCCCCAGGCAGGAGATGATAAATTCAAGGAAGGAAACGGCAGAATTAGCCTTGAGAATGGGACAACCATTTAGTTCAGGAAGGGAAACATTAAGCCCTCCCACAGAAAGTTCAAATAGGTTAACGACACAAGTGATACACTCATTGTCCCCAGTCATCCCGTTAGCTCCTCCGGAACGATTTAGTGGGGATCCACAAAAAGCACAGGTTTTCCTAACTCAATGCTCTCTACTTTTCATGTGGGCTTTGTTTTGCCATATTCAAGCGGTGATGCAGTGTCATGGTCCATGCCCTTGGTTTCCCGCGATGACGCACTTTTGCATAACTTTAAAGAGTTCAAACAAGAATTTCTTTGAATTTTTGACAGGCAAAGAATCTCTCAAGCTGTCGATAATGAATTGCTCGAACTACGACAAGGGAAAAGAGACCTCTTAGCATACCTGGCTCAATTCAACAAACTAGTGGTGGAGACAAACTGGCCAGAGAGTAAAAGAGCTGCATTTTTTTATCGAGTGTTAAGAAATAAACTTAAGGATGTCCTGGCGCAGATTCCAAATTGACCTACAGAAATCTCGGCACTAGAAGACCTGGTTCAAGAGATTGATTTCCGTGAAGGCGAAGGAAAAGGCGACAGGAGGAGAGATTTCAAACCGACAGTTCCAAGACTTGATAGAGTCAGGTCCGAAGGCAGCAAAATTACAGAAGGACAATCAGGCTCGGAACCCATGCATATAGGGACTATAAGGGGCCCTTTGACCAAAAAAGAAAAAGATAAAAGAAGAGCTGGCAACTTGTGAATGTATTGCGGCTCGAGTGGACACTTCGTGAGAGGTTGTCATAAGAAACCAAAAACCTCATTAAAGCCGAAGGGAAACTTGCAGAACCACCTGTAGGAGGAGTTGGACCGTTGGATGCTAATCAAGAATCAACTCCAAAAGAACATCCTTGCAGTCGTCCTCACCGCACTTAATTTTGTCCATGGTTATAAAGTTTCGACAAGTGACTCTGACAGAAGTTTCTGTAATGATAGATTCTGGAGCCACCGGGAACTTTTGTGACCTAAAATCACGAAAGATACTTCCTCTTACACGGTTACTCAAGAAAGGAATTTGTTTTGAATGGACAGAGGAAGCCTTTAAATCCTTAAAGGAAAATTTCACTTCAGGACCCATCCTTTTACATGCGGATCCCTCTGAACCATTTTACGTTGAAACTGAAGCCTCAGATCTAGCAGTTGGGGGTGTGCTATCCCAAAGACATAAGGAAACAGGTCAACTACACCCAGTGGCCTACAGATCAAGAAAACTAACACCGGCCAAAGGGAATTACAGTATAACTGAAAAAGAGTCGTTGGCCATCAAGGATGCCTTTAAGGAGTGGCGACACTATCTTATGGAGGCCAAGCACATAGTAACCGTTTTCACTGATCACCGAAACCTGAAATTCTTGAAATCAGCTAGGACCTTAACTCCAAGATAACTCAGATGGTCACTGTACTTTGCCGATTATGACTTCGTAATCACTTACAGACCAGGAGCTCAAAATGGGAAGGCGGATACCTTGTCCAGATTAGGAACAGAAAATCAAAAAGGTCAGATGGAAATCCTAACGATTATACCAATCTCAAGAAAAATTTATGCTACCACAACCATTGAATTGAAGGAGCAAGTCACTCAAGCCATAAGTCCAGAAGCAATGAAGGAATGGGTCAAACAAGAAGCTGAAAGAGAAATTCAACATCAATTACCTTACCACAAAGGAGCCTTGTACTTACCTATGAAGGAATTGCAGAATCAAGCAATGTATGAATGTCACGATAATATTTTGGCGGGGCACAAAGGAGAATCAAAAACTGAAGATTTGGTCAAGAGAAATTATTGGTGGGCTCAAATGACTAAAAATATCGAAAAATATGTTAAAAACTGTGAAATCTGCGCTCAGGGAAAATCGGAATGGCAGGCTCCAAAAGGGTTGTTGCAACCTATGCCTTCCATTGCACACAATCACCCTGGATCTAATAGTTGACTTACCTTCTAGCCAGGGTTTCAACACGATTTTGGTGGTTGTAGACGCATTTTCAACAAGCATTGGCATAGCCAATAGGTCTCGCTTTTGGGACCTTATAAGTATTTAGTTATGCAGCACAATATCCTTGGTGCAACAATATCAACAGTTGCATGGCTAAACACTTACAAGGTCCCAAAGACAAGACCTATTGGCTATACCAATGCTTGTTTGTTTTTATTAGAGTTGATATTGGAGTTAACAGAAATAACAGTTTATTAAGATTTTCAGATGAAATAGGCGCCTCTGACTGGAAGTAAATGAAGTCAACACCCCTCTGAAATTAAAGGGGCACGAGCAGACGAAAAAAATAAGCAACACCGCGGGAGGAGGAAGGACGGGGGCAACAAGCAATGGGGCGGTGGGATGGAGAAATAAAACAAGTACCTCCAACCAATTGCAACCAGCCGAAGGACACATAAATAAATGTATGAATTCAGTACTTGGTCTAGGTTCTCTATTAAAGTGACAACACAAAGAAGAAAATACCTTTTTGAGTGTTTTTTTAAGACACAACAGGTCACCGGGAAGGAACAGTGCACATATGCTGCCTGCAAGGGGGGGGAGGCGGGAGACATATTTAGGAGGATCATTTTGTGTAAAGACCCACACCCCCTTCCGAACACCTTTGGGATTAACAGCAGTCAATGAGAGAGATGCAAACAGTGAGAATCAAAGGAAGACGAAGAGACAGAGGAAATATCAATGAGAGGCTATGAGTGCGACATTTTGTACTGAAGGGAATGGTGGCGACAGCTACTTCATGAATGAAAGCAAAACGTGAAATCAAAACAATCGGAATGAACTCTGAATACAAAACATTCATCCTACTGCCCAAGGAAGGAAGGGGCTCTGCAGGGCAAACAGCAGACAGGCAGCGCAGAGGTTGCGCTTTGCTTTATGAGATCACTGTTCCTTGCTGGCACGTGTGACCCTCGACAATTATTTTGATTGATCCGCGTTATGTTTATTCGGCCATGTAAGTGCAGTGAAACTTTAGAGTCCAAGGCTGTCACAACAGTGACATATGCGGGGTAACCTGTGAGACAGCTCTAGTGACTGAGGCCTGAGCGTGAATGCTCTCTGTTCCCCGAGGGCTAGTTCAGCTATCTGAGGCCTAAACATCTGTTCTGAGTAGGAAGAGGCCTGGCTCTGCTATCTACTCCACAATACACTGGGCTCTGTGTTAATCGAGGGGTAGCTCTGCTGTGGGACACCCTGTAGCAGACACAAAAGCGTAACGTTATTACCAATGTAACGCGACAGTAAAACATAACATTACAAAAGCGCAAAATTAACAAAACAAGGAAGAAAGCAACAAAGGGAAAGAGTAACACGAGAACGAAGAATAGGACGAAGGATTACAGCTGAAGGCTAAGCATCAGACATGAGAACCGAGCTGACCAGCCCTCCCTCTTTGCTGTGTGGAGTGGGAGTCTGTTTCTTACACAGAAGCTGCAGGCAGTTATGGCTGTGCGGGTCACGAGTGAGCAAGGGAGGGGGGCAGGAATAAAGCCAGCATGAAGGGGGGGCGGGAAGAAAAAGAACACGGATAACGGGAGTAGGGCGTGAACATCAAAAAAACACAGACAATAAGAGGGGGCATAAACAAAGACAACGGTAGGGCCGGGAAGAAACCCATGAGAGTGCGGCTACTAATTAAGGCACGGAAGCCCCATGGACTCGGGTGCATGTTGATAACAAGCATTAACATAGCCAACAGGTCTCGCCTTTGCGACCTTTAAAGTGTTTTATCACATTTGATTAAAAAAAAACATGAAACCAGGCGCTGTGCGAGGCAGCGCGGCGCCGACCAACCTTATTTAAATTGGGGGTGGAAAGTCGACAAATGTACCAACACAAATAAAGCAGCGCCAGGCTGCACTTACATGCTGCCTGCGAGTTATCGAGGGGAGGGAGCTCTAGTACATTAGCGCAGTATTAACAGCTAAGTCCACCACAGAGCTATCTCGGGCTACTTTAGGTGCATCATTTGAGTTCCTGCGCCTCACTGAAGGTCTGCCTCATCTTAGACAAGCTTTCTATGTTCTATGGGAGTCCCTACTCACAACTGATGCTCAGTGAGATCGTAACATGAGCACTCTCTTAACGTGGTCTGGATAAGAAGCATGTACCTGGGTATTAAACTCTGCATTGATTTGCGCAACGGTGAGGGTGAGCACCTTCTTCCCTCTATTCTTCGGAGAAGGGGCTGAAATCGCCGCTCCATGGTCACTGTTCCAAGCAGCACCCGGTAAGCATGAACCTAAAACCAGGGAGGCTGCTTTCTGAACCTAGCGGGCCGCTGTAGTGAACATCCTCGATTGGCAACACAGAATAGGACGTGAAAGCGCTGACATAAAGGAGTAAACGAAGCATAGACATCGAAAGAAGACTAGCGGCGGCTTCGGGTGCAATGAGTTATTAGGATGTTGATTTGGCTTCACTATTGAAAACATTTCAAAACAGATAAGATTTTATACAAGCATTGACCTGTTAAGTGTTTTGACACATCTGATTAAAACAAAACATGAAACCTGGTGCCGTGCAAGGCAGCGTGGCGCCCGAACACATAGGAAGATAAACAAGTGATTCAATGAAAACAGTGGGTGTGCCGGCAGAGGAGGCTGGGTCTGCGCAGCAAAGCGGCGAAAGTGAAAGTGATCGCGATCGCGATCAGAGCGGCCGTGCGTTCGCGAAAGTGAAAGTAAGTGTGGCGCGCGCGCCCGCGCACATGCACTGGAGCTCTAGGCTGGCCTGGTAGCACTTTTTGGAGCCCACATACAAAATGTCTCTTCGAGCCAGCGCATGCGCTGGGCTCAGCGAGACCTAAAAATGGGAAACTTCCTGGCGCTAAAAGGGGTTCCCACTGCTAAACAGCTAGCTAGTCACTTCAGCACACAAACAGTGAAAATTCACGGAATCCCAAAAATCAGTATTTCAGACCGAGGTTCACAGTTCTTGTCCCATTTTTGGAAAGCCTTTGTAGAAGGTTTAGGAATTGAAGTCAGATCTTCAACCAGTCACCACCCCGAGACAGATGGGCAGACAGAGAGGGTGAAGCAGGAATTAGAGCAGTATCTAAGGTTGTTCCTTTGAAAACAAGATGGGGATTGGCCAGACTATTTATGGGCAGCAGAGTTTGCGCACAATATTGCTAGTTACGTTTCCACAGTATATTCTCCATTTTACCTGAACTACGGCAGACACCCAAATTCCACTGTAAGGCAAACCAATATCTCCGTTCAGGCAGTTAAAGATTAAGTGTTCCACATAAAACAAGTTCACCAAACTGCATCACAAAACTTAGAGCAAGCCAAAAAGAAATATAAGACTTATGCAGATAGGAAGAGAAGAGAAGGCCCCCCCTTTAGAAGCGGGGAATAGTGTTTGGTTAAGTACAAAAAACCTTATGCTAAAGGGCAATCGAAAGTTTCAACCTAGGTTTATTGGACCTTATCTGATTGATAAAAAAATGAATCCAGTAAATTATCGGTTGAAATTACCTACCAAGCTTAAGATCCATCCAGTCGTCCATGTTTCTTTGTTAAAAAAGGCATCTCCAGTGTTAAGGAAAGATTCACCCCCAAAGACTATCCAATTAGAATCCGGAGTAGAATTCGAAGTAATAAAAATTCTAGATTCCAAAAAAGTTAAGGGAAAACTGTACTATTTAGTGGACTGGAAGGGTTATGGTCTAGAGGAACAGTCTTGGGAGCTCGAATCAGACATTCATGTTCCTAGGTTGGTAAAGTCTTTTCATCAAAGATTTCCTACAAAACCAAGATTGGAAGGACCTTCTTTGTTGGGAGGTACTGTCAGACCTCCAGACCACCTGGCAAATACTGTGCGTGTATTACAGAATTAAAGATGTTACCTGAAAGGAGAAGATCGGTCCATGGGAAACAAGTGGAAAATGCTATGGCATAAGAGGAACTTAAAGATGGCCGCTGAGTCTCGATCTACTTTGCGGTCTAGTTTATTTCCCCACAGGTGTTTTGAACCTTAGTGAAGCGCGCGCTCCCTAACGAATGCGCACTTCACTGAAGTATTTCCCAAGTTGGTACCTCATAGGGATTGCTGCGTGATGAATTCTCAGTGTTCTTTTAGTTCGCGTAGGTTATTTCTCCCGCTTCCTTCTGTCCTAATTCCCGTCAGGAGTAGGACTCAACAGCATCCCGACTGCGAGTTTGCACGCTTGGTCCAGAAGCGAAGGGGCGTATCTGAAGGCGTTCTTATTCGACGGCGCTCCTCCTTCTGCCTCAGAGTACCTGGCAGTTTTGTTTGGCAGAGAAGAGCCTCCAACGTTCTCACAGCAGTTTCCTGACACAGCAAGAGAAAAGGAAGAAGATAACAAGCTAAGGGGCATAAATGTGAAAACCTTATTTGGCATGAAATAAATTAATTTAATGACATTAAAGCATTGTATATAGTTGGTTAATAGGGTAGAGAACTTATCTCTGGATCAATGATAACGAACTCTGTAAAGAAAAGAAGAAAGAAAAATGTAAAACTCAACATTAGGAATAGCAACACAACAAATAATCATTAAATCATCTACATGACTATTACCATAGCAGGACGAAAAGAATATACAGTGAAGAAGAAAGATAGACAGACAGAGGGTTCTGATAGGTGGAGTATTACTAAGAATTAGTCGCATAGTTTTAGAATATTATTAGGTAGGAACTATAGTAATAAGTTATGTTAATTAACAGGTTGACACCTTCTGAATGCATTATCCAATAATCGAAGAAAGAGAAAATGTATACTGAGAAATAATATAAGAAGAGAAGCTTAGATCTTGGAACATTGGGTACGTAGTAAGCATAGTAAAACATTATAAAACAAGAACAGAGTAGAATAGGGGGTTACAGTAATTGTTTGTGTTTAGTTTCCTCAGGTCTGTACCTCAGTCTGCAGGACGGACGGGCACGAATGAGAGGTTTGGAAACCAGAGGTCCAGGACCAGTCTCTTCTGTTGTTTATTATTTTATCCACTGCCCCTTCTCCGTTGGGGGTCTTTTGGAGACTATATTTAATATCAGTCTCTGGGGTATCCCTGAGAGGGAGTAGGGAACTAGCATCTTCTGTTCCTGTGCAAGTTCATGGTAAGAATCCTCTGCTCGCCTTGACAGTGTGTGAGTTATTGTCTATGATTTTTATCACGGAGTTGCGCTTGTTGGATGGAGTCTGCCCTATTAAAGAGTACCTTGTTGTTTTAAAAGCCTGTGGATCTTGTGAGGAGAAGGTGACTTGGTGCCCCCTGTTGTTATGACGTGTGTGCTTGTGTATACTTGGGTAAGAGTGTATGCTGCTTGCACAGTGTGCCATGGTATGAAGGAGGGTCAAGGCAGTCTTATGTTGTTTTTAGCTTCCAGATTCCCGATAAATCATTATCCCTGCTCCCGTATTTGGGACATGGCATTTGGTTCAGCCTTCAACTATTTCAGTAGGTTGGTATGCCACCTCTTTGTATTCACGGATGCGCAAGACTTCCAGGACATCGCTTGAAAAGCACAAAGGCGAAGTCTATCAATCTGTGTAGGTATTTGTCCCCTTTAGTTCTGGGAAGGAGGCCTAACAAACAGGACTGAGGGCTTATTGGTAGTATGTGATTTACAAAAACTTAAGTGAGTTCTGCGATGTCTCCCCTGGATCACTGTACCATCAGGGAAAACCTTCATAGGGAGACCAACACTAGGGGCAGTCAGATGCTGCCCCGCGGAACATTCAATGGATACGTCTCAGTATGAGTATGTCTGATGTACAAAATTGAATTGTGCATGGTGAAGTCATGTACTACGCAATACTTCTTTCACTTGTGAAATTCTAGCCCAATGCTTATCCATGATTTCCATCTGAAGTCCATCTCCCAGAAGGTTTTGAGTCTCATATCAGGCACGCAATAGCGTCTTGCTAGTGCATTGTATAGGGTGGCTATCAATTTTCAAATGTCTCTGTGGGAGAGCATTGCATGTACTCTGGATAATTTGGTGGGTTCTGAGTGGCCCTGTCCCCACTGTGTGGTCAAAGGATGCTGTTTGGCAGTGTATGTGAGGAATTGTCCTGCAGGGAGACCATATGTATCTCCAATGTCATTAAAGGACCTCATCTTACCCTCAACATATAAGTCTCCTGGTAAGTTTATCCCAGCTTCTCACCACTGTGTGACATTGTGTTGTTGAGCAATGGCCTGAACGGATAGCTCTCTGTTGGTCTTAATGGTGAGTAAAGAGGTGTTGGTGTACCTCCCTGTGCATATTTGTGCCAGCATCGGTGAGCTATTTTCATCTGGTGGGTTTTGTGTAGTGGGGGTTCCCAAGTTGTAATTACCCACATGTTTATGTGTAGCCCATTGAGCAGACGTTGAGTTTTGATTCTTTCTGCACATGGGACTGTACCCAGCTACTGCAGCTGTGCTGCTGTGTAGTCCCACTCATAGTTAGGGGCACCCAGTCCTCCTTCCAGGAGCGGTCTCTGTGTTGAGCACAGTGCCAACTCTTTTCTACCAGTTCCCCATATGAGGTCAGTGGGGGTGCCATGTAATTCCTTAAAGAACCCCTTGGGGAGTATGACTAGTAGGGCAGCAAAGACGTACAGTAATCTTGGGAGAATAAGCATCTTAGTGATCGCCATGCACCCCATCAGGGATATTAGAAGTAATATCCAGAATGGCAGGTTCTTCGGCTGGAACCGAGAGTTCTAGTTAAGTTGCCCTCCAACAGATCACATTCCTTGTGATATATTTGGACTCCTAGGTACTTAAACGAATCAAAGCACAACTCTGAGTCTGCTTCGGGTTACTGACTCTATGCTTTAATCTGAGAAGTGCGATAATGGAAAGTAGCAGGGCTTAGCCCAGTTTACCCTGAGACCCGACTTGGCTCTAAATTCGTCCAGTGTGTCTATCAGAGCTCACAGTGTTGTGATCATGTCTTGCAGGTAAATCAGGCCATCGCTAGCATATAAAGATACTATGTGCCAGCCACTGTGGGCAGGTATGCCCCATTCTTCAGCCCATAAGCATAGCTTATAAGCCAGCGTTTTAATGGCCAGAGCAATTAGTAGTGTGGAGAAGGGATATCCCTGTCTGGTGCCCCTCTGTATTTTGAAGCTGTATGAAATTATGTGTCCTGTTTTCACTCTGGTCGTCGGCTTGTTGTACAGCTGAGATATCATCTAGGTGACATCTTAATTTACTCAGACACCATGGAAGATCATGTTCACCATGTCCGTGAGAACCTACAATGCCTTTGGAAAAATCCCCTTTATGCCACACTAGAAAAGTGGACTTTTCATACCAAGGAGATACATTTTTGGGGATTTATAATCACTGCTAATGGTACCGAAAAAGAGGTGGAAGTGATTCAAGCTTGGGAATCCCCTAGTCATTAAAAAAAATCCAGCGCTTCTTGGTTTCATAATGTTTGTATCTGAGATTCATAGATCATTTCCCTGAGACTGTAACTCCAATAACAAAATTACTTAAAAAATTAGCAACCTTTAACAGGTCACCTGAGATAGAAGATGCTTTCAGGATTCTTACAGAGAAAATTATTTCAGCATTAATTTTGCAACAACCAGATCCATCACAGCCATTTCTAGTAGAGACAGTGGGTGTTGACTGAGTACTCTCTCAACAAAATACTACTACTAGTCAACTTTATTCTGGTACCTAACTCTCATGAAAGCTATATTCCTCTGAGTAACACTATATTATTGCAGATCGAGAGTTGTTGGTGATTAAAATTACATTTGAGTAATGGAGACATTATCTCGTTAGGGCTTGTTTCACTTTAACCTTATTTACAGACCACTGTAACCTACAATTTCTAATGACTGCTAAAGCATTGCCTTCTAGACAACTATGTTGGTCTCAACTTTTTAACAAGACTGACTTCAGTATCCATTCCAGCCACGGATTAAGGATGGAAGGGCGGATACTCTATTCAGATATAGTTACGAAAAGGAAGAATTTGTTCACAGGCCTCCACTCAACACCTCTTCTGAATTCATCTGAAAAGTGTCTAAGGTTCATGGTCAAAACAAGGTGCTCCAGTTTATCTTTAAGAAGGGTAGTGATATTCATCAAGGTTTATGTTATATTCAGGAGGCTTTATTTTTACCCACTTAAGGTTTACAAGAAAAAGCTTTAGATTGGTGTCATAAATACCCTTTAGATTGTCACTCAGGACAAATTAAGACATTGCAAATTGTTCAACAATATTCTTGACGGCCTAAAATTTCACAGGATGAGCAAACATTGGTAGCTGGATGTATGACGTTACAACGCACACTTTTACAACGCATGCACTTACAACGCATTTTTTACAACGCATAATCCATTACAACGCATGACATTACAACGCATGACACTACAACGCATTTTTAAAAACTACCTTTACAACGCATTTCCATTACAACGCATAATACCTTTACAACGCATACCATTACAACGCATAATATTAAATTGCATTTAAGGTAAGTATTAGATAGTATAGGGGTAAAAGTTACTTTTCTAACTCCAGGGGGTGCAACAGTAGGGTTAGTGTTGGATAGTATAGGGGTAAAAATTACTATTCTAACTCCAGGGGGTGCAACAGTAGGGTAAGTGTTGGATAGTATAGGGGTAAAAATTACTATTCTAACTCCAGGGGGTGCAACAGTGGGGTAAGTGTTGGATAGTATAGGGGTAAAAATTACTATTCTAACTCCAGGGGGTGCATCAGTAGGGTAAGTGTTGGATAGTATAGGGGTAAAAATTACTATTCTAACTCCAGGGGGTGCAACAGTAGGGTAAGTGTTGGATAGTATAGGGGTAAAAATTACTATTCTAACTCCAGGGGGTGCAACAGTAGGGTAAGTCTTGGATAGTATAGGGGTAAAAATTACTATTCTAACTCCAGGGGGTGCAACAGTAGGGTAAGTGTTGGATAGTATAGGGGTAAAAATTACTATTCTAACTCCAGGGGGTGCAACAGTAGGGTAAGTGTTGGATAGAATAGGGGTAAAAATTACTATTCTAACTCCAGGGGGTGCAACAGTAGGGTAAGTGTTGGATAGTATAGGGGTAAAAATTACTATTCTAACTCCAGGGGGTGCAACAGTAGGGTAAGTGTTGGATAGTATAGGGGTAAAAATTACTATTCTAACTCCAGGGGGTGCAACAGTAGGGTAAGTGTTGGATAGTATAGGAGTAAAAATTACTATTCTAACTCCAGGGGGTGCAACAGTAGGGTAAGTGTTGGATAGTATAGGGGTAAAAATTACTATTCTAACTCCAGGGGGTGCAACAGTAGGGTAAGTGTTGGATAGTGTAGTGTAATATTATGCGTTGTAATGGTATGCGTTGTAATGGTAGTATGCGTTGTAATGGAATGCGTTGTAAAGGTAGTTTTTAAAAATGCGTTGTAGTGTCATGCGTTGTAATGTCATGCGTTGTAATGGATTATGCGTTGTAAAAAATGTGTTGTAAAGGTAGTGCGTTGTAAAAGTTGCGTTGTAAAGGTTGTTCCCCTTGGTAGCTATTTGTGGATTTTATGCAAAAGAGAAAAGTTCACATCAGATTCTTGCAAGATTCGTATGACCAATACCGGTACCTCCAAGTCCTTGGCACACAGTCACTAGATTTCATTTTGGAACATACTAGAAGTTCTGAAGGCTATACAATAATCCTAGTAATAATAGAATATTTAACCAAGATTTCATATCGCTTAAAGCATTACCCACTGGAAGAAGTGGCTAGGTGTTTTAGCAATCCATCGTACGTTTGCATGGAATTCCCTCATTAGTTATTACTGACTGTGGTGCACAATTGTGTCACACTTTTGGCAAGCCTTGTGTACTGGCATGGGGATAGATGCCCAGTTATTGTCTAGCCATCACTCACAGACTAATACCGTATAAAATTCCCTGAGCAGCAGGTTGGTGAGAAAATATGTCTCTCTAATAAATATTATGTTTAAAAGGGAAAAATAGGTTTCAACCCAAATTCATAGGACCTTTTCACATTTCAAATGTAGTGAACACTGTAGCATTTAGGTTAGATTTGTCTTACCTATACACCCAGTTTTTATGTTTCTTTACTGAAACCAGCATAACAAAACACTGGAAATTTAACAAGACCTAATCCCTTTTCAGTAGCTGGACAATTCAAGTTAGATGTTAGGGCCATATTGGATTCCAAAAGCATGAGGAACAAGTTGCATTATTTAGTGGACTTGAAAGAATATGGTCCAGAACAGTAATTCTTTAAACCTATTCGACATAATGCCGCTCCTTGACTTTTACAACATTTTCATCAATGAAACCCCCAGAAACCCAAACCTGTGGCGAGGATCTTGGGAGGGGTGTACTGTCAGCATTCCAGGTTCTGGGGAGAGGGCTTGGGTATGTGTACCCTAGGGCAATCATATTGGTGTTCAGGGTAGAGTTGTGAAAATATCATCATGGCTGAATTCTTTGCATTTGTGCATATATTTTAGTGATAAAAGATATTTGGGTCTGAAGAAATGAAACACTCTAGGGGGCAGATTTACAAGCCCCTGCGCCACTTTTGCGTCACTTTTAACATGGGAAAAGTGACGCAAAAGTGGCGCAAGGGGCTTGTAAATCTGCCCCTAGATGTTTTCACAAGGTTCATGCAGGTTGTGGTCCCGGTTGTTATTTTGGGCATGTCTGGTCCATTTCGGATGCGATCAGCAGGATTCATTCTTTCAGACCCTCGAGGGAGCAGGAGCTCCTGTCTGCAGTTTGCCCATGAATTGACTTATCTGAAATCTTCACTTTCAGAGTCAACAATGAAGGACTCTCAGTCCATCGTCCTCCAGAGCTACGATACAACAAAAGAAATCAGAAAATAATGCAAAAATGTCTACAGATGTTTTCAGCCTAAACCAAGATAAGGCGCAGAGGCCGATAGTTGAATGAACCAAGTTCTCACCTGAAGTTTTCCCCACAAACTCACCTGGAATACCTAGAAAAGGAGAAACGATATTAAACGTTCACGAATACATTACTAAAACTGTGATGATTTAAAGAGGTCATTACTTAAGGAGATAGTCATTTTATCAAGGAGGTTATTACTATGAGAAGCAAGCATTTTATTTGTTATTACAAAGAGAATTGAGATGCTGACGAAACGTATCATTGAACGTTTAGAAGGTTGTTTTGGTGACAGTGACCATTACTCCCATATTCAAACTCTAGGGCAATTCATTATTGGTGTCAGCAACCTGCCCAAGTAGATGCTGTGGTACAGCACTTGAAATGCATGCATCGGATTATTTGGAGCATCTTGAGTAATGATTTTTTTTTGGAACTTTATTTTCCGTTTTTCGGTAAGAACAAAACACCAGCGTTGCAGCATGCAGAGTATTAACTACCTTTTTCGGCTTGAGTTGCAGTGTTGGGAGTAAACCAAAATCAGGTGGGGGGGTCCACAATCATTCTTATATACGGTACAGTATTGAACAGCATGGATAAGGATATATATTCATAGGACATACACTTATAGCATTTATTCTCCCTGTCTTTCACTCTCTGATTAGTCTTCCTGGTCCGTCTCATCTTGAGTAATGTTCACTCAAGATGACATAGGCTTGTGTTTGTTTAGATTATTGGAAAGGAGGCATGTAAGAAAAGGTAGTTATAGAACACAGGTTGCATTGCATCTTGGTGGGACTACTGTTGTTCAGCCATGGCGGCCCCTTGAAGTACTCCGTCGAGCTGACGGTGGTCCGCCCTCCATCTTTAGATGTGGCGTCAACAGACTGTGCTCTGCCGCAACGGCGGATTTCTCTGCTGGCTAACATGTACTCCGTCACCATCAGGCTAACGATTCATGCCAATCTGATTTAGATGTTACCATTGTGCTTGTGGTGTCCAGGCGGTGGACTCCTGATGGAATGAGGCATGGTGTTGTGCAGACAGGTAAGTACTACTTATCATTATCTCACTACACTTATATGCTGTGAATGTGTCAAAATGTAAATGTAGGTAATGTGTAATGCCCTTTATTGTTACATATAGCATTGCACACCAACAACATACACACACTAAGGAATGTACACCCACAACATAACACCCACAGCCACCACCACCAATTTTTTTATTTTTTAAGTGTCAATACAGGTGTGCACCTTTACCACGATAAGTTGTAAGATGTACACACATGCACGACACATAAAAATGACATGTGAGAGCATTGTAAAAATGTACGAGGCTAATGGAAATGTTAATACATGATTCATAATGATACAAGTAACACAGAAGCCTACCTTAGATTCTGGCAACAACGGGGTTGCTTAGTATCATGGTCAAGTGGCAGCAGCACAAGAAGGACCTTTTACGATGGGTTCAAGATGGAAATAGAAAAGGGGAACCATATAATGGTATGTTTTCACCTGTTTTTCTTCGATTCTGCCAACTTGAGTTTGGAGGTTCCCCTTCCACAGCTGCCTCGACAGAAAGGCACATTGTAATTGTCTCTGCGGTATTCTTGGCAGGACTCACTCTGGACAGGACAGCCGCTTTTGCCTAGGACGCCATCGCCTGGGGAGGAAGATTCTGGCAGAGACGACGGGACTCCAACAGTCTTCCCTACATAGACCCGCCAACATCTAAATACAGCGGCCCGCCAAGTCGGTGGAAAAGTGACAGTGGGACCAGATCTGCCAACATCTAAATCAGATCCTACGTTTCTGGAGTCTCTCATTAATACTGTCGTTATTTAAAATTTCGCAGATGGTGAAACGGATGGGCCGGTGGTGACATGAACCGTAGCACTAAATAATAGGAGCTGGATTATCATCCATTGGGGAAACAAGGGCACATGCGCAGGTGTGAAATACCAGTGATGACTAGAATATTTCTAAGCAGGTGTTTAATTAATTGAAAACATATCATTAAAACACAGTGTTTTCTTTCGTAGCAGATGCCACAATAAACACCAACCCACCTGAAGACACACCCAGGGAACTCCATTGCGCTCTAGACAGAGAAGGGCACAGCCATCCAGACACATTTTTGTTTTCATCCCATTCCTTTTTTCCCTGTTTTCCTGGTACTCAACTTTGCAGAAAATGTGCAGTTGAGGGTCATAGAGAGAGAGAGAGGATATTTGTGCATCTGGAGAGAACACTGCCTAGAAAGCATGTGGATGTACACGAAAATACCAGAGAATTTGGGGTCCATGCCAGCAAGTAATGGTTCTCAACAGACAGGGCTGAAAGGTGTTAACTCGGACACACGGCACTTCCATGTCCTCAACTAGAAGGCGTATATGGGTGGACAGTGGGAAAAGGGAGCAACTAAATGAGGGAAACTAGGTATACACTGTTTCAAATACCACATCTTGTCTGATTGTATGCACAATACCTGTCCCTTCCTGCACATAAACAATCATTATAGAAATGATGATTCGCAACTTCTATGTGTTCTGTACAGTGCAGCACACATAGGAGTTTCAAATCGGCATTCTGGATTGTTTATGTTCCGGAAGGGAAACTGCACATACACAATCATTCCCCCTAATGCAGGCACCCTTGCACTATGGCACCCTTGCACTATGGTGCACATGTGCCTGCATTGGTGGTAGGCTGCTAGATTTAGCACCAGCACTAGGGGAAACGCAGGGGTGCGCGCATTCTTGTGAATACAGTGCATCCCTGCATTTTCAGGATGGCTAAGCGTGGCGTTATCAATTGTTGCTTAACGTCACGTTTCGCCATTCTCTTGTAAAATTGCCCCAAAATGCCTTTAAAACTCTTGTGTGGACTTGCATAGGACAAATACATCTACATTTTGTAAATCTGGTCCTAAATACACTACTGATCTCCTTGTTTTTCAGTTATGTGCTAGGCATTATCCCTTGGCTGCACGTGGCGCCCCCTGTTGGGGAGCGGAGGCAGGCCCGCAGCTGTCTCTTTGCAAAGGCCTACACAGTGATTCTCTTTGGCAGAGCAGGCGTGGGCGTGCAGCCAGCAGCCGCTGTTTGTTTGTTCTCCACTCCTCGTGCTCCCTTGTTGCTGCAGGTGTAGAGAATGAGTTTGTTTCTGTCTTATCTCCTGTATCAGAGTTAACATTTCTTAACACAGAAATTAGAGCGGAAGGCGTAAATGAGCCTGAACACAAAAGAAGCGTATTAAGCCACCGCAGATGGGGATCTGAGCTCGCGAGACACCAGCATCGGCTCCTTAATGTCTTGCAGACGAGGCTTTGCTTCAAAGGTGTGAGATGAAAAGAGAAGCAATTGTCAGAGCTCTTTGTTCCCAGCTGACTGCTGGTGGGAGAGTCATTAAAGCTGATGGGTGGTACCATGCTTCCGCAACGGGATAAACTGACTGCACGCACCATACTTGCATGCTATGGTGGAGGGCACCAATGCCACATGTGTTAAAAAATATAATAAGTGCAAGGGTCCAAAGCTATCTTAGGAACCCACCACTGTTGGTGCCGAATGCCATGCTCGCCAAATACCAAGGCTGTCTAATGTTGATAACACCTCATATTTCTTTTTTCCATGGCCCTGCCCTTCCTGTCCCACTCAGGCAGGTTCCTTTTCACCCCAGCTTCTCCCTTTGTCGATGTTTTCCTATCTTTCGCTTCCTCTTTTTTACGCCATTTTCTGCCTTCCTCTTTCTTACCTATGAAAGAGCCCTGGACATTACAATGTAATCTCTTGGTCAAGTCTTCAAAGTTTTTTCCCCATTGGTCGTATGGACCTGTGTCAGTTGACAGGAAGCATTGAAAGGGAGAAGACACCAACAATCATTTTCTAGCTTGTGAAGCCAACGTGACTCCACAATAAGGACTAGGAATCGCTAAATATACTTAAATGGTTTTATTTGGATTACCAATTAATCCAGTATATATGCAAATCCAAAGTAAGCTCTGTAAATGCAAGAGTATAATAGGTAAGCTGAAATATCTCAATAGATTGAGGCGCAATAGAAAGAAATATCGAATTGAGCACACAGGTGCTCCATAAAGAAACTTCCCTTACCTCATCTAAACACAAGTCACTAATGGGGTCATTTATCAAAAATATCTTATTCAGGAGCATATGTGTCAGGGACCTCAGTAGAAGACTTAGAAAAAGGAATTAAGTGTTTAGCACAAAATCTTCACACTTGCAAGAATAGGCAAACAGAGAGGTCTGTATCTCTCTAAGTCTGAAGGTAATTTCAGCTGACTCTGACCTTGTGAACAGCAATTTAAACATAACAGGAGATTCAGAAACATCCTTATTTCTTTTCACACCACCAGGGACCAATCAAACCTTTACTCGAGTGCATCTGCAATATGGCTTCAGTTTCCCAATGCATTGAACTGGGACTGTGATTCTCAACCTTGAACATCTTGCCATCCTGGTACATGATGAACAGAAGGCCTCTTTCGACCATTGTTTCTCCGCATTCACTGCCAAGCTCTTTCCTGCAGGCCTCTCTATCAGTGGTCTAACACAGACAATAAGCCTTTCTCTAACTAATGAAATAGCAAACCTGCAAGGAAAAGGAAAGCATGCTGGCAAAGCAGAACGCACTTAAACTGAGACCTGTAGTCAGCCTAACTTTAATTAAGCATTCAATATGCACTTGAGAAATAAATGTAAAAAGTGAATAAAAGAATACATGATTACATATGCAAATATAACTTGATGTGTAGAAGGAAAACGTGAATAAATACTGCGAGTAAGCATGTTTCAACTGAACATTAATGCACAAGTGCATAAATCTCTAGTCTCTACAGTGAATACATCTTATTAATATGTAGGTGGAGGGTTGCTTAGCATATGGTGCGCGCTTATTTAAGTGAAGCACCTTGCACTAATCCAGACAACCCTTATGGTGATTTTAGTGGTTTTAGACAACCATAGAAAGCTCTCTAAGTGGTAGCTGTGGAAAGCAGCCTCCAGGCTTAGGCCAGAAGGAGTGTTAAGCAGATTGCTTTACTAAAACTGATCATATGGTGTAGGTTAAACGAAAAAGAACCACACAGCGTAGTTGTAAAAATAGGTATATTTATTATACACACTCCCTAACACATTGGTATATCTTCGACCTGAAGATATCAACACAATACACACAATATTTTGTAAGCACGAATACACAGTGGTTCCCAGGGGGAGACCAAACCATATATTAAAGAAATGGAATGCGAACTGCGACCTAAGTCGGAACTTGAACCAGTAGACATAGAAGAGCTGTGGACACATGGAACCACCTGAGGTAAGTACCCAGGAACCACACGGAAGCTGTGTGCAGAGTGGAAACGCAGCCGCGTCCTCAATGCAAGTTAATAGGAAAGTCAAAGTTGCAGTTTTAAAGAAGAAGGACCCTTCCCAGTGGACTCTGAAGAAACCCTGTGGAAGACAGAAGGTTGGAGAGTCACCCCACCTGTGGATACCCCAGGAACCAGGATACCTACATCAAGGAAGCCGGGTGCATAGGCGCGAAGTGACGTTGGAAACCGGCGGAGACCACCATAAAGGACTTCAGGAAATATATACTGGTGGCGAGAAAGGTGAAAGTGTCCAGAGGAATCCAAGGATGGATTCTTGACGAGAAGTACCTGCAAACAAACGGGACAGAGTCTATGCCACTCGGAGGTGACCAGGAGGCACAGAAGACGAATGACCACCGATGACGAAAGATGCAGGAGTGATGATGGTGACCTTGTCGCAGCAGCTGTGAGGACCAGGCAGTGCTAGTGCTGTGGAAGACCAGGAGCTGTTTGCGAGCTGTTCCAATGTGGAAGTCGAGAAACAGGGGGTCGGTGTCCAGCGGGATCACCAACAAGCCTTGGCAGCAGTAACAGACGTGGTAAACGAAAAAGGAGAAACGTTGGTACCAGCAAGGTCCAAGGGACTTACCAATTGTAGGAGAGTCAGAGCAGGCCCCGGGCAAGCAGGGGAGCCCACTAAACCCAAAGAAGAACCTCAAGAGGACCCACAGGCCGAAGGCACAGGAGTAGATCCTCAAGAGGACCCAGTTCCGACAAGGGATACTGGCTGAGATGACAGGTTCGGCCTTGAGGGAGTTGCAGAACCACCACCTGTGTTGCTGAGCCTTTCGGAGTCCATGGGACGTCAGGAGCAGAAGACCAGTGGGCTTTGTTGCAGTGCCTGCAGATGCAGGGGAATGGCTCCTTCACTCCAAAGGAGATTCCTTCAGGTGTCCTTGGCGCCCACAGGCCTGGAGAGGAACCTGGATGAAACACAGGCACAGACGACAAAGATGACTGGCAGAACAGCGAGATCAGGAGCAGCAGGAGTCTCCCTTGGTGCAGTCTCGGTTCCAGGCGAAGTCCAAGGTGCCCAGACGGTCGAAGTTGAAGTGGTTTCGGGTTTGAATCTTGTCCCACAATGAATCTGAGAGCCATCCACATGTAAGCCCTCGAGCACCCTAGCGAAAGGGTTGGGATGATTCAAGGGTCCCTCCCAGAGTAGGGGCTAGACAGAGAGGAGGATACTCCCATGTTCTTTGTCCAGTTTCATGCTAGAGTGAGAGCCAAGGGTTCCCTGAACTACCTCAAACTGGAGTAAGCAAGGAGGGCACCAAATATGCCCCTAAAAGCAGTCTAGTGGCACTGGCAAGCGCCCCCACCCCAGCCCAATACACTAAGTCCTGTCAGGGAGGTGGTCACACCTCCCTGTAACAGGAAATCTATTGTTCTACCTTCCCCTGCTTGAGCTCAGGTCAGCTGCAGGAGGGCAGAATCGTGGCTGGGGTCAATAGCAGCCCTCGCTTGCTGAATGACCAGGGAAGCCTATTACCGGGTGTACAGGGGGATTCTCTAAGGAGTCCCTAGTACATGGAATCATACCTCCAACACCAGAATTGGGGTTGGGGTATGATTCCAACATGTTTGATACCAAACATGCCTAGGTTTGGCACAGTCAATATATAGTTAGCCATCACGTAATACTCATGCCCACTATATTTATCAAAATAGATGACCACACTTACAAAGCCTGGAGTATTGACTCCGGGGTTTGTAGGGGGTGTCCTGCTTATGCAGGGCACCATCACACTTATAACCTAGCACCCTGCCTTGAGGACTGAAAGGCCTGTCTTAGGGGTGACTTATAGGTTTTAAGTGCAGTGACTCCAGATATAAGGAAACGTCTATATGTCGTAAGTGGTGCTAGCACCAGCTTACACAGGCTGCAATGGCAGGCCTGTAGTCCCAGTTTGAGGGGTCTCTCATGGGTGGCATGATACATGCTGCAGCCATGGGAGACCCTTGGTGTACCTATGCCCTGGGTACCTCAGTACCATATATTAGGGACTTGCATGGGTACACCAGTAGCCAATTGGGAAGGTACCAAAGTAATTATCATAGTAAAATTTAGGGAGCAAGCATAGTGACTGGGGTCCTGATTAGCACGATCCCAGTCAGAATAGTCATAAAACAGAACAATACCAGCAAAAAGTGGATGTAACCATGAAAGCAGATCCTACTTTCCTACATATGTTCAAATACTTCACTCACGTTAATAATATTAAGGCACACAGTAAATATGATGTCAAATGTGAGTATATAATTGCATTTTTGTGACGTGTAAGGGTGAAGTTTAAATTGCGCTGCTCCACCTGTGTCCATCGCTTGCACAAATTAAGCACTGGTGGTTGCAGCCATACAATGCCCCAAGAAAATGGCGTGCAGTGCTGAAAGATTCAAGGTTATAGGACTGGGAACATAGAGACAGAGGAGTATATTTACAAGAACTTAACGCCGCCATAGCATCAATTTTTTTATGTTACGGCGACTTTCTTTTTATCACCGTATTTATAAGTTGCCACTAACTCCAGTTAGCGGCAATTTTCTAGCATAAACGTGAATTTTTCACATCAGCACTTCTGTTAGCATGACTTACCAAAAATTAAATGCAAGGTAGGCGTTCCCACGTAAAAACCCCAGAAAAACACACAACACAATATTTACAAGGATTACCTTGTATGACGCAAAACCCAAAAAACTGCCACTAAGTTCAATTAGAGGCAGTTTATAAGGCCAGGAAATAACTGCGCTTAAAATTGGTGCAGACACTTAGGGCCACATATAAAATGTGTGTGTGCTGGACAGCGCTGTAAGGAATATTGCTGCGCTGCCCTGTGCCAAAAGAAAAGGTCAGGAATGCGCACTATTAATAAGATGAAAAGTATCGCATTGCTGTGGTATAACAGCGAATGGACACTTTTCACTGTGCCTGCCTTGAGACACCATGGATGCTCCGTATTTACTGTATGGCGCTCCATGTCACAATCAATGACAGATACATCTGGAATCCGGACGTATCTGTCAACGCTAAAGTCACGCATTGCTGCAGTTGTGTCCAAGCATGATGCAACTCTAGCAATCCATGGTGCAAGCCTATACCTACGGTACTGCGTCACCCTTACGCCTGCCATGAGGCAGACATAAGGTTTTGATGCAGTGGCTTCCTAGAATTGTCGCAGTGAAATCGGATACATTTCACTGCACCACTCCTACGAGGCTTTGTTGCGTGGGAACGCCCACCATGCATACATCATACCTATCGCACGTATAATGTGGCGCAGGGCTTTGCAAGGTCACGCATATGCCTAGATGTGTCAGTTTGTAAATAAGGCACAACTTGGTGCACACTTCACGCAGCAAATACGTCAAGAAAATGACGCACCGGTGGCTTTAAACTGTTGCAAGGGGCTTATGAATAAGCCCCCCTTTCTCTTTCCTCTATGTTGGCGCACAATGGCTGCCATGTGCCAACATAGGCACCATTGCGCCATGGTGCAATGGTGACTGTGTTGCAGAGTTGATTGATGTGCAGGAAGGGCCACCTACCTGCAAAAAACCTATCTATCCAGGGTATTTTCTCTGTGTGCTGCAGAATGCTGCACACATACAAAAAGTGAAAAATGAGGAGAAATGAATACATTTATCCTCGCACCGCCTCCCAAACACCACCCTTGGGGTGGTGTTATATTCTGACACATTCTGAAGGTTTATAGTTCCTCGTAGACCTAGGAATGCTTCAGATTCCATTGGTTTGGCATTGGAACGCCCACAGCAACACCCATTGAACGCCCCTTTCACACTTTTTAATGCGTGAAGGGGCACATATTCACACGGCCATGAAAAGCCATGTTAAGTGACCTTACGTGGCCTTGTAAACATGCTGTGACACAATGCACCACCAGAATGTCAAACAAGTGACGTTACAGCATTGCAAGAGTGCCGCTAGGGTCACATAAATTAGGTTCTTGGATAATAGAAGAACTACCACAGTTCATCCTTGGCAAGGTCAACGACGCCATGAACCTCCTGCCATTGCAGGTCGGAGCACCAAGGAGACCACTACCACCGCCCCTAACATGCATCGCTGACCTGAACAACTGCTCCGTTACCTTTGGGTGACAACTGGACCTGATCACCTCTAAGTGCTGACCTCAGTAGACTGGAAATTCAGCAGCAGGAAGCTGGAGACAAGGAACCGCAGAAAGCCAGAGACTCTCCGGAGCGGTCTGTAACCATGGGAGAAGGAGAAACGCACAACCCGTCAACATTAAATTAGGTTATTTGCCATCTGAGGAGTCACATCCAGGGGCTGCATGGACTTCGCACCGGATGACCTCGTCGCAGTGGAGTCCACATCACTGGGGGAGCATTCAGGGGAAGTGTTGGGATCCTGTTTCTGGGTGCAATTGCACATCATCGCTACAGTAGGCAGCGCTTTCTGCCTCACTTGTATACCCTGCTGCAGATTGGGGGAAGCCTGTAGTTGTGGCGGGAGGCACCTGCTTCTCATACACCTCCCAGTATGACTGGCTCCACGAATGGCAGCTTGTTGTGCAGACCCATCCCTCACTGTCTGCAGCACCTGGCGACCAGTAGATTCCAGCCAGGTCCAGACCTCTTCAGTGGCATCAATCATATGCATGTCAACATCTGAGATCACTCGCAGCATTTACGGGTAGAAGAGGGAGTACTTGATGCCCAACTCTCTGAGCCACTGCTTCACCACTAGAGACGAGCCCTTCTACTTTTGCACTCCTGTGGCATTGTCAGGGAAGAAAATAACTGTGGTGTTATCCACTTTCATCTCCCTCAGCTTGCGTATCTCCCTCAGGACAGCGCCACAATCCCTGTAAGAGGTGGAAGAGACAGGGTCTAGGACATGCCCCTGGCAGCGGACAGCTCACCGACCCTCGATGGGCCCGCTCCACAACAAAGAATGAGGAGAGTGCACCTGCTGGCAGTCGGTCACGCAACCATGTCTCAGAATATGCTACTGCATCAGCCCCTTCTGCTCCCCCGGGCAGACCCAACACCCTCACGTGTTATGCATCAGTGCCTCAGTGAGTGAGGGCAGATCAGGCAGCATGCCCAAGGGCTGGTTCCTAAACAACCCTCATGCACCTGGCACCTGCCACAACCAATGTCCAATATCATCGACCACCAGTCTTGTGCGGTGCCCTTAGCAATGTAGGTCTGCTACAGCGCAGGGATTGCTCAGGGCACGGTGTGAGGTAACCATAGGTGCTTGGCCTGGGCCCGAGTCGACCCCCAGGCCTCCTCCGCTCCCCAACCCACCTTCTCCTCACCTAGACATGGACACAGGAGATCTATCTGCTGCGCTCTCAAAGTCTGTGACTTGGCCAGCAGGAGCCCCAGCCAAGGCAGATTTCATAATCCTGAGTACACCAGCCGCTGCCAAGTCTGCTGGGGAACCTCCCGATGCAGGTGATTCAACTGCTTCCCCTAAGGCGTGAAGTTGCGGCACTGATGCCACAGAAGTTCGGCGCAGCTCAGGGGCATCACCCTCCGGCCAGCGCAACATCATCCGGCCTGTGATGCAGAGAGGCTCAGGCTCCAAGGGGCGCCAGACGGTCTCTCACACAGGTCAGCAGCATGTCTCCATGCTACCTGCAAGACTACGCCACCAGGTAAGGGCGATCAGCGATGCCCCAATGTCTACTGCCACGGCCCACAGGCTTGTGCCCAATGTGGATAGCCTCCACCGCCAGGCTGCAGCAACTTCACAGCACAGGCGCCTCTCACTCTGGGTCTCAGACGCAGGCCCAGCGGGGACAGTCCGTGCTTCCAGCCGTCGGACACCATGGTGTTGCAAGGATGGCGGTATAAAAAGTACTGCATCACTGTTTTTCCCCAGCCATGCACCATTTTTCATATGTTAGGGCCTGATTCTGCATTTTCTCTTCCCTTGGTACTCTGGATAGGCATCCTGGCTTTCAGAGATGTTGGGGGATTCTTGACCTGTGCTGTACTTGGCCCTGGCTCCTCCATTCTGCATTCCAGTGTTTGTATATGTTTTTGTTTTTCATCAGTGGTAGATTTATAGGCTATTTTTGCATCTAGAGGCTGAAAATTGACGTTGGGTTGACTTACGTGAATTTTTTTGCAGTTAATTGGCCTTTCGTCACTTTTCTCTCGCTATCGCCTTCAGTTTTCGGCGCAGCTTGCTGGTACTATTGCCATGTAGCAATGTATTGCAAATACGTCGCTTACATGGTGATACATTTTGGCGATAGTAAGCGGTAAAAAAATTGCAGCTAAGCAACATCAAATGGTTGTGTGTTGGAAAAACGCATGCCTTAACAAAGCATGCCTTCACCATGCGATCTAAACCCCGACCGCATCTTTACCACGCATGCCTTTACCAAGCATGCCTTTACCACGCAATTTCTTGGTAAAGGCATATTTGGTAAATGGGCATGTGTGGTAAAGATCACACTCCTGCCCCTCTGCCCTAAACCATAAAAACACCTTAGACTTAAAATCCCTACTTTCCGCCTACCCAGGCCCAACTGCCACCTTTACCTGAAAACTGCCCCTATCCTGCCCCCTTCCCTGAGCCCTACAACTCAGTCCCCTAAAACTACTCTGATCCCAGCCCCCTCCCTGAGCCCTAAAACAAGGCCCCACCCCCTAAAATCTAACCCCACCTACCCTCGCCACAGCCCAACTGCCCCCTGAGCCTTAAAACTGCCCCTTTCCTGTCTCCTGCCCTGAGCCCTAAAACTCCCAACCCCAGCCTGAAAACTAACATGACCCTCAACCCCAAAACTACCCCCACCCAAATAATCTACCCCTGCCCAGAGCCCTAAATCTCCCTCCTGCCCCTCCACCTAAATACTGCCCCTTTCCTGTCCCCTGCCCTGAGCTCTAAATCTCCCGCTCCCCCAGCCCTGAAAACTACCCGACTCACCCACCCCCAAAACTACCCCAACCCAAATAATCTACCCCCAACTATGTCTCCTGCCCTAAGCCCTAAAACTCCTGACCCCCCGTCGTCCCTGTAGAATACCCTGACCCCCTCCCAGCCCTGAAACTTACCCCACTGTCCCTACAAACTACCCCCCACCTCCTCAAAACCTGTCTTACCTCTCCTCCTTGTCCCGATCCTTCCTCTTCCTGCTCTTCCGGCTAGCTGCAGCAACTAGACCGCTCATATGCCACAACCACGAATATGTGTGGTTGAGGCATATTCGTGGTTGAGACGTGCATGCTACCGCCTGCATGGTTCAGCTGTTTCTTCGCCAAATTTGGTTAGCAGCAAATCTTGTAATTATACCCCGGAGTGTCTCACCTCTCTGACCCCTGGCTCCACCGAGTGAACATGAGACAGAACCTCTTGTCTGCAAGGCTTTGTAAACACCTCGAACCTGGCAAGGGTGAAGGGAAAGAAAGATCCCAAAGAGATAAGGAAATATTCATTCTTTTGCCATTGCTTCTGAGATTTCCCCAAGTCCCCAGGATTTGTGCAATTTTGCCCCATAGAGGTTGCCACATTTTCACACAGACTCATCAGATGTAGACTGACTGGCTATCTGCACATCAGGGGTAGGATATGTCCAGCGAGCGGTCAGGAAAGACATGATTTTTCAAGGGGTTGTATAAGAATGTAGGAAAAAGAAAGGGCTAATCACGGCGCTTCAAGGTGCTACATTGGAAGGGGTGGTGGGAAAGCAGTTGAAATAGCATCAGGAGAAAAACAATTTGACATGGATTTAATTCCTTTGTTTCTGCTACAAGCATACCAGCTGCATGGTTTTGGCTCATTGCTATAATTGGGTTTGTGTTACCTTTCCTCAAGTGTAAACTAGCAGGAGCTACTGTAAAGTCTTTTTGCAGGTGTTTTGCACTGCGGGCAGCAACAGCGGCCACCAATATTTAAAGTTTGTTGAATGGACACTTCTCTGCCAGCAATGTTATTCCTGTGCCATCACAGCCCTGGCAGAGAAGTGTCAGTCTAGCCATGTTAATAAGCTGGTAGCTGCTGTGGCTACCTGCAGTGCTAAACCACACCTGGAAGTGTCGTGTCCAGAGCTGTGCAGGTACGGCCAAGAATACCACCTGGCCACCAGAAGGAAGGGCGGAACCACCATCATAACAAGGAATTGCAGAAGTTGCTCGGCCATAGGGAGGCTATCCTTGGCCATTTAGGGGCAGACTGAAATGCGGGTGGGATTTTTGCGGATCGCCTTTTTACATTTTTCGAATGTGTTTTTACAATTTACGTTCAATCTGTATTCACTGCAGAGGTTTGTGGGCTTCCTTTTTGCTTTCTTGCGCTGCAAGTTACCAACTTTATATTAGTGTCATCCAAAATATGTGTTCCCTATATGGCAATTAAATATTTGTTTCTTTCTGAATAATCAATCAATCATGGCATTTGTAAAGCACACTAGATAACGGCGAGGGTCTCAAAGCGCTGGGGGGGGGGGGAGGCTGCTAATGTTCGAAGAGCCAGGTCTTGAGAAGTCTACTGAAGGTCAGAAGGTTTTCGATCTGCCATAGGCGGTTGGGGAGGGTGTTCCATGTCTTGGCGGCGAGGTGGGAGAATGATCTGCCGCCGGCGGTCACTCTTTGGATGCGGGGGACGGTGGCGAGGGCGCGGTCTGCGGAGCGGAGCTGGCGGGTGGGGGTGTAGAGGCAGAGTCAGCAGTTGAAGTACGTTGGTCCGGTGTTGTGGAGTGCCTTGTGTGCGTGGGTGAGGAGTTTGAAGGTCATCCTCTTGTTGACAGGGAGCCAGTACAGATCCCTCAGGTGGCTGCGGCAACGGATGTCGAGGATCAGGCGTGCGGAGGCATTCTGGATGCGTTGAGGACGTTTCAGGAGTTTGGCCGGGGCTCCTGCGTAGAGTACGTTTCTGTAATCCAGTCTGCTGCTGACGAGGGCCTTGGTGACCATCCTTCTTATTTCGTTAGGGATCCACTTGAAGATCCTGCGAAGCATGCGGAGGGTGTTGAAGCAGGAGACAGCGTTGACCTGCTTCGTCATGGAGAGGGTAGAGTCGAGGATGACCCCTAGGTTGCGTGCGTGGTCGGTGGGTGTTGGGGGTGTTCCTAGTGCAGTCGGCCACCAGGAGTCATCCCAGGTCGAGGGGGTGGATTCGAGGATGAGGACCTCCGTTCAGCTTCAGTCGGCTGTTCCTCATCCAGTCGGCAACGGCCTTCATTCCTTCGTGGAGGTTGGTTTTGGCAGTGTGGGGGTCCTTGGTGAGGGAGATGATCAGCTGGGTGTCGTCGGCGTAGGAGATGATGTTGAGGTCGTACCGTTGTGCGATGTGGGCGAGTGGTGCCATGTAGCCGTTGACCAACGTTGGGCTGAGCCTTGGGGTACGCCACAGATGATCTCGGTGGCTTCGGAGCGGAAGTGGGGGGAGGCGGACGCTCTGTGTTCTGCCGGAGAGGAAGGAGGAGGTCCAGTCCAGGGCCTTCTCTTGGATTCCGGTGTCGTAGAGGTGTGTTCGTAGTGTGCGGTGGCAGACCGTGTCGAAGGCGGCTGACCGTGTCGAAGGCGGCTGACCGGTCCAGGAGGATGAGGGCCGCGGTTTCTCTGTTGTCTAGCAGGGTCCTGATTTCATCGGTGGCGGCGATGAAGGCAGTTTCAGTGATGTGGTTGCTGCGGAACCCGGACTGGGACGGGTCCAGGATGCTGTTCTCCTTGAGGAAGCTGGTCAGTTGTTTGTTGACGGCCTTTTCGATGATCTCGAATACCTCTCTTGAGTTGAATTTTCCATCTTGTTACCAAATCTTTTGTTTTCATAGAATGTTTCTGAGAACAAATGCATTAACATAATGAAAGGAGTGAAGGTTCCAGTGCCACAATTTTACATGCAAGAAGTCCTAATCGGATATATTACAAACTAAGGGACATTCTTACAAGCCCTCAGTGCCACGGAGCATCACTTTTTGTGATGATCTGGTGGTGTAGCTCCATTTTCCATATTTACAAGATGGCGCTAAAAACTTTTCATAGCTTAACCCCACCTTGTAAATACGCTCTTTTCTGTTGCAGTCCTCTACTGTAAAGGGGCATGTAATGGGTGTTGCTGTAGGCGTTCCACAGTAAACACCTATTGCTTTTTGATGCTGCCCCAGACTTACAAAACTGAGGCAATGCCAAAAACGAATGTAATGGAATACCAGGCATTAGAATGGGGCAACGAGGAGAAATTATTAATTTCTTCTCATTTTTTGCTCTTTTCATGTGTGCTGCATTCTGCAGCACACTTAGGAGGTGAAAATCACTATTATTGATTGTTTATGTGCAGGAAGGTGTCCCTTCCGCACATAAACAATCGGCCCTGCAGTGCAGGCACCCTTGCAACATGGCAGCAGAGTGCCTGGACTGGCGCTAGGCTGCTTTATTTTATGCCAGCGCTAAGGGAAACACAGGGATGCGCCATATTCATCCCTGCATTTTGAAAATGTCCGAGCTTGGCACTGCCAAATTATGCGCAGCACGGGTCTCCAACATTTTCTTGTGAATATGCCCCAAAGGGCCTGATTTGGAGCTCGGCAGATGGGTTACTTTATCCCAAATGTGACTGATATACCTTTCGCTGCTTTACAAGTGCATTACATCCATTGACACTTGTAATATGGTGGATGGGATATCCGTCATGTTTTGTGATGGAGTAACCTGTCTGCCTAGCTCTAAATCAGGCCCTAATAGACTAATATCTATGCAGGTTGTGCTGCATATATCACAAGCCTGACCTACTGGCTGATCTCGGCTCTAGAAATGATACACACTGTGCAATGAACCTCAAAGTCAGAGAAGTGTGTTTGGTGGGACTCACGGAGTTTGGAAACAGTTTGGTTTGGCGTCACACCACTCACACTAACGCACTTCTGCACTGGATAGATGAATGTATGCATATGCAATTCACTAATTAGTTAATGTTGTATCACAATTTACACTATATTTATCTGAACCACAATTTTCACTATGATACCAACAATGTGTTACTTTTACAATCTTAACCTCTGCTAATTGTTAGTAGATTTAACTGCTAACTGATGAGGTTTGCCATAATCTCGATTTCTGAAACTCTTGTAAAATTATTTGAACATATGCTCAACCAGTCCTTTGATTTGTTTGGCAGAATGGGAAGTAAACTGTAATCAGAGCAGAGATTAAAATTGATCATTTGAAATCATAGGTAATCTATTTGATCTGGGTGGAGATTGATGCAAGTTACTATGCTTCTTTCATTTCCCAAATTATTTGCAATCTTTTACATATTTTCAGGGCTTTCAACCCAAGTACGTTTTTTAGTTATGGGGGATAATTTGAATGCAATCCCCCTATGTTCGGTCGCCCATTACACATATAATGCCATACAGTGACCAGCTAGTAAAAAGTAAAAGTTTGAAAATGAGAAGCCCAAACCAAGATTCCATGTTTTCTTCGAAGTTCACTATGACAACGCATTTATTTCTAGTGAACTTTATTGCTAGATGACAGCTTCTGTGTGGGTGTGGACCATTTAATATTGTCATGTTTGAAGAACCCTAATCGAAACAAAAGCTTAACAAGCATATCAGAGGATATGGCATAACTCCCAGTGCAAATATGAGTAGCCAGATGTGGCCTTAAAGTGTCTCAGTACTTTATGTTCTTGTTAAATCAATGTGCTTGTACATAAGACACTTGTGAAAAATGAAAGTTTACTAAAGCAAGTGATAATCTGGAGGGCAGTGAAGGTAGAAAAAAGTTTAGGGGAAATGCACACTTCTCCAGAAAGATCAAAGGAGTAAACAAAAGGTTACATTCTAAATCAGTAAAGTTCTCTGACTCCTGTGACAGGTCTTATGGATATTCACGGGGCAGCCAATGGCTGCCCAGTTTATTCGTCACTAGCCTGTCCGACACTTTAGGTCGACTCCCTGATCTATCTGCCACCAATGATATTCTCCGTCGCACTAAGGATACGCCCACATGATACACTTGCATCAAGATGCAACATTCATTTTGTTTTAAACCTCCTTCGGTCTGGCCACTGCTTCCTAACACCAGGTAAACTGCACAGAGCCTCTTCATCCCAAGTAAACTGCATTTTCATTCGGGTGCTCCTGAACTTTGCCTCTGCTGGCTTTTCCCATATTGTAGCATCCTGTTTGCAATGGAGCTGCCAAGAATCCAAGTTGCATACTTACAAGCCCATTGCGCCGCCGGTGCGTCACTTTTTTGATGCACCGGCGGCGCAGTGTGGTGCTCCATATTTACAAGGCCACGCAAAGTCACCCTGCGTGGCTTTTTTTGGCCTTGTAAATACGCCCCCTTTTCATTTAGCACTTTGCGTTAAAGGGACATTCCATTGGTGTTCCTGTGGGTGTTCCCACGCAGCACCCATGGAACCTGACACATTCCCTAATTTACAACATGTCTTAAACCTGGGAATGCATCAGAATCCTACGCCTCCACGGGGGAGGCATATGGAGGCGCAACAAGGAGAAATATTCATATTTCTCCTTGTTTTTTCCTCTTTCTATGTGTGCTGCATTATGCAGCACGCATACAAAGAGGACTACACCTCACGTGATTGTTTTTGTGCAGGAAGGTATCCCTTCCTGCACAAAAACAATCTTCCTCATAAATGCAGACACCCTTGCCCCATGGCGTAAGGGTGCCTGCGTTGATACATGGCAGCCAATTGTGCACCAGCGCAGGGGAGAGCACATTGATGCAACACATTGTTGTAAATATGACGCATCCCTGTGGTTTGATGATAGTGGTTTGTGGTGCCACGCTACGTCACTTTCTTGTAAGTAAGGCCCAACATTTTCAAAGATTTCTCAATATGATATTGATCTATTAGTAAACCTGGGGGTATGCGAGGGGCAGCTGCTACCTGTGAAGGCATGGATGGGCTTCACCTTGCCATCTCTTACTGGTGGCACCGCTTGTCAAAGAGTGGCATCAGTGATACTGACTACACTCTACAGAGGAGGGTGAAGAGGCGTGTTCCAATTCCTTTAACAGCCTGCACTTTAGGCCTCTTTGTTTCTTCCCGTGTAGTAGGATCCAGAATCCACTGCTGACATTCTGAACAAGGCAGAACCGTGGGCAGTGTGGATTTGCAGTGTGGACCCAAAGCACTGAAACAGGTGTGCTCTTTGGAGGCCAATATCTCCTGAAGTACTTAAGTGACTGGCGCTGGGCGTCCCTGTAATCACCGTCTTTGAATCACGTCCACATCATCAGCATCGGGCCACCCTGCAAGTTAACAAGAGAGGATTGAATGCATGGCTCACATTGATGACTGACTGTGCAGCAAATAAAACTGCAGTGAATGACTCCAGGGCGACTTGACGCTCTTCTTCTCTCATCACCTAACACCTCCTCCCTCTGCAAAGCACTGTGGCCCAGTGTGAGGCACTCTGCAGGAAGCACCTACCAGCCGCAGGCACTAGGATAATCTGTGGGTATGGAACCGATGCCAAGAGGTTTCAGTGTTGCTCTCAGTGCCTCCTGTGCTCACATCAGCATGGAAGATGAGGTTAACTCTCACACCTGTCTGCTTACGCCGCTTACGCCGCTTGACCGGTGAAAAGTGTTACATTGGACAGGATGCTGACCATGCAAACATTCTCTCCCAGTCAAAAGATCTGGGTTAAATCCATCGTTCTTTTGCCCTCTACGCCACCCCAGTTTGGACCCAGCCATATGCAAATCAGTCTTGACCCTGTGCCACATGGGAAAAGTTCAGACTGAACTGCCAGGCCAGGTTCTTCCTGGACCGGAAACAAACATCCTGGGACCGGTTTCAGAGTATGTCACCCTTCTTCAGCCGGGCTAGCTTGAATCCAGTGGCACAGTGAGCTAGGGACCCACGTATAGTGTCATTCTGGAAACTGTCATATCCAGCTGTTAACCAAAAGACCTCACAGCCTGTGGTTTGGCTGACAAGGATGGTGAAGTGTCTGTAGCATACAACACATATTGCTTATCAGATGCGATTGAATACATGCTACAGCATAGGATTTGCACCCTATGGAATGTGAATTTGCAGGAGATTGGCCCTGTTTTTTAGCTGGAGGCCTGGTGAGATTTAATGCCTCTGCACTATGTTCAACGTATTTGAGTTACTGTATGACTGGCTAAAGTTAGAGCCAATATTCTTGCTGTCACCAATCATCTTCCTGATGGATCTGCATTGGGTTACAAAATGTGTAACCACAATGTAATGGACAGTAGCAAAGCACAGTGCATGCACCCTCTTCGACTTCCGTAATGCGGTAATGGCGCTGGGGCCACTGGTAACTGCAGCAACTGCTACATTCATTGTTTGGAGGGGACCGCCTTTGCCATCCTCTTATATTTGCCAGCTCGGGGTTCACCATTACAACCTGGCACAGAGCAGCCTGTTCACAAAATTGAGAATGGACTTGCCGCAGAGCGGACTGATGACCAGCGGCGTTAGCTTGAGATATGTAGCAGACTGAGTGAAGATGGCGAAGTAAACTGTTACAGCCATGGTGCTCTCACCACAGGCCCACGCGTCGCAGTAGAGCGGACTTTACTCACCTCGTGCTTGTCAACAGCATTCAGGAAAGTAGGCGCCGGTCTGCATTTCCGAGCAGTGGTCTGCAACAGCCATCAGGTCCCTAAAACCAATCCTCTCCATACAAGCATGGCAAGAGGCCGGTAGAGTCCCTAGAGTTGCATGACTCAGTCTTCCTCTGTCATTCTATTATGATATTTTTGGCCATCCCGAACTGCCAAGCCAGGTCCTCCCTGGACTGGAAACAAGAATTCTAGGACCCATTTCGGGGTTTCACCCCTCTTCAGCCAGGGTAGCTTGATTCCAGTGGCATGGAGTCCACGGGACCCACGTCTGGGCATACCCGTACCAAGCACATAACTTGTAGACCTAAAGTAACAAAAGGTTGAATATGTGTTACTTTGCACTATTTTGAGGCAAGGGAGCTACCATCGGTGGTCCACTGGAATTCCCTTTAACCACCCATGCATTTTGACACAAACCCTTAGCTTCTAACATTGGTAGACAGGTATCTGCATTAAAAAAAATACATCTCTTCAAGACACGTATAACCAGGACCACTGAAATGATGTGTTAATTATGCTGCAGAGTTGACTAATTTAAGCGGCAAGAAAATGCAAATTATGCGACTTAAAGTGGCACATTCCATGATAGTATTACTTCCTAATTTTGTCATTTTTTTCACATGTTAAAACTATCTGGACACAGGTTTCCACTTATTAGTACCAGTTTAACATCCAAATACATACAACAATAAGCAATTGAAAGATGACCAGTCAACCTTTGTATAGGGAATTCCACTGTGCAGCAACATGGGGGAGAGGATGTGGCCCAATGTTAGGGCCGTCGACCTTGAACCTGGGGAACCGGGTTCGAGTCTCTGAAGGGAAGCTCAACATCCTGTAATTCTGGGCAAATCACTTAATCTCCCCGTGCCTAACAAAAATGTAAAGTGCTCTGATACCTTCCGGGTCTAGTTGCACTATATAAAACAAAAACAAAATGGATCACAACGATTTTAGCAACTTTTTATCCATTTGAGCTAGAAACAAATGATTGCAGATTATGCAGCAGATGATGGATTATATGGGAAATGCCGAAAATCCATAAGTATGTGGAAAATACTGGAGAATTTCAGAATTGCAGTGGCCCTGCTGGAGAAATGTTTTCTCGTCTCCTAACCTTTCCAACTTTGCATGTGCGGTACTGTACGGCACACATCCACACTTGGGAAAGTATTAAAGTATGTTTAAGGGTAGTATTTTGTACTGGAATAGGTACCCATCAATACAAAACCTATGCTAAACATCACACAGACTCTTGCACTGTGGTGCATGATGTGTGTAGATCAAGGCAGTCTGAAGTGCACCAGTGAAGGGGTAGAAAGCGGCATCATATCTTAGCAGATATGGAGCTATTCTGCTCCTTCCCTTTGGCACAACACTGCACAGCAACTTTGTCTGCTGTGCTGCCTTGCATTGCTTCTTTGTAAATTTGCTCCGGTGTCTTGAACTTCTGCCTCCAGCACTCTTCTTCCAAAATAGTAGCACCACTTCCTGCCTTAAGGTCTACAGAGTAAATCTGAGGAACTTGCTCCAAGAAGCCGCAGTGCTATGGAGGTGGCATGTTTAAAGTGGACTGGGGGAAATGAACCCCCAGAAAAACAAGTGTTCATAAGTCTAATAGGAGTTTGTGTTCAAAGATAACTGTCACGACAGAGTGCTAAAAAGAGCTTGGTTTAGTAAAAGTAGCCCTAATAAAACTTGCAATTGTACTGGAGATTTATTAGCTCGGAATCAATTCAAACCAACCCCATTGAACCAGCATCAAGAGGCTGCTGAAATATTCCTAGAAAGCATCACTTGAAGCACGGGACTTCAAGCAGCCAGCATCTGGTCTTCAGCAACCCTTCACCCAACAGTCATTCAACCTGCACTTGTCCCGCCTGTAGCATCCTACCCGGCCCGGGAGCAGGTAACAGACCACACCACACAAGGAGATCTGGTTTGCACGTCTTTATCCCTCAGCATACAACTGTTTACCAAACGCACTGCGTCACCAACTTTATTAACCACACGCAGTCACACCCAACAGATTACATAATACTTGTAAGGAGTCGGTCGAGGACTGCTACAGGCCTCATATATACAAACACAAGACACAACACCGTATGCTGGAGTTCATCTCTTTTCCAGTTCAGCGGTTCCAGTCTAGTGGTTTGTTGGATCACAAACGCAACACGTGCAACCCACCCTTGTTATTCAATTTCCTGCCAAGTTCCTCTAATTTTACAATCTGCATGTGACTTCCTCGAGCCGGAGTTTCAATGCCGCATCCTTCATCTTCAAGCCTTTTGATCCAACTGGCCAACACTCAGGGGCTTATTTACAAGCCTGTTGCGCTGCCGGTACGTCGCTTTTTCCCATTATAAAAAGGAGACACTGGCGGCGCGAGGGGCTTGTAAATAATCTCCGCAGCGCTGCGTCTTCAACTTAACCAGCATCAGACCGTTGCAGCGTCAGGGTGCGAGGCAGCATGGTTCAACCCACTGATTTGGATACTTTTGAATCCTATATTCAAACTGGGCATGAATGTTGAGTGACTTTGCACTATTTGGCCTATTTCTAATTCCTTGGCCATTTTTGATATTTTCAGAATACCACCTTTACATCATTTTACCAACCTTTCCCTGTTGTGATTTGATCTGATTTATTACATTTTAAACGTTTAACTAACTCAGCCATGACCTTTAAATTCTTCATGTCTTACACATATTCCTGTATGGCTATGGGTTGTACACTTATCACTCATATTTATCTGAGCAGGCCTCACCGTTTACGCAAACATCCATCTGGCACCGTATTACTTAAAGGGCGCCTTTCCCTGTCCGCGCCACAGTGCTCCTCTAAACAGGAGCGCCGGATACAAGCAGGGAGAATGCGCCCTATGGCGATGATGATGATTCCACTGCCCTCAGGGCAGCCGCAAACTTGCAATGCCCTGGGAGCACTGCATTCAAGTGGAATACGGAGCAGTTGTCTAAAAGCGGCTCCTGTTTCACAGTACAGGCAGGAAGAGGGATTAGAGATCCCCTTGCAGGCCGGTGCAGTGAATGCTTGCACCCGCCTTTAGGGGATTTTCGGGGGTGGTGTGGTCTGTGTGATCCCCTTTTACACCTTGGGAGATCTGCCCTCACGGGTACACTGACAGCGTACCACCTTCTTGTAACACAGTGCCACTTAAGGGCATATTTGCCTCTGCGCCTGTATCAGTAATATGACCTCACCCCTATGCAAAAGAGTGAACGCCGTCTCATTATTGTGCTGGTGCTACATGTGTGACAGCACTATCAGTATTATAGAAGGGGCTGCACAAGCATCTGTGGCCCCTTTAGTAACACCAAAGTGCCCGGGGATGCACATAGGAGGCACACACACACGCTGCGCCCCCAGTGCACTTTCTATACTATGGCCCTTGGTCCTTTGTCCTTGCCTCTTTTGGTGTTCCATGTTGAAGTCCATGGCTCAGACCTGCTCACAGATAAGCACTTTGATTTCTTCCTTCTGAGCTTCTCCATATCACCATAGCAGAGGCAGTGTGGTACCTGATAAACATTTCTGGACTGAAAACTGGATGCCAAATTCACATTTATGAGATGTCTGCGCCTGGAAAACATAATCATTAATACAAAATAAATCTACAATTCCACATTCACAGGCGCCCAACACAATCTATTGAGAATATTCAATTGTGCGGCAAGGGCCAGAAATTATCTATATAGGTTTGAAAATCTTTAGGTTGGTGGACCATTTGTGTGTGTACTTGGCTCTGATGTTGCTTCCATTAAAGTTCTACTATTAAAGTCAACGAGCAATAGAAAAATCGGCCATCCTAAAGTAAATAGGGAGAGACAGTGACTAGAAGTCTACAGAAAGCGAGTCTTGGAGATACAGAAAAGTAGCTACTACACACCCCTTAATCTAGTTAATTCCTTGAATTGGAGGAGACTTATTAGCCAAAATAGTATACTGGGAGATATTGATTATATCAGCTTTAGGTGTAGTTTGCAACCAACAGCAAGGCAAAATTGTGCAGCCACTTTTGTGTCAACCTCCAAAGACAAATAATACCCACACTGCCCTCCAAAAAATCATCCAAAAAGTGACAAAAATAATATCAGTGGGAAGAATACATCACTGTGTATCATTTTACAAAACAACTAAATTCGATACAAACCAGAACTGCCAACAGTAGCAGCTCCAGACATCCACTGCTTCAAACACCGCTTGCACAGCACCCAGACATGGATGTCGAGCGCCTCCCTGAAGCTCACCTCAATCAAGACAGAATTAACGTTTTTGCCAACAACAAGGAGCAGTGCAAACCTGGCTCAATGACATAGAGGGGCATATTTACAAGGGGATTGTACCACTGGAACGTCACTTTTTTTAATGCTGCAGTGGAGCAGTGCCATGATTCCCTGCAAAGCAGGCACCCTTGCACTATGGTGAATGGGTGACTGTGTTGCAGGAAGTCATCCCTGCAATGCAGGCACCCTTGCACTATGGCGAAAGGGTGACTGTGTTGCAGGAAGTCATCCCTGCAATGCAGGCACCCTTGCACTATGGCGAAAGGATGTCCATGTTGGTGCTAGGCAGCTATTTTTAGTGCTCAAGGGAAAACACAGGGGTGTGCCATATTCTTGAGAATACAGTGCATCCCTGAGTTTGTTAAATGAAGCAGCATGGTGCTGCAAAATATGCCGTGAATATACCCCAAAGTTTGACAACTTCAAACCCCAACTATCACCGAATTTCAAGTAACTTGGATTCACCTTGGACACCAACCTCACCCTCGAGGAACACATTGCAAAAAAACAGGGGGCCTGGCAAGAGCCCTCTCTTCTAAAGTAACAGCCCTCTCTTCTAAAGAAAGGGAAACTGTTTCTTCCAAAAAGTAACCTCAGAATTGCTATTGAATGAATGAATAGAAAACAATTATACCACACACACACCTACTCCAAGGAGTGTCCCGGCGCCAGGCACAGGTCAGAAGTGAAAGTAGGTCTGAACGTTTTAATCCTGGACAAAAAGCCAGGGTTTCAGCCTTTGTTTAAACAGTGTCACGTTGCTTATGGCACAGAGCTCAAGAGGGAGCATTTTTAAAAGCTATTGATCCTAGATGAGCAAGGGACCTGTCTCCCGCTGTAGCATGCCGAATTCTGGGCGTCTCCACTAAGAGTTTAATAGCCAACTGCAGGTTTCTAAATGGAACATGGAAACTAAACCTAGTTCTGAGGTAGATTGCACCAGTATGGTAAAACACTAGAGCCTTTAATATGATCCTTTTCCTGATAGCAAGCCAGTGAGGGGCGCGCAGATGAGGGGAGATGTGCATTCTAAATGGCAGATTCAAAAGAAAGCAAGCCGCCACATTTTGGACCACCTGAAACCTCTCTGAAATACTCTGGCAGACCAAAGTAGATGGCATTGCCATTGTCCTACCTCAAGGTTATTAAGGCCTGGATAACCATAATTTTTTATGTGAGGGACAAATAGTGAAGGAACTTTTCCATAACCCGCAGAACACCAAACTAAGTGGTCACCACAGACATAATTTGTGACCTAAAAGGCAAGCTATCATCAGGCTAGAAAGTCTGCCAGGTTTCTGGTAAAGCATTGCCAAAAATACAAATTTCGGTGTTTTCAACATTGCACTTAGGTTGATGTAAGGCCAACCAGTGAAAGACTGCCAACAGGGAGGTTGTAATCAGCTGCTCTAGAAACATTTCTCCTTTCCCACAAGCATAACACAAAATTCCCCAAATTCCGCAAATTATGCTATCATAATTTAAATTTTACCCAGGCCTAACCACCAAAACCACTTGGGGAATTTGTGGTATGCTTGTTGCACAAAATTCCATTATGTCAATTTGCACAATTATGTGCGATTCATAATAAACATTCACGACAAAACATGCCATTCATGGTAAAAATGTACCATGGATACAGAATACATGCAGCAGTGGTTCACGGCGCTTTTGTTTAATGCATCCTTGCACCACAAATGACACAAGGATGCATTTCACACTAAAATATAGCACAAAATGAGGGATTTATGTTTTCAGTAATTCTGTGTAATTTTGCAGAAATTTCACATAATTACACAAAAGCAAATTACCTTAATTTCCGACAACCCCTAGTTGTGAAAATACTGTGCTTCATGACCTCCACATTAGCACCCTTAAGAGCATTCTACACACCGCAGCACATCTCATCCAGCACCACAAGAAATATGATTCCGTCACCACCATTCTGATGGACCTCAATTGGCTCTGCCCCCCATTCCTAACTCCTCTCGCTACCATATACAAAATTCCTCTACAGCTAGTGAGCACCACCAAAGCTGTTTCTCCCCAGCTGGGGGTGTGGGGAAGCAGAGAATGCACTACAGTTCATTCCTGCATCCACTGAAACTGCGAGCAACATGACTGAACTGAGTACTGCTCTTATTACTACCTCTTCTGCAGTGATGTCATTTATAAAGATCTACCGTCTTTAGATTTATTTTTTTCGGTCCTGTTACTGTACCTGAGGCACCATTTTTTAGACAAAGTGCTTCTGGTTATTATGTTGGCCAACATAATTTTTCTTCTGACTCTTTTGACAGTTCTTCTGTTTTAGACACTCCTCCTACATGGATCTGTTTTTTCTTTTCAAGGCTGAAACACACTAATCTGGTCCCTCCTTGGATACACGTTTGGCTAACACTTCCCTTGTTTTACAGTACTTTTCCATGAGGTGTTGACACCTCACTCATCTTCATAAAAGCTAAAAAGAGTCCCTCATGAACATTTCAGCTGTTTCTGTAACTACTGGAATTGTTTGGGATAAAGTACCTTACAATATATCTGGTTGTATGAAATTCTGCAGATACCTTACATGTTTAGGGTTTCTATGGGTGGTGTAATTGTACCTGGGTGACATTCTGATGATTGGGATGTTGATATTGTAAAATCCATGCTCTCAGAACTGGAATATTACACAATTTTTGAATGAGAAGCTCTGCACCTTAATTCTGCTAATTATGGTGAAATATTCTGTTACATCATTTTGGATATCACTATTTCAATTGAGCTAGTGTTCAATGCACACTTTTTAATTACACACAATAGGAACATTGCCCCCTCCCCATCCCCCCCCACAAGGGAGCTCGAAAACATATAGGGATACATTCACATATTTTTCTGGCTTTGATACATTAAACCCAAAATCATATTAATTCAAACTCCTCCCTACAACATCAACGAAATATCTGCTTACATAAACCAAGCTAATCTATACAGACCCATTTGTTATCCAATTAGCTGCAAAAGCCTATGATTATTGGAAGGATAGCATTGACATGAAATCCATTTGGGGTACCAAACCTTGTCAAGTTCCAGGGAGGAAAACCTTGTTCCGGGCATTTTTAATTCCAACACAAATGATTGTTTTGAATGGTACTGTTCAGCAGACTATTGGGCATATTTAAAAGCCCCTAACACCACCAGAGCATAACTTTTTTTGACTCCTTTGTGGCGTTGCATCATTCTCCATATTTACAAGTTGGCGCTAAGCCCCTTAACGTGGCTTTATGCCACCTTGTAAATATCCCCCTTACCATCGCAGTCTGCGGCGGCAAAGGGGCGGGCAATGGGTGTTGGTTTGGGGGGTTCCACCGCAATACCCAGTGCTTTTTGATGCTGCCCCACATTTACAAGGCTGGGGCAGATCCAAAATTTAAAGCCAGTAAATACCTGGCTTTAGAATGGTGACACAAGGAGAAAGTATTAATTTCTCCTTGTTTGTTGCTGTTTCCATGTGTGCTGCATTCTGCAGCATACATAGAAAGAGAAAATCACCATTATTGATTGTTGATGTGCAGGAAGGTGTCCCTTCCTGCACATAAACAATCGCCACTACTGTAAAGGCACCCTTTCAAAATGGTGCAAGAGTGCCTACACTGGCACTATGCAGCTTTTTTAGCTCCAGGGCTAGGGAAGATGCTGGGGTGAGCCATATTTTTGTAAATACAGCACATCCCTGCATTTTGAAAAGGTCGGAGCAAGGCGTTGCCAAATTTTGCATATTACTACGCTCCAGCATTTTCTTCTAAATATCCCCCCACGTGTCTAGGATTGGCTACAATTAAAGACATGAATGCACCAAACATTTCTTCCATTGCTCAATTTGACAATTGGCAACATTTAACAAATTGCACTGAGGAACAGCTTGATTGTATGTAGCAGAATGGTACATTTAATTCCATACTTTCAGTGACACACACGTGGGTATTGTGGCCAGTGGGCACACATAGCTGTTATGCTCATCTCATTTTTTTGAATTCCAAACTGGTGTTTAAGGCAAGCAGACCCGACCCCCATTATTCCCACTCTCAGCATTCAGGTAATGTCACCAACTATTCGGTGGAGAAATTGTGTCAACAGTGGTTGAAACCTTCCACACTGTGTGCAGTAAAACAACATCTTTCTCTCCTGTTCGAAGACATGAACCTATATTTCTTGTAAGGTCCTGAGTCACCGCATTCAAAAAGATTTATCTATGCCTATTTTATAATGACTTTTTAAAATTATCACAAATAGAAGCTGTAGCCCTTCTAAAACAAATTGATGATAATAATTTCGATAAAGTGCTTGCTGTTGTTTATAATTACATTATTATTATTTTGTCTTCTCGCATTTACAATTTAAATAGCATTGTGTCATCTGGTATTGAAATAATGCAAAGGGACATGTCTACATTGTACCATGGGCAAAGTCACCTTAGACCTATTATGAAGTTATGCTGGACACTTCAAACCCTTAAGAATGTTCGAGTGCCTTGGCGTTACCTTAATTTGATTCAGCTATTCTTGACTTTCAACCTGACACATAAACAACGACTCATGTGTAAGAAAGATGCCACATACACCATGTTACATTTCAAGATGTTAGAACAGCTCCCAAGTCACAATAGCAGAAATACCTTCCGCTGTCTGGTTAATGCATAGTATAATATCTTTGCCAATGTCAACATTTCAGTTCACAGCTTGCATGAAACATTTTCCTGTTGGTAGATATGAACCCCTAGGAGGCAGCTTCATTCATGAGTTATGGTCACTCCCATTTTCTTACCATTGTGAGCATGCCAATACTTCCTTACTGGAAAGGAAAGCAATTCTTTTGATGGCCATTCACTCTTTCGTGAAGATATTACCATGCACAGCGCATGCAATGCATAGGCAGCAAATGGCCTCGTTTCTAAAAGTAATAGCAGCCCCATCAATCATCCCCCTCATCCAAGTCCATTCAAATGGAAGCTAGTTAAAGTTAAGCAATTAGGATTGTTGTGGAATGAAGGCCGGGATCCAATATATTTGATCAGTCTCATAGATAGCGGCCTGTTGTACTAAAGTGCTATTCCCTCCCAGTCAAATAGGTTTAGCTAGCTCATTGTGGCCTTCCGTTCCAACTTCTAAGTCAAACTTTAAAAAGCTAAACAGACTCAAAGCACTATTGTTTCAAAAAGATGTAGCACTAACATCTGCTCTAGAAACTTTTGAATTACAAGTTACAAGGACATCTAGTGAAATAAAGTCCTTGTTAAACACCAGCCTCGATTACATTTTAGTCCACCGCATTTTTAATGCATCTAATAAGTTGTGGGAACTGACCTAGTCAGTTCCTTCCAGAAACTTTTCAGAGTAATACCAGCTTTTATTAATTCCCTTTCTCCTGTATCTTCAGGGGCATACCCTTGGGGTTATTCTTTATTTGCGGCATTTTGATTCGATTTTTGCTCTTCCGCAATGGATGATCCGTCTCAAAGCCCCCTGGAACTACAACCGGTTTAGCTGTGCCATGAGCACATTCTTCAGAATCTTTTTACTCCATAAACAGGACACTGAATGGTTGTCATTCCAACCCACCTGGATTATCTGCGTGCAACCTGTGTACCATTGCCTATAGTTTTAATCAGACCATGGCACCAATGCACAATGGGCGCCCCACCAGCTCACCAAAGGCAAGCCTGTCTGCGCCCGAACATCACCAGGAGCCAGGACCCCTGTATCTTTTGCCCCAGATTTAACCATACCACACAGCATATGTTATGATTTAAAACCTTAGGCCCTCAGATCAGGTTTGTTTCTCCCAACATCCCCATCACTGAGAGAGACCATCCTCATGCCTCAAATGTAAACTTATAGTTACCTCCAATCTATATATCTACTTCTACTAGAAAATATGGCAATTCTAATCCCCCATTCTACAGTCTAAGCTCTCAAATAGCCCACCTATAGACAATCGCAACTCTTCTAAGACACCTTGTCGTTGTGTGGCCACGCCAGATGCCCCACCCCACCCCTCTCTTACGTAGTGACACAGGAATCGCTAGTGGTAGTATAGTTGTTTATTACGGCCTCTTAATCTCCACCTGATGCAGGTCCCAGTGCTTCCTGGGTAAGTATTCTAGCAGTTTTGGGACTTAGGATAGGGATAAACTGAAGTAATAGGTGGGAATGAAAAAGGAGTCTGCATCCACAGTGTGCTGTCGTCATGGTTGGGCTTCATCCCAGCTTTGACTCCTCTTCAACGGAAAATGGTGGGGTGTCCGTTCTCCTCCTCAGGAGAGAACCCGAAAGGAACAAAGAAAGAAAAGTTATAATCAGGCCACTATTCTAGCAGTGTCTTAGGGAATGTGTGCTCCCGTCACCCGTGCTCTCTATTTTTGATATGCCTACGTGCAAAGGGGTATCAGAGGTTTAGGGTGGTGTGGCCAGCAATCCCACCCACCAACCCCTTAATGAAAAAAACTGTGCTCGAGGCACTTGCCTGAAGCCACGACCCTCCTGGGCCACAGGGAGGGGAGTCCCAACCTCCACTTCCCTCATTGGAGTGATGGACTCACGGGCGTTGCTCCTTGAGCGGTCTCTTGTGGGATGGCCCTCCTCATCCTGGGACAATCCTCCGGTCTCTGGTGACTTCTCTGCTCCTTCGTGGGATCTGCGAGCCACTTCCTCAACTTTCTGGATCTGCTCGCCTCCTTCCTTCTCCGGTCCTGTGTCCCTTTGCATTATGGCTTTTGGCGTCTTTACGCTATACCCGGCTCCGCCCTCCTGGTTCGCTGTTGGCAGCCAGGAAGTTCCTGCCTGCCCTGTTAGAGCGCATAGTTCGCTTCCGGCTGGGGATGTGGCGGCCGCCATGCTGGGTTTGGCAGGGCACTCCTCCGCCTCGGGAGGGAATCCATCTTCCAGTAATGGACGTGTGGGCCATTTGGATACAGGATAGCGAGAAAGAAAGTCCAAGTTTGTCTGCAGCTTTTCCTGGACATGCAGAGTGTGAAAGGAAAAGGGCTGTAAGGCAAGGAACCAGTGGAGCACTTTAGGGTTGGAGTCTTTGTGTTGGGAAAGCCAGGTCAATGGGGCATGGTCACTAAGCAAAAAGAATAGTCGTCCTAGGAGGTAATATTGAAGGGCCTTTATTGCCCATTTAATGGCAAAACATTATTTTTCTATGGTGGCGTACTGTGTCTCTCTTGGGAACAGTTTTCTGCTTGGGAACAGGATGGCACGCAGATCCCCTCTCTCATCAGGTTAGGAGAAGACAGCACCAAGTCCCCTGCCAGAGGCATCGGTTTGGAGAACTAAGGTTTTATGGTGATCAGGACATGCAAGTACAGGGGAATTACACAAGGACTGTTTCACTGGGGAGATACTCTGTTCCTGAGGAGCGGACCATTGGATGGGTTTCCCTGACATGGCTTTACTCAGGAGGTCGGTGAGAGGACTAGCGGTAACTGAAAAGTGTGGGATGAACCTCCCATAGTAGCCCACCAGGCCTAAAAAGGATCGGACATCTTTCCTGGTGATGGGACGAGGGATCTTCGTGATAGCCTCTAGTTTGTCTACCTGGGGTCTGATGTTTCCTTCCTGTATTTCATACCCAAGATATTCTATGTGGTCCATGCCAAAGGTGGGTTTCTTGGGATTGATCGTGAGACCTGCTCTTTTGAGAGTGTGTAGGACTTCTTCTAGGTGGATGAGGTGTGTTTCCCAGTCAGGACTGTGGATGACTAAGTCGTCCAGGTAAGCTATAGCGTACGTGTGGTGGGTGTGCAACAGGGCATCCATCAGCCTCAGAAACGTAGCTGAGGTGCCATGATGGCCAAGAGGAAGGACTTTGAAATGAAATAAGCAAGAAGGGGTAGGGAAGGCTGTCTTTTCTCAGGCATCAAGGGACAGAGGGATCTGCCAGTAGCCTTTTGTGGGGTCGATTGTGGACATTACTCTGGCGTACCCCAATCTGTCAATAAGCTCATCAATGCGTGGCATGGAGAAAGTATCAAATTTAGAGATGGCGTTCAGTTGACGGAAGTCTATGCAAAATCTTATGCTCCCGTTTGGTTTGGGAACTAGGACGACTGGTGAGGACCAGGCACTGTGGGAGGGTTCTATGATATCCGCTTCCAGCATGGCTTTTACTTTGTGGTCTACTGACTGTCTATTTGCGGCTGGAATGCGATATGGTCTCAGTTTTTTGGGCCTCGCCCCCACTGTATCAATCTTTTGTTCGACCAGGGTCGTACGCCCTGGTATCCCAGACAATACATCAGAGTAGGAGTTGCATAGGGCGTGTAGTTGGTGCCTCTGTTTCTCCGACAGCTGTTCTCCCAGAAGAACGGGCTTGTTCATTGTAGGAGAAGGAGCAGCCAGGGGGAGCTCAAGAATCTTGTCAAGAGAGACTTGATGTACTGGGACGTCTTTACACAGGGACGCCGGCAAGGGGCCTTTCCAGGCTTTTAAGAGGTTAACGTGGTATGTTTGGCCTGTTTGGGTTTCGTGGGGGATGCCTACATGATAAGAGACTGTGGTAATCTTATCTAGAACCCTGTAGGGACCTTGCCATGTGGCTAACAGTTTATTTTCTGTGCTGGGTAGAAGTATCAGGACATGGTCTCGCACAATAAATTCCCTGAGTTTAGTGTTCTTATCATAATTCTGTTTTTGTTGGGTCTGGACTTTCTCCATATTCGTGTGGACCACCTCCCATAGAGTTGCTAGGGTGTCTCTTAGGGCTGTACTGTACTGTAATAGAGGTCTACTCTCATCATGTTCCTTGACCCATTGCTCGGCCGCCGTATTGAGGAGTATGTGGGGTTTCCTCCCGAACAGTAGTACAAATGGGGAAAACCCGGTAGATTTTTGTTCATGTGTTTGTATGGCGAACAACACCAAAGGTAGCTGCCTGTCCCAGTCTCTTCCTGCCTTGTCTATGGATTTCTTGAGTATTGTCTTGATTGTCCTGTTGTACCTCTCGACCAAATCATCTGTTTGGGGGTGATAAACAGCTGTGCATATCTTCTTAAACCCCAGGAGGTCGCATATCTGTTTCATAAGTCATGATACAAATGGGATACCCTGGTCCGTCAATAGTTCTCAGGGAAATCCCATGCGGGAGAAAAAAGAGACCATGGCATGTGCTACGACTGTGGTAGTTGTGCTGGCTTTGGGAATCACTTCCGGATACTGGGTGGCGTAGTCTACCAACACCAATAGATATTGGTGTCTACAGGCGGAGGTAAGTAGATCCCCTATGAGATCCATACCCACCCTCTGAAAGGGAACGTGTGTTATTGGGAGTGACTGTAACGGGGCACGGGGAAGTACAGGGTTGTTAACCAATTGCATCTAACGCAGGAATGACAGTAACTGGCTACTTCCTGGTAAACCCCTGGCCAGTAGAACCTATTTAAGAGGTACCTCAATGTATGCTCCTTCCCATAGTGACCACCCCCTGATTGGCTATGAGCAAGGACTAGCACTTGCTCTCTGAAGGCTTTTGGGACCAACAACTGTTCCTTAGTATGTCCAGCCTCCCGGATTATCCTATACAAGAGACCATTTTTGATACAGAAAATAGGGCCTACTTGTGCTTGGTCCTAGGAATGCAGCAGTGTACCATCATCTCTCTGTGCGGCTTGAAAACTCTGACCTGGTGTCTGAGGAACATCTGAGGAAACAAGGATAGGAGTAGGTAGGGTACAATGGGTCTTTTAGTACAAAGCCTGTTCTTCGCTTTTTTGCCTACGGGACTTTGTCCGTACTTGAAGAACTGGGCATTTCCCAACCAACCCAGCATGGGGGAAGATGGAGAAAGGGACGAAAAATATTCATGCAACCTCGGAAGATCGGTCCCTAAGATGACGGTTTCAGGGAGAGAGGGCACCACACCCACCTTCCTTAACTAGGGTTCCCTGTCTATGTTGAGTAGGACCTCTTCGAGAGGGTACATTTTCTTTTCCCCATGTACGCAAGTGACCTGTATGTATTCCCTCCCAAGGTCCTGGGAATCGTATATGAGCACTTTGCTAACGACGGTGTGGTGACACCCAGTATCTAATAGCGCTACTACTGGTTTCCCGTTTACATGTATTTTCTTTTAATACTTCTGATGGGATTATCCCGCTATTAAAACATGGCCACGGGTATACCCTACTTCCATGGGTTCCTGGGGAGGGTTACAAGCAGTACACTCATGGGCTATGTGCCCCCACTACGCATGGTGGAAACACTGGGAGCCCTACAACGATGGGGTCCCCGGGGCAGGTTGTGGTGTGTACTTTACCGGGGTGAAACCCGGTTCTCTGTTGTTGTGTTAGTCAGAGGTCTGGGTTCGCGTATGAGGAAAAAATGGGGATGGGCGTTAAACTCGGGGGATCTATGATAGGCACATGCCAAGTCTACGGCCATAGTGACCGTAAGTTGAGTATGCTGCTTAACCCATGTCCTGGTGTTGAGGGGGAGGGCTTTGAGGTACTGTTCCAAGTAGACTTTCTCCATTATGTCGTCTATGGAAGAGGAGGAGGGTTGTAGCCACTAGTTCTCAAGGTCACATATCCTGTAGTACAGGGCTCGAGGGTTTTCCCCTGCTGTCCATTTTTTACTTTCGGAAGTGGCTACAATAGTACTCTTGGTCGCAGCACAACCTCTCCAGGATGGCCCATCTTATATCGTTATAGGGGGTAGTTCCCCAGGGTCAGCCGCTTGAAAAGTGGCCTGCAGCTCACCTGATAACAAAGGGGCTATACTCTGTCCCCACCTCTCTCATGGCCAGGCAGCCATGGAGGCAATGCACTCAAAGTTCACAAAAAAGAAATCGGGGTCATCACCCTCCTGGAACTTTTGTAAGACCATACCAGGCACACTGGGGTGTACTCGTGCACTTGATATGGCATCCCTTAGACGTAGGCTAGCCGTATCCTGAATCTGCTGGTTAGTTGCCATAAGGGATGCTTGGTCTTTCAGGGCTGAGTGTAATGCTTCATGATCTTGTTGGGTCAACTTGGTTTGTTGCTCAAAGATTAGCTTCAAGTGTCATTGGCCTTCCGCTAAATGGGTTATCATTGACTCCATTGTGAGGGGTTGTGTCTTGTAGGCTAGACACCAATCCCACTTCTGACACCACTGTTGTCGTGTGGCAATGCCAGGTGCCCCACCCCTTCCTTACGTAGTGACACAGGAGTGCTAGTTGTAGTATAGTTGTTTATTATGGTCTCTTATTCTCTATATTAACAACAAAGGGGGCTATAGGGCTTTAGTTAGAGGTCCAGCATACATGCCCCGTCAAGTGCTCTGGGAAAAGAGGGAATGCAGTTCCTCAGGGTGGAGAGAGAGAGAAAGAGAGAGTGTTAACAAGAAGACCGAGCAGGAAAGGAAGGGGATTCCTCTTGTCGGAACTAGGGTCCTCACACACCAACCAAGCTAGGTGTCATGCTTCATCATATGGACCTGCTCCTCGTCGGGTCGGCGCTGCAATACCCGAAGGTCACCCATAAAGGGGCTCTTTAGCGGAGATCTTTTGTTCCTGGCCGTATGGTGCAGTGTGTGTGAGGGGCCTAGTGGTGTAGATGTGAGTGAATAGGGGTGATTTAAAACACGTTGGATAGTACAAAATATGACTTTACTAGGGCTGGCTATCCACCTGATTAAAAACAAGCTAAGAATGGCAGCTTGCTGACGTGAGGGTTCAGCTCAGCTATGCTCATCTCTGGTGGTCAACATGTTTCATGCCTCGCGGTCCTAGTGATCCTTGGCAATTCTTCAGGACCTAGTGGGAAAGAACTATCTACACAATGTGGTGGGTGCAGATGCTACCTACCACGTTGAATACTATGGGAACAGTCTCTTCATGTATATCGGGTAACCTAAGAGAAATATATAAGGTAACTGCAATATTGTCAATGTAGAGTACATGGTCCTCTCTCAATCAATTCAGAAACAATAATCTCTCTCCTAGGTAGATCACACAGGCTATGTTGGTGATGGCATAGGAGGTATCAATTGATAGTCTACGTGCGGGTTAAGTAATCTATCTTTATGGTGAAGTATAAAAACAAACGCTAGTTAAAATTAAAGTTAAAAAGCAGAAGACTAGGGAACCTAGTATTGATGTTACACGCATGGAGTTCTAAACTAGGTGTGGTTAATAATCACAGACAGATTGATAGCACTGGGTAGGAGGGGCACTCTCCTAGATAAGTGCTATCACCTGCTCCAATCCGTGTCCGACGCGGTTCTGGGACACCAAGATTCTGGTGTCCTGTGGGTGAAAAAATTGTGTAAAGAGAACTAAGAAGGCCGTGACAACCATGACGAGGTTAGGACAGGTAATGGATAACCACCTTCGTGCTTATTGTACAGTGTGCCTTAAGGCAGCCTGTGAGGCGACCATCAGGAATACCTCTCAGAGTAGTTCAGGGACCCCGTCTGCTATGGAGGGCCAATCGTGGTGCGCTAGTCAGTACCATAAAGACCAGTCATGGCTCGTATATTGTCTCTCAGCATACGGGGATACAGCCGTTGCTAGTAACCAGGACCAACTGCACCCAATATTGTGCCCCATACATAGTCTGGACAGAGGTGGGCAGTCTGATGGTGTACCTGATTAAATGGTCAAGACCTCCCATATACTGGTCCCTTAAGCCTACAAGATACATGGAGCATGGCAAAGACCCATAACTGTTTACTCACGTTCTGATAGTTACTGGAGTGGGCTGGAAGACCTACCCATCGCCGCTCGAACCGAGGAGGACAACGCCGCTGGAGACCCGTGCTGAAGTACCTGCCGGTGTGGGCGGGGCGGGGCTGGTTTCCGGGTTAGCGTAAAGTGCGTAGGCAATTGGTACAATAGGAGATCAGTGTTTAGAGTATTGACCGCTCGGCGGCCATCTTGTAATGTCACCGCCAGCAGTGTAAACCAGTCGTAATCAAAGTGGCACTGCCGAGTGTGGTGTACATGCTGTAAAATTATTGTGCATGACACCAGATGAAAGGACAGTGTATATTAACAGCGCAAAGATAGAAGTTCAATCTAGTGGCTGGTCGTGGAGTCGGCGGCCATATTGTAGTGTAGTTAATCCTACTCTAAGGCGTTGTGGCAGGTTATTCATTTGAAATGGCTAAGTCGAATAGGATGTGGGGGGGTGGCTGCAGTCAAACTATACCTCATAAGGATTGTGGAAAAAGAGGGTTCGGAGTTCGCTGAGACTGGTAACAGCTATGCTGGTATCTATATGTTGCTGGTAGTTTGCAGACAGCAGTATCAACAAGTTATCAGGGACTCATCTATTTGTAAGGGAGGACCACGGGATTTGGTCATTCAAGCCATCCTGAACTGCCCTAAGGCAGTGAACCCATCTCTGTTCTATCCTGAATAGTGCCCTTTGTGTAATCTTGGGATGAGTTTCTAACACCAACCATCGTAAGGAGTCAGGGGTATGATTGTGTTCCTTGTAGTGAGTGTACAGTTTTGTAGTGACCCTTTGGCATCTTATATTGCTTTTGTGCTCTGTTATGCGTGTTTTGACCGATCTGAGGGTCATCCCCATGTATCTCTTGTTTCACGGGCAGGTAACCAAGTAGATACAGTGTGTTGTGTTGCAATTGGTGTGTCTCAAAATTCTCCAGGTAAAGGTGTCAGAGAAGGAAACCACCTTTGTCACCGCAGTCTGGTGACACACCGAGCAGGTGCCACATGGGTAGTGACCTGTAACCGGGGGGAGATCCCATAGTGTTCTTTGCTCATTGTTATTAACACTCCTAGGTCTAGTGTGTATGAGAATGTCCTTGAGGTTCTGTGTCTGCATAAAGGCAAATCGTGGTGTGGGGATGTTCAAGTCACCTGTTTCTAAGATACCCCAGTGTTTTTTAATTATGCCTTTAATGTGTGTCGAATTTGATGTGAAGGACGTGGCACATGTAAGGGTGTCTGTTTGTTCCTTGTAGTTAGGCTGTAATAGAGACTCGCAGGGGTTATTTCTCGCCCTCTTGAGAGAGTTTCTGATCTGTCGGTCGGGGTAACCTTTTAGTCTCAGGTGTGAGCTCAACTGCTGTGCTTCAGCCTGGTAGGCCGTGATGGAACTATTATTTCTCCTAATCCGAAGGAACTGTTCAAAGGGCAGGTTGACTTTAAGAGCCCTAGGGTGGTGACTGCTGTATAAAAGCAAGCTGTTCCTGTCCGTCGGTGTTTTGTATAGTGTCGTACTGAGTCCTGTGTCATTGAGCATCACACTCAGCTCTAAAAATGGTACGTTTGTATTGGAGATGGTGTGAGTAAATTTCAGATACTGATTTTGTGTGTTAATCCACTCACAGAAGGCCAGACAAGTCTGATGGTCCCCCTTCCAAAAAATCAATATGCAGTCTATGAATCTCCTCCACAAGGTCACATTGTTAATGTAGGGGTTGTTTGGATGTCTGATGACCTCCTCCTCAAAGGTGGCCATGTAGATACAGGCCACACTAGGAGCGAAGGTACTCCCCATCGAAGTACCTTGGGATTGGTGAAACAATTGTTTATTGTATTCAAAGTAGTTCTCCGTCAGTGAAAAAGTAGCACATTCCATAATGAAGGAGATGGGGGTGGGAGAAGGCCATTCCTCTCTCATGAGTGCTGTCTCAATTACCGTTAAAGTGGCACATTGGGGGATAGTTGTGTATAGTGCTTCCACATCCAACGTCACCAGCAAGTTAATGTCACTGGGGTCATGTATCTCCTCTATAATGTGGAGGATGTCAGTCATGTCACGTACATAGGACGGGGTCTTTTTTACTATAGGTTGCAATAAAAGGTGAACGAACCTTGATAAGGGTTCCAAAAGTGACCCTATTCCAGAGACAATAGGTTGTCCTGGTACTGGTGTTGTGCCCTTATGAATTTTGGGTAGAGTATAGAAGTAGGGTATCCTAGGGTCTTTGGTGATAAGAAAGTAAGCCTCTTTCCTATTTATCCACCCGTTGCTCTCTGCTTCAAAGGTAATGGTTGCAATCTTGGAAGTCAATCTCGATGTTGGGTCGGTCGAGATAGGAGTGTAGTATGTAGTGTTATCAAGTTGGCGCATACACTCAATATCATAATCAGTGGTAGTCTGTATAACAGTGGCACCCTTCTTGTCTGCCTGCTTTGGCGGGTCCCGTGAAGTTGTTCACCTGTCTGCGGGGGTCAGCCTGTGGTTCCAGCAATACCCTGGCGGGATTTCTGTCCCAGGGTGTAGCATCCTGACCGTTACCTCCCTCCAGCGCCGCAACCTTCATCTCCATAGAGCCACGCTAGACCCTGGTGGGACTCCAAGTCCCAGGGTGCCTTACAATTCGTTCCGGCGGCCTCAGGTGTGGTGGAGGAGCCTAACTTGCGCTCAAAAGCACTGCCGCCTTTCCCGCAGCGCGGGTCCCGTGAAGTTGTTCTCCTGTCTGCGGGGTCAGCCTGTGGTTCCAGCAATACCCTGGTTGGATTTCTGTCCCAGGGTGTAGCATCCTGACCGTTACCTCCATCCAGCACCGCAACCTTCATCTCCGTAGAGCCACGCTAGACCCTGGTGGGACTCCAAGTCCCAGGGTGCCTTACAATTCATTCCGGCGGCCTCAGGTGTGGGGGAGGAGCCTAACTCGCGCTCAAAAGCGCTGCCGCCTTTCCCGCAGCCTGGGACACGCGCGGGCGAAGCCCAGGCCAAGGCGGGCCCGTCCTTGCCCGTCATTGACAGGAAGAGACAGGGCAGGGTCACCCCACCTGATTTTGGACTCCAAAGATCGTCTCCAGAGAATGTGGCAGAGTGGTACCCGATATCCTATGGAAGGATCACTCTGAAAATCATCCTGCCTCGGCAAGTAGACTGGTTCCTTTTGGGCGCCCATCTCATTATTATAAACTGTATATGCTGTATGCTCATGGTTGATTGACTATACTTATGCGGACTTTAAGGGGTTTAGCCTAACGGTCATTTCTATCTATTAGTATAACGCACTCGTCTGGGTTATTACTATATTGTTAAAAGGTTTGTCTGTTTGCCTATTGCCAGGCGGATCGTTAGATTTGCCCAAAGGGCGGTTATAGTGCGGATTGTCTCTCAAATTATACTATGGGGAAACGCACTTGTGCTAATAAAAAGACCAGAGTCCAAGTCAACCCCTCTTCCCCGCCCCTTCCAACTTCAATTGATAAAATGTTACAAAGGGCCGTAGGTGCCGTTACAACTGAAATTGAACGCACTGAAAGGCGGTTGTCAATCACCCCTGAACTTTCCTTTCCAATAGTAGATTTGCTTATTCCCAACATCACTCCTGCAGTATCTTTATCTACTGGAAATGCTTCCCCGCCCCCCTCACAACAAGCAAATGTTTCGACAATTGCAACTAGGAAGGGGGATGAGGGCGTAGGCACTCGTAAAAATGGGAAACGTAAGCAAACAGTTGAGAGGGCACTCGATAGTAAGAAAGCAAAAGTAGGGAACGAGGCAAGTGTAGAATGTACACCTATGCTAAACCCAACATTAGAATGCACTGTTACCACTGGTATAGATCCAAAATATCCACCCTGGGCTCAGACTCTATTGGCAGACTTGCTTACTCAATTTAGAGTTATTCTAAAGGAAGAAGTTGCCTCTTTAGTCGCCCAATTAAATAATTTGACATCTTTGGTGGATCCAAGGCAAATGCTAGCTAGCACGGATGTATGACGTTACAACGCGTGCTGTTACAACGCATGCTGTTACAACAAAACTGTTACAACGCAAGTGGATTTACAACGCATGCCATTACAACGCAAGTCTTTACATCGACTTGCGCTAGATGGCGTGCTAACATTAGAAAAGTGTAATTTACTATTCCAACTCCAGTCCACTTAACAGTAGGGAAGGTGTTGGGATAGTAAACTACACTATTTGTAATGTTAGCACGCCATCTAGCGCAAGTCGAAGTAAAGACTTGCTTTGTAATGGCATGCGTTGTAAATCCACTTGCGTTGTAACAGTTTTGTTGTAATGGTAGTGCGTTGTAAAAGTTGCGTTGTAAAGGTTGTTCCCCAGCTAGCACCAATACAACACAATCTACATTGAGGGGGGGTGGTCCTAATTGTCAGATAGATTCTAACAGCCAGGCTCCCCTAGATAAACAGGTGGTCACGCGCAGCGGGAGCGCCGATTGTGCACCGAAGGCGCGCCAAAGGCAAGCCCATCTGCGCCCGTCGGCGCCTGGACCGCGCCCAGTGCCGGAACCCCTGGCCCCCGCCGATGCAAGACTACCCGACGGACCTATGCCGCCGCCACTCTCTACGCACTCAATGCCGGCCAGAACCCTGCCTGCTACCGAGCCACCCCGAGACGCACCCACGGACCCTTCGCCTGCCAAGCCTGCCGATTCACCTGCTACCGGACCTGCACCACCAAGTCGAGCACCAGCAGCAACCACCTGAAGTGCATCCTGCTCAACACCCGCTCCGTCCACAGGCACGCCGTGGAACTCTGGGACCTACTCGACGCAACAGCACCTGACGTCGCCTTCCTCACCGAAACCTGGATGAACGCCTCCTCAGTGCCCGACATCGCCACAGCCATCCCGGACGGATACAAGATCACCCGGAAGGACCGCATCAACGAGACGGGAGGAGGCATCGCCATCATACACAAGAACACCATCCGCATCTCGACTAACTCCGACAAAACCTTCACCGCCGCTGAACACCTGCACTTCCAGATACACACTGACCCCAAGACCACCCTCCGAGGCACCCTCATCTACAGACCCCCGGGACCACGCACACAATTCAGCGAAGACATCGCAGACTTCATCAGCCCGTACGCCCTCCCCTCCGCTGACTACATCCTCCTAGGGGACCTCAACTTCCACCTGGAGAACAACAACGACAGGAACACCACCGCCCTGCTGGACAACCTCGCCAACCTCGAACTCAAGCAACTGGTGAACACCCCCACCCACTACGCCGGCCACACGCTTGACCCCGTCTTCTCATCCAGCAAGCACATCTCCTTCAGCCACGCCACCGGACTCCACTGGACCGACCACAGCTGCGTCCACTTCAGCTTCAGAAGAACTACGACCCACCACCACCCACAACAGGCCCCCCGCCGGAGCTGGAGCAAGATCACCGCCGAGCAGCTCACCGCCTCTCTCAGCCAGAACACTCCCGCCAGCACAACGGACCCCAACGAAGCAGCCAGGAACCTCACCATGTGGCTGACCGCCTGCGCCGATGACCTCGCACCACTAAAGAACCCTCCCAGCAGACCCGGCAGCAAGAAAACCCCCTGGCTCACAGAGGCGTAGCAAGAGCTTGTGGCGCCCGGGGCTATCCCTCAGATTGCCGCCCCTGAGGGGAGGGGTGCTGGGGAAAAAGGACGGCAAGCACTTGAAAGAGGTCCGAGAGACGCGTAGTAATCGCTGCTAATAGTTACCTTGATCATGCAAGTTACATGCACATACATGACACGGTCCAAAGCTACACAGTTGAATACACCAGTGACCGGCAGTACAAAGGAGAACACACACACTGCTTTATTTATCTGGGGACTCAGAAAAACTACATGCGACATCCATCAGAGAGCTGCGTGAACAATTACAACACGAAAGGACTGCATACCCCATATCACCTCTTCATGAAGGTCGAATTTTTGAAATCCTGTTTTATGCTGCTAAAGTTTTGAGAAATTTCAATTTTATGCTGTCTGAAAAATTTTCCAAGGTAAGTTTGTCTTTACCTTCCTTACGAGTTTTCATTAAATTCTGCTATGTGCGGTGACTCCTGGAACCACACTTATTGGACCTATGAGTTTTGGAATGAGAATCATGTTCCCTTGATAAATGCTTTCAGGCCAAATCTACTGATATCTATCAGGGGAAAAGCAGAAGATGGCATTTAGGTGCAGTAAGCAGCAAGACCTGAATGTTAGTCCTTATTACTGGGGGAATAACCACTCGTAATGAAGGGTATAGCAACAACAAAACAACAAAAAATGCAAAATCCTTCCCTTCTATCCCTCCACTACCCTTTTTCAATCCAAATAACAGACTAACATGTTCACTACTCAAATAAATGTCCTATTTCACTATACTAATTCGCCACTAATCCTTTATGGGTTTCGGAGTAGCGTGCTACTCGCCGAAAAAGCACATGAACACCTCAACAGGGGTAGCAAGCGCTATATAAATGCAAACCTTTTTACCTCTTCTACCCCTTCGGTATCCTTCTTAATCCAAATAATTGACTAACATACCTACCACTCAAATTATTAAAAATTACTTGCATATTTCACTATACTACTTCACCACTAACACTGTACGGGTTCCAGAGTAGTGTGCTACTTGCCGAAAAACGCTTCAACCCCCCCATCAGAGGTAGCAAGTTCTAGATAAATCCAAACCTTTTTTCCCTTCTCCATATCTCCACTATCCTTCTCAATCCACATAATCTGACTAACATATCCACCACTCAAATTACTTTCAAATTTTCACTATACTAATTCACCACTAATCATTTATGGGTTCCGGAGTAGCGTGCCACTTGCTGAAAAAGCGCTTCAATGCCTCCTTATGGGTAGTGAGTGCTATATAAATGCAATTACAATACAATACAAAAAATAATTGCAAAAGTGCCATCAACACCCTCAAGCAACCAGGCAAAGGGAAACTATGCAACCAAATTTAAACCCATTCTTCCAAACTCCCGACCTCCACAAAGAACGTAGGTCCATATCAGTGTGTCAAAGGCAATATTGAAGCTACATGAAATCAACCACATCTGGCCCACATTCTGGGTTAAGCTAGACTTTAGGTTAAAGTTGTTAGATATATGAGGTGCTGCACCTCGGCCTCCTCTTAGATATGTTGCAGCTTTGTTCCAAACCACAGAGAGCAAATGCTGATTATGCAAGAAAACAGAAGCCAAGGGGTTCACAGGAGGAGCCCGAAAAAATTGAAAGGATACTAGCAAATAAAAGCAAAAATCCTCATGTGTGCATGGGAAGCAGTTAGAAACACACGGGAAAATGACTTAAACCCCATTATTATTCACAGAACAATATGGACCTCACAGACCTCCCCAGTGCCCAGTTGGCAATGTCCTTCTGTGTTGTAGTGTGACGTATCTCAGGCTGAGGCGGGCTAGACTAAGGTAAGAAGCCATGGCAGGAGTAGAGTTTTGGCTTCTCGTGGGGGCTAGACTTATCAGTAAGACTGGGTGGGGGCCCAATTCGGTTAAAACTGAGTAGAGACCAATGCCCCTATGCCCAGACCTAGGCTAAACCTTTTTTTCCTTGAATTGTTCTTGAAATCACTGCAGAGATGCAGGCTTCAAAACTGGTGACGGATCATACTACTTACTAGTGGTACAGTTTAAGAGCAACAAAGCATTATGGGAAAGGAGGGACGCAGTACTTCACATCTTCAAGTGACCCTTTGACATCAGTGACACCTTCATCAAGTCCTGCTTTTGTGACAAACAGCACTTTGCTTTCTGATGTTCTAGGATCCACAGAAGCAAAGTGGTCTTGGCTAAAAAGCCAAGAATGGATGAAGGTGTCACTTATGACAATGGGCGGTTAACACGCTTACTACTTTCACCGATAGCAGGCACCTGATCACATAAAAAGATCCCGAGACGGAAGCACCGTTTCAGCTCCACTGCACCACTTCCCACAGACTTAATTAAGATCATTGCGAATTCATGATGTGATTGTGAACCCAGACCAAAGGGTACCCCCCCCACCCAAGCTCTCCTCAAACGGAATACAACTGCATGGGCAAGTTCTCTGGCTGGGATTTGTAACTTTTTTTAATCTTGAAATGCGCCATTGGCTTTTCTAACTGGGATATTTTTTTAGCCTGAAATGCAATGTAATTCTTGCACAGCTTTTTAAATTTTGTACATGTTTATGCTTTTAATTAACTAATAAACTATTACTAGTCACTTGAACTGTTCATAGATATGACTGGATAACATGGATGCGCTGTCCTGGGGCTCTGGAAAAAAACACACATACACACACGCACACCACACATACACACAGAGACACACACACCACACAGACAGCACACACACACACAGACACACACCACACACACATAGACACACACCACACACAGACACGCACAAAACAGACACACACACACATACACACAAACATACACACAAACACACACCGAGGTTAGTAGCCCTATTGTGCAGGGTTTCTAATAACATTGCACTGAACTAATGTTATACATGAGTAAGACATCTTATAAAGATGATTTCGCGTTTCCTGCTGCAATCATTTGAAGGGAGGAGACAGCACAATGCTACACCATCCAGAACGACAGTAGACATCACCACCGAAGCAAAATGTCACACAACAAACATGCACAGAAATATTCTTGCCACACATTAACACCTCCAGAATCATGCTTTCGTGATACAGTGGAAAAAGTCTTTGCATCAAGAATTGCTTTAAGTTCCCCCAAGGACATACGGCCAGTCAAAAATGTTCTGTGATGCAACCCCTGGGGCCTCGTCACTTGAAGGGAGCTCTAGGGCTGGATCAGTAAACATTATTATCTGGCATTATTAGTGTGCCCGGTGGTAAGTTAATGCAGTGCTTAATATGAGCAACTGTTTTCATCGTAACATCTATGAAAGTGGATTTGTGGCGGAGCCTAGGTGATGATTCCACCCCTCTGAAAACGTTCAGCTAGCTCCTGCTGCTCTCCTCTTACTTACCTCACTCACCTCAGGGTCTCACACTATGGCAGGCAGGGATTGGTTCGAACTTCTTTCACTTCTGCTGCACTGCAGCAGCCAGCAAAGCAAAATCGCCCAGCAGCAGCACTGCCACTGCCCCAGGCCAGAATTAACTCCTCACGAGAGCGCGTAGTGGTGAAGCGTGTGACGTGTCACTGCTACGTTCTCATCGCAAGGGCTGGCCAAAATGTAGCCCAGGGCCCTCATTGTTAGTTGACGGACCAACAGTCAAGCAAGTTTTCGCACAAACAACGCGGGACGTCGAGGCGGCAATTTTGGCAACACTGCAGGCGCACTGACTGACTGGCGTAGCAGTTATAACAAAAGCAAGCAGGTCAGGACAGGTGCGCGCTGCTTGCACTTTCAAACTTTAACTGCCTGGGCCGTGCGCGCGGCACTTGTGGTCCGTTGCGGCTGCCTTTAAAATTTATTTGGGGACACTGACGCTACTGTGACTGATAGTAGTGTCAGTGAGTGTCTCCAAATAAATTATAAAGGCCGCCGCAACAGGCCACCTATGCCACGCGTCTGCCCCCAAAATAGTGCCGCCTGGGGCGGACCACCCCCCCCGCCCCCCCCTAGCTACGCCACTGACAATATACCCAACATCTCCCATGGAGGCCGAACGGCAACCTACACCCTTCAACCATGCTGTCTGAAAGGGCCCCAGGAAGTCGATGTGAACTAAAGATCTTCACAGCCTCATCGGCGGTATAAAGCGCTATATTCATTCATCAATGCAGTACAATACAGTACCTACATACCCTTCCTAAAACTATCCCCTGAAATGTGCTTGCATTCCCTGCTCTAAGGTGCTGAATCACTAAGAATCTTGCCAAAAAAAGCATCTCTGTGCCCTCTTTCCTCTCCCCCCCCACCCTCTGACGGTTTATTATATTCAATATTTCGATTTTTATATCCTTCAATATGTGAAGGGTACTGCACTGCCTCAGCAACGGGCATGAAGTGTAAAATGAACTATATACTCAAACACCAGGGATAGAGAGAACCTGTTGTTTTTTTGCAAATAAACATTCCACTCGCAAGTTAGAAAGTTCTATAGGAATCAATAGTAGATAGTGTTATGAGCTATTTCTCATTATGCTTTGTCTGGGAATGGAAAGTTCCATGCCAGCTTAGTGTGAAAACGCCCACCAAAAATGCTGTGCGCGATTAGCTGCGGTCTGTGATACATTGGGGGATGTCAGAGCCCTCTTTTTCAGACCCCACCTGCTCTAGGTCCACATACAATAGTCATATTTAAACATACAGAGAATCTCAAAGAATTAATATAGTCGGACATACGCAAGCACCTGATTCTTCATATAACATAGCACACGCTTACTGGAAATGTTTGTAGGGCAATACAAAACAGAAACTACGTTTGATTTACTAGATTGGTAGCGAAAAGGCCACCCGAAACTAATTCCTTTTCAATGGCACACTGTTTCATTGTCTACCTCAACAGGCACATTTCAGCTTCCGGTATAGTCACGACTCACCTGAAATATTCTGAATCAAAAATCATCCTGATGGTTGCACCAATATCCCTGTGCTGCCTGTGCCGGAAAAGAGGCGAGCGAGTTGTAGTGGAGCGTGTGACGTCACTGCCGCGCTACTTTTTTTTTTACCGCAACGCAAGGGTTGACTAAACATTATGCCCAGGGCCGTCATTGGCAGCGCTTTCGCGCGCTACAAGATTGACGGCCCTGGGATGGGACCCACCACATACAAGGTACGTCACGCACGCATGCTGCACTGCAGGCAGCACAATTTACAATCAGGTGTGCTTGCTCTTCCGCGCGAGGGCCCCAGTGGCGGCGACCTTTATAATTTATTTGGGGACACTGACACTACTGTGAGTGTCCCCAAATAAATTATAAAGGCCGCCGCCCCCAAAATAGTGCCGCCTGGGGTGGACCGCCCCCACCGCCCCCCCTAGCTACGCCATTGCTGGTTCACCAACGAACTCAAGGAATCCAAGAAAAACTGCAGCACCCTCGAGAAAGCCTGGCGGCATGACCAGACCACAGACAACAGGACCGCCCTCCAGCACGCCACCCGAAAACATCATCAGCTGACCCGCGCCACCAAGAAGTCGGCACTCAAAGAACGACTTGACAACAACGCCCACGACAGCAAGGAACTCTTCAGCATCGTCAAAGAGTTCTCCAACCCCAGCGCCGGATACAATGACATCACTCCCTCGCAAGACCTCTGCAACTCACTCGCCTCGTTCTTCCACCGCAAGATCGCCGACATACACAACAGCTTCGACGCACAGACAACGCACCGAAGACACCACCCGCACGATGAACTCCATCCACTCCGGATCTCCAACCGACCCCTGCCCACACCACGTCTTCAACAAAGCCGATGCCATCATCGCACCCCATCTCCGGGACATCATCAACTCCTCCTTCCACAACGCCACCTTCCCGGAGAGCTGGAAACACGCCGAGCTGACCGCCCTCCATTAAGAAACCAACGGCAGACCCCACCGACCTCAAGAACTACCGTCCCATCTCGCTCCTTCCTTTTCCGGCCAAAGTTATCGAGAAGACCGTCAACAGACAGCTTGCCGCCTTCCTCGAGACAAACGGCTCCCTCGACCCCTCGCAGTCCGGGTTTCGGGCCAACCACAGCACCGAGACCGCCCTAATCGCAGCCACCGACGACATCAGAACCCTGATCGACAACGGGGAAACAGCGGCCCTCATCCTCCTGGACCTCTCTGCGGCGTTCGACACTGTCTGCCACCGCACCCTAGTGAAGCGCCTCAGCAACATTGGAATCCGAGAGAAAGCACTGGAATGGATCATCTCGTTCCTCGCCGGAAGAACCCAGAGAGTCCGCCTCCCCCCCTTCAGATCCGAGGACACCGAAGTCATCTGCGGCGTACCACAAGGATCTTCACTCAGTCCAACCCTCTTCAACGTTTACATGAGCCCCCTCGCAGCCATCGCACGCCAACACAACCTCAACATCATCTCCTACGCCGACGACACCCAGCTGATCGTCTCCCTCACCAACGACCCCACCACCACCAGAGCCAACCTACACAAAGGGATGAAAGACGTCGCCGACTGGATGAGGAACAGCCGCCTCAAACTGAACTCGGACAAGACGGAGGTCATCATCCTGGGATCATCACCCTCCGCCTGGGACGACTCCTGGTGGCCCCCGGCCCTGGGCACTGCTCCCAAACCAACAGACCACGCACGCAACCTGGGCTTCATCCTGGACTCCTCCCTCTCGATGACCAGACAAGTCAACGCCGTCACATCTTCGTGCTTCAACAACCTGCGCATGCTCCGCAAAATCTTCAGATGGATCCCCACCGAAACCAGGAAGACCGTCACCCAAGCACTCGTCACCAGCCGACTGGACTACGGGAACACCCTCTACGCCGGAACCACAGCTAAACTTCAAAAAAGACTCCAACGTATCCAGAACGCCTCCGCACGACTCATCCTGGACATCCCCCGACACAGCCACATCACCGGACACCTGAGAGACCTGCACTGGCTCCCCGTCAGCAAGAGAATCACGTTCAGACTCCTCACCCACGCACACAAGGCTCTCTACAACCTGGGCCCCAAGTACCTCAACGACCGCATGACCTTCTACACGCCCACCCGCCAGCTACGATCGACCAGCCACGCCCTTGCCACCGTTCCACGCATCCGCAGAGCCACCGCCGGAGGAAGATCCTTCTCCTACCTGGCAGCCAAGACTTGGAACTCCCTCCCCACCCACCTTCGGCGAACCCAAGACCATCTCTGCTTCAGGAAGCAGCTCAAGACCTGGCTGTTCGAGCAGTAACATTTCCCCTTCCCCCAGCGCCTTGAGACCCTCCGGGGTGAGTAGCGCGCTTTACAAATGCCGTGATTGATTGATTGATTGATTGACTCACGACCCCAACATACAGCCGATCATTAGCCAAGACACCAGTCGTATTCCTCAGCACCCTGACGTACAGCTACCACAAGAACGGACAGTGAACACAACGATGAGGATACCTCACTGTACGGTTGAGAATAATGCCATAATCGATACCATGCGGAAAACCCACCAAACCACAAATAGCGTATCAGGGCCGCGTACAAGCAGAGAAGAGTTGAGGAGGGAGGAGTGTCCAGTGGGTATGCTGGAAGCAGCTATCCAGCCAACCATAATCCTTCCACCAGAATCATCACCTTATGTAATTATCTTGACAGGGGTCCCACCACTTAATAATACCCAGAGGGAGTCACAACTAGAACTGAGGAACAAGAGTTTGTTTTGGTTAGCAAAGCATAGGCAGTTCCCCTATGAAAGGGCTGGGGAAATTCTAATGGTGTGGAGAGTTGACTGGGTGGGACGTAGTAAAAAAACAATCCAAGGGGATTGTGTGGTTATCAACTTAAAAAATCCTCAGACTATATGCAGGCTTATAACCCATAAATCCACCCCCACAGAGCCCCACACAGACGTGAGAGCTCTCTCGCTTGACCATTTCTACTCTCACTGTTATAACACTGGTAGGGTAGAGGTAATCTCAGGGCATGATAGACAGCCGACTGACCACCAGAATGCTGATTACAGGCACCCTACTATTAGACCTCTTTTTTTAACTTGTCTGTACACAACCGATTTTGGGCTCTGGAAGATGTGGACTGACTAGTAGGGATAGTGGGATTGGGCCACTTAAAGAGCACTACGATGCATTTGAAAGGACGAGTGGAGCCAGATCATGGGGGTATAAGCCAGCTCTCTCACCCAGAGTTAGGCTTAGACCCATGGGATCGGGCAGTAGCCACCTTTCAGGGGATTAAGGGCCCTGTGGGTCCATGTCATTTTCATGGACCCATATCTCCCATCCCCTTTGCCCCTCCCAATAACATCGCACGTGGTGCAAACTCCCCAATTGTAAATGCACACTGCATTGATCCCCCAAGAGAAATCCTGTATACAGGTAGTAAGCTCAAGATCCTTTCCTAGAACGTGGCTAGCATCAAGGGTAAACTCTCCTGCCCTGATTGGGGACTTTTCGTGGACCAGTATGATATTTGCATGTTCCAGAAAACATGGGCAAGGGATGATTGCACAATGGTGGGATTTGCGACATTTAATATACCAGCTGTTACAAGAGAGAGGGGCAGACCCTCTGGGGGTTTATCTATCTGGGTCGGCTCACATGTGGGCTGTCAAGCTAGTCCCCTGTACACTTCTTCTAGGGATATCCAATGTGTAATGCTTAGTTTTCCTACTAAGATGAAGTTTGCCCTTATTAATGTCTATTCCCGACCTGTAAGTGTGAGCAAGGAATCACCAACCCTTGATGTATTAAACACCTTTATTCCCACTGTCCCGTTCAATACGAGGCTGATCGTTGGGGGCGATTTTAATTTCCAATTTGAGCCCCTTCCTGGCATTCACGATCTAATTTTTAATTAGGAGGATTCCCAGTGGACTATTCCTGATCCGCAAATCCAGCCGATTAAGTCCTGGACCCCCCTGGTACTTCAAATAAATGCCATCCTGCTAAACCACTCGCTGAGAGCGTGTAATGGCCGCACAATCTCTGATAGGCCAGGGAAATTAACATTCAATAGAATTGGCCAAGCTTCTCTTTTGGATTATATCTTAGTGGAGACCAGATCATGGCACAGGGTCCTTGACTTTGCCGTCTTACCACGGCATGATAGTCACCATAATGCCTTGGCATTGGTATTGAAGGTGCCGGATTCAGGCATTGCCCCGGTTAGTAGTCCCCTCCTTGAGAACAGGCCATTACTTACTAACAATAGAAGAAGAGTAAAGTGGGGGGTAATAAAGCAAACACCTGAGAAGCTGGGCGCTCTATATGAAGTAGTATTACCAGTTTTGCAAGAATTTAGCAGCATTTCTGCTGACGGGGATAACTTAGCCCCCATCAACCAAGTTAGAGAACTCCATCAGAGCTTGTCAACTAAACTAGCTGATATATTCTACCCGATAGTGTGCCCTAAAAAAACAAAAATTGTAACCCAGTCATGGTTTAACGATAAATGCCGATAGGCAAAACGGGCATTGATAGTGGCTATCAAAGCAAAAAATAGGCTTTTAACAAAAACTAGGAGGGCTTTATATAAAGAGGCTGTTCGCCAAGCAAAGCACTCCTGGGAAGTGAAAAAATGGGAGGACATAAAAACTGCCCTATTGAACCGGGACATGAAGGAATTCAGGGCCATAGTTAGAACAGGTACTCAGGAAGGCAATTCCAGCAGAAAAGTGGGCAGATCATTTTCAGGCGCTATACAAAATGGAATCCGACCCTGGCACCCACATTGGCAGTCACATCGCCACTCAAGGGGTCTTGAGTGTAGACAGAGGCCTGGTAGTTGAGAGGAGCACTCCCTCGCCTAGGTATTCTGATGGGGTGCCGGTTGGGATTACCCTTCTGGAGGTTTACAAAGCAATTAAGAAACTTCCTGCAGGTAAAGCACCTGGATTAGACAGGCTACCAGGGGATTTGTTTCGAGAAGAGTCAACAATTTGGGGTACCTATCTGTGGGTATTATTCAATGCTATAATGAACGGCATGCCAATCCCTGATACCTGGGCTGGGGCAGAAATTGGCCCAGTCTTTAAAAAGGGCTCTCCACTACTCCCTGCAAACTATAGACCGATCAGTTTGATCGATGTCACCCAAAAAATGTTTGCACGAGTACTTTTAGACCAAATCCAGGGATGGATGCAAGATAATGATATTATAAGCCCTTATCAAGCCGGATTCAGGAAGAACACCTCCACCGTTGACCAAATATATAGACTCCAACTCATTTTTTGGAAAACGGTGGCAATGGAGGGTGGCAGCCTCTATTTAATTTTCGTGGACCTGAAAACGGCTTTTGATTTGGTGCCCAGAGACAAACTATGGGGGGTATTAAGAGATCTGGGGATTCCCTTTTACCTTCTTAGCATGCTTATTAAGCTGCATGAAGCTAATTATGCTCGAGAAAGATGTGGAAAAGGGGGAGAATTAACTCCAAGACTCCCAGTTGGCAGAGGAGTGAGTCAGGGCTGTGTGCTTGCACCAACCCTGTTTTGCCTCTTTATCAACGCACTTATTGCTCAACTTACTGAAGTTAAGGACAATGACACCCCCAAGTTAGCAAACTCAAAGGTTCCAGCATTGATGTTTGCTGACGACACCCTTCTGATGTCTAAGTCGCCGATGGGAATCCAGAGGATATTGGACAGTTTTGTCATCTTTTGTAATAATAGGGGGCTGGAGATTAATACCACAAAAAACAAGTTTATGGTTGTTAACCAAGCCAAGAAAACACATCCAAATCCCCATTTAGATGGTATAGCACAGGAAAGGGTTCCTGTATTTGACTATTTGGGTCTCACCCTTACTGAAAACATGGATTGGGGGCCACAAATAGCCAAAGCTAAGCTTAAACTGGCACAGACCACCGGTGGGATTGCTAAATTACAGAGGGAATCAACCTACAAACCAATTGGGCCTATTATTGAAATATATAAGGCACAAGCAAGGGGAGCCACGCTGTATGGGGCTGAACTTTGGGGACATTGTTCTTGTACCCTTTTGAGTAAAGTTGAGAACAGTTTTTTAAGACAAATTTTGGGTCTCCCCCCTAGCACCCCGTTAACCCCCCTGCGGCTAGATTTAGGTATAAGGCCGATTGAAGATGAGGTTACCTTTAGACCTCTAACTTTCTGGCACAGGATGTGGGTGACCCCGGAACTGGTAGATTATTAGGTAGAAACAAAAGAGCTACTAGGTCTTCCCGGGACAGAAAAAGAAATTGCTTGGTTTGCACATATAAGGGAAGAGTGCACAAGGATAGGCAAACCAACCCTCTGGAGTAACCCTGAAGAAACTTGTTCTACAGTTTCACGTATTGAACTGGTGAGAACTTATCGAACTCACAAATTGGAAGTCATCTACGGGAATCCGAACCTAGGTGTTCTGACAGTAGAATTTCTTACTGGGAAAGATGAGTATAAATTAGAATCCTTTCTGGATGATATTCTACCGTTCTCAGCAAGAAAATTATACCTCCAGTTTAGATTTAGCACCCTTCCTTTGCGGGCCTTCACTTCCAAATGGTCTGTACTGGGCCATCGTGGGTGCCCAGCTTGTAACCATCAGGAGGAGTCAGAGCTGCATGTTTTATTTTTTTGCCCAGGCTATAAATCAGCAAGACAGTGTTGGCTTATTCAGCTGTGTAGGAACATGGGGTTTGTGCACTGTCAGGAGGCATTTAGAGTTTTGAAATACGATACCTCTGAGCCCATTGTCTTTGCTGTTTCTCGTTTTTTAAACACAATGTGGCGCAGGCATTGGGTTTTCTTAGAAAAAGAAAAAAAGATAATAATAACCACCCCAGCTGCTAGCGTATAGATTATTCTATTGTGTATAATAAGGAGAGTGGAAAAATCTTTTTTCATCTTTTTAATTGTTTTAGATTTTTAACCATGAGATGATTATTTTTAATTGAGACATTTTATGTATAACCCTTTCCAGGCCTATTTTTAATTGTTTTAATTGTACCGATTTTATCAAATTTCCTGCGCATTGGTTGGTCTTTGCAATTGACTTCTTTGCTATTGTATTTATGCCTGTGTTTTTTATTTTTCAATATTATTGCACTTGCACTTTTTTGAACCAATTGGCTTGCTCACTGGTTAGTGCAGCCAAATCTTCTTCCGCACCCGAAGATGTAGCACTTTGATTCTTATATCTCCGTTCGATGTGCCTTAAATATATATTGTCAGGATTTGGATTAGATTATATTGTCACGATTTGGATTGTATTGCATGCAAACTTTTATGGTCGTAAAGACCGAAATAAAGGTTTTTGAACTGAACTGAACTGATTTTGTGTGTTAATCCACTCACAGAAGGCCAGACAAGTCTGATGGTCCCCCTTCCAAAAAATCAATATGCAGTCTATGAATCTCCTCCACAAGGTCAGGTTGTTAATGTAGGGGTTGTTTGGATGTCTGATGACCTCCTCCTCAAAGGTGGCCATGTAGATACAGGCCACACTAGGGGCGAAGGTACTCCCCATCGAAGTACCTTGCGATTGGTGAAACAATTATTTATTGTATTGAAAGTAGTTCTCCGTCAGTGCCAAAGTGGCACATTCCATAATGAAGGAGATGGGGGTGGGAGAAGGCCATTCCTCTCTCATGAGTGCTGTCTCAATTGCCGTTAAAGTGGCACTTTGGGGGATATTTGTGTATAGTGCTTCCACATCCAACGTCACCAGCAAGTTAATGTCACTGGGGTCATGTATCTCCTCTATAATGTGGAGGATGTCCGTTGTGTCACGTACATAGGACGGGTCTTTTTTACTATAGGTTGCAGAAAAGGTGAATAAACCTTGATAAGGGTTCCAAAAGTGACCCTATTCCAGAGACAATAGGTTGTCCTGGTACTGGTGTTGTGCCCTTATGAATTTTGGGTAGAGTATAGAAGTAGGGTATCCTAGGGTCTTTGGTGATAAGAAAGTCAGCCTCTTTCCTATTTATCCACCCGTTGCTCTCTGCTTCAAAGGTAATGGTTGCAATCTTGGAAGTCAATCTCGATGTTGGGTCGGTCAAGATAGGAGTGTAGTATGTAGTGTTATCAAGTCGGCGCATACACTCAAGATCATAATCAGTGGTAGTCTGTATAACAGTGGCACCCCCGTTGTCTGCCTGCTTTATAGTGATGCTAGTGTCGCTGGCTAAGGATCTGGCAGCCACTAGTTCAGCACTCGGCATATTGTGGAATGTATGCCTTGTAGGGATTGTATCTAGTTCACGGAGAATGGCTTTCTCAAACGTGAGTACTTCTGGAGGGACCATACTGTTGGTAGGTGTAAACATCGAGGGATTGCGTAGGCCTGAGTCATCAGATTCTATGAGTGGTTTGTCCTGGAAAAACACTTTCAAGCGAATTTTCCTAAGAAACTCATGGATTTCACAATCGTCTCTGATCCTGTCCACTCGTGGTGTTGGGACATATGCCAGTCCTTTCTCAGGTACTGTCTGTTCCAATCCTGTAAGTGGTCTATGTGACAAGTTGACTACTAGTTCCTTTTCCCTCAGTTCCTGCCCCTGGTTTCCACTGGGTACTGTTCTTGGTCCTGCCATTGTACTCCTTTTTGTGTCCCTCTTTTTCGCCCTCTTCCTCTGCCCCAGCCTCTGCCTAAAAAAGTGGTTGCCCATGGGGTAGAACTGGGGTTGCCCATGTGGGTATATCGCGAACTGCCAAAAGGGGGGCTGTGGTGGACCTGTATAAGCCGGGGTGCTGTTATAGTGGGGGTGGGAGGGTTGATTATTCCTCTTTTGGTTGTTGCTCCCCCAGCTGCCAGTGCTCGAGTTACTGTTAGAGGAGCCCCTCCTGGAGTTATCAGAATTGTCATCAGAGGAATAGCTGTTCTTCGCTGCTTGATAATCTGCTTTCAAGTAAGGGTATATTCTCTCTTTATTCTCTGCCTGATGCATGCCACAATGCTTCCTGGTAAGGATTCTAGCAGTTTTGGGGCTCGGGATAGGGATAAACGGAAGTAATAGGTGAGAATAAAAAAGGAGTCTGCATTCACAGGGTGCTGTCATCGTGGTTGGGCTTCTTCCCAGCTTTGGCTCCTCTTTGACGGAAAAGGGGGGGGGGGCATTCTTCTCCTCAGGAGGGCACCAGAAAGGAACAAAGAAAGAAAAAAAGTAATCAGGCCACTATTCTAGCAGTGTCTAAGGGGAAGAGTGCTCCCGTCATCCATGCTCTCTATTTGTGATGTGCCTACGTGCAAAGGGGTTTCAGTGGTTTAGGGCGGTGTGGCCCGCAATCCCGCCCACCAACCCCTTCACAAAAAAAACTGTACTAGAGGCACTTGCCTGAACCCACGACCCTTCTGGGCCATGGGGAGGGGGATCCCAGCCTCCGCTTCCCTCGTTAGAGTGCTGGGCTCAGGAGAATTGCTCCTTGAGCAGTCTGTTTGGGATGATCCTCCTGTCTCTGGTGGCTTCTCTGATCCTTCGTGGGTTCTGCGAGCCTCTTCCTCCTAGTTTTGGATCTCCTCGCCTCCTTCCTTCTCCGGTCCATTTGCATTCCGGCTTTCAGCATCTTTACACTACTCATGGCTCCGCCCTCCTGGTTCGCTGTTGGCGGCCAGAAAGTTCCTGCCTGTCCTGTTAGAGCGCATAGTTCCCTTCCGGCTGGGGATGTGGCTGCTGCCATGTTGGGTTTGTCGGGGCACATCAGCTCCAAGATATATGTTTCATTACAGAAACCTGTCTTCACACTTCAGCTCTTCCTTGTGTCGCTATCGCACTTCCTGACGACTAGAAACAGGTCAGATTAGACAGGGAAGTAAGACCAGGGGGTGGAGTAGCCATCATCTTCCAAGATACTCTCAAATTACAGCTAGTTGTCACAGTACTCACGGAATGGGAAGAGATAGCAATATTCAAAGTTGAACTCCCCTAGAGGGAGAACTGGAAAGGAGAAATAGTATATTGTGCCCCAGGTCCAAAGAAAGACTTCAGCCACAAGTTAACAGAATTTATGGCTCTCTATGTGTTATCCTCGACTAACTTCTTTCTAATTGGAGATTTTAACCATCATGCTGAGCTAGCATCCGATCCAGACGTTTCTAACTTACTCTGGGCCATATTATCAAGGAACGGCCATATCATTATTGCCGCTTTAGCGGCAGGAAACTTCCGCTAAAGCGGCGATAATGGGCTTGATAATATGCCCTTGAGAATTCCCATAGAAGCCCAGGTTCTTCTGGGGAGAAACTGTAGAGTAGGATGATATGGATCTGGTTGTTTTATGATTAGTTCTAAAGCATAGAATTAAAGCTGCAAATTTAGGCACACACATCAAATTTATACTGTTAAAAACTGGCAGTGTCAGCTGAAGACAGATTCCAGATAGGCCAATTCCAGTTAATATCTTGTAATGCTAATGGGCTGAATAACAAAAAGAGGAGTTGTTCTTTAGTTTGCAAGGAAGTATTCCCCGGAGGTATTGATGCTCCATGAGACCCATCTCCTGGGCAACACATTTAATTTCCTGGGCTTTTGGTTATACAAGGGTTTTTCACGCTGGATCTACCAGGGGCTCTATGGGAGTCGACATCTTTCTCCACGGGTCATTCCCACTCACTGTCTCGGAATTCACAGCAGACTCCCAGGGAAGATTTATTTCTGTTTCTGAGAACCTGAAGAGGCAACCATGGACCTTCATATGTGTCTATGTCCCTCCTCCACCTGCATTACGCTCTGATTTGAACGAGGTGATCATGATCACATTATTAGAAGGAGCCCCATTCGAGGTTACTGTGATAGATGGAAATTTTAATGCCATTATGGACAGAGCCTCTCTTCCTACTTTGGTGATGGCCTTGGATCTATTGCTTGCATAGAGAAATTCTGAAACTAGAGAATATACATGCGTCTCTCTGGCGAAACCAGTTATTCTCAGGCACTGGGCATTTTCTGTTTTCAAACCCTGATATGTCCTGGTTGATGTCTTTCCAGAGGACTCTCAGGCCACATACAGTAGAGTTTTGCCTAGGACAGAGCAGTATACTGCCCTGCAGCATTAGTAGACTGAATGCCTGGTAGACTGCAACGATTTCAGTACCCTAGGGAGGAGATGGAGTCCTATTTTCATCCACTCTATTTTAATGGGAATCTTTTAAAGTTTACAGCCACCATAAAAAGGAAAGAGATGGCCTACCAGTTTTGACAGAACAACCTGACATAGAAATCAGACACAGACTTTCCAGCTGAACTGCTCAGCCTCAAAAGAGAGTATGCATTTGAGCGAGCGGATGCTTCTTTCTGTCTAATAGACATGATCCAATCAACTCTATGATAACTATCAGTAGACTATGCATTGATAATTTGGCTTGCCTTGAGGCACCATGTGTATGAACTTGAAGACAAGGCAGAGATAATATTGTGTTGTCTGGCCTCAAATGAGGAAACTAACAGGATAGTGCCTGAACTGCACAGTAAGTAGGGGAGGATGATCATTGACCTTCTCCCTACTGCTCAGGTCTTTGCAAAATGGTACAGCAAATTCTATGAAGTGCACCCATCGATGGACACAGTAGCATGGACCACGATGGTGGCCGGCATGCCGATCACTCAAATTGCATATGTGGTGCACTTAGAGCTGGACTTTCCCCTGACAGCTGAAGAACTATCAAAGGCATTAGCTGCCACAAATAGTGGCAAGACGCCAGCCCGAGTGACCCACCACATTAATTTTTCAAGGGCCTGTCCTCAGTCATAATGCAACACTTATGTGCCATCAGCACCTGGGTAGTCTTAACATCTTACTAACAATAAAGTATCCATCCGCAAATGGGAAAGGAATGAAAGAAAAACAGAATTCCTGAGAAACTCCCTCTAAACAAGCAGACAGCTTATCACATCAGCCAGAGCAAAGTTCTTTACCATTAATGAAGCCATCAACATCAGCATGCTGTTCAAGACTATCAAGCACTGCATTAATCCCTTGCCAGACCCAGTTATTCTTCACTCCACAGAGAAGTGCAATTCCATCAACCTCTTTTTCTATGAAAAAATACAGAAAATCCAACATCACATCAGAGATACCAAGTCTGCTTCATCTCTCACACCCATCCTTTCCCATACAATCCTGCAATAGTCAGCCTCCAAAGCCATATCTCTCCCATATCTACCAGTTTGACTTCAACTCATGCTGCATCACAGAGACCGCCACCGTACACATCACAGATGATGCCCTTTTGGTCACAGCTGAAGATGCCTCCTGCATTGCTGGACCTTTCAGCTGCCTTTGCAGTAGGTTATCCCACCGTCATATGCACTCTCGAGTTGCAAGTGGTATCCAGTACTGTCCTTCACTGGTTCTCTTCCTCCTTTCTAACCGGCACCAGTTTGTTCACATGGACACAAAATATCCCTATCACATGTGGAGTTCCCCAGGGTTCCATTCTATCACCGGTCATCGTCAGTCTTTACATGGAGCTGCTTGTGTTCAACTCATAGATAACACTATCAAGATTCACAGATATGCCAGAGATACACAATTCTACTTGAAAATCTCATCTGCTTCAGACATCCTATGCCTCAACCCCTGCTTGGACATCATCTAAACCTGGAAGTCCAGTGTTTAACTGAAGCTTAAACCAAGATAGAATTCCTATTACTTGCCAAGAAAAACAAACAAGAAACCATACAAACTTGGCTCAATTACATGTAGCTTGACAGTTTCGTACCCCAACTCTCACAGAATGCTATATCACTTGAATTCACCCTGGACACCAACCTCTCCGACAAGGAACACATTGCCAGAAAACACAAAGACGGCCTGGTACCTGCTTTCACTTCGAAAGAAAGTCAAACCATTTCTTCTAGAATGCATCTGGAGAACTGCTATTCAAGGCCTTGTGCTCCTGCATCGGAATGGTGGTAATGCCCCACTCCATGGCCTCTCATACTCCACACTGGAACCCCTTAGGGCCATCCTACTCACTGTAGCATCTATCATCCAGGGTCTGAAGAAATATGATCACATCCTCCCCACTCTGATGACCTCCATTGTCTCCCCTTGCCAACCCGCACCATTTTCAAAGCCAGCTGCATTATTTACAAAGACAGCAGCCCCACTTATCTTGAAGACACAATCACTATATCTAGTGGTTCTCAGCACACCCGCAGCCAAGACACCAACAGACTACGAAGTGTGAAAAGGAAAAAACAGGACAACAGGCCTTTTCCATCAATGCACCCAGGATTTGAAGAAACATCCCTCTATCCATAAAGACCTCTCCAATGCTGCTCCAATTTAGGAAAGATTTGGAGATGCATCTCTTTAAAGAACACAGTGCATCAAACATCCACAACTCAGTTTGATATTCATGATATTCAAAACGTGGCAGGCAAATAATAGTGTATAGGGCATGCATGAGCACATGATGGCATTGAGTGGCACAGTAGGAGAGGATGGGCTTACAATGTCATACTTAGACACACAACATGGAGTTTGTAAGTGATATAAGGCTTAAAATGTGGCATACATGACAGCACTGACAGGCACACGGGTAATCTATATGCAGATGGAATTGACTTGCATATGATGAGGCATAATGTGGGCATGTGTCATTGATTGGGAAGTGATGAAATATACCTTGGGAAGTGTCACTGACTGTCAAATGTGGTGTGCCTGGGAACATGGCATTGATTGGCATATGACTGGGCACACCTGGCCGAGTGGCATTGACTGGTATTTGGTTGATGTTGGGTAGATCACATTAGCAGGAAGTTGAAGGGGAATAAGTGGCCGGGTGTCATCAACAAGTACATAGGAAATTATTTGGGCACATGGTATGGAGTGTCCTAAGTGTGATTACACCTTGGAACTGACTGACTAATGTTTGGACTTTTTTGAGCACATGACAGTAATGACTCGCATGTATTGGATACGTAGATTTATGGCATGACTGTGCCCATGTACAAGACACTATTATACATGGTATATCTATGACTTGACTCGTATACATGGTATACCTATGACTTGACATTTCGACATTGACTGGAATATGATTGTGTCTATCTGTAACGCAACTGGTGCTCATGTACAGCGCTCTAATACCTTTGGGTCAAGTTTGCGCTGCATAAAAATCCTCAATAAAAAAAAATATATATCTAGTAATGCAAACATAACCAAATGAAGCGATTGACTGAGATATGCAGAATATGTGGATGAATGGAATTGACTTGGGTTTAGTTGGACATATCTAGGCACATCTTATTGACTGCCTCTATTCTGTATGTCCCAGAGATGCTTTATCTTTTTCCACTGTGCTGCTTCTTTGTCAATACAAAAATATGTTTAAAAAGCTTGGAAACCACTGTGCCGGTCTCCTAAGGCACATATACACATGCAGAGCTCTAGAGTCTCCAGTCCACGTGTAAATTGGTAATCCAGCCCAGGTTTTTGCTGTGCATCTTACTTATGCCATTATAAAAACCGCACTGTAAGTCCCAGAATGCAAAGAAAAATCATGGGCTGGCTATACGAGTTGCCTATGCATGCATATGGGGAGCTTGTGAAACCAGACATCTGAGATGCTGTTGTCTCTGTGCTTATCCCAATTCACCCAATACTGAAGCTCAAATGTCCTGGATTCCAATGGTCCTTCCTGAAATCAGCCTCTATTCTGAGTACCAGGGACATGCATGCCTGTTCCACTCTCTGGAGCTGAGCAGGCCTGAGGGGAAAATCTAACTCTTTCCTTCGATTCACAAACCTCCTCTGCTCACTTCCCCCACAGGAGCACTTCTCTCCACAGCCTCATCCGCATTAATTGTTACATCAGCAACAATAAATAATTGTATTTTTTCTTTCCATAAACACGAGCAATAAACCAGCTCTCTAAATGAAGACAAATGTTTTCTATTTTCTTCCACCAGCTCGCGCTAGCTGTAATCCCCCTCAAACTCAGACGGAACAGGAAAACCAGGCTTTGGGGACAGGCATTCTCTCAGCCTGCTCCTATAATTGCATTTTCTTCATCTGAAATGAAACGTGATTTCTATTGGGAAAAGAGATATGGCAAATTAAAAGGAGGAAGAAAAAAAGGCACCAGTGGAAACGCTGAGCGTGGGTAAAGATACTCAAAAGGACCGGGTTCCATTTCTGAATCCGCCCAGGATGGTGGATGAATGATACTTCCACCCGTACCCAGGGCATCATCTGTGCCCGTGGTAGTGGGCACCGGTGCCCATTTTTGGGGACCGGAATTTATCTTTCATCAATACACTTTGGCCCAGAGCAAGAGAGAGTAAAGCAGAAAAAGGAGAAAAGAGGAAGAGAAAATAACAGTAAACAGTGGCAAAGGAGAAAAGCAGGGATGAAAGCAGAAAAAGGAGAAAAGAGGAAGAGAAAATAACAGTAAACAGTGACAAAGGAGAAAAGCAGGGATGAAAGCAGAAAAAGGAGAAAAGAGGAAGAGAAAATACCAGTCAACAGTGGCAAAGGAGAAAAGCAGGGAGGAAAGCAGAAAAAGGAGAAAAGAGGAAGAGAAAATAACAGTAAACAGTGGCAAAGGAGAAAAGCAGGGATGAAAGCAGAAAAAGGAAAGAGAAAATAACAGTGTACCGTGACAAGCAGGGATGAAAGAGAACTTGCGAGAGACGCGAAGTGTAGGGCGGTGGAAGAAAGAGGCATAGGGTGGAATTGAATCTAGGTAGCCTTCATATTAAGTAACCCTGGCCTTCAGCAGAACTGGTGTCAGGCTCCTAAGAACATCTTTGGAACCTGCATTTATTATGATTTACATCTAACTTTTACATTTTTTTCTTTATATAAATAGAGCGCTTCCTCTAAACAGAGCCAAGCTCTTAAAGTTGTGTGACGTTATCAATGGTTACCCCAGATCCAGGTTCTTGCCAACATAGGCACAAAGAAAGGAGATTGTGAAGGTGTAACAGGGCTCAGGTGAGCAGCTTTGAAAATCAAAGTTCATTAGGGACCATGTATGGCCTGGCCTCCCTTATTACTCTGGCTCTAAGACCCCCAAAGCACTGAATTTAAGACACTATGCATGTCACACGTTCTAGAGAGACAGGCCTCAACGCAAGCCACAATTACCCGATGATATCTACTTAAGTTCAGTACAAGTCAGTTGCTGGACAGATTTTTCTCCGGTATGGCATCCGAACTTTGGATTGCTATGCCAATTGACATTCGTGAATCTGGCAACTGAGTTGTAGCTTTAAAGAAAGTTCAAAAATGTATTCCCAAAATACGGAATTAATTAGATTGATCAGGGATGGTCTGTTCCCATTGCATACCCCACCAGAGCGACATAGCTTTCCGAGTGTAGGCGCAATTAATATAAGGACATGAGATCATAATAACCTGATAATCAGAGTTGGTGGCCTAGTGGCTTTTGGCAAAAACAGATGTCTAAATAGATGACTTAGGCCCCATTCCAAGTTTGTCCTTGAGTGGTGTATCTGATTTCCATGATTCCTCTCCGAATTCCAAATATCTTCTTTAAAAAAGTGGATTCTATTCTTTCACATTTCTTGTGGAATAACAAACCTTTGAGATTGGCTCTCTCCCATTATCTAAACAAATGGGATAACCAAACAACAACAAAAGGTTATCCAATCAACATGGGGATGTTAATTTTCCTAATTTTCAAACATTTCAAGATTGTTTCTGTCTTAAACAATCAGCTCACTGGCTAACATATGACTCTCCTTTTTCTCACCCCTCTCCTATGTCGCTTTTGAAATAGAAAGTTATGTAACAAGATAATTCTGTCAGGACTGGAGGCGAGGATTATGCCTTCTTCCTTCACTTTATTCCCATAGCAGCATGAAGGTAAACAAGGACTACGTTTCCCATGAACCACAGGGAAAAAGGTAGTCAAAAAACGACAACATGGTAACAACCAATCAACAAACAGCATCAATGTCCAATCCAAAGCGAGAGTGTCCCACATAGTCCTTTGCTAGTGTCCTCTCTTCCTCTTTCTTCGCTGCTCCGCAGCAAGATATGTACTCTTCAGTTTCTTATACTGTGTAGTGCTTAATGGAAGGTTATTGTGCTATTTAGGTGTTCTAGCGTTTAGGCTATGACTGTATTTTCATGTATTCTAATTTCATATTTCCCGTGAGGGGTTTTACCTCATGTTCATTGGTGTCGCGCTTCTCGGCGCTGCTACCCCCTTTTATAGGCTTAACATTTGCTGTTATCGTGGTTGTGCGTTTCCGCGCTCCGGCGCGTTTGTTTGTTCAAGGGCGCCACGGGGTCGAGGATCTCCTCGTCCCTACGCGGCGCGTTGCTGGCTTCGCTCTTCAGACCTCCCGCCACTAGAGGGCGCAGGAGGTCGCGGACGGCGCGTCGCGGGGTTTGATTCTCTTCAGGGAATTCAAACACCGCGCGCGCCATTCCTAAAGAGCCCGGTCTGAGGAAAATGCCCACTTGGGGGTCTGTAACGGCGATCGACGGTAAAGTTAATCCGCGATCGGCCGTACTTGCACATTACGCTCTGTTTTTCGCCTGTAATAGTTAAGAGCATTTAAATACAGAGTCCAGTATTCATTTATTGAACGCCTCGCTAGAGGTCTTGTACTTTCCCTGTCCAGGGATTCTTAAAGGGACCCAGCCCAGACCGGTGAGCACCCCCCTCCTGGCATTGGGGGTGTGGTGGCTACATGTATTTCTTTCTGCCAGCAGTGGTCCCTGGGGGCTTGATCCCCTGCAATTGCGGCACTTCAGTTGCGCAAGTGAGTTGGCTGACACCCAGCCTATTGTTGAAGGCCTGTATAAGGGCTGTTTAAGTTGCCACTCCATTGTCTCTGGTGATATCATGGAGTATTACGACCAATTCCCGGAGGAGGAAGATCCTCTAGCAGAGATGCCCTGGGAGGATGCCTTTTATGAGGCGGTTGATTCCTCAATTTACCAAGCCGTGGGTCAGGCTATATCCCCCCCCTTGAGGACAGGCTTTCGAGCCAGATAAATGAGGCGTTTTCTCGCCTGGAACAGCGCATGGGTTCCCCGGCCGCTCTGCCTACTCCCTCTGTTCCCCTTCCCACGGGTTCCCCGCCGAACAAGCGCCCTCGGGTGCCTGGAGTGGATTCTGACGCTTTTGAGCGTTTACGGCAGGCTTTCCTGGACAATCAGGCGGTACAGCCGAGTGTCGTCCCCCCCTCCACCCTCCTGCCCCTAGAGATGCTGACCAGGACGCATCAGGTGATCCAGACTCGGATCCCGGCCCTTCGAGGCCGTGGCTTCCTCCTCGCCCTACTGTCCCCCCTTCGGTTACCTAGGATATGTTGGATCCGAATGATATTGTTCATCCCCGCTCTTCGGAGTGGGTACCCAGGGAGAAGGTGTCGGCTTATGTCGCAGAACACATCCGTCGGCCCTTAGAAAAAGAGGCCCGTAACTGCCTGCGGGCGGAGTGCCCCCGCCCCTCATTGGAGGGTAAAGTAGTTCTCTCCCCCGATATTGACCCCGGGATGTCCACTTTCTTACAAAAGTTCATACGGGACCCCAAAAAAGGGATTGATAGGTCCTGGAGGGCTTGCCAGGACAAACTCCTGGACGCCCTGGGACCGGCTACCAAAATTTTAGATATGGCTGAAGAGGCCAAGGAGTCAGGCTCTATTATTTCCCTGGGCTCAAAGGGTGGTTATATTTCTGGGCAATGCAAATTGCGCCCTTTCTATTGAGCGCCGTAGGTCTCTTCTTATAAAGATAGATCCCAAGTTGGGAGACCTGGCGGATTCCGAGGCTGGCGCTGTGGCTGAAGGGGGCTTGTTTGGCGAGCCTTTTGTGAAGGAACTGGGCAAGTTCGTGAATACCTTCACATCCCTCGACAGGGCACAGTCAACCATCAGGAAAGTCTTTCCCCGTGTTTTTCGCGGGGCTGGCCGAGGCAGGGGCCGCTCGAGGTCACCAGCAGGGTAACCAGAGAGGCTCCGGTCAGTCGCAGGACCAGTCCCGATTCGGGAATTTCTACCCTACAAGAGGCCGCAGAGGCAAAGGAAGAGGATTCCGAGGAGGATCCACCGCCTCAAACTCCGGTGAGTCTTCACAGTTTTTCCCCGTCAAAAATAGGGGGGCGGTTGGCAAGTTGCTTCCAGGCTTGGTTGTCTCTCACGCACGATGCTTGGGTTCTCCAAACGGTGCAGGGGTTCCATATAGACTTCATGGGGTTCCCAGTCCAGCGGGCAAGTCCCCGACCCATTCAGTTTTCGGCTCCAGATGCAGCCTTGGTGGACGAGGAGGTCGCATCCCTCCTGCATAAGGGCGCCATTCTCCCTGCCTTCTGCCATTCAAGGGGATTTTTGAGCAATATTTTCTTAGTGGACAAAACAGACGGCGGCAAGAGACCCGTCATCAATTTAAGCGAATTCAACGAATGGCTTGTTTACCGCCATTTCAAAATGGAGAGGATTCACCTCCTGCGGGATGTCTTGCGACCCCACGATTGGATGGTTCGCCTGGATCTCAAAGACGCCTACTTGGTGATTCCGATTTTCCCTCCACACAGGCGGTTTCTTCAATTCACCTGGCGCAAGCGTGTTTACGAGTTTGCTTCCCTCTCGTTCGGTCTCTCGTCGGCTCCGTGGTGTTTCACCAAGGTTCTCAAACTGGTGGTGGAATTTTTGAGAGCAAGAGGAGTCAGGATGATCGTGTACTTGGACGACCTCCTTTGGATGGCCTCTTGCCCGCGCCAACTGGAAGTCCAACTGCAGATGGCGGTGGGTCTCCTTCAAGATCTCGGGTTTGTCATCAACCAGAGCAAATCTCTCTTACATCCAACCCAGTTGCTTACCTTTTTGGGATTCGTGATCGACTCAACGTCGTCCACTCTCAGCCTTCCGGCCAAGAAAATCTCCAAGATCAGACACGAATTGTGTCGTGTCCTAGCCCGGCAGAAGATCTCCCTCCGTCAGCTCGCCCGAGTGGTTGGACTCCTGTCAGCCTCCATTCAGGCCATATTTCCAGGCCTGCTTCATTACCGGGCTTTACAGCGCCTAAAAGCTTACTTTCTCAGGAAAGGTTTCCCATATTCTCACACGGTGTCACTCACTCCAGAGGTGAATGCCGAGATCCAATGGTGGCTGGACCATATGGAGGCCTGGAACGGCCGAGCAATCTTCAGGTCAGCCCCGGATCTGGTAATCGAATCAGACGCCAGCCGAATGGGCTGGGGTGCACGCTGTGGGGAGTTGTCCACAGGAGGTTTGTGGTCTCCAGACGAACAGAAGTTACACATAAATTGTCTGGAACTTTTGGCAGGCTCATTTGCCGTACGTTGCAGGACGAAAGACTTGGTGCGGTCGTGTGTTCTGCTGAAAATGGACAACATATCCGCAGTCAGATATGTAAACCATCTGGGGGGCACCAGGTCCAAAGCCCTCTTGGATCTAGCGGCAAGTTTCTGGCAGTATTGCCTGGACAGCCAGATATCAGTCACGGCAGAGTATCTCCCCGGTCGGGACAATTTGGAGGTGGACTTCCAATCTCGCCATTTCAGAGACTCCAGCATGTGGATGTTGGACAGGGTCATTTTAGTGGCTCTGAACGAGCATTGGGGCCCGTTTTCAGCGGATCAGTTTGCGTCCAGACTGGACCACCAGATGCCTCGGTTTTTCAGTTGGAGACCGGACCCGTTGGCGGCGGCCACGGACGCGTTCCTCCAGGATTGGAGCTTGGAGCAGGGGTACGCGTTTCCCCCGTTTGCAATGATCACGCGCTCTTAAGCGCAGGTTCGCAGGCAGAGGGCGGACCTGGTGATAGTCACTCCCCTATGGTGGTCGCAAGTTTGGTTTCCAGTTCTACTCAAACTTTCCTGGGATTTTCCAATCCTACTCCCCAGTCTCCCACTCTTCTCACGAATCCCGACAGGGGTCGTCACCCGCTAGTGTCAGCGGGATCGCTGTTTCTCATGGTGTGGCGGATTTCCGGGGTAGATGGGAAACCCCAGGACTTTCGCGAGCGGCTGAGAGCCTCATCTCAAAGGCTTGGGCGGACAGCACAGTTAAAAGATACAAGTCCGCGTGGAACCGATGGGCCAGTTGGTGTATGCGACGGGGTTACGATCCCTTGGTCGCAGACGTGGTTCAGGTAGTGAATTTTTTGGCCCAGCTAGCTTCTGAAGGTTTGGGCTATCGGTCCGTTAATACCTTTAGGTCAGCTATTTCGTCGGGCCACACCCCGGTTAATGGTGCACCTATAGGGGAGCACCCCTTGGTTTACAAACTGCTTCGGGGAGTGAGGCTTTCGTTACCTCCGGAACCTCGTTACTCCGCCTTGTGGGACGTGAATCTGGTTCTTAATCTTTTTCTCTCATGGCAGCCTAACCGGTTTCTTTCTCGGAAGGAGCTTTCAGCGAAACTAGCGATGCTCCTTTGTTTGATCTCTTGCAGGAGAGTCTTGGATGTGCGGGCCTTGGATATTTCTGGAACGATGTTAACCCCTGACGGGGTCACCTTCACTCTACTACGGCGTACTAAATGCCATACTAGGGTAATCTCGTACCCGGCGTTCCCGGACTCACCGAAGTTATGTGTGGTTAAATGTCTAAAGGCTTATGAGGAAATGATGGAAGAGTTCCGTCCCCCAGGAGAACGCCAGTTGCTCATTGCGCTCCGGAAACCCTTTAAAGCGGTATCCTCACCCACCATCGCCAGATGGGTGCGGTGGGTGATGCAAGAGGCTGGTATAAGCCTTCGAGACTTTGGAGCACATTCTGCTCGTGGAGCAATGGCATCAAAGACGTTCGGCCTAGGCGCGCGTCTTGTGGATATCCTCAATGCTGCCGATTGGTCTTCGGAGTCTACTTTTAAGAGGTTCTATTTCAAGCCAGTCCTAAATATGGCTCAACTGGTTGTGGGCAAGCTTTGAACAAGCATAATCCGCGCCGCCAGTCCTGACATAGAATGAAAAATTTCCTAGCTAACGTAACGGAAAGTTTCGATTCTATTAAGGACTCGGAGGCGAGGATTATCCAGCCCTTCGCTCCTGGAGGAGATCCCTCCCCGTATGACAGTAAGTAGACGTTTTCCAGTGCTGCTTGACACTTTACTGATGTGTGTAACCTGTCTTGCTCTGTAACAGGGTTCAATTGTTTTAACTGGAGTAATGCGTCTCTATTGTTTGCAGGTTCGGACGCTCAAAGATATTTGAAGAGTGCGGACCAGCAGTCGTCGCGCACCGAAAGAGGAAGAGAGGACACTAGCAAAGGACTATGTGGGACGCTCTCGCTTTGGATTGGACATTGATGCTGTTTGTTGATTGGTTGTTACCATGTTGTCCTTTTTTGACTACCTTTTCCCCTATGGTTCATGGGAAACGTAGTCCTTGTTTACCTTCATGCTGCTATGGGAATAAAGTGAAGGAAGTAGGCATAATCCTCGCCTCCGAGTCCTTAATAGAATTGAAACTTTCCGTTACGTTAGCTAGGAAATTTGTCATTATTGGTCATGTCATGCACAAAAATGTGATGTGATGCACACGTTATTTCAATATCCACACATCCATACTTTCTGGTTCAGAGTTTTGAAAGATAGTGCTACAATGTTTAATGTCACTATCCAGTATACAATACCAAATTTATTTTTAGGAAGCATTTCTCCTGCATAGAAAGTTATGTCTTTTACAACAAGTTACGTGATCTTTTACTTGCTGTAGCATTTCATCAAATTGCTACGCATTGGAAAAATACTTCTAGTGTCAATTACAAATCATGGTGATACGCTGTATGTTTCCATCAAAGTTTGGATAGAGCATACGTTCATCCTATTTCACTAGCAGATAAAAGGGAACACTTGTGGTCACCTTTAACAACAATCCTTAACAATTTTTGTTTCATACGTCGTCTGATATGATTGCTAAAGAGGTTCCTAAACCTATTTGCATGTGTATTTCGGCAATCTTTACTTATAGTATGTTATAGCTTATATAGCATTGGCTTTTAAAGCTTACAGTAACGCCAAGTGCCTATCATAGCTATCTTCCCCAAGGTTTGCTACTGCACTGTTACTCTTGCTGGAGCGGGTAGTACAAAATTTTGTATACCCCCCCATTCTGCATGTTTATATTAATCTGAATAATTAACTAATAGTAATTTTATTAATGGTTTGCAGTGAAAGACTTATCAATCATATTAACAAAAGAATTACACGTGGGAATTGCACTTTGTATGGCTAAACTAATTGTAAACTAACACATGTACGCATACTAATAGTAGAAAATTAGAATATTGCATGATAAATGTAGCTTTGGTGATGTGATTGTAAATTGTGCTTTATTAAGTGAGTATAAACGCTTTGAGTGTTGCTTTCTGCTAGATAATACTTACACATAAGGGTATTAGCAAGGGGTTAACATTTTATTAGCCATTTCTATGTTTTAATTACGTTTTTGTGTTTGTTTTACTTAAGTTGCCCATTTCGGCCTAGTTAAAATGGCTGAACGTGACGTTGAACGTGACTGCTTCTGACATCATGAGGTTTTGGGTGAAGTGCGCAGGCGTCACCGCCAGCAGCAGTGGCCTGGTCCTGACCCTAGGAGTTGAAGCCCTAGTCAAGGTTATTCCGGGAACTTCGCCAATAATTACACAAAGGACTGTCTTAAAACCGGAACCAGCAAGTGCGATGACTTCATTGTGCAGACTTTATGAGAACTTTACCGTTCGACCTCAAGATGACCAATCAGAACTCTCTAAAACCCCTTTTTGACATTCTTTTCATTATAAAAGTAGGTAGGGAATTGAACTAAAAAAAACGCTCTTCTTTGACGAACTTGATTTCCTGACGTTATGCTGACAGAGAGGACGGTGACACTGCTGGACAGCTGTTATCCTGAATCTTTGAGAGACTTTATGAAATAAAGATTTTTCCTCGAATTGACTGACTTAGAGGACGACTATTAGCCAGATTAGGTAAATATGATGTTCTGCAATGCTGATGATGATTTCTAACAACTTGCAATTTTCTTAGATAAATGATATTTGATTAATTGACAAATGTGTTGTGTCGATTATTTAAAGAAGAGAATTTAGTTTAGTGCGTAAAGTATAGATAAATGAATTTAGTCACTAAAACCATAGTTAACAACTACATGATTCATCTCCTTATGAGGGAATATTTTAGGATTGGAGTCAATGCAATTAGAGTTAGGTAAAGATATTCCTTTCATGTCAGCGTTTGGAAGCTTATTCCTCTAGGGAAACAGATCAACTGAGTGTGAGTGTTGGTGTTATGGGCCCCACCAATGAATATATTTGAGTGAATTTATTATTGAGATATTTGGTCTGTGTCGAAGGGGGAATTTGATGTTCCACGCTGCAACAGTTTTTCTGGTAGCAGTTTGATGGTTTTTATTGTTTTGGTTTGGTGATTATTGCTTGTAAATAGCTTATTGATTATTGATATTGGTTTATGTACTAACACTCTATGTTGAGTCGCGTCGAGTTTCATGTTGTTTGCACGGCTTCTGGGATGTAGGAAGTTGGAAGTTTGTAACGGTTCCATAGTAGAGCAGAGGTAAGCGCTGCTCTCGGGAAAGACGGAATTGTTGTTGCCCTGTAGGTACACAGGGAAAACGTGTAACGATTGAAGTTGCACGACGCATTGTCTGGGTTCGATTCGGTGACATCGTTGTGTGTTGCCATTAGAGACAGTTTTCTGTGTGAGAGAAGTGTGTATGATAGCGAACGTTACCTGTGAAATTTTGGTCTTAGGTACCAGGAATCCAAATGGCATTCCGATAACGCTCATCACTGGAAAGGTAATAGGTATTCTCTGAGCTTGCAAGAAGGACAAAGTAGAGGTAAGCGCTGCTTTGTTAATGTATGTCATAATTCTGTAGTAGGACAGACTGTTCGCTGTTCTCGGGAAAGACAGGATTCTGTGTGAATGTACTACATTTTCTAGTGTGAAAGTGCGTGAATGTAAAGGCATTCGGGTTAATTGTGAAACTCTAGTGTGATTTCTCAGGAGCATTGGGTCTCCAACTATGTGTCTTAATTCTGGAGAAACAGTTCGCTAATGCTTGTTAGAAGGGTAAGGTAGAGGGATGTGCTACTTTATCAACGGAAGTAACGATTCCGTAGTAGGGCAGAGGTAAGCGCTGCTCTCGGGAAAGACGGAATTCTCGTGAGAAAGGTCTATTGCTATTCCTTGGTTAGCGAAGCAGACAATGGTGGTGTTTTATGTTGTTACTAACAGAATTGTAAAATTGAAACAAATACTTACCAAGTGGATTTTGTGAAGGAGGGGTAGACAGGCGCAGGAGCTGCCGCAGCGGCTGGTGACGTCAGAACGACCGCGCTGGGATTGGACAGTCGGTCAGAAACGTAAAACGCTCCAAATTGGTGCGTTAGTGTGCGCCGCGCTAAGAGTGGAGAAATACTGGGTGACGTAGACGCTCACTATTGGTGCGTTAGTGTGCGCCGCGCTAGGATTGGAGAATTGTAAGAGTGACATAAACGCTCCGGATTGGTGCGTTAGTGTGAATCGCGCTACGATTGGACAGAATAGCGGTACAGTTGTAAGAAGGGACTAGTGATACACGGAAAGAAAGGAAAATGTATTAAGATCCACCAGAAAAGGAAAAAAAGTCTTGGTTTGGTAGAGTTAAGAAATGATTTAAGAAGGACAAACCAATTGTAACTAGGGAAGGACAGTTACTTCCTCCACCGAAAAACCCCTGCATCCTTTATGGTTGCGAAGTACGGATATCACACTTGTATTTGGTTAGATAACTGGGTCAAATATACCAAAAAGAACGGAGTGTTGGCTTTTCCAGAACATGGTTCATTTAATTTGGCTGTTTTGAGAAATTTGAGAGAGAAAATGATGAATTTAGAACCAAGACCTAGACCGACACAATTTGAGGCATTGACGGAGTGGGAAGACGAGATGCATGACCGAGAAAGACAGAGAAACGGTAGAGGATATAGGTACCTGTTTGGCAGATCATACGGACATGAGACGCATGATGATCGAATGAGAAGGAGGCGGAATGCGAGTATGACTGAGGGTTTGTTTCCCGTAAGAACTGCAGGAGAGAATGAAGGAAGAAAGTGTGTAGAAAAGAGGCATAATGTGGAATCGAGAGGGTATGGAGTGAATGAATTAGTGGAGGATGTTCTTGATGATATGTTCTATAAGAATCCACCTCCATATCAACCAGAACCAGAAATATTACCCGCAAGTGCCCCAATGAAAGAAACAGTACGAATCATAAAATCGGAACCAGAGTTCCAAGATTTGGGAAGAAACAATACCATTAGAGAGGTAGAGAAGAAGTCTGGAGGTAAAATAAACGATGAAAATTCAGCAGAACTAGCAAAAACGACCCTAGAATTAACCGAGAAAATAAGAGAATTGACTAAGAATCTAGAAGCGGTAACTGTTCCAGTAATGATAGATCCAGTAATGCCTATTTTTGATAAACAGAAAGATAGCGAACATTGTTTGACAGTCCCTTATAAAAGTAGTAAACCGGCTGAACAACCAAGAATGAGTCAGAGTGAGAATCCATGGAGACAGACTATGAGTATGATTGAACCGAATTATTCAAATAACCCGTTTTTAGGTCAGAACTGTGCAGAAAAGCGTATGACAATAGTGGAGTCAATGTCTGAAACACAAAAGGATTTTGGAGAAGGAAATGTAGAAAAGCCAGTAGGTCCATCTACAGAGGAATTGAGTGAATGGTTGAGAAGCTTGCAAAAGAAAGACAAAGAATCCCAGTCAATAGATGCGGCCAAACTACGAATGGTACTGTAAGAATTAATAGTAGGAACTATCCCGACAGAAAAGTTAAAGACTTACCAAGATGAGGAGTTGTTATTTCTGTGTAAAAGCATAACATGGATAGCAAACGGTCCCCATGAAAGATTAGAAGAAGTGGCAAATAAAATGGGTATTGATCTCTTAAGGTAAAAGCACTACAAAAACCCTATCTAGTAGATTTCACTGAAAAATACATTGAAAACGAATACCACAGGACGAATAGGTCAGATTAAAGAGATAATTATTTTATTGAGAAAATGGGGAGATGGTATCATAAACAAGATGAAGTTTCAGACAAAACGTTCTCAGCTTACCCTGTGAGAGAGAAAGAGAAGGTTGTGACAGAATGCCCTATGAGAGAGATTCCAGGAGGAGGATATGTACATGTCCCATGGACTAGACATGATACTTTGTCATTTACGAATGATTTCCCTCGACTGCGTGAAAAACCCGTCGAGAGGTATAGACAGGTGGACAGACTTGTAAAATTATCCAAAGTATTATGGATTGATCTGAATAGCTTGTTTGACATAAAAGTACCAGCAGATCTATGGACAGAGTGTAAAATCGTGATAGATTAGCCGACACAGGAATACCCAAGGGATCCAAAAACAGGAGCTCCAGACCCCGAGGTAATGAAGAAATATGAACAGGTTATGGCATTTTTGAAAAACAAGGTACCCACTAAAGAGACAGATTGGGTAAAAATTGACAGAACACATCAGGAAAGCAAAGAGTCAGTACATGCCTATTATGAGAGGTTAATTTTAGCCTTTAAACAATTCAGTGGAGATGAAAATCTAAGTGACAAAGATTTGAGTCATTTCGTATACAGATTTGTATATGGTCTTCGTCCAGCAAATTAGTGAAATGATAAAACAGCATACGGTAGATTGGCAAAAAAAGAAAATAGATGAAGTACTGAGACATGCTAAATATTTCAGTGATGAAATTGAAGCAAAACAGCGAAAACTGAAAGAAAAGGCTATGTGGGCACAAGTAAAGGTAGCAGAGAGACAGGAAGCTCAATTAGCGGAACAAGCTGGGTCAAGACAAAAATTTAATCCTGGGAAAAATAAAGGGAATATTGAGGAAGCTAAAAAGAAATTTCCGTGTCATAATTGCGGTAGGATAGGACATTGGAAATACGAGTGTAAATTTCCTCCAAGTGCTAATGATGAAAATGCATCATTGAATCCACAGGTGCAGAATGAGGTGAGTGGTCAACAGCAACGACAACAGCAGGCTGTAACACAACAGAATCAGGTGCCAAACCACCTTTTCCACAGAACAAAAATTGCCAGAAGTATAGTAAAGAGAATGGATTCTACAATGAAGAACAGGTAAATAAGCCGCAACGCGCTAGCGCTGCTTCGCAGTATTGGCTGCAACGCGATGAAAGCGATTCAGAAGAGGGTTATTGACGGTGCCGAAGGAAGGAAGAAGAGTGCGTACTTGGCGCAACTCTAGTAGTAGACCAGACAGGCCCATTTGTAGATGGAAAAGTTAATAATGAAAATATTACTTTCCTAGTTGATACTGGTGCTACTCGATCAACTGTTAGATCAGCTGATGTCAAGAATCTTTCTCTCTCGGATGAAACGATCCAAGTAGTTGGTGTATCCAACAGACAGATCAAAACTTACCTTACAGAACCAGTGAAAGTTAGTATAGGGACATTTTCTGAAATGCACCGGTTCGTAGTGTGCGACACCAGTCCTGTGAACTTGTTAGGTAGAGATTTATTGTGCAAGATGAACTGCACCATATTTTGTACTCCAGATGGAATAGCCTTTGAAACACCAGATGATGATGTGCTGTATAAAATTACAATGGCAAACAGAGAGAAAGAGGTTACAGGAACCTATGCTGTATTTAACCCTGACAAATTACCAAAAGAATTAAAACAATCTGTTAAAGCAGAAGTTTGGGATTTTACTGGACAAGAAGTAGGATTGATGAGAAATGTAGATCCAGTAAAAATAACTGTAAAAGAAGGAGTGAGTTACCCAAATGTTCCACAATATAAATTGACACCTGAAATAATTGAAGGAGTTACTCCTGTGATTGAGAAAATGATAAAACAAGGAATTTTGAGAGAAATAATGAGTAGCCCATGTAATTCACCAATACTGGGACTGAAAAAGCCTAGTGGGAAGTTCAGGATAGTGCAAGATCTGAGAAAGATAAACACAATTGTTGTAGCATGTTGTCCCATTGTACCAAATCCATCTGTGATTTTAGGTCAGATTCCTCATGACGCAGAATGGTATTCAGTGATTGATCTGTGCCATGCGTTCTTTTCCATCCCATTGCACCATGACAGTCAGCAAATTTTTGCATGTCGTTTCGGTGAGCGTATTTTGGCGTGGTGCCAAATTCCACAGGGGTATACAGAAAGCCACTCAATATTTAATCAGCTATTGAAGAAGTCTTTAGAAAATCTAGAAATGCCTGAAAATTCTGTGTTAGTCCAATATATCGATGACCTGCTGGTGGCATCGAAAACTCGTGAAGCTTGTGAAGTAGACACAGTAGCCTTGCTGAATCATTTGGCAGATGGAGGACTAAAAGTGTCCCCATCGAAATTACAGTTTTGTGAGAAGGAAGTACAATATTTGGGACATAGAATTGAGAAAGGACACAGGAAAATAACCATAGACAGAATCAGGATTATAAAAAGAATGAGTCCACCAATGACCCAAAGAGAAGTGAGAATGTTTCTGGGAATGGTTGGATATTGGCGTCAGTGGATAAGCAATTTTTCATTAATTGCAAAACCTTTGGTACGATTGACAAGAAGTGATGTGAGAGATCCAATTTATCTGAATAAAGAGGAATTGACAGCATTCAAAAGATTGAGAGAAGGATTGTGTGAAGCACCTGCATTAGGTATGCCTGATTATGATAAAGAGTTTGAGTTGTATTGCAGTGAGAGAAATGGATGTGCACTCTCTGTTCTAGTACAGAAGCATGGAAAACTGAGGAAAACAATTGCATATTTTTCATCAATGCTGGACCCAGTAGCTGTAGCTCTTCCTGGGTGTTTGAAAGCAGTAGCTGCTACATGTTGAAGTTTGGAACAGAGTGAGGGAATTGTGAAGGGATATCCTGTGAAAGTGTTTGTACCTCATGATGTGGCGATCCTTTTAACAAGGAGTCGTACTCAGTATATGACGCACAGCCGACTGACTAAGTATGAAAAGGTCATATTGGGTGCAACGAATGTGAGTCTTGTGAGATGTGTGAACGTGAATCCTTCAACACTGTTGCCAGATGCAGAGAATGTGGAAGTAAGAGATGAAGCAGATCATGACTGTTTGGGTGTACTTGATTTCTGTACAAAACCAAGACCTGACATAAAAGATGAACCCTTACCAAAAAGTGTTTATGTCATGTTTGTTGATGGATCTTGTTTGAGGACAGACGATGGAGCGCTGAGTGCAGCATATGCGGTATGTACAGTTGCAGCAGTGGTGGAAGCATCCTATTTGAAAGGAGTAAGATCGGCCCAAGTAGCTGAACTTGTTGCCCTGACCAGAGCATGTAAGATTGGGAAAAGTGTGAGAGTGACTGTGATAACTGATAGCCAGTACAGCTATGGGGTAGTCCACAACTTTGGCCAAATATGGCTGCAGAGATGTTTCCTAACTTCAAGGGGAACTCCCATTAAGAATGCTGAAGTTGTTGGAAAGTTGCTTGAGGCGATACAGCTGCCTAGGCAATTGGCTGTGGTAAACTGTGCTACCCATAGTCGCAGTGGTGATTACATTGCCACTGGTAACAAATTCGCAAACGATATGGTGCAATATTGTGCACGAAATCAGAATTCAATCAATTGGGCAAAGGAAAAGGAATTGATTCTTGTTTCCCAATGTTTACTAACACTGTGGGAACATGGGAAGAGGTAAGACAATTGCAGGAAGAAGCAGGAGAGGAAGAAATAAAACAGTGGGTAAAAGCAGGATGTGCACCAAGAGAGAAGGATCATGTGTGGGTCTATCGAGATGGAAGACCAGTTATGCCTGATAGCATGATGTCTGCCATGGCATGGATGTATCATGAGAAGGGACATATAGGGAGAGATGCCATGATTAGGTCTTTTAAGCAGACCTGGTATAATGCAAAATTCAGACTTGTAGCAGAAAGTCTGTGTCAGAGATGTCTAATTTGTCAGCAATACAATCCAGGAAGAAAGACAATAGTGAGTCTAGGAACAATAGGTTGAGAAGGAGGGCCTTTTACCAGAATGCAAGTGGATTTCATTGAGATGCCTCCTTGTAACAGGTTGAGGTATGTCTTGGTAATGGTATGTCTATTTTCCAGGTGGGTAGAGGTGTTCCCAACAAGAAGTAATGATGAAATGACAGTGGCAAAATTACTCTTGAGGGAATTTATCCCTAGATTTGGGTTCTCAGTAACAATTGAATCAGACAGAGGAGGACATTTTCATAATGAGATCATAAAACTGATTTGTGAAGCATTGAATGTACGACAAAAACTGCATTGCGCCTATCGACCAGAGGCTTCCGGTGTAGTAGAACAAATGAATGGTACTATCAAAAACAGAATAGGGAAAATGTGTTTAGCCACAGGCATGAAAGGGCCCGATGTCTTGCCTCTAGTACTCATGACTATTAGATCAATTCCAGACAGAACTACTGGTTTCAGTCCACATGAAATAATCATGGGACGAGCCATGCGTCACGTGTTTATACCAGTCAACAAGCTGATGACTATAACTGATGACATGGTGTTGGAATACTGTAAAAGCCTGGCTGATGCAGTTCATTCTGTGTTTCATCAGGTTGGAGCGGATGCCACCACTCTTGAAAAGAAGCCAGCTCATGATCTAAGCCCAGGGGACTGGGTAAGGATAAAAGTCCCCAGAAGAAGAAACTGTTTGGTTCCCAGGTGGGGAAAACCAAGACAAGTCATCTTGACCACAACAACAGCTGTGAAGTGTGCTGGATTGAAGAACTGGATCCATGCAAGTCACACTTTGAGAATTCCAAACCCAGTTCACAACAAAGAGAAGGAGTATTTTGACGAATCAGAATCCAGTACTGAGTCGGACGACGGAGAGTCCAAAGAAAAAGAAAACCCTGAAAGGGGGGAAACAGAGCCGAGTTTAACTTTGGTCCCCAGAAGTAATTCCCTGAGGAGAAGGTTACAGATTTCTGATACCAGTTTAGACTCAGAGACAGAACAAAGAGCACACTCTTCCAAGAAAGAACAAGGGAAGAACAAAGAAAAGGACAGTGGGGAGACAATAAAAGAAATCCATGAGAAATGCCAGATGAAAGATTGAGAGAAATTCCACCTGACACAACACCTTTAGATGGTCTCAAGGTACCGGAACTCCTTCCTCAATGCACGGGAGCAGAATGTCGCAAGTTCCCAATGCCACCCCTAGCCTTCCCAGTGCTCAACGCCCTTAACTAAAGCGAGGACACCAAGGAACTCCAGGGGGGGAAAGGGGATGGGACAGAGAAGAGACAGTCACTTTAAGTCTTCTTGGTCCTTCGCTATTGCCGCCCTTCTGTCTTCTCAAGGACTGGACAGGTGAAGTGTTTACCTGTGTATAAGTGACCGATGCTCCTCTTCTTTCACTCTGACTACTCTCTCTTGTGTAGTTCTACCTACTCCTGCTTACTCTTCTAATTATCTTTATTATTCTCTTAGGGGGCTCCTTACCCACTGACTCTTGGAGAGCGCCTCAACTGGATTCTGCTAAGGTAAGTCTCACTATATTCATGTCCTGTTACTATTCTAAATAGTGTGTCTAATATTCTCTCTACACTACACTCCGAATATTCTTTTGTTTGTTCTTTCTTTTCTTTCTTTCCTCTCCACACAGTTACTTGATTTTCTTACACCAAATTGAACTTCTGGGAAACTGCAGTACGAATACCTCGCTTTTGACACAACTGTAGCTGACAGTATTCGCTCTTATATACAATTGGTGAGTTCACATAAATATGTACATTTATATACACTGCGCAGTTCTTTCCTAATAGCTCGCTACCATAGGGGCAATAATATGAATGATGCAGCCCGGGCAGAGCGTGAATGCTACTAGAAACAAGCTTGAAGGCGAAGCAGGCTTCTTTACCCAAAACCGGCAACAATTCTAAATCATATTTCGGAACAGTCTTACTTAAGTTTGGTTCTCCTCACAGGAAACAGCTCTACTATGCTCAAATTCATTTCTTACGCGACAAAGTATTTTTCCCTGACTAAGCTTCACGACGCGTATCTAAAACTCGACCTCTTCTCCTCAGGAACTCGGTGAAGTGCGCTGATGCAACGGCTCAACACCTGTACCTTCATGATCGCGAAGGAACGCTAGAGCGCTAACCTGCTGCTCCATCGTTTCAATATTGGCAGCCATCTTGGATTCAGTTCGGTCTCTAGATAAGCTTAAAGAGCTGCGCTTCTTCTTCTGATTGTTGTTTTTTAAGACCTTAAACCTTACAGATGGCTTCATTATTACCTTGGGTCTGACAGCCCTGACAGATGGACAGGTGCCAGATACAGAGAGAGAGGGAAAGATTATTGCGGAAAACCCCGAGGAGGTGTAGGGAACTCCAACATCCAGTTAGAAGCAGGGACAAGTAGTCAGCAGGAATATTGCGTGTCGGAGATTCGAGGAGGGACAGAAGTAGGGAAAACAAAAGAAGTGGTGGAAAAAGAAACTATTGAGAGAAAAAGCAAGTCGAAACAGAGTCAGAGGAAAGCGAAGATGAAATTCTAGAAGGCCGAGTTCTGAGAAAGAGAGCTTGGAGGACTGAAAAGAATGATAAAGGAAGTAAGTTGAAAAGAGCGGCAAAGGATGAGGTGTGGCCGAATAAAATAAAAAGACTAAGATATCGACTGACACGTGTAAATTCGCCAAGGGCTGAACAGGTGATTGAAGTGACGAGTCAGGAAAAATCAAAAGGAGAAGAAACAACAGTTGTTAAGGAAAGCAAAAGAACATGGAAACCTAACCAAAAGTATAAATCACCGGAATGGACATATGTGGCCCTGCCTGAAGTAAAAGAAGAGGTGGATAGCCAAGGAAATCCAGAGGTGATTGTACCGGAAGTGGTTGAGGAAGACGAAGAATCGGAAATCCTGAGAGTTATCTTGTCCAATATTGGAGAAGAAGTGGACGTTCAGGACACCCTGTATGCTGAAAACGAAGGGAAAGTGAAAGATGATGAGATGCCAAACTGAATGAGACAAGAAAATTACTGATGGAAAGACAATAAAACACTGAAAAAGACAAAAACTGGTAGAACCACGTAGGTGCTTAGAGGCTTGGGTTAGAAACTAGTTGTGATGTAGAAGAGGCTAAGTCAAAAGACACGGCTCATTTTAGCTAGGATGGCAAACATAGAAAGTAGCAAAAGTAGATGTACCTTCTTTAGAAGATGGTGCAAAATGTGTTGTTGTTGTACAGGATTATTAATGCTTCTTTGGAGTATTCTTGCTCTACTAATTTCATTTAAAGTTACTATAGAGACATTAGAAGGACATAGTGATAACATAACTAATATAGGGAAGATTCAAAAGGTAGTTCCGACTAGAATAGATAGAAACTATTTACATAAAGACAGGTCTATAACAGATTTTTCTAACAATGTGTTTTCAAAATTATTGGATGAATATGTAAAAACAATGGACGTTAAGGCTTGCTATGTGTGCATGCAGTTACCTGCATCTGTATCTGAAGGAGTGACTTATCATCACCTTCCAGTAACATATGGAATAACATGTAGTGTAATAGCTAGTTTATTTTATCAAACAGGTAAATTAGAGTATTATTTTTCAGATGTAGATACTATATTTTCACAAGTACCGGCAATTAACAAACTAAACAAGGTAAAACCTGCAAAGGTATTAGGTGAATTTTTCCTAGAGACTAAAGAACTAACATTAGAATACATATTTAGAACTGGTTGAAGAAAGAAGATTGAAAATGCAAAGAAAGGCTTCAGAAGGGAAAGTGGAGAAAACAGTTTGGGATGTAGAAATGGAGAAACACTTGAAAGGGGAAACAAGTCCAACTATGGCTTTAGATTGGCCTCAGAAAGGGAAATTGTGAATAAGAAGGAATCAAACAGCGTATGATAATTATTTTGTAGGGAATAGTGAGTGCCATGATACATACCGATTTATGGGAGTATGGGGATTTAAAGGTGGAAGAGATCCAGTCTTTCCAGGACTGTATTTAATTTGTGGGAACAGGGCATATTATCGTTTGCCAGACCATTGGTATGGCACATGTTATGTTGGCCTGGTTTTTCCAAAGATTTTTCATATGGATAGAGAAGATGGTGTACATAATTTAGGTAGTTATTTAGCACGTAGTAAGAGAGAATCCTGGACTGAAATTGTGGATGACATTTCTGGAGCACTGATACCCGCAGTGGGAATATCTCTGAATGCAAACAAAATTAGAAGACTTTCAACAGTAGTGGATCGCTTGTCAACAAGCACCGCTGGAGGATTCTTATTGGTAAATACTGAAATGGTTGCCATGCATGCTATGGTAATACAAAATCGACTTGCCCTTGATATTTTACTGGCAAAAGAGGGTGGAGTCTGTGGAATGCTGAAAGTTCAACATTGTTGCACTCACATTCCTGACGAAAGTAGAGATTTGAAAATTTATATTAAGAATATTACAGAATTGCATGACGAAATTGTACCACTGGAGGTTGAAGGTGTGTGGGAGAAGATTGGTAAGAAAATATCAGCTATTAAAGAATTTGTAGTAAAATTAGGTAGTACATTTATAGGTAAGATATTATTTCCATTAACATGTGTGATTTTCTTAGTATTAATAATTAGATTAGGATGTATTTGTCGTAGAAAAGATAAAAAACCAGAAAATAATAAAAAGAGAAAACTTAAGGAGAAGGGATAAGAAACAAGAAAGAGAATTTGAAGAAATAGAACTAGAAGAGATCAAGGAAAGTATGTATAAAACAGCAAAGAGAGACGAAACAGGGGAAACTGAAATATGAATGAAACGAGAAATCAATTGAAATTCCATAAAAGGGAATACTAAATTTATGGTTGGTGTGGTGATATAATCACCAAAGGGGGGATTGCTGGAGCGGGTAGTACAACATTTTGCATACCCCCCATTCTGCATGTTTATATTAATCTGAATAATTAACTAATAGTCATTTTATTAATGGTTTGCAGTGAAAGACTTATCAATCATATTAACAAAAGAATTACACGTGGGAATTGCACTTTGCATGGCTAAACTAATTGTAAACTAACACATGTACGCATACTAATAGTATAAAATTAGAATATTGCATGATAAATGTTGCTTTGGTGATGTGATTGTAAATTGTGCTTTATTAAGTGAGTATAAACGCTTTGAGTGTTGCTTTCTGCTAGATAATTACTTACACATAAGGGTATTAGCGAGGGGTTAACATTTTATTAGCCATTTCTATGTTTTAATTACGTTTTTGTGTTTGTTTCACTTAAGTTGCCCATTTCGGCCTAGTTAAAATGGCTGAATGAGACGTTGAACGTGACTGCTTCTGACAACATGAGGTTTTGGGTGAAGTGCGCAGGCGTCACCGCCAGCAGCAGTGGCCTGGTCCTGACCCTAGGAGTTGAAGCCCTAGTCAGGGTTATTCCGGGAACTTCGCCAATAATTACACAATGGACTGCCTTTTTAAAACCGGAACCAGCAAGTGCGATGACTTCATTTTGCAGACTTTATGAGAACTTTACCGTTCGACCTCAAGATGACCAATCATCTCTCTAAAACCCCAATCTTGATAAATGATATTTGATTAATTAACAAATGTGTTGTGTCGATTATTTAAAGAAGAGAATTTAGTTTAGTGCGTAAAGTATAGGTAAATGAATTTAGTCACTAAATCCATAGTTAACAACTAAATGATTCATCTCCTTATGAGGGGAATATTTTAGGATTGGAGTCAATGCAATTAGAATTAGGTAAAGATATTCCTTTCATGTCAGCGTTTGGAAGCTTATTCCTCTAGGGAAACAGATCAACTGAGTGTGAGTGTTGGTGTTATGGGCCCCACCAATGAATGTATTTAAGTGAATTTATTATTGAGATATTTGGTTTGTGTCGAAGTGGGAATTTGATGTTCCACGCTGCAACACTCTCACCTGCCTGTTTCGCCTGACTCTTACATATTATGGTGAAAAAACCTACCTTTTTGCAATTCCTGCAAGTGCCATTTCTTGCATACCATTGTTTCCCACTCCTGAAATGTGATACATTTCCACACCTGAAACACCTATCTGTTTGCTTAAGGAAATTCCTACCTGGATTTGTAACCTCTGTGGAATGAACAGCGTTCTTTACATTGTTTTTCCCTTTCTGTCGTATGTTTACCACCTGAGTTTTTTCTTTCACGGAGATCTGTGATGTTTCTATACTTTTAGCTATATGCAACGTTCCGTTTAGAGTTGGATTAGCTAAAGACAAGTTTTTTTGCTTATAGATTTGTTTGTACAGCGGCATATAAACTGGTCATGAACCAACTGGTCCGTAAAACTATCGAAATGGCAATCTGCCACCAGTCTCCTAAGTGCCAACACATACAGTTCCACATTTTCCCCGACTTGTTGTTTCCTCATTAAAAATGTGTGTCTCAAAACCACTAAGCTAGGTTGTACACCGAAATGCAGTTCCAGCTTCTATAGACAGTCTGTATATTCATCCATCTGTTCTTCCACCTCAGGTAAATGTTTAAAAATGGCACGCCCCTTAAAACCTAACAAATGAAATAGTATTAAAAAAAATTCAGCTCTGGGCGAATACTCAAATCTTCTATTGCCCCCAAATAAGTTTCGAAAGATCGAACCAGTTCCTCCGCACCACTGTGGTTCCCTAGGAGTTCACAAACGGTGCTGATAGATTCACTGATTGCAAAATGAAAATTGGAGAATCTAAACTTGAAAAGAAAGGACCAGAATTGAGTGTATAACAGTAGGATGAATAGAGAGTTACTTAAGAGTATATAAGCGCAGGGTATACAGTCAGTGGTGTGCGCATCGCTGAGCCTTGGGCACGCTACACAGTAGTGTGTGTATCACTGCGAAGTTGATATGTAAATAAAACAATAGTGTGCGTATCACAGTATTTCAGGTGGAATTATGGCTGGAACAGAACCAGTGTGTGTCACTGGAAAACCAGGATGACACACCCTCCCATGCAGTAAGACTGAAAAATGAAATTTTAATGTGCGTATCACAGTATTTCAGATGAAAAGGTGGCTGGAGCAGATAAAAAGAGTGTGTATGTCACTGTAAAGCCAGGAGATGACATGTCAGTTAGACTGAGGAAAATATAATTAAATTTTATCTCTGGAAACTAGTTTGCTGCTGTTCATATAGCAGCTCCCAATCATCCCCACCGTGTGTAATTTTAGACACAGTAACAACAAGTGCATTAGCTGTTGGCCGCAGTTGACAAGGAAAAATATCTTGAAGCAATTTCAAGCTCTGATTGATGCATAAATTACCGAAATGTCAATTTGTGGAGAAAATTGTATGTTTCATCGCATAGTGTCTGGGCCCATCTCAAAATAGAGCCTCATTAATCCTAGCGTAGAGTTTCAACATAAAATGGCCACCAACGAACCAAAGAGTTTCCCAATTATAAAATGGTGCATATAATCAAAACTACTCACAATACAAAATGGCTTCCCCATTGCGTCATGACGCTTCTACTGACACAGGATCATTCGCCGATACCCGATTATAGTACTGAAATGCACTGACTGTGCACCTAGGATGGAAGACGTTGCTCTGCTGAAATGCACGATTTCACGTGACAACAGGCGTTTTCCCTCCTGCACACGCTTGCTGTTGAATCCCTAAGCGGTTCCAAAATAATATAGATGCAGCAGTACACACCCCAAAAAAACGCCCCCAAGTTGCAGTGGTAAGACACCAATGTAAAAAAATAATTAGATCAACTTTCTATTAGACTCTCTGGGTCACTGTTGTGGCATGTTGATCTCTTGAGCATACGTGGGTTCTGTGGCAGCTCTAGCTCGTCACCAACAAAAGTGCGGTGATTCCCTCGCCACAGACGAAATTTACACGCCTGTTTTTAAGAGCTCGCACCATAGAAACGTTGTGCAGCCACCAACAGCTGTTCCTCTAACTGATTCAGAATACTAATACAGCATTCTAAGTCTTGCATACTAAGATTCTAATTCATGACATCATACACTTACAATGCCCAGTAAGAGTCATGAACACTACACTTCCCCTTCCCGGCGCCTTCAGCGCTTGCGAAGCACTGCTACGTCCTTGCCTGTCCCCGTGTGTATTTCCACCATGGTGAGTATATCCGTATAGGAGCGCTCTGGCTTCAATGTGCCCAGTGCAATGACTGCCTACATTGCTGATCCTCAAGGATTCAGTGACACTTGCTTGCTTCTCTTTCTCTGGGCACGTGTACCCCTTTTCTCTGTGAGCTACCATGTAGAACAAGACCCTGAACTCCCTTTCACCTTTGAGAGAGACTAAGGGGCTCATTATGATGGCAGGCGGACATCAGTCCACCCGCCATCATAACGGTGATGAGACGTGCGGCGGTCCCACCAGCCCAATTAGGATGCGCCCGCCATACTGGCGGGCGCATCCTGGCCTTTTACCATTGCGGACAGTGCTGCTGGCTGCAGCACCGTCCGCAATGGTAAAAGAGCATGCACAGCATTTTCCTGCAGGGGGTAACCCCCCCAGTGCACCCCTCACCCTCCGCCTCACAGGGGGCCCGCAACAGGCACCCAAAGCCAATCCCCGCCAGCCTTTCCATGGCGGCATTGTCGCCATGGAAAGGCCTATCATTCACCCTCATCCTAATATGGCGGACGGTGCCTGCTAGGCACCGCCACCATATTAGTGTCCCAGCTCTGCCCAGCAGGCAATCGTAACGATTGCCACTGGCGGAAAAGCGGCGGACGGACTGTGCATCCGTTGCGATACCCAAGGCCATCCTACTATGCCGGTGGGTAATTCTCATTTCGCTTAACGATCGCCACCACCGGCCCGGCGATTGTTACGCCATCGTAATGAGCCCCTAAGTCCTCAAAAGAATGGTGTATACTTTTAGCTGCCTTCCCCACCCTGGGGCTCGTCTGTTCCGGGTGGTGATGACAGAAGACTGTGGAGGCTTATAAGGTTTTATTGCAGCTGAGCTGGAGCTCAATTCCAGGCCTTCCAGCTGCACAGATCTGAAGACTGACCCCGATCTCTTCTGAGAGTACCTGCTTAAACCATGCTTTGGGTACAGCTCATCCCATTTCCCACTAACATGTAATTAAATCTTTATTTGCTGATTAATTAAAATCAATGCAATAAATAAATTCATGAATCATTACAAAATCTTTCTTTTTTATTTAAAGATTACACGAGACCTAGCAAATAGAACACAATTCCATTTATACAGTGTGCCGTGTAAATGAGGTTAAACACGTATAAGGAGAGTTGCCCTCGAGGTGCTAAAGTTCCTGCCAGGACTATGGGGGAATAAAATGTCTACTAGCCACGGCTTGGGGTGCCGTACCTGCGAGGAGTCCGAGCATCACCGGCCCCACACCGTGTCCCTGCTTCGCGGATTGCAGTCTTTTTACTTGTAATAAAAACTTTGTTCCCCTGCAGGAGTGCTGGAGGCGATGGCGATTTAATGGAGTCATCACAGCTGGGCGACAGGATCTCATCTGGAAGACCCGAAAGACTGGCCCTAGAGGTTTCCATCTGAGCTGACTCACAGCGGCGCAGATGCATGGGAGTGTAATGCACTATCCTCGAAACATCCACATGAACAGCAGTAAGAGTCGGACCAGGTTTGCTTCCAGCCTGGCACCTTGTCTTTTGACGCAAAGTCTTCCAGACGGATTAAAAGCAAGAGGTGCCGAGTCGATGGAGCTGTGTGACTTGCAAGATAGGGCGGTGGTCCCTAATCATTGCAGGTTTGAAGAACCGACCATCTGGGCTTTTCACATGCCATCTCTGCTTTATCTCTTGTCCAAGCTTGTAGTTTGGCAGCTTTGTCAACTATTTTTTAAATGCTGTGAAACTGATACTAGGGCCTCACACTTTGGGCAGATTGACAGTGCCTGCTGAAGTGCTGTTTGCCAACTGTTTTTATGAGTAAGCTGGTTCTTCGTTTCTTTCCAGCACAAGGCGGCCAGTGAACCAGGTAAAACAGATTGCATTTTCCAGCATAAATTAATGAGTGCGGCCATCCTTATTGGGGATTGATGGAAAAGCCCAAATTCCAGTCGGTCTTGTGCTTGGAGAATATGTTGCGGAAGATAAGAAATGCATTATATAAGATGGACTGCAATTGATTATGGGTGGTTGCGTCCTTTCTCTTCAACAGTTCTGAGCCATAAGTGAGTGAAGGAAGAAACCTGACTCCTATTACTTTCAATATTTGGGGATAGGACATACCTCCCAGCTTTTTATGAAGAATCTTAAATGCCAAGAGCATCTTATGTGCCAGAGCTCTTCTTTGGAGTAAGTGTACCTTGAATGTTAGCCCTGAGTCGATGACCACACCTGGGTATTTATACGATCTGGCCTACTCTAAGTTGTTCCCTGCTGCTTTCCACTTGAATTTGATGTGATGAAGAGTGGGCTTTAAGGTGAAGCAGATGACCTTGGTTTTCTTGTAATTTAGTTCCAAACCCAGAATTTATGTGCAGGTAATTTGTTTATCTGATGCTGGAGGCCAATATGAGTTAGACTACATAGAACTATATAGTTCGCAGATTGTAGGCACCACACTGGGGTCATTGCTAATTTAGGTGGATAGCTTTGTACTTCTGATAAACGTGCATTGAGGTCGGCCATGTAGATGTTGAATAGGCAAGGTGCGGGCACACACCCTTCTTCAAGCCGGTGTGTGTAGGGATCTGGCTGGTTGTTCTATCACCCTTGTCTATCTTGACTCGCACCCATGTCTCTGAGTACAGGTTAACTATGTCCCTCAGTAGCTTCGGGGAGTCCCCATCCAGCCATCTTCGCCCAGAGACGCTCTCGCTGGACTATATCGAATGCAGCTTTTAGGTCTACAAAGCAAGTTTTGAGGTATTATGAAAAGCTTTTTCAACAAGAAGACTCAAGGAAATGAGGTTGGACATGGTGCTCATACCAGCTCTGACTCCCGTTTGGGTGATTGATATAATATTTCTGGATTCAACCCAGGCCTCAAGATCTTTTAGTAAATTAGCGGCGTAGAGTTTCACTTCAGCGTCGGTAAGTACGATCAGTCTGTAGATTGCTGGGTTGCAACCACAACCTGCTTTGAATATAGAAAGGAGCACACTGTTTCTCCAGGAAGCCAGAATGATGTTGGTAGTAAAAGCGCGATTAAACAGCAGGGTAAGATGCATTGCCCAGAAGGGTTGCTCATACTTGAACAGCGCACTTGGCAAGCGATTTGGTCTGGGCGCCCCGTCTGGTCTTAGACTCTTTAGTGATTTCCAGACTTGGTTTTTCTCTCAAGCATTGACCTTCAGAGGGGGAGTCCTGAAATATGAGTTTTATTGTGGTTGTGTGTGTTTTATTTGGAATATTTATAGCCTGCAGATTTGCTGATAAAATATGCGCTACCCAGTCTTCTTCTGATGTATCAGCGCTGTGGTTTCGATATCCGCCATTGGCCAGTGTATTAATTTAAGCCAAGAACTGTTTGTTGTTATTTGTTTTGCTTGAGTGAAATAGCTTAGACCAAAGTTATTTGGTGAGTTCTTTTGGCCAACCAATTTTCATTTTTGTATTTATGCCTTAAATTGTTAATTTGTTGCTTAGTGAAGAAATTATGAGATTGGTTGCTTTTTGGCATTTTCCTGATCTCCTTATTCAGGGCTCTTTTTTTCCTTAAGAGGGGTTTGGTAAACAGATTGCTGCTTTGCTCGATGTATTTGAGTTAGGTAATCGGTTTGGTTGGAAGTTCGGAATTAGTGCCGCTGTTAAAAGCTCCCAGGATTGCCACAGTAGCTTGTGGTGAGTATCTCTCAAGTGGGTGGAAAAACTAGTTATAAAATCCATTATGGTTAATGCCACCGTTTCATTCCAAGAGAGCTGTTTCAGGTTGTAGGCACTCGGTGGAGTTATCAAGACACTGGTTTTTGGTGCTCTCGACGGGCATATTTGGAGGTCAAAATGCTGCGGCAAGTGGTCGCTCTCCACTCTAGGTGTTTTGTGAAAGCTTGTGGATCTCCGTGAAAAAGATGTGTTTGCATTATCCTCGTTAATGTGGAACAAGTGGACTCGGGCTCCCCGCCGGAAGTGGAAACGACACGGCTCACTGTGCCTCCGCGGTGTTCCTGGACTCGCCGATCCTGCCTGCTGACCCGCCTCCCTTTCACACACACCGCTGATCGAGGTGCTGCGAGGAGTGTGGAGGTGCCGCATACCCTGGTCTCTTTTCTATCTTACCTCCATCGAGGCATAACCTCATCTTCATCTCCTGGGAGCAGTTCAAAGTGTCCCCTGCCTCCCTCTCACGCGACGCTGGATATCGAAGTAATGTTGGCCTCGTAACTTTGCTGGCATTTCTTTTGTTTTTGGTTGGAGCACGCCTGATAGAAGCGTGAGACTTTTTCCTTTTTGTCACAAAACACTCAATGTGGATTACATAGCTGATCATGACGATGGTGCTACTGTTTTTCTTTTCCTTTTGAACCACCAAACTTTATTTGACAAACATTATTGTGGGGAAGGTACTGCCAGATACAGCACTGTGTCATCTTGCTATTGTAACATTGTACTCGCCTACTGGGCAGACGTATGTTCTCACCTTCTGTTTACTGCCTCGCACGCTCTACTACGTGCCAAGATTCATTGTGCCTTGATTACACTTTAAGAAGAGACTTTTTCTTTTAATGGGACACATCCCCGTATAAATTCATAATCTGGGCAACCCTTTCTGGCCGGGCTTGGCTCCGCTACTTCTGGTGAATCCCTCCTCAAGCCGGGTTTGGCTCCGCTACTTCTGGTGATTCCCTCCTCAAGCCGGGCTTGGCACCGCTACTTTTGGTGACTTCCTCCCCAGCTGGGCCTTGCTCCGCTGTATAGCACGCCCGGACTACATCTCCCAGCATTCCCGCTTTTCCCGAGGATGCCGCTCACGCAATTTCCTGGCGACAGGGGGCGCATAAAGGTCTGTGTGGAACCTCATCCCGCGGGCCGCGCGGGCCGCGCCGGGAGAAGCTGGGCTGAGCCAGTACTCTTGGCTGTCCAAGTGAGGAGATTATTAGGATATGTAATGTTATGTTTGAGGTCTGCTTGTGTTGTAAGCATGGTGATATTTTAATTTTTTTTTACTTCTCTGTGGCCAACTGTCTGATTATTTTGGTATAACATTTGAGGGATGTTATATTGTTCTATTGGTTTTTGTTTTGAGAGTTTGGTATTTGTTTATACTGAGAATTAATAGGCTCGAGATAATGGGCAAAACTAAAACAGTGACTAGTCGTCCTTGTACTAGACAAAATATGATTCCCAATACCCCTCTCAAAGCCTTACGGCTATCGATAAAATGTTGCAAAAAACCATAGGGGTGGTGGCTAATGCAATTGAGAATACTGAGCGACGTTTGTCTCTTACACCAAGTTTAATTTCCTCTCCATTACCTGGGAATGTTTCTACTCCTATAGACAACAACCTGGTTTCGTCGCTCGCATCCTCATTTGCTGAGCTTCCCCGTGCCCAAACTATTTTTGTGGCCAGTCCTGTGGCCACTTTATCGAACATCACATCATTACCCCAGGATTCCCAAGTAACATCTAGGACCCAAAAACCTCGGGGTAAAAAAAAAGAAGGAAAAGCCATGTACTAAACCTCCTATTAACAACCCTGCACCTAGAATATCTTTTAATCCAGGTCCAACACAATTGTCTGCCTCTCCAGCACCTCCGGTATGGGCTACCCATCTATTAATTGACTTACAAACTCAACTGGAATCACTCATCACTTCCCAAATAAAAATTCTGATGAGTAAGATTGATCGAGTGGTATCTTTAATTAATAGTAAACCATCTGGGCATACATTTGCCCCCTCTGGGAGTGGGATTTCCCACAAGTCTTCTGCGACTTCTTTGCCCAGTCACCAAGGCACTAGTCCTACTGCATGTCCATCTGGTTCTAATGATAGTGGGGCACGGGCACCTTCTAGTATGAACATACTTCCTCCCACTTTGGGTTTTAACGTACCTGATCTCCCCTTACCTTCTAGGTCGTCTATATCCGTTCCTAGTATGCCTCCACCTTCTTCTACTCTTTTTATTCCAACATCTGGTAAGAGGAGAGTGGATAGTGCTTTGATACCCCAATCCAAAGATGGGAATGTTCATAGTACTTAGCAACTACCACCATCACTTTTTCCACACTTGCCTCCGGAGGCTTCGCCATATGTGGTGGTTCTCACAGATGTTCCCCCACTGTCTGGTACACGCCAGGAATCCTACCCCGAGCTGAAGAACAAGGTTACCCATTGGTTGAATACTTATAGATGTATACCAACAGGGAGTCATGGGGAAATTCTGTTCGTGCAAAGGGTGGGCTGGCTGGGAGTAAACCAAAAAGACAAGGGAGGGGATTGTGTTATTATTAATTTCTGGGATCCTACAGTGGCTAATTTTATTCTGGAATGGCAAGACCCGTCTTCCCGGAGTTTAACTTTAACTCTGCCTTTGAGTTATTTTTATCAACGGCCAGTTGGCTTGGCAAGGTCGGACCTAAGGAATCCTTATTTTTGTCCACAAACTGCTGCCTATAGTATTCCTGTTGCCAACTACTTTGGCTGCTTGGACATCGAGGCTTGATTAGTCCCTTGTGTGGGGGCCACAGGTTTATTATATGGTCGGCCCAACATCTCCAAGTCGAAGGGGGAGAGTGCAGAGGGCGGTTTCTCTACCGTTAGCTTTTTTAAAGGACCTGCGACTCCCCCTGGCTCTAATATTGGTATATCTGACGATGATGTAGATTTGTCTCTAGTATCTCATCAAGGTCATCCCGTGAGTCCAGAGGGTGTATCTTTTAGCTCCCCCGTTGATGCAAACTCTGGCTCTTTAATAGGGTCATGGAATGTAGCGGGTTTGGGTCTTAAACTCTCCAACCCCGACTGGGTGGCACTGATAGATAACTACGATCTCTGTCTCTTTCAAGAGACTTGGATGACGACTTCTCCAGTCAGGGTTGGTTTTGCTTCTTATAGCGTCCTGGCGGTGCAGGGCCCTAGGGGCCGAACCTTGGGGGGCCTATGTACTTGGGTGGCCACCCACCTGGGGTGTACAGTTAGTGTCATCGATTCCCATTCCCCGGATATTCTTTGTACTATTCTGAAGTTCGGGGATGGTTTTTCGATAGTGGTAATTAATATCTATCTACGCCCCATCCCTCTACAATTGGGACTTACCATTCTTAATGCCCTCACTGACCTTTTCACTTTGTTTTCTAAACTCCCTTACAAGATCATTGGGGGTGATTTTAATTGCCATTTCGAACCCCTGGTTGGCATACCCTCCATTACCTCTGAGGTAGATTTATCCTGGAACATACAGGATTGTCTTATGTACCCTGCTTTGCGTCTTACACCTCTGGCTATTGAGATTAACAAACTCGTAGTATCTCATTCTATGCGAGCCTGTAATGGCAGACTAGCTCCAGATGCCCCTGGGAAGCATACTTACAACAGACTGGGTAAAAGCTCAACCATTGATTACATCTTGGTAACCGTGGAGTTTTGGTCCCATCTTAAATCTCTTACCATAATGGTCAGGGCCGATAGTGATCATAATCTCCTCAGTCTGGAATTTTTACATCATTTGGACCCAGCACGAGTCCCAGGGACTTCGGTCCAATCTGCAGTACCCAACCTAATAGCGGTGGCTGGCGGACGTCGTATTAGGTGGGCTAAGTTGTTATCTACCCCAAACCAAATTGCGGCTTTATATTCACATGTGGTCACCCATCTGGCCGAAGTATTGGTTCTCATGGAGGCCAGACAGGGTGTATCATATTTTGAAGATCTAGAGATTATCCACACCAAACTTTTTTCAATGGCCGCTAGTTTTCTCTGTATCACAGTAAAACCTAAGCTAAATGGGGTGAGGAAACAAGCCAATTGGTACAATTCTAGCTGTAGGGATGCTAAACGCGCACTCTTATGGGAGGTGAAAAATGGTACTCCTCACAGTATCAGAGGAGTAATATCCTTGTATAAATCTGTTATATCTGAATCTAAAAAAGATTAAGAGGTTGCTAGGTGGGCTAATATAAAGGATGCCCTGGAAAGCCATGATTCCAGGACTTTCTGTAATTTGGTCAGGTGCGGTAGAAGTGAGGGATCCCCAGCTATGAGGTTGAGATACGCGCTACAACCTGGTTGAACGAGGGTTGCTTTTGGTTGGTTAATTTTTGTGTGTGCTCCAGGGGTGGCGTCTTCATTCAGGCGTCAGAATACAAGTGATGAGTAGCACTTCCCATATGGGTTGTGTCCCCCTTGGGCACTACGGTGGAGCAGTTTGTCGTTTTTACCTTCTTTAAATAAACAAGCTTTTAAATGCAGTTGTATGTATTTATTCTTCATACATTTTTTCGTTAGTTTTCAATTCATGAAAAAAGGACTATAATTATCCAATGCATTTCGGGTGTGTTCATAAATACCCTTCATCAGGGATTAGTCCTAGGATTAATATAAAATAATATCATGAGTACTAATCATTAACAAACGCGAGGTATTTAACATCATTCTTGCATGTTGAGAGATAACTCAGGAAAACTTTGTTGATACAAATCACAGACGCATGTGGACATTTTTCACAATGCTCGGTGTAAATATTAAAGTGAGACTTTCAAATGGCCGGTGTTAGAAAGGAGAGTTTTCGGGTTTGAAGTGTGAGAAACTAATATACATGCGTGCGGGATAAACGGTACACTTAAAGTGTTTAGGTTGTGCACGTGAATCGGTTGAAAGGGTTTTAAATCAACGGGCGTGAGGATTGGTTGTGAGCGCGGCTGGACTGAATGTTCAACGGTGCGATAAAAAGTCAATTTGTGCTCAAGTGAACGTTGCGTTTAAAACAAACACGGTGAAAAACAGGCGACGGTTGAAATTAATTTGCTCACGTTAGTAGATAAACATCGACCGGTATTATTAAGTGCTCATACCTTTTCAATTATCCGATATGCCGCTAGATCACGGTTTCACATATTAGCAGTGCGCACGAAGTTGAACACTTGTGCATCTTTGTTGCAGTCATTCGTTGTATCACTTAACCAATGATTAATAACTTTGTAAGTGTTTCACCCAGTGTTGGTGAAAATAAACATAGGACTCTGTGGGAATTAGGAAGGAGGTGTAGACTAGGGTGGCCATTTTGTAATGGAGCGTGTGTGTAAGGATGTATAGATAAATCGTGTTAGTAAACCTGTAAAGAAAATTATAAACTAGGTTTATAAATAACAAGATAATTCGATACGTTCATTCATCCCGTGGGGGTCAGTACTGTCCAATCTTTTGATCCAGTAATTCTCACGTTGAAGTAAATGTTTCTTGTGATCAAGGCCTTCTTTCGGTGTAACCACTTCGAGGATTAAGAATTTAAGTTGACTGATATGGTGGTTGTTTGCGGTGAAATGGTTAGCCACGGTTGATCTGATGTTTTTGGTACGGATGTTTGATTTGTGTTCATTGATTCTAGTCTTAATTTTTCTTTCAGTTTTTCCCACGTAGACTGTGCCACATGGGCATTTTAGTAGGTAAACAACGTTCGTAGTGTCACATGTAGCTGTGACCTTGAGTTTGATGTTATAACCCTTTCTTGGGTGTGTGATGTTTGTTCCGGGAATGATGTTGTGGCAATTATTACAGTTTTTGCATTCAATTGTTCCTTTGTATGTTTGTATGTCTTCAATGGTCTTTTGTTTTAGCATTTCGCCCAAGTTCTTACTCCTGGTGTATGCAAAGATTGGTGGATTTTTGAAGAGATCTTTAAAATCGGGTTCGATCACTAGCATTGACCAGTGACGTTGAATGATTCGTTTAACTCTGGAGCTGGCCGTAGAAAATTTGGACACCATCGTGATGCGATTTTCTTTGATCGTTGTAGTTTTTGATAGTAGTTGTTGTCTGGTTCTCTGTGAACATCTTTTTTCTGCTTCATCAAGTACTTGTTTGGGGTAACCTCTTTGTTGAAAGCGTTGTTTTACTTCATCTATTCTGGTGATTGATGTTTGTGGGTCAGATACGATTCTTTTTGCTCGCAACATTTGTGAGTAGGGTAAATGCCTTTTTAAAGATTCCTGGTGGAAGCTTGCATAGTGTAAGGTATTGTTTCGGTCAGTTGGTTTGCTGTAAATGTCTGTTTTTTTGCCATGGGTCCTTGTTAAGAATGTGGTCTTGTTCGAAAAAGATGTTCACAGAGAACCAGACAACAACTACTATCAAAAACTACAACGATCAAAGAAAATCGCATCACGATGGTGTCCAAATTTTCTACGGCCAGCTCCAGAGTTAAACGAATCATTCAACGTCACTGGTCAATGCTAATGATCGAACCAGATTTTAAAGATCTCTTCAAAAATCCACCAATCTTTGCATACACCAGGAGTAAGAACTTGGGCGAAATGCTAAAACAAAAGACCATTGAAGACATACAAACATACAAAGGAACAATTGAAAGCAAAAACTGTAATAATTGCCACAACATCATTCCCGGAACAAACATCACACACCCAAGAAAGGGTTATAACATCAAACTCAAGGTCACAGCTACATGTGACACTACGAACGTTGTTTACCTACTAAAATGCCCATGTGGCACAGTCTACGTGGGAAAAACTGAAAGAAAAATTAAGACTAGAATCAATGAACACAAATCAAACATCCGTACCAAAAACATCAGATCAACCGTGGCTAACCATTTCACCGCAAACAACCACCATATCAGTCAACTTAAATTCTTAATCCTCGAAGTGGTTACACCGAAAGAAGGCCTTGATCACAAGAAACATTTACTTCAACGTGAGAATTACTGGATCAAAAGATTGGACAGTACTGACCCCCACGGGATGAATGAACGTATCGAATTATCTTGTTATTTATAAACCTAGTTTATAATTTTCTTTACAGGTTTACTAACACGATTTATCTATACATCCTTACACACACGCTCCATTACAAAATGGCCACCCTAGTCTACACCTCCTTCCTAATCCCCACAGAGTCCTATGTTTATTTTCACCAACACTGGGTGAAACACTTACAAAGTTATTAATCATTGGTTAAGTGATACAACGAATGACTGCAACAAAGATGCACAAGTGTTCAACTTCGTGCGCACTGCTAATATGTGAAACCGTGATCTAGCGGCATATCGGATAATTGAAAAGGTATGAGCACTTAATTATACCGGTCGATGTTTATCTACTAACGTGAGCAAATTAATTTCAACCGTCGCCTGTTTTCACCGTGTTTGTTTTAAACGCAACGTTCACTTGAGCACAAATTGACTTTTTATCGCACCGTTGAACATTCAGTCCAGCCGCGCTCACAACCACTCCTCACGCCCGTTGATTTAAAACCCTTTCAACCGATTCACGTGCACAACCTAAACACTTTAAGTGTACCGTTTATCCCGCACGCATGTATATTAGTTTCTCACACTTCAAACCCGAAAACTCTCCTTTCTAACACCGGCCATTTGAAAGTCTCACTTTAATATTTACACCGAGCATTGTGAAAAATGTCCACATGCGTCTGTGATTTGTATCAACGAAGTTTTCCTGAGTTATCTCTCAACATGCAAGAATGATGTTAAATACCTCGCGTTTGTTAATGATTAGTACTCATGATATTATTTTATATTAATCCTAGGACTAATCCCTGATGAAGGGTATTTATGAACACACCCGAAATGCATTGGATAATTATAGTCCTTTTTTCATGAATTGAAAACTAACGAAAAAATGTATGAAGAATAAATACATACAACTGCATTTAAAAGCTTGTTTATTTAAAGAAGGATCCCCAGCTATAACACCTGGCCTCAGTGAGGAGGTCTGGTTGAGGCATTTTAAGCCTCTTTTTAGTGTTCCGACAAGTGACACTGTGGTTGAATCATTACCATTGTTAACAAATATATCTCCCCAAGTCCCTATTGAAGTAGGGGTCTCCGATCCATTATTCTGTACCTCTTCTGAAATTCAGGCTGCCCTATTGAGTCTCTCCTCTGGTAAAGCCCCTGGTCTAGATAGGATCCCTGGGGATCTATTCAAAAGTGAACCATCGGTTTGGGCACCATACCTTTTGATATATTATAATGCAATCTTTTCTGGTATGGCTATCCCTTATACTTGGAAGGGTGCAGGAATCATCCCCATCCATAAAAAGGCCTCCCCTCTAGATCCAGCAAATTATCGGCCTATCAGCCTCATTGACGTTCTCCAGAAGGTGTTTGCCCAAATTCTATTAACTAGGCTTGAAAGTTGGATGGAAGAATTTCATATTCTATCGCCCTTTCAAGCAGGCTTTCGCCCTAGAGTCTCCACAATTGACCACCTGTTTAGGTTGCAGCTGGTACACTGGAAAACGGTGTTTCTGGGGAAGGGTTCTCTCTACCTGATCTTTGTGGATCTTAGATCCGCCTTTAATCTGGTACAGAGGGATAAGCTCTGATTAATCTTACTTGAGATGGGCGCTCCCTCATACCTCTGTGACCTCTTCAAGCGTCTCCACTCGGGAACATTTGCAAGGGTTCGCTATGGTATGAATGGTGAGCTCTCTGCGCCCTTCCCGGTAGACAGGGGTGTTAGGCAGGGATGTGTGTTGGCCCCTACCTTATTTACCCTATTTATCAATGGTTTGATCTCACGTCTTTTGGGGGTCAAGGATCTTGATTCTCCGACTCTAGCAGCAGGCAGAAAACCGGCCCTAATGTTCACTGATGACACCCTTCGACTTTCAAAATCCACAGTGGGTGCCCAGCGAACCTTGGAGGCCTTTTGTTCTTTCTGCTCCTCTAGAAATTTGGAGATAAATCTTTCTAAAACCAGATATATGGATTTTAATTCCAAACCATCAACTTACCCCCATCCACACCAGGAGGGATGTTCTCTTGAGAAAGTTTCTACATTTGATTATCTGGGAGTCACCCTGAATGATAGGATGGAGTGGGACTCCCATATGGTCAAGGCTAATCTCAAGTTGATTCAATCATCAGGTGGAATCCTAAAGGTTTTTTAATGAATGTTCTTATAAACCTTTGGGTCCCCCAGTGGAAATTTACAGGGCACAGGCTAGGGGAGTGGCATTATACGGCATAGAGCTTTGGGCCATGTTAACGCCAGCTCTATGTCCGTTACTGAAAACAATTTCATTAGACGTCTTCTAAACCTCCCTAAGAGTACTCCTTTGATCCCCTTAAGACTGGATTTGGGATTGTTCTCTATCCAGGAGACTATTTTTCATCGACCTTTGTTTTACTGGAGGAGACTTTGGTCTACTCCAGAGTTGTTTAGTTATAAGGAGGAGCTAGTCGACCTACTGTCTGTTAGGGGATCGGGTAAAATTCTGTGGCTCAAACATGTCAAACAACTTTGCTACGATATACATAGGGAGGATTTGTGGACCTCGCCAGAGACATCTTGCCCTCTGATTAGCAAGAGGGCGCTGGGGGGTATTCTCAAACAGCATCACCTGAATCTCTGTGATCTGGATTATAACTTGGGCAGGCTGTCTCTTAAATTTTTGGAGGTGAAGGATCATTATGCCTTTGAAAATTTTTTGGATGACATCCAGCCCTCGCTAGCAAAAAAACTCTATCTTCAATTCAGACACGGATCTTTACCATTGCGGGCTTTGACAAATAAATGGATGCCCTCCTCTTCTAGGTGGTGCCCTTGCCCTGGTTGCGAGCATGTAGAGGAGACCGATTTGCATGTTTTGCTTTTTTGTCCCTCTTATACCAGGGCACGATTTAAATGGATAATTTCCCTTTGTAAATCAAGAGGTTTTAGGGATTATAGGGAAGTTTTTAGACTATTAAAACATGATACGACCCCTGTATTTGTCTTTGCCACTTCGAGATTTCTCCTCTCGATGTGGTATGCAAGAAATGTAATAATTAAGGCAAATCATATGTAGTATTATGATATTTTACTCATTGCTTTATTGTTCCTTTTTTTGGTCATTAATTGTTCCATTGCTTGATTTTTTTTTTAGTATTTTTTAACTATTTTATTCAATGTACTATGGTTTAGTATGTTCTATGAATTTTATCAATATGTTTCTGTATTATATATTTGTGCTTTTATGGTTTTTTAACCGAAATAAAGCTATATGAAATGAAAGCTTGTGATCAATTGGAACTGTTCAGTGTCTACTAATGTGTAGTCCAGAATGGAGTGTGCTGTGTTTGATGTTGTTGCGCTGGCTGACGGTTGATCTTGAGGCAGACGGCCATTGAGAGTGAACATGCCTAAGTTTCCGATGATCAGTTCTTTCCCTTGGTGGTCTGTCCTGTGATAATTGCCTATGACTGGGGGGTAAACGTTGTGTGGATTGCTTGTAGTCTAGATCCAACTGATGATTATGAGTTTGTAATAAGTGCATGTTAAAATCTCCTGACAGAATTAAACTTGCTTGAGGAAGATTGTTACGATTTTAGGATTGATAATGATTACTTTATTTTTTCTGCTTTGCTCTTCTGACTGGGGTGAATATATACATTGCAAATTAGTAGGCTATCTTTGGAGTTGTGTCTGAGCATTGTGTGATCTTGTTGAACTAAGTTTAATGCATTGCGCCCAGGTTAAGCCCAAGTCTACCTGTTCTTGCTGCCATTTTAGATGAGTTGCTGTAAGTATTGAAATACCACCATAGGCTCTGCCCTCTTTTTTTCTTTCTACCGCCGGTTGATGATACTCCTTAAAGCCTGTAATTGGCACTAGTTGCTCAGCCCATGTTTCCTGGAGTAGTAAGATGTCAAAACCTTCGAGAAAGGAGTTAAAGTCAGTATTCCCCATCTTGCTGCTAAGGCCGTTGATGTGCCATGAGCACAATTTTAATGGGATATTTTTTTGTACCACGTGCTGTGGTAATCATGCCTCTCTCTTGTGTTGAGATGGTCCCCGCTGTGATGGCAGAGAAACCTGCCTCATGTAGCTGGGAGCTCCTGAGGCTGCTGTGTGATATATGCTGAGATTTTGATGGCATTTAAAGGACTGTTCTGCTGGGCCTATTCCTCCCCTCAGTACGCCACGTATCGCCAAAGTGTTGTTTGTTAGACTTTTGGGATTTAGGCATAAAGGACTGGGGTACCGCTCTGGTTCTATTATTTTCTGTTCTATGACCCACGTCTTAAAGCATTCCTTGTGTTGCCATACCTTCATGGCTATTTTTGGATTGACCCGGGTGACCACGGTTACTTCTCTGCCCATCGCTTCAGGATGGGGTTCAAACTCATCGGCTTAGATGTGGTGGGTTCTCAAGTGTCTTAATGTATCAATTGTATTAACCAGTTTTAGTATGGCGCTTCTGCTTAATATGTTGCGTCGCCCTCTGGACGTATAGCTTGGTATTAGTTGAAGTTTGCTTTTTCTACCCAGGTGGGGGCTTCCAGATGAAGATGAGCCTCGTCACAAAAGCAAGGCGTTTTTGGGTCTCGTAACTCGTCCTTGATTGTGATGGATCTGTGCTGGATGACTGTGCACAGATTGTTATGTGTGGGTCCATCCAGGTGCACTGCATGCCTCTTGCTGTTTAGTTTTGGTAAGTCGAGGGGGAAGATGCTGGTTTTGCTTGGCTGGGCTACGTGAGACAGTGGTCTGAAAAGTGGTTGCTCTTGTGGTCCCCGGAGTCGGGGTCCACATTGGACCCACTTCATTTTTTCTTTGAACCCTGGGGAGGTGGTGGTCCCCAGGGCTGTGGGGGTGTGCACCCCCCCCTGCATTTGTTTTACATTGTTTTCCCCCTGTCTAGCTTAAGTATTTGGGTTGATGGTGTATTCATTTGTGCGTATGAGGTTGGTTACATGTGGGTAGATAGTGCCAAGTCAGCTATCTGCGGCTACTGAATAACATTAATAGATGGCCTCTGTCCCAATGTGAGAAAGGCCGTTAAGGGGATAAAATACAGATATGGTGTGATTGTCTGACAAAACTAGAACAAGCCTAGCTGTCTGGTTTGAATGAGCTCGACTTATTTTAGGTTTTGATCAGGAAGGCGCATCTCAATGCTATTGAGGAAGTCCAGGATGATGGCACCAGAGCAAGGAATAGATCAAAATAACAATGAAAGCCAATAATAAAAATTACTTTGCTACAGACACTGTTGGCAGTCTGTGAGAAAGACCCATTGTTTCCAACACATTACATAGATTGTGCTCTGTGTCAGCCCCTTACTTCTGATTGGGTGGCTTTGGTGTCTATCTCACTTTCCTGCTCCTCCTTATTCTTGTGTTTGTCCTGCCCACTGGCATTACAGTAGCACAGTACTCTAAATCGATGATGCATTTTTCAACTGGTGAAGTCAGACCCTGCATTTCAGTGCCTGGGAGAGGCTATTTTACTCCCTCTAGATAGCTCTATTTACCTCTCATCGCCCACACCAAGCCTCCTGCTCTTTAAATTTTTTGACCCCTGCTGTGCTATAACTTTGATTTTAAAACTTTGCTTTTATCTTGGTGTGTTTCACTCTCAAGCTTACCTCGTCTCCCGAGCACTTCCCACCCCTGTCACTGATCTCCGCAGTCCCGAGCAGCACAGCTGAACGCTGTCACGGGGTGGAGACCGCTAACGCGCCGAAAGCCCGCAGGCCACGCCCACAAACGTGAGGCCACGCCCCCTGCATCGCTACTTAGGTGCGCCGGCGACAGACTTTCACCAGAGACATAGCACTCCTGAGGCGGAAGCCGGGAGTTTACTTAAAAAGCGCGCTGATTTTAAAACTTGCTTTTATCTTGGTGTGTTTCACTCTCAAGCTTACCTCATCTCCCGAGCACTTCCCACCCCTGTCACTGATCTCCGCAGTCCCGAGCAGCACAGCTGAACGCTGTCACGGGGTGGAGACCGCTAACGCGCCGAAAGCCCGCAGGCCACACCCACAAACGTGAGGCCACGCCCCCTACGCCGCATTTAAATGTGCCTCCCCAGGACGCGCAGCGGACGCGCGCAGCGGGCGCGCCGGCAGCGCACCGAAGGCGCGCTAAAGGCAAGCCCGTCTGCGCCCGTCCGCGACCGACAGGGACCAAGGGCCTCCCCCCCTGGTTCCCCCACCAGAACCCAATACAGCGTCAGTGACCTTCACAAACTGAAACCTCCCAAGAAAGCCGGCTGTCACCACCTCCACCACCCTCTATGTCTTCCTACCTCCTGCCCTCGCTGTGATTCTAGTCTCCATTCACACCGACACGTCCCTGAGCAACAAAGCTTCACCATACTACTCCTAAACTGCATATCACTGCCAAAACATAGTGCAGAAATCTTTCTACTAATCGACGAGAAGAAACCCGACGTTGTCCTACTGACCGAGACTTGGTTAACTCCTGACTGCGACCCAGATGTAATTCAAGCACTCCCTACAGGCTATCAGATCGCCCGCAGAGACCGCACTCAGCGACTAGGAGGAGGGATTGCTGTTATACATAAATATGCAATTCAATGTTACCAGACACCAAACCCAATCCCGGACTGTGAAAGTATGTCCTTCTGCCTGAAATTCACTCCTAATGATAGCCTAACAGGTATACTCATATACCGCCCCCCAGGACCTTTAAACAACTTTCACATAGCACTTCCTTCGCAAGCAGCAATTTCTGCCATGTCCTCCTCCAATTTCACTATACTTGGTGACCTCAATCTGCACTTTGACGACCGGTCTAACACTACTAATGAGCTAGTCTCAAGTCTTGCTGCCATCCAACTGGAACAACTAATTAAAAACCCCACCCACAACAGAGGTCACCTGCTGGACCCCATCTTTAGTAACTGCCCCAATCTCTCAGTAGGGTCCATCACTCAGCTCCCATAGACAGACCACTTTCTCATCTCACTCACCTGGTCCACCCATAAACATACCCCAAAAACCCCGCCTCACGCACAAAGAGAAACTGGTCAAAACTCCCTCTAGAGCAATGGGGCAACGAACTTATGGCCAAGAAACCCTCTTTTTCTCAGGATCCCCTACTGGACAGCGGGATCTTTAATGAGTGGATCAAGGATTCCCTTGACACCGTCCTTCCCATCAGGAAAACAGTTTTTAAAAGAGTCCAGGAAACTGCTCCATGGTACTCAGAGGAACTAAGGACACTCAAACGTCAGTGTAGAAAGATGGAAAGGAAATGGCGCCTTCAATATACCACCACTGACAAAGTCAGATACAAGGAAACCATAAATGCATACAAACTTGGGATTACTAAAGCCCAATCCACCTACTACAATGAAAAAATTATTTCCGCCAGATCCAAACCCAAAGAAATCTACCAAATTGTCAAAACCCTCTCCAAAATCTCTCCCCCTTCAGTGTTAGCCGATAACCCTATCATCCGATGCAATGATCTAGCCGATTTCTTCCACCAAAAAATCAATAAAATATACTCCTCCTTCACCACCTCCACATCCGACCCAATCATCAATCAACCCCAGCTGTCAACAAATACTACCCCTTTGTGTCTAACAACCATGAGTGACATCCCTCCACTAGACCTGGAATCGCTTCAAACCCTTGCTCATCAAATAAAATCTGGCTCACCTTCTGACCCAGCACCCCCCCTCACAATGACCAGGGCCACCCAAACAATCTTCCCCACCCATTTAGAACTACTGAACTGCTCTTTAGAAAAGGGAATAGTACCCTCTATATGGAAAAAGGCCATGGTGAAAGCACTTTTAAAAAAGCCCAACCTCAACCCAAACAACTCCAATAACTATCGTCCTATTTCTCTGCTACCCTGGGCAAGTAAAATACTGCAAAAGTACTTTAATCACCACCTAACTAAACACCTTGAAGAAAATCTCCTATTGGATGTCTCCCAAACAGGATTTCGCCCAAAACATGGCACGGAGACAGCTCTCCTAGCCGTAGTAGAAGAATCAAGAAAGATCCAGGACCGAGGAGGATCAGTGGCAGTGGTCCTCCTCGACCTCAGCGCCGCATTCGACACAGTATGCCACAAAACTCTATTACATCGACTGTCCGATCTTGGAGTCTCTGGAAATGCTCTCGCATGGCTAAGATCCTTCCTGAGTGGAAGGACCTTCAAGGTCTTCGATGGCGATTTCTGTTCCACTAGCAAACCTTTGAGCTGCGGGGTACCACAGGGCTCCTCCCTGAGCCCCACGCTGTTTAATGTCTATATGAGACCACTGGCTGGGATCGTTCGTAAATACGATATCAAGATCATATCGTATGCGGACGATACCCAGCTCGTGGTCTCCCTGGCACAGAAAAACAGCAGGCTTCCTCAAGTCAACTTTGCATCTTGTATGGAAGAGATAAAAAGCTGGATGACGGCATCCTCTTTAAAACTAAATGAGGACAAAACTGAGATCCTGTTCCTCGGCCCCCCCTCCCCAACCACCATCTCACAGCTATGGCCCCCTAGCCTGGGCCCACCTCCATCTCCAAAAGAGGACATTAAGAGCCTAGGAATCTGGATTGATAAATCCCTGACTCTCAATACCCAGGCAACTAAGACCTCAGCAACTTGCTTCGGATTAATCCGGATGCTGAAAAAAATCTCCCCAGTCCTACCACTCGAAGCCAAACAAATCGTCATTCAGGGCCTCATTCAATCTCGGCTCGATTTTAATAATGCCCTCTACTTGGGAGCACCAGATTATGTACTAGAAAAACTCCAACGGACCCAGAACTGTGCAGCCAGGACACTACTACAGATACCCCGCAGAGAATCAGCCAAGGCGGGGATTCGATCTCTCCACTGGCTCCCTGTCAGAGACAGAGTAAAATTCAAGGCCCTCTGTATCTCCCATCAAGCCTTTTACAGAGCTGGTCCCCAGATCAACCACCCTCTTCTCACTCCATACCTCCCCGGAAAACAGCTCTGATCCTCTAACGCCTGCCTTGCCATAGTTCCCCGAATAAAAAGATCCAGGGCCGGAGGCAGGTCCTTTGAGTTCAATGCTTCTAGGCTATGGAACTCCCTTCCCCTCTCTTTAAGATCTATCCAGACTCTCTCCTCATTTCGAAAAAAACTAAAAACCTTTCTTTTCAGAAACTAAACCCCCCCCCCCCCCCCCGCCTCAGAGTACCTTGCTCTCTACCCAGCGCTTGGACGCCCTCGGGCAGCAGTCGCGCTTTACAAATCTTCTGTTCATTTCATTTCAGTGGGATCATTGCATCGTGGATGTTCGTGAGTGTGAACGTGAGGTAGGAACCTTCAACAGGTCTTGTTTTCTTTCAACAACTCCCATTCAAATAAGGCTATTTCAAAAGCGCGTACATCCAAGGGCGGCATCTTTGACAGGATTTGTTAAAATAAATCTAAATGCATTTAAAAATTTGCATTCACGGTGTCTTTTCTTTACAGAATTTGTTAATACATGACAAATACATTCAGCGATGGCTGTCGTGGATATGCACACCAGCTGTGACCATCTTTGAATACATTAGTAATGGTTTGCAACCAGGTGTAATATGGCCACAGTGGATGCCCATGCATTTACGGCTGCTATCTAAGCCAAAATAAACCACTGGCAAAGCCAATAGGTTTCACCGTACCGACCTTGGAAGAATGGCAGGCTGAATTGGACTTGCTTGGATTCAAACTTGTGACATGGAAATTGCTGAGATGCTCAGCTGTAAATGAGGAATAACCAGACAGGATTAAACAGATGCACGATTCAGGATTTTCCTGATGGTGTTGGACTTTCCTGAAGCCATTCAACTGGCAGCTGGATGAGATGAATGAGAGAATCTCTGTTTCGCGCCTGTTTGGGCAGGGGCTGTGCTCTCTCATGTATTCACATATGTAAGATATGCACGATTAAATATTGAACTATTTTCTGAGCTTTTCTTTCAAGCTGGAGCATAAATCTGTGCATCTGCAGCACATTGTTGAAAGGGTATGTCGAATTGTTTTATGATGTTGGGCAGCTTACATAATCAATAAAAAGCTGCACGGAGAGGGTTGATCCGTGAACTCCCTAAAGCTATCTTTCAGATTTCTGCTGTGAATAAGTCAATATTTGTTTCCTGTATTTGCATCCTTATGAAGGATGCAATCCACACCGGGTTCTCCAGTGAGCCTAATGGGCTTCTGGAAGCTGAAGTGATATGCAGTGTGTTTCTGTGGTTTTCATAGTGATACGTCACCACAAAGGCAGGTAAAACTAAGGCCGCTACTTTGTCTTCATCTGCCGCTCTTGGTATTCCTAAACTAAAGTCTACCAACGAGGTCTGCACTCTCCACCCAACTCCCCAATCCGAATGCCAACTATGGGTCATAGAGATAGGTGTTTTCCTCCTTTTCATTGGGTTGTATGATGTTACAACGCATTCCGTTGCAACGCATGCCTTTACCACGCATGCTTTACGAGAATGCTATTAGTACGCATAAACTTTACCACGAAAATGCCTTTACTATACATGCTTTTACAACGTTTTTCGTTGTTAAACCATGCATGTTAATGGCATGTTCTTGCTAAAGGTTATCTCCTATCCCTTCCCCATTTCCATATACTGCTCCGATTCCCACCCACAAACCCTTTTAATAAATACCCCTCCCTTTAACCCTAATATTTTACTTACCCCTTCTCTACACAACCCCTTCACATCCCTTATTTATTTTTTTTGTAATACTAATATACCCCTTACCTCTCCAAGCTCTCCTCTCCAAACTCTTCCGATGTCATGTCGCACGTTGTAAAGAGGAACCGGAAGTGTCTTTCCGGTTCCTCTAATGACGCAGATTGCCTCCGCATCGCGACTTCAACTGGTGAGTTTTTTTTGGAGGGGGAGACCCCCCAACCCCCCTTTTTGTCACCCGTTTTTTGGGGGGGGGAGGGGAACACCCCCCAACCCCCCTTACCTTTACCACACATGCCTTTACTACGTATCTCGTAGTAAAGGTATGCGTGGTAAAGGCTATTTGTGGTAACCACGCATGCTTTGTAATGCATGCGTGGTTAATGTTATGCGTGGAAACGGCCGCGTTGAAGTGGCCGTTTCCCTTTCATTGTTTGTTGGTAACTCCGCTAGCAAGGATTTTTGTTTAAGCTTGGCTGTATGATACTGTTTGAAAGTTTGTTGGGTCATATATTTCTGCTTTTAGGTTTGTTTTAAAGAGGGATCATTGATGATGGCCAACGGAGCAAGGACTAACACCCATCTGCACCATCCACGCCAAGACCCTCTGTATCATCATCGGCAGCACACTCGACACAACCACCTAAGTCAATGCCGCCACCGCTTCATGCTTCCATACCCTGAAGATGCTGAGGAAGATTTTCAAGTGGCTCCCAATCAGCACCTGGAAAAACGCCACACGACCCTAGTCACAAGCAAGCTGGACTACAGGAAAACTCTCTATGCCGAGAGCAACACAAAACTGACCAGAAATCTGCAGACCATTCAGAACTCTGTGAGCAGAATACCTCACAACCTCCCGTGCTACACTCACATCAAACCACACTTCTAGGATCTCCACTGGCTCCCGTACACAAACAAGCACAATTCAAATTCCTCACCCTCACTTTCAAGGCACTACATTATACAGGTCCAGGATACCTCAACAATCTGATCAGCTTTCACAAACCTTCCAGACACCCCTGCTCATCCGGACTCCTACCTGCACACATCCCCCACATACAGATAAACCAGATACGGGGACGAACTGCCTTCTACATTGCTCCTAAAGCATGGAATGTCCTGCCACTGCACATAAGAGCCTCCTCCTCACTTCTTGAATTCTGCTAGAAGCTGAATACATGGCTTTTCAAGTAGTGCAAACAGGCTCTAGGTTTGGCTAGGCTCACACCAAGATACCCTCCAGAGTGACAGTGAGCTCTACAAATCTACATTACATAGCAACATAACAGTGGTTAGTTTTGGATGTTTTGGAACAGCCACACCTAGGTAGTTCTTGGTCAATAGGCTGAGCACTATTTCAGATGTGCTCAAGATTTTACATGGAGATGATTTTAAAGGTTATAACTGGTGACTGGAAATAACTGTCACTCAATTACACTCAGGAAAACGGATACCAGGTCAACAAGTAGTTTTAACAAACAAAAGATGGCCGGTCTGTTCTGGCGTAGATTATCCCTCCACAGGATAGATAACCCTGACCCACCAGGGTTGCCCCTTGGTGGCATGCTTCCTCTTCAGGTTTTTCTCCTTCTGCTGCGGAACAGGGCGTGCTGCAAGCTAATCTCCTTGGTCCTGATGAAAAGCCTTGGGGATAGGCTTGAAACATGTAGACCCATAGGAAGGCAGGCATGTTATCACCTGAACTGCCCACTTTCTCCCCATTTTTTAATCAAAGCACCCAGAGGATAGACTAAAGGATACAACAACCTACTAGGCAGGTCATTTATAACTTCCACACCAGACCTCTTCCAATCAGATTCATTTCCATCATCTTATACTATTCAATGCTCCTGCGTATCTCACAGGATGCAGCATGCCCTGTTCCGCAGCAGAACGGGAAGAACCCGATGATGAAGCATGCCACCAAGGGGTAACCCTGGTGGGTAAAGGTTAGTTAAAGAAGCCATAGGTTTTTTACCATTATCCTGTGGAGGGTTAATCTATGCCAGACAGGCCTTCTTTTGTTTGTTAGAACTTAATCAGTAGGAGGATGGGCTTCTCATCAGGTTTATCTCTTACCTCACGTTTCTTTGATACAACAGGTCGTTTTGACACAATACCACAGTCATTTGTGGCCCCGTTTGCTAATTTCTTGGTGTAACAAACAGTTCAGCTGCTTTATCTGCGACTCTAGGCACTCTTCTTTCAGATCACCCCTCTTTGAGATTTGTCTTGATTGATCATTTTTCCACTATTTAAGTTTGAATCTACACTGCTTTGTGTTTGGAGCTGCAACTCTTTGTTGAACCATCTGCAAGTTCCTTCAGCTCCACATGTTATGGTTGCAGGGCAGCAGAGTAAAGGGTGGCTTCAATTTTAGCATGCAATTTGTCCAAGAGATCACTTCAGCAGCCTAGGCTGGGGTAGTAACAGGTGAGCAAAGCGTGGTCAGACCGGCACTGCACAAACACCCCCCAGTTTCCCATCCTCAATATCCAAGTTAAATATCAGATTGAGTTAGTAGTTGTGTATGGGTACTACATTCCTTGTAGCAGCTGGGGCCGACCTGAATTAAGAAGTTATGTGTACTTATTTTTCTTGATTGTCATACCCAGATTTCAGTAAAAAGTGTTATAAAGAAAAAAAATTGTTATGTGCAAATATGTTTGTGGAACCTACCACCTATTAATTGAAATCTTCAAATTTTAAGATTACATGGAGCATGCAGCTTTACACTTAAATCTAGGATTTTGTTTATTTAATTAATTTCAAAAGTGGTTGCATGTGACATCACCACTAGGTGATAGTAGAACTGTCTTTGTTAGGTGGAGTTCTCATGACGTCACTTGGTGAATGGCAACTGAAAGCGCCAGTGGGCCTTAAGAGAGCTTGCCACCTATGCTAAAGAGGAGAAATATCCGAGAGAGGCCCGTTCCTTATGTGAGATGTCTTACAAATAGCAGAGGCCTCTTTGAAAAGGCTTTCTGGAAGGTTTTTCTTGAACAGCATTAGGGCCAGGAGGTCTCTTAGGTCTGGGCTCAGTGAATTCCATAGGTATACGCCTAGAGTTCTGAATGTGGGTTCTCAGTGGGCCTTTCAGGTGAAATTGGGTTTAACCATCAACTTTGCATGGCTTGACCTTAAGATCCTGTTTGGTGTGTAGGACGTTGTTAGGTTTTGTAGGTACATCAAGCCTGATCTCTAGTGAGATGTGCAAACCATGCATTGGGGTTTGAATTTGATTCTTTTTGCCACCAGGACTCAGTGGAGGATTTTGACAGATAATGTGCTGTGCTCGGATTTCTTTAGATTGAAGCAGATTCTGACTGCTGGATGTTGTATCGTCCAAACTTTTTGTGGGTTTTTCGAACTAGATAGCAAGGTTCTTCCTATGTGCTACTATGTAGACTATGTTTCAATAGTCGAACAGGTGTAGGATCAGGTCCCTGGTAAGTTTGATTTGGTATCTATATTGCATTGGAGAAGAGGGGCGATCTTTCTGATAACCATGAGCAGTTTGTTAAAACTTTAATAAACTGTTGCTACCTGGAGCCATATTACATAAATCACCCTGGGGATGCCACAGGCATGGGCACTGATTTTCTTTGCCAACAGAGCACTGTAGTATCAGAGAAGGGGACAAAGATCCTTGTGAGGCCCCCTTCTGTAATAATGATTTTGCTGGCACACATATAGCATCTGCACTATCTTAGGGGGATTTTCCCTCAGCATGAAGGTGAGAGCCATGCTAATGAGGGAAGCGCTTTGCCTCTGCACCTGCACCATATTATAGACGCGGGCATAGATAAAAAGAGGATGTCAGAAGGCACACTGATGGCTTGCCACAAAGACGTGGCACACAGTCACTGTACCCACAAGGGTATCTCCTGGAAGGGGGTGGGAAAGGTGACTCGCTGCACCTGCCTGCAGGGCAATCTCTGTCTGGGTGCTGCCTGCACTGTCGAAGATGAAGCCGCAGCTTAAAACAGTTGCTCCACCTCTTAACATTGCACTGCCTCCGGGGCAGCACATTACATGTAATATAGCACAGTGTCCGTGTTTGCACCTGGTGCAACTCGTTAAAGGTGCAAAGTGGTGTAATCAGGGAAACAGTCCCTGGTGTTTGAACGAAAGGTTTTTGTCAAGCCAAATGATGAGGCTTCGCACTAATTGATTAAGAGTTTGTGGTGGAGAGGTGCCACCTACTACCCTTGGCCAGTCCAACGGGATGTCGTAATTTGTGATCTTGCCAGTTTTCTTTCTAATAGAGTTGTTACGGCTATGCTGTTCAGCAGATGCATGGAGAGCCTTTATATTCTGTCTAGTCTTTCTCAAAGGTGAGTAATGCTTACTGGCTGGAGTCATCTTTTTTTATTCCCATAGACCGTGCTCAATTGAAGTCTCTATTGAATGAGTTTGATTAAGGGTTCTTGTCTTAATCATGATTAGGGCTTCCAGTTTTCCGTTATTACGGATTTTTATAGATAAATTCACACAGAGAACAATGTTTTTTCTGTTTGTGGAAAAATACAGAAAGTTGTGCTTCTTGTGAGTGACTCTCCATGCTGTTTTCCGTAATTTCCAGGACAACAGCTGAGCAGATAGACAGCATGGGAAGCTAAAAACAGTTTGAGATTTCCCTAAATGCAGTTGTTTGTTAACATATATTTGTAATATTATACTGATATTTACCTGTACGTGGAGTGTTTTGCTATAATTGACTGCTTAATGTGCTAAAATGCGACAGGTAGTATGCATGTTTATCAGTTAAATCAATGTGGAAATATACCACTTTACGGCTCCATATATACGCAAACCACAAAATAAATATGGATAAATACCGAAAAGATGGCCCAAAAATAAATATGGATAAATGCAAACAGAAGTGTTAAAAAACATAAATACCATGAAACCAGGAGCCCTAATCATGATTGTATCAAACGGGTTGAAGTTTACTTTGTATTGTGTTTGGTGCTAACAGTATCTCTGAAGTGACAACTAATTTTCCACCTTGAATTTGTACTTTAGTACAACAGCCGAACCTTAAAGAATTTCTTAAATAGTGTTTGTTTCTGAGCTATTGTAACTGTCTTCTACAAGCACCAAAGAGTAGCTCTCCATTATAAAATGTTGTACACATTACTTGATTCAGAAGCGATTAGGGATATTGCTCTCAAAATTTGGTATTTGAGCCATTCCACTGTAATGATATCTGACCACTCTACGGACTGTCAGAGATAGTCTAGTTCATTGGGCTCCCTTGGACCTATCAGGCGCGTTTCCTCTTTCAGAGTCTGGAGGAAGCAGGAAGGTGGTGAGACGGATGACTCCTTTCAAGAGGAAATAGGAAATGTCATCATCCTCGTTGGTCTTTGGGAGCAAAAGAGTGAGGACAGGGCTGTTTTTTTTTTTAACCTGATGTCTTTATCTGCCTACAAGACCTTGGGAACATTAAGGGATGTTGGCTTGGAGGCCCTTTATCTCCCTCTAGTCACCTCTATGCTCTACAGATACACGTATTTGTTATAGAAGAGAAAGAAGAAGAAGTGCATTTCCATGTCCACTTCTTCTATGCTAACCATCTACTTCAATCTCTCTTGCACCCTTTCTTATTTCATTCTCTCTTCTAGGGGTTTGAGAGTGACTTCGCTACACAACACAGCGAGATGAGTTTTAGTGTCCCACAGTTTCTCCTTATTAACAACCTATAGTCTTCTAACCATGGAGAGGAGTGCATTGCCATAACACAGCCAAATGCCTTATTGTTGTATCTGTGTGTGTGTACATGTCACTGAAACACCAGAGGTAAAGTATATTACATTGAGAGACCGGTGGAGAAGCAAAAGATGAACATGATTGTCCTTCCTAGGTTTGGCTAGTTAAGCTGATAGCTGGTGAAGATGGTGGATGTCCACAAACTTCCAATCAGCACAAGATTCAGAAAACCCCTCTGGGTCCATATTCTTGGGGCATCTTCTTACACAAATGTGCATCCTGGTACCATCTGCTGATTTGGCTACGTGCCCTTTTGTGTCATGAATCCTCAAGTGTGGAGAGAAGAGAGGCACAAGTAAGAAAAACACAGGCATAGCCTTGCCCACCAACCACCCTCAATCCAATTAAGGAAGATGCATACAATAAATGTACAACAATCTCAGGCCATGGCATTGCCCGAGTCATGTCCATTTTATTCTTTATTTAGGAAAAAGTAGACACAATAGTGGGAAAATTTCAACAAAGAAGTGTGAGGTCTTTCACGATGTCTCTCCGCCACTCCTCATTGCCATCTCCCTCCAGGGCATGGCCTACAACTCGCATTGCCAGCAATGGTCAAATATTTTAGTGAGACATGGTTGCACCCCCCAACAGATGTCCATCAAAGATCTGGGGTAAGTTTGCCTTCTCGCCACCTTCGCATTGGAGGCAAGTTCCAAGCTGATTACCAATGTTCATGCTAGTGTCACAAAAAGTCACAGAGATATTCTGGAGGCAGCGGGTCTTTAACACTGAGACAGTGTATACGAGTCAGGGTATTTATTGGGTGTGGGTAGCATGGACATCAAGGAACATAAGGGAGAGAAAATATCTCAACTCTTCAATCAATGAGTGGATTTTATACCTTTAACCTTAATGGAGTCCCTGCTCTTCCTTAATGCAGCTACCTGATGAGCACAGAGGTGGATCCAAGTGAAGGGTGTTTTGAGGGTGGGGGGCCTTACTATTAATACTCCCCGTAAATGTGTGAAAAAACGTTTAAGATATCAGTGATTCAAATGAAAGACCTTATGCACTTATCACCTAGTGTTTGTGGGTTGTCAGCATTTACTCTTTCTGTGGCTTATGGAATAAATGCATGCATAGACAAAAAGGTATCATGTGCGGGGCCCGACATTGAACACCGACAGACAGAAGCCTGCAACCACTCCCCAGGAAAGGCTGCTCCTTGTGAAACTCTTACAAGCGACATGTAATGCCAGAGATTTCATTTTCAGATGGTGAGCCTGACTTTCAGATATAAACTGGCATAGAAATTACTAAAATAAGTTCTAAAGCAGAGGCAAGTCACCATGCTGTTATGTTCTGGGAGTCAAAGCACAGACATGAAGGTGTCAAAGGCCAGACACATAGTCCTAGTGGAGATGTGACATATAACCTGCTTTTGCTTCAGACCTGGAGCTGACATGCACAACACAGTGTAGTGTAGGTTGTGCTCTAGAAGAGTCAGTGGATATGAAGAGCCCACGCGTGTTGGACAGGAGCCTCCTAGAGCAGACATACATAACCTTGAGGTATTAGAAGAGATCAGAGTTTACAAGGACAAGCTGCAGGGGAGAGTTGGACTTCTAAACATCTTGTCTCTAGAACAATGGGGCACAGACACGGAGCCCTAGGTACTCATTGGGATTCCTAAATCTAGCTTGAAAAATCATCCATGACGTTGTAAAGCAGACACACAGTGCCCAATATTTTCACTTTGGAAGTCCTAGAGCAAACACAAAATTGAAAGATAGTTCCTAGAAGTCTTAGATCAGACACACCAGCACACAGGCCACAAAGTTTTTATCAGGGGAACTACAGAGTACACCTAGATAGGGTAGTGGTCACAACTTTGGAATGTGGAAAGTCACTCAGAGATCTAATTCTGAGTGGGCCGAGCAGGCACACTTAATCAAGAAATCTCAGCCTGGGGATCCTAGAGCAGACCCTACAGATCTTATTCCAGGTCTGGTAGAACAGTCAGAAAGTCTCATCTTCTGAGCCAAAGAGCACTTGTAGAGAGCAAGGGGTCAAATCTTGAGAGTAGAAGAAGACTCAACATCTTCTGCGAAATATGAGATCAGACCCTTGAAGCCTAAAGGTCTAGACTTGTGTATTCCACTGCCGACACATTTATTTGAAAAGCTCATTCTAGGAGTCACAGAGAAGACACACTGAGCTCTGAGGTCTTATTCGGGGAGACATCCTCATTGCCTCTTTCTGTGAGCTCTCGAGTCTCATGGTACGTGATCTAGAGTAGACACCATGATCACCGAGCTGCTTCTGCAGAAACAGAGTCAATGGTATTGTCGTTAAAGTCCTTGAGCAGACACTGAGGGCTCAATTCAGAAGGATTTTCTGGTCTGTAGTAGGGAGCTGAAGTCTCATCACAGAGCAGGCCCACAGAGTTCATACGTGCATCACTCAAATTACTCCTAAAAATGCCTGGTCTAAAAGGGAGCCCAACCCTCAAGAGCTTGAATGAGTTTTGGCCGAAAAGATAAAGCAAAAACCTGGACTGTTACACTCAAGAAAAGGCAGTGAAGGGAAGCTTTTGAGCTGCTGGAAGATCTTCTTCTAGGGGAAAGGAGCTATAGTAGGCATCAACAGCGTAGGGTTCATCATTCCGTGGAACTTGTTAACTGAAGCAAAACCCAAGATTAAACATGCCCAAGGTACAACGCAAGGGGCTGGGGGAGTGTTGTCCTAGAACTTTTCACTATTTTTTGTGGCTTCTTTGTTTTCAATTGAGCCTTGGAACATGCTTAAAAACAAATTATATGGTGCAGCCACCCTCGGTTACTTTCCACGTCTTCTTTTTCTTGACAAAAGCTGCGCTGTTTGTCTGGACTCTCCCCTGGTACCACAATTTAGTAGAGGGAATCCCACTGAGACTGCATTGCCCACGTATTGTCTATTTGCACATGAGCGCTCCAGCTCACCAAAAACCACAAGGGCATTGCATGGCCTGGTGACAAGGAAGGACTGTCTAGAAAGGTTTGACAAAGGAGGACTTCCCTCGCAAAACAACTGACCAGACAAGCACAATTTACCACCCATCTTGGCTTATTCTTTCAGTTGGGATCTAGTCAGGGCTTTGGACACAGACCTTAGGGCATACCTCTTGTTCGGAAAATGTGGGATGTCAGTGGTTGGCACACATACACAAGAACAGATGATCAGATGATGGACAAAATGCTGAACCAATTAAACATTCACCCCGTCACAAATCTGGGTTAAATCCATTGTTTTTTGCACACCACTCCATTCCATTGATGAGGGGGGGATGAGGGGTGATACCCCCAAACCGTACCCAAGATGCTTGTTTCTGGTCCAGGGAGGACCTGGCTTGGCAGTGCAGGCTGGACTGTTGGCATGAGTAGCAGGGTCAAGACGGATTTGCATATGGCTGGAGTGGCATGGGGAGCAAAAGAACAATGGTTTTAACACAGATCTCGACTGGGTGAATGTTTGATTTGTTCCCCATTCCGTCTATCATTTGTGTGTCTTTTGCAGTGATTGGTACCCAGGCACATGGAGTATTCTGCTGATTGGACAGTCTAATGTTGACCATTGCCTATCTCATGCAAGGAAACTTTCTCCTTGCAGCCCTGTCGCAAAATTACACGCAGATTATGGATGCGCTATGGAATCAGGGACTATGTACAGGGGAAAGACGACAAGGCGGATTTCAACTTAAAAGTGGAACTTTATAGACTGACTTTTTCTTTCTCGCATGTGGAATTCATTTACATGTTTAAGTTGAATATGATTCATTACATAGGTACCACAGAATACACATGTGAGGGACTCTGCCAAAGCCTTCCCGGTCCTCCCAAGGCACCGGTCTGTTAGCAATTTTCCCAGTTTAACAAAAGTCACGCCCACACTGATATCTGTTGACCAAAGAAGCTCAGAAAAGGGGTATCTGATTGGGCCCCTGGCTGCTTTTTAAGTGGTAAAATACAGCAACAATCAGGGTTCAGTGATCCCCTCAGGCATCTGGGCCCTGGTGCCACTGCACCTGCTCCACCAATGGAAGTTACGTCCCTGATGACCCATTCATCATTCATTCATCACCTTTTTTACCCTGCTGAGTCTCCATAAGTGGAGCATGAGTTTAAGTGGACTCTTAGCAGCTTTGCCTGGTGAGTGGTGACACAAGCTGCACCCTATCCACAAGGACCCATCAGGCCAACAGGTCTATCATCTGCAGATCTCAAGCAGAAGAAACACTGTCCACAGCTCAGGCCAGATGTTTAGTTTTTTCAGCCAGGTTTGGGCTGATTCATGTGAGATGTATCTCCTGTGAGGGTAAAGGGGTGCAAAAGAAAGAGTAAACGCTGCACAGAAGTACTGTGGGTGGTTTAGAAACATCAGCTCAATCACTTCCTTCACATTTTTGTGGACAGCCATGTTGCAGCAGACAGAGAATGCAACGTCTGAGGTCTAGACCAGAACTCCTGCTTCGCTGCTGCCCGCCTTCTGCCGGTGCCACGAAAAAGTGAAGCAAGGCGATGAGATCCACAGGCCTTCCCAGGGACAAATGCAGGAACTTAAAAGCGAGGAAAATCATCTGACACACTCCAAAATACAACAAATACAAATCCAGTCAGTTGTCAGCATTCTACACAGTTCTTCTTGCCAGTTGTCGCGCTGTAGGGACGCGCCACCTGGTCCAGGGGCTGGGTCCCCATCAGGCGACAAGCACATTTGTGGCCAAGTAGAGTGCGCTTCTGTGAAGTCTCAGGCGTCTCTACATCTTGTCTTCCAAATAGACTGTGCTGACTAAAAACCCTCTCCTACTACACCCTCAAGACCACTGCCCCTTTTCAGAAGAAAATAATATTCTGACTGTGGTAGAAACAGAATATAATTGATGTAGACGCCTGGTGGCACTTGTTACTGCACCAAGCTGTAAAGTTGCCCCGATGGCTTGGGTGCAGATGTGGCTTGTTCTTTAAATCACTGAGTGTGCCGCCACTAGCTTGCACCTCCTGAAATGTAATCCTGCCACCTAACCAGAGTCGTTTGCTGTTTTCCTCTCTTCTACATGCTCACATGCTTATTTCAATCTGCTTCTTCTCCCTGAGGTTTGTTTACCCCTTTAGCTCACCTCCTTGCTTTGATCTTCAGGGCTCTGATGCTGCTTCTCCTGCGCTTTCCCTACATCTCCTCTTTGCCGTTCGCCCATGAAAGGCCAGCCCCTACACACTGCTCTCCTGGCTGATGCTCAATATATGTGGCTATATTCGCTCTGTTTCTCCGGTAGTTTCCTTGTTATATCAGCCTCAGGGGATTTCTCTCGGTTTCCACCGTATCCTTTCTCTGGGATTAGAGGTTCTGCTGCCTCTCTGTGTCGTCTGCTTCTGCCCCGGCACCTATCACGGCTCTCCGGGGTGTTATTTCAGGCGGTGGCCTCCACCCGCCTGCACTGGAGCTGCCCTTCCGCGCTTCGGTCTCTGGTTCTGCAGCGGTCACTGGGCCTGGCTCTGTAACTGCTGGGCTCCCTCTCTCCCTCGGCCCATCAGCACCATTATTTCATGGTCTAAGTGGACTCGGATTTAGCTGCCCATTGGTATTTAATACTGTGCTGCACTCCTTGGGTTGGAAAATTCTCTTTATTCTATCATTTCACGCATTCCTGCTCTCCCGCCTTCTCGGTTTCCTCACCTCACCCCTGCGCTTGTATATTTCTAACTCTTTCGGGAGCGGATCTCGCGGCTTCGTTGCTACGGAAGGCTCTGCTGCTCTCCTTGGTCCTGGTCACTTCTTGACCCTGTTATTCCTAGAGTTCTCCTCTCCTTTCTCTCACCTGGCCTCTTTGCCTGGTCGTTTCAGGTTCTTCTTGGGATGGACGCCGCATGTTCATTGCTACTCAAAGCCCTGCTGCTCCCCTTTCTTTAGATCTGCCACTTCCCCCTCCTGCTTCCAGCTCTGTACCTCCCCTCGGGCTTGTCTCTGTTGTTCTAGGCTGTGCATCTCTTCTTGGTTCAGGCCTGTGCGTTTCTTCCGTTGTGTCTGACTTGGCTGCTTTCTTGAGTTACCCTGCTCTGCCAGATTCTGCCTTTTCTTGACTGGGCTTTGGCTGCCTGCTTACCATTAGCTTTCATGTCCGGCTGCTCTCCCGGGGCTGGGCTGGACTGGCCCATCAGGTACACCAGGCTTGGCGGCTCTACCTGCAGTAAAATGGACTGTTCCATCAGGTACACCAGGCTCTGCTACTCTGACTGCAGTTGAATGGACTGTTCCATCAGGTACACCAGGCTCTGCTGCTCTCCCTGCAGTTGAATGGACTGTTCCATCAGGTACACCAGGCTCTGCTACCCTCACTGCAGTCGAATTGACTGTTCCATCAGGTACACCAGGCCTTGGTGCTCCCCCCTGCAGTAAAATGGACTGTTTCATCGGGTACACCGGGCTCTGATACTCTGACTGCAGTTGAATAGACTGTTCCATCAGGTACACCAGGCTTTGGTACTCACCCTGCAGTTGCATGGCCTGTTCCAGCAGGCTCTACTGCTTTTACTAGGGTCAGGGTCTACCTTTCCTCTCTTATATAACTGCTACTCACATATCTGGCTCTCATATTTTCTCCTTCTAGTCTTGCCAAGGTTCTTATGCGAGTCCTAGCTCTTCACTACTAATGTTTAAGGCAGCCGATGCACCCCAATAAGAAAAGCTCAGGCACCCCATAAGTAGGAACATCCTTCTGTCTGTTATTTCTAGCTCCACCCATCCCTGAGGTTTGCCACCAGCTTTCCCAATGACATCTGTTTCTATTCCCTTCACTAGTTGAGCCCGGGGACTTCCTAAAGACCATTCTGGATCCTCTGCACTCCCTGGTTCACGCCTGCACCTTTTCACAGTTGTTTCAGGCCTCAGTGTGCTCCCGGTTTATGCCTGCACCATCTCATGATTACACCATGCTCTCTTGCACTTCCTCCTCTTGTTGGCTTACCACTCCGTTTATTTTGAACTTTGCTGATGATCCCCCTGAGAAAGTCCTGAAACTTTTCTAGTTCAGTCTCACCTCTGTTCTTGTCCCTGGTCAAGCCCCATCCTCTGGTCAGGGCTAGCGTGGTCTAACGCCAGCCTACCTTTACCAACTTTCCATAGAGTGTGTGCCCCATTTCCTGCTGCTCTCTCTGAGAGAACACAATGCCATTTCTTGTCTTCTCCCTGGGCTTGGTGGATCTTCTTCCTGCTGCTTTCCGCTGGCTAGCCCAACTTTTCACGTGTTGTCCTCCTTGTGCTAGCTTGGTGTCTTTCCCTGCGCATTCTTCACTGCTCGTCTCTGTGGCCTAGGCTAGCCTCTTTCCTGTAAATTTTCCTTGGGCAGAACTGGTGTTTTTCTATTGTTTCCTAAGCTGTCCCAGCTGCTTTCCTGCTACTCTCCTTTGGCTAGCCAGGACTCTTTTCTGATGCTCCCTTTGGCTAGCCCAAACACATTATTTGCTGTACTAATCTGGCCCTTCTTATGGTTCCCTTGTGGGGCTATCCTGGCCTCTTTGCTGCTGCCCTCTTGAGGTTCTAGGCGCCAACAAATGCACTTGACTACTCACGGTCCACGCATTTTGCACTTCACCTCAGCTTCACCTCTTAACTTTTTATAACATTTTTAATACATTCTTTTCTAAAAAAAAAAGAAAAAAATAATATTTTGGGTGCTTGATTGAGTAGGGCCGTGCGACTTAGGCCCTTGTGCAAAAGAATGAAGGAATACAAAAAAAGGCGGAGCCACAAGTTAGTATATGATATTTCCGCAGAGTCTCTGAGTTTTAGGTCTGTTTCTGTGTTCCCTTTAAGTGTAAAAGCAGCAGTTTATCCCTTGGCTCTCCATCCATGGGTGCTAAGCGATCTCCTTTATCCTTCGGATGTAATCATGCAACTGCTCTGGGTCCTGCAGCCCCATGTCCTGGCACACCCACTCTAGGTCCTCCTCGTCGGCGATGGGGATGGAGTTGTAGGCCAGTTCCTCTGAGGGCAGTGTGGTGAAAGTGGTGAACTTGACCCGTTTCCGCTTGGAGGTAGGAGAGTTCAAAGGGTCCTCGTTGTGGTCCCGAGTGGATCCCCCTGAAGATCCGTCCCCCCTGCCATGGACCTGGCTTTGTACACTGGTCTGAGAGCTACCACTGCTGTGATGGTCTCCATGGCAACAGGTCTGGACAGTCTCCAGTGGGTTTCCGGGGCTCTCTGGTTGGGGGGAAAGGTCATTCTGGGCACGAAGAGGCTGCCCGTTGCCCAAAAACACCCAGTGGTGGGAGTGGTCTGTGTTAGCCTGTCCCTCAGGTGGGATGCGCTTGTGTCTGTATTTCAACACAAAGACAATGCAGTTGATGAGGAACACCAGAATGGCCAGGCAGAAGACACCAAGGAGCGCGTACATACCTATCTCTAGGTCTGTCAAGCCCCGGGCCACATGTACGTAGCCTGGAGGGATGGTGGGAAAGTCATCGGTTGCCTGGGGAACGGTGGGCACCCCGCTGTCCTCACTGGGATCTAGCGTCTCCTCCACAGCAGCCCTTGCAGTGGTGCCAGCAGCCCTGGAACCCTTGTCCTCATGCCCACCTGGCATGTCACTGCCCCCTGGGTAATCCACTTGCTGCCCATCCTCCTCCTCCTCAGAACCAAAATGTACGCGCACGTGGGCTGTGGCGGTGGACAGCACGCTCCTGCGCTTTGTCTTCTGGCATGCCTCACAGATAACCAGCTCCACCCGCAGCAGGTTGCCTGAGCCTTCCGCCTCTGATGCCACCACTATGGGGAAGGCCTTGTCTGGGGTGACGGACACCACTTTCTCATCCAGGCTGCTGACGACCAGGTTGTAGTCTTTGGGGTCATAAAGAGAGAGGGGGGCAGCAGTGCCATCGCTGTAGGAGATCCACACATTCAGCAGGCCCTCCTGAACAAAAGAGAGAAATAGAAAAATCTGATTTACAATTCAACATGGACACAACTATCATCTCAGAGGTAACACCTTCCAATAGAGTACCCAGAAGATGGAGACACCGGGCTGTTAATACTGGATCCATCACAACACTGTACACCTCTCTATGGTGACAGAAGGCAAAGGGATACTCTCTTTAAAATGAGTTATTACCTGATCTACTTTTATTTTACTCCATCTATTAGTATACAGACATAACTCTACCCTTATATTCTTTTGAAATGAGCAGAAGTTGTTTAACGTACATTCAGGTACCTTCATACTTTTACTGCTTACTAAGGGAGGGTCGAAGGAACTCTGCAGCTATGTACGCCACTCTTCCAATGGACCACTGCTAAGCGCTAATACAGACATTTTACAGAATTGGAACAGCTTGTGCTTTTTGCGTCTAGCATTTGCTTAGCCGTTCGACCACCCCACTGCCGGGGCTGGACCACTCACATTTTATGTTAACCTTTTAAATTGCTTTCATTTACAGAAAGAAGAGTTCTGGCTCTATTAACTAGCCACACCATTGGTATGCCTTTGATCAGATGTACAGATGTGGAAAACAAGCATGTCACTAAGAAGAACATTGTAATCAAGAAATAAAATATGTAAAACCTGCTATGAAAAAAAAGTAGATTCAACGCATTATCATTCGAAGTAGCCGTAACAAAAATTAAAATAATTTAAAAAAGATACTATGATTTATCAGAGGCATTATATGAGCCAAAAGGATTTTCTCTTCATTTCTAACGTGTAATGCACTGCATTTTTGATGATGTCATCTGTGGTAATAGCATTCATTATGAAAAAGAAATGGCACAATCCAATATTTTCATTTAGGAATTCATCTCTATAGATTGCCTATCTGAAGATATGGAGACTTCTGTGTCCTATTTTGCCCCTTTGTAATACAAAAAGTATATCACTACATTAAACGTAACTTTTAACTCATGCTGTATTTAATTTATTGGTAGATTTCAAACAAGTTTTTTAACAGAGCGCTTCAGTATATAGATATCCTACTGGTAGGAGGATGTGCTTACAGTAACCTAACAATGTATTTAAGAGTTTTATATAGCACTGGGAAGACCAGAAGGTATCTTAGCGCTTTACATCGATATATGTTCATAACAGACAACTCATAATCAGTACAGCTGAATTAAGTCAAAGCATATAAGAGTATAACAATATCCTTATTTCAAACCCATTATGTATCATCTGCGTTAACCAAAGAGACGTGTTGTACCTGTTTCTCCGATTGAAGAGAGTAAACTCAGATAACGTGGATGTTACTCCCATTGTAAATAATTAGAATATATGGCCATATCATGCCTCCTAAACATAAATTCTAATGCACTGCATAAATCATATTACTAAGTAAACATAAGACATCTACTAAATTTTCTACTCTTACCATGGTTGCTAATCAATTTGTCTTGCTACATTTCTAATCTTTTTGTTGAGCGATCGCCAACCAGCCCTGGCAATTTCGTTCAACAGGCCTCCCGGGGGCGCAGGGGGAGCTGAAGCGAACGCTGATGTGCTTTTGTAACAAGGGGCCGATTATGCAGCACTGCTGCAAAACTGGCACAGAGCAACAAACTCAGCCCCCACCCTTCCGGCCTACTGGGGAAATGCCTGGTGCCCGCTACGGCCAGTCTGGCCCTGATCTTGAGCCGATGAGCTCTGGTTAATGCACCTATGCCAAGTGAATTGTACAGAGACCTGAGAAGACCTTGGGCAGCATTTCCAGCATCCCAAAACAATATGTTAGTCTCTACTGAAGGAGGACAGTTATCATGAAACACATGTCTACAGATATACATCACCGGTTGCACTAACAAGGGAAAAAAATTAAAGACTGTCACTAAAGTAAATGTTATCAGGCACTGCATGGCACTGCATTTACCATAATGCACTGGGACGAACTGAGTGCTGGGATGTGAGGCGGTGTGCTCCCTCTCTCCCTCTGTATTTCTAATTTGTCTTCATAACCTACTGTTTTTCATACAATCGATCATTGATTTATCTCAGAGAAGGAAACTAAACACATGTGTCCCATATGCTAACTATCTTCTTCTCAAATAGTTAGTATTATGATATGTGGGTATGACCAGTTTAGTTTCAAAGGTGTGTTTTACATTAGAGCCACACCCAAGGATGGACTCGAGATTAAAAAAAACTATTTTTTATTGGATGTTTCACACTGAAAATTTCAAACTGAAGGTTACAACTTGTGAAAGAAAGATTGTAATCATATGTATCAAACTGTAAGATTGTGAACTATTGGATTTACGATTATTTGTGCATATTTAAAAGAATATATAATTTTTAGGTATTTTGTAAGAGTATAATTCTAAATAGTTTAGATAATTGGAACTACGTTTCAATTGTTTCAACTTTACATTTTGTGGACAATGAATATGAATATATATACAAGTGTATGTTTAGCTAGTATCAAAGATAGTGAATTGTGCTTCTATTTATATTAAGTGTGAAACTTACCACAGGTTTAACACTTTGAGGAGCAGGCTGTACCGACATGTATATGCAATTGAAACGTAGTTACAGATCCTAATTGTTGCAGAAACAAGTGACAATTTGGTAGATGAGCAAGTTGCTTACCTTTGATAATGCTCTTTAAGGTGCATGCTCTATCTAACCACAGACTGCTTATATTTAGAATATTCCCCAGGCCCCAACGAGCATACGGATGGTTCCACAGAAGTGCTCCCGAATATCAAGTCACTCCACGTTGGCCTCGTTTTGCCCTGGAAGTGACGCCACAGCGGTGCGCTGCCGTCAGTTTCTTGAACGACTCTTCCTGTGCCATCAGACGTGGAGTCCACAATAAATCACTGGTAACAGTATGACAATCTCTCATCTAGGACCTTATAAGATGACAAGAGACTACTCCACAGAAAGGGGAGGTGGGCAGGGCATTCTGCGTTGCATGGAGTAGCCAACCAGAAAGAGCATTTCTGAAGGTAAGTGACTTGTTCTGATGGATACTTCTAAAAGCAGATTCCTTACCTTTTGAATAGATACCAAACAAGTACCTCCCAAGGTGGGGTGTCTACAGAGTGGGCGCAGACAAAAGAATCCTGCAGGACCCAATGATCAAAATGTCCTTCCCGTCAGACCTTGCTGTCAATGCAGTAGTGCTTCTTAAACATATGCACTGATGCCTAAGTTGAGGCCTGGCAGGTATGAGCCAACACAGTGGTAGCACAGTTGGCCCTGGTGGAATAGGCACTCTGGAGGCTGCTTCTTGGCCAGTGCATACCCGATCTTAATGCCGATGACTATCTATCTTGAGAGAGTCCTTTTCTGCACTGCCTTAACTTTTTTATTCCTAGAGAACCGAAAATAAAGCTGAGCCTCCACCTGATGGGTCCAATTGATGGAGTCTCTCCTCATCTTTCGAGCATGAGGCAGGGCAGAGAATATTGAGAGGGTGATGGATTGCACAACCTGAAAGGGCATCACGTTTTAGGCAAAAAGCTTTTCTGGTCCTCAACACCAGTTTGTCTGGAAGAAAGGTGATGTGCTGCAACTGCACTGAGAGAGCCTGGAGCTTACTCACGTGGAAAAGCTGAGGTTGTCGCAATGAATAAAACAATTTTTAGACTCAACAAACAGCTGTGCATTGCCTCAAAAGGGGTTCACCTTGTGTTACATCTTTATTAAACTGCACCACAACAGGTGATTTAACAAAGATGGTTGGTCTGGCAAATGCAAAAAAAAGATGTAGGTCAGTGAGGCACGGTACACACACTGATTGTGTGAACTTCATACAATGGATCAATGAGCAAAATGAGTTCCTCAGATTCTCTCACACTATATCAGAGCACTCGGTCCCGTTCCTGGACTTGAATATCACTCTACTCAATGGCACCCTCACAACCACACTGTACAAAAAACCCACTGACCGCAATAGTCTTCTGCGGTATGACAGTCACCATCCCAAAACACTTAGGGATAACTTGCCCTTCGGGCAATTCCTACGCATTAGACGCAATTGCACTATGGTGTCGGACTACAACACAGAAGCTAAAATACTATCAACTAACCTGATGGCCAGGGGCTATCCCACTAGGTGTGTCCACAACTCTATGAAAAGGGCTAAGAATAACCCACGTGAGACACTACTAGAAACACACACCAAACCTGAAACTGACATCTTGACCTGTGTCACTTCCTTCACATCTGATTCAAGTAGGATTAGAAAGATCATCTTGAAAAACTAGGGGATTCTTGACACGGGTAATCTCAACATACCCAAACCTAGATTTGCCTACAAACGCACACAGAACATCAAAGACCTATTGGTTCACACTAGACCTAGATTGAGTACCATCGGTTCACAAAGGACAATATGGGAGTTACCACCCGTCAGGGGCCATTTCCCCTGTGGCTCCTGTGTAGTATGCAAATTGACCAGCACCTGTAAGAACATCACTTTTAAGAATGATTTCCATTGGACATTGAGCAGACATACCAATTGTAATACAAAAAACTGCATATACATGATCAGATGTCCCTGCAAGTTGGTTTACATAGGCATGACCACCCGCATGGTCAAGACTAGGATAATGGAACACAAGAGCAACATACGATGTCAGAGAGTGACTACCAAACTTTACACTCATTTCAAAGAAATGCAACACCAAACAGACACCATCAGCTGGGTGGTCTTAGAAGCACATCCTCAGATCTCTCAGAATGCATTGTTCAAACTAGAACAAAGATGGGTCCTTAGGTTATCTTCACATCTGACTGGTTTGAATGATGACATCCCATGGTCCGCACTCACTGGTTGAGTAATCTCCTTACTAAGGCTTGAGCCCCCTCTAATGCCATGTGTGTTTTACATCCCACACGACCGTTCAGATAGATTATGGGACCTTTGCCCCTGACCACTCCCTCTTGGCTTTGGGGACATTGGTACATCCCCCATAAATAGACCAGATGTCATATAGATCTCTCTGGTATTACTTTCCACCTGTACTGCATAGATATAACAACTGTATTTTATTATTATTTTAATTTTTTAATCTGTCACCCTCCCTTCCGTGTTTTGTGTCTGTTTTTCCTAGCGGATTATTACCGCTTTGGTACTGGATTTCGACTCACGGGCCATATCCCCATAGATCCAGTATTACCATGATACTGCTACATGGTCATTGCGACTGCCCTCGCCAACACAATCCTTTGGGGCGCTGGTTTGTCCATCACTTCCGACATACCTCCCACTTCGCTTGCCTGCTCCATCATGGCTACCCGTTCCTCACAAACCTCAACCAATGGGGGACTATTTCCCGCGGTCACGGGTATAAACCGGATACTGTTAGTCAGATGCGCTGCCCGTTCCAACATGGCCGCACTTTAGCTGATTTCTCCACCAATGGGGTTGGGGCACCCGAGGTCACGTGACGCCATTAGCGTCTTCCGGGGTCCTTATCTAGCTCACACTCACCCTCTCCGGTACCCATCCCAGGTCCGGCGGCAGGGGTAGGTCTTTCAGCACGAGCGTCGAACGACGCAGGTGAGTGTAACGGACTTGGTCATCTCCCCGACATCCGCATATTTTCCAAGGTGAGTCTTTTTACACGGAGGGTTCTTTTGGCGCCTCCTCAACTTCAATGACACCATGGGCGTCACCGTCCTGCACTGACCCATCCGCTACCAGGGGCTACGGCGGTTCCCGCTATGTCTACGAGATTTCCATTACATTATGGATTTTCACCTCTCTAACCATTTGTGCGTTGATACGCCTGAGCCCCTGAGTATGAGGGCCACCATGGCTGCACACCAGACCGCCCATGGGAGTACATTATGAAATGCTAGGCTGCCTTTACCTTCCGTAACTTCACTCACCCCTCTGGATTGATGGGATGACTACGCCACACACGGGCCTTTGTAGTTTCAGGTTTTAACATCCCACTTCCCGGTTTTTATCCCAGGACCCACGTTGGAGTCCTTTTTACCCGCCGGAGACTGCTGCAAGATTACCTTGCTAGTACTAGAGGTGAGTTGTTCACCTCCTCCTTTGTCTCCGCCCATAGTCCTGTCTTTTAATTTTGGCTTGTCACAATTGACTTTTCATTACCCACCTGGGAGCATGTCCCCATTAGTCTCTTGATGATCGCAGCTTACTCTGTTGTGTGTGTGTAATTTATCATGTGGTATTTTGTCATGTGTTCTTTTCTGTTTTCCATTTTTTCCTAGGTTACTTCTGAGCACCCCTTAGGTATGTAGTATCCACATACCTTGGTTGTAGATAGTTTACGTTTTTTTGATCCTGATGAATTGCCGTGACCAATTTCTGGCTAACTAGGCAAGAAACATGTTGATCTCCTTGAGTGTAGGGCATACACAACTAGCGTCATAACCACTAGTAGCTATACCCACCTCAATTTTCACTTATTTTAGCTAGGCTGTTTACCACTTCATTAAATATATCTTTTCGTGGACTAACAGTACCTATTTTATCCTTTCACCACGTCTACACATTCTAGGGCCCCTTACCCCCACAGCATCCTTCGGCAGGAACAGAAGATCCCCGCCAAAGAGCCCCATTATTGGGAGCCCGTCAGGAATTGCAGCGCCGACCTGACGAGGGGCAGGCTCAAATGATGAAGCATGACACCTAGCTTGCTGGGTGTGTGAGAGCCCTAGTTCCAACAAAGGGTTTCCCCCTTCCGTAACACATGACAACCCCGCTGATACTATTACCTTTCTCACTGACCTACATCTTTCTCCGACCAGAGGAACTTTGTACTCTTTTTGTATTACTAGTCGTTAGGGTATGTACACTGGACCTCGTTAAACTTACCCATCTGTCCCTCTTTTTGTTGACAAATGCAAAAAAAAGGCAGAAAGAGCCATCAAATAACCCTTATGGATGCCCACTGCAACATTTTGCTGAATCAGAGGTAAAACAAACAATACACCATTCAACACTTTGGCTTGTAAGGGAGTATGTGGCAACACATTTGTTCCAGCCCCCTGAGTAAATAGATTTTGTAGAGGGACGCCTAGCTACAAGGATGGCATCCACAACCTCAGGAGGCAGATCAAACACTGGCAACTGCTGCTGCTGAATCCCCGCATATGGAGGGGCAGATTACACAGGTTTTGGTTCAGAATCCTGCCCTGTTGCTGTGACATATTCTTCCATAGCGAGAGGCTGATCGGATGATAGATGCTAAGGCTCAGATGTTCCAGGTACCACACTCTCATGGGCCAATTCCGAGCCACTAGAATGAATTGGACCTGGTGGTTCCTGATCTTCTTCAGAACTCGAGCAAGAGAGGCAGAGGTAGAAGGGCATACAGGAGTCCTGCGTTACACTCTAGCCTGAATGTGTCTCCTAGAGTGAACATTCTGGTGATCTCCAATGTATCAAAGTTTTGACACGGCGCGTGGTCAATAGTGGTGAAAAGCTCCTGGGCCTGATGGTCTGCCTCAAGAAGTTTATAAAGCCCTGGGTGATACGCTGACTCCCATTTTAGAGAGGATTTTGAACGATCTGTTCATCGGAGGGTCCAATATACCAGCCTCTTGGAAGGATGCTACTATCTCATTAATTTTGAAGACAGGAAAATGCCCTAAAAATTGTGATTCGTATCAGCCAATTTTGTTATTAAATAGCGATTATAAGATCTATGCTAAGATTCTGGTCGATAGGCTAAATGGGTTAATGGCTCGGATGGTGCACGATGATCAGAAGGGGCTTACATGGGGAAGATCTCTGAAGGACCTAACTTATGCACTGGTTGGCTCAATAGATCTGGCCACCTCTTATAAGCTACCTCTGGCCATAGTGGCTTTGGATGCCACAAAGGCGTTTGATCGCGTAAACTGGGCCTACCTGAAAGCTGTCACAAAACCTTCGAACCTGGGGTTAAAATTTTGTAAGGCCCTGGCGGACATCTATGAAGCTCCAGAAGCCAGAGTTTTGGTTAATGGCTCTCTAACTGATCCTGTATGTATCACCAGGGGCACGAGGCAGGGTTGCCCTTTGTCACCGCTTTTTTAAATCTCTATATAGAGCCTTTAGCTAGGAAAATCAGGGAAGATTCTGACATTCTACCTTTAAATATAACGATTGGAATAAAAAACTGGGTTTATATGCGGATGACAGTCTCATTTATACTACTAACTTACAAAACACCCTATCTCGCATTATGACTCTGACAACAGATTTTGGGAAGATCTCAGGTTATGAGATCAATAGGGGGCAAGAGAGAGATCATGACCTGGAATTTAGATGCAGGAGGTGTTGTCAGCAAAGGAGAAATGAGATATTTGGGAGTTATGATATCATAGGACATCAACAAAATTACTAACGTTAATTTTGAAAAAGTTAAGGAAGTCTACAGACTTCTGAAGATGTGGTCCCACCTTCAGTTATCTCTTTTGGGATGGGTCAATTTGGTTAAAATGATAGTCCTCCCGAAGCTTACTTTTCTTTTTGACACGATACCCCTGCCTTTCGAGAAGGAATGGCTAATTAAGATGCAAAGCCAGAATGGTACTTTTATTTGGTCAAGCAAAGGTCCCAGAATAATTGAAGAGGAGGGTGGAGAAAGGAGGCCTGGCACTGACAGATCTGCTTTTCTATTATTGGGCTGTGCTATTAAAGAATGGGAGAAGTTTGTTTGGTATACAAGATCAACTAAGATGGGGGCATGTGGGCCATGATGTCTAGCCTGGAGGCAAACAAGGGGTTTTGTTTAAATATACGGACCCGAAGTATTTTTACAAAGTCAGGTTACAAATTTTACAGGGACTGGCTGAGATATGGTATAAGATCAGGAAAGTTCTGAAAATACCATACCATAGCTTACTGGCTCTTAACTGGGACTCACCGGGTTCTCCGGAATGGACGAAAGATGCTCTTGCAAGACCACTTTTAAAAGCAGGCTTTACACGTTGGGAGCATATAATCTTGGATCGTGTACTGATCACATTGGAAATGTGTAATCAACAAACAAACCATCAATTATCCAGATTTAAATACCTTCAAATGCGAAGCTGGTATCAAGCCTCGGAAACAAAAATTGGGGAACAAAATGATCTGGAAGCTCGACTGACGCCAGAAACAGTACCCCAAAAGGAGCTGGCGGCAATCTACTGGCTGATGATCGATTTGGAGGACGGAGTTTTCACCCTGCTAACGGAACTGTGGGGAAGATACTTGCCAGAGGCATCGCTGGAACATCAATGGCAAGTATCTATGACTAGCAATTTAAAACAGTAAAGCCTGCATACCTTAGAAGAAACCATCACTTTTCCATTCACCGAGCTTATTGGTCCCCCCTGAGATTTTCAAAGTTTGGGAAAGGAGGTGAAGTCGCCTGCCTGAAATGCAAGAGGACGATGCCCATATGTTTGTGGCGTGTCCAGAAATTCAGACTTTCTGGGGAGACGTGAGTAGGGCTCTGTCTGAATTTTGGGAGATTAACATAGAGGTAAGCATTATGCTTGTTATTTTTGGGCATGTGGAAACATTGGATAAGATCACAAAAAAACAGACAAGGCTGATCCTTTACTGTGTACTGCTGGCACGTAGGGAGATCTAAAAACAATGGGTGGCCACAGCCCCTCCTAGCTTTGATAATTGGGTGTGCTCTGTTAAGCATATAGCCACCCTAGACATGTTCGGTTTTAGGGAGCATGATTTTTGGCTCCCGATGCTTAAATGGTGTGACAAATGAGTGCTAATATACACAAAAACAAGGTTTCAGAGATTAAGCCTTCTGTGCCACAACTGGTATCTTGTCTCCCCTCCTGGCTGGGAGTGGGTGGATAGTGACAAGAGGTAAAATATGGAAGACGGAGGCTAACTTCGAGGGTGGAACAGATTGTGATCTCCAAATCTTCCTTCCTGTTTTTCCAGCACAGGGGGTCAGGTCACTCCATCCAAATGTGCAAGGGGAAGAGAGTATATTCTCTCAAAAGAGGCAAATGAGGACACAAAAAAAAATTGTGGTGAAAAGAACCAACCTGGGCTCTCCCCACCATCGGAGGATGTTGTGTGCCATCCCGAGATGCAACTGCCATTCATGGTCTGCCAGGTGTCGCAGACCGAGCTTGTCAGCCCTGGTTTTTAAAGATACTGCCAGGCGGTACACAATCAGTACAATGCCCTGATGCTTCATCCAACTCCAGAGGCACAGTTCTTGGCACTGTACCCAGGACCCCACTCTGCCCTGCTTGTTGCAGCTGACACATTAAAATACACATCCTGGAGGTTCAAGCGAATCATCCAGTCCCCCGGATCCTAGGTAGACAGAACTTGAGCCAGTGTGAGCGTTCATAATTTGTTGTTCCACAGGAAGGCATTGAGAGGTGAGGATCTAAAATAGGACGAAGGCCTCCGCCCTTCTTCAGCATGAGGAAATAGTGGGACTAACAACCCATCCCCACTTCCAAGGCCAACATAACTCCACAGCCCCATTAGCCATTAAGGCTGTACCTCTTATAGCAAGATGGAGGGCTGCTCCTCTGAAGGCTGCTCTCATGTGGGAGGGAGGTATGGTGGGTTGGAGAGAAACTGAGGGACAGAAATCCTGCTGAAAGTATTGGAGGACCTGTCTGATGGATGTGCTATACTGCCAGTATGCCTCCCACATGGTGGTTGTATCCTGTTAAGTACAAACAAAAGTGTTTTGGAGGCTAATGTGGTGGGGACTGAGAACAGTTTTGCTCCCTGGTGAACGATGTAATCAGTGGCGTAACAATAGCCCCACAGCCCCCGCTGTGTGAGGTGCCCCCAAGCTCCAGGGTGCTCCCTCCAGCCGTGTGCACGGACGGTGGGTCCCGGGCCTGAGAGCTCCTAACTGTGTCCATGTTAGACCTGGCATACCTTGGCATGATTACCCCAGACTTTTTGCCTCTACCTCCTTTGATTTTAGATGCTTGGGGTACTTTGCCACTGCTGATCATTGTCAAAGTACAAGTGTTCACTGTGTAAAGTGTAATGGTAATTGGTTGGCCATGATTGGTATGTTTGCCTTACTAGTAAAGTCCCTAGTGATGTGCACTGTGTGTGCCAGGGCTAGTAATGAATAGGTGCGCGGAGAAGGGAACTCAGGCCAGCAGTGTAGGGCCTGCGCGTAGTTTGTTAAGTTAGTATGTTGTCCTGACAAGTGCAACCACTTGTCAGGCCTTACTTTCCCTTTTGTGCCAACAGTGGGTACCCCTGTGGTAGGACCCGGGTAACCCCTGGGCAGGGTGCAGTGTAAGTAAAAGGCAGGACATATACTGAGGTGTGTGCTATGTCCTGACAGTGAAAACACTCCATTTAGTTTTTTCACTGCTGAAAGGCCATCCTGCCTATAGGACAGAATGGGGGAGGCTGGGTATTGTGTTTGTTAGCCTAGTTTCCAATAGGTTTAAAATGGAGAGGCAAAGTTTAGTATGTATGAACTCACAGTGTCATAACACATCTTTCTATGAAGGTGCTTTTGTCACTGCGTGTTCAGAAAACACTCTTTCATAAAGTGGCTGAATTTTGTGCTTTAAGCATTTCTGTGTGTCTCTGCTGAATGTGGATAGACTGTCTGGATCTGAGAGGTGAGAGGAGCTGGGGGAGCTCTTGACCCAGGGAGGGGTTGAGATGGCACCAGGCTGACCTGCATCCGGAGAGTAGGTGGAGAAGCCCTGGGAGATGAAGAGGCCTGGGTTGCTGCTATAAAACAATTGACCCGTCTTCTGCTGAGTGATTAAGGATCCAGATCCCCAGTATCAAAGGGAGAAAGGTGACACTGGGAGGGAGACTCCCAGAACTGATCTAGGCAGGGGTCAGGGACCCCTGCCTGCTTCCAACAGTCCGGACATGGAGGGGTCCCCTCCAAGTACTTTGCAGGCCCCTCTCAAGTTTTGTTACGCCGCTTAGTGTGATGTCTGGTTGATCCCGGTCTCCAGCCATGAAAAGTCTGGGGTGTCTGTTGCGGCGGTGTCCCTCTACAATAACATTGGAAGGACAGAGACTGATGGCAAAAAAACCAACGAGCAGAGGTTGAAGGCCCAAGGAACGTGCTGTTGCTCTCCTTTTCTTATAGCATTAGAAGGTAGAGTCAGCCTTCTAGCCAGATAGGTGGGACGTACCAAAAGGTATAATCATAAGATATACCTGTGCAGGTTTAGAAAAACTAGTAGTTCGCATCCATGCATGTTAGCAAAGCACCTACGCTAGTGCACACTGATCTCCCAAGAAATTAATAGTATCATGTCAGCCTTACCCACATTCTTGTTGGCATCCTTGTGGTTCTGAATGATTTAAGCTAATAAGGCCTGAAACTCCTTGGAGGCCACCACCAAGATGTCACTAGCCATCTTACAGAGGGCATGTTTATAAAGGCCCAACAGGCAGATCGTATTCACTGACCATAATGCCAAGCTGGTCAAGATGAATATTCACTCCCTGAAAGCCTCACCACCTTTTGACTCCCTGGAATAGGATGGTGCATATGAAAATCGGGGTTGCCAAGTGCAGGTCTGTGGCATCTGTTCACTGGTGGACAATAGTAAAGTCAGCCAAAGTGCCAATAAAGGTGTCACTCAGGGCTTGAATAAGTGGAACTAAGAGCTAATTTGAGGCTGATCCCTGGATATAAAACCATGGTAAGGACATTTGTCTTAAGTTCAACAGAAGGTAACTGTAGGCCTAGGACCTCAGCCACACATCTAATCACAATAGCAAATGAAGCACTCTTCTCCCTAGGTGGTCCAAGGGTCGAAATCAACCCAGTGCCTGGGGACATATCAATCCCACAAGCCTCCTTCAAATCACCATATACACTGCTTTCATTGCAATGTGGGAGTAAATCATCAGCATTATCAATATTTGATCAGATTCCAGCCAATAAGATGATGGTGCTCTGACTTCCCTTTAGACCGAGAGTAGTGGAATGTGGATACATTATGCTTCAGCTTCGATTTAGTCTATGACTTGCCAGAGAAGTTCACCCCTGAAGAAGACCTGATGTCTGGAGCAGCCTCGAGAGCAGCAACGGGTCAGCACCCTCGACTAGGAGGAGGAGTGGTACATGTGTGAGGTCCGTAACTTCTTTTGGTACTTGGTGACATACAGCTTTGCTGCAGATCAACTTCGGGTGCAAGAGGGCACATCCTTCTGCATGTCTGGGAGTCATGCCCCAAGCACCAGAGGTAGGCCTCATGCAGTCCGTCACAGACATCTGTTTGTGACAGTCGTAGCATACATTTTTAACCCTGTAGTCTTTGGTGGGGACACTATTTCATTGCATACAGGTAAAAGAGTTTTAAAATGAATTGTCAACTGATCAAAAAGGGAGAGGAGCTCCTGGTCTGCATTTGAAGGAGCAGAAAGAAGAACTGCCGTCAGCATGCCTGGGTGGTGCCTATATGTGGCTTCGCTCCATCATTTCCAGGGCCAACACAGAGCTACTTGATCCAACCTAGCGGACGCACTGCTGTGAAAGCATCTAGACCCCGTCTGCCATCTGGTGAATAGCCCAAAGGTGAGGAATCTGCAGTCAGAGGTATCCATCAGATGTACATTGTTTATCCATGGATTTAAATAGTTCTGTTTCAACAGTGATCTTTTCTTCTTTATTATTTGCATAACACATGTTGGCATTGGCATGGTTTGGATGGAAATTAGATCTATTACAATATGAATTTTAAAGCTATCTAACAGAATTTTTAAATGGAGAAAGGATAATGAAATAAATATCTTTTATTGGTGGCAAAAATACATGTATTACAAAAACCATTGTGTATAAGGAATATTATAGTGGATGAAGACGTCTGCAAAAAACTATTTTTCTGATCCAACACAGGTGGCCCCTAAACCACAGTTTTCAGATCAACTGGATTAGTATCACAAGGGTTGTGGTACGACAGGTGGGGCATCGGCGCAGGGCTCATATACAGATGACTGGATTCCTTATCAACTTTGAAAAGTAAACAGTAAAAAATTGATGACAATAAAAGGCCATATGTTACAAACTGGGACAGAATTACAGGCAGGATTAGTGGTATGATCAGATTAATGGTTAGATTTACGGGGTTGGTTGAGGGTAGTGTTAGAGTGATTCAAAGGATAGGGACCCCACACTCAAACTGGTTGACATGCTTCATCATACAGGTCACTCCTCGCCGGAAACAAGACGTTACTAGACGGGCTCACCAAGAGCTCTTTTTTTGTTCTTTTGTGTGACCTCCAGTTGAATTTATAGAGGCTAAAACAGTGGAGAAGGGTTGCCTGATTTTTTTTATTCAGATGTACTTCTTACTAACACAAATTAAATCCCTACAGGATCAGGTTGTTCCGACTCTTTTTATTTATCTGTATTGTTCGACATGTTTCTGCCCATTCACTGGGCCGTAGGCTTGTGGGCCTTCATCATGATCTATTCTATCTACCCCTGTCCAGCCCTGCTCCACAACAAGTACCATACTGTTTGTGTGTGCACTGTATAAAGGATTAGAAGAATAAGCCTGACCGTAATTATGTATTGCAGAATTACTGTAAATAAAATGCAAATTGCATATTAATTGTGATTCATAATACATATTTAATCAATAGCCAATGGTACAAAAATGGTAAAACAAGGAAAACATTTTGTACGGCTCATCGTCCTTTTGACAGTGGTCATTACCCACCATCAAACTCACCTCACATGACTTCATCATGCTACATGCAGAATAGCTGTGAATCTGTGACAGTGTTTCCAGCTTAGCTAGTCTGAGCTTAGATTATGCCCCAAGGTAAGAGGGCGTAGTTTTGGAAGGATCCTAAATATGGGTTGTATTCTCACTAAAAATAGTAAGCAAGAGGATAGGCGAGACAAACTTTTTTGTGTTTTTGAAGTCTTCATCCTGAAAATGCAATGTATTTCTTACCTAGCTGTACCTTGATCCCAGCATACCGCATGCCTCCATCCCCTGTACCATCAGATTCTAAACAAATAGTTCTAGTCATTCGTACCACATTCTCTGGGGTCTAGAGGAATGGTCATATGTTTGTGATCTCACTATAACAATGATGGCCAGCCAATGACAATTCTAAGTAACAAAGTCAATACATTCACTTATTCCCCATATATAAAATCGCTAAGTCTCTATACAACAGTGAGTTATTTTTTATAGAATACCTCAGTTGGAATCTCGCTATTTTCAAAGGTTCTAGTAAAATTAGAGTGAACATAAAACTGCAGAATAGAAGAGATATGGAGTAGCTCTTGTAAATCACTATATGATGTCATTTAACATGTCATGAGTGATGTAATATGTGAGGTCATAAGCAGTGCATGACGGGGATGCAAGTTATAGTTGTCAGTGTTTTTTATTGTTAGCTTATGTCTCAATACAATACCAAAGTAGTGGGTTTTATTGTTGTTCCCTACCTATCACCTCTGTACTTAAATAATTAAATATGTAAATACACTGTAATACACTATATTTGTGAAATATAGTGTATCAGATATATATATATTTTTTAAATCTAATTCTTTTTCATGTACCGTGATACTACTTAGGTATTCAGTAAAAAAAAAACGTAAACTATGTACAAACCTATAATTGTTTTTCCCTGCCAATTACCCTAATACATTTAGTTGCAATCGGTAGGGAAAACATATAAAACCTAATACTTAAATGTTGTTAAGGGCTATAGCCAGAAAACCACCAAAGTGGCTTTCTTGAATTTTTGTAACGACAATCATTATCCAATCAGATAATGACTTTTCATCACTATGTACCACTGTAGTTCTGTGAAATTTCTCGAAAATACAGCGACAAGAGTTATCACTAAGTTAAAATACTTTATAACTCTAAGAAATACTAACCCTACTTACCTGTAACCCCAGAAAAGATGTCTACAATGTTGCCCAATCTCATGAAAATTTGACTGACTGTTTTTGCACTATGTCCAATATAAAAAGCCTATATAAAATGCATTAGGGTCCAAATATGTTTGGGTTGCCCCTTTTTTCTTTGCACCCCCTTGACCAAACCCCGCAAAACGTTCCTTCATCCGCCAATTTACAACAAGTAATAGTTCTTTAAGTTTAGTCAAGGGGCAATAATCCGCAGAATTCCTATCTCTAGTAACCCTAACTATATCTTCAGAGTGGCTACCGCCACTCTGATATCTATCTATCTATCTATCTATCTATCTATCTATCTATCTATCTATCTATCTATCTATCTATCTATCCAGAGATAGTTTAAAGATATGGGAAAAGTGGGCTCTGGCCCATGGCCCCAGCCTTTCAGGGCCCCCTCTGATAGAGACAACTCTGTTCTGCAGAAAGTCTTGCCCTGATGACCTTGAAAAATTCTTATACAGATTGCTTTAAATACCCTCTTCCTTTAATGTGTTTTAGTGTGTGTGATGTTTGAGAGTCTATTACAGACAGTTTGCAGAGAAATGTGTTTGTTTAATGCAGCATCCATTAAACAGGGTGTCACAGAGATTATTTGCAGTAATATTACTGAGCTGCTGCTGTGGTACAATTTGAAAACACATGTCGCTATCCCTGAATATTAGATACAAACACATTTAGAATGTGGATGCATGTCAGAGATGAAAGCGCTGACATTGAATCATAAATTCAAAGCTGTTCAGAACAGGGGCCCCAAACATACATTCGGCCCCAGGCCCCCAAAATCATTAAGATGTCTGTCTATCTATCTATCTATCTATCTATCTATCTATATATATATATATTCACTGAAAAAACCATAGGTTTCACACACGTTATAGTTAGGAATTAGCATTTAAAAAACCATAGAAATTCAGTGAAAAAACCATAGGTTTCACACATGTTATAGTTAGCTGGACATTTTACTCGTAAAAAACCAATGAAATTGCCCCGTTATAGTTAGTTCAGCTAACTATAACTCGCGCGCCCGCAATGCACTGCTGATGACGTCACATATTACATCACTCATGACATGGTCAGTGACATCACTCATGACATCACTGATGACATCTCAAATGACATCACTGATGACATCACTGATGACATCATCCAGTGAATGTGTGTTTTTCTGAAAATTAAATATGTTTTATATATGTATATCTCAAGGTCGATGGAAGAATAAATGGGTATATAAGTGTCTAAATGGATGATTTGTTTTTGAAAAATTGATTGTGTAACTGACTGATTAAGTGTATCATAGTGAATACATGGCTTAGTGAGTAATGTTTAAATATGTAAATATCTGTATCAGTCTCTCACTTTGTGTATAAGTGGCTGCATGGGTTGGTGAGTAGCTACATGGGTGTCTATATAGGTTATTAGTTGGTTTTTTGAGTATCAGTCTGAGTGTCTGCATGGTTTGGTGGGGGGTATTACGTAGTGCATAGGTGCATGAATGAGTGACTCACTGTTTGTATGTGTTGAACACAGCATGTGTGCAGGACTGTATGGGTGGATGAGTGTGTGTATGGGTGTGTTAGTGAGTGAACAACTGTCTCAATAGTGTCTTTATGAGTAACTACATATGTTTTAAACTAGTATATGTGACTATTGGTGTATATATGTGAGTATATGTGAGAGTGAGAGATTGAAAGAGTTCCTGTATGAATAAGTATGTGTTTCTATAAGTGATTGTTTTAAAGACTAAGTATGTGTAAGTTTCCGTAGAAGTAAGTATGGTGGTGTGTGTATAACTGTATATGCAAGTAAATGTATGTTTGATTCTTTATTAGCATGAGTGACTATGTGTGTGAGTAACTCTATGGATGAGTGGCATTGTGTAACAGGATGTATAGGTGTATGAGTACATATGATGAGTGAGTACATGTATGAGTGACTGTATAGGACTGTTGGTGAATGAGTGGATGTGTATGTGGATCTTAGAATTACTGAAGAGGTTGTTGTAACTGGTATTGGTATGTCCATTGTTTTGAAAATGTTAGTCTCTATTTTTGAATGTGTGTATCAAAGCTTATATTAGGGTGAGAGGAGGTCTGCCACTCTATCACAAGGATGATGTCATCAGTGATGTCATTAGTGATGTCATTTGAGATGTCATCAGTGATGTCATGAGTGATGTCACTGACCATGTCATGAGTGATGTAATATGTGACGTCATCAGCAGTGCATTGCGGGCGCGCGAGTTATAGTTAGCTGAACTAACTATAACGGGGCAATTTCATTGGTTTTTTACGAGTAAAATGTCCAGCTAACTATAACATGTGTGAAACCTATGGTTTTTTCACTGAATTTCTATGGTTTTTTAAATGCTAATTCCTAACTATAACGTGTGTGAAACCTATGGTTTTTTCAGTGAATTTCTAAGGTTTTTTAAATGCTAATTCCTAACTATAACGTGTGTGAAACCCATGGTTTTTTCAGTGAATTTGCAAGGTTTTTTAAATGCTAATTCCTAACTATAACGTGTGTGAAACCCATGGTTTTTTCAGTGAATTTGCAAGGTTTTTTAAATGCTAATTTCTTTTTTTTTTTTTTCATTTTTTTCAAACATATTTTTAATTTAATTTTCTTTCCTTTTATAAAGACTATGCTTAAATTTTTAAAATCCTTAAATATTTTTTTTTAATATATTTTTTAAAATAAACATGTAAAATTTATTTCCAGATTTTTTTTTTTTTTTTTTTTTTTTTTTTTAGTACGCGTACCGTAAGCTCACGGTAAGCGTACGGTTTACGCAACGTCCGTAATCTATCTACGCTGCTTGCGTATAGTTACGCACTTTGCGTAGCCGCGCGTACTGCGCGTGGGACGCGTGCGCGCTTACGCCACACGCGCACGTTACGCGGAAGTGCCGGGGAGTGACTGTTATGCGCATGCGCGCAAGCGCGTGTCTTTTTTACGCGCACGCGTACTTTTTGCCGTAAGCGTAGCTTAAGCGTACCGTAAGCGTACGGTAGGTCATGTGATCATGAAACACAACTTTTGATTGGTTGAAACTACTTTCAGTTCTAGAACTCTCCTACACCACACCCATTCCCCTCATTTCTGCTTGTGATCCCTTGGGAGAAGGAGCTGGTTTGTCTTTGGGATACGATGGCAGAACAGCAGAGCTCTTCTGAGAGTGAGGCTAGCACCAGCAGCACTGTCTTGAGGCAGAGATCGAGGAAACAAAAGCCTTCTTATGTTTGGGATTATTTTACTTTTCCAGAAGGCCAGCAAAAGGTGAATGCACCCTTAGTTACTTGCTGTCTGTGTAAGCGTGTACTTTCTAGAGGTAATCCTGACAGGAAGTATTCCTTTGGGAATCACACCATGAAGAGGCACCTCCAGGATGTACACGGAAGGACACATGGTCATCTTTTTGGAGGTAACTCTTCAGAAAGACGAGCCAGTACATCCACAGCAGCTCAGCCTGGACCATCATCTGCAGGGCTGACTCCTTCCTCTGCAGGTCAGGTGAGCCCTTCATCTGTGGGGGGAGCATCTCCTTCTGCTGGCCCTCTGGAAATTAACCCTCGGTTTGCGAGGGTTGAAGTACGGTGCGCCACTTGTCACGATCTAATTACTTATAGGGAGACCAGTGTTTCCCTAGTGAACAGTAAAATAGATCAGCACACTTGTCGTACCGTCTAATATTCCCAATCTTTCTTTCCTCTGTCCCTGCATGAACACAACGGCTCTTTTAAGAGCCAACCTTACCTTTCATCTATTTTTTACATATGTTTTTTAAAACCTTTTTTTTTTTTTTTTTTTTACCGTACGCGTACAGTGCGCGTACCTTTTTTTTATTTTTTAAAAAAAACACTAAAAATCAATTATCACATTACAAGGTCCTTGAGAGACTACAATTATTATTATTGACTTACCATACTCACTCAAAAAAATATTTATTCATTTGTTTTTTTTAAAAATAGTTTTAAAAATGGTTGTAGTTTTCGAAAATTTTCTATATCGATCTGAAAAAAATGAAAAAAGTATTAATATTTTTTTAACAATTTATAATACAGTATACATATTTACATTTTTTTCCAAAAAATATTTTTGCCTTATTTTTGCTGTTTTCAGAATATATTGCATTTCACTATAAATTGTGAAAGCAATTGCATTCATCATTTTACAGCGGGCAAAAAAAAATAACAATCTCAAAGATTGTATTAAAAAAGCCCAGAATCTCTTCTCACTTAAACTTATCATTACAGAAATGCATATTATTCTAAAAAAATATCATCTAAAAACAATACTTATTTCTTTAAAATACCGTCTGATATGTTTGTTTCAGAAGTATAATCACAATATTATATCTCAAATAACTCCAAAATACATCTGATTTCATTTCCTTTAGGCCAAATAGTATATATTTTTTTTTTTTTGGAATAAATTTCCAAGGGAAATCCATTAAAATTCTAAAGTTTAATCTGTCCAGATCTCACCGATTCTCTGTAACATTTTGGTTCACGAAAATTTTTTGAATAATTTATTTAGTCCACAATAGAATTGCTTACTTTTCCACATGGCCAAATAGTAATTTTTTAAATCATTTTTGACAAAATTTCCAATGGCAGTCCAATAGCATTCCAAAATTTAAAATGTGCAGAAGTTACCGATTATCTCTAAATTATTGGTTTTTCAAAATTGCATAAAAAATGAAAAAAGTCCACATTACAATTGGTTATCTTTCCTTTAGGCCAAATGATAATTTTAAAAATATTTTTTCTACAAAATTGCAATGGTAATCCAGTAAAATGGTAAAATTATTTTGTCCAGATCTTGCCAAGTCTCTCTAAAATTTAGGTTTCAGGAAGATTAGATAGGAATTTGCTAAATCAAAAGGCAAACGTTGTTTGAAAATCAATTGGGAATCATTACACAGTGTCCAGCCTTTTTCACATTTTAGATAAACTGTGTAATGTCCAGAAGTAACAGTAGGTCCATCATGGAAAATTATTGCAACAGTTACAAAAGTTTTTCCTGAAATTGATAATTGCTGTCCTGTAAACTTCTTTATTAAAGTATCCAATTTTGAACCATCAGCTCTACATCGTTGCATCATTAAAATTACATACTGTCCGTATTCCCTTAAAATTAATGTTGAAAACATGTCAGAATTACACTCACCACATTTCATGCTATGATTAGCATCTTTAACTAATTTTGCAAAAGTGACTGTTTTACTCTCTGGCAATGTCAAATAAATAAACCTTTCATTATCAACAATAGAGCCACATATATTATAACAATTATCACAACTATGTTCCCATTTATAAGAGAGACCAAAAAAAATGTCAATGGGAACTCCTTCTTCTTCCACTACCTGAAGAAAATACATCAAAAATTCGTGTGCATCTTGCTGTTCATTTTGAGAAAACTGTGTTCGTCCTGAACATACATCTAAAAGTTTTCTAATATCAGTAGCACTTTCTATTTGAGTTTTATCTTTACTCAGCTTTTGAAAAAGGAGACTCAGCTCTGAACAGAATCTTTTTCCCTGATTTACTATTATCTGCTCTTGCAAACTTTCCAGATAAAATGCAACATTCAGCACTACATTAGCGTAGCAGTTGACACCAGAGCTATTTTCAAAATGACATCCTACAACCTGTTCTTCATTGTCCTTTTTCTTTTTGCTTGCAATTACATCACTCCTCTTTTTTTTCCTCTTCTCTATATCTTCATTACAGATATTCTCATTTCTCCTTTTACGAGAAACTACACGTTTCTCCAACACAGGATACTGACCTAAATGAGGAGCATAGCTTCTTCTTAATCTATTATACTCCTTTACACAGTTTGTATCAGCACTAACTTTTGAGTCATCAAAGTCTATCATGAATAAACCTGATAATGTTTTCACTCGTGACAAAGCTACATATGCCATACCTTCTTTGAACACAGTTGAACCAATGTTCACAAATGCACAATCTACAGTCAATCCTTGAGACTTGTGGATAGTTACAGCATATGCTAGAGAAAACGGAAACTGCTTCCTACGTACATATAAGTCTTTCACAAGCATAAAACGAACTGTACAACGACAAATATCTTTAACTTCATCTATCTGATCAAATTTTATCTGTAAACATTCAATTCCTTCTTTTTTCTGATAATTAATAAAACCCACAACTCTTCCCATCGCTCCATTCACTAAGCCTTTCTCAACATCCAAATTTCTCCTTAAAAATACTCTACAGTTCATGCAAACATATAGATTTTTTTCTAATCCTGCTGTTTTGGAGATGTTCTTCTCTAGTGAGTCCAATTTATTTTTCAGTTTGCCTGTTACTGTGACAGTAATTCTTCCATCCTCAATTTTGTCCACTGCTTCCAATTTCCTGATCTCTTCCTTTTCCAATTTCAAAAGCTCCTCATTAAATATTGAGCATTCACGTAGAGTTGGCATTAAGCAGATGACACTTTTGTTTTCTGCAATATTCTTGTATATTTTCTCTGCAACTATTTCTTCCTTTGGAAATAAATTATGTAGCAGCCGACTCTGTAATGCTTTTTTCCCAACTTCTGTGAGTAGTCCAATTCTGATATCTTTCAGAATACTTCCATATTCTTCATCGTTTGCTTGCCTCATATTAGTTGTAAGTTCCTTGTACTCAAAGAAGGACCAAATATTTGTATTTCCAATGCTTCCCAATGACTTCTTCGTGTCTTCATGTGTCACAGTATTAAACACTGGTTGTCCTTTAACTGGAGTAAGTTGCAAAAGATCCCCAAAAACTATGACGTGTTTTCCACCAAATAACACGTCATAGTCTGTCTTCAAAATTTGCTGCATTCTTAAATGCACAAAGGCAAGCATTAAGTTTGATACCATGCTCACCTCATCAATAATGAGAACTTGCATCTTCTTCAATACTCTTGAAACTTCCAAGGATGCTTCTCCAGTTAGCTTGTTGAATTGTATTTTGTTCTCATGCTCCACTGGTAACATTAGCAAACGATGTAAGGTGATTCCTTTTATGTTATATGCTGCTAACCCAGTTGGAGCAGTAACCACACAAGACAAAGTAGAATCCGTTTTTTGCTTTAGGTAGCTTCTGATGACTTTAATTAGGAAACTTTTTCCAGTGCCAGCTTGTCCGCTTACATACATCCTGATTGGATGAAATGATGTGCATGAGCACTCTTTTTTTTCATGTAGAAATCCGTGATCAATTTTGTTTTTGATCTCTTCATAAATGTGTTGCTGCTCTTGATTCAGTTGTCTTTCCAAATTTTGTAAGTCTATAAATTCTTCTTGAGCTTGATTCATAGCCGTTTCCACTTCATTCATGGCTATTGATGCTTCATTTTCAACGATTGGTTGTCCTAGGGGATCTTGACTGAGTGTTCCAGAACTTTGGCTGTCCTGAGAACTGTCTCTAGCTATTTCTGCTGCAATTGTAGTTTCCTGTTCAATTTCTTCATTTAACATTTGCAGATAAGTTGAGAATGTACTGCATTGTATGCTGTCTTTGCAAGCATTAAAAGAATCTTCATAGCTCTGGAATTCTCCCAGTAGTTCATCCTCTGTACGCCATGGTTTAAACAACTGTAAAAGAGCCAAGTAGTAAAATTCTTTCTTGTCGGTAGTGTCGCAACTCAGCTTCCGGTGATTTATCAAACTTCCTTTGGTTTGCTTCACCAAACATCCTTCTTCACCAACAACTTTATATTTTCCACTGTTGATGTCTTCTGCAGCTTTCCGTGAATAAATGTAGTTCTGCAACACTTCATAGAGACACATGTTCTCCAGATGATGACTTCTCTTGGGATAATATGTGTCCAACATGTTTGTTTTCAATATATCTGTACTTTCTGGGTCATTCTCAGCCAAATATTCAATTTCTCCAACAGATTTCAGTACCCGATTTCTCATTGCTGCAAGGCCTAAACTTGCCCAAATTATTCTTCTTGACTTCGAGTAGAGACTTGCAGAAGATAACCTATCTGAACATTCGTAGGATCCAATTTCTCGATGCGATAACATCTTCAAACTGAAACTGTACAGCTTCTTACTGACAGTCTTCTCGTGAGAAATCTCTTCCCACATTTCCTTCAATTCTGTTTTTTCTGATTTCGTAATGTAAGACGTTACATATCGTGCAACAGCAATGGAATTGTCAGCTACATACTGTATATCCATGTTAGCGTTCCACATGGATAAAATGACTGGGTTGTAGTCATTTATATTTTTTGATTCTTCTTTTCTTTTAAGGTTGTAGGTATTCTTAGGTGATTTTCTTGTGATAGTATGTCTCACAGCTGACATAAAACTGTTGACTCTTCCATTTGAAAGAACAGGTCTAGGAAATCCAAATCGACATTTAGTGTAGTATTTTTCTTTGCTCTTGTATTTCCGTCGACAGTATTTTCCACACCGATGACTTTGGAAACGTAGAACTTGCTCCTTTAACTTGTTCTCTTCTGTGCTTTTTGGTATACCACATGTTGCATATTCTTCAATGTAAGATAACACTGCTTCATCAGTATCTGTTCCAAACTTTGGGGCATCCTTGATCCACAGCAGCATATGAATATGAGGAGCACCTCTTGCCTGGTACTCTTTTCTCCAAAAGAAATCCACTACTTCTCCAAGGGGTGGATTTTCTTAATTACAGATGAAGGACATCATAGCCTCAAATCTATGATTGAAATATCTGCAAACATTAACCGGATCCAATGAGCACAGTTCTCCTGCTGTCTTGTATTCGATGTTTTTAATGTTTGAATTGGCATCTCGTAGAAAATCCAGTAAATCATCCCAAGCGTACTCGGCACAGCTTAGGGTAAGGAACCATGTTGGTGTTCCTAAATTGCGTAACATGCATTTTAGTTCACCATGGCGTCGGTACCAATATTCATTTGTCCCACGCTGACAAGCCATCAGATTGATCAGTTGTGTTTCCAAATGATCATCTCGGTGCTGCACTTTCTCCATAAAATCCTTAGCAGACACATTTTGTAAATGTACTCCACTTTTTAAAATGTGATTTACTGCATAAGACAGTGCAGACAAGTCGCTTTCAAATAAAAGATGGAACAAATAAGGAATACTTTGTCGAAATCTGGGATCTTCAGCATATAGTCTTGTAGTCCGATACTCTGAAGCTGGAATCTGTTCTGGACGTTCATCGTATCGTCCTCCTTTTCCTTTAGGAAACAGCTGGGGAAAACATCGAGCTTCCAAGCTCTCCTCCCATACACTCACGGGATTTCCTTTTGCTTTCTTCATCTGAAAGAGATCAATATTGTCTCCCATAACTTCTTTCGAATGGAGAGGATGTATGCTAAAATGTTCATAAATTTCTTCTTCCTTTGACTTGTCCACTTTTTCAATTTGTCCAGTTGGTGTTTCTGTGTGTTCTTGAAAATCTTCTTCTTCTTCTTCTATATAAATTGATTCATACCATTTGTTATTCCTTTTCAAATACAAATTTGCTCTTTGTACTTTCCGCACATCTACCAGCTCCTGCCAAATCTTCTTATTCTTTGTAGGTACACCATTAACCAGAATAATTAATGGTTCAGTTTCCAAAGTATCCGCATCAATAGTTTCCATATTTTTTTTCAAATCCAAGGGCAAATACACCACTCTACCTTTTAAACCTCTCAGTAAATCTGAAGGAGGTAATTTACCAGTTTTGGGCTCCATACGTACTATGGTCTGGAACGGATGAACACATTGAATGAGTATAGACTCATATGTATTTAATTCAGAAAGTTCAGCAGGAATAGCATCCAATTCTAAATTATTATGTACAGCTCTGGTCGGCATTCTATTTTCCTCTAACTTGTTGTAACAGTATTTACAAATACGCTGATCTTCACCCAATTCAAAACAATTTTCAAGAAATATATATGTGGCAAAATCCATCCACTTATAATTATCTTCATTTTCACTCTTTCTGTAGAGATCAACATTCCTAGTTTGTTTTCTATAATGAGTTCTGCGGCAACAAATACAAGTAACATTTGGTCTTTCATTAGAGACTATTGCAAATTTTGTTATGTGATCATTAAATGTGTTACTTACAGAGGGTTCTACATTCTCTTCCACTTCTGCCTCATTTACTGTGTCCTTCTCTGCACTGTTTTGTTCAGGACCAAAGTAACAAAACTGAATTTCATCAACAACCTTCTCTACATCTGATACCGTTCATCGGAACAGAGCCCTATTCAATTCATTTAACTTTATTGCTGGACTTTTGGCAAAATACAACCGTCTCACAAACTTTCTCATTTCAGTATGATGAACAGCCAGCATCCTAAAATGATGGAAAACACTATTGCACACTTTTCTAGATAGACAAGCAAGAGAATGACCCTGCAAACCAGTATTCTCTCTCACTCTGCATGGATCCAGACTTTGAAGCACCTTAATCTTTTGTTTTACACTTTTTTTACTATATTCTCTTAGAAACTCTCGAAATCTGTCAATAGATTCCTGACGCACAGTGCAAATACTACTACAATTCCAAGTGTACACTGAGGCTTTAGGACGTCTCCCCATTGCCTCATCTGCCATCACTTGTACCTCATCTCTTGGAACCATTATCTCCTTCTCCATTATGCAACCATTTTTTACTTCGTATGAACGACCTCTGGTGTCAACTGCATGCAGCAAACTATTACTTTGAAAATAGCTCTCTTCATTAAAAAAAGGTTCACTACTTGAACTATGCATCCACTTTCCTAAAAACACTTTACAAAAGTTTGTTCTGTTCACTACTCTTTTGCTTTTGCTTTGTGATTTCAGTACATTAACCATTTTATCTAATGTACGCATCCTATTCAAAATTAATATGAATAGTTTCCTTTTTAATTCTAATGCTTTTGCTGCAATGGCTTCAATTTCTTTTTTTCTCTTGTAATATTTTGCCTTTTGCTTATATTTCTTTACATCCTTTATCAAATTGGACATAACTCTTCTCTGAAACATTTTTCTACGTATCTCTTTAAACGCTGTTTTTCTGTTTATGTTAAACTTTTCAATTGCAGAAGGTATATTTGCATTAACTAAATTCTCAATTTTTTGCTGTTCTCTATGTTTTGTTACATTTTTCCGAGGACAGACATTTTGTACATTTTTCTTTGTTTTGAATATTTTGTTAAGAAATTGTTTTTTCTGCTTACCAGAAGATTTTTTCTTTTTCCCAACATGAGCATCTTCTACTAACTTTGGTCCTCCAGTTGTCTTCAAATATAGTTTTTTTTTTAGCGTTTTTTGAACTCGAGATTTTGTAGGCATCTTAAATTTTGTTCACTGTTCTTCAGCAATACCTGAAAAAAACTAAAAAAAAAATCCTTTATTGTATTTAAATATATTACTACATTTGTTTTCACAATAGTCACAAAACAAAATTTCTTTGCCAATTTGAATGCACACAAACTGCTCTTTTTTTTGGGCAAGTGAAAATCTCTTTTACAAACTGTCACATTATGAAACCACTTTTCAGATTTTTTAAAAAGCTCATGTCCACAGTGCTACACTCCAGCAAGGGCAACCAGCCTTAGTGAAGCTCAATGTATTTGCATTACAGACTGAAACCTGAAAACCCCACTCGCTTGTAAATACTTTGCATGACTATACACGGCAAGCACATGGGTGTGTGCTAAGACTCTGCTTCTTCCCCCAAAAATTCGCTCCCCCTTTCCATCTAATGCAACTGTGAAATCACCAGAGCAAGACGCAATAAATCTCTGCCTATAATTCCTCTATGCACACAGAGTCATGTTTTCACATTAGTCCCAAAACGAAATTTCTTTGCCATTTTGAAAGCACACTTACTGCTCTTTTTTTTTTGGGCCGAGTGAAAATCACTTTTACAGACTGACACATTATGAAACCTTTTTTAAAAATTTATTTAATTGCACATGTCCAAGCTGTTTTTTTTTCAGACCACCACCATGTGTATTCTCTGTGTCTGCCTACACTCCAGCAAGGGCAACCAGCCTTAGTGATGCTGAATGTATTTGCATTACAGACTTAAACCTGAAAACCTCACTGGCTTCTAAATACTGTGCATGACTATACATGGCAAGCACATGGGTGTGTGCTAAGCCTCTGCTTCTTCCCCAAAAAATTCGCTCCCCCTTTCCATCTAATGCAACTGTGAAATCACCAGAGCAAGATGCAATAAATCTCTGCCTATAATTCCTCTATGCACACAGAGTCATGTTTTCACATTAGTCCCAAAACGAAATTTCTTTGCCATTTTGAAAGCACACTTACTGCTCTTTTTTTTTCGGGCCGAGTGAAAATCACTTTTACAGACTGACACATTATGAAACCTTTTTTAAAAATTTATTTAATTGCACATGTCCAAGCTGTTTTTTTTTCAGACCACCACCATGTGTATTCTCTGTGTCTGCCTACACTCCAGCAAGGGCAACCAGCCTTAGTGATGCTGAATGTATTTGCATTACAGACTTAAACCTGAAAACCCCACTGGCTTCTAAATACTGTGCATGACTATACACGGCAAGCACATGGGTGTGTGCTAAGCCTCTGCTTCTTCCCCCAAAAATTCGCTCCCCCTTTCCATCTAATGCAACTGTGAAATCACCAGAGCAAGACGCAATAAATCTCTGCCTATAATTCCTCTATGCACACAGAGTCATGTTTTCACATTAGTCCCAAAACGAAATTTCTTTGCCAATTTGAAAGCACACTTACTGCTCTTTTTTTTTCGGGCAAAGTGAAAATCTCTTTTTACAATTTGAAATCACTTTTACAGACTGACACATTATGAAACCACTTTTTTTTCTTTTATTTAAATGCACATGTCCAAGCTGTTTTTTCAGACCACCACCATGTGCATTCTCTGTGACTGCCTACACTCCACCAAGGGCAACCAGCCTTAGTGATGCTGAATGTATTTGCATTACAGACTTAAACCTGAAAACCCCACTGGCTTCTAAATACTGTGCATGACTATACATGGCAAGCACATGGGTGTGTGCTAAGCCTCTGCTTCTTCCCCCAAAAATTCGCTCCCCCTTTCCATCTAATGCAACTGTGAAATCACCACAGCAAGACGCAATAAATCTCTGCCTATAATTCCTCTATGCACACAGAGTCATGTTTTCACATTAGTCCCAAAACGAAATTTCTTTGCCAATTTGAAAGCACACTTACTGCTCTTTTTTTTTAGGGCCAAGTGAAAATCTCTTTTTACAATTTGAAATCACTTTTACAGACTGACACATTATGAAACCACTATTTTTGATTTATTTAATTGCACATGTACAAACTGGTTTTTTTTCAGACCACCACCATGTGCATTCTCTGTGACTGCCTACACTCCACCAAGGGCAACCAGCCTTAGTGATGCTGAATGTATTTGCATTACAGACTTAAACCTGAAAACCCCACTAGCTTCTAAATACTGTGCATGACTATACATGGCAAGCACATGGGTGTGTGCTAAGCCTCTGCTTCTTCCCCCAAAAATTCGCTCCCCCTTTCCATCTAATGCAACTGTGAAATCACCAGAGCAAGACGCAATAAATCTCTGCCTATAATTCCTCTATGCACACAGAGTCATGTTTTCACATTAGTCCTAAAACGAAATTTCTTTGCCAATTTGAAAGCACACTTACTGCTCTTTTTTTTTAGGGCCAAGTGAAAATCTCTTTTTACAATTTGAAATCACTTTTACAGACTGACACATTATGAAACCACTATTTTTGATTTATTTAATTGCACATGTACAAACTGTTTTTTTTTCAGACCACCACCATGTGCATTCTCTGTGACTGCCTACACTCCACCAAGGGCAACCAGCCTTAGTGATGCTGAATGTATTTGCATTACAGACTTAAACCTGAAAACCCCACTGGCTTCTAAATACTGTGCATGACTATACATGGCAAGCACATGGGTGTGTGCTAAGCCTCTGCTTCTTCCCCAAAAAATTTGCTCCCCCTTTCCATCTAATGCAACTGTGAAATCACCAGAGCAAGACGCAATAAATCTCTGCCTATAATTCCTCTATGCACACAGAGTCATGTTTTCACATTAGTCCTAAAACGAAATTTCTTTGCCAATTTGAAAGCACACTTACTGCTCTTTTTTTTTCGGGCCAAGTGAAAATCTCTTTTTACAATTTGAAATCACTTTTACAGACTGACACATTATGAAACCACTTTTTTTTCTTTTATTTAAATGCACATGTCCAAGCTGTTTTTTCAGACCACCACCATGTGCATTCTCTGTGACTGCCTACACTCCACCAAGGGCAACCAGCCTTAGTGATGCTGAATGTATTTGCATTACAGACTTAAACCTGAAAACCCCACTGGCTTCTAAATACTGTGCATGACTATACATGGCAAGCACATGAGTGTGTGCTAAGCCTCTGCTTCTTCCCCCAAAAATTCGCTCCCCCTTTCCATCTAATGCAACTGTGAAATCACCAGAGCAAGACGCAATAAATCTCTGCCTATAATTCCTCTATGCACACAGAGTCATGTTTTCACATTAGTCCCAAAACGAAATTTCTTTGCCAATTTTAAAGCACACTTACTGCTCTTTTTTTTTAGGGCCAAGTGAAAATCTCTTTTTACAATTTTAAATCACTTTTACAGACTGACACATTATGAAACCACTATTTTTGATTTATTTAATTGCACATGTACAAACTGTTTTTTTTTCAGACCACCACCATGTGCATTCTCTGTGACTGCCTACACTCCAGCAAGGGCAACCAGCCTTAGTGATGCTGAATGTATTTGCATTACAGACTTAAACCTGAAAACCCCACTGGCTTCTAAATACTGTGCATGACTATACACGGCAAGCACATGGGTGTGTGCTAAGCCTCTGCTTCTTCCCCCAAAAATTCGCTCCCCCTTTCCATCTAATGCAACTGTGAAATCACCAGAGCAAGACGCAATAAATCTCTGCCTATAATTCCTCTATGCACACAGAGTCATGTTTTCACATTAGTCCCAAAACGAAATTTCTTTGCCAATTTGAAAGCACACTTACTGCTCTTTTTTTTTCGGGCCAAGTGAAAATCTCTTTTTACAATTTGAAATCACTTTTAAAGACTGACACATTATGAAACCACTTTTTTTTCTTTTATTTAAATGCACATGTCCAAGCTGTTTTTTCAGACCACCACCATGTGCATTCTCTGTGACTGCCTACACTCCACCAAGGGCAACCAGCCTTAGTGATGCTGAATGTATTTGCATTACAGACTTAAACCTGAAAACCCCACTGGCTTCTAAATACTGTGCATGACTATACATGGCAAGCACATGGGTGTGTGCTAAGCCTCTGCTTCTTCCCCCAAAAATTCGCTCCCCCTTTCCATCTAATGCAACTGTGAAATCACCAGAGCAAGACGCAATAAATCTCTGCCTATAATTCTTCTATGCACACAGAGTCATGTTTTCACATTAGTCCCAAAACGAAATTTCTTTGCCAATTTGAAAGCACACTTACTGCTCTTTTTTTTTCGTGCCAAATGAAAATCTCTTTTTACAATTTGAAATCACTTTTACAGACTGAGACATTATGAAACCTCTATTTTTGATTTATTTAATTGCACGTGTCCAAGCTGTTTTTTTTTCAGACCACCACCATGTGTATTCTCTGTGTCTGCCTACACTCCAGCAAGGGCAACCAGCCTTAGTGATGCTGAATGTATTTGCATTACAGACTTAAACCTGAAAACCCCACTGGCTTCTTAATACTGTGCATGACTATACACGGCAAGCACATGGGTGTGTGCTAAGCCTCTACTTCTTCCCCAAAAAATTCGCTCCCCCTTTCCATCTAATGCAACTGTGAAATCACCAGAGCAAGACGCAATAAATCTCTGCCTATAATTCTTCTATGCACACAGAGTCATGTTTTCACATTAGTCCCAAAACGAAATTTCTTTGCCAATTTGAAAGCACACTTACTGCTCTTTTTTTTTTCGGGGCAAGTGTAAATCACTTTTACACACTGACACATTATGAAACCACCATGTGTAACTACAACAAAAACAATTCCCATTTCTATTATTCATTTCTTAAGTTACCACATACATACCCTCTCAAACTGTAAACTCACCTTTAAAATTAGTTAGTTGTGAAAGAAATGTGACACTCAAACAGCAGATTATCAGAGCCAGGATCTCTGTTGTGTTCACCTCTCTCCTCTCAGCAGAACCAGATAATGGCAAACTTTCCCTCTATTTTTCCACACATATACATGTAAGTTTCAAATCTCAGTGCTTCCCCCTTTTTTTCACATGTAATCACACATTTCTATTGGTTGAAAACGAACCCTTTTCCAAAAGTACCCTGCCCCCAACTTGACTTCTGCCTAGTACCCTTCCCCCAACTTGACTTCTGCCTGCTACCATAGCAACAGCTCATGGAACACTGCTGTGTGCAGTTAGGTCAGAAGTTCGACACACAATGTTTCAATTCCACAGAGCAAGAGTGCTTGACTTTTCAAACCTAACAACAAATCCATAGTACTGTTCTTTGGTTACACATTTTTTTGTACCAATACAAAACATGCTTCTATTAATTTTCACATACAGCCTAGTTTTTATTCTAGAATGGTATGAAACAGCCAATCAGTTCTTTTTGTTTTTAAAAAAATATGTATGCCTCCATTTCCAAACTGTCTTTCTTTTCATATTGCCATTCTACTGAAAGACACCTCCTGAGTGCATCCAGATCTCCTTTGAAGATGTTCACAGTGTGGATTGTAGGGCACAGCTATGTCTTCTGGAGTGAAAAGTTTGCAGAGAAAACAGATATGGTGAGAGACCTTGCTTTGCCAAATGTAGACATTAAATGGATTGGTCAGAGAGGGTTAAAGTGGCACCAATTGATGCCATTGGTGAAATCCTTCATGCAAATCCAACACCCTGACCTCATAATAGTGCACTGTGGTGGCAATGACCTAGGCACTTTGACTGGGGTAGGTCAGGAAATGCTTATGAAGGACACCTTTGCACAACTGTTTTCACTTTTCCCTAAAACTGCCTTTGTGTTTTCCAACATATGCCAAAGGCAAAAATGGAACTGGTCCAATCATTTCTGTCCGCAGATTGACAAAGCAAGAAAGCACGTCAACAAATCTGTTTCTGCTTTCCTCCGTGACTATGGTATGGGTGCCATTTACCACAACAACTTGCGTTATGACATGCAAGACATTTATAGAGGAGATGGTGTGCACTTCAATGATGAAGGGAACAGAGTCTTCCTCTTGAACCTTAGACTCTGCATCGGTACTTACTTGTAGGTACCACTAAAAAAATGACTTCATAAACACAACAGCTCTTTTTAGAGCTCCCTAATTTCTAAACTCTTAAATCTGCTTTTCATTTATTTATTTTTATTTTTTTTACCGTACGCTTACCGTAAGCTTACCGTACGCGTACCCCGTGATTTTTTTTAAAATCAATAAATGTTTTTTTTGTACTTTTCTGTCCTTCTTTGACCCCCTTACAAATGTTAGGGGGTCTGTAACTCTCCTTTTCACTCTTGTGTTTGGAACTTGAATTAAGGTGGCAGCGCCCGGTGTTGGACTTGACTGGAGAGGAATGCATTGGCGAGGAGGTACTAAATCTCTCGCAGGGGTACTATACCTTGGAAGACAAGAAAATGATGTCGCACTTCCTATGCTTTGCGCCGTAGCAGCCTCGTAGGGTTGGCTTGTCTAAGCTGAATGACGAGCCTACGTCCTTCTGTATCAACTACATCGATGCGGCCCGATAAAAAGAGTTGGAGCAAGGGTCCGGAAGTTACAGTGAATGCCACAAGGGAAAACATGGATTTCCAGTATTAATATGCACCATGCCAATGATAATTGAAAGATTGCTTGGACTTCCTATAATTATTTGCACTATGCCAACTACAATTCCCATAATGCCTCTGTGGCTATAAAAGTCATGGCAAACTGAACTTTCCCCGAATCTCCACTTGATAAAGACAGGACGTCGAAACGCGTTGTGGTGTTTGCCCAGAATATGTGTTTTAATTAAATACATGCTGTTCAACAAGAACCTCCGGGAGTGCAGCGTCTCCATTTGTGTTTGAAATATATATATATATATATATATATATATATATATATATACATACATACACACACACACACACACATATATAAAATCCAAAAGACATTAAAATTATGTTATACTTGGGTATGTTTGATAAAACCAAATGCTTAACAACCAAAGGAACACTGAGATTCACCAGCTACAGTTTACTAATCTAACTATATATACTGCTCCATAATGCAGTGCTCATGACCTTACATATTAAATTACTCATGACATTTTAAATGCCATTGATGACATCACTGACAACACCATAGTCATATACAGTATAGGGGTACTGAGTGTACACCTGTGGGACCATTGCATGGAAATATCATAAGCCCTGGAGGCTGGTGTAATTGTGCTTGTTGAAAGTTATATGATGCACCGTTTACAAATCACTAGTTTGGGGTGCAAGTATTACTCCGTGTTAAATAAGGTAACGGCTGAGTTCACCTGTTGTCAATTGCAGACGTATGCGTGATAATAGGCTGGTGCATCAAGCCAACGCATGTTCCAAAAAACCTTTGAAAAATGCCAAAAACTCTGTTGATAATAGATTATCCGCAAGTAGATATCTGGGCAACTGCCCAAGTTAAATAACTGTAATACAGTACGATAGACAAATTCTATGTAGCAATGACATTTAAAATGTGTGCATATTTAGTTCCATAAATGTTCTAAAGATTTTGAAACAATGAAGGTTGTTGAATGTGAAATGTAAAGGTTTCACACTTAAGGTGGTTTATCTCACATTGTTGTTGTAAGTGATGTAATCAATGATGTCATCACTGATGTCCTAAATTATGTCATAGAACATGTAATTAGTGATGTAATATGTGAGGTTATCAGCAGTACATGGTGGGGGCTTCGGTTACAGTGAGCTCTGCTAACAATAACTGGTAAATTTCTATGTTTTTTTTTTTGTTCAAAATGTTAATGTTGTCACTGACATATTCACTAAACTATAACGTTACTTTAACTTTTGTATTTTTCAGTGAATTTCTAAGGTTTTAATTTTCTTTTTTTTGAACAAATCTTTTAATCATACCCAACTATACCAGCTCTTTAGCCTTTGGTTTTTTCAATTAATTTCTAGGATTTATTAATATATGGTAATATTTTATTACCATAAGTAAAGCCAACACCCTGCCGTGCACGATCGAATGGCAAGGGTTGGCCACAGGGCCTTATGTTTTTTAAAGGGGAGGGGACCCTACCCAAACTTGATTAGGCCCTGGGGTCACTAGCCCCCAGGGCCTTTATTTCAAACGGGAGGGGGGCAGGTGGCGCCCCTCCAAAAGCCTTATTAGGCCCTAGGGAACCTCATCCCCTGGGGCATTTTTTTCACATTTTTGAATCATGATTAGGAAACTGCAATCAGGTGAATTGTGAAGAGATTTTTTTGCAAGAAATCTGAGTGATAATGAGAGAGTTAAAACAATAACCAATATACCATGTATGCTCACTCAGATTGTCACTCATGTTTTTTTATGGTTTTGGTTTCTTTTCACTTGGGGTTCTTGCAAAAAAATCTCTTCACTACTCACCCGAGTGCGACTATACAATCATGATTTTGTTTTTCCTAAAGAAATACATTTTGATTAGATTGAGTTGAATACAACTATGAAATGCTGGTTGTTTTTTCTGATTTTCCAGTAGATTAACTCTAGACAAAACTCTGTCTGCCCTAAATGTAATTTGTTTTTCTCGGATTACATCTATACAGGATTCCAAGCTCTACACACCTGTTGATGTGTGAATTGATGGCCATAAGTGATTGGTTTCACTAGTTTTATGCACTTCAACCAGAACCACCTCATTTTAAATGTGTTTTCCACTGAAATTTTTTAGACGTAACTTATTTTCAACCTGCGCTATAAATGGCCTTTTTCCTTGCTAAGCAGAGGCTGGCTGAAGGACTGACGCCAACCTGGGTGATCTACAGTGCTTAGTTTGCAAAACATAAGTGCCAGCGCTCTCGTCAGGAGGCCACTGCAGCTTGCACCATGCTATGCCCCTGCCATGCTGCCAATGACAGTTACAATACAACTACTAACCATCTCAATAAGTGTGATAATTTGGACTATTCCCGGCTCCCAAAGTTGCAGGTAATAAGTCATTTTTAATGGATCTTGAATTAATAATTAACTGTTGCAGTGCTCTTCTCTGAATTGGCCAGACAATGCCGCAGGCATGTAATGTAATGTAATGGGGTTTTTATAAAGCGCAGGTTGCACTCCAGGGAGCATCTTTGCGCTGTAGAGAAGAATCAGATCCTGATGATGATACATGCGGAAGGTAATTAGACTAGATTCTTGCACTCCCATTCAGGGAGGGCAAAAATCCAAGTCTTGAGGGCCTTTCTGAAAGTCGCTTCTGTAGAGATTTGACGGAGAGAGGAGGGAAGAAGGTTCCAGGCCTTGGACCCAAGTACTGCCAGAGATTTTCCTCCTTTAGTCTTGAGTCTGAACTTAGGGATGGTAAGAAGATTGGCCGTTTGAGACCTAAGGCATCGCGTGGGGTTATAATGTTTGAACAGTTTTAGTATGTAGTTGGGTCCCTTCCCATTGAAAGCCCTAAAGGTGATCAATAGAATTTTAAAGAGCACCCTTTTGTTAATGGGCAGCCAGTGTAAGAGGTTCATTGCTGCCGTAGCTGAGGTCCTCTTTTTCCACCCTAGTACTAATCTGGCAGCCGCATGCTGTACCATTTGTAATTTATGGCGGACTTCTTTGTTAGTCCCTGCATATAGGCTATTACAATAGTCGATGCGGGAGGTGATGAGGGCTACTGCGACCGTTTTCCTTGCGGAAAGGGGAATTAGGTCGTAGAATTTCCTGAGTCCTTTAATGATTCCGAAGCAGGTCCCTGCTACGGCTGTGGCTTGCTGTTTGAAACTAAGGGTGGGGTCAAATTTGATCCCTAGGTTACGGACTGAGGAGGCAGTGCTAGGGGGAGCAATGGCATCATCAGGCCACCATACTGAGGGATTGAAGAAATTATCCTTGCCAAAGGGAAGGATTTCTGTTTTCCCAGTATTGCACTTGAGATGATTCAAGTTCATCCATCTGAACGTGGCGGTAAGGCAGCTTTGGAGCCTTCTTTCGGCTTCTTGGGTATCATTTTCCAGTATCAGAATGAGCTGAGTATCATCTGCATATGCAATGGTGTCTATGCCAAAGGATGAGATAAGAGTGATTAGCGGGGCCATGTATATATTGAAAAGTGTAGGACTTAAGCAGGATCCTTGAGGGACTCCAGATCCTACTAACTTTTCCTCTGATCTGTACTGTCCTAAGACCACAACTTGTCTCCTATTTACGAGAAAGCTCTTTTTTTTTTTTTTTTTTTTATATCTGTTTTTTATTGATTTTACACAACCAATCAAATAAACTACGAGAAAGCTCTTTATCCAGTTCAATGCGGTTCCAACAATTCCTGCCGCGGCTAGTCGGTCTAATAGAATAGCATGGGACACCGTATCAAACGCCGCGGACAGGTCTAATAGAACCAGGACTGCTTTCTTTCCCTGATCTAATGCTCCACGGAGGGTTTCGGAGGAAAAGATCAGGGCTGATTCTGTGGAGTGTTGGGCTCTAAAACCTGCTTGGTTGGGATGCCAGATGTTATTATTTTCCATGAAGACAGTAAGTTGTTTGTTAACAGCTTTCTCTGTAAGTTTACAGAAGGCTGGGAGTAGGGAGATCGGACGGAGGTTTGTAAGGGTAGCGGGGTCCGGTAGTGCTTTTTTTTGCAGGGGTTTGACTGCTGCGATTTTCCATTCCTCAGGGACCAGACCTTGGGTGAGTGAGGAGTTTATGATGCTATTGATGAATGGATTAACAACCACTATTAGTGAATGAAGCACTAGCGGAGGGCAGGGATCAAAGGGAGATCCGGATGTAAGTTTAAGGATTTCTGTCTGCGTTTCTTCTTTGCTTACCGGTTGAAAGGAAGCAAAGGTATTGATTTTTAGTCCGGAGTTGATGCCCTTGTTCTCCTCATTACTGTGGGGTTGTGGGAAATCTTTGGTCAAGGTTAAGATTTTTCCCTCAAAGTAGTCTGCAATAGTGTTGCAGAGATTCTGTGAGGGGGGGATATCTTTCTGCATAGTTTTAGGGTTGAGGAAAGTGTTAACAATATTGAAAATTTCTTTTTGTTTGTTCTTGCTATTATTGATGGCTTCCTTGTAGTATTCCCTTTTGGCCGTTTTAATCGACCTGTGGTATTGGCGACGGGCGATTTTGTACAAATCTTGGTCATACTCTGTGTAGTTGAGTCGCCATTTTCGTTCAAGAGCCCTAACTTTCCGTTGTTCCTCTTTTAGAGTGAGAGAGAACCACGGGGCGATAGGTCTCTGTTTTCTCCTGGTCCTCGAACAGGGAAGGATGGACTCCTGGCCCTTTATGAGTGAGTTGATCCATTCCTTAAAGGCCTGGCTGTCTTTGTCGGGGGCTCCCGACAGAGTCGGTCTAGATGTGTCAGCTTTTATCAGGAAATCTGGTTGTCCTATCAGATCTTTCCAACGGGGTCCTTTCATGTCAGACCCTGGGTGGTCGTTGGTTTTTTTAGTCCGAGAATGAGATGTTACGGGGAATTCGAACGGAATATAGCTATGATCTGTCCAGGTTAGTATTTGCGGGGTATCTACCTTAAGTGTTTCAATATTGGAGCAGATGCAGTCGAGTATATGTCCCGCCTTGTGAGTGGCGGAGGTGGTAAGAGTTTTGAGACCGAGTACATTCATAGTATCGGTGAAGCAGATTGTAGCCTGATCCGAGTGGGCGTCTAGGTGTATATTGGCGTCTCCCAGGATGGTGAAATTGGCTGATTTGAGGACTAAGTGGCCTATAGCTTCACCGATACTATTAATGAAGTCAGTATGTGAGCCAGGTGGTCGATAGATCAGGGCCCCTGTAAAGGTGAAAGAGTCATGTATTTTTAGAGCAAAGCCAACATTTTCCGCCCCTTTGAGGTCAGGTATAAGGAAAGTTTGGCAATTCAGGGTGTCGCGATAGACAATAGCAATGCCTCCACCCCTCTGACAAGGTCTATCCTCTCTAGAGATTAGATATCCTGGGGGTAAGGAGTTTGTTATGTCAGGGTTACTATTTGGTGTCAGCCAGGTTTCCGTCATAAAGAGACAGTCAAGTTTATTCTCCATTATGAGATCAAATATATGCGCGGCGTGCTTTCCCATAGACCTGACATTGATCAGTCCACATCGTAGGTTCCTAGCTTGTACGGGTGGCTGATTACTTGCTTTGAAGCCTAGACTGTAACTACAGCACCTGCAGGTCCAAGAACCGGACCAGGTGGTCAGGTCAAGGGATCTGGTGCAGGATGTTGGGTCTGGTTTGATTTTTAGTAGGGCTTCTCTTGAATAGATAATTTTTTGTGCAGGGGGGGTGGCACTGGGCACGGGCGAGGCGCGGACGGGCATGTGGCGGTCAGTCACAAGCGCCGGTTGGAAATGCAGTGCCGGCGCCGAGCACTGGAAACAACCAGCTCAAATTAAGCAGTGACTGCTGTCAACCCCCGCTGTAAAGTTCTGCTTGCATGCCGAGTCAGGCGTAAATCCATTCAGCAGCTCAAGCTGTAGCCGAAAGCAACATTTGCTTTGGGAGCCTCTCCTGCCCCCAAATAACCTTTGAACCTGCACAGATCTTTACGAAACGTGTTGCACGAAAACTTACATGACTAAGAGAATTGCCAAATTTCGTGCAAAGTTATAGCCAAATCAAAAAAATGCCTTTTAATGTAAACTGTGACTGAGCCATAACTACACAGTGGCAACCACCACCCTGTGATATATATTTGTGCAAAATTGTTATTTTGGGGTTGAATTATGTGTGGATCACATCTGCACACCTCTCGTGGAAATACATTAAGCATTGGCGTTGGACCTGTGCTACACAAGGGACTGCGAGGCTACTTCAACCAGCCCCAGGGCTCACCTCTGCTCCTGAATAGCTGGATGTACGTGGCGTTGAGTTTCAGTGGATGCCTCTTATAGACAAGTACTCTCCCAGCTTCATCCTGTCAGTAACTTCCTCACGCTTCTCATCTGTCTTACTCACCTGTTTTGGGGATTTCAATGTTTGCTGTGCCGTGGTCTTAGCGATGAGAGTGTGGCTATTTCCAGGACTGGGATGGAGGGAGAGAGACAGGCCGGACACCACCTGCGCCGTGAGATCCGTGATGCTGACCTTCTCATCGGAGACCGTGATAGGGGTCTCCCCAAGGATGGCCTCCATCAGGGGGGACACAACCTATGGAAAAGTAGAGAGAGAAAATGTTACTTATTATTAAGTCATATCAATGAATTTGCTCTGCGGTACACTATCTCCCTTTCAGACTTACTCCAGTGAGGTCAAAGGACCTATCAAGGGCATCCTTAAGCAGGTCCTACAGTTGACCAAAAATAGCATGCCACTCTTTGCAAAATGTGTGTATTTATTTTATGGATACCGTGAGGCCAGTGCCCAATGGCTGGAACTCAGACACCATCCCCTGCAAGTCCCTCCCTACACACCATCCCATCAAGGCAACATGGGCGTGGGCAGGTGGAAGGCCTACTGCCAGTCTCAGCAACGCACACCATCAAGCAGCGCATGGATGCCGCCATGCATCACACAACACAAGTATCGGTCTCTTCTTGCCACTGTGTACCATCATACAACTTTCTCAGCAGCACACTCTCGCCCATACTATAAGGCACCGTCATTCACCCCTCACTTTTGCCATCAAAGCTGCTATGAAGGGAGTGAGTCTAAAGCTCTTGCTCCTGGTTTTAGCCTCTGCTCATTCGAGAGATCAAAATAGCTTTCTTTTTACACACTTTGTGGTTTTCCAGTTCCGTGGAGGAACAGAGCTGGAGAGTACCAATGCAAATCTAACACATAGATTGGGGTTCTTTCCTCTACCAGACTCTGCTCAGCCCAGTTCCAACACTCCCGCGCCACCCCTCATCTCACAAGCGCATCTTCAGTCAGACATGTCTGACACGCCTACTTCCTTTGTCCCTTAAGGAGAACAGGAGAAATAAGAAGGTTCAGTAGGGCCAGATCCACAAAACATTTTCAGCTAACAAATTCGCACCAAGTTTATTTATTATTAAATTATTTACATAGTCAGTGGTTACCCTGAAAATCTGGCTGTAGTGGACCTAGGGTGGACATGCTCAGAGAGACGAGTATCCGCGTTGTGTTTTACATGGATACAAGCCTCAGAGAGCAGGTCAACGCATTCCCATCCCCCACTGTGCACAGCATTTCTTGTTACTCTTCCTAAGGGGCTCTTCACTGCGGGGAGGGGGGGGGGGTCTTAAACACAAAAAGAGGCCATCAGAGGCAAGGTGACTGCTCTTGGACAAGAATGCTACCTACTCCCCTCATGCTTAGGCACGTATTGTGTGAGCGACGATCCGTGTGCGTGTATAACCCACACTATGGGTAAAGAGAGAGAGAATTAGCGTTTCTTTGTTTCCCTCCGACCAAAAGTGCTTTCCAGCCAGAGCCCTGATGTTAACAAGTGCAGAGGATATTTATCCGCCTCTCACTTAAACCGAGCTGCTAAGCAAAGCTACAAGTCAGGTGAGAGCTGCTGAGCAAAGCTACAAGTCACGTGATAGCTTCTGAGCAAAGCTAAAAGTCACGTGAGAGCTGCTGAGCAAAGCTACAAGTCACCCGAGAGCTGCTGAGCAAAACTACAAGTCACCCGAGAGCTGCTGAACAAAGCTACAAGTCACCCGAGAGCTGCTGAACAAAGCTACAAGTTACGTGAGAGCTGCTGAGCAAAGCTACAAGTCATGTGAGAGCTGCTGAGCAAAGCTACAAGTCACCCGAGAGCTGCTGAACAAAGCTACAAGTCACCCGAGAGCTGCTGAACAAAGCTACAAGTTACGTGAGAGCTGCTGAGCAAAGCTACAAGTCACCCGAGAGCTGCTGAACAAAGCTACAAGTCACCCGAGAGCTGCTGAACAAAGCTACAAGTCACGTGAGAGCTGTTGAGCAAAGCTACAAGTCATGTGAGAGCTGCTGAGCAAAGCTACAAGTCACGTGAGAGCTGCTGAGCAAAGCTACAAATCACCCGAGAGCTGCTGAGCAAAACTACAAGTCACCCGAGAGCTGCTGAACAAAGCTACAAGTTACGTGAGAGCTGCTGAGCAAAACTACAAGTGATCTGCCTCTTTTTTTTTTGTTGAAACATTTTTTATTATTTTCCAAATCAACAATGATCGTTCATTACACCACGGGTCCCCGTGTTCAGTAAGAATATCTTCCCTCCCAACCCCAACTCGTCCCCCCCCCCCACCCTCATGTCAGTGCGCCTCTGTCCCCTACTTCTCCCCCGATATGCCCCCCCTTCTAAGGAGATCATTTACAGTTGCTCACCCCTTCTCTGCGTAAGCAAATCATCCCTCTTGTCCAGGCCTCTGATTTATGTCTAGGGACCTCCTTCATTCCCTTCCCATCTCAATCCTCAGTTCCCCTCGCCTCTTGCCGATCCGGAGTGCTCTCTCCGTCTCCCACCTCAGATATCAGCCCCTGGAGCTCCACTACCAACGCTTCCCATGCCCTGGCCGTCGCTAATGCTTTCTCATCGTCCCCTCTCAGAGCCATCTGCACCCGGAGCGTACCCTCCGCCCCCGCCCATCTCACTAGTGCTGCCCTCCACCGCACATAGCTAGGCCCCCCCCTGGATTTCCAGTGCAGGGTCAATTCTCTTTTAGCTAATATCAACCCCAGATCATAGAACCTGCTAGTGACCTTCGTGCGGCGGGTGTGGGGAAACCAGAGCAGCAAGCAAGTCCCCATCTCTGGAGTGATAGAGCGGTCTGTCACCTGATTCAGGCAGTCCACTACCTCAGCCCAATAATCGCCCAGCTGCGGACAGGCCCAAAACATGTGGCGAAAATCTGCCCCCTCTCCCCCGCACCAAGGGCATGGAGATTGTGTTCCACCAAAGTATTGCAAGACCTTGGCCGGCGTCATATACGCCCTATGGAGCGTGAAAAACTGAACTAACTGGAACCGTGCGTTCCGAGTTCCCTTCCAGGCCCTCCGCACTAGCGTGGACCACGTGGTCTCTGGTATCGCTTTCCCGAGGTCCATTTCCCACTTTTCCCGCAGAGCGGCCAGAGGTTGCAAGCCCTCCGTCGACAATCTGCGGTATAAACATGTAATGGCTTTGGTCGTCCCTGCCGCCATCACAACATATTGACAGCCCGCCGCGGTCGGGGGTTCCATCAGCCCCATATTCCAATGCTTCTGGATGCTCGCCACCAAAGCCGCATGGAGCAGAAAATCCCCCTGCGGGAGCCCGTAGGCGTCCTGCAAGTCCTGGAAGGACAATAACTCACCGTCTCGGAATAGGTCCCCTACCATCTGTACTCCCAGCTCCTCCCAGATCGCTAGTCCCGACCAATCACCCCCATGCGGGAGCGCTGTACACATCCCAAGGGAGATTTCCGGAGCGTACGGGCGGACTATAGCTGCCCGCCTCTGGCACCTATTCCAGCACTGCCGGAAGGTGCGCTCCTTCATGGTCAGCTGGGTCAAATCCAGTCGCTGCTGGAGAACCGTAAAGGCCAGCACATGCCGCGGGATCAACCTGTCCTGTGGGCCCTCCGGGCCTCTATACTCCCGGGCCACCGCCTGCGTGAGCCACTGAAGCTGGGCCGCCAAATAGTACCATTCAAAGTCGGGGGCTGCCAGGCCCCCCTCCGCTCGTGGCCGCCGCAACGTGGCCAGCGCCACCTGCCGTTGTCCCGACCCCCAAATGAAACCCGTCGAAAGTGCCCGCAATCGCGCGAAGTACGACGCCGGGATCCAAACAGGAAGTGTGCGGAAAAAATAAAGAAGGCGTGGCAGCACCACCATTTTCAGTAACGCCACCCTCCCGGCACATGAGAGCGGGAGTGTACTCCAAAATCCCATACTACCCCGCAGACCCCGAAGCGCTCTACCAACATTCCCCTCCAACAAATCTGCCTGGGTATGGTAAATGTTAACCCCCAGGTAGCGCAGGCAGCTGCCCTCCCAGCGGATACTTCCCGCCGTCCGCGGTGTCCCGCCGCCCTGCGACAATGGAAACAAACACGTCTTACCCCAATTGACCTTCAGTCCGGACAGGCGACCGAACTCCTTCCACAGGGCGACCGCTCCCCTTAACGCGTCAGTCGCGTCCCTCAGAAACAACAGCAGGTCGTCTGCATACAGGGAGATGTAGTGAGCGTCCCCCTCAGGGAGACTCCGGAATAAGCACCCCCCTGTCGGGCGTGAGCGGCCAGTGGTTCAACAGCCAGCGCGAACAACAAGGGGGATAGGGAACAGCCCTGCCTCGTCCCCCTCCGCACATGGTAGGAGGCCGAGATAGTAGTCCCCGTCTTCACCCGGGCCGTTGCCCCGCTATACAACAAGGCGGTCCAACGTACAAAGTCCTCCCTCAAGCCGAACTCCCGCAGCACTCGATACAAATATGGCCACTCCACGCTATCGAAGGCCTTTTCTAAGTCGACCGACAATGTGCAGGCCTCCGGGTATTCATCCCGGTCCAGTTCCATCACCCGCAGCAACCGTCGAATGGAGGTGGCCGTGCTGCGCCGAGGAATGAAGCCCGCCTGATCCGGGTGGATCAAGGCGGTCATGTGGGTCAAGAGGCGCGACGCCAAAATTCTACTCAGGATTTTGTAGTCCACCGTCAGCATAGAGAGTGGGCGATACGCTGTGCGCGCACCCGCCTCTCCACCGGGTTTCAGCAGGGGTATCACGATCGCCTCCCGAGCAGAGGCGGGCAACTGCCCCAATCCCCATGCCTCGCTATACAGGGCCTGCAGCTGCTGCGCCAACAGATCCGGGTAGGCCGCATAAAACTCGATCGGCAAGCCATCCGCTCCCGGGGGTCTTTCGTCGAGCCATATGCCTAATTGCCACTTGGATTTCGCTCAGCGAAATCGCGCCCCCAAGGCCCTTTCCAGCGTCAGGGTCCAGTCGAGGCAGGCGGGCTGCCAACAGAAAGTCAACAAGGCACTCAGGTTCCCGCTCCATAGTACTATCATATAACCCAGCATAATAGCTGGCGAACCGCGTATTAATCCCCACCTGGGAATAGACCGGGACCCCCCCTTCCTCTACCAGTAGGAGTATAGGGTCACCGCGCGCCTTCGGGTTCGCCAACCACGCCAGAAGGGATCCCACCTTATCCCTTTCCGCATGCGCTCGCACCAGATACGATCTATGATCGTAACAACGAAGCTGTTCCATGCAGACCGCCACGCGCTCCCGTGCTTCTACAACCCCGGCTACCTCACCGTCCCCGTTCTGATGTGCCCGCTCCGCCTCCCGCAACTGCGCCTCCGCTCCGTCCACCCCTTTTAACAAGGCCCTCCGCACCCCGGCCGTGGATGATATACAAGCCCCCGGACGACCGCCTTAAACGCATCCCATTCCGTCGCTCGGCTCGCCGCCGTCCCTGTATTAAGCTCAAAATACTGCGTCATACAGTCGCTAATCTCAGCCCGGAACACCGGGTCCTCTAGCAGCAAGGGTTTAAGGCGCCAAGTAGGGATAGCTTGCCTCTGTCTGGACTATTGCAGCATCCCCACGCATGGGTTATGGTCCGATATGGTCCTGGCTAAATATTCGCTATGCCGCATCAAAGGTTGAACATCCGGTGAGCACAATATGCCATCCAATCTGACGTGCAACTCATGAGGGGCCGAGTAGAATGAGTAGTCCCTGTCGTGCGGGTGATGGGTACGCCATGTGTCCACCAGGCCCCACGTATCTTGCCAGGCCCGCCTGCTTTTGGTCACCCGACAAACCACCGACTGTGCAAGGGGCGGATGAGACCTGTCTAACTCAACATCCAACACTGAGTTGAAATCCCCACCCAACACCACCGCCCCCGTCAGATACTCCGCCAGCTGACCCGATAGTCTGGAAAAGAAAGCGGCCTGGTCCACATTGGGGGCATACACACTACACAATGCTATATCCCTCCCATCCAGCCGCCCCTGCACTGCCACAAACCTGCCCTCTGGATCCGCTACCGTCCTGAGAAGCTGAAAAGGGACTCCCGCCCTCACCCAAATCAGGGCACCCCGGGCAAACTTCGAGAATGTTGTGTAATACAGTTGGCCCCTCCAGCGTCTATGTAGCGCCTTCCCTTCTTCTCTGTCTAAATGGGTTTCCTGGAGGAATGCCACCTGAACCCCTCTCCGCACTAGGTACACGTGGACTTTATGCCTCTTCACCATAGAGGTGAGCCCTCTCACATTCCAAGTCATAAATCGCAATTCAGGGGGGGTCCCCATCCCATCGTTGAACCAACCACCCCTTGCGGGTCCCCCGAGGCACACTGACAAGCCCCATAAATAGCACAACTACCCAACTCCCCGAGCTCCCTCCCCTCCCCAGAACAGGTGCTAAACTGCAGGTACCCATCCAAATACTACCCCCAACAGCAATCAAACTCTCTGGTAGCCACCAGAGTCTCACTTTGTCCGTGAGGTTGAGGTGGCGGCTCACTGCCAGACGGGCTTGACGACAGTCCTCACCCAAGCATCCTTGCCCAGTCTCAACCGGTCATCCCCCAGCGCTCCACTCCGTTCAGGCCCCCCCGCTCTCCCCTCCAGGCCCCTCACAACCAGCCACAAAGCCCCATCCCAGAGCAGTTCACCCCCCAACCCCGCATGACCCCGCCAGGCCTCACTCTCAATGCGCCTCAGCTCCACACTGTCCGTGCCCTCCCGGCCTAGGCCCGATAGCACTCCAAACCTTCAAGCGTCCAGCAACTCATCAGCAGTCCCAGGGGTAACATCAGGTAACTCCTCCGCCTCCTCTTCAGCGCCATCAGATTGGGAGTCCCCAGTGCTCCTTCGGGAGCCTGACGCCTCGCTGAGTCGGGAGGTCACCGCCCCGGAGATCTCAGAGACCGCCTGCAGAGCAGCCCGCCGCTCCAGCACCGTCTGAGAGGCACCAGGCGACCGGACCCCCGCCTGCCGCGCTTTGTTGCGTCTGCTACGACGGGGCTTTGCCAATGTCCCCAACGGTCTCCCTCCATCCGAGTGCGCCGCCGCCTGGGTCCTGGTCGCCTCCAGCCAGCTCCAGACCGCTGCGGGGTCAGTGAAGAACGATGTTGCTCCATCTAGCACCACTCGGAGGCGCGCCGGGAACAACAAGGAGTACTGCAGCCCCTCGTCCCGCAGTGCCTTCTTCACCGCCTGAAAAGAGGAGCGTCTGCGCTGGACCTCCATGGGGTAGTCCGGGTAAATGGAAACTGGGACATTCTGCACCTGGAAGGGGCCCTGCGTCCGAGCCCTCTGTAGAATCCCTGTAGTGCAGCAGGCGGGCCACCACCGGCCGGGGCGGACGGCCCGGATCCGGGGGCCGAGCAGGCACCCTATGCGCCCTCTCCAAAGTGTAGAACCGTGTGAGCCCCTCCGGCACCACCACCTCCTGCAACCAGGTCTCCAAGAAGGCCAGCATGTCACCCCCTTCAATCTTTTCTGGTAGACCTACCACTCGAATGTTATTGCGGTGGTTACGCCCTTCAGCGTCCTCGGCCCTCTTTTCCAGGATCACGACCCTCCGCAGGAGGTCCGCCGTCTGACCCTCCATCACCTTCTGGGCTGGGGCCAGCGAATCCAACCTGTCCTCCGTGTTCGCGACCCTATCCACGAGCTTCCTGTGATCCGCCCGAAGCAGCCCCAGGTCCGTGGACACTTGGGCGATGTCCGCCTGCAACGCCGTCTTCGTGTCCGCTATAGCCTGGAGGATTTGGTCCAGCTGCCGCTGCTGGAAGCCCGCCGCCGCATCCACACTCGGTCCGCCCTCCCGGCCTGCGACAGTGTCCCCCGTTGGGTCCGCCGGGTGTCCTCCCAGCTTGGGACGCGGCTTGCCCATGATTCTGCGCTTGACACTTGTAGGCCGGCACGAGGCCTAGTCCACGGAGCAGCTGTCAGCACCCGGGCCCCGCGTTCCCCACGTCCGCTGCGGGGACCCTCTCCACACCGCTTCCGGTCAACTCCCCCACTGGGGCGTCCCTGCCGTCTTCCTCGGGGGCACCACGATGTTCCAAGCCCCCACCGCACACCAGCGGTCGCGAACTCCGCCGGATCACAGGTCCGTAGCCCCGGGCCAGAGAGCTCTGCGCCTCAATGTCACTCGCAGGGCCAGTCGCTTCTCCCGTGGCCCCGCCCGCCTACCAGCCGCGCAGAGTCCGCCGACCGCCGCCTCCGCTCCTGCGCTAGAGGGCCGCGCCGCCGCTGCAGGCCCAGCTCCTCTCTCCTGTGCGCCGCTCCACCACTGTACAGCCCTCGGTGACAGCGCCGGTCCGGGAGCCTTCCGCCGGGGGCGCCCACCTCTTCGCTCCGTCGTCCACCAATGGGCGACCGGCACTTCCTGTTGCGCCCGCCGGATTCCCCGCACTTCCGGTCGGCCACCAATGCACTGTGGGCCGCGGCCGCCCGTCTCCTCACAGGCCGCCCAAGATGGCCGGCAGCCACCCGCCTCCACCACGTTTGTAGTCGCGGCGCCCGCCCTCGGCTCCGCGAACCTGGCGATCGGTCCGCTCCAGGGGCACTGACCAGGCGGGGGAAGCCCTCCAGGAGCTCCGGAGCGCCGGGGGCACCACGCTACACAGGATTTTAGCCGGGCGGGATGCGGAGCTCTTCGCTCACGCGTCCATGCCCGTCGGCTGCTAAGCCACGCCCCCAAGTGATCTGCCTCTTATGGTTACCCCCACTTTTTGCTGATGTATCACTGTTTTCGGCTTAGTCTGACTGGGATCCTGCTATTCAGCACCCCAGTCTATCTGCTTTCTCCTGTAAATTGATTGCATGTACTTAAGATGCACTCCAGACTGGATTCTGGGGTACCCTTATCAGTCCCTAGTATATGGTACACCATGTACCCAGGGCATAGGTACCCCAGAGGCCTCCCAGGGGCATGTATTGTGCCACCCCTGAGAGGTCATCCAAAATGACACCACAGCTCTGCTACTGCAGCCTGTGTAAGGAGGTGCATGCACCCCTTACTTAGATATAGGTTCCCTACATCTATTCTAAATCACTACACATATAAACCTATCAGTCACCCCTATGGCAGGCCTTAACAATCCTGAAGGCAGGGTGCTGGGTGTTATGTGAGAGGGTGCCCCTGCATGAGAATGGCCCCTCTGCAGCCTTCAGAACCTATTCTCCGTGGTTGTCTGTGATGCAGCCAACCATACATATTTAAGAGCATTATAACCTCGTGGTAAATGCTAACTTTAAAACGGCTGCTTAGAAACATGTTGTGTTTGGTATCAAACACCTTGGAATCATACCTCCCCGCCAGAGGTATGATTCCACCCTCCTAGAGGGACTTATGTGGAACACCCGTATACCCGGTACCAGCTTTCTTGACCTGGGAATCACAAAATGGATGCTACCAGCCACAGACACGAGTCTGCCCTCCTGCTGCTGAGCCAAGCTCGAGCAGAAAAAGGCCTGACAATCGGTTTCCTGTTACAGGGAGGTGTGACCACCTCCCAGACAGGCTTGAGTGTATTGGGGCTGGATGGGTGCACTCTAGAGAGTGCTAGAAAGTCTGCACTGTGGACACATTTGGTGTCCCCATGCATAGTCCAACTCAAACCAGTTCCAGGAACAATTTGCTCCTGCTCTGGCGTGAAACTGGACAAAGGACATGGGTGTAGCCACCCCTCTGTCCTGCCCCTCCCCTAGGAGGGTCCCCAGAGTCAGTCCAACCCCTTCCCTGAGTATAAAGTGGGAAACCTGATTACAGGACTTGGGATTTTACATGGACACAACTCTGCAACAAGAAACCAAGTACTTTGACGGTCTACACTTCGCTGGACGACAGAAGAATCTCCCTTGGAGTAAAGGAGTTACTCCCCTGCAGCAGCAGACCCCTATACGCATCTTACCGGTTTGCATCTACTGAGGACTCCGAAGATTTCTGCAACACAGGAGGTAGGTTCCCGAGCGTTCCTGAGGTTGATCTGCTCTCTCAGCAATCCAGAGACCAGTATCCCTCGTGGGGACAATGCAACCCGAATCCCTGTGTACCATGTACGTTTGCAGCAGCATATGCTTTTTGGCAATCCCTGAGGCTGTGCTTTGGACTACGTGTAGTCCCGACCCCAAGCAGCATTTCCACTGAAGATCTCCGGCCTCCACTCCACAAGTGCTGTGTGGGCTGGTGCTTTGTGAATTCGCTTGAGGTCCCCTCGCAATCCCTGGTCCGTTGACCTGTGGCTCCTGGCGAGGGTCACTTTGAACCCCCATGGCTGCAGAGTCAAGCATCCTATCTTCACACCTGAAGCACCCGACATCTGTGGGCATTCGTCTATTGAGCCCCTGGTCACCCTGAAGTGACCCAGACTATGTCCCCTCAGCTTTCAGGTTCTTCTCACCTCGGATCCAGCCTTGGATTCCACCGGACACTTTTCATCTTCCCGGCAGCAGCACTTCTTTGCATCACGCCATTGAAAACGACAAGGGTTTCCGACACCACATGAAAAAGGTGTAAAACCAATGGGTGAACCCGAATGGCTATACATTTCTGAAAATGAGTCCGAATTCCGGAGCAAGAGGTCATTTCTGTATATAGATTGTGGTTTTTCCAAAGAACTGATCATTAAAATCAAAAACAACTTAAATAAATTAGATGACAATATTCTCATCTATAATATTTGCCCGCATGGTAGATTTATAAAAGCAATATACTGTTACGTCCATCAGCTCCTTTTGAATGCAGGAATACATAGTGTTTGTAGGTTGTCTAAAACAAAAGATACCCATGGGCAACAACTAATCTAAAGTTTACAAAGATTTTTACTATGGATCGACAGTAAAGCAATTCATATGGTACATTGTGAGGAATTAAGAATGGGTATGAATCTATGAAATGCATTTTTTAACTGTGCGCAAGATTTTGAGTTTAAGAAAACTGGCTATTTGTACAGCTCTGAATTTGGGGTTATCCATACTATTGTGATTCAGAGAGCATATTGAAAATATGTTTTTTCTTTCTCACTCACTAGCATTTGGAAGCCAAAAATGGAAATTTAATTAAAAGTACCAAATGTTCACCTATTCTCAATTCCCACAATTCTCCTCATGAAAAACGCTACCCACAATTCTTGTGTAATTAGGCCTGTTGCTGATAAAGGGAGAGGCCCCAAAACGCATATTGGAGAGGTAAAATGTTCCTCCTCAAAATTGATCAATTTTGGTGATGTGAGAAGCAGCAGTATTTGGGCCCGGGCTTAGCTACCACTCAAGAACAGCTACTAAACACAGACATTTCTGAAAACTAGAAACCCATGGGAGACCAGGGCGATGTGACTTGCATGGATCCTGCCACCTTTTCCCAAGAATGGCTGCAAAACTCAAACTTTGGCTATAATAAGACATCTTCATCATATTTCTATGAGGAACAGTTCCGGAATCTGTGAATACATGGGTATTCACTACATTTCTACCACCCAGCGTTCCCACAATTCTCCTGGGAAATAATAAACAAAAAGAAATTTTAAATGCGAGAGAAGCTCTTTCCTCGTGTACCGACTCCCTCTTTTTTTTTTTTTTTTTAAAGCTCCTGGTGCTTGAACCAGAAGCATTTTCACTGCTGTTCCTTGGGTAAGACATTTTCTTGCTTTACCACGGTGTATAATCCACTGTACTAAAGTAGCTTAAGGAACTGCTGCTGCTTTTTCCCTTTTGTGAAAACTTCTACTGGTCATCCACACCGTAACCTTCCTCCCAGGCCACCCAAAGGATTTGTTAAAGAAAAGGTGTCCCTTTCCCTCTCTTTTTGGGAATTAGTTACCACCTCCTTTGAGGAGTCAGTAACTTACAATGGTTTGCAGCTACTACCGGTGTCACTAACTACTGATACAACTCACTGCAGATCGCAAACTAAAATGGAAGAAGCTTTCATGTAGCTCCTAGGTTCAGATCAGGATTGGTCACAAACCCCCATATTCGGTAAGACTTTCCGATTTGAAAAAAAGTTTAGCTCATTACAAAATGCAGTTTTGACACTGTTCACTCTGTGATTTTGCGAATTGCGGAGTTTGCGAACACAAAATGCTTTAGCACATTGAGCCGCCTGTCCGTGATAGCATGGCCTTCTTTTAACACATGTTAAGAGTTGCATGACATCACAAGTGTGCAGTAGCTTGATGAAAGCACGTTGAGTGATGCAACTGAATAAGCATACCTAGTGATACCGCAGACTGCAAACAATTTCCATAAAAAGGCAGAAGAGAGAGAGAGCTCCTTATACTGTGCAAATATTTGGGCATCCAATCACAGACTGCCTCTGTTGTAAGAATTTGGACATATTTAGTTTGATACTTTTGAAGCCAGTTCACATTCTCACATGGTGCCCCATTATACCATTGTGCAAGTGAATCGAACAATGATTGACAAAGGCTGGCTTCATGCCAGGTTGGCAGGGTATCTACATATTTAAACCTAATTATAACAATCCCAAAGAGAACTATAGTCTCTGGTTTTGCCTTGCCTTGATCCAGTGCTGTACATCACTGGTGCAGGGCATGTATTTAAGGTAACTTGTGTTTGTAGCTTTTGAGTGGCTTGTGGCTGTAATTGCGGTCACAAAACCATTTAAACATGTCAGTGTGAATCACAATTAGGAGGGATGCCCTTTTCACGCACCCTTTTAACTGCAAATCAGAATGAGCAGTAAAAAACATTTTGCAAGTTTGACTCACAAAGGTGCTTAAAACACGACCAAAAATCATTTTGCGGTAGAAAACCCTGTTATTTTTGTGAATCACAGAGATTGCAACGGCAAAATTGTTTTGTGTATTTGGTCTCATAGGGCTTATGGTCTCTTGGGATGCGAGCTGGGTGTTCTGTTTAACATGTTGTGGTCAGTCCTAGTATGCAGCGTATCATAGGGAAGTACTGTTGTGAGTGAGTAGCAAACCACATCACATCTTTGTGATGAAGGCATGCAAAGCGTTCTGTCTAAAATGTTCTATGTTTTGTCACTATGGGCCACATGTATGTACCTTTTTTAAGGTCGTAAATGGCCCGATTCAAAGAATCAGGCCGTTTGCGACCAGAAAAAAGCCTTTCCCAATGTACCAGACTCTATTTTGCGATTCAGTAACCTATTAACGAATCGCAAAATGCATTAGCGATTCACCATTAGGAAGGGACGTGTTTAGGGCATCCCTTCCTAATACCGAGTCGCATCGGTATGTAGGAAGGTTTTGTGACCAAAATGTGGTCGCAAAATATTCACATTTTACCACCTTGTTCAAGTAGGTGGTAGCCCATTCACAAGTGGGAAGGGGTCCCGAAAGGACCCCTTCCCCTTTGTGACTGTATGCATAAACTATTTTTAAGGGCAGGCAGTGGTCCCACGGACCACCGTCTACTCTTAAAAAATTAAAAGGAAACTTTTATTTTATTTTTTCTAAACGCAACCCATTTAACTTCAAGGAAAAGGGCTGCCTTTAATAAGATATCTTTATTTAAAAGCAATCGCAGACATAGTAGTCTGCTGACCCCAGCAGGCCACCATCCCCGTGATTTTAGCGATTCCTAGAGGGTCTGACCAGGCACTATTTGCAGCAGTGCTGCTCCCTTTAACCCATGTAACTTGGTAGTGATGCGGACTGCGCGCTGTTTGCAGAAGGGCTGTATAGCCTGTCACTGGATTCAGATTCTGATCATGCACCGTCTGCAGCAGGAATGCATCCCATGTGTATCTTGGTGCTGATGCAGATTGCGCACGGTTTGCAGCAGTGCTGTCCACCATCGACCCAAGTAACTTGGTCCTGATGCTGATCAGGCACTGTTTGCAGAAGAGCTGTGTCCCCCGTCACTGGTACTGATCCCAAGCAAGCACAATCTGCAGTAGGGATGCATTCCATGTTCAACTTGGTACTGATGCAGACAGCGCACTGGTTGCAGAAGGGCTGTGTCTCTTTTATCACTGTATCTCGATCCTGACTATGCACTGTATGCAGCAGGGCAGTGTACGCGGTATAACTTGCCACTGACACTGACCAAGCACTGAATGCAGCAGGGCAGTGTACCCTGTGTAACTTGCCGCTGATGCTGACCACGCACTGCATGCAGCAGGGCAGTGTACCCTGTGTAACTTGGCGCTGATGCTGACCACGCACTGAATGCAGCAGGGCAGTCTACCCTGTATAACTTGGCACTGACGCTCACCACGCACTGCATGCAGCAGGGATGTGTACCCTGTGTAACTTGGCGCTGACACTGACCACGCATGGCATGCAGCAGGGCTGTGTACCCTGTGTAACTTAGCACTTATGCTGACCACGCACTGCATGCAGCAGGGCAGTGTACCCTGTGTACCTTGGCGCTGACACTGACCACGCACAGCATGCAGCAGGGCCGTGCACCCTGTGTAACTTGGCACTGACACTGACCACGCACTGCATGCATCAGGGCAGTGTACCCTCGGTAACTTGACACTGACCACGCACTGCATGCAGCAGGGCAGTGTACCCTGTGTAACTTGGCACTGATGCTGACCACGCACGGTATGCAGCAGGGCACTGTACCCTGTGTAACTTGGCGCTGACGCTGACCACTCACTGCATGCAGCAGGGCAGTGTACCCTGTACAACTTGGAACTGACGCTGACCACACACTGTATGCAGCAGGGATGTGTACCCTGTGTAACTTGCCACTGACACTGACCACGCACTGCATGCAGCAGGGCAGTGCATCCTGTGTAACTTGGCACTGACGCTGACCATGCATGGCATGCAGTAGGGCACTGTACCCTGTGTAACTTGGTGCTGACGCGGACCACGCACTGCATGCAGCAGGCAGTGTACCCTGTGTAACATGGCACTGACGCTGACCACGCACTGCATGCAGCAGGGCAGTGTACCCTGTCTAACTTGGCACTGACGCTGACCACGCACTGCATGCAGCAGGAATGTGTGCCCTGTGTAACTTGGCAATGACGCTGACCATGCACGGCATGCAGCAGGGCAGTGTACCCTGTGTAACTTGGCACTGACACGGACCACGCACTGCATGCAGCAGGGATGTGTACCCTGTGTAACTTGGCACTGACGCTGACCATGCACGGCATGCAGCAGGGCAGTGTACCCTGTGTAACTTGGCACTGACGCTCACCATGCACTGCATGCAGCAGGGCAGTGTACCCTGTGTAACTTGGCACTGACGCTGATCACGCACTGCATGCAGCAGGGCAGTGTACCCTGTGCAACTTGGAACTGACGCTGACAACGCACTGCATGCAGCAGGGCAGTGTACCCTGTGTAACTTGGCACTGACGCTCACCACGCACTGCATGCAGCAGGGCAGTTTACCCTGTGTAACTTGGCACGGATGCTGACCACGCACTTCATGCAGCAGGGTTGTGTCACCTTTGACACTGTACCTCAATACTGACCAAGAACTGTTTGCACCAGAGCTGTTGCACCTGCATGGCTGTTTCTCAATCTTTACCATACCCTGTGTGCAGCAGTGCTGCCCCCCACCACCCATGTAACTTGCAACTGATCCTGACCATGCACTGCTTGCAGCAGGGCTAATTCCCCCCATGTAACTTGGTACTGATCTGGGCAGTGGCCCCTGTGTAACTCAGCACTGAGGTGGGCCATGTACCGTGTGCAGCAGGGCAGTGCCCCCTGTGTAACTCAGCCCTGAGGTGGGCCATGTACCATGTGCAGGGCCCCCTGTGTAACTCAGCACTGAGGTGGCTCATGCACTGTGTGCAGCAGGGCAGTGCCCCCTGTGTAACTCCGCACTGAGGTGGGCCATGTACCGTGTGCAGTGTTCCCTGTGTAACTCAGCACTGAGGTGGGCCATGTACCGTGTGCAGTGCCCCCTGTGTAACTCAGCACTGAGGTGGGCCACGTACCGTGTGCAATGCCCCCTGTGTAACTCAGCGCTGAGGTGGCTCATGTACTGTGTGCAGCAGGGCAGTGCCCCCTGTGTAACTCCGCACTGAGGTGGGCCATGTACCGTGTGCAGTGCCCCCTGTGTAACTCAGCACTGAGGTGGACCATGTACTGTGTGCAGCAGGGCAGTGCCCCTTGTGTAATTCAGCACTGAGGTGGGCCAAGTACCACGTGCAGTGCCCCCTGTGTAACTCAGCACTGAGGTGGGCCATGTACCGTATGCAGCAGGGCAGTGCCCCCTGTGTAACTCAGCCCTGAGGTAGGCCATGTACCGTGTGCAGTGCCCCCTGTGTAACTCAGCACTGAGGTGGACCATGTACTGTGTGCAGCAGGGCAGTGCCCCCTGTGTAACTCAGCACTGAGGTGGGCCATGTACTGTGTGCAATGCCCCCTGTGTAACTCAGCAAACCATGTGGCAGGCACCGATATATTTAACATGTTCCTTTTTTTTTTACTTTGCGGCGGATGATGCAGCCAGCAGCACCTGCTGCAATGTAAAAGATAGGCACTGCGAACACCGTAGTGGCAGTCGCATTGTAATGCCTATCGTGGGGCCTCCACCTTGAAGGCCAGCGGTCCCATTCCCCGATTCGATGGCGGTGGTACTGAAGTCCATTTGGACTGAGCTGAAAAAGGATAAGATTCATAAACTGTAATTTTACAAAAATTAATGTCACATCTAGCATGAATTGAATTTAACAAAAGAAAATTGTGTGTGTCCTCCTACTAAAATATTGACAGGAGTTAAAGTATATAATTATGGACTACAGCCATGTAACAGATAAAGGTCACAGTTAAGAAATCCTCAATTTATGTCATCTGGCCGTGTGTGAAAGAAAATGGAAAAATCTTCATGCCTATGGATAAAACTCAATGTTCCTCCGTTTGAAACATTTGACCCAAAGCTGTATGTAAAGAGTTGGCTTGCAAAAGGTAGAAGGTCTGCTGAAGAAAATTGTTGTGAGAAACCCCAGCAAAACAAACACACTGAATATCTTCGAGGGTTTTGGGGAATCCTGCAATAGATTTCTAAGTAATATAAATATTCTTTACATGTTTTTTAAAGTGTTTGGTATTTTTATGGGTTATACTTAATAAATATACCTTTTTGCCTATTTTATTATCCTTTGCTGGATGCGACTTCATGATTTTCTTAAGCACACAGTGCTAGTTATTTTGATTTAGACCACGCCCCCACTCGGATAGGCCACGCCCCTTCAAGACATTAACCACGCCCCCTTTAGAGCACCCCCAGTTTTTTTTCCCCACTTAAAGCACTGAGTAGGGCTGAGTCCGGTGTGTAACATGGCACTGGTGCAGGCCAAGTACAGTTTGCAGCAGGGCTCTGTCCCCCTATGTGGCTGTATTGTGACCCTGACCATAACGTGTACGCAGCAGGGCAGTGTCTCCTGTGTAACTTTGCACTGATGCAGGCCAGTGAATGTGTGCATCGGCTCCTCCGCTATGGCGAAGGAGCGTCGCCCCACTGCTTTTGAGCAGTGAAGTAACGGAAATATAAAATGATAATAACTTGAAGTTTTTATCATTTGTTTCCTTTGTGGCGGGTGGGCGGGGCTGCTCTGCTCTCGGGGCAGGTCAGGGGAGGAGGGGTTTTCCCACTCCCATGTGCTCAATGACTGTTTGGTCGGCCCTTTTCCCTGTTCTCCTTGCACGCTGCTTTACGGCCAGCATGCAGAACAAGCCCACACTCCCAGGGCTTTAAGTGGGCCGGGTCTCACTGATGCTGAGGGGGCCTCGAAATGGGTCTCTATCGGGCACAGGCGGTCTACTTTTTCCGACTGCAGTGACAGTAGGCACATCGATGCGCACCTGCTCACACTGCTCACTAGTGGAGAAATTACGGCATGACGTCATGCCAGGTGAGAGTTGTAGGGGAAGGGCGATCCTTTAAAGGGAGTCATTTTCTCTCTGGTTTTCCCTTCTTTTTTTGAAACTCAGGAGCAGCAACTGGTGGTGTCACCAGAGCTTTAAGTGGAAGCTTTTCCAATGTTACATACAAGCCATAGTTGCTGCCTATTTAGGTTATGCAACTAACAACCATTGACAAAGCCAATAGCCCTGACCTGTTGTTGGTATGAGGTTACATGTTGTATCATATCTGGATGCAATGACAGAAACAGCCATATACAAGTCAGCTGGCACACTGGCTAAGCACAAATTTTTAGCTTACTGTTTTTAAGCCACACCCTTAATCACATTGGCTACGCCCCTTTGAGAGACCCCTCCAGTTTTTTCATCCCACTTAAAGCCCTGCACACTCCCATTACCTGGTTGACCGTCCAACCAGGACGCTCAAAACCAATCAGGTTGTGATTGGTCAGGGGGGAGCCTTTTCTATGCTTCCTGTGCTTCCGTCTGACGAGGACAGCAGGAGCAGAGACGCGGGGCCGGCACGGCAAGGTTAAGTTTTGCTTTTTTATTTTCCCCCCTCGCGACATCCCCCACACCGCCCCCGCCCATGCGCCTGCCACCCCCGAATAATGCTGGCCGCCACTGGTGCAGAACCCCCTTCGTAATTTGCAGTGACGTAAACCACGCACTCCAGGAAGCAGGGCTGGGCCCTCTTTGTAACATGGCGCGGTATCCGGCAGAGTGGAGGCCCTCATGTCACTTGGCGAAGATGCTGACCACACACGGTTTATGCCGGGGCTGTGTCACCTATGTGAACCCTGGCATTTAGCACAAACGGTTTCCAACCTCTCGGTTAATGGACTCCGGCATCTTGCACAGATATTGCAAATGGCGTGTCACGAAGGTCCCGGCTTCCTCTTGCCGGAAGACGCCGTAGCGCCATGACCTTCGACTCTGGCCCTGCAGTGCCAGCACGACCGCTTCAAGGTCAGTGCATTAGCAGTGCGCGCGCACCAAAAAGCTATTTCCAAGATCCGGCCTTTTCAGCAGAAATCGCGCGGGGTCTGGTCAGGGTCAAGAGGCACTTAGAGGAAGGCAAATCCATTTTTCATGTCACTCTCTTACAGGGCCCAGTAACGGCACTGCAGTATATATTTATATGTTAAAGTGAAGAAAAGATGTACGTATGCGGGAGCTTTTAGCCTGCATGTGCGGACGACGGTGCACTTCACCTTGAAGGAGCGAAAACCGCATCGACTTGCGCTTCTGGTAGGATTTCAATGTGCGCACTTAGTGTGAATGGAAGATGGAAGCTCAACAGCTCCGGAAACGAAAATCTATTTTTTTTTTCATAGAACAGCAATGATGCAAACTTAAGTCCGACCGACAGAACAGGTGTAGCATAGGCAGTCGCAGTGCAAGCTTCACTCGCACAAACAAAAAAGATGTAGCACAGGCAGTTGTGGTGCATGCAGGCTTTAACCCGACAAACAAAACAGGTGTAGCATAGGCAGTAGCAGTACAGCTTCACTCCCACAGACACAACAGGTGTAGCATAAATAGTAGCACTGCAAGCTTCTCTCCCATTAACAGAACAGGTGTACCATAGGCAGTAGCAGTGCAAGCGTCACTCCCACAGACAGACCAGGTGTAGCATAAGCAGTATCAGTGCAAACTTCTCTCCCATCGACAGAAGAGGTATAGCATAGGCAGTAGAAGTGCAAGCTTCTCTCCCATCGACGGAAAAGGTGTAGCATAGGCAGGAGCAGTGCAAGCTTCACTCCCACAGACAGACCAGGTGTAGCATAGGCAGTAGCAGTGCAAGCGTCACTCGCACATACAAAAAAGATGTAGCACAGGCAGTTGTGGTGCATGCAGGCTTTAATCCGACAAACAAAACAGGTGTAGCATAGGCAGTTTAGGTGCAAGATTCACCTCCACCAATGGAACAGTTGTAGCATAGGCAGCATCAGAGCTAGCTTCACCCCACAGACATAACAGGTGTAGCATAGGCAGCATCAGAGCTAGTTTCAAGCCCACAGACAGAACAGGTGTAGCATAGGCAGTAGCAGTGCAAGCTTCTCTCCCACTTACAGAAAAGGTATGGCATAGGCAGTAGCAGTGCAAGCTTCACTCCCATAGACAGAACAGGTGTAGCATAGGCAGTAGAAGTACAAGCTTCACTCTCATAGGCATAGCAGGTGTAGCATAGGCGTCAGCAGTGCAAGCTTCTCTCCAACTGAACGAGCAGGTGTAACATAGGCGACAGCAGTACAAGCTTTAGTTCCATTGACAGAACAGGTGTAGCATAGGCAGTAGGAATGCAGGCTTCTCTCCCAGCAACAGATCAGGTGTAGCATAGACAACAGCAGAGCAAGCTTCTCGCCCACTGTCAGAACAGGTGAGACATAGGCAACTGCAGTGCAAGCTTCACTCCACGGACAGAACAGGTGTAGCATAGGCAGCAGCAGTGCAATCATCACTCCCAGTCACAGAACAGGTGTAGCATAGGCAGTAACAGTGCAAGCTTCACTTCCACGGACAGAACAGGTGTAGCATAGGCAGTAGCAGCGCAAGCTTCTCTCCCACTGAAAGAACAGGTGTAGCATAGTCGACAGCAGTACAAACATTTCTCCCACCGACAGAACTGGTGTAGTATAGGCGACAGCAGTGCAAGCTTCACTCATATGGACAGAGCAGGTGTAGCACAGGCAGTAACACTGCAAGCTTCATTCTCACAGACAGGACAGGAACAGCTTGGGCAATACCGGTGCAAGCTTTACTCGTACAGAAAAAACAGATGTAGCATAGGCAGTAGCAGTTTAGACTTCACTCCCACATACAAAACAGGTGTAGCATAGGCAGTTGAGGTGCACTCTTTACTCCCAGAAACAGAACAGGTGTAGCACAGGCAGTATCAGTGCTAACTTCACCCACAGAGACAGAACAGGTATAGCATAGATAGACAGTAGAAGTGCAAGCACTCCTTCCACCGACATGAGATACATAGGTGACAGAAGTACAAGCTTCACTCCCACCAACAGAACCAGTGTAGCATAGACAGTAGAAGTGCAAGTGCCCCCTCCACCAACAGGACATGAGCTGCATGGGCAACAGAAGTGCAAGCTTCTCTCCCACCGACAGAACAGGTGTAGCACAGGCAGTAGTAGTGCAAGCTTCACTCCCACAGACAGAACAGGTGTACCATAGGCAGTAACAGTGTACGCTTCACTTCCACCGCAAAACAGGTGTATCCCCTCCACCAACAGGACATGAGCTGCATGGGCAACAGAAGTGCAAGCTTCTCTCCCACTGACAGAACAGGTGTAGCATAGGCAGTAGCAGGGCATGCTTCAACCCCACAGACTAAACAGGTTTAGTAAAGGCAGTAGCGGTGCATGATTCACTCCCACCGACAGAACAGGTGCAGAAGTTCAATCATCACTCCCACAGACAGAACAGGTGTAGCACAGGCAGTAACAGTGCACGCTTCACTTCCACTGATAAACAATGGTAGCATCGGCAGTAACAGTGCAAGCTTCACTTCCGCCAACAGAACAGGTGTAGCATAGGCTGTAGTAGTGCAATTGTCAGTCCCACAGACAGAACAGGTGTAGCACAGGCAGTAGCAGTACAAGCTTCACTCCCACAGACATAACAGGTGTAGCACAGGCAGTTGCAGTGCAAGCTTCACTCCCTCCCACAGAATAGGTGTATCATAGGCAGTAGCAGTGCAGACTTCGATCCCTTCGACAGAAAAGGAGTAGCAAAGGCAGTAGCAGTGCAAGCGTCACTCACACAGACAGAACAGGTGTAGCAAAGGCAGTAGCAGTGCAAGCTTCACTCCCACCCACAGAATAGGTGTATCATAGGCAGTAGCAGTGTAGACTTCTCTCCCTTCGACAGAAAAGGTGTAGCAAAGACAGTAGCACTGTATGCTTCACTCCCACAGACAGAAAAGGTGTAGCATAGGCAGTAGCAGTGCAATCATCAGTCACAGAACAGGTGTAGTATAGGCAGTAGCAGTGCAAGCTTCATTCCCACAGACAGAGCATGTGTAGCATAGGCAGTAGCAGTACAGCTTCACTCCCACAGACACAACAGGTGTAGCATAAATAGTAGCACTGCAAGCTTCTCTCCCATTAACAGAACAGGTGTACCATAGGCAGTAGCAGTGCAAGCGTCACTCCCACAGACAGACCAGGTGTAGCATAAGCAGTATCAGTGCAAACTTCTCTCCCATCGACAGAAGAGGTATAGCATAGGAAGTAGAAGTGCAAGCTTCTCTCCCATCGACGGAAAAGGTGTAGCATAGGCAGGAGCAGTGCAAGCTTCACTCCCACAGACAGACCAGGTGTAGCATAGGCAGTAGCAGTGCAAGCTTCACTCCCACCAACAGAACAGGTGCACCATAGGCAGTAGCAGTACAGCTTCACTCCCAAAGAGATAACAGGTGTAGCATAAATAGTGGCACTACAAGCTTCTCTCCCATCAACAGAACAGGTGTACCATAGGCAGTAGCAGTACAGCTTCACTCCCAAAGACAGAACAGGTGTAGCATAAATAGTGGCACTACAAGCTTCTCTCCCATCAACAGAACAGGTGTAGCATAGGCAGGAGCAGTGCAAGCTTCATTCCCACCTATAGAACAGGTGCACCAAATGCAGTAGCAGTGCAAATTCACTCAAAGAAAGAGCAGAGAAAATATACGGAGCTGGAAGCAGCACAAACGTCCTTTCGACACAAGACACACGGTGGTAAACGGGCACATCATGCCATCTTTCACCTAGAATCGTGAAAAAGTTAAGAATTTGCGGCTCTTTTTCAACTCGAATCTCCCCTTCACTCCTGAAACCACAGCAGTGGATAGGGTGGCAGTCTGCTACCCTTCATGCTCAGCAAAGTTCATTCCTTGGAGGCGTCCCATCTGAATGAACTGACAAAACGCCTGGTCATAGACTGCTGCAAAGTGCTTGGTATAGACTTCAAACAGAATCCGACACATCAACTGTAGAATGAGGCCCTGAGACTGAGCCTCAACCTGCAGAGATGTGACCAATCACACCAGCACTGAACGTTCCATCAAAGAGTCTGTGTATTGTCCATAAAGCCCACTAGAATCAAGGCCGGTCATGCCTGCAAAGCTTTCCCCATCACACCCCGACCAGGACCCTCTGCCCAGCATGAACGCAGCCCATCATTCAACGCCCACTGATAATGAATGAATACATCTTTATTATAGGATTACTTAAAATCTTATACAAAAGCAATAACATAAAAAAGACAATGAGTATAAAAATCAACAGCATATGTTATGTCATAAAATGATACGGTATAACAATTTGGAGGTGTCGTAGCGTTTGTCGACAAGCACGATGAACAGCCACCCGAGGTGTGCGGACAAAGGTGGTTTGTATAACGAGTGCGTGGTGAGACGACACGACGCAAGGCCAAGACTATGAGGTGCATGGGCGTGCAGGCATGCATAGCATTGAGTTATGCAGGGCGAGTGTCAACGGTTAGTGCGACGAATAGAAAGCGATATTCCGCCCATATCTAATGTTCAAATTGCCAATTGCGTGCTCTGAGAAGTGTCAGTCTGTTTGGCGCATGACAGAGCAAGGGGCCCGCCAAGAAATTATGTAGGGTGCTGGATGGAAAAACAGAACCGTATGCGGGCCCCTAAAGTGGTACGACCTTTATCCGTGCCAGTGTGTGCCTGATATTAACATCATCAAATCGCATGCTCTGTAAGGTGTTGGTCTGTTTGGCGTGTAACCGTGAAAAAAGGGCCTCGCCAAAAGATGATGTGAGGAGCTTGATGGAGGGTCAGAAGCGTATGCGGGTCCGTCCGTCATACATGCCAGTATGCGCCTAAGGAATCAGAAATGTATAGTGCGTGAGTGAGATCATCGTAGCCAGTTCGTGTGGGGGGCTCCTCCAATTGGTGTCACTATCATTGTACTACGCCCACTGAAACCCAGCGGCCTGGCTGTGAATGCGCGTGCCCCCAAGCTCTGCGACCAGGGATCCTTGTCTGTGTCAAACGCAACTACATCCGGGTCAGGAAAATCTTACAATTAACATTTCAGTTCAGTGGCATGAAAACCATTCGGGAGCCTGCGAATGTCAGAGGGGCCCTTCGCGCTCCTCCTGCTGGACTCTAAGCGCTGCTTTTATTCGGATCCCTGCATTTTGCCAGCGCCTCGAGTCTGTGCATCTCACAGCTCCAGAGGTTAATAGAGGATGAGGCACTGCGTGGCCACTACTTATAAAACTTTCCTCGCCCAGAGAACTGATCAGAGTCCCCCCTCCCCACCCCAGCCCCCCCCAGATAATCACTGGCAGCAGTAGAGCCTGGTCCCCACAAACACTTAACAGATAGAATGACATGAGGCATCCATGTATGAACAGGGAGAGGAGCGGGCCCCCTATTCGTGCACCTGTGTACTCCCGACACGAACCGTGCTTGAGAGCAATGCAAGCTTCACTCACATGGCTGCAGAGATCTGCAAAGCTGGCTCTAACCCCACTTCCTATGAGCCTTGGTGATGCTGCCAGCAGTGAGGGCCTGGACACCCAGGCAGTGGTGCACTGACTACAGAAAGCAGCACAGATCATACAATCCACCAAACACCGGGCGGAGATGGCGGACGCAACAAAGTAGTCACGTGTGGTTATAGATTACTCACCACTATTGACCCTGATTGGATGGAAGCACCAGCAGAGAGGCGGGACTGATATAAACCACTCAACCATTCAGTTCTGTCTTTGCAGTGCTTAGAGGCCATCACACGTTTCCGCAGCACTCACCTTGAAGCTGGTGGTACCAGGCTCCCGCCCAGCCAGGGTGTTGCTGTCGACCATCTGTGCAATCCGGGGGTCCTCCACCTTCATGAAGTCGTTGACCAGGTCTGTGACCTCCACCAGCCAGTCGTCGCCCAGCATGGTGACCACCTGGTCGGTGCCCTCGGAGGAGGTGGTGTGGAACTGGGTGAAGACCTGCAGGGTGGCATGCTGGTACTGCAGCGCGCAGCCCCGGGCCACCTTCTTATCGTCCTCGTCATCGTCGTCGTCACTCTCGCGAGCAGATCTGGGGATGGACAAAGAGATGTTTACTGCTGAGAGCAGAGGGGCTCTTCTGCTGTTTACAACCCCAATAATGGAAGACCAGGATGTGCTCCCCCCTCTGGGACAGAACAGTGGACACCTCGGCAGGACCGGGAATGGTCATCAGCCCAGCGGAGACCCCAGGGAACATGTAAGTGATAGAAGTCATGGCTGCAGGCCTGCACTGCAATACACCCACCCCTAGACCTACTGACCCCACTGCATATTTACCAGCCTCACTGCAAGCGGCACTGCAGGGGTTTCTACCAGAGCACATTATCTACTGACCCCCGCTGTCACGCACAGTGCACATCTACCAGCCTCAGTGCAAGGCACACTGCTCAGATATCAGCCATTACCGACCAGTTACTGACCCCAACTGCATCGCACACTAACATAACTTTTGTCGCTGTTACAGAGCTATTCAGCAAGATCAGTACTGCACACTATACGCTAAGATTAGCTGAAGTCTGTGGACCAGCTGACTTGCTTATGGAAATCACATGCACTTGGACCCTTAAAGGCCGCGTTTTATTCTGCCTACAGATGCCAATTGTCACTCACAGACATTATCCTAAAGTAGCCCTCGAGGAGGGGCGACTGTCTGGGGCAAATCAGCGAGGTCGGCAGCTGCCTAGTTAGAGAAGACTACTGCTGCCCCAGCCTATTGGCTGCCATTGCCTCCACACTGTCGCGGATGTCAGGTACTCATTAATAAAGATATGTGAGGGAGGAGGTAGTACTGATGAGCGGTCCAGCCAACAACCACGGCACGACTAAGAGCACACTGCTTCACTCACTGGAGGCAGACTGGCACGGTAAGGGCATCCAACCCTGCACACCCAGGCATCCACAGTCAGCCAGGATCCCTCCAGAGGCACTGGGAGGCTTAGGCGCCAGGCACTACCATAGAGGTGCATGCCCCCTGGCTCTGTGATCTTGAGAGCACATCCTTCTGGAGTTAATTTCTAAGAGAGTAGAAGCGGATGATCACACTCAAAGACAGTCATTCTCAAGATCTGCTCCTTCCCGTGTACAACATACAAAAGCATATTCCTCCTGGCACATTATTCTGATGGCAGTATTTCTTTAGACACATTTTAACGGCAGCACACCGTTGTCTCTTCATGTTTTCTCTTTTTAGGGATTATCCATAAGATTTCCCGTTTCTTTTCTCCGGATGCCCTCAAAATAATCGTCTTAGCCATGGTCCTCTGCCGCTTAGACTATGGCAACTGCCTTTATGCGGGTGTCCCCGCCTACGAGCTGCGACGCCTTCAAACCATCCAGAATCAGGCGGCTCGCCTTATCCACCAGCTCCCGAAATTTCACCACGCCTTCCCCCTTCTTAAATCCCTTCACTGGCTCCCCATTATGCACCGCACCCTTTTCAAAATGGGTTGCATAGTTTTCATGGCCCGGGCCTACACTGTCCCTCTCTTCATCAACTCGCTGGTCACTCCTTACATCCCCAGCCGTACTCTCCGCTCTTCCAACCAGGCTCTCCTCATCATCCCCCGTTTTCGCAAGTCGAGAGCAGGTGGTACTAGGTTCTCTGTCCTTGCCCCCCGCTTCTGGAATGACCTTCCATTTTCCATCAGGTCCATCACCTCCTACCCACACTTTAGGAAGGCACTCAAGACTCACTTGTTCACCCTAGCGTTCCTCTCTCATTGATCCCTCCTGCCCCTCCATCCGACTCATGTAATCTACCAGCGCCAGGAAACCGCTTGGTCACAGCGCGCTTTATAAGCACTTTCAACTTCAACTCCTGGACCAACATTTCCAACATTACTTCTCATTGCAAGCCTCGTATTTCTAATGTCACTACAGTCTGTTGGGTAGCATTTTTCACACCACACTATTCCAGACCAGAGTCATTTCTGAGTAACACTATTTCTGCTGCCCACTATTTCTCATGAGTTTTGTTTGTGTTGGCTTCATTTACTGCAGTGGAACAACACACCTGTCCTTAGAGCGTTTCTTCTGACAGCAGCATTTAACAGATGGTCACATAACGGCTATCCTTTGTGGCACCCACAGCTTTGAGCTGACCATCTCAATAGCTCTCTTAGGCACCGTAGGAATGAAAGTACAGTTATACTACTCCTATTTCAGAGGCACCCTCCTGGCACACTAAACTGCCTTTTTGTAATGTGTTTTGCCTGCTGTCTTCTGAAGAACAGACCACACAGAGGTCAGCTCTGATGTAGAAGGCAGAATTAGACTTGGTCTGACTGAAGAACACCTAAAGTCCAGTTCCTTCATCCCTATGGCATAATGTACCATGCAGGCCATGGATGATGACCTGGTTGCACGCAATGTGCGTTGATAGTTGGGCTGCAGCTCTTTTCTGTAATCCTCAGGGTAGGATCCACCAGCCCTGTGGTGGTAATTTGAGGGCTGTTATGCCTAGTTTACGCTACTGATCCTTTTTCTGGTAGGGTGTGTAGATAAGTGTGCAGGCAGTCATGAGAGTACCTGAGTAAATTATGCATTGCAGAGTATCTGAAGTGGTAAAATATGCTGGCTTGCCCTAAAAGACAAGATCTACCATAGAGAATGGATATTGAGAATGTTACCTGGGGCACGGATCCGATAATGGACACGTGAAATAAAAAAAGGGGGGGGGGGCATTGGCTCCATCTTCAGAAGTACCATTCCAGCCAGCACAAGCCTAGGAAATATCCATAAGCGGGTCAGAAAGAACCTAGAATAGGATGGCTTATTACCCTCCGGTATAAGTCGTTTTTGCTAACCATACCTCTAACTGCAGTATCCAGTGCCACTTACTCATCAGTAGTCTCTGGCACTGAAGTCTGAGGTGCAGAAATGTCAGATGTTGCTGTTCAAGCAACAGTGTAGTACAGTCCATGGAGCATATGCTGACTGGGGGAATGAATGTTCCTGAAGCACTCAAGGCGTTTTCTGTGGCATTCAATCGCAAGAGACCGTCACCCTACACTCCTGTGACGCCCTTAAATTCTAAATTTATAGGAGCCCATGGCACCAGAAGAGCAGATCCTGCCAACCTGAAAGACAAAGAGAGACACGAAGAGTAGCATTCTGCAAGAACAGAAGATCCAGAAACTGACTGCGCCATCCCTGGCCTGTCTTCTGCCTTCGCAAATTGCACCAAAAGTCAATTGTTCTGCAGCTGCTGAGTCCCCAAATTTTGGGAGACCTGCTAGCACTTCATCCAGGAACCAACAGCTCTCAAGAAGCAGCGGACCTGCTTTCCTGCATCCTGCAGGCATCCAAAGACCCCTGGAAGGACTCTGTGACCGCAGAAACCCAACGCCTGAAGACACCACTACACCAGTCGATCCAAGCCAGAGTTGAAGTGGGCCAACAGTGTCACTGTGGTCCCCCAGCCTTCCGGAGACCGAGTCTAGTGTTTTGCCACGTCCCGTGGAGTTCCTCCCATCTCCTGCAGCCTCTGTCCGCAGGCCCTCTCTACGACTGCACCATGTTAAAAAAAAAACCTGACACCTAAGGACACCTCTGCACCCGTCCCCCCTGGCCTGTGGAGAAGAGGACCAAGAGTGTCCCTATGTCCCGACCATCATGAGGCCTGAGCACCTCTGTTGGTTCAGCCCGACTGCCCCGCCCCCCAGTCAAAGCCTTCAGCCTCTTCTTAATGCGACCGTTCACCATAGAATAACATTGGGCACCCAATGCTGTTTTGCACCTCTACACTCAGCCACCCTTGTGCCGCTGGAGGAGTTCTGCTACTGCTGCCTTGGACCTTGCAGCCCTCCCCACGTACCTTATTTCCTGGAGAAGGGTCCCGTAAGTCGCTGTCCTCTACCTGAATTGCAGCACTGACTTTTCCTCCCGTAGGATAACAATGCAGCCTCCAGAAATTGTATTGTCGACTTTTTGAACTAAAAATAATTCATATTCAAAATGTACTTATCTGAACGATTTTCTTCTGATGCCTATTAATATATAAAGATACTTGCTATTTTTATAAATTGGTGTGGATCTCCTTCTTGAGTCATGTGTCTAATTTATTGACCATTGTGTGTATTTTCAGATGCCTTGCACTCCTCCAAGCAGAGCACCTTGGGATTGTATAGCAAACCCCTGTCCACTCATAAGGGAACTTCACAGCGAGCAAAAATAATCTCTACCTGTATGTTTCAAAATGTACAATGTATCATTTATTTAGGCGCTGACACTTAGACTAGGCCTACACACGTAACATTTGACAAAAAAGAAAGAAAGTATTCATTCTCAAATTTTATTTTTCATTTTTGTATGTATAAAAAAGATTAATTCCAATGCAATAACATATTTGCAATTTTATGAATAGTATCACATTAAAATGACAAAAAGTTTGTATACAAAAGAGTTGATCAAACTCAAAGAAACCTCTGGACTCTTCACTCACTATACCTCATTTTGATATGGCATATAAAGAGCCAGATTCCTGCAGTGTGCATAAAAGAAGGTGAGTGAGTGTGATTAACAAAATTCCACAAGACGCAAGAAATTTACAAAAGAACATGTTGAAATGCTTCATCTACCATTTGATTAACAAAATAATGATCTAACCTTTTATAATTACTTCCTGCAGAGACAGCTCATTCAGTGAAGCATTTCTTTCAAATTCCAACCTCTGCTCATTTACTGATGATTGGGGCATTGCTGGGTGAACAATTCTCTCAGGAAATGTTCATTGCAATGCGACTAATTGGACCTAAGCTGCCTTGAGGGTACTCGCAGGCTTAGTGAAATGATAATACCCCATAACCTCCTTCATAGAGCTTCAGTAACATGGTTTTACTGGCAAACACATGTTGGACCCCAATTACGGTTCACTGATAGGCCTGTTGACGGCCACGTCACAGCACCTGCAGGAGCACCACACCAGCATTCTAGCATACAGAAGGACCGAAGAAGTGTTCACCCAAATTTCTTGGTCAGAATAATATTCGTTAATTACAAGACGTCACCTGAGAAATGGGTAATAATATGCAGTGATCGGGGTTATTCCCATTCACTGATGTTTTTTACCCAGACACGTTACCTGCTTTGTGAAGGTGAAATGTGCAGTTGAAAGCTCATGTGCCGCCATAATCTAGCAAAGTAAGCCTGGTGCAGGGTGGTACCTTCTATCACCGGCGGTCTTGTAAACATTCATTGGTTCTCCTAGCACTGTGATGGGAGGGACAGGTCACACATGCATACCCTGTATATAATCTCATGTTAATATAAACTTGAGGTTACTGCTTCCTTTTAGTGCAGCATAAAGTTCTTGATATTTCCTTATAAATGCAGCAACACATTAGTTTAGACTTCCAGCCTCTAAGCCGGCCAGCTGTCCAGGCTGAAGTTATAACCTAGCAGTAACCTAGCAGAAGACAGACCACACAGCTGATTCTAACACCTATCAACAGTGTTAAATACAGCCCTCGCTTTGTACAGTTTTGCACGCTATCTCAAAAAGCCTCCACAATATTCCCAAAAACTCTACATGAAAAAATTACTTCAACTTAAAACTTCAGATTGTCGACAGTCCTGTTTAGGTTGAAGCCTGCCAGACAGCGCTTGGGGACATTCAGAAAGCTTCTCTGGGAATGCAGTCCGCCCGTTGTTTACTATTGGCTTTGTAGTAACTCACATTTTCTCGCTGTCTATGTGATGGCTTTATTTTTTTTAGGCTGTCCAAAATGAGTTTGTCCCTCTCAAGCAGCAAAGCCTTTTCACAGACCTCTGCTTGTATTCTTCCATGAGTTCTCTTTTCTGTAAAGAGGCATGTAAATCTTGTCTTGTTTTTATCTTGTCACATTTGCTGTGCATTCAAAGACAGAGGTCAAATGTCAGGCTCTGTCTTCTGAGGGAGCTTGGTGCTTACTTTGCTTTCCCCGACTTCAAAGTGAGAGGATTTACCTGACAATCTTGCTGGATACTGGAGGTAGGTAAGAATTTATTTTTCTAGCGCACATCATTTAAATGAACAGTAAAAGTATTTCAGAATATATCAGAACTAGGAAAGCACCAATGAAGCACATATTATGTTAATTCTGAAGTTTGCTGGAAACAAATACTTTAATATGATTTTTAATATGATTTTAAAAAAACATACTCTAGGTGATTCCATCTCCACACATTAACTTTAGTGCACTGTATAGTTTTATTAGTCAAACTGTACGTCTGTGCAAACGTAATGGTCATTTCAATTGAAATTCTGTTGTCTGTAATGGCAGTGTGCTACCACACCATGCACACTCCACTTTACGCCATTCCACTCTACTGCTCAGGACTCCATGCCACAGCACTCTACTCTGCATCACTCCACTTTACAACATTCCGTGTCACTGCACTCTACTCCACTGTGCACCACTCCACTCTATGCCACTCCACGACTCTCTACTCTAGACCACTCTACTGTATGCTAATGCACTCTATGCCACTCTGCTTTTTCTCACTGCACTCTGCATCACTCCAGTCTAGACCACTTCAATTCTACTCTGTAAAATTCACCTCTACACCACTGCATGCTGTGCCAATACACTCTATGCCAATGCACTGTACTCTGTATCATTTCACTCTACACCCCTGCCCTCTATACCAATCCACTGTACACCACTCTAATCTAATCTGCACAACTGCACTCTATGCCACTGCACTCTTCATCACTTTACTCTACGCCAATTTTTCTCTATCCTGTACCACTCCACTCTACACTACTCCACTCTACTCTGTAACAATCTACTCTATGCTACTGCACTCTACACCACTCTACTACTATCTATACCACTGCACTCCACACCACTGTACTATAAACCACTGCACTCTATGTCACTGTGCTATACTCTGCACCACTGTACTCTACGCGAATGCACTCTACGCCACTCTACACCACTGCATGGTACGACATTCTACTCTGCACTGCTGCACTCTATGTCAATGCACTCTATGCCACTGCACTCTACACCACTCCACTCTGCATTACTGCACTCTACTATGCACCACTCTAATGTACATCACTGCATTGTACGCCACTGCATTGTACGCCGCTGAATTCTATGGCGCTCCACTCTATGCCACTGCACTCTATGCCAATATACTGTGCAACACTCAACGCTAATGCACTCTACACCAGTGCACTCTACTCTATGCCACTGTACGCCATTGCAGTCTATTCTACACCACTCTACGCCACTGCACTTTGCTATGAACCACTGTACTCTATGCCACTACACTCTTAACCAATTCACTCTGTCACTTTACACCACTGCACTCTGCAACACTGCACTCTACGCCACTTTATTCTGCACTACTGCATTCTGTGCCAAAGAACTCTACGCCACGGCACGTTCTGTCACTGTACTATGAATCACTCCACTCAATGCCACTGAACTCTGCAGCACTCCACTCTAAACCACTGCACTCTACAGCACTATACTATACTCTGCACCATTCTATGCCACTCTACTCTGCACCACACTATGCCACTGAACTCTATACCACTCTAATGTACACCACTGCACTCTACGCTTCTCTTCTCTACAACACTGCACTCTGATATGCAACACTCTAATCTATGCCACTGCATTCTATGATGCAGAATTCTATGCTGCTGCACTCTAGTCCACTGCAGTCTAAGTGATTACACTCTACAGCACTCTAGGCCAATGCACTCATCACCAGTGAACTCTACTCTACATCACTCCTCTGTAAGCCACTCTCCGCAAATCTGCCCTATGCCACTCCAATAAACGCCACTCTATGTCACTCCACTCTACTTTACCGTTGCAAAAATAAAGCTTGTAGTAAATAAATAGCTCCACCTGGGGCTATTGCAACGTCCTGACAGTAATAAAACTAAAGTACGGCGCCGACCGCGAGGAGTCATCGTCAGGCACGGAGTCACATGGACCCCCAAATAAACAGTACCTTGGAAATGAAGTCTGTGATGATGCACGGCGTTGTGGAGGTGAGGCATCGGTGCCGAGGCCGGCACACTGGCTGCCACGGGGAGGCGAGGAGTTCTGTCAGCGAGGGGGCAACGTCTCGAGTCCGGGACAGGGAAAGACAGTTGCACCGCCGGGGAAGCGTCGGTTCCGGTGATCATGTGAAGTCGCCGAGTTCGTGGAGTCACCCTCGCAGTTATCGGCGCAGTGATAACAGGATGCAGGCGATGGCGGTGACGGAGTTGGTGTGAGCGCTGGCGTTGGGATATGTCAATAACTGCAGGTGTCGAGGGGCATCAGGGCTGCAGTGCAGGCCGGGGGGTGGGTCATTCACTTCACGAGCTGTGCCCCTGGCATCAGTGTAGGTAGCAGCGTTACAACGGCATTGCTGTCAGCGTCTGAGACATGTTTTCTTGTTTCTTTCAAGTTGCTTCCAGCTCCCAACAACAGGAACAACTTGCAGAGGCCAAAAACTGGAATAGGCACCTCCTGGCAAGTTAGACTCTCAACAATAGAGTTCAGAGGAGCTAAGGGTGAACCTCAGAACAGGAGGCTAACTCAAACAGGCCCTTGAAGATTCTTCTTCAAGCAGGTTTACAGCAAAGTTCTATTCTTTGTCCTTTCCTTGGCAAAAGCAGCAAGTGCAGGCCAACCCCATACAGCCCACAGCAAAGTGGCAGTACTCTTTCTCACATCTCTCAAGCTCTTCTCTTTAGCAAAGCTTCCTCTTGAGTCCAGAAGTGATCTAAAATTCTGGGGTTTAAGGTCTACCACTTATACCCCATTTTGTCTTTGTTCTCTATGTGCAAGGGTTTCTGAGCCCAGTCCAAACCAGTTCTGTCCTCACAGGTGCAGTATGACCACAGGGGGTGAAGACAGCATTGTGCAAGGGAGACAGGCCCTATTCAGTTGCAAAGACATTTCCTCCCGCTATTCTAAAAGCAGCCAAGCCCCATTCAGCTCAGCTCTCAGTCATCCAGGAAGGGCCAGGCACACCTCAACCCCCCAGGGGCTGTCTACAGTGAATACACATCCCCAGCCCCTGTCACTCCAAAACCAGACAGTCAATCCACAAACAGGCAGAGGCACACAGAATGATTAAACAAGAAAATGCCTACTTTCTAAATGTGGCATTTTCAAACACACAATTTAAAAACCATCTTTACTAAAAGATGTGTTATTAAATTCTGAGTTCATAGAGCCTAAAGTTTATTTCTCCATCTTGTCCCAATGGGAAGTTATACTTGTAAGATGTTACAAAGTACCTCCTATTCTATCCTATGGGACAGATGGCCTTTTAATTGTGAAAAACGAAATTGGCAGTATTTCACTATCAGAACATGTCACATATACCTGTACATGTCCTACCTTTCACAAACACTGCACCCTGCCCAGAGGGATATCTTGGGCCTACGATAGGGGTGCTTTACATGTAAGAAAAGGGAAGGTTATGACCTGGCAAGTGGGTGCACTTGCCAAGTCGATATGGCAGTTTAAAACTGCACGCAGACACTGCAATGGCAGGTCTGATATACCTTTTCAGGGCTACTCATGCGGATGGGACAACCAGTGCTGCAGGCCTACTAGTAGCCTTTGATTTACAGGCCCTGGCACACTCAGTGCACTTTACTAGGGACTTACCAGTAAATCAAATATGGCAATAAGCAGTGGCAAAGTGCCCAAAGCATCTAATCAAGTAAAAACAAAATCTAGCGCAGCATAAAAAATACAGGAGATAGAGGCAACTAATCAGGGAAACCACACCAAAGATGCCAAGTCTAACACGTTTTCTTTCCTTTCAGTCCTCTACATACCTCTCCTCTTTAAACACAGAATAACTAAGTTGCATGCATTTTTGCCTTAATCCCTGATATTGTATATTTACAAACTGCCCACACCTCATTTCAAAGACCACAGCCTTTAAAATGCATACCCCTGCAACCTAACAATGCTTGATCCCAAGTAACTCATCTATTAATACGTCAACCATCGCATGAACCCACATACCACTTCTGCAACTAAAGTTCACATCTAAATGCTACTACAAAGAAACTGAAGTAATTCATGGAATGGTTTACTAAAGAGCACAAGACTAATCCCAATAACCTGGCGTAAAGCTCGGTAAGGTCTCGTCAGAGGTAGTGAGTGCTATATCCATGAAACAATACAATATGTAACCTTTCTTACCATCACTAATACCATAACATTCAGTTGCATTTTATCCTTTTACTGCTTAAACCTCTTACACGCACATAAATCAAAAGTGCTGGGGGTCATGTCCATCACCCAGTACTGTACCAGTCCACAGCAATAAATCACCCATTACCAACTGAACAAATATGAAATGACTGAAGAGATTTCACACATACTGCGGGCCAATGGAGGACTTTTATATAGTCCACCACTGCAATGTCTTAACAAGCAGTGTGGCCGCTTCGTGACATTTCACAATGACAATCATATATTGGATGCTTTTAACTAAGTCTATCCCAGCAGATCTCTTCAGCATTTCGCCCACCAACCAGTGCCTGCTCAGGATCATAAACTTTAAAAAAAAAATACCTCAGAATGGACAACCTATGGCAGTACAATGCTAAGTGGACAACGGACATAAGAAATTCCATACAGAGACCTGCAGAGTTGTTTAATGCTGCCATAAGATGGAAACACTTTCCACACAGGATCAAAACAAATAAAGCACACTTCCAACCACACACTCTACATGATGTTTTATGCTACTCATGTAGGCAATTGCTTCAGTGCGCCATACAGGGGCGGCTCCTCCGCTAAGGCAATGGAGCATCGCCCCACTGCTCTCAGAGCTGGAAAAAATAAAAATAAAATGATAATAACCTCGATTAGCATTTTATTTTTATTCGCTATGGGGCTGGGTTGGGGCGGGGCTGGTGTCTGAGCCTGGGAGCAGTGGTTCATGAACACTCTAAGTGCGCATGATGGTGTGGCCGGCCGTCTTGGCCCGGCCAAACAGTCATGCGAACTTTGCATGTTCCTCACCAGGCTGTACTACACAGCCTGGTGGAGAACATGCACAGGCTCCCTGTCCCCGTCAGAGCGCTGAACAGTGGCACTTCACAACGCTGCATTGGAGCATTGTGATTGGCTTCGGGGAGCCTGTGTGCTTTCGGGACTCATCAGAAACGACGGAGGAGAGACGGAGGCAGCTGAGAGGAGGTAAGTGTTTATTTTTTTAATGTCCCCACCCCTTCCCCCTGCCATACCCCCGCCTCACCCCCCTCGTTCCCTGCCAGCCGCCACAGGGCCATGCTGCAATACAATACACTACAAATAGAGTTGCTTAGTGATCCTTGTTAGCACAAGTTGTTCCCTATTTTTCCCCTCAAGGTCTAAATCTAGAGGAAATACCATGTGGTAAACTCATTACTGCTTAACGGGATTGCCTCTGGATTTAGCACAGCCCTCCAAACAATCGTGCAAAGCAGCACAGAAGAATGCAAGTTCAGATGAATAGTCAGAATGACGGTAAATGCTTACTGAGGAAATCACCCCACCGAGGTAGTTAACTAAAGGGAAGCAAAACAGAACATTAAAATCAACACTGGGGACATTAAAACAGTTTGAAAAAATGCCAGACAGCTTCGTATTAATAACCCACTTAACAAATGTTGCAGGCTGACTTGTTTACAGGAATTTTATGTGCAGAGACTGGAAAGTGTTATTTATCCTGAGCTGAGTTTGAGACAGTGGAATGTGTTGCCAATACACAGTAGCTTTTTTGAAATTTTCTTTAGACCGGAAGTAGTTGCAGGCAATGGAAGATACTGCTGAGAGCCAGGTACATGCAACAGAGGACATGCCTTGGGAGTGCACCCAAAATCAGGCCCGAGCAGTCGCGATAGGGGCTTGGGCGGAGTTTGCGTTCCTGAGCCCTACCCCCCCATGTCATTTTGATCAAGTGGAACAGTCTGGGGATTACAGGAGAAGGACATTGGAGTGTGGCTAGGTGGGTGGGTATAAGAGATTCCAAGGAGGGGACAGTTGGTTTCGCTCCCGCCTTCTGTGTGCGGGTTGCATGCCGGTCAGAAGGACTAAACAGGCAGGCTAAAACATTTTAGTCAGGATTGCAAGGTTAGTTAAAGAGAATGAATATGGTAGGTCAGAATAAAAAAGTGACGAGGCTCTATCTGCTCTTGAAGAAGAGGGGAGAACCGACTTGATAAAAATCTGGGGTCCTCAGCCAAGTATGGGTCCCCTGCAGCCGCTGCACTTAAGAGCGGTGAGGCGGTGGGGGCGGTGGGGCTGGCTGGGGCGGTTTTGAGAGAAGACTAAGTGGGAAAATGAATTATTTATTTAATTTTCCCTAGTGGTCATCTCTCGAATTCCCTGAACCCCCCACCCAGCCACACCGCTCTTACCTGCAGCAGCCGCGGCTGGTCCCCGTGCGTGGGAGGATTTTAAGGCAGTCGGCAGAGAGAGTGGCGGTGGTGCACGCCAGTCAGCAGGGACAGGCTAATAACCTTCCCTGTGCTCCCACCCTTGTAATAGAGGAATTGTGGTCAGGTCCCCTTAACAAGGGCGTCATGCCGTTAGGGTCTGTTTGGCCATTTTGGTGAGCCAGTTAGCAGACTTTGTTAAGGAAAGCTTAGCTTGTCGCTGCTGAGCAAGTGCATAATGGACAGTTGGTTGAACAACTTTTCACGTTTTTTTAAGGAAATTGATCAGTTTCAGATCCATTTCAGACGCAAGGGTGCAGGGGAAAGCTGGCAGGCAAGAGTAATACAACAGTTTGCGTCTGCGCAGTGATGGTTGGATGTGTGAAGTTCCGAGTAAAGAAAGGTTGTGCACCATTTGGACATGTGAAGGGTCTGTTCAGGGGAAGGGGTAGTGGGGACCTGGCCGGTTAGGTAGTTTAATAACTAGTGAGGAAGGGTTTCTTTTTTTTAATATAAATCTTTTTATTACAACAACACAGAACAGCAGTACAACAGTGATACAAGTAATACAAGTGATGTTTTGACTAGTTGTTTACATTTTGTCTTTAGTCGTCTGGGAGAGTATTACCCTTCGGATACAATACCCACCTCAATCATACAGAGCCTACTCACAGCCCTCGAAATACTCGCCACTGTTCCCAAATTTTCTCTCATTTTTTAGGACATCCCCTATTTTGGTATATTGTACGCTCCGCTAGCCAACACCAATCCATGTCCGCTTGCCAATCCCTCACTCGTGGGAGTGCCCTTGCCCCCCAGCACCTGGTCAGGTTGCGCTTTGCCACCACACCTGCCGGTGCTAGCCATATTTTGATATATCTGAGACAGTCCTTCTCCCCGGCTATCCCCAGTAGGAACCACCGCAGCACCAGAGGGATCTTCAGCCCAGTCACATGTGACATGATGTCTCTGATTGTTCCCCAATACTTCTGTGTTTCTTGAAACTCCAGGAGGGGATGATAGGATGTGCCCTCTTGTCCACATCCCATTTGGCATAGGGATGAGTCTGTCCTGCCCAATAGGCACAGCAGCCCATGGGAACAGCATACTCTGTGCAGGACTTTCAGTTGAATCAAATGGAAACTGGAGCTTATAGCAACTTCCCTGGGGCTCTGAAGGGCCTCCACCCAATCTGAATCCTCCAGTGTACCTATTTCACCCTCCCACGCTGTTCGCAGTGATCCCATGGAATTTGGGTCATTATTCACTAGCTTTTTGTATATTGATGAGATAACCATCTCTTCCAGGGGGTCTGTAAACAGCCTGTCCTCTAGAGGGGACACCTCCACCAGTTCCTCACCTTCACTGATATGTCTCCGCAAAGCACGGCCCAGCTGCAGGTAGCGCAGTCACTCTTGCGGGCTCATTTCATACTCTGTTGAAAGACATGGAAGGTCACGAAGGCCCGGCCTCTCCGGACATCTCCCAATTTTTTAAGCTCTTGTCATTCCCATTTGGTGTAACTCCTTAGCCAACACACTTCCGCCAGTTGGTCGCCCGTCCACAAGGCGGTCATCGCTGTCAGTCTGTCCCTCCCGCCCAGGTACTTTGCCGCTTTCCACCATATTTTGGCCACTGTTTGTGTATGTGCTGGTAAATTCCTGATTCCTTTTCTTGTCGTAAAGCAGGGAGCAATCACCCCTGATTCTCATATATAGCCTGTCCACTCTGTAAGCAGGCTCCGTCCGCTCCCCAAATGCCCAACCGTTCACTGTGATCAATTGGGATGCCCAATAAGTATAAAATTACATCCGGGATTGCCCCCCATCGTAGACACCACTTTGTAACTTATGGAGCGCTATACGTGCTGCCCCTTCGTTCCACAGCCTCTATTAAGCGAAAGAATTGTGTTGGGATGTGATAGGGGGCATTCTGTCGGACATATATCAGTCGTGGAAGTGTCCTCATATTGAATAATGCCGCGGACCCATCAGGGTCAACGGCAATGCCTTCCATCTCTGGGCATAGCGCCTAAATCAGTCCAATTGGGGCAATAAGTTCTGCTCATGATAATTTTGAGGATTTCTCGTTATATGTACCCCCAGGTATTTAAACCTCACTAGCTACACCGGGACCTCGCATCTGGATGTTAATTTAGGGACTCCCCCTGCCAGCGGAAACAGTAAAGATGTATCCCAATTAAGTCAGCAAGGGTTTTAATGCTAATTTTTACTACATACTGCCAAGGGTTGTTTAAGTGATTTCATTCAAATTATTTCATTAAAGGGCCCTTTTTCACATCTAACATTGTTTTACTTGCGTAGTTACGAGGTTTGTTTACGTCGCTTCCTGTAAGAGCGCTTGGCTTCCGGTTGATATCTTTAACTGGGGCATGGCTGCCGCATCGCTGCTGGGAGCCAGGGTCATCTCCGGCCTCTGCATCGCAGATAGAGGAGATAAATCATGAACGCTACCGCTCCACAGGGCTGGCGGAGGCAAGACCACCAGAGACCCCCTGCTGAGCGCTGAGATGTCAGGTAAAGCACGCGCTGAAAGAAGGAGCAGACAGAGTGCATAACGACGCTGTCGAAAACGGAGAATGTGTCTGGGCGTGGAAAAGGGAAGCAAATGTGTTGTGCTGGGAATCTGTTCCTTTGTAAATTACCCGAGAGGCCACACTATCACTCTAAGGCGGCGGGTTCTGTTCTGGAAGGGGCTAATGGTCTGATTGGACAGATGCTGGAGGCGAGCTGGGCGAGGGGCTCTGTCAAGCTGTGCTGGGGCTGAAACAAAGGAATGCTTAACTTGTGCTACACACTGTTTAAGGTGGCTTCTCACATGGCGACGGTGCCTGCAGGCACCACTCCAGGCTTTCTGGGCGGACGGGATTGGCCTATAGAATGCTTAGGTCGCTTGGGGCTCAGTGAGTGATGTAAGGGAGGCTTGGGGGGGTCAGGCGACCGAAGGGAGTCCCCACCCCCGGGCAGTTTGGGAGGGGGCGTGTGGGGGGCGTGGCTGGCCCCGCGCGGCCGTTTTTCAAATTTGGGCTCCTTTTCCAGACTAGATGTAGCCCAATTATAAATACTTTGGGCGCCTGCTCCCGGCCACCATTTTAGGTTTGGTGACCTGGTGGCTGGGAGCTAGGCTAGTGGTGTGTTTTTTGTCTTGTTGTCCTAGTGCGTAATTCGATACATTTCGGTTGACTTAGGATGGCTGAAGGTGATTATCGCGTTCTAGAGGCCCTCCGGCTCCTGAGTGAGGCGGGCCGGATGGACCTTGTTGTCGGGGAAGTTGCGGGGCCGTCGCGTCCCATGCGACAGGTCTCGGCAGGCGTGGCGGCGGCGGTGGCCGCCTGCACTTCGCCAAAGCGGATGAAAACTATGGCGGTGAGTGAGCGGGGCCGCCAGCGCTTTAAGAAAGCGGCCCCGGTGGACGTTTTACAGCGAGGGGCGCCGGTTACACGGGGTGTTGCGGGAGGTGTGACTGGGGCGGGCCGTGAGGTATGGCGCGCTGGGGAGCTCAGTTCGGGAGTGAGGGCGGCAGCAGTGCGCTCCTATTCCTCCCCCGCGGTGAGAGGCAAGCGCGGGGGAGGGCGCGTGTATAAGCGGCGTTATTCTTCTGTGCCAGAGGCTCCGGCGCGGCCACAGGAGGAGGAGGGAGGCGTTGATGTGTGCGGAGCGGGCCGGGCGGGTCAAGGGGTTAAGCACTTGGCGCGTGCTGCATTTTTTCCTCGCGAGCGTGGCGGTGATGAGGCAGGTGACAGGGCAGGCGGCGCTGGGGTTTTGAGGGGCCAGCTGTCTGGTACTGGCTTTTCAGGAGAGCGTTTTGCGGGGCAATCATATGAGGAGCAGAATTTTGGGGCTTTTGGTATGGCAGAGGTGGTGGGGGAGCAGGGGTTTGTAAGGGTGTCAGGAGAGGAAAGCCCTTTATTGTTTTCCCCCCCTTCATCTTTAAGGAGGGGGCCGGGGTCTGTAGGAGCGAGTTCATTGGGTGAAGGTGAGTGGGCTCAGGTGGGGGGGTGGGTTTCTCAGCAGGATTTAATTCCTTGTAGAGATCATGGGGTCTCTGGGGTTTCAGTTTCCTCGCATCGGGGGGGGGGGGTTCGCGTTTGATGTAATATGAGGAAGGTCGGAGCAGGGCGGGGGCAGGGGGGGGTAGTAGTGGGGATGAGGTCTTGGTTTTTGGGGATCTGGAGACAGCTGGGGGGGATTTAGCCTGGGAAGGTTTGGATATTTTCCCCTCGTGGTCTGAGGGAGTGCGGAGTAGTGTGGGGGAAGTGGCGTCGGGCCCGTTTCAGGTGCAGGGGCGCGGGGTGGTTTTGGATTCGGGGATGCGGGCAGGCGTGGGTGTTGGCGGCTCGGCTGGCGTTGGGGAAGGCAGCTCGCGGGTTGGAGGGGTTGCGCGGGATATGGGATCTGCGTCTGCGGTGGTGCAGGCGATGCTGGATTGGAGTGGGGACGAGGAAGACGTGGTTTCGACGTTTTCGGGCGCTATGGGCATGCCGGTTTTTCCGGGGGTAGGCAAGATAGGGAAGTTTTATTGAGTGGTCATGGGGCGGGTGGCCCGGTTGGTTTTCAGGGTCCCAGCACACCAGTCCAAACTTTTTCTTTTCAGGACAGGAAGCGTTGCAGCGCAGCAGATTCGGTAGGGCGAGGTGCGGCCCATTATCGCCGAGGAGAAGGGAGGATGAGGCCTTGCGCGGCACATTCCGTACCGGCGGGGGATCCCGTCGCGGCCAGCACACGAAGGTCAGACGCGACCTCGCTGGCCCCAACGTCACGACGGTCAAGGTGGACGGAATTTTCGGATAAGATGGATGGTTATATGAGTCAACGGAGGGGGGAGGACCGGCGAGTACAGTCGGCTCCCCCGCATGGTGGTTGTAAGGCTGTTCAGGCCGGTTGTGCTAATGTAGGGTCTGGTAAGGCCCGTGTGGTTGATTTTTCAGAGGAAATTTCGCAGGTGGAGGAGCCACTTCTGCTTGATTATGAGGAAGAGAGCCCCGAAGAAGGGGAACTACGGGAATGTGAGGAGGGGGGGCACTCATGTTTCTCGTAGTTTTTTGCAGGTTTCCGGTGTGGCACCTGTTAAGCAGTCTGTGGTGATGAAATCCAAGAGAGAGCACGGCCCATCGGTAAGGGCTCATCCTCCAAGGGATTCTTCTGAGAGGTTGGAGAGGCGGTCGGAGTCGGTCCGCACACCCTCTTTAGAGCCAGGTCAAACCTATTATGGTGTCTGTGGGGTCTGGGGAGGATGGGGGAGGGGGTGTGTCGGAGGGGAGATTATATAGAGGGAAGTATGTGAAGGATACAGGGGTTGGCTCGGGGACGGAGGGAACGTTTCCGGGGGCTAAGGTGGAGAGTGGGTCAAATACAGAGGCAGGTGATGGTAAGGACAAGCCACAGAGCAAAGAGTTAAAGATTAAGAAGCTCCCTTATATGGGGGTGACTAAGCCTTTAGGTGCCCATTTAATGTTGGCAACGAAGGAGCGTATTTGGAAGGGTGAATATGTGGAGATTTTGAAGCTCTTACACAGGGAGGTGAGGTCTAAGGAGGGCTCCAAGGAAGAAGAGTACGAATTGGCTAAGCGCCCTAAGGTGCCGCTGACCATTGAAAATTGGACGGCGGCATTTTTAATTTATGCCAGTGTATACTGTGAAAAGTTTCCCGAGCGCTGCATGGCCATATTCAAGTATATGGACATAATAAGGAAGGCCCAGATTACAGGTAATGGTTACGCTTGGGCACAGTATGATGAAGAATTTAGGGCCCGTATGGCTTGGGATTCAGAGGCAAAGTGGGGTGAGCTAGATAATGATTTGTGGCAGCATACCATGGGGGCCGCGCCCGGGGGTAAGACTATTTTTACGGCTAGTGGTCTGCCTCTAGTTTACCGGCCCTTTCAGGGAAAGCCCACCCGGGGTGGGGTGGGAGGCTCAGCCGCATCACAGACTGGGGTCGGGGCATGTTGGGATTTCAACAAAGGATTATGTACTCGGGAGTATTGTAAATACCGTCACGAGTGTTCCAAGTGCGGCAAGCGCCACCCTCTCGTTAACTGCTGGGGCGTTAGGCCATCAGGCGGACAGCAAGGGCAGCAGGCAGGCGCAGGGATGTCTGGCAATGCGCAGCAGTCACAGGGTGGACGGGGGGGTAGGAGCGCACAGGGTTCTGGGCCAAAGGGCTCCTACGCCAATTAAATTGGTTCAGCTTGAGGAAGCGTTGAAGGGCTACGGGGACTTGGTGGCAAAACAGACAATTCTGGATGGTTTCAAGTGGGGTTTTCATTTGGGGTACCACGGGCCCCGGCAGAGAAGGTGGGCGGATAATTTGAAATCCGCCTCAGAGGACAAACTGGTGGTGCGTGAGAAACTGTGTAAGGAAGTGCAGGAGGGGAGGATGGCAGGCCCGTTTGGAGAGTGGCCAGTGCATAATTTGATCATTTCCCCCATTGGTGTGGTGCCCAAGAAGGAGGAAGGGCAGTTTCGGCTGATCCAACATTTGTCATGGCCTGAAGGGTCGTCAGTCAATGATTTTATCGATGAAGACGCTGCTTCGGTGTCATACTCCTCAGTTGACGTCGCCATGTCACTTGTCGTGACCGCGGGCGCAGCTGCAGGCATGGCAAAGTGTGATATCAAGTCGGCTTTTAGGCTGCTCCCGGTTCATCCGGACGATTGGCCTTTGTTGGGTATACAGTTCGAGGGTAAATGGTATGTAGACAAGGCGCTACCAATGGGCTGTTCTGTGTCCTGTGCTCTTTTTGAACTGTTCAGCACTTTTTTGCAATGGTTTTTCACGCATCGCACTGGTCACAGCTTGGTCACCCATTATTTGGATGATTTCTTCTTTGTGGGCTCCCCGGAGTGCCGGCACGCTCTGGAATCTTTTCAGGAGCTTATGGAGGAATTGGGGGTGCCGTTGGCTCCGGAAAAAACAATGGGGCCTGATACTGTCATCTCCTTTTTGGGTATTGAGCTTGACTCGGTGGCAATGCAGGCTTGTTTGCCTGAGGATAAGAAATCCAAAATGTTGGTTTTACTGGACACGATGTTAGCCCGGCCGAAGGTGACAGTGAAGGACATCCAGGTGTTGTTAGGCCATTTGAATTTTGCTTGCAGGGTGGTAAGGGCGGGTCGGACTTTCTGTAGGTGCCTGGGCCGGGCTTTGGCGGGTCAGCATTTACCTCACCATCACGTGCGTTTGTCGGCAGGCGTGAAGGAAGACCTGCGTATGTGGTCCTTTTTCTTGCACTCCTTTAACGGAGTACCACTGGCCAGGGACGAGGATGTGCAGTGGGATGTGCAAATGTTTTTGGATGCAGCGGGCAGTGATGGTTTTGGCATTTACTGGCAAGGGCGATGGTGTGCAGAGAAATGGCCACGGGAGTGGAGGAATGGTGGGCGGAGCATTGCCTTTTTGGAGCTTTTTCCACTGTTGGTTGCTTTGACCATTTGGGGCAAAGAGCTGGAACATAAGAGGGTCCTGTTCCGTGTGGACAACATGGCGGTGGTGCAAATAGTCAACAGGCAGTCAGCCAGGGATGAGCAGATTTTGAAATTGATGAGGGTGTTTGTGCTGGGCTGTTTGCGCTATGATATTTCATTCAGGGCTTTGCACGTGCCAGGTGTGGACAATGACATTGCGGATGCTTTGTCTCGTTCGCACTGGGGGAGATTCCATGGGCTGGCCAAGGAGGCGGACAGGACACCGACCCCGATGCCGCAGCACCTCTGGTCTGTCGGCAACGTAGGGTATTTCAACTGGTGGTAGGTTCTTTGTCTGTTTCCACTCGTGCAGCGTATGCTTTGGCGTGGAAGGAATTTTTGTCCTCAGGAGCTTGTAGGAGGGAGGAAGCGTGGCACAGTTCAGAAGATGTAGTTCAATTTATCCTTGACCTCATTGAGAAGGGTTTGTCTAAAGTCACCATTGCTGGGAAGTTGGCGGGGATTTCCTTTATGGGTAAGCTTTTTTGGGGTTATTCCCCGTCTGCTGGGGAAATAGGACGCAGGATGCTTGAGGGTTGGGCTAGAGAGCGGTTTGGAACCGTGTTGTCCCGTTTACCTATTTCCTGGCAGACGTTAGCACGTTTGTTGACAATTTTGCCTGTAGTTTGCAGGGATGATTTTGAGGCTTCGTTGTTTGCTACCCTTATGGTGTTCATGTTTTTTGGGGCTTTTCGGGTTTCTGAGCTCCTTGGGACCAAGGTAAAGCGGGGCATTCGTTGGCAGGACGTGTTCTTCACGGACACAGGCGTGAACATTTGGTTGTCCAGTTCAAAGACAGACCAGAGGGGTGTTGGAAAGGGGGTGTGGTTAGAAGCAGGAGCCCCCAGTTGTACTTGTCCGCTGCGTTTGGCGAGGCAATGGAAGAGACTATCAGGGGGTGATGGGGGCGACTTGGTTTTCCGGCATATGAATGGGTCGCGCGTCACGGACTATCAGCTGCGTATGGTTTTGCGCAAGGGGTTGCAGCGTATTGGTTTGGATGGGGCCCAGTTTGGGACGCACTCTTTTAGGATTGGGGCGGCAACTGAAGCGCATAATCGGGGTTGGTCTCAGGGCGATATAATGCGCTTAGGGCATTGGTCATCAGACTGTTTTAACAAATATCTACGAGAAAATGCAGCAGAGGCGCCTGCGTCCACCTCTTTGGTTTGAGTCTTATTCTTGTTTTTCTTTTCAGGTTCGGTAACTGGGCCACATACAAAGGAATTGACGGTGTGGATTGTGGGGCATTCCTTCGTCAAGTGGGCGCACGTTCAAGCGTGCAAAAGTTATTTTGGGAGGAGTTTGGGTTTTAATGACAGCCTTTTTCGAATGATCTGGAAAGGGAAGGGCGGTATGCTTTGGAGGGAGCTGATTCCATGTTTGAATAAAGCCATGGTGAGGGGACAATGCCCGGATATTCTTTTCATACATTTGGGGGAGAACGATCTTTGCAGTGTGAAAGGGGTGGTATTATTGCATGCCATGAAAAAGGATTTGGCGTTGTTGAAGGAGCGATGGTCGGGTTGTCATGTTCTCTGGACAGAATTGGTCCCGCGGAGGGTGTGGAGAGGGGCTGTGAATCCCAGGGCTATTGACAGGTCTCGGAAGAAGGTGAATTTGGAGATCTCCAGGTTTTGTCGAGATTTGGGTTTTGGGTGAGTGACACACAAAGATATTCGTTTTGAGGCGGTAGAATTTTTTCGTGGAGATGGGGTTCACTTGTCAAGGTTGGGCATGGACCTGTATTTGTTGGAGCTTAGGGAGGTCTTGTCTCGGTGTTTGAACGTGCAGAATCAGGCTCGTGGTGTTTAAAGCTTTTGTTGTGGGGGAGCAGAAAGAGGGGTGGGTGGTGGTTGCACCGCCCCCCCTCTTTCTGGGTGGCGGGGGTTATGGTGAATTTTGGACAGTTTTACCGGAGTTTGGTGGAGTTATGTTGTTGAGTTGGGTTATCGACAGGGAAAGGATAGGTTGGTAACTTTAGTTCGGTTACACAGTTTGGGGGCCGATAGCTGTAAAGGGGCAGGCAGGGGAGCTTGGTTAACGGAAGGTTTGTATTTAGAGATTGTTGGGGGGGTTATACAGGAATGTAATGTTTGATATTGTTGTAATGTTGTATTGTACGGGCGGGGGCGGGCTCGAAGGAATTTAGGGGAGGGGGCGGGGAGCGGGGTTAGGTATGTAATATTTAGTGAGGTTTAGTTTTGGAAGGCGTTTCGGCCAAGGTTTTAAAATTGTAATGTGCACCTGTTTCCAATAAAGCGGCCTTTTACACACAATTCTTGGTCAGCGGCCTGCTTTCCCCCCTCACTCCCAAGGAGGGCTTGGGGGGGGCAGTCGACCGAAGGGAGTACCCACCCCCGGGCAGTTTGGGAGGGGGCGTGTGGGGGGGGCATGGCTAGCCCCACGCGGGCGTTTTTCAATTTTGGGCTCCTTTTCCAGACTAGATGTAGCCCAATTATAAATACTTTGGGCGCCTGCTCCCGGCCACCATTTTAGGTTTGGTGACCTGGTGGCTGGGAGCTAGGCTAGTGGTGTGTTTTTTGTCCCCACCCTCCCCCCCCCACAAAAAACACTTTTGCATTTGGCTTCTCCCCCCTTTTTTGTATTTTTGTTGGTTATGGTTTCCTTTTTTCCATTTTTGTATTTTTGGGCGGTTTTTCTTGGGACAGGTGTGCAGGGGTTTTATACGCTTGTATTTTGTCGCTTGGAGCAGGTGCAGTGCGGGGGTTATGGTGAATTTTGGACAGTTTTACCAGAGGTTGGTGGAGTTATGTTGTTGAGTTGGGTTATCAACAGGGAAAGGATAGGTTGGTAACTTTAGTTCGGTTACACAGTTTGGGGGCCGATAGCTGTAAAGGGGCAGGCAGGGGAGTTTGGTTAACGGAAGGTTTGTATTTAGAGATTGTTGGGGGGGTTATACAGGAATGTAATGTTCGATATTGTTGTAATGTTGTATTGTACGGGCGGGGGCGGGCTCGAAGGAATTTAGGTCAGGGGGCGGGGTTAGGTATGTTATATTTAGTGAGGTTTAGTTTTGGAAGGCGTTTCGGCCAAGGTTTTAAAATTGTAATGTGCACCTGTTTCCAATAAAGCGGCCTTTTACACACAATTCTTGGTCAGTGGCCTGCTTTCCCCCCTCACCCCTCCCTCCCAAAGGGGCTGACGCGAATATGTGACGTTACTCTTGGTTCAGTGGGTGATGCGAAAGTGTTCAAACAAGTATGAGACAGTCACACTGGCCGTTGTGGGTGATGTGAAGGGGTTTCGATTGGAATGTGGCTGCCAATGTCCACTCCGTGAGTGACGCAAAGCGGCTCAAACAAGTAGGTGACAGTCACTGTGCTGAGTGAGTGAAATCAAGGGGTCGCACTAGTATGTGGCAGTCACTCTGGGGATCAGAGAGTGACGTGAAGGCGCTTACACAATTGTGTGCTCAGTGAGCAGTGTGAAGGGGATCAGCCAATAAAATCTGAAGGTCAGTCACTCTGTGCTCAGTGACGTAAGCGGGCTCCGACACGCATGTGACATGTGTCTGAGTTCAGACGGTGATTTGAAGGCACTCACATAACTATGATAGAACCAGGAGCTGAGAGTAATCCTGGAAGTAAACAACAATGTACACCCTTCTCTGTCCTTGGATGAAGAGATGCGGGTTATTCAGTAAACATTGGGTAGAGGTAATGTATAGTGTAGGTTAAGAAGGGCAGTTATGTACACAGTCACTGAGAGGAGCAACAAACTCAGCCTCACCCAAGGTGTCTTGTTGGCTAATCAATGGAGCCTTCATCGAGGAGAGTGTGTCCTGAGAGCGGATCACTGATGATGTGTGTCTGACTCAGCAGCATAAGTGTGCGATAGAGAAGGATACAGTGACTGCTGGTCAGGGCGAGGCAGTGATATGTGTCTGCCTAGACTCAGGTGAGACTTCATGGGTGAGAACTGCAATCCAGCAGTCTGCAAGTAATGCTCGGTGTGCGGCAGAGAAGCAGGCGGTGAGCTATGAGAAACCCTCCGCCGGCCCATGGTCTTCTTTCCATGGGTGAGATGGGCAAGGTGTTTCCCTCAGGGCCCTTCCTGGTGAGCAGAAAGTCCTGATCGTCACTAATGGTCTGCACTGGAGGCAGACGGGTCATGTGGGGTCATATTCATAGTAGCACTGACTAAGTGAAGAAAGGGACAGATTTCTACTTTTCCAGCTGAAGATGGACCAGTGACAATCTTGCTACTGGACTCCCTGTCCTCTGTCAACATCCATCAAAAACTGTTGAGGGAGGACAAGCTTGTCTTTCAGGTATACAAGGAACCAGCTCAGCAGAACACATCTTCATCTGCCTACTCCATGTATATCCTTCCTCTCTCTCGGTCAACTGTGGGCCAGAATTATAATCTTGCGGCTGGCGTATTTCTCCACCACGACGATGGGATCAATTACACCGTCACCCTGATGGTGCTACCATCTGCCAGATTTAGAAATGATTGCCAAGCATACGGCCACTTATGGAGAGGTGCGGCACAGCGGCCAGGACGGATGACTCCGAAGCATGGGGCTCCCGGTTCGATCCCCGGCGGCAGATCAGCTCAGCATCATGTGACTCTGGGCAATAGCTCACTTAATCTCCCCAATGGCCCCCAGCGCCTTGAGACCCTTAGGGGCGATTAGTTAGCGCTTTACAAGTACCGGGCTAGGTATTTATTTATTATTATTAAGTCACTGCCAAGACCCACCGTCACGGCATTTCCTGTCAATGCCTTTTTGCAGTTTGGTGCAGGGCTCTGTCAACATAACAGAGCCCTGCACTAAACGGTTTTTCTGTTTTATCTTTTAAACGAAAATCTCGGCATTTTCTTTTCTAAAATAAAAAACTGAAAATGCACCCCTCGCCATGTGATCCCTCTCCCACGGGGAGGGGAACTTTTAGCAGTTTTCACTGCTCCTAACTGCCAGGGTTTTCCTGGCAGTGACTGGCAGTGAAAAACTGACCTCTAATTTCGCCTATCTAGATTAGGTTTATTTATGGCAGAGTACTTTCCACCGTGATTAAATTAAAGGTCCGCCCGCATTTATTTTCAGCTGGCAGATCATTTTGTTGGCAGTATGTATACTCACAGTATAATCTGTTGAGATGGAGTATGCATACTGCCGTCAAATAAATTAAGCCCTATATCTTTTTGACGCTTCTTCTCTCTTCCGTCCCATCTTTCTGTGACATCCTTAATACTTCATCTTCCCTATCTGCCTTTGTGCACCCTTATCTCCTTTTCTGTCACTTTCTTCCTCTTCTTTCTACTTTTCACTTTCCTTTCCTTTCTTTCATTCTTTTCCTCTATTTCTCCTATAACCTCGATTCTCTCTGCCTTAAACCCCTACATCCCACTCTCTCCGCTCCAAGATTAAATACAGTGACAGGCCTCAGGCAGGGCCATAACGGTCACCACTGCAGGCCCCGCTGTGCAGGGGGCACCCAGTCTTCTATACATAAAGTGGGGGCCCTCAGCAGAGCATTTAGAACTAAATACGGCCAGTAGAGGGCAGGTAAGGCGGAGGAGAATCACCCCACCGCTTTTAAGCAGTGCTACTAAGGAACAATAAAATGCTAATAACGTGAGATTATTATCCTTTTATTGTTTACATCTGCTTTGCAGGCGGTGGCCGGGCAGGAGAAGTGGTGTGCCCACTTCTAAGTGCGCAATGACGCTTTGACCGGCCCTCTAGGGTCGGCCAAACCGTCATATGCACTTTGCATGTTCTCCATGCAGGCTGCATTACAGCATGCGTGAAGAACATGCCCAGGCCCCCAGTTCCTGTCGAGTGCCAAACCACGGCGCTCAGACCAATCACAACACTGCACTGCAGCTTTGTGATTGGTCAGGGGAGCCTGGGAGCTTACCATTCACCACGCTTCATTGAAGCATTGTGATTGGTCAGGGGAGCCTGACAGTGCTTCCTGGTTCAGGCGAGTCTGACGGAGGAGAGACGCAGGACACAGCGATAAGGTAAGTAGTTTCATTTTTTTACATTCCCCTCTCCCCCCTCCCCACCACCCACCATTCCCTGCCAGCAGCGACAACTCGCTCTGTTAAGTATAACGTCCTCCTGATACACTGACGCCCGATGCACATGAACATTGCGGTATGGGGGGCCTAGCTTGGTCTAGACAACCCTTCCCTTCAGGCAAAGTGAATGGATAACAGCGGAAAAGCTTTCATTAGCATTCCTATAGGGACCCGACTTCCAAATCCTCCATCACATCAGACGGAGCAGGCTGGAGCTCTGCCTTACCTGGCTCCTGTGATGAGGACAGGGAAGAGGCGGAGGAAGGGCACGGCTCCCGTGACAGACTGCCGCAGACTCCGCCGGCCCAGCTCCCGCACCAGGGGTGAGGCCGACTGGATAGATGACAGGGCTGCAGGGAAAGCGATGTCTTTCATTCCGACACTATCTGCCCAGTGGGAATTTAGGACCATCCAAGCGGAAAGAGAATACTTCTGTGGCTAATTGAATCCCCCTCGGCTGCCTCTGATAAAACTCTTCCTCCGAGGCAACTTTTTAGGGTCACCTTCTCGGAAGCATCTCACTCATTCTTTGTTGCTCCGGCGTCTTCCGCACAGAGGACAGCCGGGCTTCAACGGAGGACTGAGTCCGCTCTCAGCAACTTCACGCAGCCCAGTGCTGAGATCGAACCGAGCGCACAGCAATCCACATCTTACAGCTTAAGGACCGACCATGCTCCACTCCACACCACACTGCTTGGCACCAGAGACAGCATGCTGCAGCCAACGCACCACTCCTTACAATAACAGGCAAACCGGCTGCTACCCACAATCATGGCTTAACCAGCACAACACTGCATCATGCCAAGAGCAGAGCATGCTCCCTTCTACACCACACCAGAAACTGAGCATGCTTTAACCCAAGCATCAATCACTCCTTAACTCTAACAGCCAACCATGCTGCAACCCACAATCATGGCTTAACCCGCACAACACTGCGCCGTACCGAGAGCACAGCATGCTCCCACCTACACCACACCAGAAACTGAGCATGCTTTAACCCAAGCATCAATCACTCCTTAACTCTAACAGCCAACCATGCTGCAACCCACAATCATGGCTTAACCCGCACAACACTGCATCATGCCAAGAGCAGAGCATGCTCCCTTCTACACCACACCAGAAACTGAGCATGCTTTAACCCAAGCATCAATCACTCCTTAACTCTAACAGCCAACCATGCTGCAACCCACAATCATGGCTTAACCCGCACAACACTGCATCATGCCAAGAGCAGAGCATGCTCCCTTCTACACCACACCAGAAACTGAGCATGCTTTAACCCAAGCATCAATCACTCCTTAACTCTAACAGCCAAACATGCTGCAATCCACAATGTGTCATTCAACAACAAGAGCCGAGATTCCCTAATCCCTACTGCAATTGATGACATAAAAGGAGTAAGCATATGCTGACCCACAGAGCACTGCTCGTTGGTGATCACCAAACGTGGCTTAAACCGCACAACACTGTAGCATATCAGGAGCAGAGCATGCTCCTACCGACAGCACACCAGAACCCGAGCATGCTCTAACCCGGATGAAACCAAGAGCTGAGCTTGTACTAGCCTACACCACAATACTTATCCAGAAGTGCAGCGTGTTGCAACTCACACCACACTGCTTGATAGAATGCAAGAGCCAAGCATGGTCTAATCCACAATGAATGGCTCAGCTCCAAAAGCCATGCATGCTCTCACCTAACCAAGAGGAGAAGAAAGAAAAACCGGAAATGCAGCATACATTAACAATGAGAAGTAGGCATTCTCTCACCCACACAAGAGACTCAATCAAAAAATATACAACAGGCAGAACAAGAAGTAAGCTCTAAACTCCAAGAGGAGCGAGTACAGTGGTTAATGCAAAACTCAAAACCAACCAGTCCCTAACCCCTTTCAAGAGATAAAACAAGACAATTCCGCAGATGCTGAAAACAGAGCATATTCTAATCTACAAGATGAAACAAAGGAACACATCAGATACAGACATATTCTACATTGTGAACTGTACATGGTGCAGTGCGGAATAATGGGCAGAGAAAAGGATACAGTGGAGACATAGCTGGACTCTCAAAGTTTGGCATGGTCTAAACTAGGGGTGGGCGGAATTGGCGGAGTTTAATTCAGCGGAATTACATTAAAATTCTGCAGAATTTCACAAAGGGGCAGAGTGGGCACCGCACTGTGCAGTGCATACCCCTCGGTGCCCTTACATAAGTATGTAAGGGCACCGAGGGGTATGCACTGGAGTGACCACCCATCGGTGCTCTTATACAAGTATGTTAGGACACCGAGGGGTAACCACTCCATTGCATGCACCTTTGTGCCCTTACATAAATATGTAAGGTCACTGAGGGCTATGTGCCCTGCAGTGGTACTTTAATAGGGCTGGAAGAGGGAGCAGTCCCTCCATGTTAAATTTTATTCTGAAGTGCTTTTTTAAAAATAGAGGGACTCCTCCTCCTCAGCCCTGTTTAAGTCTCTCCAGAACAACATGATTTTTCACTCATATACATTTTTCACAAATAACTGGAGTTAAAAATCATGTTGCACTGGAGAGACTATTGCTAACATTATTGCCGTGGTCATTACTGTTGACAAACAGTGCTGTTTTAATTTCGATGGCGGAATTAATCAGTAACTCTGCGTTACATGAGTAATGAGGAATTACTAAATTACTCCAATTCCGCCAGTGGAATTAAAAATTCCGCCCACTCAAACTGTAAACCAGACATGGGGATGGTGTACAGTAGCGCAGCTGGTGCGCAGTATGGCTTATATATACATAGTTTTTAAAAAAGCACTGTGATGTGGATGCTGAATCATTTTGTAGGCATGTCCCAACACGTGTGCACACGCCTGAACAATTAGGTAGGCACTTTTTCTTTTTATTTACCAATATGGATTGGTGAATAAAAAGTAGCGCCAAAAGCAATCTTACATTTTTTCTTTTTGCACAAAAGCAATTAAAACAAGCATTGGCGTAGCCAATAGGTCTCGCCTTTAGGACCTTACAAGTGTTTAGCCATGCAGCACATTATCCTTGATGCTGTGCTACCAGGGATTGAAGAGCTATACAATAGCTACACTCTAGGTCATGCAATCCGAGTTAGGAACATATGCTTGCCTTAGTAAATACTTTTGAACACGTTCCAAGGCTTTTTAACGCCATGACACAAAAGCAAGTGGCTTGATGCAAGTCAACAGCACTTTAGCATTCTGTTTGTGGCCATCTTGAAGCTGTTTCCTTGATAAATGTTACAAAAAACGGAGCATGCATCACTACCCCCAATCTCCATGCTAGTTCATGACAATGAGGTATCCTTTGTAATAAATAAGCATGTTTTATAAAAATGTACGTCATACTCCTTGCAGTATAGTATCTAAAGAATAGTCATGGTTTGCCAAAGTAATATCTTAAATTAATTACCACAAGATAAAAATACAACACAAATTATTATGAATATATATTTCCCTGTCTTCAGTACACTTGGAAAGCTGTCGATAATACATGGGTTTGGGGGCATACAGGAGCAAAACCAGCATTAAAGAAAAGACAGCGCATCCTTAGAAGGTCAGATGAACTGGTGCCTGCCTAGTACCCAGATTCCGTTCAGCATTCCCATACAACAATTTTCACATAAACCCACTGAGCTGCTCCCGAATTCCTGCTTTGGCACAGCTTGAAATCACTTGCTGTTATAAAAGTGTTTCTGTGTCTTCCTTGTCTGAACAGAGCAGGGGAATGTTTGCATTCCTTTTAGATAACACTGATTAAAACACCAGTTTCATTAATGAGGCAATAAAACTCCTTTGTTAAGGAGCTTCTAACAGTCTTCCATAGAAAGGAGCAAATGTGGCTACACACTGATGTCAGCCAACATAATGAAAGTACTGGTAAAGGCAAAGTTACCGAACTTTGATTATTGTCCCACGAATGAAAATAACATTTAATGTTAATTTTATGAGAGCATTGCCCGAGACATTCACTCCTAAACGTATAGTGCTTCCAGTTTACACAAGCACTGAAGGGAAGGGGGTCCTTGCAGGGAGGCGCAGGACGGTCGTCTGGCCATTCCCATGGAGAGCTCACATCAAATGCCTTACCCTTGCAGCGGACAATAGCTCTCTCGCCAAAGAGGTTTGGTGTAGCGCAGATGGCATATGTATATATTGGTTTGGTGTAGCGCAGATGGCATATGTATATATTTTTTTACACGTGTGTTTCATACACATTTAGTGAGCCCGTTGAACACAAGTTGCAATGCTGCGGCAACACCATCAGAGAAAGGGAGGAGGCGTGACAAGGCACTTTTGCGCTTCCGAGCAGCAGCACTCCTGGCTCATGAACTGCACCCACGAACGACCCTCACTTGAGCGAGACTTAAAATGCAGTCAGCGGCTTGTGCTACATGCCATGAACCCTTCGGTTTCCAGCAGAAACCTGACACTTTGTACACAGACATTCAATAAACAAATGTTACTAGAATGCTGATTGTTAAAAAACTATCCCATTTTTGAGTGCGTTTTGTCCTTAAAACCAAGCATTTGCAATGCAATAGGTCTCGCATTTACACAAGTTTAAGCTATTGGCATTGTAAATGACAATACCTTTTAGTTATGTTTTAAAAACGAAAACAAAAATAAAAGGCATTGTCATTTGCAATGTCAATAGCTCTAACTCGCGTAAATGCGAGACCTATTGCATTGCAAATGCTTGTTATATCAGCACCTACGTGTGGGTCTCTTCCAGCAGTGTGGGAGTATATGGTCTGCTGAGTCATTACATGTGGACTAGCAGTGTTGGTAAGACAGATGAACTTTATCAGCAGTGCTGTGGCAATGTGAGGACCTGTATCTGCAGTTTTTATGTGTTCCATGTTCTGAGTCCATGAGTAATGTTATTGAGGAGGGAAAGTTATTTGAACTGTAAGTGGCTGTGTGTGTCGCCGCCTGAGCCTACAAATATATTCACTATAGGTGGCCTCGAGGGTATGCGTACTCCCTTACCTTTGCTGAGAGTGGAAGGGTTGCAGAGCCATTGATGACGCTTGTGATGACGCCGTTGTGTCATCTTCCTGCAGCACAGGTTGGAGCAGTGACGTTTTTGTACGCTGGTGCCTGTAGCCACCCAGCACGTAGTACCACTGCATGCCACCATCTTGAAGTTAGTGTCAGTAAGGGAAAAGTTAGCGTCTACTTTCCAATGAAAGTGACGGAGAACAATGCACAGTCTTCAACTTTGCCCTGTGTGTCACGCCGCATTCAAGCGCCGATGAGCTGATGACAACGTCCTGGAAGGTACTTCATTGGAGCTGCAATCTGTATGGCAGCTGCGCTCATTGGAGCTGTTTCATTGCAGGCAAGAAGAAAAGTAGAACTTCACTGGCTTCAAGAATTAGCGGTGTTGCACCTATACAGCATTGTGTGCTAGCACGTTTGTTTCAAGCAGTGCTCTCATCTAAGGGTCCCAGCCACGACACTGCAATGGCATACTTTGTACGTAGAAGTGAGGTTGGACTGGAGGTTTTTAGTATGAGTTGTAGAAATGTAAACAAGAAACGCGGGTGGTGCGCGCGTGAAAAGTGAAAGTAGGCAGCGCGCGCAAAAGTGAAAGTGATCGCGGCTGTATACATTGCAAAGCTGGCGGCTGCTCGCGTGAACGCAAGCGTTAGGCCAGCCAGCAGCACTTTGAAAACTCACCTACTAAAGTCTCTCCGAGCAGCGCATGCGCACTGACTCAGCGAGACCTAAAAAAAAAAAATGATGGGGGAGCAGGGCATGGACAAGGGACAAAGTAATATAGAGGACAGGTGGGAACAAAGAGTGCAGGAGAGAGTCGACAAGTGAATCGCTGCAAGAGAGGACAAGTGGAGCGCTGGGTGGGGCAGAGCAAAACATGGGTGCGAGGGCAACGCGGAGAGATACACTGGTTGGAGCACAGAAGGCCACAATGAGACAATGAGACAATGTGGGAGGTGGGAGAGAACACAGGAAGAGAGGGCAATGTGGAGAACTGAGATGGCGGAAGAAGAACCTGGGCGGTGGAGCCAAATGGTGGGGTGGGCAGAGAAGCATATGTGTAAGGCATATGCCTTATGAAAAAGAAAAAAAGAGTTCCCGAAATGCAAACACTCAGAAAATAGAAATATCTATTCAGGGAGGTGGAAAACAGGTTTTGCTTCATGGGAGGGACAAAGACATGCTGTAAGAGCTAATGCAAATTATATCAGCGAATAGAAAGCAAGCAAATGTGAGGGATAAAACACAAAAACAACGGTAAGCAATGAGAGACATCCACAATGTCTGCAAGCAGACAGCTGCGTTGTATGGTCGGCTTTGACCTAAAAAGGAACTTCTACAGATAAACCATGTCAGCACTGAGAAATCCACACCCATAATGGAAATAAAGAATGCTACAGTAGGAGCACGCTCTGGCACTTAATTCTGTGACACCAACAAAACCCTGACCTGCAGAACGAGCCGCTTCAAAATCCCTCAATCCAGAATTTCAGCAATTTTGCTATTCAGATAATGGCATCTCATGCAGCTTTTCATCACCTTAATTCTGATATAAAGCACCACAGTATTATTCCATTACTTACATTCATCACTCAGCCTTGCCATTGTCCACACATTTGCACCTCATGCAAGACTTCTATTGCTACAGGGGAATCTTTCAATGTCTATTTACATTGATCTGTAGCTGGGCAATCACCACACATTGACACCGTCCAGCCAATGCACATCGATGCTGGCTCAAAGCATTCTGCGTTTATCCAGAGCTGATGCACCCAGACCACCGCCACTGCACACCATGACCTGTGCTGTGTCCTCCGCTTTGAGTTACGAGCCCCTTGCACACTTTTTCCCACCAGTTCAGATGCCTCTTGTGTTATTGCAGAATAGAAACCCATCAAACACCTCTCACACTCAACAATCATGACCCAAACCTCAACACTTACTTTAAAAAAGTAACAACCAGCATTCTGCTAATGCAATTGAATCCTGAGCCAGCACCTAGGCAGCTGCGTTGCCCATACACACCTATGCGGTCCCACAGCATTCCCAATCAAATCAGATCAAAGAGCTAATGCACACAACTCAGCAACTAGACAATCATCCAGGTATGTCACACCGCCACTGACCAACAGTCTGGATCCCGGCAGCTGTTTTACTATAACCAAAGTTATGGTTGGGTAACGATTGTCACTTGCTTCCCTATATACCAGCTTCCTCTTACTAACTCATTAACAAATCAGTCTTCCTCGAACACTCCTAGCAAATTACAGAGTACTAACTCATTCACCTTGCACAATATTGGGATTCTCCAGTAAATGCACAGGAGCTCAACCTGCTCTTTACGAGACGGTGAATGCGGCGCGGCTGATGGGATTTATACTCATGGTGTCTAGTAATCGGTCACCTGCTACAGTGTACGTATAAAATGCGACGTGAGGTCAGGGATGGATACCAAGGACGTGGATATAGGATCCCAACTTGATAGACAAGGACCCCAGCCATGCGGGGAGCCCAGCGGCTGAATCACTATGGATTGCGAAATCTCTGGGTGCTCGTGGTTCAGAGGCGTTCAACTTCGGTCCTTGAGTATCAAATCCAGGCTAGACTTTCAGGATATGCATAGCAAACATTCACACGATACAAGTGACAACATTGCAGAGCCAAACAGTCATCCATGGCACTGTACGAGGCTAGACTCAAACCGGACGCAGCGCGAGCCGGGTGTCACTGGCGCCTAGGTAAGAACCCTCTGGAGACGGTGAAAGGAAATTGAACGGAACTCAGTGCGTGGATTGAATTCCCTCTCTCTTCCCTGGCTCTCTTTTGTATTTTCACAAACCACTGGATTATCAATAATCATGACAACAAGCAATAATCCGAACGGCAGCTTTCCTCTATACCAATGTTCTTGCAGAACAGTTATAGGGTACACTCGATGTGTAATTTGTTTCTCAAAATCCACATTTAAATTATTGATGTACCCAGAAGTCATTTAAAAAAGCCATTACATTGATTTGATTTCCTGGGAACGAATTAGCCAAATGTTAAAGCGCATACAGTAATTCCATCCTGTGTCATTTAACTCAAAATATATCCAATGGTTACACTTTTTTTTTCACTAATAGGTACTTGCAAACGTCCTACAAAAGGCTAGGTGGGCGGCACCCGTGATTGGCACCAGGACGCGGAACGTCTCCGCATTACAACTGAGCAGCACAAGCGATGCAGAACCAGACTGTTCTGAAACAAAATGGCTCCAGGATTGACCCAGGTATACATCAGCTGTCGCCTCTAGGTCTGCGGGGATCCGTGATGGTTTATGGATGCAGAGTGGCTGCACTGCCTCCAGTAATGAGCACAGTGAAGAAGGTGAGGATAAAGACATGGTAATCTCTGCTGTGATATGGCTGAGCGGTTGTCACACGTACGCATTCAGTCTCACCTCTACTATTGTGGGAATCTGTAGGAGAAGCGGCTGGAGGACTCTCACCATTGGCAAGCGCGAGATCTTGGCGAGCGTGCCCTTAGGGCCCGGCACTCCGGACCCGCGCCACACCTCCATAGTCCGGTCCAGTAACCTGATTGACTACTGGCCGGATGAAGTACTTCGGGCCGGAGCCGATAGCTTTAGGGGGCAGCCTGGGGGGAAACTATTTAGGCCCCGGCTCCACGTCCACTCTACCTCAGGTCTGGACCCCTCGACCAGTGCAATCTATCTATCTAATACAACAGAAAGTCTAGCCTTGAGAGATTCATGTCTCCAGTGAATGACTCAGTGATACAGAGACCCTCACAGATCAAGGGTTAAAGACTCAGTGATGCACTGGGGGGGACAGGTCTTACAATAGTTAGGGCTGGATGGCTCGAGGACTGGCACAGTGATGCAGGCCTTGGAATGAGAGAGTCTAGCCTTGAGAAATTCATGTCTCCGGCGAATGGCTCAGAGATACAGAGAACCGCACAGACCAAAAACTGAAAGGTTCAGTGATGCACTGGGGGAAGCCGGGCTTACAATAGTCCGGGCTAAGGAATGACAGAGTGTTATAGAAACTCACACATCCGCAGCCGTGTCGCTGTCACAGGTTTGCAGCATCTCCCCTTTAGGAGTCTATGGTTCAGGAATTGGCGTAGCTATATAGATTTGGGGAAACGCGCATGCATCCTCAGGCAAAATAACAATATCCTTGTAGAGTGCGCCCACGCTCATGCCATTTGTAGAAAACTCGTGCAAACTGGAGGCCCCTTGTGGTGACACCATGCCAACTGCCTACAGTGGCCTTCATTTAGCACATGTGCTGTACACAGCGATGCAAAGCTACTCGTTCCTGACTGTACATCTCAAACCTAGGCATGTGGAAAGAAAAGCCTCTCGCCCGCATCTCGAAGACTCGCTGGTTGACAAAGGGATGCGCCGACTTGCAGCTAATGAACTGGATCAAGGAAACGGTAAAGAGGTACGCACTGCATGTCTTAGAGAAGTATGGCATGCCTAATTTAGCCTTCACTGGTAAAGAGCATTTCACTAAAAGAAGTTGAAGGTTTATGCATGGGTACAGTTATACAAAACCCCTCACCTTTAAGATGTAGTACCACTGAGGAAAGGTTCATGGATTCAAAGTCTAGCACTTGATAGCTGGGAAGTGACAGCAGGATATTAGCTTCATCTCAAACAGAATGGATGGGGCAATGGGATGCCCACATGCAGACATCGGCAGCACAAAGAACTCAAAACCACAAAAAGGCCCCTGGGTCTCAGAAATGTGGAGGAGTGCTGGTGTGTCCCTTTTAAAAGACGGTTTCCCTCACCTACCCGAGGGTGACATGCTTCATCATAGGGTAACCTCCTCGCATTGTGAACCTAGTCACAAAGCCGGTTACAAACTCCTCTCTGAGAGGGAGGAGTTCAGGGATGTTTTCAGTGTTTAAAAGATGTATCCTAAAACCTATAGATGATCAGGGTGTGGTGAGGAGTGAAAAAGAGGTGTGAAAAAGAAAGGAGAGTGTATGCAAAGTAAAAGTACTTCCTAGGTACGTTGTGGTCTTTATTAGGATGTCCTTAGGCCAGGATTAATAGCAAACTGCAACAGGAGGGTTTTCAACCTGTCATAGAACTGTGAAGGTCGACATGCTTGAGCATTATGCCCTCCATAAAGGTTTGGCAGATTTCTTCAGGACACCATGTTACATAAACCCTAGTCAGGTTTTTGTGGGCGTCTCGTCTGGTACAGTCATCCAAAACCACTTTAGTGTGCATATCCAACCCTATTTTCCGGCGGTTGGCAGGCGAGGGTAGGTGCAACTGATACACATCTCCGAAGTCCAATAGTAATCCTTTGAAATGACAGTCTTTACACCCGTTGAGGCATCCCCTTACATTGATTAGGGTTGGATATAAACATTGAAGTGGTTTTGGGTAAATGTACCAGACGAGACGAACACAAAAATCTGACTAGGGTTTATGTAACAGGGTATACATTTTCCTTTGCCCCCTGTTTACCCTTCTAAACCTTACACCTTTTGTCAGTCCTGATGGAACGCCAAAGATCCAGTATGGACTATTAGGGCGTGAAACATGTTGACCCCATGACTTTTTTCACTCAGTCGCCTTTCATAAGTAGAACTAACCCTCCTCATTGGTGGAGGTCAGACAGTTTTCTTCTGTTTTTAAGCCTACTGAACAGATCCAACAATAAAATACTATGAGGGGAACCGTTACGAGATTTTTAATTCACCTTCACACAGATCCCACCCACCCGCACTCACCGCTACGACGTTTCTCTTGAAAAGATCTCCGTTAAAGAGCCCCCTAGCGGGGCCTGTGCAGTGCCAACCCTGTGAGGAGTAAAAACGCCCTATGATGAAGCATGACACCTTAACGGGTGTGTGAGGGCAACTCTTCAAATTTGAGGAATTTCCCTCTGTTTACCCTATCCAACCTGACACTTGTCTATCTCAGATGAGTGACTCTCTACTTCTTTCCACTCTCTACATATTCCACAACAAAGTTGTCGGGGATCTTACTATAGGAACAGTTACCCTTCAGTGGATTCATTCCTACAACTCTCCCTGATGCTGTGAGGTTCGGTTTCAGGTCTTGGGATGAAAAAGGCCGTTGACATGTGTCGGAAGATTGTGCGCCCCTGCCCCGAGTCACTCATATCGAATTTTACCGGCCTGCTCTGTTTAAGTGTGTCTGTCAGTACCCTGCAACTGTGTTGCTTGCTCCAATGATGTAGCAAAATAGATGTTGTATGTATTCTTAGCCTATGAATTGTGTAGGAGGATGAGTGTGGAGCCTGTGTGCTAGGCTTCACTGTGGCTGCCAAGGAATCCATTTTGGGTCTCCTGTGTATGTGTGGTCCACAAGATGGAGGTTTTAGAGAGCAAGCCAGACACCAGTGTCAATTGTAAGCCTTCTCAAAAACATTTCTGACATTCTCTGTAGTGGATAAGTCTCTAGAATGTGGCGAACAGGAGTCCGACACCTACTTTGAAGTGTAGGTTCAGCCGTTAGCCCCTTCCTGCTCCAATCTTCATGAGAGGAACGACCAGGGGAGCCTCCATCTTTTGTGACTTTTGTTCTAGGTTCCCTTGACAAGCCGCTCCCGCCGTCACTAGAAGGCAAAGACTGTGGCTTGACTATTCAGGTAGAGATACTCAAAGGACAGACACTGCCTGTACCTGGAGCAGCACCTGTGGAATATGCAACTCAAATCTGCAAACTTTATGTAAGTTTTGTGCAGAATCCACCAGTTGGTAGTGTCACGATTTTTCACTGACAAGTCCCAGGGGTCTCACCGCAGAGGAGAGCGGGGAATACTGGTATGCTGCAGAGCTGGTGTTACGGTAAACCATCACCCCATCAAAAGGTTTGAGACTAGGAACCCCGAATTTCTGCAACCTACCGGAAGAGCTTCCATGACACCACCTTGGGGCATGGAGCACACTGACCACTGGAAAGGGGTACTGGAGGTATCCTTGCACAAATATCTAGCTCCTCTGAGGGGCTATGCATGAAGAGCTGCACCTGCACAGATAGGCCAATGGGGGAGGCCTTTTGACCCTAAATCCTCCTGTAGTGTGTCCCACAGCGAGATCCCTTGGGTCTGTGCTGGTGTGTGAATAGTTGGGTCTCTTTCCCTGACTGTTCTGCAGAGGATTCGAGTAGCTCCCAGTGTCGTCCCTCAGTGAGCTACTAAGGACAACCTGGAACAAGCACTCCAGACGACTTGGCACTAAGAATATTCACTACATCGATATCAAAGCAACAATCAGTGGTTGTCGCTACCTCGGACTTTGATCTCTGCTACATCCTGGAGTGAACTTTTCATTTTTTTAGGGCGATGAGCTGTTTTTAGGACCAAGGAACATCCACAGAAGGAAGATCTACTGACTTTGATTGTCGTGAGCGAGGGCAGTCTCACCCATGTATGTTGTCAACCCCGTCTTCCCTGCGGGGCAGAAATCTAAATAGCAGCAGAGCCAGCCGGACTGGGCAGAGTCACTGCAGCTTCTTCCCCAGTACATGTGTGGATGCACACTGATGCGAGCACTGGGCTCCCCGGGCCCTAACAAGCAGGAATGAGGGCCATCTGCATGAACCTAACTTAAGGGACATGCAACAGTGAGACATTGAGGAGAAGGCATGACTTGGGGCATTTACTGATGTCCAAACAGCTCGTCTAAATGCCTTGGGGGCAAGGGCGGGTTGGATTGACCATGAGCCAAGAAACCCTTATCTAAAGAAACAGCCTTTCAAACACAGACTGCCTGCCTCACCCAGTGATTAATCCCTAGCTGTGTGCATTCTTTTGCCCTCACTTTATAAGTGAAGTACTGGATGGACAATAAATTGGTATTACTTACTTCATTGAGTACTGAGATTCTGTCGCACACCACCTCGATGGATAACGCTTGGACTCCTCGACCTTGCTACCGTGAGGTGGAGATGTAAAAGGGTGTACTTGGTTCTCAGTTCTGGGGTCAACAGTAAGGTAAAAGCCTGAGGAAACCAGTGGTAATTTGTTTTCTTTTAAAGGTTTCCATTTTTATAATTTGTTACCGAATTTCTCACACAAAAAAATGAGTAACCCTTGATTGTCCTGAATAAGTTACCACACATGGTATTAGATCCATGAGTGAGAAACAACACCACATTGTAGATGCCAGTGCTCGGTGTGCCACAGAAGGAGGAGTCAGAAAGAAGGCAGGAGAGGAAATTACATTAACAAAGGGACAATCACGAGAACCTAAAGGAAGAATTTGGAGAACGTGGTTTCCTCAACATCCACGTGTCGCAGAGGGCTGTCACTGTCGCCCACAATTCAATTAAATGGATGCCACCCCCATGCCACCAGAGATGAAAGCATCTTGCTGTGCCAGCCAGGCTGCTATCACCCCCACTGGGAGTTTGGCATTTCTAAGCCACTCCTGCAGACATGGTCCAGTTCTGGCAGCATCCCAACCTCTAACAAGAAGTTGGCACAAGACAAGGGCCGTGTGACAGAGGGGACTGGTTTGGCAGATTGCTTTCAGAGCATGGCGGCTGTTAAACACATTGCAGATCCCGACAGTGATCAGAGGACATGCTCAGAAAGGAGCGCTGCTCTGTGTGTGAGTGACAGGTCGCCACAGTGGAGGGCCTGCACCACCCACGGAAACCAAGGGCTGGCCTCAAGACGTGAAATGCATATTAAACACCATACCTCCCTCTTCATAGTTGCCGATGGGACCCGGTGGTTTATTTGTATAATAATAAGTGCCAGGACCCAAAGGGTGCTCAGAAGCCTGTATATGAAGGTTGGGGTGTCAAATAACAAGGGTGCGTATGCTTGATACCACCAGAAGCCTCTTTTACCCCTCCACCCAACCCCCTTAACCCCCCGCCTGCCCCCCCCCCTCCTCCCGCCGGAACCGGCACTCCCTACCTCTTTTTCTCTCTCTCTCGGGTTCTTTTTCATCCCTGCATCCTTTTTTTGTCGCCATGTTTCCGTCTTTCTCTACCTCTTACTTTCCCCCATTTGTGTTTTCCTCTCTGTTTCTCTGCATCAGTGGTTTTGAGGCAAAATTAGTGCTGGTTCCTAAAGGTGAATACCGGTGGACCTCACATGCAACCACCGGCTCAAATTAAACACTGATGTCATCTCCATTTAAAACACACGTCCTATCTCTGCTACCCATCCCCCGGTCAGAGGCGTCCCGTACTTCAACCACACATGTAACTGGTTCCCTTACAAGTGTTGCCTCCTGTAACTGCTATACATACAACTCCTCCCACTGTTTATCAAGCAGCACCGCTCAGATACACATGGGTTCTGCCTCTGTTACACCCAGGCAGCCGTCCGCTACACAGGGGACCTCTTTTCACTACACCAGGCGCTTCCCTCTAGAGCACATGGCACTCCCTCCAATGCACATGCACCTGCTTCTATCACATATGTGAACTACCGCTCATGCCAGGTCCACCCTATACATACTAACCTCTCGTTAATAAACCCCACGCTGATACACCTGTCACCAGCCTTAACTGGGGCATTTTCCTGTGTTACACATTGCACCTCTCTCTGCTGCACGTGCCGCCTCTCTCAAGTACACCTGGTGCCCCCTCCATTACACCAGGCTCCTCCCTCCTGTCCACGTGGCTCCTCAGTCAGTTGCACGTGCCGTCTCCCGCCCCTCCGACTCCGGTCTCTCCCTCTCTCAGAGATGCTGACGTCCCCTCTGGCTGATATTGTCAGAATGCAACAATCCGGAAAATTGAAGTGCTTGGAATTTGTTGTTAAGGGAACGCACCTGGGGCTTTAGAGCAGAACTCGCCGAGGCCAACCAGGGGGAAGAGGTGTGCGAACCATGCCGCTGTGCGCGTGTGTTTGCAGGAGCGATGCAGTGCAGAGGTTAGGTGATGGATGGGGTGCGTTTCTGTGGCCCACCCCTGCACTGCGCATGCTCTCTCAGGAGCTGGACCTCACACTGACACAGTGTCTCGTTTCCTCTTCTCCCGTGGTTCAGAAGGTGAAAGGGGGCTTAACACAGCTAGAGCATCCGTAATCTGGGATGCGCAGCGTATACATGTCCTTCTAGGCTGTCACCCCCACACCTGTGCCTGCACACTGCTGTGTGACTTACTGTTCCGTGGCAAGGCGCACCACAGAGTGTGTTTGGGAATGCACAGGCCAGCCCCTGATATGAGAGGCCTCTGCCACTCCAATGCTCCTCGCTGCTGCAGTGCACACCTGCGACTTCCATGCCCGTACCATCCATGGGGCTCTCTCCGCAACTTAAATGCTCATCCGTTCTATGGTGCTCTCTCTGCCACTTCAAGGCCCGTCCCTCCTGCGGTGCAGCCTCTGCCACTTCAATGTCCATCCTTTCTTTTCTCGGGTGCAGCATCTGAGACTCCAACACACACCCCCTCTGTCCATGCTCACCCCCTGTGCGGTGCAGCCTCTGCCACATCAGTGCTCGTCCCCTCTACGGTGCAGCCGGCGTCCCTCCAATCCTCGTCGTCACTGCTGTGCAGTCTCTGTCCCTCCACCCACATGCTGAGGCCCTCTGCGGGGCAGCCTCCGCCACAGCAGTGCTCATCCCCTCTGTACAAAGGCTTCCTTTAAAGTAGCTCATTTATAGCAGGTTACTCTGTGAGGAGTGGGTACATCATTGCTGGGTGCCATCTATAGGACACCACCACACTGACGCACCCAAACACCCCCCTCTTAGGCCCCTCTGTATCAGCAGCAGACACCCAGCACCGCCACTGAGTATCTGCAGGCTGTACACGCTGCTCCAATGTACAACCCACCCGCACCCAGCTCAGTGTGCGGAGCCCAAACCCGCACCCATCTCAGTGTGCAGAGCCCCCACCCACACGCAGCTCAGTGTGCGGAGCCCACACCCATCTTAGTGTGCAGAGCCCCCACCCACCTGTGTGCAGAGCCCCCACCCACACCCATCTCAGTGTGTGGAGCCCACACCCATATGAGTGTGCAGAGACCCCACCCTCACCCACCTCACTGTGCGGAGTTCCTACCCACACCCATCTTAGTGTGTGGAGCCCCCAACCACACCCATCTTATTGTGCAGAGCCCCCACCCACACCCATTTTAGTGTGCAGAGCCCCCACCCACACCCATATGAGTGCGCGGAGACCCCACCCACACCCGTCTTACTGAGGAGCTCCTACCCACGCCCATCTTAGTGTGTGGAGCCCCCAACCACACCCATCTAACTGTGTGGGGCCCCACCCACACCCATCTTAGTGCGCAGAGCCGCCACCCACACCCATCTTAGTGTGCAGAGCCCCCCTTACCAATCTTAGTGTGCAGAGCCCCAACCCGCACAGTGCAGAGCAGAGTCCACACCCATCCAAGTGTGCGGAGCACCCACCCACACCCATCTCCCTGTGCGAAGCCCCACCCACACCCATCTTAGTGTGCGGAGCCCCAGGGTCGGATTGGTAACGTGGGCACCCGGAAAATGGTTGAAGGGCCGGTAGCCGAGTTCTAGATGTGGGCTGCTTTTTCAGGCAGCCTGGGGGCTGTCTGTGCTGTTAGGAGGCCGCCAGCGGCCCAGTGGGTGCCTGAGTGGCCTTTCTAGAGGCAGATGGGCACACTAAGATGGGCGTGGGTAGGAGCTCCGCAGTGAGACGGGTGTGGTTGGGGTCTTCCTCTCGCTAGGCCGGCCCATTAATGTTTGCTGATTGAGCGGGGCAGGGGGCCTGAGCAGAAGTGGTCTCACTTGCATTCATGTGTGGCTCAGCAGTGTAAACTAATCTGTGCATATTTTTCATCTAAGTGAAGTTAATAAAACATGCCCCCCACCCCTTTTCTTTTCATACAACTTCACTCAAGCAGTGTTTTGTGGAAAGGCAATACACAAATGTGGGCCATTTTTTTTTGGGTGTGCCCGGCCCGATTTTTTATCCCAATCCAATCCAACCCTGCGGAGCCCCCACCCACACAGTGCAGAGCACAGCTGGCACGTACCGTCGGTCCGGCAGGATCGGGACGCGCCATCCTTTCACCTGGCTCAGCTTCGAGTCGGAGAGCTCGATGTACAGTGGCAGCTTGGGGACCCAGACGGTCATCTCCAGCGGCGCGCGGAGGTGCTCGAAGCTGAAGGTCACCCTGGCGTTCATGGAGCCCCGCGACTCCTTCCCACTCACAAAGATGTAGTCACAGCTGCTGGACACCTGGGGAGGAACAGAGGAGAGTAGGGTCAGCACCTGGGAAGTATCAACATTGAATGGGGCCACGATACAGCCCCAAAAGATGTCACCGGAGGAGACAGAGGTCAAAGAAGACAATTCAGTCTGTATCTGTGCATATGAAAAGATTTGTAAGACTTGAGGAAGGAAGGGGCAGGGCCAAGTTGAATATGCGCGTAATGGGGACAGTCTGTGGCCCTCTTTCGGTCTTTTTATAATTCTGAAAAATTCTTTCAGTAAAACAAACATAGGTTAGACGGGAATAATATGTGAACAGAAGTGTTGTGCAATGTGGGAATCATACAAGACTCCCTTGGCGTAGAGTGCAGGGACGTAGAGTAGACTGGAGTAGAGTAAATTGCAGTAGTGTTGAGTGAGGTGTCGTGGAGGGGTGCAGGGCAGAGATGAGTAGTGCAAGGCAAAGAGGAGTGGTGCAGGGTAGATTGCAGAGGTGTAGAGTAGAGTGACAGAGTGGGGTAGCATTAAGTATAGTAGTGTAGAGTATAGAGGCATGGAGTGCAGTGGTGCAGAAAAAATTAGAGTGCAGTGATGTAGAGTAGTGTGGCATAGAGTATAATGGCAGAGTGCGTTGGCATAGAGTGCAGTAGAGTAGCGTAGAGCTTAGTCGTGCAGGGTAGAGTGCATTGGCCTAGAGTGCAATGGCATAGAGTGCATTGGCATAGACTGCATTGGCATAGAGTGCAGTGGCATAGAGTGTATTGGTGAAGGGTAGAGTGGCGATGAGTTCAGTGGCTGAGAGTGCAGTCTGGCAGAGTAGAGTGTCAGAGTGCAGTGATGTAGAGTGCATTGGCGTAGAGTGAGCAGAGTACAGTGGCGTAGAGTACAGTGATGTACTGGCAAAGAGTGCAGTTGTGCATAGTAGAGTGGGATAGAGTGCACTGTCATAAAGTATAGTAGTGCAGAGTATGGAGGCATAGAGTGTATTGGCGCAGAGTACAGTAGAGTGGCATAGAGTGGTGTAAAGTAGACTGCAGTGGCACAGAGTAGAGTGGCGGTCAGTCCAGTGGCAGAAACCACAGTGTTGCAGAGTAGAGTGTGGTAGAGCACGGTGGTGTAGAGTAGAGTGGTGTAGGTTGTGTTGGTGTAGAGTGCAGTGGTGTACAGTGGTGCAGGTTAAAGTGACGCAGAGTGCAATAGTGTAGAATAGAGTAGCGTAGAGTGTAGTAGTGTGTAGTAGAGTGTAGTAGAGTGTTGCAGAGTATAGTGCAGTGACGCAGAGTGGAGTGGCGTAGAGTGTATTGGTTTTGAGTAAAGTGGTATAGAGTGCATTGGCGAAGAGTGCAGTGGCATAGAATAGAGTGACATAGAGTGGAGTGGGTTAGAGTGGAGTGGCGTTGTGTAGACTGTAGTGTCGTGGAGTTGATTGGCGCAGAGTGGAATAGAGCGGCGAAGGGTGCAGTAGCATAGAGTAAATTGTTTCAGAGTGGATTGAAGTGGCATAGAGTATGGTGTTGTAGAGTGCAGTGGTGCAGAATAGAGAAGAGTGGCTTACAATGGATTGGCTTAAAGTGCAGTGCTGCATAGAACAGAAGTGTGGGATAGAGTGAAGTGGCGTGGAGTGGTGCGGAATATAGTGCAGTGGTGTGATAGCGCACTGCCATAACAGAAACACATCAATTGAAACGGCCATATGGTCAGCACACAAACGATAATGTGTGGAAAGGTCATTAGCTAGTGTTTATTTGTTTTGATTGTTAAAATATTTGTTTTCACCACACTTCAGAATTACCCAAAAATGTGCTTCATTTGTGTATTCCTTATTCAGATGTATTCTAAAATATGAGTCAGAGAAAAAAATAAAATAATACAGCACACTCCGAGTGGCCAAAATCATTGTCACATAAACCATCTCACTCAGTAGTCAGGGAAAGAAAAGTAAACACCAAGCTCCCTGGAAGACAGAGCCAGACATTCGACAGCTGTCTTTGAATGCACAGCAAATGTGACAAGATAAGAACAAGATTTTAGGGTCTGTTTACAGAAATGCAGTACTGGGGGAAGAATACAGTAAATACGGTATGGGCTGGGATGGGCTGAAGTCAAGCTGGACAGCCTAAAGCACATAAAGCCAGTAAATATAAAGCAGACAAATGTGAGTTAGAAACCACAAAGCTAATAGTAAGCAATCGGCAGAATGTATTCCCAGGGAAGCTTTCTGAATCCCCCCAAGAAGTTGTTAGCAAACTGCGCTGTGTGGAAGGCTTCAACCTAATAAAGCACTGTGGTGAATATCATTTCTGCATTTATTGAGGACACACTGGATATCCTTGATAAATTGCAACAGGTTGACACTGGAGACATAAAACTGTAATGTGAACTGAACAATCATTTACTTTATACATCAGTACACCGTATGGATAATTTGGGATGTCTAAAGCTATATATTGTTATGAGAAGATATCATTAAAGCTGACAAAATATTTTGTGCCTGAATAATGTATAACAATTTTGATTACAAATTGGCTGGAAAAACATTTTTACCAACGTATCTCAAACATCGATTAGGTTGAATGTCACCTCAGTCCTACTCAAACCTATTTAAGTATTGCTTTGAAAACCTTTTAGTGCCAGGGCAGCTGAACCATCAATTTCTCAAGACTCTAATTTGCTGAAGTTCAGGAAGACTTAAAAAACCTTGCAATTCCTCCGCCAGATAAATTATTGTCACTTTGCTTCTAATGTCAGATACAAATTAACAGTGCAAAGGGTCCTATTGGTAGGCACTAGATGACCTTTTTTATAATCATGTTAAATTCCCGTCTGAAATAATAAAATATATGATACATTATTTAGATGTAAATGTTGACCTTTAAAAGGAGAGTTGAGGACCTCTCTTTTCATCAAGGACACAAGTGAACAGGCCACAACAACGTGTTATATTATAACACCTATCATAGTCCAAGAAACAAAAGTCTCAACTGTTACGAGTGAAGCATGTTAAATCTAGCTATGCATACTGTAATACATAAACAGAAAATTGGAAAAACACTTGTAAAAATGGATATCATCAAGAGATACTTGGTGAAACTGAGCAAAAATAAAATTAATAGATTGGAGCTATAAAAATTTAAAAAAAGAATAACACCTAAAATGGCTAGACCCATATTTGTTTCATAACATTCTGTTCAATATATGAAGAATTAAAACAATGATTCTGAAGCATTAGTCCATTATCAAATCTTATTAAGAAATATGTGATCCTACTGAGGTACTTATTGAGAGAATACTTTATTTAAATATCAAATATTTTTGAATTTACAATCTATGATTTTTTGATTAATCAGGGAATCTGCTGGCAATGTACAACTTGTTTTATTAAGATTTAAAAAAACTCTTACCCTGGTTTGAATTTGTAGATTCTAATAGCATTTAAAGATCAGGTGTTTTGTATTATCATAATTTGGGTAAACAGATTCAAATACAAATATATGGCCCACATGTATCAAATAACCATTTTGCATTCATTAAAAAGAGAATTTTAGGTAATCGCTACTTAAGGAATGCAAAATGGTATGCAAGAAAATAGGGATTACCTATAAGTGATACCTAAAGATTTGCAGTCACAATTAGATAATCGATATTTGATAATTCTACCCCATTCGTTCCTATAGGTGTGAATCGTTTTGCATTACCTAATTTGGGATTACCTAATTGGCAATTGCACATTATGTCATGCAAATCAAAGGGTGCCTGGGGGCTTAAGGTCCCCTTGAAGCACCCCCCAAAAATATGCACATGTAAAGTGCACACATGCCCTATGGCATGTGTGTGCCACATGGCATTTTGAAAAATTGCTCATGGTTACCATCGACTTGGGAGTCGATCGTATAGCATTTTCTCAATGCACAGTTTGCATTTAGAAAATGCTTGGTACACATGCTTAGAGAATCGCAAATTGTGATTCCTTATTTGTAGTTGCAATTTTAGATAATAGCAAAAAAGTGTGATTACCTAAATTGCACTGCCAAAGCCTTTCCTACATCTTGAAAGGCTATTTTGTATTTCACAGCGATTCACACCGTTTGCAAATGCAAAATAGGTTGATACATGTGGCCCTTGGTCACATGTTACATGACCTATTGTGTTTATCCCATCAAATGCCCATGGCACTTCTATACATTGGAATGACCACATGGAAAGTTACAGTTCGCTAAAGTGAACACAAGTGTAATATCTGTACATCTAATATAGAATCTCCAGAGATAAAATTTCGTATATTGGAAACTGAACAAGACAATATGTTTATAGAATATCAAGGAGGGAGTCTCCTTTGAAAAAAGGCATATTACATTTTAAAGCAGAATACAACAAGACTTTAAGTGTGTGAATAATAGATTAGACTATCTGTTTTTTGTAGCCCTGGATTACTCATTTTAATTACAATTGACTTAAAAGAATTTTATGGAACATGACCTCGCATCATTATCAAAAAGGCGTATTTAAGATTCGGCGCGGCAACGGCATCGAACCTCTGATTCGCGGTCACAAGTTTAAGGGAGGAGCATGGAGGCAGCTGTTTCATTGGCACTCCAAGTGACAAGACCAATTGTTGAGCTCAGGTATTGTTTTGGTTGGTATTTTTGATCTCTGTTTGAACCATTTTTACAGTTTATACATAACAAGGCCAATGAGCTTTATGTTTGTAGGAATCCTTCTAGTAACAACTTCAGATGAAGGGTATCAAGCCTAGAATACACTGAGCAATTGAATTACTTGTTTGAAATTTGAAAAAAAGTCTTTGATTTGATGTGCATCAACATTTAGGATTCATTTAATTAATTACCTCAATTGAATATATACATTGCTAGCTGAACTCAGGCTGGAAAAACGAATTTTGTGTGCTCCCCTGACAACTAGCACGTTTTTGGTAATTAACTACCTGTACATATGGGAAGAAAGCTCAGTAAATGGTGTCCAGTTCAAAGAGGAGTGTAAAGACCCGAGGATGCCGGATGTATGACGTTACAACGCATGCTTTTACACCGCATGCCGTTACAACGCATTTTTTACACCGCAAGATCTGTTACAACGCCAGCCTTTACAACGCATGCTTTTACAACGACGTACACTAGATGGAGTGCTGACATTAGAAATGTATAATTTACTATTCTAACTCCAGTCCACGTTGCAGTAGGGAAGGTGTTTGGATAGTAAAACTACACTATTTCTAATGTTAGCACGCCATCTAGTGCATTTCGTTGTAATAGCATGCGTTGTAATGGCATGCGTTGTAACAGATTTCGCGTTGTAATAGTTTCGTTGTAATGGTAGTGCGGTGTAAAAGTTGCGTTGTAAAGGTTGTTCACCGAGGATGCCGATTCAAATCCTGCCATGTCAAGACGTACCTTGAAGATGAGAAACATTTAAGATTCTACAGAGAATTCACCGTGTTGTGTGCACTGTATAAATTACCAACATGTGTATTCCTTTATCATGAACTGGCACAGTAAATATGGTTTCTTTGTTTGCAGATTATATTTTCTATACACTCAAAGTCACATATTTATTTACTTATTTATTTATAAAGTTTTATATACAGCAAACGTGACCCTAGTGGGTATCAGAGCGCTTTACATGACGAGAAGTAAAGTAATACTTGGCCTGGTAAACAGGAAACACATGCGTGAGAACCAAACAAATCAGAAAGTAAAATAGGGGAACAAGGATTGGTCTGGAATAAAGTCAGTAATAGGAAGGTCAATCCCCATAAGAGTTTGGTAGCTATACATTTTCAATGTCGCCGATGTATTGTCTTAGGGTAAAAACTAAGTCAGTAGAAAAGATTTGGCTTCTTGTTTGAAGGAGGAGGTAGACGAGATTAGGTATAAGGAAACCTTTCAGAGAACCCTAGAGACAATTGCAAATAACCTTGTACATTAGGAGTCACAGGGACACATAACAGGCTTGCATCCTCCCCATCCTTCATCCATTGACTCCATCAAAAGAAGATGCCTAAGATGCTAAGGGCCGAGACATATCACACAGCTGCGGAAGGCTTGGATGAATGTGAAGCATGGCTCAAATTGTAATGTTTTGGGCATTACATTTTATACTCTTTCCTACTCTCTATAATGGCTGGTCCATCTGTAAGTAAGCTAAGAATACTCCTTACAGTCCTACACATCGTTATACATTCCCCAAAACACTTTAGTGAACTGGGTACATTTCTTGGTGGACTTATTGGCAACACTCCTTTTATCAGATTGGCCTTGTCTATCTTAAAACTTCCAAACATGTCCAGAATGATGGTAATGTACTGAACTGAAATTAAACTTATATTCCATCAATAGTTATTTTTACAGAGTACATCATATGACTGCTATGTTAAAGGTTATTTTTACAGCATGTATATTATTATTATTATTGTTTATTAAGCGTGCGATTACCTAATGGATGCACTGGCGGTGAGCCAAAAAGTGCTCTCTTCATGCCAACAAGACAGGATAAAGTAACTTAAATTAAGTATATAGATAGGTATTCAGCGCTCTACAAACGTTCAGAAGATCAGGTTCAAGGCGAAGATCTAAAGGCAGTTTGTTCCAAACTTGAGCCGTGACCAGAAGGCAAGGCCTTCTCTGTGAAGGTCTTACCTTTAAGACGTTCTCTGCAGAACTTTGGTATTATGAGCAGACTAGCAGATAATGAAATTAGCAGCTCAGACGGACACTATCTTTTAAACACATCAGCAATGTATAAACCTTGAACTGCTGGATAGAGAGCTTTATGGGCCACACAAAGAGCTTTAAAGTGGCATCTCATCCTCATAGATAGCCAGTGAAGCTATCTGAGAAACACTAAGATATTTTCTCCTCTCATAGATCAGCCTGTCTGCTGCCTTTGGTGCAAGTTATCCCCTGCTAATGAGGCACTCAGGGAGCCCAATATACAGGGCACTGCAGTAGTACAATCTACTTGGCACCAAGGTTTGACCCAACATCTATCTAGAATCCTGAGGAAAAAACGAAGGAATCTTTCTGAAATGTTGCAGAAGCATGTAGAGATCAATTTATTGATGTGCAACTCAAATTATAATCTGCTGTTGAATAAAACTCCTAGATTCCAAGCGGAAGTGGCGGGTACCGGGCAATTGCCCAAAGAATGAGGATGCCACATATAGGACCCAATGGAAGGATTCCCAAAAATCAAGACTTACGTCTTATCAGAATTAAGGCAGAGAGAGCTGTCATTCATCCAACTCGGCACCGTAATCATACATCCCCTGAATTGCTCCTGAAGATAGGAGGTATCACCATCAAAATGGATGATGATTTCACTATCATCGATGTTGGAACCATCAGTGCCTGGTTGGCTGAAGGGATGCCCCATCCAGGCAGAACTACCACTCCTGTCAAAGGCTGGTGATTACACTCGCTGTACAACCCATGCTCACCCTTGGGTAGCCTGGCACTGAGCAGTCAGGATCACTACGGAGGCAATATGTAAAGCGAAGGCACAGCAGCCACTCGTGATAAATGCAATGAGCATCACAAAAGAGACTTCACACAAGATGTATTTAAACACGTTTATATTGAATACATATATTCAATCATTATAACAAGACCATAATATACTTTTGGGCATAAAACACAATTGGAAATATTACTAGCAGTAAAAGGCCCACTCGTATTGTTATGATATAACTAATATACACACTGTGGACAATTCGTAATCTAATCCCCGTGTCCCCCAACAGAAAGAGAGCACCCTTATGTGGTGCACGATAGCTAAATTATGTACATACACAAAAATAGAATGCTTTTCAGCAACACTGAGGGCCGAAGCCATGCGGGAAAACCCCACTGTCAAAAGGTATTGTGCTTTTGGCACCAATCAACATATAAGGCAGCACCGCCAACCAGTGTAGTGAATCACATGTGGTCCGCACAGGATCACTCTCACTCACCCCACACCACCACTGGAGCGACAGGTATCAGCCAGTCCGCACAGCACGCTTTTACACACACATACGCACTTAGAACCTTAACGTGGTGCCACTGGTACTGAGCAGGTAAATGGTTCACCCTCTGCCGGCTGTGTGGCCCAAGCCTCCCTCCACTCTCTAGTTCACCCTGATTGTCCTATACCCCCGGATGGAAGATAACCAGCCTGCCTCACGGACACGGGCCACATGCAGCCGAAGTCACACTTTGTCTGGGTACTCGGGAAGCAGGTGGGAATATGTAACAGTTTTAATTAGGAGGTAAACAAGGGAAAGGTTAGCAGCCACTCTGGAAGTTTACCCACAGGTCTCAAAACACCAGAGTTATGCATTGTCTTGACCCGCTTCAGAACTTTCTCAAAAGTGTTTCTTCAACCCAGTCAATCTCACTTGCTACTACCTGGTGCCGAGATGCAAATCATTATTTCAGGTGTGTCTAGTAGATAATTGAACTGAAAGCAAAGTACAGCTACCAGAATGCACTGATTTGTTCAATGAAGCCATGGGAGTGGAAACAAAGCATCCATCTAATGTAGAGCATTCTGGTAACGTCACTCTATAAAGGGATTACACTTTATAGATGCTGACCACACAGTCCCAGTCCTGTTCGCAATATCTGTGCACTGTAACAAAAGATTCCTACTTCCAAAGAGAGGTTTGATTTTGCATCAGTAAGAACTTTACCTGCATACAGTAGCAAGCAGCAGCATCTGTGCATCAAAGATATGTGCCTGCATTTTATGACAATACAAAGAGCAGTCTGTGAAGTGAAGGACATCCGTTGTTTAATCATAATTGGTTGTTACTCCCTATACATTAAATGAAGCAACCTGGGGGAGCTAGCTTAGCCTGAAGGTGTACTAAGGCAGCAGAATTAACACTGCTATTCATTTTACCATTTTGCTCTACACTGCAAACTTTTTGCTTTATTTAAATCATTCAATGTGGGCCTAAACTATGTAAGCTGTTGAGAAAATTGAGTTATTACATGAGCATGGCCAATAATAACTGTGATTTTGGTCAATTTATAACAGAAATTTGGATGGATAATGCACCATTTTGCAAGTTTTAATATGCGCCAAAGTACATTAATTAATGTTTGTTAATTTGTCTTATGCCCCACCACTTTCAAATTCCACCAGCCACCACTGCTAGAAGCTTATGAGTGCCGCAGTCCTTAGATGTGGGCAAGATTTCTGGGGCTCTGCACTAGACAATCCAGTCACCAGACACAAGTCTTAGGTGCACGCTCACACTACGCTATCAGTTTGGATTTAGTAGCTGAGTTGGGCACTTGAGAGGGCACCTATCACCAGATGTCACAGGTAGATGGTGTAGGTCCCTTGGGGAGATCTTTGATGTCCCTGAGATCTCCAAGAGAATCGGAGGCCTGCAGTCAGGCCCTTGGAGAGCACACTTCAGGGCGCAACACTTCAGCAGGTCCTCGGCACAGGCCAGTCTCTATTCGGACAGTTATTCTCAATGTGCACAAGAGCGTCCTCTTACAATGTGCGCTATACAGTCCGACTTCTCTTTTCCCACGTCCCCACAAGCGTATTTCACCCATTGCTGAAGGATGGCACCCACAGTTATACCGCTGTGTATCTTTCGAGTCGGGGTGATTTAGGGGGCTTTCCCTTTGAACCACAGATGTCTTTCCTAAATTGTAGGCCTGTCTGCCAAGGAGCCTTGGAATACAGATCTTAATCTTTAGTGGGGCCATGATCCGGCCCCTATAAGTGTAACAACCTCTATCTTCAATCCATCCCATTCAGCCCTCAAATGGCAGAGGTCTGCTGTTCCCGTGGGATGCCCATGTTTTATGGCTGTCGATTGGGGAATGCACAGATGTGCTTCCCCCGACTCCTTGTGTATACTGGAGCCAGACGCCATGGTCCCCAAGACTCTAGGAGCACAGACATTTCCATATTCACTGTCATTTCTAAGCGAATTATGACAAAACCCCATTTTACCAATGGAAAGGGTATGGCACTGCGAATCCATTGATATGAAACTTCCCCATATTAGTTTATGTTAAGAGCACGCCTCATAGGTAGCGAGAACACACATAGGAATCCTTCACTATCTGGGTGCATGTGTGCTATGTGTGCTATTGCGCACATCAACCAGCGATGGCAGCGGGACACACAGTTCCGGGCACTAGTGGTGCCAGTGCACCCGCCCGAGCCTGCACAGCAGACTGGACACAGATTTAACTAATACATGTGTCTCTATGCATGCACTAGCCTGTCTTGGCAGGCCGTATACGCAATTACGGGCACCCTAAATGCAGGTGTGCACTCACAGGGGCCTACAATGTCAAGCTGCTCATGAGTTTGCTCACGATCGATGCCAGTGCGCACACACCGGTTTGCAGTGACAGATCGGCCCATGTTTCAGAACAGTGAATCAACGCCACTCTCCAACATGGATAGGAAGGGCGTGCGCACTTTCACGGGGCAAGATTAGGCCGGGCACATGGCTTACCCAGGCCCTATCACCCTTTTGTGCCAGTGAGCAGACACCACCCTACTCAGCCCAGCCAGATATGGGTGGGCCCCTCATGGGTATGGTTGCACACTCCCAGCCAGCGACGGCAGATCATGCACCTTGCATCCAACTTGCATCCGTGGTGCTAGCAGCAAGTGCGCAGAAAAAGGCTGCACCGTCAGACCTGACTCCGAGGTTAGAACACCAGGGATGCAAGTATACGCTCATCAGCCCACGATGGCAGGCCGGGCACCTATCTGACATGCCATACGTGCCAGGGCATTTACTCCAGCCTGCCAAGGCAGGTGGGACACATATCCGGAACAGTACCAGGGTCGGTGCACACCCCTAGTCTGCATTGGCAGACCAGCCCATCTTCTGGAACAGCGCGTCATTGGCCCTTTCTAACCTGTGTAGGAAGGCACACACACTTCCACATGGCTTTGACAGTTAGGATGTGCAGAGGGCCCCGAGGCCACTCTAGAGATTCAGTAATTCCCCAGGAGTATTCATGGGGAGAGATGAACTATAAGGCAATAGTAGCCCCATTTGGGGGTTCCTCACTACCCGCGCCGGGAGCATCCTTATGTGCCCGCTCAGTCTTCAGCCTACCACCTCTCCAGTGCCCGAGGGCTTCCCTGGTGGGGGTGCCCTCATGATATGGGACAACCCACCCAAGAGATGCCAACCTAGGCAGGGTCGCAATGGTGCCCCACAGGCCTGCCATGGCAAACCCGATATATGGTTGGTGGCTATCCAGAGGGTGGCACACTCAGATCTATGTCCTACTAATTAGCCTGTGCTGTACCCGCCCACGGTATGTGGTGTATCTGTTTATAGGGCGCACTGATGTACGACACCAAAACCCCATCGTATCTGCACCCCCAGCCCAATGCAGGCGAGGAGGCCACAGACACCTTCCCTCAGCTGCACTGGGGGAAGGCGACCAGTTTCCTAAGGTTATGCAAAGAGATTCGGCAGAGACTAGGAGGAAAAGCAAAACGTTTGGGGGTAATTTCCCCTAAAGAGGCCATGTCCAACAACCGGCGTACCCATAAAACTGGAATTCAAAAGAAGCAATAAAGTCTGCTCGAGAGGCCACATATATATTGTAAAGCATAGGGATAAGAGCTGCCTCCTGTAGGACACCAAAGGTGCTACCTTTAAAGACTGAACGAAAAGATGCCATCTGCACTGCCCGTGTTCTATCCTGCAGAAAATATTCGAACCATGTAAGGGGCTTATCCTTCAGAAGAGTAGGGATGAACCTTTTTTTGTAAATTAGCATGAGAGACTGTGTCAAACAGGGCCGACAGATGAAGAAGCATGGGTGACGCAAAGTTACTGCCATTCAAAATCATCCGTACGTCATTAGTAGCAGCCCTAAGCATGGCTTCTGCGCTGAGACCAGATCGAAAATCAGATGGGTGCTTATTGTCCCCGCCATTTCTCTAGCAGCATGAGGTCACTGCTTGTTTAATATTCTTTGTTGAAAAATGGGAGCACAGAAATAGGACAAGATTTCGAAGAAACGTTCGGATACGCACAATCAATGGCTTTTGTATTGACATCACTCCACAGCAACACAACAGCGTGGGGGTCACAACAGAATTGCCACCACATACCTACCCCTCAAGTAATTCGTAGAGGCTCTGAGCTCAGGCTGCAGGTTGTTACACTTCAGTGATACTTGTGCAGAAAATATCCAGGCAGCATTTTGGGTGTTTTTTATCTGCTCAGTTGCAAAAGAGCAGTCTCTCATTTGGGGTAGATCATGAGCCGTCTGGAAATCCAGTTGGTTAATTGTTGGCAGTGCCTATGGCTAGCCCAGTTTTATTATAGTCTTTTACTGGTGCAGGGATTAAAGGCATTTTGGTAGAACAGACCTATCCATAAGGCGAGGCAGAGCTGTACCTTTGCCAGAAAAGCAAATTAACAGCGGGTACAGCAGTCCAGCTCAAGTAGAACCTATGCAAGTCCAAATTGTGCTCACCTCCTTTCCCCAGGGTGATGCTGTTACAAGGAAGGGGCTATGCCCTTTACCTGAAGTGCACCTACGTGACTAGTGTCCCGGCTGCCACTACTAGACCGGTGAAGCGACACGCCCCGGAGTATACTTAAAACACACACAAACATGTTCAAAGATCTCATGATGGTGAGCGCACCCTACTGGCAACTTCTTGTTAAAGCTCTGCGTTTGCAGTAGCAAAGGCTGCAAAAAGTTAACAGTTGTATTAAATCACATATGCGTACTACCCTGAGGAGTGGATGTGAAGCAACTAAGATGTATGAGCATCATTAGGGGAACTGCAAACCCTTTGTGTGAATGGCAGGAGAGAGGGAACTCTTCTTAGCATACAAATAGTTTGGCCTCTGACCTGCGACTGAAAAGTTTGTAGAAGTTTGAATATGTTTAAGTTGATGCAGTTAAAATCTTTGACATGTTGTGTTAATTTAATTTGTATAGCGCACGTATACCCTTAGGTGTCTTGGTGCTGCCGGTGCTACATACTATGCTTTGGACTACTACTTCTAAAAGAGCCAGGTCTTCAGTTGTTTTCTGAACTCGAGAAGAGAGGGAATTTTCCTGAGATATAAAGGAAGGGAGTACCATTCCTTGATGGTATTGTAGCTAAAACTCCTGCCCCCCCCCCCCCCCAGTTCGACTTTTTAATTCTGACCGTAGGCATCAGATTGGCATTGGCCGAACGTAAAGGTCTGCTAGGGGAGTACCATCTAAAAAGGTCCCATAAGTTTGGACCTTCTTTATGCAGTGCCCTATGGGCGATGCAGAGTGCCTTAAACTTTACCTGCTGACTGACTGGCAGCCAATGTAGGTCCCTAATTGCTGATCTAATAGATTGATGTTTAGGTATATCCAGAATAAGTCTTGCGGTGGCATTCTGTAGATTGAGAGTAGATTGAACATGGATATGAAGTCCATTACAATAATCAAGTTTAGATAAAACTAAAGAGGTTACAAACAGCTTTCTGGACGTTTTGGGAATGAATGGGAGAATGTTTCTTATGGTTTTGATCGTGAAGTATGAGGAAGACACAGCTGTGAGAAGGTGGCCTGATATATGCTGTCCACTAGTTCTATTGGGCTCCTTGTATCAGTCCAAACAACCCCTTATGGTGAATTGGTTAAAGACAACCTTTATTGAAAGCTATCCTAGTGGTAGCTATGTAGAGCAGCCTTCAGGCTAAGTCTTGAAGGAATGTAAAGCAGCTTGTTTTACCAGTCTATAATCTCTTGAATGGTCAAATGAAAGGACAACCACACCAGGTATATATTTAAAATATATGTATTCAAGATAAAACACACCCCTCTAGTCTCTTTATGAGACTGGAGTTCGAAGTACTTAATTTACAAGTCAGCAGCCAACAGTAATAGCACAAATACACGTTTGGGCCCTAGGGGCGTACCAAACCATATACCAATAAAGTGGTATAAGAACCACAACTGAAGTAGACACAAGGCCTAGAGCCTGTAGAATCACTAGGACCCCAAGGAACCAACCAAGGTAGTGACAAAGGGGACCCACGGGGTCCGTGTGCAGTGTGTAAACACAACCACAGGTTCCCGTTAGCTTCTATGGGCAATGTCGCGGTTGGAAATTTAAAGATTAGGGACACTTAGAATCGAGTCAGGACCAAACCCTTTTAGACTTAAGAAGTTCTAGGGCTAGCACCCACGGGAGCACCCGAGTACTCGTGTTACCTCACCCAGGGAAGCCGGGTGCACAGGTGTCTTTTGGTGTCGGGTTGCGTCGTCGATTACAATGGAAGCTGGCGAAGAACTGCTGCTGTCGTGAAGAGGAGAAGTGTCCGAAGAGATCCAAGCCTGTATCTAGGATGGAAGGAACCTGAAAGCAGAGGGGACAGAGTCTGGGTCACTTGCCAGTGACCGAGGGCAGGATGGACCAATGCCCACAGATGTCGGGTGCTTCAGGTGAGTTGACGGGTGATTTGACTCTTCAGCCACAAGGTCCAGGAGGCGTCGACAAAGTCCACGAGCCGGATTCGAGCTGTCCCATGAAGTCTGTCGAGTGCTGCGGTGTCGGCGACCAGATTGGACCCAACAAGCCTTGGCAACGGCAAGTCTCGTGGAAAGAGAAGAAGGACGTCGGTGCAGACCAGAAAAATCTGAGGGACTCACCCAGCGAGGGTAAGTCAGGGCACGTCTGGAGCAACCAGGAAAGCACATGCAGAAGAAGAAATGCCTTTGTGGGGACCCACTAGCCAATGGGCTAGCGATCGCGAAGGAGCCTCGAGCGGTCGCACTGGAACCTGGCCCACGGGTCACTCGTGAAGTGGAGGCCAGAGATCTTCGGTGCAGTCAGTGCTCAAGTCTGGGGCTACTCGGAGCCCAAAGCAGAACTTCAAGGAGGAACAGGAAGTCGATGTACCAGCAATAGTACGCGGTGCCCAGGGGTCACGGTTCCTCGTCACCCACGATAGCCACGGGACTCAGCTTTGCTGTGGACTCAGGGTAGCCTCGGAGAAGTCAGGAAATCCACCTCTGGTGATGCAGAGACTTCGGCGTCCAACGGGAGCTTCGGAATTGCAGACCGGACAGTTGCTTCTTTGGTGCCTGCCAAGCAGGGGAGTCACTCCTTGACCCCAAGGGAGATTTCTTCAGTCTTCTAGTCAGGATAGAACATCGAAGGTCCAGGATATATGTTGCAGAGTTTCGTCCAGGGTAATCTAAAGTCGCATGGACTGGGTTCCCATACTTATACTAAGTTTGGGGGTTGGACATACTCTAGGGACCCACCTATGGAAGGGTTTGGAAAGAGGGGTGGTTACACCCATTTCCTTTGCCCAGTTTCGCGCCAGAGCAGGGGAAGGTAGCCCCTGCAACCGGTTTGAACTGGACTATGCACAGGGACACCAAGTGTGCCCCCAGTGCAGGACTTCAAAGCACCAGAGAGTGCTCCCGCCCAGCCCCAATACACATCTGCCTGTCTGCGGAGGTGGTTACACCTCCCTGGACAGGAAACCTATTGTTGTGGCCTCCCCTGCTGGAGTTTCGGTCAGCAGCAGGAGGCCAGACCCGTATCTGTGGCAGAGGCATCCATTTTGTGATGCCAGGTCTCAAGAAAGTCCTACCGGGTTAGACCAGTGTGAAAATGTCTCTCCCTCTAGAAGGGTGGAATGCTACCCCGCCGCCAGAACTGGCGGGGGGTAGTATTCCAAAGCGTTTGACACCAAACACAACATGTTGCTGTGCAGCCATCCCAAAGATAGCATTTACCGCGAGGTTATAATGCACTTAAGAGTATATGGTCAGGCTGCACCACAAACAGCATCAGAAGAGTTACTCCGAACACGGCAGAGGGGCTCTGCTCATGCAGGGGCACCCTCTCACATAAAAAAAGCACTCTGCCTTCAGGATTGTCAAGGCCTGCCATAGGAGTGACTTATAGGTTTTATATGTGTGTGCAATGATAGTGATATAGGTAGCCTATACCACAGTAAGGGGTGCAAGCACACCCTTACCCAGGCTGTAGTAGCAGACCTGTGGTGCCATTTTGGAGTGCTTCCCAGGGGTGGCATAATACATGCTTCAGCCCCTGGTAGGCCTCTGAGGTACCTATGCCCTAGGTACATAGTATACCATATACTAGGGGCTTATAAGGCACTCCAGAATCCAATTAGATATGTACCTAATGTACATACAAACCATTTTAGAGAGGAAGCAGCTAGGCTGGGGTCCTGATTAGCAGGGCCGCAGCCAGACTAAGGTCGAAAAACAGTGAAACACCAGCAAAAAGTGGGTGTACCCATGTGAAGCAGATCCTACTCTCCTACAACAACCTTGGAAACTTGAGATTTAAAACGAAGTTGCTCATCTATGATAACCCCAAGGTTCTTAGCTTTAACCACGGGAGTGGGGGGGGAGGGGCAAGATTGTCTAGCCACCAGGCTGGGGACCATGGTGGGAAAAGATTACCGAACATAATCACTTCCGTTTTGCTTGAATGCTCACCTGGTGCCCCATTATGGCCTTGTGCAGTGGAGCACAAAGTTGGTTGATGGAGGCTGGATTCACACCAGATTGTCAGGACTCTCACATAACACAAATGTAATTACAATTAACCTAAATGAGAAACGTTCATATAGTCATTGGTTTTGCCGACGATCTGGTCTGGATCCAGACACTGGTCCAGCTCTGGACAACCTGTCTAGTAAAAGCTTTTTTTTCTAAAATACAGCAAAGAATCTGGGAAAGTAGAGGCTGTAAATTCTTGACTTCATTTTAAAAGATTTTCCACATTTCCTGAGTTATCTATGAAATGGATTCCGATTATAGGTGGAAAACTCAAGCAGGATTCATAAAACATTGCTGAGCTTCCGAAGCTTCATACGCCTACTCAGGCACTGCAGGGTATAAGCAATCTATGCACGGGGGCTCATAACTGTTCATAAAGCAATGAGGCTGACGTCTGCTCTGAGCCCTCTCCTGGTGAGAACCCTGGGGTGGAAGGATGTCCCTGAATCAATCTCGAGCTCAGAATGGAATAAGGTGTGTTTGAATATCGGAAATGACACAACTTAAGAAATACAAATTGGTATCCTTAATCTGAAGACACCTACAAAGTCTTCACTAAAGGAAGCATATGGGCAGTAAAACAATGTATTAAATATAACAAGAAATAAAACCCAAAGCCTCGAGTTCCCTGTGCTAGCACTGACACATCAATGGTAAAGTCACACTCAGAAGCAGGTATGGGACTGATAATCCAGCTGGTAGAACCGGGAATTGATGGTAGATGGATGAACCTTTATCTGGGGGGGGGGGGGGGGGGGGAGGCAGGCAGCACTACCGACTCTTGCCACCGCCATATGTACCAGGGCACACACACCACACAAGTGCATGACCTCAGTCTGCTACTTTATAAGCATTTCTACTGACTGAGTTCTCTGCCGTGGAACCTGGAGACCTGGGACGTAATAATGCAGACTGCACCCCAGAACAGAATTGTGTGAGAACCTGAACAAAAAATGCCTTCTTTTTCTCCCCCACTTTCCTTTTCTGTATTTACTACAACATGTGATATAACTTAGAAGCATGACAATCAGCAGTGTTAAACCCTACTTTAAAAAAATCTGAACTTCGAGTCCATGTGATACTTATTTTTAGATCCATTTTAGGCACTTAGGATGGAGTGCCCCAAAATATTGCCTAACCACCTTTCCTCCTCCTGGATACAACCTGTAACTGTCATTCCAGTGGTCTACGTTCCCTTAGTCGCCTAGGAGAAAGGTTTACTCCAGCACTTGCCTCGTAGGGTGAGAACGAGCGGGGCAAAGGGGAGCCCACCATGGGCAAAGGGGAGACCATCATGGGCATGGTGATGTTCCTGCACACAAGAGAACATCCCAATGTGTGGCCTCCCCAAAGCGAATGGAAAATTAGCAACAAGAGGCAAAAATAGCACAATGCACATGAAACGCACTACATGGATGGGTTTCAGGTGCGTTTGAAGCTCATTTTTCATATTACAGCCTGGGGTCTGATCGCTGTTATTGCTAAACATGGTTCACTGTCAACGTGAGATTGGACCAAATTAAGAACGGTGTAGAGCCCAGGGTGGTGCGTTCATATGTGCTGACCCTGCAAAGCTCGCATGCCATTGTAAAATGCACTGAATGCACGCGGTCTGAGCACAGGGGAAAGATTAACAGCTCCCGGGATTGTAATACAACGAGTGTATTAAAAACAATCGCTGAGGTTGTGGTAACCAGAAGAGCCAGAAGGCTGAGAGGTCTCTGGTGAACCTGGAACAACGTCAAGCACGAGAAAATAACCAGTGGAGAACATGGAACAAAAAATACAGGAAGAAAACAAGTACTGATGAACACGGAGAAAGAGATGAAAGAGGCGCTAAACATCAAGCAAGATTAGGTGAGACAAAAGAGTTGTGGAACATGGCTGGAGGACCGAAGAGGCAAAGGAATAGCAACTGAACACAGGGCAAGAATTTAAGCTACATAAGAAGAACTTCGGAACACGGAGCAAGTGCGCGAGAGACAACAGAACAAGGAGCAAAGAACTTAAGTGACGACAAAATACCTGCAAACATATAGAGAGGAGAGAAAAGAAGTCTTTCTGAACATGGAGTGAGGACAGAAAAGAATAAAAGAAGAAACTGCTGAACACGCAGTGAGAACAGGCACGAGAAAAAAGAAGACCTGCTGAACATGGATTGAGGACAGTCAAGAGATATAAGAGGAACTGCTGTGCATGGAGCAAGCACAGGCAAGAGATAAAAGGAGAGCTACTGAACATTTAGTGAGGATAGGCAAGAGATAAAACAAGAGCTACTAAACATGTAGTGAGGACAGGCGAGAGATACAAGGGGAACTAAAGAACTAATGAATATGTAGTGATGACAAGAGAGAGAAAAGAAGAACTGCTGAACACGGAGCAAAGACAGAACAAGCATTGGCATACCCAATAGGTCTCGCCTTTGGGACCTTATAAGTGTTTAGCCATGCAACAGTTGCATAACTAAATACTTATAAGGTCCAAAAAGAGACCTATTGGCTATGCAAAGCGGCGAAAGTGAAAGTGATCACGATCAAACATCAAAGCGGCCGCGAAAGTAAAAGTAATCGCGGTAAAGCGCGCGCGTCCGCGCACATGCACTGTAGCTGTAGGCTGGCCTGGTAGCACTTTTTGGAGCCCTCTCAGTAAGTCTCGCCAGACCAGCGCATGCGCTGGGTCAGGCGAGACCTAAAAAACAGAACTGAGTAACTGCTGAACACGGAGCAAGGGCAGGATCTAGGAGAAAAAAACTGCTGAGCATGCGGCAAGTGTAGGGTAGAAAGTAGAACTGCTGACCATGAAGCAAGGGCAGGAGAGAGAAAAGAAGAGCTGAAGAAGATGGGGAGAGGGCAGGAGAGAGAAAAGAGCTGCTGAACATGACACAAGGAATGAACTGAAGAAGAATTCCTAAACAAGGCCATATTCACCCAGTCAACCTAATTTCAGGCGCTACCCGCACCTTAAAGCTCCCAAGGTGGAAACTGAAGCGCTCCATCGGCGCCTTTGGCATCGGAAAATGAATTACTTTAAAGATGGCAATAATGGCGTCAGACTTGAGCAACTCAATGGTATTTATGTTATCTACGTCAGTGGGATAAAATGATGAGTAGATCTGCCTTAGTTCAAAGTTGGTTAGTTGCACACATCTCTGCAAACAGTACACTAACCCCCTTAGTGACCCCACCAAAAAGAGAGATGCAGAGCAGGAACGGGGTGCAATGTGGGAATTTTGTGTTTGTTTCAGCATTGGGGCACCAGGGACACCGAAGCATACTCTACGCCCGGCTGCGGGTGCATTCATATATCCCGGTGAAAACCTCAGCACTGGGGCACCGATGCATACTCTGCATCAGGAGACAGGTGCATTCAAACACTCCTGTGAATGCCTCAGCACTGGGGCACCGATGCATACTCTGCATCAGGCTGCAGGTGCATTCGGACAGCATTGTGAATACCTCAGCACTGGGGCACCGATGCATACTCTGCACAAGGCTGCAGGTGCATTCAAGCCCTGTTAATGCCTCAGCACTGGGGCATAGATGCATACTCTGCATCAGGCTGTGGGTGCATTCAAGCCCTGTTAATGCCGCAGCACTGGGGCACCGATGCATACTCTGCATCAGGCTGCAGGTGCATTCAGACAGCCTTGTGAATGCCTCCACACTGGGGCACCGATGCATATTCTGCATCAGGCTGCAGGTGCATTCAGACAGCCTTGTGAATGCCTCAGCACTGGGGCACCGATGCATACTCTGCATCAGGCTGCGGGTGCATTCAGACAGCTCTTTGAATGCCTCCACACTGGGGCACAGATGCATATGCATTCAGACAGCTCTGTGAATATCTCAGCACTGGGGCACCAATGCATACTCTGCATCAGGCTGCAGGTGCATTCAGACAGCTCTTTGAATGCCTCAGCACAGGGACACAGATGCATACTCTGCATCAGGCTGCGGGTGCATACGGACAGCCATGTGAATACCTCAGCACTGGGGCATCGATGCATACTCTGCACCAGGCTGTGGGTCCATTCAGATAGCTCTGTGAATGCCTCAGCACTGGGGCACCAATGCATACTCTGCATCAGGCTGCGGGTTCATTCGGACAGCCATGTGAATACCTCAGCACTGGGGCATCGATGCATACTATGCATCAGGCTGCAAGTGCATTCAGACAGCCCTGTGAATACCTCGGCACTGGGGCACCGATGCATACTCTGCATCAGGCTGCAGGTGCATTCAGACAGCCCTTCGAATGCCTCAGCACTGGGGCACCGATGCATACCCTGCACCAGGCTGTGGGTGCATTCAGACAGCCTGTGAATGCCTCAGAACTGGGGCACCGATGCATACTCTGCATCAGGCTACAGGTGCATTCAGACAGCCCTGTGAATGCCTCAGCACTGGGGCACCGATGCATACTCTGCATCAGGCTGCAGGTGCATTCAGACAGCCCTTCGAATGCCTCAGCACTGGGGCACCGATGCATACCCTGCACCAGGCTGTGGGTGCATTCAGACAGCCTGTGAATGCCTCAGAACTGGGGCACCGATGCATACTCTGCATCAGGCTACAGGTGCATTCAGACAGCCCTGTGAATGCCTCAGCACTGGGGCACCGATGCATACTCTGCATCAGGCTGCGGGTGCCTTCAGATAGCTCTGTGAATACCTCAGCCCTGGGGCACTGATGCATACTCTGCTTCAGGCTGTGGGTGCATTCAGACAGCCCTGTTAATGCCTCAGCACTGTGGCACAGATGCATACTCTGATCCAGACTGCAGGTGCATTCAGATAGCTCTGTGAATGCCACAGCACTGGGGCACCGATGCATTCTCTTCAACAGGATACGGGTGCATTCAGACAGCCTGTGAATGCCTCAGTACTGGGGCACCGATGCATACTCTGCATCAGGTTGCGGGTGCATTCAGACAGCCCTGTGAATACCTCAGCAATCGGGCAACGATGCATGCTCTGCATCAGGATATGGGCACGTTTGACAGCCCTGTGCTTGCCTCAGCCATGGGGCATCGATGCATACTCTACATCACGATACGGGTGCATTCAAACACTCCTATGAATGCCTCAGCACTGGGGCACCGATGCATACTCTGCATTAGACTGAGGGTGCGTTCAGACAGCCCTGTGAATGCCTCAGCACAGGGGCACAGATGCATACTCTGCATCAGGCTGCGGGTGCATTCGGACAGCCATGTAAATACCTCAGCACTGGGGCACCGATGCATACTCTGCATCAGGATACAGGTGCATTCAGACTGCTCTGTGAATGCCTCAGCACTGGGGTACCGATGCATACTCTGCAACATGCTGCGGGTGCATTCAGACTGCTCTGTGAATGCCTCCACACTGGGGCACCGATGCATATTCTGCATCAGGCTGCAGTTGCATTCACACAGCCCTGTGAATGCCTCAGCACTGGGGCACGATGCATACTCTCCATCAGGCTTTGGGTGCATTCAGACAGCCCTGTGAATACCTCAGCGCTGGGGCACCGATGCAAACTTTGCACAAGGCTGCAGGTTCGTTCGGACAGCCCTGTTAATGCCTTCATACTGGGACACAGATGTATACTCTTCATCAGGCCGCAGGTGCATTCAGATAGCCCTGTGAATGCCTCAGCAGAGGGGCACAGATGCATTCTCTGCATCAGGCTGTGGGTGCATTCAGACAGCCCTGTCAATGCCTCAGCACTGTGGCACTGATGCATACTCTGCATCAGGCTGCGGGTGCATTCGGACAGCCCTGTGAATACCTCAGCACTGGGGCATCGATGCATACTATGCCTTAGGCTGCAGGTGCATTCAGACAACCCTGTGAATAGCTCAGCTCTGGGGTACAAATGCATACTCTGCATCAGACTGCTGGTGCATTCAGAAAGCCCTGTGAATGCCTCAGCTCTGGGGCACAGATGCATACTCTGCATCAGGCTGCGGGTGCATTCGGCCAGCCCTGTGAATACCTCAGCACTGAGGCATCGATGCATACTATGCCTGAGACTGCTGGTGCATTCAGACAGCCCTGTGAATGCCTCAGCTCTGGGGCACAGATGCATAGTCTGCATTAGGCTGCAGGTGCATTTAAACTGTCCTGTGAATGCCTCCACACTGGGGCAGAGATGCATACTCTGCATGAGGCCACGTGTGAATTCAGACAGACCAGTGAATACCTCAGCACTAGGGCACCGATATATATTCTGCATCAGGATACAGGTGCATTCAAACAGTCCTGTGAATGGCTCCATATTGGGGCACAGATACATACTCTGCATCAGGCTGCAGGTGCATTTGGACAGCCCTGTAAATGCCTCAGCACTGGGGCACTGATGCATACTCCGCATCAGGCTGCGGGTGCATTCAAGTAGCTCTATGAATACCTCAGCACTGGGGCACCGATGCATACTCCGTATCAGGCTGCGGGTGCATTCAGATAGCTCTGTGAATATCTCTGCACTGGGGTACCGATGCATACTCTCCATCAGGCTGTGGGTGCATTCAGGCAGCCCTGTTTATGCCTCAACACTGTGGCACAGATGCATACTCTGCAACAGGCTGTGGGTGCATTCAGACAGCCCTGTGAATGCCTCCACACTGGGGCACCGATGCATACTGTGCATCAGGCTGCGGGTGCATTCAGACAGCCCTGTGAATTCCTCAGCACTGGGGCATCGATGCATACTGTGCATCAGGCTGCGGGTTGTTGGAAAACGAGGTAGCATCTGTGAGGCCTGCACAAATAACATGACTACATTTGTCCTTCACTGGGAACCAAACACCCAATTGTAGCGCCTGACTCTCAGAGGGTAGCGTTGCAGAGCAGTCTGAGGCTTACTCAAGGGAGATGGTGTGGGCTAGTAATCTCCATATGCAGGTGCGCCAAAAATAACACTCAATAATTGATTGTCCAGTCTGTACTTTGCTTTATAAAAGTAAGAGTACATTTATTAAACACACACACTACTCAATACTATGCACCAATTTACAAATATACATAAGCTGTTGGAATTACTTTGTGACATTGCATAACATCTCCACCCCTTCCGCAGGGGGGGGGGTGGGGTCTAGTACCACCGCTCCCATGTATGCACATCAACGTGCCCCCAATGCAGTTAGTTGAACGTAACCTGGAGCGAGGTCCCTGCGCACTGGCACCATCCCAGTGGCGACCCACCCCATTACCTCAACAAGCATTAAAAAGGGGTAAACCTGCCTTGGTAACACATGACCCTGACTGAGCATCTCCTACTGACCATAAAGTATGCACCTCTATATCTTAAGGGCTAGCAGTCTGGGGTCTTCACCTAAGTGCAGCAGCAAGAATCCATGTTTACACACACTTTAGAATGACAGTACTCATCACCTTGGTTGATCATTTGAATGCATTGCAATTACAGCCCCTAAAGGCATCACAGATTAAATCACAGGGTTACGCATATACAGCCAGACACCCTAGCAGGACTGTCTGGCAACATAACCCCACTTGGCTTATGATATTTCCTTACACATGTGACTTACAGTCCCTTCAAAAGAAGTACTCCTGGCAACTACACTTCTCCTGCAGTGCGCCTCTTCACTTTAAAACGAATCACAGGTAAAAGCATGGAATTACGTACATACAGCCAGACCCCCTAGCAAAAAGGTCCAGCAACATAACTCCCTTTAGCTTAACATCACCTTACACAGGTACTTCAATTTACACATGTGACTTTCAGTCCACCTAAAAAGAAATAGCCACTAGTAAATGCATTTCGGTGTAATTACACCACTTCACCTCCAGGGGATGCACTTCTCCACACATCCCGAACTCAGCCCTTCACTTCATGATGCACTTCTCCACGCACCCTCAGCTGTAGAACAAAAGTTCCAGCCTAGAAGGTGTTTAAAGGCTAGCTGAGCCCTTGAGGGGTAGTTTCCTTTAGGTCCCCATGACACTGAGGGTGGGACTTTTCTTCGTGCTGGGGGGGGGGAGACTGTGCTTCTCCAGCAGCTCCCCCAGCACCTTTTCACAAGTGAGGGTGAACCCCCTCCTCTGGGGGCCACAAAGCACCAAAACATGAGACTTCTTCGTGCTGGGGGGGAAGACTGCGCTTCTCCAGCAGCTCCCCCCAGCACTTTTTCACAAGTGAGGGTGACCCCCCTCCTCTGGGGGCCACAAAACACCAAAACGGCAGACTTCCAAATGCCTGGCAAGGCATTATGGGGTGCTTCATGCTCCGCATTACCAGCCCCAGCCACTGGGAACACTCTCCTGTGCCCTCGGGGTCTCTGAGAGGGTAGATTCAGCAGGGTGCTGTCTTCACTGGCTCCCTGCGCCAGCACTTCGCCTGGCTCTCCTCCTTGGCCTCTCTTCTCCCTGCGCAGAGGCCACTGCTCCTGCGCACCGGTCCTGGGCTCTTCTTCTGCTGCTGTTAGGATCCTGGGGGCAGTCAGGGGGTCTCTCCTTCCAACTGCCCATTGTGCCAGGCTCAAGCACCTTCAGCCTCAGCAGACCACACCCCAGAGAGAGCTTCTCTTCCTGTGCAAGCACTTTTTAAAAGTTGAGTAAAGGGCTGGCAGGAAGTCCCTGTTGGTCCTATCAAACAGCGACACATCACTTTACTGCCCCTGCTCCCTCCTTCTTGTCCAGCCTCTGGGTTTGTTCAAAATGGCGTCGTCCAGTGTCTCTGGCCACATGTCCTCTGAAACCCAACTCCTTCCCTCCTTGGTGCAGCGTGGTACCTGGCACCTAGTGATGGATGAGCCTGTAGCCCCACCCATCATCTCTTCATGGAGAGGAGGCCCTCGCTTCTGGAAGAAAGGTCATCAATCCATCCAGCTGAGGTCAGCTCTCAGCCTGGGTCTGGTCATGGCTGGCTCAGAGAAAAATGACAGTTCTGGATGACCCAAAAGCAGTACAAATATGACTTTTGGACCCTGCAGAATACTTAGTTTCACATTCGCTACATTGGACTTAAGTGCGTGTCTGGAATCTGTAGACCTAATGGAAGTTAATCTAGCCCTGGGCTCCACATCCCCATAGGGGAATAATGAAGTGAAAACACAGTAAAACACACTGACTTTCCCAGGCCTGTTGCTTTCCAGTGTATAAAGCCTATTCCATGTCACCACCCAATACTGCATAAGTCCTGCCACACCATTCACTTTGTAGCTGCTCCTGGACTGCGCACGCTAGGAATCTCCTCTGCGCAGCCCGTACATGTGTGCACACAGATGTACACGTGTCTGCATGTAACCAGCCCGGTGTCCCTTCCTCCAGCTGCTGCGCAGTGGCCTGGTCAAGCCAGGGGGACACCAGTAAAATCCCCATGCAGTCACTTACATCCTGAGTTCACTGTGGGTGAGTCCCAACTTATGAGGCTCCCCCACCGTAAAAGCTCAACAATTAGGTGCTCAAAAAGCGAAAAATCGAGGCGGCCCATAGTGTCAGAACCACCTTCTAACACGGGTGCATTCGGACAGCCCTGTGAATACCTCAGCACTGGGGCACCGATGCATACAGTGCATCAGGCTGCGGGTGCATTCAGACAGCCCTATGAATTTCTCAGCACTGGGGCATAGATGCATACTCTGCATCAGGCTGTGGGTGCATTCAGACAGCCCTGTGAATGCCTTCACACTGGGGCACCGATGGATACTGTGCATCAGGCTGCGGGTGCATTCAGACAGCCCTGTGAATTCCTAGGCACTGGGGCATAGATGCATACTCTGCATCAGTCTGTGGGTGCATTCAGACAGCCCTGTGAACGCCTTCACACTGGGGCACCGATGGATACTGTGCATCAGGCTGCGGGTGCATTCAGACAGCCCTGTGAATTTCTCAGCACTGGGGCATAGATGCATTTTTCTGCATCAGGCTGGGGGTGCATTCGGACAGCCCTGTGAATACCTCAGCACTGGGGCATAGATGCATATTCTGCATCAGGCTGCGGGTGCATTCGGACAGCCCTGTGAATACCTCAGCCCTGGGGCATAGATACATTCTCTGCACCAGGAGCACCCTTGAATGTCTCTTTACTTGGATAACAGAATCCAATGCAGGGCGCGATTAGGGTGTACTATAGATACCTCAGTGCTTGGCGACCAGTGCATGCCAGATATCAAGCCTGTGGTAAGTTGTAAATGCACTGCTCATGCCTCATAACTCAGAAATGAGTGCATGGGGCATGGCTAGAAAAGATGTACTGGGAGAGTCTGTGTGGCTGTCTCAGGACTACGCTACCAAAGCGTACTGCAAGTTAGGATGAAGGTGTAGTTTGTGTGATCTGTGGATGTTGTAGTACGAAGCTACGAGTGCATAATGCAATTCTAGAAAAAGGTGTTCTGTGACAGCTCCTTAGACATCTCAGTGCTGGGGTATCAATTTATAGTGCAAGTCAGTGTATATATATGCTCTGTGAGACCTCTGTGGATTTCTCAGTATCAGGATAGGAGTGTACAACTTATGTGAGAATTGAGGTGCACTGTGAGAGCTCTGCTGATGTCTTGTTAGAAGGTGCCCTTCAGGTCAGGAAAGAGGTGCATTGTGAGAGCTTTGTCGATGTCTCGTTACAAGGTGCGCTTCAGGTCAGGAAAGAGGTGCATTGTGAGAGCTTTGTCGATGTCTCGTTACAAGGTGCACTTCAGGCCGGGATAGAGGTGCACTGTGAGAGCTCTGTCAATGAATCGTTACAAGGTGCGCTTCTGTGCAGTGAAGAGGTGCATTGTGAGTGCTCTGTTGATGTCTGTTTACAAGATGCGCTTCAGGCCGGGGTAGAGGTGCACTGTGAGAGCTCTATTTATGTCTCTGTACCAGGCGCGCTTAAGGTCAGGATAGAGGTGCATTGTGAGAACTCTGTTGATGTCTCATTACAAGGTGGACTTCAGGTCAGAATAGAGGTGCATTGTGAGAGCTCTGTCGAGGTCTCTTTACAAGGTGTGCTTCAGGCCAGGACAGCAATGTATTACGAGAGCTCTGTTGATGTCTTGTTACAAGGTGCGCTTCAGGTCAGGGTAGAGGTGCGCTGCAAGAGCTCTGTCGATTTCTCTTTACAAGGTGCGCTTCAGGCCGGGGTAGAGGTGCGCTACGAGCCATCTGTCGATGTCTCTTTACAAGGTGCGCTTTCGGGTCAGGGTAGAGCTGCGCTACGAGAGATCTGTTGATGTCTCTTTACAAGGTGCGCTTCAGGTCAGGGTAGAGGTGCGCTACAAGAGATCTGTCGATGTCTCTTTACACGGTGCGCTTCAGGTCAGGATAGAGATGCATTGTGAGAGCTCTGTTGATGTCTCTTTACAAGGTGTGCTTCAGGCCGGGGTAGAGGTGCACTGCGAGAGCTCTGTCAATGACTCATCACAAGGTGCGCTTCAGGCCGGGGTAGAGGGTCACTGTGAGAGCTCTGTCGATGTCTCTTTACAAGGTGCACTTCAGGTCAGGATAGAGGTGCATTGTGAGAGCTCTGTTGATGTCTCTTTACAATGTGCTATTCAGGTCAGTGTAGAGGTGCACTGTGAGAGCTCTGTCGATGTCTCTTTACAGGGTGCGCTTCAGGTCAGGAAAGTCGTGCAATGTGAGAGCTCTGTCATTTAATATTTACAAGGTGCGCTTCAGGTCAGGATAGAGATGCACTGCGAGAGCTCTGTCGATGTCTCTTTACAAGGTGCGCTTCACGTCGGGGTAGTGATGCACTGCGAGAGCTCTGTCGATGTCTCTTTACAAGGTGCGCTTCAGGCCGGGGTAGAGGTGCACTGCGAGAGCTCTGTCGATGTCTCTTTACAGGGCGCGCTTCAGGAAAGAGGTGCACTGTGAGAGCTCTGTTGATGTCTTGTTACAAGGTGCGCTTCAGTTCAGGGTAGAGGTGCGCTGTGAGAGCTCTCTCGCTGTCTCTTTACAAGGTGCTCTTCAGGTCAGTGTAGACATGCATTGTGAGAGCTCTGTCGAAGTCTCTTTACAGCGTGCGCTTCAGGTCAGGAAAGTGGTGCACTGTGAAAAGCGCAAGCCTCGGTGAGCGCGCCCTTGGGCCCGGCCCCCCAGGCCCCAAGCCACCCCCCCGCCCCCCCCCGGTCCGCACCAGTAGCCCGGTGGGGTGCTGGCCAGAGGAAGTGCTTCCGGGTCAGGCCGTGACGTATGTCCGGTCGGGGCCTGGCCCGGAAAGAGTGGAGCCGAGGTGGGGGCTATTTAGCCCCTGGGCTCACCTGAGCGCCCTCTCTTGCACCTGTATCCTGGGGACCATGGACATTTTATCTTCTGGACCGCGAACATCTTTAACTTGCAGTGACGTCCTCGTTGATCGGCATAGCAAGGACGTGTTCTGCGGCTTGGTGTTCGGGAAGCGGTCGGCGGTAGTGCGCGAGTGAGGTCCAGGCGGCGCTGAGTTCGCTGGTATCCGGGTCCGGAGGTGAGGTGTCTGGGGCGTGGGGGAGTGCTTTGTGGCTGCCGGTGGTTGGCGCGAGGAAAGCGTTGTGTAAGCTAATTTCCTTTACCTGCGCCGGGTGCCGGTGGCTGCTTGCGGTCCCCTTGTTAACTTGGTGCGACGCCTCCCTCGGGGGATCCAGACCCAAAATTGCGCAGAATTTAGCCAGACTTCGTGCGAGGGCAGGCGGGCAGCCAGAGCGGGTGTTCGCCATCAGGCAGCGCGCATCGGAACCTTGGCGCGCATTTGCGGGGTTGATTCTTTGGCCTACGGAGAGGGAAGCGCGGGCAGAATTGGGTGCATTTTGGCGGGAAATTCAAACGCTCTCTTAGATAAGAGCCCCGGCCATCCCGCGAAACATTTTTTCCTTACGTACGCGCTTCTCCGCATTTGAACAGGCGCGTGTAGAATTAAGAGCAACACACGGGCTTATTGATTAAGGAGCATTGTTGCGGCAATATTGTTTGATTTGTGGTGTGCAGGGCATACGGTGGGGGGAAGCTGGGATTGTTGGACATCATTTTCTCAGTCAACTGCTGATTGTGTTAGTGTGTCATACGCTCTTATTGATTAGGGAGCATTGTTGCAGCTATCCAGCTTAGAGCATCTCAGTAGTGATGTCTTTTCAGTAGTTTTGCCACTCGATTGAAGGGATAACAATGCCTCCTAAATGCAATCAAAAGAGGAAAGGGGGCGAGTCTGAGATAGCACAGCTTTTGAAGTTGGTGCTGGAAAAGTTGGGCAGGGATGAGGAGGAGAGTGAGGATGAACAGGGGGGGGAGGCTCCAGTGTCCGATAGTGAGGAGATCACTGAGCCGGCTGAAAGGGCCCGCCCCCGGAGAACCATAGTCCCACCCAAGGCAGCATTTCCACCTTTAGTGAAGAAGCCTAAGGTGACCAAAAAAGGGAAGGGGGGCAGGGGATTAGAAGATATACCTAACCCTCCGGTAATGCCTCAGCAGCCGGTGCTCCCGCTGACTAGTGGGCTCCCTACGCCAGTTCCCAACCAGCCTGAACCCGTGCTTCCTATGCTGGTGGAGCCACCCGCACCGAGGCTTACTAGCCCTGTGCCCGCTACCTCAGTACTCGAGGTACCTGCATTACCCAGCGTGGCCCCACCAATTACTCAAGAGGTATCCCCACAGGCAGGAAGTGTTCCACCAGTAGAAGGACGGGACGATGTAAGCACAATCTTAGCGGAGATTAGAGGAGCTTTGAAGGCCTTGGTAACAACACCTGCTCCCCCAATCATCGCAGTACCAGAGGTAGCGCCAGTGGTAGCCCCAAGCACAGTAGGAGTGACTGGTGGGATAGTGCCCCCCGCCTCAGGACAAACGGGGACAGCAGCAGAGGGGGGGCAAACGAATACAGCGGCCATACTGGCAACGGTGGCAACACTGTTAGCGCAACTGGGCACACCCGCAGTAGGGAGCCCGAGTAGCAACGGCGCGACGGTAGCGCCATGGGCACCAGCAATGGGCACGCCAGATGTGGTCAGCGAGTTGAACAAACAGGTGGCCCTTTTGGGTAATGCGCAAGAAAAGGATGCAAGCACGCCCCCTCAGGCGGTGGGTCAAACGGCCCCCGCTCTATGTGTGACAACGGGGGTTACTGAAGGTAAGGCAGGAGAGTATTCAACCAAGGAGGTAGACAGAGGGTCAAAACCAAGTGGTAGTCATGATGTAGTGTTATCTAAATGGGGGAAATTGGCATCACACGTTGCGCAGGACACAAGGGAGAAGATCTGGAAGGGGGATTTTATTGACATATTCTCCTTGATTAGACCAAAGAGGAGGGAGGCAGAGCCTAAGGAGAAGGATGGGAAAGACGGTTCCTTCAGAGAGAGGAAACCGAGGGTGGAGGAGTCAATCACTAATTGGATGTTCGGTTTTAATGTTTTTTCCATAGTGATGCTGGAAAAGAAACCAGAGTTGGCTATTCCCTTGATTTGCTATTCCAATAAGATTTTAAAAGCTCAAGCAATGTATGGGGGTGTAGCTTGGCTAGATTATGATAGGGACTTCAGATGGGCCAAGATAGATGACCCGGACATGGGCTGGGATCAAACTGAGGTAAATGTGTGGTTAGAGAGCGTCAATAACAAAGCGCCAATGAAGCAGCCCTTTCGGACTTCCCAGGGGGGCACGGGGAGAAAAAGGGAACATGTTGGGCTTTTAATCGGAAGACGTGTATCTGGTCCCCCGGGGCATGTAAGTTCAAACACGCTTGTGCCTACTGCGGCCACCCTTCGAATCCAGAGTTTAAATGTATCAAGAAGTCCAAATAAAAGGGAAGAGAGTCTAAACCCCCACAACAGTGAGCTGCCCACGCCAGTTGATCTAGGGAAGCTGATTTTCTGGCTGAATCAGTACCCGAATAGGAAAGCAGCCAAGATATTGTATGAAGGTTGTTGGACAGGCCTCACAAACGGCTCGCTCCCTCCCCGCTCGACGGGGCCCGAACCCCGGCCCACCTGGCATATCCCCGCAACAAGCACCTGTACTCCGTCTCCCGACGGACCCTCTGCCCTCGGACCCCTACTCATCACGGGGTCCAGCCCCACCGGCTTTCCCGGCCGGGTCAAGCCGCCATCTTGGGCCCTGCACCACGCGGCCGCACGGCCTCCCCTCGACCCTAACCCCGGGCCTGGCCGGCCCCGACATCCCGGCACCACCATCCACCCAGGAGGTGAGCGGACCACTTGGCAGGTCAATGGGAGAACGAAGTGTCAAGGGCTCTCCCCCGCCAGGTGCCGATCGCCCCCAGCTCCCCCAGGCACTGGCTCCACCCCCTGCTGGGTGTCGGGACACCTTCATCCCGGACCCTCCGACCTCCAAGTGCGAGGGTCCGGACATCAAAGGGCACCAGCCCTATAACTGGGGCAGCTCCGGAGCAGGAAGGCAGTTGTATCCTGGAGTCGAGAGACACCGAGTGAACTCAACCCTGACGGTCTACTGGCGCTGCCGTAGCCCGCTCTTGTGAACCATCGTCCTGCCTGCTGGCGCTGCCGCGGCCTTCTGCAACCTTCACCTTCCTGGGACCTGCTGGCGCTGCCGCGGCCCGTTGTAACGACCATCCTCACCGGGACCTGCTGGCGCTGCCGCGGCCTTCTGCAACAGTCATCTTCCTGGGACCTGCTGGCGCTGCCGCGGCCTTCTGCAACAGTCATCTTCCTGGGACCTGCTGGCGCTGCCGCGGCCCGTTGTAACGACCATCCACACCGGGACCTGCTGGCGCTGCCGCGGCCCATACCACCTAATCACCAAGCTCGAGGATTGTGAGCTCATCATCATCTCATCCGAACTACCTGATTGGTAAATAGACTGTCCCGCTACCCCCTTCCCTACCTTGCGAGACTCTAATCGAGGGGACCCCTGAGTCCAGACCTCCTTGTACCATTTAACCGTACCTTAAATAAGTGCTTATAAAGAACACTGAACCTTATCCGTGTGTGATATCTGTCTGTGGGGGGGAAGTTACTTGTCTGTACGATCGCTGGAGACGGCTCTCCCCGGAGACCTCTCCTCCTGACCCCAGCCGACCCTCCCGGTCCATCTACCTTTTCTAACATTGGTGGCCAGCGGCGCGATCCGAATCAACGCGTAATCGTACAGAGAGTAGCTCACCCCACGACAAAGCACGATGTCGACCAAAGATAGCAGCTCCACCGAGAAGTTCCAAATGGAGAAATTAGAAGAATACAACCACCGCGAACTGAGACAATTTTGCATAGAACTTGGCATTGCTACCACCGGCCTGAGTACCAAGGATGATCTAAAGCGCGCTCTTGAGTCATGGACAGAAACTGGGGTCACAGGACCCTCCGACCAAACCAGCATCACACCAGAGGGGAACGCCACGGCTCCCGAGGAGCGGGGAACGGGCCTCTCACAGGAGGAGATACGAGAAAGAGACAGAGTCAGATTACACGAATTAGAGATGGCACGACTCAAGATGGATGGGGAACTTAAGTTGGCTGAACAGAAAATCAACCTCGAGCATATGCGGCTTCGAGAGGAACGAGAAGAAAAGCAGAGACAAAGAGAGCTGGAAGAGAAAAAAATAACGCTCGAGCACGAGCGCCGACTGGCGGAAATAGAACTGCGCAAACAGAATAAGGAACTGGGGGTGCCTGAGCGACCACACACCCCGGGGCCTATTGAGAAAAAAGTTCACATCCCCAAGGATGTGGTCCGCGAGTATGTCCGAGAAGACGACATACAACAGTGGTTTAAAGCCTATGAGATCGCAATGACCTCCCACCGGATCGACCGGAGTGATTGGGGAGCCGGACTTTGGGGGAGATTCATCAACGAGGGTCGCGATGCCCTGCTGCAGCTCCCCGATCACCAAATGTCGTCCTACGACCACATGAAGGCTGCCCTCCTCACCCGCTACGGCCTCACGCCCGAGATGTACCGCCAGAGGTTCAGAGATTGCACCCGGATCCCAGGTACAACTTGGGTGGAATACGTGAACTATTTCAGCCGGGCCTTCGAGGGTTGGATCAAGGGAAATCAGGTCACCACCTACGAACAACTCTTCAACCTTATGGTATGGGAGCACCTATCAAACAACTGTTTCGTCGAGCTCAGGCAGCACCTACTCGACAGTAAGCTGACTGACCCACGGCAGCTCGCCGCCGAAGCTGACCGGTGGGAAAGCACCCGAGTGGGCCGGAGAGGGCCCCACGACCAGAACAGAAGCAACCAAGGCCAGCACCGTCCTCGGGGAGGAGGAGGGGGCCAGGGGCGAGGGAGAGACACCTTACCAGCAACACCCGTGGCCAGCACCCCACCTCCGGCCGGCCGGGGCAACCCCCCATTGCGGCCTGGGTACCGAGCCCACGTCACGTGCCACCGGTGCCAGCGACTAGGCCACTACGCCAACGATCCGAACTGCCCGCTAAACCAACCACCCAAGCCCCGCCAGGTAGCTGCCGCTGCCCTGGGGGAAGAGCAATCATCGGAGGGACCCGAGGAGTATGAGCCGGACCAGCAAGGGTGGGAACCGGCCGCCATGGTCCTGGCATGCTTAGGGGGAAGGGACATGGTTCCGCGGGCTCCCCTACCCGCCAACACCAGAAAATATGGTCAGTGGGTGACCATTAATGGACAGAGAGCCGAGGCCTTGCGTGACACCGGCGCCAGCGTGACGGCCGTCCGCTGTCACCTGGTGAAGCCCGAGCAGATCCTGCCGAACATTCTCTGCCCCGTCCGCTCGGCAGATAACTCTGAGAGCATGTGTAAGATGGCCTGCGTCCCGTTTGAATGGGGAGGGGTCTCCGGCCTACTGAAGGTGACGGTCCGGGACGATGCCCCCGTGGACTGCCTCCTGGGGAATGACCTCGAGAGTTCCCCGTGGGCCACCGTCGAGAGAAGAGAGCACTTGGGGATGCTGGGCCTCCCGGACTGGGCCTGCATAACCACCCGATCCATGGCCGCCCGTGCCGCCCCCCGATCAGAAGAAACCGAATGGCCAGCACCTCCGCCCCCGGTTGCCCTCGCAGAGGACAACGGCGAGACCGACCTCCCGGACCCGACTACCGAGGAAGACGCGCAACACCAGGACCCCCCGGATCTGGCTCAGTGGCGGCAAGAAGGGGGGCCCACCCAAGAACAGTTCCGCCAGGAACAAAAGACCTGTCCCTCCCTCGAGGGACTCCGCCAACAAGCCAGCACCCAAACCGCCGGGGACGCCACAGGAACCCACTGGGTCTACTGGGATAACGACCTGCTCTACAGCGAGCAAAGAATCGCCGAACTGGGGGCCGGTCGAGTTCTGGTGGTACCGCTCCGCTTCCGAGACTTTCTGCTCAACCTAGCCCACGATGTCCCCCTGGCTGGACACCTGGGCCAGGACAAAACGTACAGTCGCCTGGTGACCCACTTTTTTTGGCCGAAAATGAGGCATGACGTCCTGAACCACTGCCGATCGTGCCCCACATGCCAAGCCAGCGGGAAGAGTGGCCGGAAGCTGAAGGCCCCTCTACAACCCTTCCCGGTGGTCACCACCCCGTTCGAGAGGGTGGGGATAGACATTGTGGGACCTCTGGACCCCCGCACGGCACAAGGACACAGGTTCATCTTGGTACTAGTGGACCATGCCACCCGCTACCCCGAGGCGGTGCCTCTACGGACAGTGACCGCTCCAGTGGTTGGCCGGGCCCTGATGGGGATCTTCTCCCGGGTAGGCTTCCCCCGAGAAGTCGTCAGCGACCGAGGCACGAATTTCATATCAAAGTACATGAAGTCCCTCTGGCAACAATGCGGGGTCACCTACAGATTCACGACCCCCTATCACCCCCAAGGGAACGGACTAGTGGAGCGTTTTAACCGCACTCTCAAAGGGATGATTGGGGGATTGGAAGAACCTCTCCGTCGCCAGTGGGATGTACTGCTCCCGTGCCTCCTCTTCGCCTACCGGGAAGTGCCCCAGAAGTCCCTCGGTTTTAGCCCCTTTGAACTCCTATACGGACACCCTGTGCGAGGGCCCCTCAGCCTAGTCAAGGAAGGTTGGGAGATGGCCCCCCTAACGACCCCTCCAGACGTCTTCAAATACATCCTGGCCTTACGAAACCAGACCCGGCGCTTCAGGGAGATGGCCAAGGCGAACCTCGAGGCCAGCCAGGAGGACATGAAGAGGTGGTATGATCACAATGCCTCCTCCGTTGAATTCGAGCCGGGGCAGCAAGTATGGGTGATGTCCCCCACCGAACCATGCGCCCTGCAAGATAAGTGGACGGGGCCCTTCAAAGTGGTCGAGCGCAAAAGCCCCGTCACTTACCTCATCGACATGGGGTCCTCCCGGAACCCCCTTCGGGTCCTCCACACCAACCGGCTCAAACCGCACTTTGTGCGCTCCGAACTAAGCCTCTTGATGGCTACAGACAGTGGCACAGAAGAAGACTCCGAGCCCCTCCCGGACCTCCTGAGGACTCAGGAGAAGGACGGCTCCGTGGACGGGGTCCGGCTCTCGGACGCCCTCACTTCAGAGCAACGCCAGGACTGCCGGAACCTCCTGCTGCAGTTCGCGGCCCTGTTCTCCCTCACCCCCGGGGTCACCCCCTGGTGTTTGCACGACGTAGACACCGGGGACAGTCCCCCTGTCCGGCACCGGGCCTACCGCGTACCAGATCGGGTACGGGCCTGCATCCAGGAGGAAGTGGCCAAGATGCTCACGATCGGGGTCATCGAGCCCTCGGACAGTCCCTGGGCCAGTCCGGTCGTATTAGTTCCCAAGGCCGCTGCCCCCGGCTCCGCCCCTGAACTGAGATTCTGCGTCGACTACCGGGGCTTGAACGCTGTCACCCGGACCGACGCTCATCCCATCCCCCGAGCAGACGAGCTGATCGACCGGCTGGGGGCCGCCCGCTACCTTAGTATCTTCGACCTAACGGCGGGCTACTGGCAGATCGGCCTCACACCCAGGGCTCAGGAACGGTCAGCCTTCTCTACCCCCGATGGCCACTATCAATTTAAGGTCATGCCCTTTGGCATGAAGAATGCCCCCGCCACGTTCCAACGCCTTGTGAACCAGGTCTTGGCAGGGCTTGAAGAATTCAGCGCTGCCTACCTGGACGATATCGCTGTATACAGCCGCCACTGGTCCGACCACCTCCGCCACCTCCAAGAGGTCCTGCAAGCCCTCCAGCGGGCCGGCCTCACCATTAAGGCCGGCAAGTGCCAGATTGGCCAAGGGTCTCTGACCTACCTTGGGCACCAAGTGGGGAGCGGGCTGGTGGCCCCACTACAACTTAAGATTGCTGCCATCCAGTCCTGGCAGCCCCCCGTCACCCAGACCGAGGTCCGAGCCTTCTTGGGGCTCACCGGCTACTACCGGCGGTTCGTGAAGGACTACGGCAGCATCGTGGGGCCCCTCACGGGTCTCACATCCAAGAACCAGCCGAAGCGGGTCAACTGGACTCCTGATTGTCAAGCGGCCTTCGAGGAGCTGAAGGCCGCCCTGTGCACCGCCCCGGTGCTCCAGGCCCCCGATTACAGTCGGGAATTTGTGGTGCAGACCGACGCCTCCGACCACGGCATCGGGGCCGTCCTCTCTCAGCTGAACCCCGAAGGTCATGACCAGCCGGTGGCCTTCATCAGCCGACGTCTCCTGGCCCGAGAACAGCGTTGGAGCACCATCGAGAGGGAGGCATTTGCAGTAGTGTGGGCCCTCAAAAAGCTCCGACCCTATCTCTTCGGTACCCACTTCCGGGTACAAACCGACCATCGACCCCTGCAATGGCTGATGCAGATGCGGGGGGAGAACCCAAAACTCTTGCGCTGGTCCATTTCCCTGCAGGGAATGGACTTCACCGTGGAGCACCGACCAGGCCAAGATCACGCCAACGCAGATGGCCTGTCCCGCTTTTTCCGCCTCGACGAAGAGAGTCCCCAAGGAGATGGGTGACTCTCCCCGCCTTCAGCTGGGGGGGACGCATGTTGGACAGGCCTCACAAACGGCTCGCTCCCTCCCCGCTCGACGGGGCCCGAACCCCGGCCCACCTGGCATATCCCCGCAACAAGCACCTGTACTCCGTCTCCCGACGGACCCTCTGCCCTCGGACCCCTACTCATCACGGGGTCCAGCCCCACCGGCTTTCCCGGCCGGGTCAAGCCGCCATCTTGGGCCCTGCACCACGCGGCCGCACGGCCTCCCCTCGACCCTAACCCCGGGCCTGGCCGGCCCCGACATCCCGGCACCACCATCCACCCAGGAGGTGAGCGGACCACTTGGCAGGTCAATGGGAGAACGAAGTGTCAAGGGCTCTCCCCCGCCAGGTGCCGATCGCCCCCAGCTCCCCCAGGCACTGGCTCCACCCCCTGCTGGGTGTCGGGACACCTTCATCCCGGACCCTCCGACCTCCAAGTGCGAGGGTCCGGACATCAAAGGGCACCAGCCCTATAACTGGGGCAGCTCCGGAGCAGGAAGGCAGTTGTATCCTGGAGTCGAGAGACACCGAGTGAACTCAACCCTGACGGTCTACTGGCGCTGCCGTAGCCCGCTCTTGTGAACCATCGTCCTGCCTGCTGGCGCTGCCGCGGCCTTCTGCAACCTTCACCTTCCTGGGACCTGCTGGCGCTGCCGCGGCCCGTTGTAACGACCATCCTCACCGGGACCTGCTGGCGCTGCCGCGGCCTTCTGCAACAGTCATCTTCCTGGGACCTGCTGGCGCTGCCGCGGCCTTCTGCAACAGTCATCTTCCTGGGACCTGCTGGCGCTGCCGCGGCCCGTTGTAACGACCATCCACACCGGGACCTGCTGGCGCTGCCGCGGCCCATACCACCTAATCACCAAGCTCGAGGATTGTGAGCTCATCATCATCTCATCCGAACTACCTGATTGGTAAATAGACTGTCCCGCTACCCCCTTCCCTACCTTGCGAGACTCTAATCGAGGGGACCCCTGAGTCCAGACCTCCTTGTACCATTTAACCGTACCTTAAATAAGTGCTTATAAAGAACACTGAACCTTATCCGTGTGTGATATCTGTCTGTGGGGGGGAAGTTACTTGTCTGTACGATCGCTGGAGACGGCTCTCCCCGGAGACCTCTCCTCCTGACCCCAGCCGACCCTCCCGGTCCATCTACCTTTTCTAACAAAGGTTTCTCCATGGGCTTCTGCATTCCGGCACAAGGTGTGCCCCCGGTGGGGTACTGCAATAATCAACTGTCCGCACGCATGCACCCTGCAGTTAAGTCAGAAGGTCGATAAAGAGAGGGTGCTCAGGCGGGTGACTGGCCCGTTCTCTGCTCCTCCGTTGCCTGGGTATGTGTGTTCACCGCTGGGCGTGGTTCCTAAGAAGGAGCCAGGCCAGTTCCGGATGATTCACAACTTGTCAGCGCCGCGGGGGCATCAGTGAACAATGCCATTGACCCGTCCCTTTGCTCTGTGACATATGCTTCCTTTGATGCGGCACTAATGAGGCTGCGTGGCCTAGGGCCCAGCGCCGTCATGGCTAAAACAGACATTGAGTCCGCTTTCCGGCTATTGCCTGTTCACCCCGATGACTATCATTTGCTGGGTTTCCAGCTGAATTACCAATTTTACTATGACAGGTGTATGCCAATGGGTTGCGCAGTGTCATGCAAGTACTTTGAGATGTTCAGTTCTATGCTGGAGTCTTCAGAACAGGGCATAGGGATGTAGTACACTAATTAGATGACTTTATGATCATGGGCCCCCCAGCGTCAGGAGTTTGTGGCCAGGCCTTGAATAAGCTAGTAGGTATGATGGCGGAGCTGGGCGTGCCACTGGCTCCTGGGAAGACGGTGGGCCCGGCCACTTGCATGTCTTTTCTGGGGATTGAGATAGATTCTGTAGTGGGGGAATGCAGGTTGCCCTGGGACAAAGTATAAGCCTTTTCAAAAGCAATAGATTCTGCCCTGGCCGGGCCCAAGGTCACGCTGCATCAGCTTCAAGTGTTGGTGGGTCAATTGAACTTTGCCCTAAGGATCATCCTGATGGGACGCCCTTTCTCAAGGTCGATTGCCCGGGTTATGGTGGGGCTGACTTAGCGACATCATCACGTGCGATTGCAGGAAGATGTGAGGGAGGACCTGAGGGTCTGGCGTAGTTTCCTGAGTGATTTCAATGGGAAGGTAATTTGGCCAGAACCCGCGATATCCAGCGCAGACTTGGGTTTGCTCACTGACTCAGCCGGTAGCATTGGTTTTGGGGCAGTCTTGGGGCCTCACTGGTGCAGGGGCGATTGGACAGCTTCCTGGCATGAGAGCGGCTTGACCAGGAATATAGCCTTTCTGGAATTATTTCCCATAATAGTGGCAGTGGACATCTGAGCAGGGTTCTTTAGGAACAAATCTGTAATCTTTTGGTCAGACAACATGGCAGTGGTCGAGACAATCAATAGGCAGGGAGCTACTTGTAAACACATTTTGAGGCTATTGAAACATCTGGTGTTAGCTTGCTTGAAGCTCAATTTGCTTTTCAAAGCAGCTCATATCCCTGGGGTGGAGAATCAGGCTGCTGACGGTTTGTCTCGCTTCAAGTTGCAGGATTTCCAGAAGTATCACCCTCAGGCAGAAGAACAGATGACTGGGTTCCCGACATCTCTGTGGAGGATTGGAGCCCCGCTCTAGCGAGGCTGGTGGGAGCTTCTTTGAGCGAACATACTAGAAGAACGGACCAGCAACAGTTCAAGGCTTACAGGATATATGCTAAATGCACGGACCAGTTGGCCCTTTTTTCCACAGGGGTGCTTTGCGAATTTATATTAGCTCTGAAAAATCAAGGAAGGCCAGCATCTTATGCTAGGGCGCATGTGGCGGGCAATTGGCTTCTTCGCTAAATTAGCGGGCGAGCGAGACCCCGGCGCAGCCTTTGTAGTAAGGAAAGCACTGTCAGGCTGGGCTAGGCTGGAAGGGGTCAGGAAAGATAGTAGGAGACTGTTAGATATCAAAACCCTGGGTGACATTCTGTGGGTACTACAGACGGTATGCTCTTACCATTATGAAAGCATCCTGTTCGGGCGTTTTTTTCCCTAGCCTTTTACAGGGCTTTTCGGTTGGAGGAACTGGTGGGATCTTCCAATTCGGATCACTCTGGGGGATTACAGTGGCAAGACACAGAGTTGTTGCAAGAGTGCCTGGTAGTGGTTCTGAGGAAATCCAAGACGGACCCATTGGGTAAGGGGGTCACGATTCGGTTGTGCAAGGCTCCTGGGGATGATATCTGCCTGGTTGCTAGGATGAATACATACTTGGAAATTCGTCCATCGGGGCGGGGGCCGGGTGGGGTGAGGGGGGGGGGGGGCAGGCCCTGTTCATACATGAACAGGGTGACTGCGTGTCACGGTTTCAATTCAGGGTCGTATTTGGGCGGGCGCTGGGTTGTCTGGTGCTGGATTCTAAGGGCTATTCTTCACATTCATTTAGGATTGGGGTGGCGACACTGGCAGCAGGCGCTGGCTTACCAACTGAGGCAGTCAAGAAGGTGGGCCGCTGGTCATCAGCGTGTTTCAAACTCTATGTGTGGCCCGAGTTACAGTGAGGCACCCGACTTGTCCATGCTGACTTTTCTATTTCTTTCCTGTTACTAGTATGTCTTCGAAGGTGGTATGGGTGTTGGGATACTCGTTTGTGCGGCGTGCCACTCTCCGTTTACGTCAGAAACGAGTGTCAAAACCACCGGGTCTGAAGAGGACGGCGTTCTTATGGCAGGGCGTTGGCGGCCTACGAATCCGGCAGCTGCGGCAGTTGATTGAGGAGACATGGGCGCGCGAGGGACATCAGTCCCTGGATTTGGTAATCCTTCACTTGGGCGGCAACGACATGGTGGAGTTGGGACGCTTGGCAGTCAAGGAAGCCTTACTGACTGAGTTCGCCGGGATAGGGAGGACATTCCCTCACACACAGATTACATGGTCCTGCATGATGCCTCGCCAGACATGGGCCACCAGAGTCCGATCTCGCGCCCTGAATGTGTTGGTGAGGCGACTCAATGGGGAATTGGCCAAGTTGTGCCCAGGATCGGGCCGCTTGTGTCACATCCCACATAGACTGATCGCAGGGGACATAATGTTTCAAGACGGCAACATTTGTCGGACTTTGGCACGGATGCATGGATCAAAGGGATTTGGTCTTGTGTCGAGAGCTTGTTTGCAGGTGTTGAGGGTGAAGGACCTGTGGGCCCTGGTCACCCTAGTGGCGGGAAAGAGACCACACAACATTGATTTCCAGAGTAACGGGAGGCCTGCTTACATACTCCCGAGGTCAGAACTGAGGGGAGAGACGGTAAGCTCCTCGCAGAGAGAATGGGGACACCGGCTGGGGAGGCAAGGACGCCAGGTCACGAGCGCCTCCTTGCAAGCCTGGTGGTAGAGGGGTGGTCCCCGGAAAGGACGGACAAGGACCGAGGGCTAGGGGCTCACCGCTCAAGGACGCAGGTGGGTTGCGCCTTGCGTGGTTCTCAGCTAAGAGGGGCAAGCCAGAGGGCCCCTTGGTGCTGGAGTAAGTAGATAATTCATAACCGGTGGTTATGATCAAAGGTAACACCTGTAAATATTAAAATGTAAAGTTTGAATTTATTAAATGAATTTTAAAAATATTTTTTCATGTTTATGAATATGTGTTAGTTATTAAACATGGCCATTTTTCTACTCACACTCCTGTTCTGGCAATTTTGATTGTGGGAGTACAGGAGTTGGGGCGGGGGACTACATTGGGGGGTCCGGGCTCTATGAGAGCTCTGTCGATTAATATTTACAAGGTGCACTTCAGGTCGGGATAGAGATGCACTGCGAGAGCTCTGTCGATGTCTCTTTACAAGGTGCGGTTCAGGTCAGGGTAGAGATGCACTGTGAGAGCTCTGTCGATGTCCCTTTACAAGGTGCGCTTCAGGCCGGGGTAGAGGTGCATTGTGAGAGCTGTTGATGTCTCTTTACAAGGTGCACTTCAGGTCAGGGTAGAGGAGTGTTGTGAGCTCTGTGATGTCCGCATAGAATGAACAATCAATCAATCAGGGATTTATAAAGTGCAGCAAATTACCGGTTAGGATCTCAAGGCACTGGAGCGGCGAACTGCTTTGTGGTGATACAGCCAGGTCGAGTCCTTCCCTGAACTCCTGGAGCAATGGGGTGCTTCCAGGGAACGGTCGTTCCAAGCTTTGGCCGCCAGGTGTGAGAAGGAGACTTTTCCGCTATTACTTCAGTGGATCTTGGAGGTGTCTACCCGGAAGACGAAGGCGAATGGTAGCTGTCCAGTCGGTTGTTGGATGGTCATGCGTTTGTTGGTGTATGCTGGTCCCTCGTGCAGGGCTTTGTATGCGTGGGTCAACATCTTGAACTGGCATCTCTTCTGGGTCGGGAGCTCATTGAGGCATGCTGTGATGTGGGCATAGTTAAGATCAGGATGGGCGTACTGCTGCAGTACTGGGTGTCCAGTGCACACTGCAGGTACAAATTGAGGCAGAGATACTCTGCGAGAGCTCTAGAGATATCAGTCACGCTTCTAGGAGCATGCTGCATGCTAAAGGTAAGGACAGTTGTGCAGTCTGCGAGCTCCAAGGACAGTAACATCAACATGTCAAGTTAGCTTCACAAACAACTGAGCATGTAGGAAAAGCACTTGTTCACATTCCAATATAGTCAACTTCTACTATTTATTAAGAGTCAGTTGCATTACAACATCGCGTTGTGAAGCCAGTTTGTTTTGCCCTGCCTCAGAGGCACACTGAGAGTACAATGCAGTGCTTAATTTGAGCTGGTGGTTTCCGGTGCTGGCAACAGCACTCTATTGTATACACACTTCAAAGAGAATGGGGGGACAAGGAGCGGATGAGTAGGAAAGGGAAAAGGTCCTGTACCGGTGCTCCTGAAGTTAAACCACATACAAAGTAAGGTAACAGTTCCTAAAGAAATATATATGCCAGTATGGTCTACTATGCAAGAGAAAAGGGGAAAAGGGGGGGATGACAAAGTGTCACAGACAGGGTTCGAAAGAGGTAGTGTAATGGAGACTAGAGACTCCTGGATGGTACTAGAAGTGCCCTCACACACCCTTGCGGGTGCAAAGCATCATCATCGGGCTGTGCTCCTCGTGGGGGTGGCGCTGCAGTCCCTCACGGGCCCTAAAAAGGGCTCTCTATCGGAGATCTTTTGGTGGAGTCGCCGTAGTTGTGCGTGCTTCTTTGTCACGTCCACACTCGTTATTTGTACTCTTACATACCCAGCACTTGCAACTCATGGCATGATCCCACCACGTCTATGCCATACTCATAAGTATTCACCCTCCAATGTCTGGGCTATGTTATTTAATTACTGCCAGGGAGTCATTACACTTTCTTAGTACCTCCCGCCTCACTTGTAGACGAGTCAGCCATCGCCCACTGGTGTGAGTAAACTCCCGTCATCTCGCACACCGCTGTCACTGTGTCTCTTTAACCCCACCATCACACTTAGCCTGTTTTTCTTTGAAGGGACTATATACTGGCAACCTGAGAAACCTCACTTGCAGTTTGCGTCTGTCTTGTTTTAATCCCCTTTGTTGGGCACTTCCATCGACGTCACACAGGGCACGAGCACCTATTCCTAGCACGACTACGGCTGGAATACTCTTCTCTCTGGTGCATGCTTTTCGAGCCCTCTTTCGTAGGAAGCCCCACATTATTTCTTTATGTTTTATTCTCTCCCTCTCCCCCACAGGTTCGACGTCAAGGACACGAATAATCCGTGCTCCTCCCACAACTTTTTTGTGACTCTGGGATTACAGAATACTCTCCCTTTTTGTTTCTGAATCCCACCCCCTTCTTTTTAATCACCACCTTTGTCCTGACGAAGCGCTAGGATCCATTAGGGACCGGCAACAGCGCGAAACATGTTGACCACCACCTGTACCCCCTCTCTCTCACTTTAAACCCTCACTCTTACGGGTCGAGAGCAGTGGGACGTATTTACAGCTTTTTTTTTCCCCCCACTCAGAATGTTTATATAACATTATCCCCCGTTATTTTTAGCAGACCTCCTGGGCCCACCAATAAATAGTTAGGGCACCATTAGGTCTTTTTAGCCTCACCACCACCCCCCTCCCCACACACCCACACGCACAACTACGGCGACTCCACCAAAAGATCTCCGATAGAGAGCCCTTTTTAGGGCCCGTGAGGGACTGCAGCGCCACCCCCACGAGGAGCACAGCCCGATGATGATGCTTTGCACCCGCAAGGGTGTGTGAGGGCACTTCTAGTACCATCCAGGAGTCTGTAGTCTCCATTACACTACCTCTTTCGAACCCTGTCTGTGACACTTTGTCATCCCCCCCTTTTCCCCTTTTCTCTTGCATAGTAGACCATACTGGCATATATATTTCTTTAGGAACTGTTACCTTACTTTGTATGTGGTTTAACAGCACTCTATTGCCAGAACCTGCACGTATGACAGCTGTCATATGGTGGCGCTGTGTGTGCAATTCAAAGATAAGAAGAAAACCGGTTTGCTAATCCAATATACATTAAAAACAACTAATACCTGCCACCCAATCCATTCTGGAACCTTTGGCGGCCTTGAACAGTCTGAATTGTCACACTTATAGCAGTGTGATGGTTAGTAGTTTTGTTAGTACAGTGGCAATGTGGGGTACAAACTGCGGTGGGTCCCTGACGAAGGCCCCCAGCACTTGTATATATTTTTTTTTTACAAATTAAGCACTGCCGCAGTGGGTTTCAAGTCTCTTCTGGGCGCCAGGAGGTTTATGTTCAGTCCAATGTGAGCTGGAATCATGCGCCACCCTTGGGGCGCTAAAACCAGGAGTAAAGCATGCTTTACCCCTGAGTTTAGTTACACTGGCTGACGGTATCTCCGGTAAGTAAGAAATGACAGTGCTTCGGAGTCCATACCGTACTGAGTCACTCGTGGCTACTGCCCTGGAAGGGCAGACACGGACAGCCTCTTTAGTCAGAGCAGAGATGTCCAACCCTAGTCCACGAGGGCCGCATCCGTCCAGTATGTCATAAACCCACTGAATATCAGAATACCTCCAAGTGAGGTTCGTTGTACGGAAATGGACATGGACAATCTGACGTGAACGGGCGGGCGCACGTGTCTGTCTTAGCACTTACAGAAGGGGCTCTGGTGCTCCGCAGCAACGTGTCACTTTAACCAGAGGAAGCGAGCCCCGGGAGAGGGAAGTCTGCAGCCGAGGCGGGAGTGCAGGACTCCGGCTCTGCCCAATAAATAATTCATTTTCATTGGAGTGTGTGTTTGTGTCAACCCAGCTCCCCCAGGATTCGGGGACGCGCTGGAAATGGATTTATGGACACGAGAGGCTGCGCATTAACCAATTTAACTGTCTTGCAGTCCATCCTAGACTGTATTATTGGGCCCCTGCCTGCCCCCACAGCCCCCCCCCCCCCTTCTCTGTCACGCTGTGGGAACAGGCCTCTATAGATCAAGTCGCATCAACAAATCAAAGGGCGATGGGGAAGAAGCAATCTGCGGATGGAGCCGCCTGGAGAGACGCTTCCTTCACCCAGCCTGTCTTCATTACACCAAGATCACAGGAGGAGGCAGGGCGCAGCCGGGATCTCACACGCAGGTTCGTTCTCAAGCGCTATCAGAATCTTGGAGGCACCTTTAGGTGTATCCAGCAGTGTACAATGATTTCCCCGCTGGTCAAATTTTAGAAAGCTCCGAATTTTAACCTTCTATAAAATATGCTGGTCTAAACTTGCCTTTACCCAAAGACTTTCTCTATATGGCGAGATAACCCTAATCGAACCTGTAAGTAATTGGAGTATTAGCTGAGGCTGCAGGTGCCCCCCTGCCAGCACCCTAAAAAACGTGAAAAATAAAACGATAATATTAAAACCCGTTTAATTATCGTTTAATTTTTTTTGTGGCAATTATTGGAGGCGGGGCTAGGGGGGTTGACGGTACTTGAGGGGAAATGGTGGGCACTGTTGTCAGTGTGCATGACGGTTTGGCCCGCCTTCTCAGGCCTGCCAAATTGTCATGCGCACTGAAGCTGTCTCCAACCCCAGCTGCGTTGCCGGGTTGGACAGAGCAAGTACAGGCTTCCAGTCTGCCTGGGAGCGCAAATTCACAATGCTCTGGCCAATCCTGGAGCCGCTCTCATGCATGAGGGATTGGCCGCAGGGCGGTCTGGGAGCCTGCGCCTGCCTGCAGTGGAGAGGAGAGGAGCCGGAGAGCGCAGTGCAGGTAAGTTCTTTATTATTTTATTTATTTGTTTCTGTTGTCCCCCATCCATCCCCTCCTAACGCCCACCTCTTATCGGAAACAAGCCACTCATGGTTGAGGGGAGTGAGAACCCACCATAAAAACACACAGTCCTTGCCTGGATGAATCACAAAAGTCTCTACATAACCCTCTGTATGCAGTCAGGCGTAACTTAGAGACAATTTGTAAAGCTGGGAGTTTTACTTCTTGTCCTTGGTGTGGGGCTGTGCAGAGCTGCGATGTGAGGCTCTGGGGACGTGCTGCCTGGGGTCGAGCTAGTTACTGATCAGGAGTTGCAAGATGCTGCCATATAATGCTCTCCGTCACTCTGCATCACATTCGGTGAAGCTGCCAATCAGGAGCGGTAGGTAGCTGCGCTGCCAGGCTCGGAGTTGTTCCGAGACCTGCGGAGTCAGATCCAGAGTAGCCGCTGCTCAGGAGCTGTGAGGGGCTGTGATGCGAGCCCCTGCGTCATTCTGCACTGTGTTGCATCGGATCAACTCAAAGCTTCAGATCAGTAGAGAGGAGTGGACTCTGACATCAGTCAAGGGTCCAGGACCTTGAAGGCAGCACTCGGGGATCAGGTCTCGCACCCACAGAGGCCAGCAGCGGGGATCGGGTGAGGTTCAGTTGGGTCTGGTCAGCTGAAAAGCAGGAGAGGCCTGTGGAAGCTTGTGTGTCCCTGTCGCTCAAACAGATCAGCCAACTGACGCTTGTAGTCACATCTAGGGTCCCGGGTTTATGGCAAGCAGGTCCTTCGTCAGACAGTAGGGCAGTCCTCCTTCTGAATCTTCTCAGGTCCAGGAGTATTCGAATTGCAGGTACCTGGGGTGCCACTTCTATACCCAGTGCTAGCCTGGTGGTGGGGAACACCCCAGCGTCTAACGCTAAAACTGGTTTTGCTTGGTTGCTCCCTTTCCCCGAGCTTTGGCTCCTACCTGGCTAGTGAAACAATGGGCAAGCAGGCCAGGGTGTGAGCTGCACCTGCCAGTAACAGGGTGGACACGGCTCTCAGGCTACCCTTTGAGGCTCAGGAATGGACTGGCTACAACTCCCGGCCATCCTGCTCAGGAGGGCAACACCCTTCCCTACACCAAGGTCCTCAGTCCATTGTCTGGAAGGAACACACATCACACCACAAGAGAGCCTGCAAAAATAATGTAACCCTGGCCAATGGCAGAAATGCACATTAAATTTAGGCAGGAAAATGCCAGCACCAGCAAAGCGGGATTTTCAAAATAGTAATTTAAAATCCAACTTTACTATCAGAAAGAATTGTAAATTGTGATAAAAATGAGTGGAAGAAGTAAATTTCTAGCTGCTTCCATACGGATTCTATCTCTTATTAAACATAATAAGGAAAACAGGTGTTAGTCTATGGGAGAGTTAGCATTGCTACTTTCACAAACGACTTTGGGGGTTTTACAGTGTCAGGACATGATTTGGAGGGGACAGCAAAAACACTTACCTTTGGTTAGCAGGAGTAAAGTGCGCAGTCCTAAAGCCAACAAAAATTGGTTCAGAAAAAAATTGTGTAGTGAAGGCAAAAATCAGGGTGAATACAGTCTAGAAGATGGTCATTTCCAACAGAACCCCAAAAGCTGGACACTGAATGTATAGGTTTTTTATTCACAACAGCACCCACAGGAGAATAACGAATTCTGCTTCCCGGGGAGTATATGTAAAGCACATTCACTTTGCTAGTGTCAAAATCTGAGGTTCTCAATACACCTTTATGAAGGTATGCACACAAAAAAACTGCAAAACCTGTTCTCCGTCTGCAAGCCTTCGAGCCACCAGACTCATAGGGAGTCACATGCCAAGGAGCAAGCATCACCGAGGACTGTGGTCAATGAAACCAGCTTTGCAAGTTCCTTGCTATGACGTCAACATCTAAACTTTGTGAGCAAAGCTAGGTTTGGAGAAGCCAATTGCTGAACAAGGAAACTTTGTTTAGGACACTTTTTTAGGTGGTGTGATATTTCCATGGATTTGTTACGTTGGGGCATGTCAGTCACAAAGGGGCTCCTTACCCACAGATCTATGGCACGATGGTTCCGTCCATGTGACGACAGCACTGCAATACAAATAAAAGGGAGGCCTGGCTGTGCAGGGTTCTGCGCCCATGCCAGGTCAATTTAAGCACTGAACGTGAATTGCATGTACCGCCAGGGTCGGACAGGTAACGCGGGCACTCGGGCAATGCCCAACGGGCAGGTGTCTAGTTGAAGCTGTGGGTTGCTTTTTTGAGCAGCCTGGGGGCCGATCTGGGCGGTTTCTGCTTTGTTCGATGCCGCCAGGGGGTGCCCGAGTGGCCTTTCTGGAGGCAGATGGGCGCCCATTACCTCCCTTTTTGTCAATGGGCAGAGGTGCCACTCCCTTTCTCTCGCTGGACCGGCCCATTAATGTATGCATACTGGGCAGGGGCCTGAGCAGAAGTGGGCTCTCATTAGTTTTCTGGTGTGGTTCACCAGCGTGAACTATTCCGTGCTTTCTTTTTTTAATCTAAGTAAACTTAAGAAAGCATGCCTCTGTCAGAGATACCCCCCCCCTTCTTTTTATAAAACTTCCCCTATGCTGTATTTTGTGGAAAGGCCATATACAAATGTGGGCCGCTTTTTTTTCTAGCGTGCCCGGGCCGATTTTTAATCCCAATCCAACCATGTGCACCGTCGGCCTGTCAGGCCCGTCAACAGTTCTGATTGGACGCCTCAATGGTCGTCAGACCCCGATTTACCAAAGCAGCTCACATGTTTGAGCTTTAAGACTGAACTCTAAACTGGAAAGGTCCTTGAGACATTACAAGAATACAATGTGCGCTCTCTCACAACCTAGCACTGGGCTGAGCAACAGGCATCCTGTTCCAGGTCAACTGGCACAGTATGATCTGGTGGACCCAACACGTGACTCCTTGAGGGCCAGGTACATGCGCAAGGTCATGTCACGGCTTAGGCCCCTGGCACAGCATGTGATTTTGGGCAGAAAACTTTAAAGTGCCTTGGTCTGACAGACAAGCTGCGCGTCCTGCAGAGTCGTTATAATGCTTGCGATGTATTTATTTTACAGTTTTATCTGGTACCGACGAGGACAGTCTGGAGTCGGGGCACTGTACACATCAATGCACCAGGAGGCTTCGCCGCCTACTCACACATTTGTGGTGTGGACGGCAGACATGCCATCATGACACCGGTAGAGTGTGCTAGGCAAGTATCTTCCCCAGGGCACGAGGCTGGAAATGGTGACACAATGCTTGGTGGGCCCTGGAGAGCTCCGTGTCCCGCAGAGGCCACACACCGCGTGCAGCCTTTCTTTCCCCATGCCTCCACACCGAGCGGTGCCTTGAGGGGGCAGACGGGCCCGGGTGGGGAGGTTCATCTATTTCCTTCAAACATGAAGATAAGTGTGGGCCACAGAGGCCGCGAGCGGTCCAGAAATGGGATTCCTGCTATCTTCCTCTGCTTTCGAGTGCTTTCCTGAGGGTCCTTGTGGGGTCTGAAGGCTGCCGTCACCTTGCGCCCGAGAGGGGCACGCGCCGGAAATGAATGATCCCTGCTGACGCAGATCTGCTGATGGAGTGCCTCTGAGACTGAACTCTGGAGCAGACTCAAAGCTCCATTTATCTCGCCTGGTGACTAATTACAAGCCGGGCGAGGAGGGTCTGTCGGTAAGATGGATGGACCGGAATGAGGGCCACCCAGACCGCCGTAACCCATATCGCTTAGTGCGCCAGCGGCGCAGACCTCTCGAAGAGCCCGCGCTCTGCGACAGCGAGGAAGGTGACCCCAACTCAAGGCGCGGGGGCTCCAGAGTCACCGCCTCTGCTCCCAGCGACATACAGGCAAGCGCCAAGAAGAGCAGCCTTCGAGGAACCTCCGCCTCTGGGAAAGGGTGAAGAATGACAGCTGGGCCAAGGAGCCATAACTTCTACAGGAAATGGGATCCACCCCCTCGAATGAGGTCATCCGTCCAATCAAACCCATCATTTGAACAAATGTATGTCTCACTTTTGACCCAAGTCGCAGATGAGAAATCTCAAGAAGGCACAGACAGATCCACTCTAAAAAACTGATTACACCCGCTGAGGAAAGGGATACTGAAAAGCGCCTGAAGCCATTGCCCTCTGGTACTTCATTAAACCATTATTTTAAAAACATGTTCGTCAAATTTTAAAATAGTTAACTGTATTAAAACACAGAACAGAATAACATATTCCGAAGCCAATCCAAAGAGAAAATGTCCTCTCTCCAAAGCAGTCAACATGTGTCTGATGCCAGCTGCGATCCTGGGGCCTCACACACACCTTTACCGGCATTTTCTAGAAGACTGTCACAAATACTGGACTACGGTCCCGTTTACTCTGTCCAAGATCACAGGGGCAGGTCAAATGGAGCTGTGCTCTGGTCAATGCTGCCCAGAAACACCCAGAAGGGAAACAAGGTGGAATGAGACCAAAACAACAAATCCTAGCCTTCACTTGGAACCAGACGGTGCAGAACAAATACACGTCCGCCAACTCCGTGCTTGGACAACGGAGGAAAGGCTGCAAGTCACATTCTGGTTTCCTAAGCGGAACATGAACCCAATCACAAGATACCCGTACAATTTATTTTTAGACTTTCTCAAAAAACGCTGAATGGTTTTACACTTAATCAGTCCCAGAAACTAAATTGAAACAGACACTGTATTTTTTGCCAAGTCTGGTGTGAAACTGTAAGGCATTTTTAGGTTTGCTGTAAAGTAAAATTTCGCAGTACAGCAAATGCAACTTTAGGGAACCCCCGACTCTTAAATGTTCCCTTCTTGAGCAATCTGGCCATAGCGGTGCAGGATTCAATGTGGGTGTATGCATATCTTTTTTCAAAGTGTCATGTGCATTTGTTTAATCAGCCTAAAGTGAAAAAACAAAAATAATCTATTTATCAATGAGCTAACCAGCCTAATCAATCTAAAAATTAGATATTCACTGTTTTACACTACATGCCTGTGCAGTGAGATTGCACATCGCATAAACCATATTTGCAGATGCACAGACAGTAATATATGATTTTTATAAAAAATGAAAATTAGGAAATTTTACATTTTTATAAAAATTGTGATTTTTTTATGGAAAAAAAAGATAGCTTATGGCCCTTATTCGCCTTAACTTCGCTCAGCCAAAGGCCATTTACTGCTGCAGAATGGATACATAGCAGATGAATTCAGTGCAAAACAAAAACCAAGTAATTCACTGAAAACATGAAAAAAAACTACAATTCACCAGTAGCTGTATGTAATGCACAGTACAACGGATTGCTAGAGTGCAAAGGTAATATTCTATGTCCTTGCCATATTACAGATTATAAAACTTGAGATGGCAATGCTTATAGTCTACATTATGGAAAAAGTTGGCAGATTAAAACAATTTGAGGCTATACTCACAAAAGCATGCTACTATGCCCCTATGACGACCTGCCACAACACCTACTGCAGGAATATTACTAGGTTGATTAAGGGCTGTACTCGTATTTGAAAAAAAGAATTAAAGTAGTTAATACTTTACAATACTTGATATATACATAACACCTTATTCTCAACATTTTGGAGGGGATTGTTATATCAAGGAAAAGATTAGGATCTGATCAGGATTTAGTTCCCTGAAGAAGTCCTGTTGTATCTGGGACGAAACATGATGGCTGTATTATATATTGATGTTTCAAGCATAAAATAAACATTATTATTTACTAATGAACTGCCTTAGCGCGTTACGAGTGCATCATTTTATGCATCTGGAACTACTTGTTGAATCTTGGGTTGCTAAACTAATCTATAACCGAAATGAACATTAAAATAAGAGAAATTGTGACATGCCTCTCCTATTTTCTTTATTAATACTCATATAGCATGCTTACTTTGATTTTATCTTGCTGCACAAATTTAAATCCGTGTCCAGTGTACAAGGAGTTAAATTAGAGTCCGCTGGATATATATGCACGTATATCTAAAGGTCAAGGGTTTCATTTTTGCAATGAGATAGAATCACAGTAACCAAGCCTTGAGAGTAGAGCCCTCAGTTGATTTCTTCTGATGATAAGTGTAATGTACTCTTTATAACCATTGAGGAGTAGGTTTTCTCCTGGTGAAGCGGTGCAGCAATGATAAGCTTTTCTGTCCAATTAAATCCTCCACTCACCTTCTGAGCCACACACAAAGAGGTATCACATACTTGCATTTTAATACAAAGAGAACCACTGAGACTGTCCCGATCACTCGCCAGCAGCGTGTTCGGATCACTTTAATACAAATATTTGCAGGGCAAGGGCTTTGTCTGGATAGATGGATTGCCCTGCGTCACTGTCATTCCCCACTTGGGGACGCTCACATTTACCGAATGGTATTATTACCTTCTCCCTCACCTCCATAGGTGTATAGCCTGTTCTTTCAGGTAAAGGGCTAATAAAGATTAACAGCATCTTCCAATGACACATCTCTGATTGGACCTGCTACAGCCTGATAGGGTCTTGGGCCACAAACCCTGCCATTTTACCTCCTAATCCCAGCCTTCTTTCTTCTACCTCCCCCCTATCTCTTTAAAATAGATCATAGTTTCCTCTGCAGGACTATAAGTCATAGTCTCCTATCTTAGGTGATCCAACCCATCCCTGTGGGTCAGGCCCTACAACCTCTAAATAGACGTATTACTATCTAGAAACACTATTGTTGTGTCCTAAATCACCAGCAGGCGGCAGCATTCCACCTCTGCTAGACCTAACAGACCCACTTCTACTGTCACTGAAAATCCTTAGGTTGAAACATTTTTGCTTCTGGGTGGACCTCTCAGACTCACTATCATAGTGCCTTTGGCCAAAACCCCTGCATTTTCTCCTCTCCTTCCCTGTCCCACTTGCTGCTGGGTAAACACCCCCTTTGTAGTTTTAACAGCGCTTTTATGGTTAGTCTCTGCTACTCATGGTGGACTCCCTGGGTGGTTTGACGCTGCCCCAACGCGATCGTTCTCTGTCGCACCGTGGTGGATTTCATTTAGTAATTCTAACAGTGCCTTCAACGGGATGGTCCTATGTTGCTGCTGCGTGGAACAGTGGCTAGAGTAGATTCACTCCTTTTACATTACTCCTCGGACTTCTTATACCCACTGATGCACATCATCAGCAGCTCCTACCTATGTCCTGTCCACCTTAAAAACGGTAAGTACCTTCATGCGTGAGTCTGTCTATTCTCACACTCTGCCCATGCTGCGTGCCTGACTTCAGATGCAAAATGCTGCCACCACATTGAAGCCCTCATGCACCTCACCCCATCTATGCCATATCAGACCAACCCACAAACAACACCCATTCAACCATGCACCGTGAAGGACAAGGAGCAACTCCGTGCAAATAGGAGCACTCTATGACCTAGCTAGGGATACATGCATCATGCAATCGGACCACCCAGACAAGTGCGGCGGGCTGCCGCGTGAGGGTTAGGAAAGAGAGCACTGTACAAGTAAACACCCAAACAATACAATGCTCAGAGAACATGTTGTTTCTGGCTACACACTGCTCTTCCAGGCAGTTCTCATCTACACAACTCCTAATTTAGTACAGACTGATGCTCCTCTGGGGGATGTAATCACCTCTAAACATCGCTCCCTCAAGAAGTTATTTTAATAGTAATGTAATTAGTAAGAGATGCCTGCTGGGAAACAATCTCCCAGTGTTTGCTATGGCGTTTAAGCCTGATTGTTGTCGGAAGCACATCCCCAAGCTCAAATCTGCTTTTCTGGTTCCTTTCCCAACGATTGCCGCCTTCCCCTTTATGTGACTTCAGGGAAGACGTGCTGGAGCACTGGCGCAAGGACCGTTCGGAGATCTGCAACTTAAATACGTCCGCCACAGGCTTCCATGTTTGATGCAGTACGCTAAGCCACAAACCAGGTGGTTTCCTTAAAGCCAGCTTGACTCGCCTCCGCTTTGGCTAGCGATTGTAACCTAGACCGGCTACGGATATATTTGATAAAACTCCCAGTCCCCAGGGATATTCTTGCCATATCGGTAAAAACCTGAATGGCTGAGGACAGAAGGGATTACCTTTGAAGTGGTCAGCAAAGGTTCACCTATTTGAAGCCCATATGTCCATGCCTGCTCTATACCTCTCAGGTGTCAACGCCGCTGCCCTGGTGAAGGGCACCTTGATATTGCTGATCAAAGTGACCCCTTGGCACATTTCTGTTGTTTTGAAAACTGGTTATATGTCATCCTCTCACATCATCTGAACTTACCAGGCCACACCGAAAAGGAAACGATTAGAATTTAATTTAAATTGAAGTCTTGTTGGTGCAGAGTCAAAGGTCCTGTGGACTACAGGCCAGAGGTCCAGGGCCACCAATGGTGAGCTTTGCAAGTCATAAGCCAGATGTTGAAGTTATTTGAAATTGCATTACTGCAAGGGAAGCTAAACAGCTTTTTTTAAGCTTGGAGCTGGAAAGGACACTTCTTTGCAGACCAAGACACCAGATTCTACTTTCAGTGCCTCGCCGAGGACGAGATGCACAGGAAGTCCATCACACACCAGCGAGTGGCACCTCATACAACTGGCCACAGACCGCCTGCATTGAGACAACAAACCCTACCCCAGAACAGGCGTAAGAAGCTGCCATAATCAAACAAAAGAGAAGAGACTTACTGAATTTAAAGGCAAGAAATACCTCTTGGTGCCGAGAAACATGCAGGCTTCATCTCAAAAAGTGGTACCCCATACACCATCATTCTAATAATATCTAACCTAGAAAAACCTTATCATTGTTTCTCTAGTCATCAAATAAATGGCATTTGATTATTAAAATAATCTCAACCAGCGTACACTGAAATTATCACTTCCTCAACATGAATCACACTCTTAACGGAAAAAACAAGGAACAATGTTTATCTTCATTTTTTTTTTAATGTTTTATATTTGAAGACATTTTTCATATAACATTATTGCCCACACATGTATGTATATGTGGAAAGATAAAGCAATTGAGGACAAACATACATGAACTCAAAAATTACTTCACAATAAAATTAAGGCATATGAAAAAGACAATCAAAATAACATATATAGTGTCCTACATTTTAACAGCTGTAGGGTTGTAACCAATTTTAACCCTCTCCTATACAGTACAATGAATACTGTGTGGCCCTTTTTGTTGGTGGTCGGAGCACTGCGTCTTTGAAGGAATGATGTCTTGATTTTCATCACTCATATTATACAAGTAAATCCTTGAACTTTACACTTGATGATAGCTTCTGGCCACACCCATAGGTGTGCCGACGCGTTTCGACCTTCGGATTAGGCCTGGAATCTATTTCAATGAAGGTCTGCTCCAGGGCTGAGGGACTTATTAATTGGACACGTTTATATGGGAACTTCCTATTGCTATAATTCCGGTGAACAGTGTATTTCTTTTATCAGTTCAGGTAGTACACGGGTTCAATTTGTAACCCTGAATAATCTCAGAAATGTCCAAGAGTAAAGATATTTGCAAATAGATTTCTTTCCAATGAGTTATTTAATAACCTCAATCATATATTCTGAGCTCCGTTTCTGCGCATAGCGTTCCTATTTTCCCTGCTTGAGAAACATGCAGGAGCAGCACTGAAGAACAAAAGATACCGCACCTTTCCAGCACAGGAAACTACAGATTACCCCAATCAGCAGAAGGAAAGAGAAGCATGTACTTGCCCGAAAAAGTAACAAAGCTCTGGCACAGAGACACACAAAGGGACTGTAGTCCAGCGTGGACAAGGGCTACCTGTCCTGACACCTCTAGAGATGAGACACCGGTCCTGAAGTGAGACGACAGCTGCCTCTAAAGATGAGATATCTCTCCTGAAGTGAGACGGCAGGCACCCCTAGAAATCTCTACAGATGAAGCACCTGTCTAGTAGTGAGAAGGCAAAAGTCTCTAGAGATGAGACATCTTGCGCTACAGTGGATTCAAGCTAGCCTGGCTGATAAGGAATGATACCCTGACACCGGTCTCAGGATGCTTGTTTCTGGTCCAGGGAGTACCTGGCTTGGCAGTTCAGGATGGACTGTTCCCATGAGGAGCAGGGTCAGGACTGATTTGCATATGGCTTGGTCTAAACTGGGAGTGGCATGGTGAGCAAAAGAACAATGGATTTAACCCAGATCTCTTGGCTGGGGGTGAATGTTTGATTTGTTCCGTACTCCGTCCATCATTTGTGTGTCTTTTGCTTCCTTGCCTTAAGTGTGGTGGGTATGCCCTGACATGGATCCCGGGGCCACTATGCCACTGGTTTCAAGCTAGCCTGGCTGATGGGGGGTAATACCCTGAAACCGGTCCCAGGATGCTTGATTTTGGTCCAGAGAGGACCTGGCTTGGTAGTTCGGGTTGGACTGTTCCCATGAGGAGCAGGGTCAAGACTGATTTGAATATGGCTGGGTGTAAACTGGGAGTGGCATGGTGAGCAAAATAACAAGGGATTAAACCCAGATCTCTTGACTGGGAGTGATTGTTTGAGTTGTTCCGCTTTCCGTAGATCATTTGTGTTTCTTCTGCTGAAGTGACAAGGCAGGCACCTCTAGACACCTGCGGAAGAGCGATACTTGTGGAAGAGACACCGATGAAGAGAGATACCCGTCTTTAAGTGAGTTGGCAGAAGTCTCTCTAAATTACATACCTGCCATGAAGTGACGCAGTAGAAACTTCTCCAACAAAAGCTTTACTTCTTATATATAAATGTAAACTGTGTCTTTCTTCATTGGCCCAAAACACTTTTTTCAGTGTAAAAGAAGCAAAGCATCTTCTGTTTCTTCATTTACCCCTCTTTGTGAATTTGATATTGGTCTAATGAGAAGTACTTAGTACCTTCTCATCTTGGCTGAAAGGGCTTGGTTGGTGTTTGTACCACAGGCTCCCTCTGGTTACACCTGGACTTCAAAGCAGACAACAGGTCTGAGCCTCTTTGCTGTGATGGATGAACATCAAGGGTTTGCATAACATCTAACACAAAAGCAAGTGCTTTAATAGCAGTGTTTCGGGTGACCATTACGCTCAGGTCTGAAACCGCTAACGAGCGTCACAGAGACAGGCGCAAGATTAAAAGGACACATCCCATCAAGCTGTCACTGCTGGCCAGGTGGAGCTTTGAAAACACAGCTTTTGCATTTTCAAGGGACTGTAGTGCCGGCAACAGTTACATGGTCTTCTGGGATATGGGAAAAGATCTAGAGGTATGGGAACAAAACCAAGAATTCCATCACAGTTGATAGTGCCCTTTACAAATACATATAACATAACATAACTATACCTGCCAACTTACAAATTATTGCCACGGTGTGAGGAGGGGTGGGATGTTGGGCGGGGCCTCGTGCTAAGAGCTACCTAAGAGGCACTCTGACCCTGACCAAGCACCCACACCCCCCCCTAAAAAATAAAAACAAAGTCATTGAGGCTGTCGCCGATGTCCTGGGGTGTTTTCACACCTCTTAATGGACATCAGCTGATCGCTGTCTCTGAAACTGCGCTGAAAATCCACTGTTTACAGCAGAGAAGCGTCGCCCCACAAGCCCCAGAGCTGAAAAATAAAACAGTAATAAAGTTTATTTATTACCGTTTTATTTTTACGCACCTCGTTCTGAACGAAGTGTCAGGACGGGGCGGGGCCAGCGCTGCCAAGTGGTAGCAGCAGGGAGATGAGCGCTTTAAAATGAGCATGTGTGTTTGGCCAGCCGTCTTAGGCTGGCCAGCCAGACATGCATATTTTAAAGTTCGCTAACCTAGCTGTCTTAGACTAGGGCTTTGGTGGGGGGCGGCCGACCAGCGGGAGGCCTGCCCCTCCCGGGGAGTTTTGGGCCGGGGGGCAGCCAGAACCCAGTGGGCTGGTTGGTCTCCCCTGGGCTAATTTGTGCTGGATTAACCTGGGGTTGGGCTACTTTTGGGCTGGGTTATTATATAGCCGGCCATCTTAGGTCACGGGCCACCATTTGGTGGACTGTGACACGACAGCCGGCTAGGTGGGTTGTAGTGGAGTTAGTTTTTGTCCCTCCCTCCCTCCCCATAGGAAGCAAGGGGTAGTTTTCGGGAATCCAGGAAGGTATTCCTGGGGTTGTCGCTGGAAGCAGGTGCTGGTGTGGCTCGCAATGGTTATAGGGGGCGCTTTTTCCTGGGTTATTGTGGTACCGCAGAGTACAGTTACAGTTTATTGGTTGGGAAGGTCACTCTGGGAGCTTGCAGGAAGGGGAAGACCATAGGAAGTTTACGTAGTTAGATAGGTGATGAAAGGTTAGGAAATTTCAGGTTGTGAGGTTATAATTGTTGCAGGGGGGAACCATTTTGGGGGAGGGGGGTGGGGGGTAAAGTAGAAGGACAATAATTAGTGAGGATCGGTTTTGTACGGCAGAGGCCAAGGGATTTTGGATGATAGGTGCACCTGTTTCCAATAAAGCGGCCTTTTCCACACCAACAAGCTAGTCTGTGGTCTGTGCTGCACCCCCCGTTGGCCCAAAGCCTGGGTTAGAGAAAGTGCAGGACTTCAGTGCTCTTAGGAGCAATGGGAGAGCCTGCTCTATCCAATCCTGGTGCTGCTTTCATGCTGTGAAAGCAGCGCCAGGATCTGGTAGTGCAGTTTCCTGCATCGGGAGCTGCCTGGAAGACACCCGCGGGAGGAGAACGTTGCGCTGCGAAGGTAAGTCAATTAATTTTATTTATTTATGTTTTTGTGACTCCCTGCGCACCACCCTCGGTACAAGCCAGTTGCTCTTGGGAGACTGTGCATTCTTCTTGCAGGCAAAGCCTCTGAGTAAAAGGCTCAAGACACGGGGTTTCCTGTAAAACTTGGATTTCTCATTAAGCCTGTTTTGCAAAGAACCAGATTGCTGTGTGCAGGAATGGCTCTAGTGAAGTGTGGATCAAGTCAGAAGTAACCAAGCCCGATGAGGCAACAACAGACCTGCCAATGTCCTAATAAAACTTACGGTGTGAGAAGAGGGACTCTGGAGGGGCGGGGCCAAAGGAGGGGTCGGGATCTTAAGTCCAATTTCCTCTGAAGTACAAAGTGCTTCTGAGGGGTGTGGCTATCAAAGTAGGGGGCGTGGCTTTGGGTAGTTAAGTGCCCATGATCCACAGTAACCTCTAACCCCCCCCCCCCCCCCCCCCCCGACCCCCATTAAAAGACAATCGGAAGTTTCAAAGGCTGCCGCTGATGTCCTGGGGAGGTTGTAAAACCCCAAGTGACATCAGCTGTGCTAGCCTTGAACACAATGTGAGTCAGAAACGCTCGCTGCAGGAGTTTTCCACTCACATTGTCTACCACTGTGTGATTTCAGCTCCTCACCCGGTGACCATGTGAAAGGAGCCGAAATCGTGAGACACACGGTGGCGTCGTGTGAGTTGGCAGGTCTGCAACAATATAGGGTTACCAGGCTTCCTGATTGGCTAGGACAGTCACAGCTTTTCTCCAGCCGTCCAGGCAGATTTTGGCAAATTTGGCGCATGTCCTGGTTTTCAGAGAGGGTCGACTGAAAAAAGTGGGAGTCCCATTTGCATCAGTTCCAAAGCAGGACTAGTTAGCAGCTGTGTTTAATTAACAAGTTTGATGCTGGGTTTAAAAATTGCATTTTATTTATTTCCTTAGTGTTTCTATGTTGATGAGTGCTGCCATACTGTGCTGATAAGTTGTTCTAAAATTGCAGTCCTTCTTCTATTTTTGTGAAATGTTCTGGGTTTTGGTTTTCAAAATCTGCTCATCCTGCATCAATAGCACATTTGAGTCAGTAATAACTTATCAGCAAGTGACTATATTATCACAAAAAGTGCTCCAGTTTCTTAAACAATAGGTTTTCTCTTAGTAAGCTTCGGTGGAACGGCCATGGGCACGCTATGTCAAAATGCTCCAAGGCCATCTCTTTTCCCAGTTCTATAGCACCTGGAGAACCCAAGCGATGGATACCTTCCAGGAGGACTTGCCAGACCCTGTTAGTCAATGGCCACCCAGCTGAAATAATAAACATAGCCGCTATATCCAGAGGCACTGCTAAATCTGCAAGCATAATTACAGAAGTTGCAGCCTTTTAAAGAAACTCTTTTGTGTGTGCTCTTCATCTTGTGAGTGGTGGTCGCCTCTTTGAGCTGCCCAAAGCATGTCCAGAAGGGTGCAGGTCCAAAAGTTTACCGTAAGTTAATATATCGAACAAAACATATATTTGTTTGTAAAGCACAACAATAAATTGTGTCAAACTTAGTTAAATTGACACAAAAAAAAAGATATCTTTGTACTCAACCATTGGTGCATTTTTTTTTTTTTAGAATGCATTAGATTGTGTTTCAGTAGTGAAAGAAATTATAAAAATACATATACACATTCAGAAAAAATATAGTAAATATTATTACAAACAAAATCACATATAATCGTAAAGAACAAACACATTTTGTGGTCACTCCTTGCCTATCCCGGCCATATCTTTGAAAAATTGCAAATGTTTTTTTGATTGTCCTTCAAAGAGTTCACAATCTACCTAGTAGGTAGCCAGGGGAATAAACAAATAGCTTCTTTTTTGTGCTAAATTACACACTTCCTCAGTTTCGAAAATTATGGAAAATCACCCTTAGTTGGCTCCTCCAAAGAATAGTTGGCCGACACGTTTTGGCCTTTGTAGAATTGAAGGCCTCATCAGGACCGGTGGTTGATAGGTGGCCAATAACTCTTGGCACAGCGCTCAGACTTATATACAATATTATAAGTCTTCATATGATATTTAAAAATTAAGTACATGGCAATGGAGATGTACTCACAGTCCTATTTTATCTACTGCTCGCTCGGTAACCAGTGCTGTTTCATGTTTAGACATAAAGTCGGAGTTTAATGGAGGGAACTGGTTTGACTTTGGCTAAGATGAAAGCTCTGTGTCTGCTAATGTTTGATGGAAACCCGGTGAACTTCCTCAATGGTGTAGCAACCGTGCTTGTAGTTCTGACCTAAACTCCGACTTGATGTCCAAAATAAGTCTCAGCGCGGTGCCAAGAGTTATGTTTGATATATTAACTTAAGGTAAACTTTTGTTTCTGCGCTCCCCTTTCCCCTATGGTCAGTATGTTAACCCTAGAGCGGCAGTGATTAAAGGGTACCTCCTTGTTTTTTTTAATAAGAATGATGTAGGTAGCAGATGAGGTGAGGAAGAGGAGTCCCGGTAGTGTGCCTAAGAAAGCTATGAAAAGCAAATGCAGGACGACACGGACGGAGGATTGGCAGAAAGAAGCACGGCACAGAAGTTAAAGAAAGAGAGAAATTACATCAAAGAAACCATACACGTCTCTCTTGAATGATCTAGGTAAAGAGATACACAAAAGGTGCTGCAAGCACTCCAGTAGAGTTCCACTGAGAGTTGATCAGAAGGAACGGGCTACATATACTATGTGAAACACTGCATTCAGTTATGGCTCCACAGACTTACCTTGATAATGTCTTCGTTGGCTGACTTGCACTCCACGACAGGGGACACGTCTGTGATGGCCCCCGTGGTCTCGATGGCAATCACCTTGACCGGGATGGCCACTGTCCTGCCAGTCAGGATAGCTGTGTTGATGATCTCGGTGTCCTGAAAGGTAAGAGAACAAATGGGTCTGAGTGCTAGGACCATGGGAAAACTCACACTTGATTGAGGTTCTAGACATTATCACATGCATGAGACATGTCTCTCTTAAAGGTAGGAGAAAGCACTAAAATAACTACAGGAGGGAGAAGATGAAGCGGGAAGACTCTTATGGGCGACTGTGCTCTACAAACCTGGCACTAATAATAGCACAACAACATAACACATAACAGAGGCATTTGAATCCAGAACAGCTGTCACTACAGGACAGAAGTTGAGCAGGAAGTGAGCAGAAGTGTCATTGTGCGACAAGACGTTCCAAATTAAGGCTTCTTGCAAAGTCTCGTGAGGTAAATTAGGCAACTTCTTGACTGGAAGGTGGTAAGTAATTGCAAGCACCATGCAGCAGGAGTGTTGAGAGCAAAATCCTTAACATCAAAAACTCCCGGAAAAGACTTGGTACTGACAGTGTGAGAGGAAAGCAGTGAGCTAAGCTGTTAGCACATGTATACTTACCACGTATAAAATATGAATTGCACAATAAATGGATGTGGGTTGACTGCATCACCCCAAATGACTAAAGTGGTTAGACTTATTGCAAGCTTTCCTCCCGTCACCTTTTGTGTGTTTGATGTACCGGCCTAAGTGTCAAGGGTATGCCCAGATGACTGCGCCCTGTGCTCACTGTGTCACGGGAGCACAGCTAGACATGACTGACGAGCCTCAATCAGGATGAAACTGGCCTTGTGTTGCTTGTTTTCCCGTTCAAGGAACACCTGGCCTGGATGTTTGAGCTGGACTGTTCTCATGAGGAGCAGGGTCAAGACTGATTAGCACATGGCTGGGTCCACACTGAGGTGGCATGGTAGGCAAAAGAATGATGGGTTGGAAAACTACCCGAGCAATTGCCAGTGGTTAGACTTATTGCAAGCGTTCCTCCCCCTTTTGTGTGCATGATGTAGTGCCCTAAGTGGCAAGTGTATGCCCAGACATGAATCCTTTGTTCAGTGTGCCACTGGATCAAAGCTATACTTGATTGACGAGCACCAATCAGTGTGAAACTGGTCTTGAGTTGCTTGTGTTCTGGTTCCGAGAGGGCCTGGCAGTTCGGCTGGACTGTTCCTACTGGAGCAGGGTCAAGACTGATTTGCATATGGCTGGGTACAAACTGAGGTGGCATGATGGTCAAAGAACGAAGGGTTATACTGCTACCCTGAGCAGTTGCCAGTGATTGGATAATCGTAAGCACACTTTTTGTGTGTTTGATGTACTGCCTTAAGTGGCAAGGATATGCCCCCATGTAGGCCTCATACTCACTGTGCCACTGGAGCCAAGCTACACTCTACTGATGAGCCCCAATCACGGCAAACTCACTCTTGGGTTGCTTGTTTCAGGGAGAACATGGTCTGAGAGTTCAGGGTGGACTGTTCCTATATGAGCAGGGTCAGGACTGATATTCATATGGCTGGGTCCCAACTACGAAAGCATGGCGGACAAAAGAACAAGGGCTTGGAACACCACCAGGGTGATTGCCAGTGGTTAGATGTTTGCGCGTATTTCTCCCATTACCTGTGGTGTGTTTGATATACCACTCTAAGTGGGAGTGGTATGTCCAGCCCTGGCTCCCGTATCCCGATGTGCCACCGGAGCTAAACAACACCTGACTGACGAGCCCCTAATAGGGTGAAAACCAGTCTTGCTTTGCTTGTATTCCAGCTCATGGTGGACCTGGCCCGGCAGTTCAGCCTGGGGTGCTCTTAGGAGGGATTCAAGACATATTTGATGGGTAAAAGAACAATGAGTTGGAATGCTAAACTGACTGAAGGCCTGTGGTTAGACTTCTTGCAGGTGCTCCTCCCATCACCTTTTGAGGGTTTTCTTTCTCCCATATAACCTGTCACTCTCATTTCATACAACAGAAATGGTTAAGGTCTTCTCAGGCTCAAACGAACCCTTCTTGGTACCGTCCACTCAGGGAGTTTACTTTTTCCTGCTTATGCTTGGAAGTGACCAGTACAAAAATGAAGTAGGACCCTAGTAAGGGGAATTTGGCCTGTGCATCATTAACCTCCCCGGTGGACTGGTATGAGAGCACCAGGATTGTTGAAACAGAATATGGTTTGAATCCGATCAAACTTTATCGAGCATTTGACTCGATAGAGTCAAATGATGGCGCTGTACTGGGAGCCACCTCCGCGAGAGTAGCATTTTGTAACAGGAGGATACTTTTCTCAGCATGGATGATGTGCCTTTCTACCTAGTGGCCTCAGAAAGTCTAGCTATGCTTATGTAGTAAAGTGGGGATCCACTAAGTGACAAGAAGGCTCAGAACTGCAAAAGGCGCACATCTCTGTACCTTCCAAACAACACCATACATATGTAGGTACAGTGCCTGGATCCATGTTTGCTCTCTGGTGTGCTTAGCAAAGTTCAGTGTTTATCAAACTGTACCCCTGTTTCTGTACCTGCTTGAGAACACACTGAAACACTCAGTGAGGGGCCAGAAAAGCTAGGAGATCAATTGGTGTTATGCAGAAGATGCAGGCCAAAGGAAGATTTACTGCAAGGTTTTCAGCTTATAAATAAGTAAATGAAGATGGTGCGAAGCAGAGTAAGAAAGCTAAGAATAAAGACTGAAGAATTAACGCTATCGGTAGATATGCAAACGGGAATGGGTTTCCATGGTGAAACAGAATTAATAATGGCCACAGATTCCCTATCAGTCTCCACTTGATGGTGAAAAATAGAAATGCAACCAGGATGAGGCAGAAAGAAGACCAAGAAGCTGGGCAAAGTCTATGTCTGAAAGATGTGTACGTCCAGTCCCCTAAGCTCCCTTCTCTGCAATAGTTTTCGTGACAGTTCGAGTCTTGGCACCAGGCGGTGGCACTCGCACATTCCATGAATGGGCACAAGTCAGCTGGCAGTACTGAAATCAGCCAAATAGTAACACCTCATGTTAACCTATGCAATATGTGCATTCGTGGCAAGTGGCTGATGGGCATGGAAGTGGAAGCTCACTCCCTGTGCGGTGATAACCGCGAGAGCGAGAACAAAGGTTGCAAGAGAGGTGGCTCACTAGCCCACTTGCCATGCGGTTCTTACCAAACATTCTCACAGTTTGAAAATATAACCCGAACGCATGTGCATTCATGAAATAAATGAGAATATGGAGGATGCGCTGGCGGATGCCAGGCCTTGGATGTCGGATGCAAAAGCCCCAGCTAACTCCAACTTGAGCGAGTGAAGTCCGGCTAGGCACTTGCGGTGATCTAAGAGATTGTATGGACACAAACAGCCTGGACGTATGGAAATCAGTCAACATCCATACAACTGTCAGCAGCAATGTCTTTAGTAATCTACTGACGGACCAACAAGTCACAAAAAACGCTTTCTCTGGCATGGCTCCATGTTGTGGAAAGCTCTTCCCAAAAACTGGGAAAAAGCGATAGACTGTCTAACCTTCAGAAAAGCTCAAAAGGCTAAAAGCTCCCTTGCTTTGCTTACACTTACGTTAAACTCCAGAGACTGCTGTGTGGGCCAGAAGGAGAAATGGACTCATCAGAAATACATAACAACCACTTAAGTAATAGTATTTCACACACTCCCTCATTTTAAGTTGTCATTGTTGAACTGAACTTGTTCTATGGAAATAATATCGCTCTAAATAAATTGCAGTATTACCACTCCATGTAGTTAGTACTAAATAAACATAAAAATAAATCGGATTACTTTTTAAATAGCTTTACCAAAGCCTTAGGCTGTCTGGAAACAGTAGAAGGCAAAACAATGGATATTTTCTCAGTGCTAGAAAATATCTAGCCAGTGCTTGTTTAGTCGCAATGGGATACCAGGCTTGGTTCACAAGCTTCTAGAACAGGGTTTTGTGTAATGAGAGATACTTGTGGTTAATGAAAATCATCCCACGCTACTATAATATTAATTCATTAATAGTGACCACATCTGACAGGATTATATTAGTGGCCACCATATACAAGATTACCAGCAGTGAACACCTCTCTGCACCAGGCAGGGTTACTAGTGGTAATGTAAAACAAGCATTGGCATAGCAAATAGGTCTCGCCTTTGGGACTTATAAGTGTTTAGCGATGCAACAGTTGATGTTGTTGCACCAAGGATATTCTGCTGCATAACTAAATACTTACAAGGTCCCAAAAGCGAGACCTATTGGCTATGTCAATGCTTGTTAAGTAATTTTGTAGTGGGAGAGTGCCCCTGGTTGCACATTCTGGGTCTGTGGGTCATATAAAAAGCATGGTTTATAGTCTTACGGGCAAAAAAAAATCTGATACAGTGCGTGTCCAACGTAGGTCCAGGAGGGCTGGATATCCATTTTCAGGGTAAAGATTTACGTACACTTAATTTGAATGGAACGTAATTTGCAATGAATTTGAACTCTGCCCTGAATCGGACTTTCTAGACATATGTTGAACTTGCCTTCTGTAGTAATTCCTCAGCACAGCAGAGTAAGGGCTAGTGGCAGATAATCCACATTTCACGCAACTCGCTTCCTGTAACCACACTCATGACATGGGCACTTGTCTGCCTTTCAGATGTTGGTTAAAACCATACTGTTTTGATCACTGCTGCCGGATCAACACTTTGTTGGTGCCTGGATGTCTGCAGATGTTAGCAGTGCTATATAAGTGACTTGATGATGTCATCATCGTGCACAGACTACACCACTCCTCCTGCACGCAATGTCATAGCATGTACAGTGCGAGTTGTCGCTATGTTAAAGCGCGATAAACGGAAATAAATAAATAAAGGACACCTTCAAAGCCACAGCCCTTGCCCCCTGACCTCTCCCAGAAGCGCCCATATGCGCACGTTATAAAAATAAATGTAAACAAATAAAACCAGGGTAGGCATGGGGAGATTACGTGATTTTGCGCAGGATCACAGGATGTTGAGCCGTCAAGAAAGTGAAAGCGACGCGAGACAGGAAAATGTAAACAAGCGCGCGTACCCACGCTAATTAGAAACAGATGGCCCCTGCGCGCCGCTGCTCGCTCCCGCAAGGTGGATGCCGCCACACACACACATGAGTGTTACAAAAGTGCAGACCGATTCCAAAAGGTCATGTCCTTGAGCAGCGCATGCCCGCTGCACTAGGCTTGACCTATAAAGGATTTGTTGATTTAGGATGTCCCTACGTGAGCAATACATTGCCGGTATAGCTTAAAATCTCCTGGCACAGGTAAAAATACTAGTAATAAGTGTCCCAGTGCTACATTATTTATCACTCAAATATCAACTTTAAAAAATATTTTGGAAATTCAAAAAAAAATTCTAAAATGTTGGTGCATGTTTATTAATTCAGTGAAGCAAAACTTCAAAATGAGCTTGTCCGAGCTCTTCCTTGGAGACGCCTGGACTAGAAGGTACTTGTAGGAACAGTAAAAATGCGCCAGAGCTCTCTCAGGCATCACCTGCAGAGTGTTCATTGATGTGAGCCCAACACACATTCTAGATGTTGTCGGCTGAGTTTTCAGATGGATTCTTCTCTTCTGGCCAGGTGTGACTAAGCAAGAAGGTTGGCAAACCAGAAGAGGAACACGTCTGAGTGCCAAGGCTTTACTAATGATTTGCCAGAACTCCTCAATTAGGAGCAACAGTTCCACAGTTTGGAGCACAACTGAAAGGGCCAGCCTATCCCTGCAGGGCTTCCAAGTGCAAGTAAATAAAAAAAAAGGTTTAAGAGGAGCTAGCAGCAGACTTAACGGTCTAGCTACAAAAATGTGTTTGACTGCAAGATTGCCAGGTTTCCTTATGCTTTTGTTTTTCTTCTTCAGAAGGAAATTTATTCCACTGCCATTGGGACTTTTAAAGTGGGCTTCATTGGAGGATTAGCCCTTTTTATTAAGTTCTGCAAGGTATAGAGCACCGCTTGGTTAGTAATTGCTGATCATTTATTGCTCAGCCATCAGTTTGGAGTCTTAAGTACGAGGCAGTTTGCCAAGCTTCAGCTCAGCAATGGTTGCATCCAACCAGGTGCCTTTAGCCTTGCATTTCTAGATTATTTCAGCAACACAGCACCCAGACAACAAACCATTTGCGGTTGGTAGGCGCTTTACAAAACTGCTGCTCACTCACAGGGAGATTCTTAGAGAATGGCATGATCAAAGCAAATTCAAACTTAAGGGTGGAGTGGTGAATCCAGACTAATGCGTGGTTACGTACACATTTTGCTACCATGGGAGAAGTGTGGCGCAGCGGCCAGAGTGGCTGACTCCAGAGTACTGGGCCCATGGTTCGTGGCTGGCGGCAGCTCAGCATCATATGACTCTGGGCAATAGGTCACTTAATCTCCCCACCGGCCCCCGGCGCCTGGATACCCTTAGGGGTGATAAGTGGTGCTTTACAAATCTGGAATTATAAAATCTGAATTATGGTTTGCTCTAAGAATGTATACTTTTTTGTGGTTGGTCTGTGTTGAATGATGACCAAAGTCCAAGGCTTGTGAGATTCCACCAGACCAGCAGCCATGTTGTGCAAAAGATCATTAAACCAAAGGGCTTAGGCGATGACAATTTTACAGCCTTGGTTCATTAACGGGTGAAGTAAGTCTAGAAAATCAGATTCAAGGGTCTTTACACCTTGCACTGTCTGAGCACAAAGGAGGAGAAGATGAGCCTAGATGAGTGGGCTAATCAAGAGGAGAGCTACAAGCACAATGGAAGCGATTGGCTCAGTCCTCGGTAGCTGATTACAGTGCTGCTTTCGGCCACTCTCCCATGCCGGCAGCGACGTCACCATTTGCATAGTAACCTGCTGCTGCTTGTGACCAGTAGAACATCAGGGAAAGAAGAGAAAGAAATTGCCTCTTGAGCCATAATGAAGGTACTTGGAGGAAGTTGGCTGGCAGCCCAGGGCTGCATCCGCCGTGATTACCAGTGGGGCTAGTAAATTGTGGGTAGCGAAGGAATGCATGGGGCTACGGGATGGTTAGTTCTATCTATGAGCTACGGCAGGTGATGCACAGTGATCTCAGACTTACTGTGCATAAATGATTATTAATGACCCACTTATGGTTGCAAGACAACAAGATGCTGGTCTCAATCAACCACTGTCCACGCCTCACATCAAATCCCTCATGTGTTTTTCATTCAGAACAGCTCCAGCATATCAAGCTTGCATCAGAGCTGATGGCCGAGGTGGAAGTTGCACTAAAGGAGAATCTCAAATAGATGTAGTTTAGAATATGGCTTTTCCTTTCCATATTCATAATGCATGATGGCAATCTAAGAGGCACATTAGATCATCTGTTGGGCAATATTTCAGATGGTTGGTCTAAAAGCATCTAGAAGAGTTCCTCTATAGACTGTCAGTAGGAGTTAAAGAAGGATCTCGCATAGGTTACAACGTGAGAAGTTGGAGTTTAGGGTCAGTAATCTCAGGCTTTGTTAGGCTCTAGCAGTGAACATGTGTGATGGCACAGGGAAGAAAATTTCCACGTATGACGTAGAATTGCCAGGTTGGGGGGGAAGTCACTTCACACTGTGAAGGGAAGCAGGACGGTGAGGAAGAAAGAAGATTCGTACACACAGTTGTGCATGGATATCATGAAGTTATATGTATGTATAATGGTAATTCTACAGTGCAAACCTATCCAAAAGGCAGAGGAACGCTGAACAAGGTCAAAGACCAGCATAACGTCCACAAGTGTTAAGAAAGGTAGCTGGCTTGTGGACAGTCTATGCATTGTAATATAATGGTATTCAAAGAGGAGAGTCTTTAGCTCTTTCTTAAACTGGAGCAGCGTTGTTCAGTCCTGAAGGACAAGGGGATGTTGTTTCACATCCTGGGAGCATAGCGGTAAAAGGCCGGCTGTCTTGTTTTTTCTGTTCTAGTCTTAATCTGCAGTCTGATAGTGGCCTGGCTGTGTGTGTGCCGAGAACCATCAGAGATAATGAGCTTGTCTGTAAGGTAAGTGGGATGTTGGTTGTGATGGCACTGTATTTGATGCAGCTTGTTTTGAAGACCGTGTTGGCTGGAAAAAAGAGCCAATGAAGTCATATTTCATTCGACCATGAATGAGACGTGCTGCAGCATGTAGGATGACCTTAACGGAAGGCCATGGAGCAGGATGTCACAGATGCGAGAGCATGGGCAGTTCTGAAGTCACTTTCTGGAAGGAACTGTTTCATTTTCTTCAGAAGAGAGACACGTCTTTGTTTTTTGCCAATGTGTTCCTTCACTTGGTATCCGGTGAAAGTTAGGGGTTGAGACCATCAAGGTTCATGCCATTGAGCCAGGTTTGTACTTGTTGGGATGGAAAAGTCTCTGCACGGTGACGGACGTGCAACACTGCCATGTGTACCCAAGCTGCATAGATATTTAGATATCTGGTACTGATTTTTGGTCATACATCAAGAGTGTACCGAATGACTGAATTAATCTCAGCCACTGGCAATTGTTCTGGCCCACATCCCAATCCATGTTTTTTCACCCACCGTGACAAATCAGTTTGGAACCAGCCATATGCAAATCAGTCTTGACCCTGCTCCAATGGTAGTATGTCAGGAAGGCACCACTGTGAATTTTGTGCAGAAAAAGTCAGCAACCCCGTGAGTCAGGAGGCAGTCCTGTGAAATTAGGGCCATTATCTTAAGGAAGGTGAAACCAGCAACCCCTTGTGCCAGGAGAGGGCCACCATGGAGGCAGGGCCATTGTCCTTCATCGTTGTGCCCAGGCTGCTGAACAGAATACCTAACCAATTGCCGAGAAGCTGCCAAGAAGGATGCCCGACACCAATGCGGCCTGTCCGGAAACTGAGGAGGGACGAACATCAGGGAAAGACTGCACAGACCCACACGATTGGGAGGCCGGGGCCTGCAGGGATGTGTCTCAGTCTACCCACACTTGCTGGCTGCTATCGGGTCGCGTAAGCCTGTTCGAGGACATCAGGCCTGTTGGGGACTTACACAGATTTAGCACATAGCACTAATGAAGCTGACTCTTAAAGCCAAACTAAAGACTACTGGTGGTCATATCTGAATGTTGCTTACAATACTGAATGGGGAATAACCAGGCTCAGTAAAAGGGACTGAAGAACTCAGGAATACCGCACAGGTTGATGCTAGCATGCTGACCTTCAGAGGCTGTGGATATTATTTTGTGTAGCCTCTATATTTTCGATACTTATATTAAAATACTAAACTTTTCATAAAAGCAAGCATTTGACGGGACAATCCCACTTATTGTGGTTACATTTTGCACTTTAGTCTTGCACCTCTCTATGCATCACATCTACCTCCCTCTCAAAAAACCTTGGACTGCGTGAACCGTGCTACCACAGAGTGAAGGTGGCCCAGTTACGCAGAACACATAGTAGGTCGGCCCCCGGGAAGGCAAAAGTAAAAGACCCCAAACCTCACAGTTGGGCCCAGTAACCCCTGCTGGCCACGTGGCCCTCTGAAAAGGGGTTTGACAGTGTTATTTCTTGTTTGTTTGGTCTTGGCAAATAAAAGGAATTTTGCTTTGGTTGGGTTGCATGCCAGGTAAGCACTAGACATCCAGTTCTAGATGATGTGCAAGCAATTTCTGAGGCATTGGATGAGTGAATCAGAAAAGACTTTCAAAGAGAGTTGGTTACTGTTGGCATATTGGTGGACCTTAATATGGTTGTCTATGAGTTGAGCATCAAGTGGTTCTGTGTAGAGGTTGAAGGTGACACAAGACAATTTGCCCCCCTGGGTGACCACACAGGTGATATGGATCTTTTGGGACCTGGAGGAGTCCATGTGAACGAACTAGTGTTTGTTGGAAAAATAAGACGAGAACCAGTGAAAGACATTACAGGCTAATCTCATTCGAGATCCCAGGATGCACATGAGGGTGGAATGGTCAACTGTGTCAAAGGTAGCTGTAAGTTCCAGCAATATCAGGAGGCAGGGGGTCATCTTCATCCGTGGTCAGGAGGCACCGTCTATAATGTTGTGTAGGGTAGTGGTATCCATGCTGCAGCATGATCTAAAGCCAAGCTGGTAGTTGTGTAGAGGATGATTATCATTGATGTTACTTGGAGCTGAATATAGACTGTTGTTTCAATGATCTTGCGGATGAATGGTAGGTGAGTAGTTGGTGAGGTCATCAGTGTCTAGTATAGGTTTCTTTAGGAGTGGGAGAATCTGGTGTGTCTTGTGAGCTACTGGGAAGAGGACTTGGGTGAGGGAGGCATTGAATATGGTGGGTAGGTGTGCAAGAGCTGCCCCAGGGAGAGCTTTGATGGAGGACGATAGTAAGACATCTTCATAGGAAGTGGATTTGAGGAAGTTGAGTAGGTCAGTGAGATCTGCGAGAGACAGGGCTTTCGAGGCTGACCATTATTGGATCCTACCGGAAGGAACATGTGTAAAAGATGAAGCAGGTTGGTGTTGTTGCTGTGCTTTCAGGTATTCAGTATTTTATCACTTAATAAGAGGTTGATGGCATTACACTTTTCTGTGGATTGAGGAATAGGTGAGTCTTGCATGGGGTTGATGCTGTATTTGACTGTCTAGAAAAGTGTTCACTTCTTTTGGTGGCTTTATTGACGGTATTGGTTTAGTACTTTGCTTTGAATGTTGTAATGCTCTGTCTGTGTTGCACAGAGGAACTTCAGTGTCATGAGGATTTCTGGTGTTCTGTTTTTCTTCCATTTTCTTTAATTTCACTCTATAATTGGCAGGTCACAAGATGATGCCTTCACACGGAAAGAGTCTAGAAGAGTGGGGTCACATTCAGATCCCTGTGGAATGTGGGTTGGGAGGGTCACAAGAAGATCTATTCCCATTGACGAATTAGGATTGTAGAAAGACCCCATCATCACATTGTGGAATAAGGTCATTGTTATACATCTTCACAGTGCAGGATGATGTTGGGGTTGCATAAACATCCCTTGGTTGTGTAGCATGGTGAGGTTACAGGAATGTCAGTTCATAGAGTGGAATGCTGGAGCCACAGGAAGATATCTTTATTGGTGGGGCAGGTGGGAGGGCACAGGAATGTACTTTCAAAGAGTGGGATCATATTGTAGCAGTAAGGTCCATTCAAATTATAGGGTGTCAAGTTCCAGGAAGATCCTTTGCAGTGTAGGATAGACGGGCTGGAGGAAGATTCTTTGACTATGTTGAATGGGGGGTTGCAGGAAGACCCTTGTACAGCGTGGAATGATAGACCCACAAAATGATCACTTCATATTGTATGATGCTGGGAGTCAAAGGCATATCTTTTAACTGAATGGGATGATGGAGTTGACAAAAGATCCATTCCCGCTGCAGTTGGGTGGGGCCTCGGAAAGGAAAATCCCTTGACAAGGTTAGATTGTGACACCGGGCGGGCCCTCCACAATGAACAGGGTAGGACAAGGGCTGCTCAAAGATCCCCACAAAATATGGGGTGGCCCAGTCGGTGGAAGACACCCAGGCTGCATGAACTGCATGAATTATGTGCTGATGATGCTGTGGGGATGCCCCTCCCATACAGAGGCTACAAAGTGGGGCAAGCCAAGTAAAGACTGGGATGGTTGGGACAGTCGGTCCCGAAGTGCGCAGAGATGCATGCTGTATGCAAGAGAGGATTTCTGATGCTACATGCAGTGTGACGAAATTTCGATATGATCCACTCATAGGGGCGTCAAGAGATTCTACCATCAGATCTACTCACAATGGCGATCACAGCAGCGGCCCTTTGTTAGTCTCGCACCTTTCCAAGTAGAGTCATAGAGTTTAATGCACAATCTACAACCTGTCATGTTTTATACAAAAAACACTCTCCTTACAATAGGAAGGTCAAAGATTTATATATTGTTTTTAAACATGCAAATGTTTGAAAATCGAGTGGTTCTAGCTGCCTCTGACTCCCATGTCCACATTGCTGTGAGGACACGATCTAAGTCATAAAGACGAATGCATCCTCCAAGAGGTACCCCTCAGGTGATCTGTGCGGCTTTATGTGGTGAACTGTGCCTGGCCTTGCAAACATAGTGACACCAACTCTAATACGGCCATGACTCTAGGTGCACAAACAGAGGAAGAAAGAAAACCCATTGCAGTGAAGCCCTAAAAACAACCCTTACCACTGCTCCAGGACAATTGTATCGGTTTCTGGGTCCTCAGCCTTCCTAGAGTCATTGCCCAACTTTGCGTCACAAGGATGTTCGCCAGTCTCTGTGGATTTTGGCCTGCTGGTACTGAGGTTCATGGATTCTTCTCCAATACAGAGAGATGCCTCTCTCAGACCTGCCTTGCATGAGGGGAAAGGAAACCAGCAAACACCTTCCTTACAATAGGAAGGTGAAGGGTAAATGTGTCTTATTCCTGGGCTATTGAGAAGGAGGAACACCTGATACTTATGGAGGTGCCACCAGAGAGTGGAATAAAGACTCAGGCAAACCTGTTACAGGAGTTGATTCTGCTTCTGTGAAGAAAGTCGGACTTCATTGCCAAGAAAAGAGGGACCCGTGGACAAGCAAGGAGTAAATATGCGAGGAAAGAGGGCATGTAAGCCCTCAGCAATGTGGTAGCTTGCCTCTTGTACACAGAATCTTGAGACTGTGAATTACTACAGTGGAAAAGAACTGCAAGGGATAAAATGATGTTCCTGCTTTGTAAATTAATGTTGGATTGCCGATGTCTTTCAGTCCAATAGTAAAGGCAAATGTTGCCATAGCATTCATCGGGCGCTGGTTTTCAAGCACAGATGACCTATTGCCTGCCATTTAATTCCGATTTTCCCCTACATCTGGAATTTTCAATTTCTGTCATCCAAGTTTTTTTTCTTATTAAATCTGCACAGGCTGCTGCGTTGCAAGTCCTTTGAAAAGGAGCGAGCTTTGGATCACCGCCACTAGAGATCGAGGTCAGATTGCTATGAAGGGAAGGGTGAGCCAGGGCGGAACTTCATCTTCAGAGGTGAGTAGGGCATTCTGGGATTCTAGGCCCTTTCGATGGAGAGCAGTGACCCCTTGTGTGCTATTCGAGAAGGTGCGGTGAAGCAAGTCTAAATTTAGAGCTCTTTGGGAAGGATATCATGTCTAGCTCTGCATGCTACCCCCAGCAGCCGCATAGCCAGTGATTGGTGGCTACAAGCAAGACATGTGGGCATAACAGCCTAACCATAGGCATTCTCTTCCATATGAAGCAGAGCTCACCCCTGGGGAAGGTAGTGCATTAGTTGAAATCCATGGTAACTAGGTCTTCTATGATTTTCCCACAACAGGAAGTTAAGAAAATGACTTGCTCATATATGTTATGTAGCGCAACAACTGCCGGTATCTTGGTCTCTTGGTTTTTAGCACTGTCTGTGTTTTGTTTGCTGAGTGATGTGCCCTCCTTCGAATCTCTGTGGTGTCCTTGCTGCCGATCGAGAAACTCCTGATATAAATAACACCGATGATGCTGGCCTGATACATCAGCCACCTGGCTCCTTCACGGTTGGTGATATGATGTGAGACTACATCAAACATACAAAAGATAATGGGAGGAATGCTTTCAATTTGTCTAACCCCTGGCAATCACTCAGGGTAACATTCCTACCATCGTTCTTTGGCTCACCACGACATTTCAGTTTGGACCCAGTCATATGCAAATCAGTCGTGACCCTGATCCAATTGAAACAGTCGAGCCGACGCTGCCAAACCAAGTCCTCTCTGAAGCAGAACACAAGCAACCCAAGACCGGTTTTGCCCTGATTAGGGATTATAAGTCAAGTATAGCTTAGTTCCAGTGGCACAGTAAACAAGGGGCCAACGTCTGGGTATACACTTGCCACTTAGGACTTAATATCCAACTCACAAAAGGTGATAGGAGGAATACTTGCAATTTGTCTAACCACTGCCAATCGCTCGGGGTAGCATCTGAACCATCATTCTTTTGTTTAGCATGCCGCCTCAGTTTGGCCCCAACCATATGCAAATCAGGGGAACAATCCAGCCCTAACTGCCAGGTCAAGCCCTCCCTGAACCGGAACACAAGTAACCCAAGACAAGTGACAGTGAGCAAGGGACCCGCATCTAGCCACTTAGGGAGTTACACAAAACACACAAAAGGTGATGACTAACCCCAAAGATTCCTCCCCAAATGAAGCTGAGCTCGCCCCTGGGGAAGGTAGAACATTCATTGAGGCCTATGGTACCTTGGTCTCTTGTTTCTTAGCACGGTCTGTGTTTTGTTTGCTGAGGGATGTGTCGTCCTTCAAATCTCTGTGGTGTCCTCTGCCCCTGTCCGTGTGTCAGTATCTTCCACAAGAAGTGTCCATGGCTCTGTGTTTTTCAATCCCTTTGCACATGTCTGTGTATGAGTAACCACTTTTACTAGAGTCAATTTCTCCCTACTTTGTGTTTGTTTTACTCTTAGTGTCTGTGTCTTCCTATCCCAGGCCATGTCCTCCTGCCTCAGAGTCTGAGCATCCCTGTCTCAGGGTTTCTGTCTCAATGACCCAGTGTCCAATTATTCCAACTTCAATGTCCAAAACTCCCTATCCAAGTGCCTATGCATGCATTTCAAATTCCGAGCCTTTTGTCGGTATCCCCATGTCAGAGACAAAGATTATTGCTGATGATCGTGAATCTCCTGATATAAATCACACCAATAATACTAGCGTCAGATCTCATTCGCCTTGAGCCATTGCATTTTGTGATATCATGTGAGACTACTTCCCATCTCCTCATCTGTCCCTTGGCGCCTAGCCTAATAACCTCTACCATGTGTCAACCCAAAAGTTTGAAAATCCACTGGGGCTAATTCACAAAGGTAAATTTACACGAGTAAATATACACGTGTAAATTTACTCTTACACTTTGTAGTAAATGTATTACTTATGGCTAGTCACTATTTCCGAGTGTAAAGTTACTGCAGACAAAAAGGAGCAGTAGTATGTCCAGCATAACACATAGCCAACCACTGATACTGCAACAGCCTCCGATAGAAAATAATGGAATCAGGAATTAAAAATAGAACCCCATATGAAAGAAAGTTACAATAAAATAATTTCTTTTAGACTTAAAAAAAAATATAAATATATATATATAAATTAAATTGAATGTTAAATAACTGATTTTTTTTACAAATAAATAAAAAATTTATGCTAAACTTTGTAATAACATTTTTTAAATAAATAATACGTGTAACTATTTGTTTTTAAATATGCAAATGAATTTCCATTAATTCTATACATAGCTATTTGTAATTTCGATCCATATACAGTAAATGAAAACATTTTTTTTATGCAGGATTTTTTTTTATTAAACTTTAAAATTAATATAAAATTAAATTTATATATTTAAATTAATGTAATAAATATGTAAAAATAACTTAGTACTTACTACTAGTAACATTTGACATGTATGTGGAGATCTCCATCTGGTAAAGTATATGAAAAAGAGCAAAAATGTATTACATTTTTTTGTTTTTAAAAGGGAAAGGATATATAAATGTAAAATATTAGTGTCAATTAATTATATATTTTTTTCTAAATTGTAGAACAATTTGAAAATGTTACTGCATTAACAAGTTAATTAAAAGGTTAAATGCAATTTTTTAAAATAAATTACATATAAATTATTGTTGGAGTTTAAATTTAAAAACAAAAATCCCACCTAAGTGAAATATATTTATTTTATTAAAAGTGATATATATATATATGATGTTCACTATTAAATTAAAAGTAACTTAACTGTAATCTAATACAAATTAATATTACATTAATTTCAAAATTTTACAAAGACTATTAAAATATGTAAATTGAAGTAATACGAATATTTTAAATTTGGATAACTGTATTTACATTAAAACTAATTTATTTATATTTTTAACAAGTTTAAATGTAATTTAGCATTTATTTTAAGTCTCTCCCTCCATTATTTTATGTGGGAGGATGTTGCAGTACCAGTGGTTAGCCATGTGTGGTGCTGGACTTACTCCGGCCCTGAGCTGATGTACATTTACGACTGTTATTGGGTTTTTTTTGGCAGTGCTGACTTTAGAAATGCAATCTTTGAATAGGAATTGCCTTACTCTTTTGTGGGTAAGTTAAACCCCTTTTTACTCTCCACTGGGTGACCCAGTCTATAGTAAGTATTCCCCATTTTCTAGCCGCTCTCTTCTGTCCCTCCCATATTTGCTACTAAAACATTAACTCACTTGTGCAGAGTTTACGCAGAGGAGGTGGAGTTTTCTGCACACAAAAAAGACAGAAGAGGCAGAACCTCTGCAAGCAGGTGTGTGAATGGCATTTTTTAGTATTTTTCAGTAGCATCATTGTAATACTATTAAACATATTGGCAAATGCAGTTTGTGAATAGACCACAAATTTACATCCGCCGTGAGGGAAACGGCTGTCATGCAGATCCTGCCCTGATCAACTAACCTCCTTATCACTTTGCCCAGAGACGCCGTGAGGGGAACGGCAGCGCGAGGCTCGAACTACAACCCCCAGAAGCCTTAGCGCACTTGACGCCGCCACGTATCACGTGACCTTGCTGGTGGGCCCTATCTGGCCGAAGCGCCTCCCGCAGCGCGGGACGAATCTTCACAAATTTACATCCGCCCTGAGGGAAATGGCTGTCATGCAGATCCTGCCCTGATCAACTAACCTCCTTATCACTTTGCCCAGAGATGCCGTGAGGGGAACGGCAGCGCGAGGCTCGAACTACACCCCCCAGAAGCCTTAGCGCACTTGACGCCGCCACGTATCACGTGACCTTGATGGTGGGCCTTATCTGGCCGAAGCGCCTCCCGCAGCGCGGGAGGAATCTTCACAAATTTACATCCGCCGTGAGGGAAACGGCTGTCATGCAGATCCTGCCCTGATCAATTAACCTCCTTATCACTTTGCCCAGAGACGCCGTGAGGGGAACGGCAGCGCGAGGCTCGAACTACACCCCCCAGAAGCCTTAGCGCACTTGACGCCGCCACGTATCACGTGACCTTTCTGGTGGGCCTTATCTGGCCGAAGCGCCTCCCGCAGCGCGGGACGAATCTTCACAAATTTACATCCGCCTTGAGGGAAACGGCTGTCATGCAGATCCTGCCCTGATCAACTAACCTCCTTATCACTTTGCCCAGAGACGCCGTGAGGGGAACGGCAGCGCGAGGCTCGAACTACACCCCCCAGAAGCCTTAGCGCACTTGACGCCGCCACGTATCACGTGACCTTGCTGGTGGGCCTTATCTGGCCGAAGCACCTCCCGCAGCGCGGGCGGCGCGCGGGCGGCGCGCGGGCGGCGCCCGGGCGAAGCCCGGGCCAAGGGCGGGCCCGTCCTTGCCCGTCACTGACCGGATTTGACGGGGCGGGGCTTCCCCCTTGATTTTGCAATACCATCACCATCCATCCTAAGGTACTGTGGTCTTTGTCTTTTTAACGGGCTGATTGCACTATTTTAGTTACTAACCCAGTCCCCCCCATTGACTATTGTTGTCTATTGCGGCGCCTGGCCTCTCTCTGTTAATTGCTCTTCTGATCTCCGCTATGCCAACTAAAGATCGCAATAGCAGAGCGGCCAACGAACATTTGTCAGGAACAATGGACCAATTTGTCACCAAGGTCAATTGTGTCATTGATAAGGAAATTATGCTCTTGGATCGCCGTGTTTCGCAGGACCTTGCTATGTCTAGGAGGTCCTCTATGGGCTACCTTGCCAATGCCCGCTCTCCTGTCCAGCACAATCTTGACCTTGTTTCTATTGATCGATCTGATGTGGATTCTATTACCCAGGGCCTACCACCTAGCGGATTAGTTACTACTGACTCCATGGAGGAACAGTCCTTGCCCCTTGACTCTTTGTTGGCTTCTCCCCGATTGTTACCATCTTCTACTAGTACTGTTCCAGAGCCAGGCACCAGACAGCTGCGTACAAGAAATCCTGGGGCAATTTCTAAAACTAAACCTGGGTGTACATCCTCCAAGGGTGGGAAGGGCAAGAATACAAAAAACACCCACAAAACAACAAACCATCTTGGCCCATCGAATAAACCTTTAGTCGTTTCTGACCCGCCCTCCCAGTTGGCTTCGCTGGATAAGCCTATTCCTCAATCATGCTCCTTATCTAACACACCATTGTGTCAGGATGTTATGGGAGGGCCAAGTGAAGCAGATAAGAGAGGGTCCCCAGGTCTACCAAACATACATGAAATTGTTGAGGCTATCAGACTTCTGCTTCATCCTGTGGATAACAGAATTCTCAAAATCGAACAGCAGCTCTCCAGGATTGAATGCAGCCTTGGGTCCCTGTCTAATATTCAAAATAATAGTCTCAGATCAGGGGCACTGAATGCCCTGGCTAATACTAGAGTAGATAAAGATATGGTGGCCCCCCAAATTCACCCTCCAGTCTCCGAACAAAGTCAATCAGTACCTGCTACCAAAGAGTCTATTTCGGTTACTGCCCATAGGAATCCTAGACACCCTAGCACTACCCACCCAAAAGAGGCTCCTAGGACCCCATTACTCAAGTCTCCAAATAGGGCAAATATCCCCAATCTACCACCCGAAACTGCTCCATATGTTGTCATTTTGGCAGGGGTTCCAGAACAGGGCGAAAATGAATCCGAGTCTCCCACAACCATCAGGAATAGGGTGATACACTGGCTTAACAGAAATAGACCGTTGCCAATGTTCAAAAACAGTAGAATACTCACAGTAAGAAGGGTCCCATGGGTGGGTCATTTGGCAAAAAACATAAAGGGGGATTGTATTCTAATTAACTTTAATGATCCTCAAATCGTCGACTATATTTGTAATTGGAGATACCCTAGTACAGGTTCACTCATTAAAGCCTTACCTCTGACTTATTTTTATCCCCCTGGTCACTTCTTGGACGATTGGACATATGTCCAACGGACCAGGAGAGGTATCTCTCAGATGAGTAGGCCCTCATGCCCACCGATGTTAGATCCTGTCCCCACGGAAAATCGGTATGGCTGTCTAGAGGCTGTTGACTGACTGCAGGGCAATGGAGATATTCCATCTACTCCCCTGGTACAGAAGAACCGTCGCCCAGGTTCTCCTGTACCAGGTCCTATTATCCCATTAGCATTTTCAGCCAACGATCCACCTACTGCAACGGATCTACCGAGGAGGCCTACCCCCAGCCATGAAGACCACCTCCCAGGTACTTCTATCACCCAAGAAAAACCTCTTGGATATACCAAGCTTCTTTCCTGGAACGTGGCAGGCTTACGTAATAAGCTCACTCTTCCAGATTGGAATGATCTAATTGAGGAACATGACATATGCATGTTCCAGGAAACCTGGAGTGTGGAGCCACTGTATAAGACAGGGTATTGTTGTTTTTTTGAGCCAGCTACCACAATTGGGCGTGGCCGTCCTTCCGGCGGACTCATGGTCTGGGTCAGGGCACACCTCAATCTTAAGATTACACATAACAGTTGTTCCACGCCAGACATAATGAGACTCTCCATCAAGGGTCTAAAGAATGGCCATTCTTGGGAAGTCTTCAATGTCTATGCTCGCGGAACACATGGGGGTGCTAAGTCTCCCACCATTACATCTCTCTCAGGTATGCTCACTACCTGTCCTCCTGATTCTCTCTTACTAGTGGCTGGTGATCTCAACTGCTCTTTTGAACCACTTGCCATTGATGATATCTTGGGAACTCATGACGAGGATGCTAGATGGGGCATTCCCTTGTTATCGCTCATCCCTGTAAAGAGATGGTCCCCGGTCGTGATTCAGTTAAACGCATTGGCCTTAGAATTTGGTCTAAGAGCTGCGAATGGGCGTACAGCCTCTGACCTGGGGGGTGCTAACACCTTCAATAGGGTCGCCTGTCAAAGCAGTATTGATTACATCCTGATTGACAGGAGAGGCTGGAAATCTGTTGCTGACATGATAATAACTCCCTCAACCTGCAGCGATCACAACCCGTTATCACTCAGCATGAGAGAGTTTTGCCTTAGTCATGACCAAACTCCTCTACATGGATCGCAGATGTTTACCAAGATGCTCCATCTCTCTAACTGCAACAGATTCCTCAGATGGTCTAAATTTGTCCTGTCTAACACAAAACTTGCTGCCCTGGGTAGAATCCTTGTTGAATACACTGCCAGGCTCTCCATGGCATCGATTGACAAGCCCGGCTACACCAAAACCTTCGAGGATACCATTGCCTCGATTGGTACCTTGTTTCTTGACCATAGGAAAAAAAAAACACCAGAACTCAAGTCAGAAAATGAATGGTTCAACAAGGACTGCAGACTAAAAAAAAATACCCTGATCGCTGCAATTAAATCTAATATTCCAGGTGCGGTCAGGGAAGCAAGGCAGTCTTACAGACAGGTACTTGTTACTGCAAGAAAAGACTGGGATGACCAGCGTTGGGATGCTTTAAAATCTGCAAGCCACTCTAAAAATGGCGAGCTTTTCTGGTCCATCTTGAGAAAATGTTCTATGTATGACCAGGATAAAATCCCCAACCACATTACGGACAGGGAATGGTTTGTCCACTTTAGGAACCTCTATGTAGGGGTGGGACCTGAGGAGGAGCAGGGCACCTATCTGAGGACCATAGCCTCTCCCACTGAACAATCCCCATTTGATAAGATCAAGAAGAAAGAGGTAGAGACTGCCATTAATAAAATTGTCTCTGGAAAGGCCCCAGGGCCAGATGGCATTCCGGGCGACCTTTTCAAAGCAAATACTGACGGATGGGCAACGTACTTTGCAATTTTTATTAATAACCTCCTGGACGGCTCCCCGGTGCCCGATTCTTGGAAGGGAGCGGAAGTAATTCCCATCTTTAAAAAGGGCTCAAGGGGTGATCCAGCGAACTATCGCCCAATCAGTCTAATAGACACTGGACAGAAGTTGGTCGGCAGGGTCCTCCTGGAGAGAATCCACTCCTGGGTAGATGAAAAAGGCATTATGACGCAGTTCCAAGCAGGCTTTAGGGCCTGCACTAGCACAATTGATCAAGTATTTAGGCTGGTGCTACTATATTGGAAGGTGGTCACCATTGGGAAGGGCGCCTTATATTTGGCGTTTATAGATCTTAAGACCGCATTTGACCTGGTTCCTCGCGATCGCCTGTGGTTGATTTTGGAGGAGCTGGGAATCCCCCCTTATATCCTGAATCTTCTCATCCGGATGCATACTAACAACTTTGCACGCATCCGATGGGGAACTCAGGATCAAAAAACCGATAAAATCCCGGTTAATAGAGGGGTTCGCCAAGGTTGTGTGTTGGCACCTACGCTCCTCACCCTTTTCGTGAATGGCGTAGTCTCTTACTTGCTCGAAATAGAAGCTGACGTCCCCACATTGGCGGGTGATAAAGTCCCTGCCCTTCTTTTTGCGGACGACACCCTTCTAATTTCAAAAACACCTGCAGGACTACAGAAGCTCTTAGACCGCTTCCTTATGTTCTGTGAGCTAAGAGGCCTTGTCATCAACACCTCCAAAACCAAACTCCTTTACTTCAACCCTACCAGATCTTTCCGGTCTACCCTTACCCTAGATGGAAAACCACTTGAGCGAGTTAAGGAGTTTGACTACTTGGGGATTAGAATCACTGATAGGCTTAAGTGGCAGCCCCATATTGACAAAATGACACTTAACTATAGGCGGGTCATAGGTAGCCTGGGGAAGGAATTTCGTGCCTCCACTACCAAACCCATCGCACCAGCTTTGGATATCTATGCTGCAAAGGCAACAGGTAGCGCCCTATATGGCGCAGAATTATGGGGCTTTTGCTGCGTAGATACCCTAGTAACCAATGAGAACAAGTTTTTTAGAGACCTTCTATCACTCCCGAGGGGCACACCGACTGGTCCTCTTTTGAGCGACCTCGGAAGGCGCTCTATTAGAGACCTAGCCACCCTTCGTCCTTTGTTACACTGGGCGCGGTTGTGGCGTACCCCTGAGCTCTCTAATTATGCTGATGGCCTCAGGGAGGTCATGAATTTACCGGGAGCCCATAAGATCGAGTGGCTGTCAAAAATCAAGAAGCTCTTGGTCGCAACAGGTCTCGTATCTGACTTTGTTCCGGGGATACCGTTGTCTAAGCATACTGGGCATGGATCGATGCCCGGACCCTTAGCGACCCTAACCCTGGTAGGCTTACAGAGGCATTTTACCAACACAAGCTTCTTCCTTTCCTAGAACCATATCTGGACTTTATTTCTAAGCCCAGAGACAGGACGCTCTTTATTCAGTTCAGGTTCGGGACTCTCCCCCTCCGCGATAGTACCAGCAAGTGGAATCCCCCGCACAAGACGCTCCCTGATTGCCCTACCTGTTTAGGTGTTGTTGAAAATATTTCTCACTTTCTCTTTGTCTGTCCAGCCTATGCATCCCCAAGAACGAAGTGGCTCAGGCCTGCTTGCCTGCTGCTTGGGACAAGGGATAGCTCCACTGCCCTGAGAATTCTTAATTCTACAACGAATACCACCATAATTTGTGGAGTGGCAAAATTTTTAGGATGGGCATGGCTGATCAGGCAGAGGTTGACTTGTCCCAGATAATCTCTCTTTTTTTTTTTTATCAAAGCTGCTAAGTTTAATTCCTTTTTAAATATTTATTGTTCACAATGTATTCTAGATCTCTTTTACAACATGTTTTAAATGTACTGTTTTTTCATGTATTTGTGTTTTTTAAAAGTATTGTGCTTTTATGACATCACATGTCGAAATAAAGCTAAAAAAAAAAAAAAAAAAAAAATAGACCACAGTCTGTAAATAGCTTATGCAACCCATGTATTCTGTCAAAGTCTTTTAACATCCGAGTCTCAATGAACCAACCCATATTGTCCAAGCCTTTCAGCATCGAGACCATGTGTCAACCACTAGTTTATGTGTAACCCCACAGTCTACCCCTGCCCTTGTACACAGATTAGGTAACAGTGGAAGACAAACTTACTCCGGCACTGGCAATCCCATGAAAAACCTCATAACCTCTAAGTAGGTCTCAGGTACAGAAGCAGTCGTGCACACCTGAGAGCGTGGACAGTATTGCAGAGACTGCACCAAGCAGGACTTCTCGCGACCACCTTTATGTTGCCTTGCTGATCCTAATTTATGGACTGTATTTCGGATGCAAACACCTGTACCACATATGTTTACCTTTGGAGCCTCAAACATTGGAAGAACACCCGCTACAATGACTTATCCGGAAGTCAACAATTAGAGTCTAAAAATGGTGTGTTTTTTTCGGTGTTACTGCGAGACGTCTATAAGATTCACAAGTGTTAGTCAGAAGTCTGCATACATCGAGCACCTGCATGAAAGATGGTCAGGTGCAAACCTATGACGTTCTCCTTCAGGCACGGTTGGGGATTTAAAGTGACAGCAACATGCAGGAAATTAAACAAAGCATTTTTAGTCAGACGAAAACTTCAAAACATTCGAAAATAATTATTTTCCTGCTTGTTATTCAACTTAACTCGTTGGAAAGTTGAAACTGGGACAACAGTTGGAAGTTGAGAACTCCTACACTAACAAGGTTCTAGTGACAAAAAAGATGACGTGTGGAGGGAAAACAGCGCATTTTCTCTTGGCAGTTCATCACTTTAGTTGACAGTGCCTTGTCCTGCATATCTGAGGAAGTGAGAACTGAAGAGGCGACTGTAGCATATCTTGTCTCCGAGCCCTCTCCCTCTGTGACCGCCTCCGCGAACAGATGGGAACTTGGAATGTTCTATCCCAGCTCTGAGAGCTTCTCTCACAGGGAGCTCACACAGAGTGACTATGGTGTGTGTTTAACTTAGTGTGACTGAGTGAGAGTAGCTGTGTGGCTGAGAATGATTGAGTGACTGTGAGCATGAGTGACTAAGTTAGTAACTGGTTGAGTACCATTAAATGGGCGAATCTAAGTAGAGGAGTGTGGATAACTATGACAAAGTGTCCAATAGTATTATTATGCAAGACATTGGGGACGATTACAATGTCGTTAGGAAGGGCTCCGGATAGGATTCGGTAATGTTGAATCCGATTTGGAACCCTTGTTTCCTACCGAATCGTACGGTTTTCCCAACGACCGATTATGATGCCCGGAAACCGTTCGAGCAGACCGAATCAGTTCTGAAAGGCATCCGGACAGCCCATGTTCCGAAGCCGATTCGTACAACTCTATGGACACGGGTTTCCAGACGAGCAATGATGATGACCGATTCGGACAGCTGTTCCAATTCGGTTTGCCCGAGACTAAACGGCTTTCGAATCGGTCTTTGGAGGCCGTTGCGGGCCCCCCTTCACCTGGAGGTGTCTGAATGTGGCCCGTGGGGTTACCCAAGGGACCACTCTTCTCAGCCATGCACAATGTGGCAGGCACCATTGGGGGCCCACCACAGGATACAACCACCCCTTTTTTCAATATGAGCTTGTGTTCGCATTTGGAACACAGGCTCCCATTGAAGTCAATGCAAGTCTGACTGAACGATGTTCGGAGGCATCGTAATCGGTCGTCCGGAATCACAGGACCCGATTAGTTTGGAAACCAGTTCAGAAACGATTAGTTTGGGACAGTTACAAATGACATCATAATCGGACCCGAAGTTGGTGATGGGGTGATTAAGTAGCATTGGATGCATGCGACTAAGAAATGGAGCATGACTAAGTATGACTGAGCATGCTAACCAGTCAGTGTTCTTGACAATGCATGTATTTTCTTATTTTGCATCCTGAGCATGAGCAGAGCCCTGTCTTCCACTTCACTGAAATCCTTCTCTGTTATAAGTTTGCCAGTTAGATCTTCAGAAGGATGGAGACGCATCAGAGAAAGCCATGTACCACCAGTGCCCTTGTACAAGAACTGGACCAATCAGCAAAGGGACAAATATTCCTCACTATAAGTCACAGAAGGGATCCTCTACATGACATTATTAAAAAGGTAGCAATGTTGAAATTCAGATGTCTATAGGCAGATTTCACCCAATAAAGTGGCACCAAAGTCCACGAAAGCCCATCTCTCAAACAACAAAATGACATCCATATCCTTGAAAACCAATGTAGCACTCGACAAAATGGCAGCAATGTCACAAAGCCCATCTCTCATTCAACAAAGTGGCAGCAATGTCCTCGAAAGCCCATGAGCCTCTCCTCAAAATGGCATCAATATCCTTGAAAGACGATGACTCACTCAACTATATGGTAGCAATGTCCTCGAAAGCCCACCTTCCAAAATATTACAGCTATGCCCTTAATGCCCCATCCCTCCCTCAATAAAACTGCAGCTGAGACGTCAGTCTTTTGCTTAATAAAACTGCAGTGAAGACCTAGCAATTCAGTCTGCCACTGAAAATGCTCAGCTTTCACAGTGACAGGAAAAGAAACTACCTGCAAGTTACAGGTTAGAACAGAGCAATGTCCTTCAGAGCAAGTGCAATGGGGTTTTTATGATTGATAATCCTACAACTAGGGTGCAGGTCAAACCTAGTGTATAATCTGTGTCGGCTGTTGCTAGGGGTGGACACCAGCACCCTTTACTGATGATGGAGACTGTTTGCACCAGACTTTTCAGCTGCTTTGGTCATGTTGTTCTCCCTTCATCCTTGTACTTAGACCATTACAAGCTAGGGGATTCAAACCTGGGTCTTGCTGTTTTATTGCCATTGACTATCCCACAACCCCATGTCTAATGCCTTGTCACCAATTCTGGAGGTGTTCTATCTCTGCCCCGTGCTTGTTACTATCTCTCTACGTTTCAGGACATTTTGCTGTCTTGTGCACGTTGTTTTCATCCACTCCGGCTTCTTTGGCTTGGTAATTTCATCTGTTGATCTTCAAGCAAGTTCTCTTATGAAGAATAATGCAGCCCAATTCTGTCACCTGCCTCAGTAAGATATTGTGTGGAGTATTATTTTCCATGCCATCAAAGCAGATATTAAGGGATGTCGTCATCTATATTTGATTCCTTTTGTTCTAAAAAATGTATTGGATGGAAGGCTTTCTTTTATTGGAGTGTGATACCTGAGAAGTCTTAAAAGATCTGCACGACTGATCCATTGAACACAATTCATTCTCCTTCCTTCACTGCCCCATCACCCACTCCTTCTCTTCTTAGTGGTGTAAGTAGGTTATTATGTCTGGAGGGTCTTTAGTTCCTGGACTTCCAACTCTGTGGACTCTGTTTATTCTTCTGTTTCAAGTATGGCCTCTAAGAAGTTCTGGACATATTTTTGGCATCTTTGCCTTCTACCCCTTTCAGGGCTCTTCTAATCCACAGCTTACATCTCCTAGAGCGATTTTCCAAGTCTTCTTACTTCTCCTACAAATTGATGACAGGTTCATCCAGGCTTCATATTCGTGCTCTGTAAGATTCAAGGGTTCTTTCACGTATCATGCCATGTTGTAACCCTTTGTAGCCACACATCCTCTTGCTGTCTCAACGCATGGCCTCCTATAGCCTGTGAATCAACACATCCAGTTCTTTTTCAGATTCCAAGAACGGCTTCCAAATATGCAGGACAATGATCTTCAGAGGAGAGGCTGATTTCATGCTCCTGTCATGATGACTGCGGAAAACACTGGAAAAAGGACAGGTTCCGAGCATAAAATTAAACAACCCAAATAGGATAGAAAGTACTACAGGTATAATTTTTTTTAAGTCAATGCAACGGAGTGGAGCAGTAAAAATGGACAGCACTAGAATGACTGGGCCATGTTTCGCTGGTTTATTTTGCCAGGTCTTTTGTCCAACTTAATGTACAAAAAATAGCATTCACTTATTTATTTCATGAATGCACTGAGTGAATTTATGAACCAGCACACTTGAGTTGGGAGCCCTGGTGTTTAAGTTGTGCCATACCACCCCCTTCAATTCTCTGTAACTCTTTGGCTGTTTCTTGTTTCCCTTTACGCCCATTTCATTGTTCACGTGTACAAAGCAGAAAAAACATTTCCTAAACAGAGGTTATGAACAGAGTAGAAGAAAACACAATATGATCACATGTTTAACTGTAAAGCACTAGTGAATAATTAAGTAAATATAGGAGTGAATTTGTTAAACCATGACGGTGGAAACATATGGGAGAAGTGCGAACGTGTATGGGAGAGCATGCTTCTCCTGCTCTCTGTGATACTCTGCTGCAATCCCACTTAATTCACAATTGCACTGCGAATACAATTGCCTATGTTTCTGCTAAACAAATATTTAATGAAAGTGATCCTGATATTTTTTTCTTATTAAACCTATTTTGACAACTTTTTATTTGGTTTCTCCAATTTCAGGAAAACAAGCTATCGAAAAACAAGTTGAAGAAATATTAGTTTTTTCATATTTTTATTGTTTAGAGGATGTTTTATTACCCCTTAACCAGACGTTTTTAAGAGAGTTCCCCTCTTAAACCACTTCACTTCACCTCCCCTTCCCTTTCTTTAATACCCATACGTGTTATATCCTCCTGCTTTATACATTTTTATACGTTTTATTACATTCCACTACCCCATTTTTGTTTTCCAATCCTAGACATCCTCGCTATTACCTTCCTTCGTTAACTCTCTTGTATTCTCCTACCGCACCATCCTTAATACCCATAGTTTCTACTGACCTGCTTTACTTATATTTTTTATCTTAGATGTATTACTTCCCCATCCCTTGTGTTTCCCCATCCTATAAAATCTCTCTTGCTACTCCCCCTTTTACTTCCCCTTCCTTTTCTTTAATATCCATAAGTCTTGTAACTTCCTATTCTACTACTTTCTTACTTTCACTACTAACCCCATTTACATTCTCCCCATCCTATAAACCCTCCCCTTGTTACCTTTCCCTCTTTTAATCCCTTCTCTTGTTTTACTTCCCCTCACTTCCCTTTCTTGAATACCATGTCATGTCTTCCACCCTCCCGCTTTACTCCTTTTTTTATTTTACTTGTATTACTTCCCTCCACGCCCTTTCTACATTCCCCCATTTTGATGACGTGCATTTCCAAGAAAGCATAGTTTTTTCCGTGGAAAAGGCACTTGGTCACTTTGGCATTTCTCTAAGATGTAGTTTCATCTGCCTAATTTGGACAGGCTGGCTTTCTTAGTGTTGGAAAATCGTCACAATGACAATACATCATCTCACACTAATTGCCTCTTGGCTGCATTACATTTTCTTCAGGTGCACAAACTTCTTGGCATGTGCAGTATAGTGATTCTGAGGGCAGCACAAAACCAGCTTGTCCCATGAAGATCACTGCACCGCATCTGTGTCAGCGGGGATGGGGAGGACAGTATGAGAGTGAACTAGTCTCAGTGCCTGGTTCCTGCTCCCAAGCTTTTCTTCCTGGTCCCTCTACTTCTGCCTCATTCACCTGGGCTTCTCTTGCCTCTCAAGGCACACGCCTATAGAGCATGTTTTGCTAGAACATGTGGGTTCTTGGTGACCAACAGCTTACCGACTAAAAATGAACAGCTAGCACAATAGGACAACAATACAATTTTTGGGTGGTGGAGATGACCTGATTTATCCTCAATATAAATTTCGTGTATCAGAATGATTGCATTTCAGGATTATATTCCAGGTTCTATTTAAAGCTGATATTTGAGTAATAATTAATGCAGAGTTAGGCATGCTGATTGCTGATCTTAGTTGCTTGGTACCACTTGGTGCTATGGTTCCCATTTTATGGCTTGTGTGAAGGCATTTCACCTTCTATATTGGAAATCTTTCCATGATATCACTACTGCTGTACGGGGCCGAGCATGGACTACTGATGTACATTTTCTAGGCTTTGTACCGTGTGACTGAGAAGCATCATCGTTGTGTGAGACTGTGGACTTGTCTTGCATTCCGGTCTATGGCAGATGACAGGTTTGTACAACTTTTCATTTTCCTGCTCTACCCCTTTCAAGCAGGGGCTTAGAAGAAACTACTTGGAAGGGGCAGGATGAGAAAATGAAGCGATGAACGATACTCCATACATTCTAATAAATGGTGAGCCAGGTACAATCACATGCTCAAATGTTTTAACTGCCTGTAACATGGTGCTCTTGAGAACATTTCAGCGAACTTGTGTTGAAACAAAACGCAGTTCTGCCACCATTAATTAGGGGCTCTACTACAATGGCAAAGAGACCACCTGCCATAGGTGTGGCAGTCCCGCCATTCAAATTAGGATGCGCCAACCACACTGGCAGGCGATACACACATTTTCTACATTGCGGCAGACGGTGCTGTAAGCAGCACCCGCCGCAATGTCAAAAATGCATGTAGTGCATTTGCATGCACAACGTGACTGGCACCGCGTGGTGCCTGCCACCTTGTGCATGCAAATGCAGGAGGGTACCATAGGTACCCCCCCATGTGCATCCCCCACCCCCTGCCATCGTAATGTGGCGGGGTGTCATTCATGGAAGGATGGCAGGCTGATCGACCCCGCCATCCTAATAGGCCCCCTAAGTATCTCTTGCTGTGGTTAATGGTTCCTAGCACATCACAAAGATATTTTGTAGTATTTCAATAGTGTCCCTTCAAAATCTCTGGGTTTTCAGCCATTTATGTGAAAAGTGTGCTGTACAATTCACCATTCGGAGCTGTGTTTTTTCTCACAATGATCAAGGTGAGCACCCTGAACACCTTAAATTGAGTTAGGCTCTCTTGGTTCACTCTCCCACATGATCTATTTGTTCCATGGACACAGGGACCACTACTCCAAAAGTTCTACAGTTGTCACTGCCTGCAGGCAGGTCCGGTGCTTGCACCAAAGATGCCGGACAGCCGGAATGGAGGCAGTGGTCATAACCAGGGTGGAGGACGTGGACCGCCCCAAAAGTGGCAGTGGGCGGTTCTTCCTTAAAAGCAATTTGTGGGCTCGCCTCCTTTTAACAAAGTAAGCACTGGACAGACAACGAGGCGTAGTCTACGTAGGGCAGAGTTTACTGAAGCTGAGCCTCATCTTATCCACCAACGAACATACAAGCCGGCCTATGCAGCCTGCTGTCTGTCACCGGCTTTCAACCATATCTATCAGTTCACTGTTGCTGCTGTGAACACCTACTAGCTCAGAGAAGCAACTGTGACTCTTGGGTGAGGCTCAGACAACAAAATCCTGCTTCATCATCTCCAAACCATTCCCAGGTGCTCGCCATTTAATTCCAAGATCATTTAAGATGCAGTGCATTTGTAAATATTTTACCTGTAAATAATTTTGCAATTACTGACTAATGAGCACTTTACAGTCATAGCACACTTGGGGGTGAGGAGGTGGGGGGGGTGGGGGGGGGGGGGTTTAGGTAGGCCCAGAAGATCATGGAGAAGCTACTCACCATTGCCAGAGGCACGATGGCCCGGATGTCCTTCTGGATGACCGTCAGCTCTGTGACCACCTTCTCAAGGTCAGGGGGCGGATTCCGGCCACGGTAGTCGATGTGCCACATGATGCGGCGAGTCACCGATTGGCTGGTGAAATTCTCCATCTCAAAGTCCAGCTGCATGATCTCGTATGAGGGCTCGCTGTTCCTGGCGGAGAGAGCGCAAGAGGTTACCATGGCCGCTCTATCGCGTCTGGTGGTTCCACCACAAACAACACCAAAGGCATTTCATGATAAGAGCAAACGACGCACCTAAAACCATGCATAGGGTATAGCCTGGGCCACTAGAATTATGCGACTGTGAAGGTTTGGACACGTTTCACACATTGTTACTGGGAGGGTGAAGAATACAATAAGTAGGACTTCATGTTTCAGTAAGGGTTTGAGTTAAGACAGGTGGGGTTAATACATTACGAGGTGGGTTATGTATTCCTTTACGGTTTGTAGGTTGAACTGGCGTCAGTCGTGTGGTTGGGTTGTACGCGCACAGCAGGTAATAATAGATGGTGTTCACGTGTGGCAGCTTGAATGGGCATGGTTTGGAGAAGGTGTTGGAGGTTACGATGATGTTGGTCTCAGGGAGTGTGGAGGAAACCATTATGCTGCTGGTTACAGTTGTAAGAGCAAGCAGGTACAGAACAGCATGTGTCTGAGGTGGTTGGATAACCCTTGAATTCTTGTGGGTGTTTTTTGCTCGTAGAATTTTGCTTGCTTTTGTATGATTGTTTAGGAAGACGGGTAGGGTGAATGGGACATTAAATGGAGTCACTGGAAGATATAATGTTAAGTAGTTAACATAGAGTACTGGAGGTATATTGAATTCTTGTGATGAAGGAAAAGTTCTTGTTCTAAGGATGTGTGATTTTTAGTTGCTGCGTGAGGTTGTGCCACATATTCTTGAATACCAATGAGGTGCCACCAATGCCCAGACAGTGTTACCAAGTTGTAAAATGACAAAATAATGAAGTAATACTATTACAAAAAAGTGCAGCATTATACCGCATAATTTTGCTTTTCTTGCCACATAATTTACTTAATCCTGCCGAATTTATTTGGCCCTCTCCTGCCACATAATTTCAGTGGCCCTGGGTATAATGTTTGAACAGGCGTCATTATTCATTATTCAATTGATCAATGATGTTGCATAACATGTTTTTGTAAATGGGGAGAGTTAGCCATTTCCTTGGACTCTTGGCAGCAGCAACATTACTGACCTCAACCCTCAGCGGGCTGCCTTGGTTCCCTGTCAGGAAGCACACACTGTTTAAAAGAGTTTGCATTGTCCACAGTACAATGTGCAGTAACCGAATGCGAGTGGCTGTTGATCGCGCACTGTGAGATTTTGTACTATTTTTTAGCACGAAACGCACCTTCGCGTCCAAATTGGACACTATGACATTGTTGCACTAAAAACAGTGCAAAACGGTGGACACACATTTCACATAATAAAGAGCAATTTCGCATAATTTTGGGGCATTGTAATCTGCATAAATGAAATTATATGATTGTTGCCCAGGATTGGTGCAGCTCCGCCATACAAGCCATACGGATCACTCCATTCGGAGAGAACTCAATTTAGGAAGGATAGATGAAGGGGCTGTTCATGTTGGCACAGTGGCGTAACGAAAATTGAGGGGGCCCCCCTGCAAAGTACATGGAGGGGTGCCTCCTATTCTCCAAACCCAGTCAGGAGCTCTCTGGCCAGGGGCCCGTGCACAGTGTTGAAGGGTGGCCCCCACTCCGCGGGGCCATTTTTACGCCACTTATCCGTACCAGCATCTCATTTTCTACATAGGGACTCCAGTCAGCACTCTTTAACTATATTCACCATTCCTTTGCCTATTGAACTACAAGTTTCTTTCCTCTAACACACTTCTGAATTCACTCTAATTTAGAAGATATCATCCTCTTTAAATCTGTCTTCATTCTCAAAAATGCTTGACTATAACCACCCACCATGAAGTCATTCCCCATCCTCCGTTTATTTCAACGGGATCAGGCTCCAAAATGTGCTCTTGATGACTCAAAGTTGTTATTATTATTATTATATTTAAGTTTGTAAAGCGCTCAGCTACCCGTAGGTTTCCCGGCGCTAGAAACCAAATGAGAGGGGAAGAGTCAGAAAGGAAGGTTGTTACATATTGAATAACCAGTTTTTTACCTGTCTGCGAAACTTAAGGTAGCAAGGTTCAGTTCGCAACTGGAGAGGAAGGGCGTTCCAGAGTGAAGGGGCCAACCAAGCAAAGGAGCGGCCACCCATTCTAGATCTTTTGATTCTAGGAATCCAGAACAAATGCTGATTAGATGAGCGCAGAGTACGGGGGGGACAGTAATGCTGTACCAAGGAGTTAAGGTAGGATAGGGCCAGGCCAGCATTTATTCTGTACATGAAGCAAAGGGCCTTAAATTTTGTCCGGCTTTCAATACGGAGCCAATGCAGAGTGCGTAGAGAGTTGGAGGTAGGGGATGTATTGGGTAGATTACAGAGCAGTCGCGCTGCCATATTCTGGACTGTCTGTAGTTTACGAGTCACCTCTTTGCATGCTCCCAGGAGAAGAATGTTCCCGTAGTCCAGTCTAGAGGTGATTAAGGCCTGGACCACAGTTTTCTGAGTATCCTGGGGGAGCATCCAGATGATCTTACGCAACCACTTAATGATAGTGATGCAAGTGGAAGAAGTCTTAACCACGTAGTTTTTCATAGATAGCTGGTGGTCGAAAATGACGCAGAGGTTGCGTGCTGTTTTAGATGGAATAGGTAACGTGCCCATTTGAGAGGGCCAATGTTGGGGTCCCCATAAGGTGGTCTTATGGCCAAACAGAAGAAGCACTGTTTTCCCCCCGTTCAGTTTCAGTTTGTTATCATACATCCAAGCTGCGATGTTACTGAGACCTGTACAGAGGGAAGAGGGGGAGGAATGTGAACCCGTAGAAAGAGAATAAATGACCTGGGTATCATCGGCGTACGAGTAAATAGTGAGCCCGGCTTGCTCCGTAACAGTAGCCAGAGGTCTGACATACAAATTAAAGAGCAAGGGGCTCAAGATGGAACCTTGCGGAACACCGTACGCCGATTTATAGATTTGGGAGGCATATGAGGAAGAGAAGACTTGAAAGGTACGGTTTGATAAAAAACTAACGAACCAGTTGAGGGCTGAGCCGATAATGCCGGATGATCTAAGGGCATTAATAAGAATGGGGTGGGGAACCATGTCAAATGCGGCACTCAGATCAAGCAAAATGAGTTCCACGGTTTCCCCCCCCATCCACTCGGCATCGTATGTTTTCAGAGACCCCCAATAAAGTAGATTCCGTCGAGAAACCTGACCTAAAACCGGATTGGGATGGGTGTAGAATTCCCCTTGATTCGACATGGGAAGAGAGTTGAGAATTGATGTGCTTTTCCATAATTTTTTAGAAATCTGGGAGAAGTGAAATGGGACGGAAGTTGGAGGGAATACTGTGGTCGGCATTTGCCTTTTTTAACAAAGGCACTATCATTGCATGTTTCCATGCAGAGGGTACTGTAGCTTCTCTAAGGGAGGAATTAAGAAGATCCATAATAAGTTAAAGGGACGAATTGTCCAGCATTTTTAATATTTGAGGGGGAAAAGGATCCAATGGGGATCCGGATTTAATTTTACTGATAATATCAGAGAGAGTATTAATGTTAAGAGGATCCCAAGTATCGATCAACTGTGAAGCAGGAGGACAGGTATCTCGTAGGACCCCTGAGTCATAAGAGGTCGTAAGGTTAGATACTGTGGGGGGGGTCTGCTGAGCAGGGATAGGAGACCTATCCTCTAAAATCACTCGATCAGAAGATGTAGTTAAAGCTGGTGAGTGAAACGGAGAAGGAGGGGGGGGGCAGATTTTTCAAAATCAGAATATATGGTATCAATTTTGGCAATAAAAAATTCAGCCAAGGAATTGCACTGTGCGGTATCGAGACAAGGTGGTTTGGGCTGACACAAGGCACCCGAGAGTTTTTGTACTACCTTAAAAAGTGCGTTAGGGCGATTTTGTGCCTCAAGGATAGTTAGATTGACATGTTCAGCTTTTGCAGTTTGCATAGGGAATGGTATTTAGCTAAGGCAGCTTTGTAAATTTGCTTGGAACACAGATCATATTTTATACGCCATTTGCGCTCAAGGTTTTTGCAGATGTTTTTTTCTTTTTTTAGAGCAGCTGTAAACCAGGGCGCAGGCGGGTGGTGAAAGTTGTGTTTTTGCATGCGCTGCGGAATACAAGCGTCGGCAGCATGTGCCAACCAGGCTTGAACAGCATCAGCTGCGTCAATGCTAGTAACTTCCGTAAAAGGTCTAGAATTCTCAAGACAGGAGTTAAGTTTCTTAAAGTCCAAATTATTCCAATTTCTAGATAGTCTAGATTCTGTAGAGTTAGAGAGGATATTCGGTGGACAGCTAATGGTAACAGAGAAGGTCACCATATAGTGGTCAGACCATACAATAGGTAACGGAACCTCGCATGTGATAATGTCTAGATTAGAAAAAATGGGGTCCAGCAGGATCCCTGCTTTATGAGTAGGACTAGAGTTATGTAAAATAATGTTTAAAGCAGCCAAATCCTGTAAAAGATTGGTGCTGGTGGGGCAAGAAGGATCATTCAGGTGCAGATTCAGATCACCAATAATTGATAAGTTTGTCGACTGCTGAATTACGGGTGCTACATACTCAGGAAAGGTGGCGGCCCAGGAACTCGCTGGGCCAGGGGGGCGGTAAATGAGCATCCCTGAAAGAGTAAAGTTGGGAGATAGCGAAAGTTTGAAAAGACCGGCTTCACTGTTAGGAAGTTCAAAGTCTTCCCATTTGCAGGAATACAGTCTATTATAGATTATGGCTATTCCTCCACCATCCTTCATTGATCTATTTTTACCAACATAAGTATAATTGTCAGGGAGAGCAGCAGCAATATCCGGGCCAGAGTAGTCTTTTAACCATGTCTCAGTAAGAAATAAGGCTGTGGGTTCCACCGAGACGAGTAGATCAAAGATCTCTCTCTTATGTTTGACTAATGATCTACAATATAAGCTGATCAGCGTGCGAGTTTGAGGCAGGTCAACAGATGTAGGTTTTGAGCGTGAAGGCGGAAAATCAGATAAGGCTATATTGGTTAGGGAGGGGAAGGATGTAAGGGAGAGAAAGCAAACCGGGCAGGTTTGAGGAGCACAGTGAGGATTCATAGTAGTACAGTGAGAACACTGTGATGGCCTGAAGCTAAGGAGGGCCTCACTAGAGTAAGTATGAGGTACACCAGGGAGTGTAGTACCAGGGGTTGTAGCCCCTAGTCCCGGCCCGTCGCGGACGGGCGCAGACGGGCTTGCCTTAGCCGCGCCTTCGGCGCGCAAACGGCGCACCCGCTGCGCTCGTCCGCTGCGCTTCCTGGAATTGCACATTTATATATGTGACGGAGGACGGTAGGGGGGGCGTGGCCTCAAAAGGGGCGTGACCAGCGGCCTCGCTGGTGATGGCGGCGGGGTGTTCCGTGACGCCCAAGGTCCAGTGTCAGCGCTGGATCTGCTGCACAGTGACCCCAAGCGAGTGAGGAGCAATCAGGTAGGTATTTTTGTTAAAAACACACACTGGTTTAAAAATAACAAGCGCAGCCTACTCCCGGCTTTCCGCCTCAGGAGAAATGGTAACTAAAGGCGCTCGAATTCAGCGCTAGTTAAGTATCATGGGCGGGGGGCGTGGCCTCAAAAGGAGCGTGGCCAGCGGCCTCGCTGGTGATGGCGGCGGGGTGTTCCGTAACGCGCAAGGTCCCGTGTCAGTGCTGGATCTGCTGCACAGTGACCCCAAGCGAGTGAGGAGCAATCGGGTAGGTATTTTTGTTAAAAACACACACTGGTTTAAAAATAACAAGCGCAGCCTACTCCCGGCTTTCCGCCTCAGGAGAAATGGTAACTAAAGGCGCTCGAATTCAGCGCTAGTTAAGTATCATAGGTGGTGGGCGTGGCCTCAAAAGGGGCGTGGCCAGCGGCCTCGCTGGTGATGGCGGCGGGGTGTTCAGTGACGCGCAAGGTCCCGTGTCAGAGCTGGATCTGCTGCACAGTGACCCCAAGCGAGTGAGGAGCAATCAGGTAGGTATTTTTGTTAAAAACACACACTGGTTTAAAAATAACAAGCGCAGCCTACTCCCGGCTTTCCGCCTCAGGAGAAATGGTTTGTATAACAGGTAGTCGGTTTTCCTCTCTATCTGCATCTTCATCTGAAGAGCACCCTCTTGTCCTCCAAAATCCTGGCCTGTTTTATGGAGATGAACAAGAATGATTGTTCTTCTTCTGCTGCAATAACCAATAATGACGACATTTGCTAGCACATTTGTACACTTTACCTGTAATACCACATTTTTCTCATAAAATGTTCCAAAACCCCTCCAAATCGAATTCATTTTTTTTTGTATTTCTAGTACTCAGTGCTACGTAACTGCACGTTTGTTTACTGACCATCGCAGTCTGCCCTGTGCCGGTTTGCTCCTGAGGCTCCTGAGTACTCAGTCATCACTGTCTTCTGACAGACAGCAGAAGCCACACATCAGGGGCAAGGCTTGTTTGTTGGCAGCAGTAAGCCAGGGCCACGTGGCGTGATGTGCGCAATGCTGCACACTGATGTCTCTCAGCCACTCAGAGCATGCACAATGAGATGTACTTCCAAGCTTCTTTTGTCAGTGTACCTGAAGGTGATCCAGTGGAAGCTGGAGTAGCGTGGAGTCGCATAGAGTAGAGTGGCGTGGCATAGAGTGGAGTGGCATGGCATAGAGTGGAGTAGCGTAGAGTGCTGTAGAGTGGCATAGTGTGGAGTGACAGAGTAGAGTGGCATAAAGTGTAGTGGTGTGTAGTGAAGTGGCTTAAAGTGGCATTGTGTGGAGTGAGTGGCATGGAGTGGGGTAAAGTGGCATAGACTGGGATGGAATAGAGCGGCATATATTAGATTGGTATAGTGTGGAGTGGCATAGAGCAGAATAGCATACTGTGGCATAGAGGAGATGGCATAGAGTGTAGTAGAATGTTGTAGAGAAGAGTGGTGTAGAGTAGAGTGGTGAGATGTAGAGTGGAGTGGAGTGGTGTGGTGTAGAGTTTAGTAGTGCAGAGTGAAGTGCCGTAGAGTAGAGTGGCATTGAGCAGAGTGGACCGGAGTGACGTAGAGTAGAGTGGAGTATAGTGGCGTAGAGTGGCATTGAGTGGAGTGGTCCGGAATGACTTAGAGTAGAGTAATGAAGAGTGGAGTGGCGTAGAGTAAGGTGGCATAGAATAGAGTGGTGTAGAGCAGAGTGGCATAGTGTGTAGTGGCGTGGTGCAGAGTGGAGTGGCATAGAGTGAGGTGAAGTAGCATGGTATGGAGTGACGCTGAGATTAGAGTGGTGTAGAGTGTCTTCATTTGGGGTGGCATAGAGTGGCGTGCAGTAGAGTGGTGTAAAGTGGGGTAGAATACTGAGGAGTGGTGTAGAGTAGAGTGCCGTAGAGTGGCATTGAGTGTAGTGGCATAAAGTAGAGTGGAGCAGAGGTGGGATGGATTAAAGTGTAGTGGCATTGAGTTGCTCAGAGTAGAGTGTCGCAGAGTGGCGTGGAGTAGAATGAATTGTTATAGAGTGCTGTAGAATGGCATTGTGTGTTGTGGAGAGGCATACAGTAGAGTGACATAGAGTATAGTAAAATGGAGTAACGTAGAGTAGAGTGTCAGAGTAGAGAGGCATAGAGAGAGGGGTGGAGAGGAATAGCGTGGCGTTAAGTAAAGTGGGTGGCATAGAGTGGAGTGGCATAGAGTAAAGTGGAGTGGTATAGAGTAGAGTGGCATAGAGGGGCATTATGTGGAGAGGAGTGGTGCAGAGTGTTGTAGAGTAGCATGGAGTGGCGTAGAGTGGAATGGCATAGAATAGAGTGGAGTGGCGTACAGTGGCGCACAGTAGGGTGGAGTGGGATAGAGTAGAGCAGAGTTGACTAGAGTGTTGTAAAGTGGAATGACATACAGTGGCACAGAGAGGAGTGGCGTAGAGTAGACCATAGTGGTGTAGAGTGGTGTAGAATAAAGTGGAGTGGCGTAGAGTAGAATGGCTTAGAGTAGTACAGCTGTGTGTGTAAGTAACTAAAGCATCAATAGAGATGACAGATAGGGTGAAAGCAACATAAATAAGAAGCCATAAGCCAGTGGTAAAGGTAGGAAAGCACATTGCATGTCCAGGAGTAATACTGAAATACTTATATATAAACAATAGTGTGTTTCAAAAAGACGAGGTAGAACAAAGACAAGGAAGAACACATGTACTTGGTCCCTGCTCCAGGAAGGAGCTAACACAAGAAAGGAAGGGACGCCTACAGGAGCTATGTAATTGAAAGATTGCAAATAAGAGTGAAAACAAAAACAACTAGTGGTATGTATTGGGCAGTTTGTAAGCCCTCTGAGTTGGAAACATTACGCCTTGCAGTACACTGGATGTACTGTGTCGGCGAGAACCAAAAAAGGACATGTGTGCGCCGACAAAATGATCCTACAGGTTGTGTCATAGGATCTTTTAATGATATATTCCTGTTTATCTATGCTGCACAACATCGGGTCCTCTTTACCCATATTCCTCTTTATCCATGTTGCGCAGCATCGGGTCCTCTTTAGCCATGCTGCACAGAATCAGGGTTTCTGTACAGCATCTCTAAAAACCACTGGCAACGCCCAAAAGGCGAGACCTATTTGCTGTGCCAATGCTTGTTCCTTTCTTGCATTAGAGCCCCAGGCACCCAGGCTACGCCACTGATTTAGTTGTCATAAACATATCCAAATATGGTGTGGCTGACTCTCGAAGAAGCAAATAAGCTGGACATGTCAGGGGTGACTGGCTCATCCAGTTATTTCTCTTTGTTTCAGCATGACAAGTCTCAGTCCTCTATAAATATTCCCTTGTGCAGTTAGCGCCTTTTTGTGAGAGATTTCAATATAATTACTAAAGATCATACTGGGACATGTATGTAGGGCAGTGCTTGTACTGTCCCCGGCCTTACAGGGCTTTAAGAGGTGAAGATGCATGTGGGAGAAGCGTCATGGCATTCAGAAAAACTCACATTCGAACATGGTTGCCAGTGAGTGGTGACCAGGGATGGCTACCCCATGCTTGCCCTATTGAACCCTTTGCACTTCCCTTGTTACCTCGTGTCTGATGGGCCGTGAGGGTAACTGGAGGAAAAGAAAGTGAACTCTGCCCTGAGAGCCCACCTGTAGTTTCCACTGCTTGCCATTTGCCTAATACATGTGCAGCAAAGAATAAGCTGCTGAGGTGCTAAAGATGGGACAAGGTGTCAACCTAGTGATGTCATTTCCGCTGCTCCTGGCATCCAATTCGCTTTAGGGTTGTTGCGCATGACAAGGACATCAGTAAAATGTTCTAGAATTTCTAAAGAGCAATAAAACTGTATGTACAAAATACAAGAACAAAACAAATAAATTAGCACGCTTATTTTCTATTCGATTGGTGGAGCAGATGTCTATTCCAGCAGAATTGTATACTTAATATCACATCTGGAGACCGTAATTTATTAGCCATTTCATCCGCAGGCGCAAGGAAAGTTGAAGGGCACCGCTGCCCCCCACTGCAAGTTACACAGAGGGGGCCCCCCTCCGGATCTAATCCGGAACTCTCAGGCCTGAGACTGAGTACAGTGCTGTGGGGTCCCCCTGCAGCTCGTGCCCCCCCCCCCCCCCGCACCGCAGGGGCTGCGGGGGCCTGTGTTACGCCCCTGTGTTGGCGAAGGATGCGAGGAACCAGGTCTGGCTTTAGCGCTGGTGGCGCCTGGTGCGACACGCACTTTTGGCACCCCCCACGTCCCACGACGCATCCTTCGATTCTCTCCCTACCACCAGCAAAAGTGCTCCTCATATCTCCATTCATAAGATATTCCTAAACACAGCGCCCTCCTGAAGTCACACCGCCCCCTCTACAGGTCAGCGCCCAGTGCGGTCGCACCAGTTGCACTGCCCTAAAGCCGGCCCTGCGAGGAACAAACTGCTGACAGATAACCATAGAATGTTGAGAGAGAAAAAAATAAAAACTTGCTTCTTGAAGAATCAGTAGGAAGAGCTGCTGACAAGTTATATGGCGCGAGGGCTACGCCAACCACGTCCCACCCACATTGACCGCGTCACTAGCTCCTGAGCTCCAGCAGGCAGAGCTGAGCAGTGTGTTTTATAAACTGTCATCTGTCGGGCATCTCAATAGCGCAGCATGACATTATCGGAGGTATGCTGGACCCGAGAGAGGAGAAGCAGTTAATTTAATAACAGGACCTTCTGCAAGGCCATGTTTCCTGATTCTGGAGGGGGGGGGGGGGGGGGGCTGGAAGGGAGGGAGGGGGGGGCGGTGTTTGAAGGCACTCAGCTAATTCAGGTCTATGAGATCATACAGATATCATGCAGACAGGACACAATTCATTCTTACATATGATCTGATATAAGGCTCTGTGCCAATAATAAAACAGACCTCACTAATGCAACAGCAAGACGTCTGGAGACCTCATGGAACCCAGGAAGCATACACGTCATGGAACCCAGGAAGCACAGAGAAAGGTCGTTTTATTCCCTGTAGGTAGATGTCTCAGTTTAAAATGACGCGGGGGGTGGGGGTGCGGAGGGGGGCACCAGTTATTCAACATCTCCTATAAGTATGGAATTTTTTTAAAAAGTATTATTGTCAACAACGTTCACCATTTTCATCCTTGGCAAAGTTTGGTTGAGAAAAAAAAATGCACATTGTTGAAGAATTTTCAAAACCCAGCGAGAAATAGTTTTCATTCTAATTAAACCCCTTTCTCTGCGAGTTTACCTTCTGCTGAGCTTTACTATGAACATTATTACGCCGAAGAACACTGTTTCTGCACACAATATCTGATTAATAACAACCTTTTAGTGTCAAATAAAGATATACGTGAAAAAGCTGTCCCAAACCAACATTTTCACGTAAACATATTTTTGGTCTAGCTTGAGAACACAACCGTCTCCGGACCTAGTGTTAGCAATCCTTTCAAATAAACACGAGCAGTATGTCTGTCTCACTCCGCGCTGGGGTTGGGTTGTCATTTCTGTTGGCTGATGAGGAAGGCGTATCACCAAGGAGTGGGCTGAAGACGAGGGTAATCGGCGAGGCTCTTTGGTGCCAGAGAGAAGGGCGCGCGGCCAGCACGCTGCACGAGACTGAAGCAAGGTGCGGACTGCACAGCGCCACTGTAGCAACAGCTGGATGGCCCTGGTGTGCACTGTGCAGGCTCTCGTGACAAAGATAAACTGTATGGATGCCGCGGGGCAGGGAGAGAGGCACCCCACACACAACGAGACGGTAAACACAGCTCCCATGAGGGCCCAGGAACCATGCTTGACGCGCCCAGCCCTTCAGAGCCCCCGCCAAAGGTCGGCCAGGAGCAGGGGTGTAACTGAGGAGCAGACCTGATGGATGAAGCGAGAGGTGGTACCTCAGGGTCCAGTCATGTTCTTCACTCTCGACCACAACAGGTAGCGATGGGAGTCAAGAAGACCAAAGATGGGGACGGCTTTATACAGACTAAAACATGAAGCACACTGGACAACAGGGAATTCTGACTGATGACGTTCGACTATTAAACCAGAAGACAGAGTTTTTCAATTGGAAATATGTTTTTAAGTAGAACAGCTGTCTCAGACGGCGGCCCTCACTTAGAGGCTTAGAATGAAGTCTACTAAGCGGTGGGCTTCTCTGCACTGGACAGTGTTATAATCAGATTATTGTATATACAGGCCTAGGACACCAGCAGCCAAAGGCCCCCAGGCTCCTTCTAGGAGCTTCGTATCTGACCCCAGCAACAGCAGAGGAAGTTGGGAAAAGGTCTCCTCTCCCAGAGGACTATACATTTTTCCCTGTGGCTAGGTCCGCCTGTTAGGAAAATGCATTGAATTGAATTGAAAGGGCATTTATAGAGCGCATGGATACCCTAGCGTCCCAGCGCTGTAGCAAGTCTTTGAGCAGGTAAAAGATTTAAGGGAACAGATAAGTCTTTAAACGTTTACGGAACAGAAGATAATTAGATTCAGACCGAATCATCAATGGCAAACTGTTCCAAAGTTTCGCGGCATTATACCCATAGCAGCGTCCTCCGCTGCACATCCTCTTTATAGTAGGAACTAGGACAAGGTGCTTTTTTTCTGATCTGAATGATCTGGATGGACAGTATGGCTGGATGAGAGATCTAACAACAGGGGGCCCTTGTTAGAAAGGGCCTCATGAGCAATACATAATGCTTTAAAATGGATCCTTTGCACCACTGGCAACCAATGCAGTGTTGTGAGGGAAGGTCTAGCAGACATGCGTCTAGCAGAGTTGGTGAGTAGTCGTGCTGCGCAGCTCTGGATGACCTGGAGCCTAAAATGCATTCTTTACGTGCACCACACAGAAAACCAGTCAGTTTCAGGGGCTAATGGGCATCTGTTGTGCGCTAAAGATCACCGCTGCATGTGTTTCCATATGGTGTCTGCTATATAATTTTTACGCCAATAATTTAGGAGGTCGTCCTTGAAGTCTCTTTGCTGGACACTCGCTCACTGTGTATCGAATGTCACTCTTACTGTACATTGACTGGAGAGCCGGTGGCTAATATGGCCTCAGAAGAACAGTGTATGGAGACTTTGGCTGACAGCCCGGGACTGTAACAATAAATACTAACACTAGCTCTGGATCACAGTAAATAGCTGGTAAACTAGCATGGCGAGTTGTTAGCTAAACAGAGATGCTCTGCAAGACACACATCACAATATGAAGAGCAGACCCAGTGGCGGCCCCTCTGCTAAGGTGGGAGAGGGTCGCCGCACTGCTTTTCGCCAGTGTAAGAAAAGGAAAAATAAATCATAATAACTCGATGTTATTATCATTTTTTTTTGCTGCTGCAGCAGCTTTGCGGGGCAGGGCTGCTCTGCTGACAGAGGAGCAGGGGGAGGAGTGGTAGGCACTCTGTAAGTGCACCTGATTGTTTGGTCGGCCATCTTGGGCTGGCCAAACAGTCACGCACACTTTGCAGCATCTCCACCCAGGCTGCATTACAGCCTCGGTGGAGAAAATGCCCAGGCTCCCAGTCCCCATCTGAGCCCCGAACCACAGCGCTCAGACCAGTCACAACGCTGCATTGCTGCGTTGTGACAGGCTTAGGGGACTGTATGTGCTTCCTCTTTCTGTTCCGACAGCAGAGAGACGCCTTGGTCAGGTAAGTATATTTTTATGCACACCCACTGATCCCTACCCCACTCCCCTGCCCTGCTACCCCGATCCATGCCAGCCACCACTGTGAAGACCAATGTAGAATAACATGGAATGACTTGGACAGGCCTGGACGGACAGTGCAAGCAGGGCCGGACTGGGAACCAAAACCGGCCCTGGCAAAGTGCTCGGCCAGCCCCCCTGGGGCTTGGTGGTGCCACCGAGCTTTTTGCCAGGGCCGGTTTTCGGCCGATTTTGTTACAGGGCCGATTTTGCAGCTATGCTGCAACAACGTCCCTGTAACAAAAACGGTCCCCAGGGGCCCAAAACCGTCCTCCACCCATGCGGCACACCGGGGGATTGCCCGGTGCCCGCTACAGCCAGTCCAGCCCTGAGTGCAAGACCTGGACAAACCTGGGATCTACATTTTGGCAGCTTGTCGGGTTCAGGAATGTCTGTATTTTTGAACAAATGAAAAGTTAGAACAGAAGTTGCGCACTCAAAATTTCTCCAGGTCAATATTTTAAGCAAAATTAGTTGGTGCAAACGAATTAATCCCCCTGAGTAGGGAATTCAAATTGTAGATAATGATAGCACGTTCCTGAATAGGAAAATGTCTTTCGTTTTGCACTCAATCTCAGAGATATGATCTCTTTTGTGAAATTAAACTCAGGTAAATCGGAATTTATTCAAGTGTAACTTGAGTTTATTAACCGTTGTTCAAAGTTAATGAAGTCAAAGAATTGTATTCATTCTTTATCAATGCATCATATATCCAACTGCCCAATGCATTTCGGGCTTTTTTTAAGCCCTTCTTCAGGGGCGGTACTCTGAAAGGATAAGGTATAGGGTTCAGTATATATATACATCTTATAAACACTCAATGGAAAAGAACAATTTTTATCCAAACAATTATACAGTAGATTTTGATTGTAACAAACATGGTCATGTTGAAACAGTATTAAAAGTAATACGTTCGTAATGAGTAAAAAAACACAATACCAGTGTTGGTAATTACCAAAATGGAGGTACACTACACATCAAAGTGATGTGAAAATATCCACTTGTTTTACATGTTAAAATAACATACTGTGATGTGCATTTACCAAGGTCATAGGAAATAGTGAAGCCGAAATGGACCAAGAAAGTTTGGGTGGTAGTGTAAGTAAAAAAATTAAATGAAAAAATGAAAATGCCATATAGGACAAAGTAATGTGGTGTGTTTTTGCCAAAATTGTAGGAAAAAGTAAAAACGAAATGAGAAGAAAAATCTAGATGGTGGTGTGGGTAACAAAAATACATACAGCGTGGGGCCTTTTAAAAGAATACAATCACTATCTGACAAGTAACGGAAGATCAAACTTACAGTTGGTATGGTGATGTATAGGTTCTCCTGAACCCGGGAGAATCAAATTGGAAATGCTCCGGTCAGTGTAATGGATGGTAATCATGTGATATATAGACATGTGATAAGGAAAAGTGCGGGAAAACGAGAACTACAAAGAAAACAGACTTGTAGTTCCAAGAGGTAATCATGTGATATGTAATGAAGAAAAATGCGGGAAAAGGAGAACTACAAAGAAAACAGACTTGTAGTTCCAAAAGGTCAATAAAGTTTAGTGAAACTACCCGTGCAAACAATATATAAAATAATAAACAATATGTAAAATCATAAACAAAAGTGAGTGCAGTTAAATCTGTAAAGGAATTAGGCCAAAAGTAAAATGAAAAATGGAATAGACAGCGTGTGACACCGAAGAAACACATGTAATTCGAGTGATTCGAACCAAAAGCGATAGTTAAAAAAATGTAAGATATTATCAAATCCTGGAGCTTGTAAGGAAGCGTCAATGTAATAGTGCAATAGTACATGTGTATAAGATGAAATTAGTAAGTTAAATAAAATAAAATAACTGTAAGGTTCAACATGAACTGTAAAGTTACACAAGGTACTAGGGTATCACAAGTCGGGTGGAAAGTTCAAATCTCCAATTTAAGGTGAATAAAGGAGACCTTAATTACAGAAAACAGCCCAGATCATAACGCTCGTTAAGACCTTTCGGATGTATGGAATTCAGCTTGTGGATCCAAAATGTTTCTCTTTGTAATAGATATTTACTATTGTCACGACCCCTCAGCTGGGGAATCTGTTCAAGAGCCAAAAATCGCAGTTGACAGATGTTATGCTGATGCTGGTGAAAATGAGTTGCGATTGGTGATTTCGCCTGTTTGGTACGTATATTGCTTTTGTGTTCATTGATCCGTATACGGATTTTTCTCTCAGTTTTGCCCACATAAACCAAACCACATGGACATTTCAACATGTAAATGAGATTCTGACTATTACATGTGGCTGTAACCTTGAGTTTGATCGTGTTGCCTTGTGAAGGATGTTGGATGTTGGTACCTTTGATGATAGAGTTACAGTTACCACAGTTAAGACATGGTAAAGTACCTTTGAAGGAGCTGGTAGTGAGTTCATCAGCTTTAGACAATATTTGTTTGATATTGCGTGATCTTTGGTAAGCAAATCTAGGTGATATTTCAAAAATGTTATTGAAATCCATTTCCATGCTTAACATAGGCCAATACCTGAGGATGTTTTTTTTTATGTTGAAACTTTGTGTGGAAAATTTTGACACAAATGTCATTCGTTGATCAGAAGTTTTTGGTGGTTTGGGTGAAAGAAGCATCTGTCGGGTAGATTTGTTAGACTTCAATATGGCGCTGTCAAGAACTTTGGTAGGATAATTTCGTTGTTCAAATTTGGAAATGCAAGCGGATTTGCTTGATTCAAACAATTCATTGGTACTTGAGATTCTTTTCAATCGTAGTAGTTGTGAGTAGGGCAAATGATTCTTGAGAGATGGTTGGTGGAAACTGTGAAAGTGCAGGAGATTATTGCGGTCAGTAGGTTTAGTGTAAACCTCAGTGGTGAGGTTTCCTTGGTATAATGTTACCTTGGTATCCAGGAATGTTATCGATTCTTTGTTTATACAATGAGTGAATTGAATTCGTTGGTCAACTGTATTAAGTGATTCGATTAATGATTCCAGATGATCAATTGAGCCATTCCATAAGATAAAGATGTCATCAATGTATCTTTTATAAAGGGTAAGATGTTGGGTCCACTCGTGTTTGCAAAGCATGTTGTCTATTTCAAAACGGTGCATAAAGAGGTTCGCGTATGTTGGGGCGGCACAATTGCCCATGGAAGTTCCGGAGCATTGAATGTAAAATGTTCCTGCCCATTCGAAGTAACTGTGATAAAGGGTGAAATGCATGAGTTCCATCAGAAATACTTTGAGATTCTCTGGTTTGTCTGTGGTCATCAGAAATGACTCGATTGCCTCAATGCCTTTATCATGGGGTATTTTTGAACAACTCATCAGGAAGATTGTGGAACATGATATTCATCATTTTATTTGCACAGTTAGTTACTTTCATTTACTATTCACATGTCTACTAAGTATGAATGTAAAAAAATATATTGTTTGCCATTGTATCATAAGTTACCATTTTGGAATCCAACATTTCTTAGCCCTCCATCCATCACACACATATTCCAAATGTGTTATTCCAAATCACTAGGGGTTTCTTGGGATATGAAGGTTTTCTGGGCTCCAGTCAAGGTTCAAGCGAATATTGAAAATATAGCTTGGTTACATTGTGCATTAGTGGTAGATAATTCGATTAATGCTAAAAGAAGCAATGTGAAGTCCCCCATATAGGTTTCCTGAAATTCTTCTGAAGTAGGCCTTATGTCTGAGGCATTAAGTGCAAGTGCATCAAACAGAATATGGTATAGATGTTGAGCGTCCTCAGTTCTATTTACAAAAACTCAAACTTTCAGATTGAAATTTCGTTTTTTTTAAAATATTTGTTAGTGAATTAAATAACATATTTTATCATTTTAGTACTTGCTGAATGAATGCTTGTTTGTGCATTTTTGGGCATTGTTTAGGGGTTCAAATCATTGCAAATGTTTAAGCCAGGGTCCTGGGTTTCAAGGTATGACTTGGTGGGAGTCCCCAGATTCCAGTAATGATTAAGCGGTGGTCCACAGAAGTCAAAATGTTAAAGACCTCTGCTTTAGCGTACTTGACATCTCTGCAGCTGATGACACGGTCAACAGCGCAATGGATGGCACAGCGGGCAGAAATATCTGGAACTTCTCCGTGCTGAATTTGACTATTTATTAGCAACCATAGCCAAAAAATTAGGACTAAGTCACTCAAGCCGTTATCACATCCGTGGCCTGCATCGTCCCCCGGGATCATCCCTCTCCTGCCTGCTGTTTGCATTTGTTCACCTGCCCAGCTACTCAATCAATACCAAGTTAACTTCCAAATGTAAAGATGTCATGCATACTCACTCCCAGCAAGGACACAGCCCAGATAATCACTCCAGATTCTCTGCATGTTTAAACTGCCTGCTTCAAGGGATGAAGAGGAACGCCCTGTGCATGGACAGAGACAAAAGTGAGATCCTTGTAATATGACAATCTGAGCCCAGCACCCTGCCTTACAACTGGCCTTAAGTCCTGGAAATCCCCCACTTAACCAGCCCAAAAAGCCAGGCTATCCTTTGACTCTGACATGATATTCCAGATTCATATCAATGTAGTAGTTAAATGCATCAGTCTCTAGCACTCCATTCTCTGCACAATCCATGAGTTCTCCAAACTGATCACCGGGTGGAGCTGATGGGAGTGCCCGTCATGGCAGGCCCAGACTACAGTAAGATCCTCTACGCAGGCACACCATGGGAAATCACCACTGTATCAAGGCCACAGAAACATGCCGCCGGAGCCTGTCCAGATGCCGCTACCTGTCCAGATGCCTGCCTAGAATGTCCTCCAGTGGCTTCCAGTAGACAGAAGGATCAAATTCAAGGTCCTGGGCAACATGCACAAGGCTTGTTTGGGCAAAGGCCCACAGCCAGAGTCCTCATGTCAGTGTCCACCCACTTCATCCATCAATGATCATTCCACGGGTCGAAACACAGAGGCAGAGCCCCAGGAGGGCAGAGCCCCAAAATGTAGAATGGCCACCAACATGTCCCTGAGATCTGAACCCAACTACTAACAATTCAGGAAATTCCTCAAGGCAAAAGGTTTCAGACTTGCCTTCTAATGGGACTCGTTGTTTGTCCAGAAAGCAATGCAACCAAAGAACATCAGTGCCTGTGCAGTGCTCGACTTATTACAAAAGCGTAAGTTACAACAAAAGTGCAGTTTGTGAATACCAAAAAGTAGTAAACTTACTCAAAAGTGTAAGTTACCTTTGTGAATGAGGCCTTTAGTAGCAATCCCCCAGTTCTACTTGATTGAGACCTGCATACGAAAACAGGCATTATGATCCTTCGCTTTATATTAAAGTATGAGGCGGAACTGCTTTAAAAATACAATAAGACTAGGACTATGTTTCAACTCGCATCTGCTGCAGTGGATTTTGATAATATTTTAACTGTGCTGGGATAGCTTTGTATCAGTGTTTAATTTATAAAAAAGAAATAAGTGCCAGGGCTCTCGTCAGGAGGCCACGGCATCTTGCACCTGCATTGCCCCTGACAGTGGTGCTGCCATTGACAGTACAAACACATGTTTAATTTGTAAAAAAGAAATAAGTGCCAGGGCTCTCGTCAGGAGGCCACGGCATCTTGCACCTGCATTGCCCCCGACAGTGCTGCCATTGACAGTACAAACACATGTTTAATTTGTAAAAAAGAAATAAGTGCCAGGGCTCTCGTCAGGAGGCCACGGCATCTTGCACCTGCATTGCCCCTGACAGTGCTGCCATTGACAGTACAAACACATGTTTAATTTGTAAAAAAGAAATAAGTGCCAGGGCTCTCGTCAGGAGGCCACGGCATCTTGCACCTGCATTGCCCCCGACAGTGCTGCCATTGACAGTACAAACACATGTTTAATTTGTAAAAAAGAAATAAGTGCCAGGGCTCTCGTCAGGAGGCCACGGCATCTTGCACCTGCATTGCCCCCGACAGTGCTGCCATTGACAGTACAAACACATGTTTAATTTGTAAAAAAGAAATAAGTGCCAGGGCTCTCGTCAGGAGGCCACGGCATCTTGCACCTGCATTGCCCCTGACAGTGCTGCCATTGACAGTACAAACACATGTTTAATTTGTAAAAAAGAAATAAGTGCCAGGGCTCTCGTCAGGAGGCCACGGCATCTTGCACCTGCATTGCCCCCGACAGTGCTGCCATTGACAGTACAAACACCACTAATACCCATCACACTCCTACAAGTGTGACACTAAAGACTATTCCAGGCCCAAAAAGCTATAAGAATGGCTTGGGCAACAGTAATAGTCATTTCTAATGTATACTGAATTAATAATTGACTGTTGGTGTGGTAATCTCAGACAGTGCCACCTTATGGCAGTCTGTCACAAGGGCTGGTGTTGACAATTAAGTGCCAGTGTCAAGCACTAGAAACCACCGGCTCAAATTAAGCACTCCTGTGAATGTGCAAGTACACGCTACATTTTGTCTTTCTTTGCCTCATGCTGCTCCTTTCACGCTTTGCTTGGGGGTGCTTTATCTTCTATCCCTCCTTACATTTATTGGTTTCTACTTTGTTATTTTGATGTACGCATTTTTTTTATTTTCCTAAAAGATATAAACTCGAATTATTTCCGCTTTTTGCTTATTTATCGTATTTACGCATCTGAAGGATTCCTGTACGGTATTTGTTTGTGCTTTCACTTTTCGTTATTATTAAAGTTCAATACTGTGACACATTTGTTTGTATAATAAAATTTAAATAAAAAGCGTATTAAAAAGATTGTGCAGCATTTCGTGAGGTCTTGATTGGGGCTTAGTTAAGTGAACGTATATTAGATTGAGATTAAATTTAGGAGAACTTTTGTAATTATAGAGTCTTGGAAAACAATAACTATAAGTGAATACCACACATGCTGTGAAACTTGTTTCCAATTTGCAAATCCGGTCACAGAAAGGTGCACACAGGCTCATTAGCACAGACTGACTTTAGTGCAAGATCCGGAAACAGAGACTCCGGCAAACACACATTCCAGTGACTCCGAGTCTGTCCATCTTGCAGGTAATATGCTTCCTTTCACACGGGTGTGTAGTTTTCAGTACTAGCACGGGGGCACACAAATGTAATGGGGGCACAACACCCCAGTTATGGCTGTCTTTCACTACCTAACCAGTAGTGGGGGATCTATTTTCTTTGGATGCTTTAGGGTCCATGGTGCCATTGCTAGGCCACTACTTTCACAGAATGCTGCTATCGCTTGGACACTTTTGATGAGAAACAAAGCAACTTATTAAAAAAAAATATATATATATATCAATATAAATCAATACAACAAAGAAAACATCAACGCATGCAATGCTATAGCGATGGCGGCACACAACTCACTCAGGGACAATGTAGATTTCGATTTTTGCAATGAAACTATTAAAAGGCAATGCCATCAAAAGATCAGTAAGGGGTATACTTCATATTCTGAAGACCAAAATAGGTGCCGTTTGCACTTGTGTTGCCGATAACAAAACCCTGCCTCGCAGGGCCAGCATTTCAATCTTGAAAAGTTCTTGTATCGAAAAGCGGCTTCTTGCAAACCTTGTGGTGAAGACCCCGCTTCTTGGGATGGCGAACCTTGCTCCTTAGGTAAGATCTCGGTCCTTTAATGACTTGGACAACATTGGCATGCAAACAAATGATGCACGGCCAGCCGTCACTATCTGAGTCAGGAGCTCCTGTGACGACTGGCAGCCCACAAGAGCCATGCCAGCATTGGATACAACTTTGCTCCAAAGAACTACAATCTCACAATTCCTTTGTGTATCTAGAACTATGCAAACCTCAAGCTCCAAGCTAAGTGGAATCATTGTTACTAGCCATCATTGCTAGTGGCCACCTGAACAAGGAACTGGAGGTGTATTCGACGCTGGACCAGGGCAGCTTTGAAATCTACCCTCGTTAAGAGCAAGGCTTTGTGGATTTGGGAAGCTCGGCGGCTCACAATCGTATGCAATTTCTTTTTAAGTTTGGAGTTTTGCTAACAATAAAGCGAACAAACTTTTTTTTTTTATCACAAAAAGGTAAAGGAATGTGACATTCCGGGCATAGAGTAGCAGCCACTTAACTCGCTTAGATAGAACCACCTGCCTGATATATTCCCTGATCCTGCTAGTCCCAGGGTGGGACTTCGAGGATCAGGGAAAGGAGAGGATGTGCCCTGGTGTGAGTGACGGCGGGGAAACACAATGCCAGCTGCTCGTCTGCGTCACTTCCTTTACCCAGTCCCAGAAGCCCCACCCTGAGATCCTGGGACTGGGAAGACAGAAGATTGCCACATCCGTCTTCATCAGGACATCCAGTTGCGGGGATTCGTCACATTTTCAGTTACATTACCTCAGGCAAATTCACATAAATTCTCATTTCTATGTGAAACATGACATTAGCGGAGTTTGCCCGACTACACAGGCATAACTAAAGCTTTGCCCGTCCATAGCAAAGCGTCATCCTACAGTTTCCCCTTTCTCTTCCAGAATACCTCGCCAGCAGCGGAGTGGCAGCGTTCATCAGTATAGACTCCAACCTTCAATGCTGTATCTATTAACGACAGGATGATGATCCAAAGATGAAGATGAGGCGTTAGTCTACCCTACAGTCAGCCAATCAAAAACGATTTAAAAATTCTAGAATGATTATTGACTGGATTTCCCTACCGTTCGCTGGTCTCTACCCCGATTCCTACGGGGGATACCGGATTGTTCTATTTGAATGAAGCCCACCAACTCACAGATGCAGTCTGAATGAATTACTATGAGGCCAGCTCTTCTACGCCTCTCTTCGCCTCGCCCCCTGGGATATCAAGACAATGCCAGACACAAGCTGAATATCCCCAGGGCAATGTCACCAGTGATGCCATCAAAGACCGCTGGCTGGAGAGCTCGCCCCTCTGGGCTTCCCACTTTCATACATCTACCAGTACCCTTGTTGGCGAAACAGTGATTCACACGATTCACCTCAATGTCCTCCGTAACAATGATTCCCGACTGGCAAATGTGCCTTCTCTATGGAGCACCTGCTTGATATATTAAAAATACCAATTGGGCTGGTCTCATGGTTCTTATGAATGAGGTTCTCCATATGGCTTTTGGGCTTCAATTTGCTTATGTTTTCCCTTTAGCCAAGCAAAAACCACCATTATCAGCCAGGTTCCTTCCACAAAAGTCTACTTGGAGTATGGAACTGGTCTAGAGATTCGACAAGGTTTCTCCAAAAGTTCTGCAAACTCTGATAATAACATGTATCTTCTTCTGTAAACGGAATTGACTTTAAGTTAGGAGAGAGGTGACCTCTCAACGAACATCTACGCACAGCAGCGCCATCTTAAAACCTCTGCTAGGAGAGCCAGAGCAAGTGTTGGAACAGCCCTCGAGGCTCAGTCCTCTGCTTCTTTGTGATTATTGAGACAAGAGAATGTAAGAGAAGCAGCAGCGAGCGCTCAGGCGGAAGAGGCGAGGAAAGCCCAACACAAGCGGCGAGGATCGCTTACTAGGAGCTTCAGGGCGCAGCAAATGTCTCAACCACGATGTGTCTCACTAGTACGAAAATATAATGTGTCAGACAGATTTGATGTATTTTATTACAGAAAATTATATTGGAGGCTGTATGGAGGGAACTATATGTGGTTTCATAACAAGGGAGCAGTGGGGGGATCTTACGAGTGCGCCGGCTTGGAATATTGCAAATTACCAGGTGTTTATTGTGATGGATGAAATGTGTCAGTCAAGTTTATGAAACTGGCACTTCTATAAAGTGAGACTCTGGCAGCAACAGTTATGTATTATCATTGCGGGGCAGCGTAGACGGGGAGTACTTGACAGGGACTGACCGTGTACAAGGTGCACTGTCCACAGCTGAGAGTAAGGCAGGACAAGGACGAGATATCGACTATATTAAAAAAAAACAGCCATCCCTATTTCACTCAGTGACGGAAGAGTTCTCCTGTGTGTCTATTTTTGGGCCACAGTATGAGAAAGCAAATGACAGAGAATCATCCACTTCCAGGATTTGCCTTGAAAGCAGAGGACAAAATATGCAGTGAAAAAGAGATGCATTAGAACCGCTGCAAGACTACTGGCCTGCCTTCTGAGCACGGTTCAAGAAATGAAGAGTGGGATGGGACGATGACGGGGCCAGTGCTATTCTGAATGGCCGCTCAATTCTGATAGGCTGGAAGTAATCAATGAGAATGGATAAATAAATCTGCTGATTTATGATTGGCTCATAGTTAACAAATCACAATAGTTCTTTGTGCGCACACTACTGTCCGGTACATGTGTCATGCTCAGTGATTGGTCTATATTAGTGCTTTAAATGGGCCGGTGCTGTAAGGTACCGAGTATCTGCACTTCTTTATTTTGGGAAGGGGAGTACCTGCTGTCTTTTCTCGGCAGAGATGCAATACTTTCAATTTCAGAGTACATCACTTCTTAAAAGCAAGCAGGAACTATGGCATTAAGTACCTTCTATGTTGTACCCGGAATGACAATTGCATACACTCGAACTGCTCATACGTGTTACCCAGGTCAACCTTCACATATGGGCACTGCTGGATAAGCTGAACTCGAAACTGTTAAATTAGGCCTTGGTGAAATATTAATGACACCGTAGTAATCAGAGTAATTTCAGTAATTATGCTTTACTCTTGTGCTGCGAAATTACAGAAATTATCCAATTACGCCAGTTTGAATAATTAAGAGTAATTGGGGGCACAATCCTGCTGCAGAAGCACAGGAACAACAAACAACGAGGGCGAGCTGCTGCTGGCTTCTGCTGGCCATGCCCTGCAGAGTGAAGCATCTTGTGCTGTTTTCTCAGCGCAAAATGCATGCTGGGGCCCATCTTGGAGGCGAAGGTGCATTTTGCACTAAGAGAGTGACGCTTAATACTGGATTAGGCTGCTCGCGTATTTACGCACAATTACAAGTGCGCTAGAGAGAATTACGCTAGTCAAGCCCGCCGCTACTTTAAATATTCATGTAAGGTATGTAAGCCATTGCTAGGGTGACTAGCGCAGCTAATGTATCCCCGATTATTGGACATCTTCTGCGTCTCCTGGAAACAGGTCTTCACTTCAGAAGTTTCCTAAAATAACATGAAGAGCAATGAAAGGGAAAATAATGACCCCAGGCACAGCAGCATGGGACGGCAATAAGAACCCTCGCCTGATGGCAGCGGCAGTGATATTTTGCCTCTGACTCATGCTCCTCCTGAATTGTTCTAATGCCCTATAAAAAAGAGAACAGGCTGCCTGATAAATTAGGATAACACTATATTATTGCATATTAAAACAGGGGCGACGTCTGGGAAATGCTTCTAATTCAGGAATGTCTCATTTCATGGAGATAATGACCATGCACCGCATAGGCACTCTCTTTTTATGATTCTAATATATCAGAGACAATTACCAGATGTAGGGCCAAGTAGGCAAACGGTGCCTCTGGCGGAGGTGAAAGAGATGCATGTGGTACTGATGCGACTTCATCTTTACCTTCGGCAGACCGCCTTAGAGCGGTGATCTCCATCCTAAGCCAGAGGGAAACCCCTTAACAGGAAGAGAAGGGCCTCCTGGACCTGGGCTGGACACCCCCGGGATACATCTTTAGATTATGGAGCTAAAACGGTGACCTAAAACTACCAGCCCAAAACAAGGGCTCTCCTGGTGCCCCTTACCTGACCTGTTTCTGCTGTGGATTGACAGCCTCCATAACTGGCTATTCTGATGAGACATCACTAAGGATTTGGGCAGCTCTGACACCATCTCCTTTGTGAGGTCAGTATTAGCTATATGAAAAGAGTGCACCCTGGGTCTCTTTTTAAACACGCAGGGCCACCTCTAACATTACTTTGGGGAGACCCCCATTGGTCGCTCTCACTTGGACTGCTGATATAAAAATAAATACTCGGACTGAGAAGGTCTCTTATTGCAGTTATGTATATTGTCTCCTCCAATATATATGCAAATGACAGCACAACTAATAGCAACAAAGTGTAGACAGTGCAGTGCTTACGTAAGTGCAAAAACGACAGAAAACATATACAAGAGGAACCCCCACTTGCCCACCCCCCCCCATCCCCCGGTTCATCAACATGTTTCTTGGTATACATGTGCATGCAATGCAGCACAGTGGATCACAAATAATCAGAGAACACAGAGGGGTATATGTTGACGGTGCGACCCCTTCTGAGTGTAAAGTGTCCTCAGGACCAAGCCATCTGGCTTAATTTCTGCGTGTATGGGGGAGACGGAAACCCAGATCCGTCTGAGGCGACGATCCCCTAAATGTCAATCGCTCTTTTAGTGGTCAAGGCTACAGGCTTTCATAACCCACCACAAACCTTAGTGTGTCAACAGAAACAATGCCATGCCGCCACACCTGTAGGATGTCAACACCAATCTCAACATCCTACGGAGTACAAATACACCATATTAACCACCCACTGCATCAACGGAGTTCACCAGGAACCATACAGTGAAAAGAGCGCTGAAGAGGACAGAGGTGAAGTGTGAGATAGGCAGATAGAGGGTTTCAGGAACTTAGGGGGAGAAAAAGGGTTCCAGTGTTGACCCTGCCCATTTAAAGCACTGGGCACAGTTCTCAGGGCCGGCTACTCAAAGAAAAGGAAGCTGAGAGCTCTGATGCCGGATGCTAGGAGCTACGCATGCTTGAACTAGTACGTGCCAGCGCAACATGAATCAAAGGGCCTCTTGTGCAAGACCCGTTGACTGTGCAAAAGACAGAGAGAAGCCGGGTGGGTCGGCTTTAGCGCTGGTAGTGCCCAGTACGACAATGTTTGTTGGCGACCCCAGGGATCATCTCCGCCACAGATTCCATTACTACCAGCCTTTAACAGTGCCCCTCAAGTCTCCATAACCACTCTCTCAGATGCATTCAATTAGTTTTATAGCACCGCCACCACTGATACCTGTGTAGGGTGTCAGAGTACTTTGCATCACACACACTACACAATGACAATCAATAATTCATGTGCAAATCAGTGTATAGGAAATGTTACATAAGACAGAGGAATCCAAGGAGTAGGAGTCACATGTCATCCATTGTAGTAGACAGTATAGTTTAAAAGTGCTTGGTCTGGAGAAGCACAAACTCAGAATGTAAAACTTCCCACCATGATTGGGGGTTCTCTTTAATAATCAGAATTGATTTCTATCCAAATGAATCCTTTTCCAACATTAGGATAATGAAAGACTGGGTAAAAAATCATAAGTATTGAATCTATACCTTGCAGTTTGCATGCAGCTCTTTGATGACCGTAATCAGTTCACTGTTCTATGTAAGGATTTTAACTTATAGACTGTAAGTAAAAAAAGGATCTCTCAGACAAAAGCAGTAACCCTCTGACCCACTTACATTATATGCCCTTTGTGATCTGAACGGTACACATTCTTTGCAAAAGGCATATTAACCCTCAGTGCTACCTTACCATGAGTCATAACTTCCACTAGACAAACCTCTGATCTCTCTCCTGGAAGAACATTAATCACCGGAGTTATCTTGACATTTATATTGTTGCCAGAAAATTCCTCGAGGCAAGGAATGCTGTAGCAGGTGCTTTGTAAACCATAAAATACCTGCAAACACAACCGAAGTCAGCGCTCATTGCTGTCACACAGGTCACGCCGCCCTAGAACCAGCCTCACAGGCCATATTACACAAAGGGCCTCGCGGGTGCAATGGGCATTTGCGTCTGCTTTGCATGCCCCAGGGCACTTTGGTATTACAAAAGGGGCAGCAGACGCTTGTGCACCCCCTTCTGTATGACAGATTCCGCTGGCACACACATGGCGCTATCATCAGAGGGCTTTCCCTCATTTGCATGGGGGCGTGGCCCCATGCAAATAAGGGAATCTCTCTGCGTCTGTCCCCGCACTGTATTGTATACATGGGCACAAAGGGAAAGAAGCTCCCAGGTGCCGCACTGACAGTGCACCACAAAAATGTAGCGCACTGTCAGTGCGCCCGCTGATGGCAGCAATCTGGTGGTGGTGAAGGGGGTCCTATAGGACCCTCCAGACATCCCCTCACAGGTGGATGCAGTCACTCACTGCACCAGCCTCCAAGGGGATCTCTCACCCCTCTTGAAAATGCAGGCGGGTTGCCGCCTGCACAGTGAAACATGGGGCGACAGCTTTAAAGCCGCTCCATATTTCACTTGAATGCGCTGCCCCCAGGGCAGCGCACATTTGTGGCTGTCCTGGGGGCAACACATTCATTCTTTTACGGCACACACTCCTTGCTTGCGCAGGATGCACCCGATCCAAACAAGGAAAATGCATAATATGGCCAAGATGCCTATTACAAATAGGGTGCACTTTTCCTGCTTGAGCCACGGCACATCTTTAAATAAGTATGCTGGACACAAACAGGGAAAGTGTTGTGAAGAATGCGCTGCCCTCAGGGCAGCCACAAACTTGTGCTGGCCTGGGGACAGCGGTTTCAAGTGAGCCCATGCTGTGTGCCCTTGTACCCATGCACACATACACCGTATTCACTTTGCAGGCAGCAACCCACCTAAACTTTTAAGAGGAATTAGAAATCGCCTTGTAGGATGGTGCAGTGCGTGACTGCACCCGTCTAGAAGGGGATGTTTGTGGGGTTCATGGGGCCGCCTTCACCCCTCCAGACGGCTGCCATCAGGGAGTGCATTGAGAGCGTGCCACTGACAGCCTCTTTGCCTTTGCACCCATGTCCATAATACGGCCCAGGCGCAGAGGTAAAGAGATTCCTCGTTTGCGTGTAACGTCCTCCTATCTATCGGCAGCCCCTTCTGTAATATCAAAGTCCACTGGGTGTGCACAGAGTGGGTGCCAAAGCCTGTTGAGCCCCAGGGGCTTTCTAGAATAGGGCCTCACGGGCTTTAAACAGGGTTTTGCTTGCCCAGAAATAGCCATTTGTTTTCTTCAGAAAATGAAAGTAGATTTGAAATATCCGCAACTACAGGCAGCGAAGCAGAGGAGATGGCTGTATCCAAAAGCCACAGGGCCCGTCGGCTGTTAGGGCATGTCGGTTGTCTTTATTCCGGAAAGTCAGACCTAGGTCGCGCATTTAGTGAATTTGTGTGATTCATTTTTTAGGTCGCGTGCAATTCTCTCGCGAGGTTCAGGGGTTTCGACCTGAGCAAAGTGTTGAGTCTGGATACTAAGTGACTTGTCTTTTTAAGAATTTGGAGAAATTTGTCGCCAGTAGTTTAGTGGCAGGATTTCCTCTGGCTGGATCTCGAACTGATCTCCGGGGGGACCAGGAGCCCCCCTCCCCCACCCCCCACCTCATTTAAATCTGCTGTCATGGGCCAGGGAACTCATGCCACGCTGCAGTGAAGCCCTGCTTCATGATGGCGGGCAGAGGATGCAAGGACTGGTGACTGTTGAGCGCGAATAATAAAAATAATCTGTCTTTATATCATTCTTCTGACTCCTCTGATGTTTCTAAATGCTGTAAACAGCAGATTTCATTCCAAACTTGTTTATGCTGCTCAATTTATCAATTTACCTATCATGGAAAGGGTGCACGGCTGAGTCTGCCTGGCCAAGATTGGAGCATTCATCTCACTGAGCCATTCGTCCTGCCTGTTTAGGGTGCAACGGTGACCTAGACAGCTACCATGGCAAATCGCAAGTTGCATCTGCTGAAACAGCAAAGCAAATGGGAATCCGCATCGACGGAAGACTAAAGCATGCGCGCGCCTGACAGCTCCTCGAAGCCCCACTTCCAAGAGCCCTGGCATAGCCCAGCCGGGTCGGTATGCACAGCCTGTCATCAGGGGAGGGAGCCAAACATGAGCTTCACAGCCCCAAGCCTGACGGTGAGCTTTTTGCTCGCCTGCCGTCATCAGACAGCGGGTCACGTCCCAGCTGGTACAACTTGGAAGAGGAAGGCACGCCGGCCGCCGCCATCTCCCTCGTGCCATCTGCAAAAACCTGTTCGCGCGGGAAGCCGACTGTCGGCTCGTGTCAGAGCAGCATTACAAACCCCTCAGCAGCCTGAGCTGTCTGCAGACATCAACCAGCGCAGGCCCCGTGCTGGGTGGGGCGTGGAAGTTCCATGAGGTGGAGCGGCACTGGTGGAAGGTTCTCGAACTGCCCTGCGCCACCTGCCCCTCTCCTGAACAGAGCATCAGGACGCATGCTTCCCAAGGAGTGCTGTGCCCGTCACTGACAGCTGGCTGGCAGGACAGTGAAAGGCCGCTCACAGAAACACAAGAGGAGTTGCAGCGGTGTGGGGCACGGTGCCAGGTCTAGAGTTGGACATCTGTTCGGTTTTCCTGCGCAGCGCATGGCACATGGGGTGCCCTTCAGCAGACTGCCCATCACTTTCAAGAAAGCCCAGAGCAGGTGAGCCTGGCCCTCTAGAAGAGAGGCTGGCATATCCAAAGAGAGAAGAGGACCCACCTCATTAAACCACTGCTCATCCCAAACAGAGCTATTTCCATTCCCTGAGGCACATTCACCCAAACAAAGTCCCCCCCCCCCCCTCCCCAACAGAGCCTCTCCCCTCGATGAGCGCTGAGCTAAGAATGGTAGCCCCACTCTCCCAAAGGCCCTGGCTTGATAGGAGCTCGGGCCTGCTGAAGAGAGCTCAGATTTTTCCCAAGAGAGGCCTGGATTTGTGAAGACAACCTTGCGGGAGCCTTGGCATTCCAACAGTGCCAAGATGTTTCAACCAGAGGCCTGGACAGACCCCGGTCATTGTCAAGCGCGCCCTTCCCCAAACAGACGCAGCCATTCCCAGGTGAGCAGAGGTCTTCTGAAGATAGCCCTGACCCTCTGAAGAGAGCTCTGGTTCTTCAGAGAGAACTCTGGACTTCTGGAAGAGAACTGTGATTCTGGGGAAAAAACTGGTATTCTGGAAGAAAACTAGGATTGTGGAAGAAAACTGTTATTTTGGGAGAAAAAGGGGCATCTGGAGAGATCCTTGGCCATCCAGGAGAGGCACGGAATTCCCAGGACAGCCTCGCCCTCCCGAAAGTCTTGTCTTCTTTCATGAAAGTCCATTTTGGAGAGTACAGCTCCGTCTTAATAGAGTCCAACCCATTCTAAAGAGAGCCCGCCTCTTCTAAAGAGAGCCCAGCCCCTTCTCAAAGGTTGTAGTGTGCAAGATCTGTGGCGAACAACGTGCCTAGACTTTTTAATTTAACAAAAGCAGTTTTTTGTTAAAAACCAATCGTCCCAGAACAGTTAATGCCAATAGTTGACATGCCTTGGCTGAAATGGGAACGGAGAAGTTTACTGTGGCCTGGAGTCAACGGAAGGGCAGAGAATTAAACAGGACTCACCTGGATGTCTGCTTCCTGAAAGAAATGTAAATTTATTCAAATGATTAATTAGCAAATGTAAAGGCTGCTTGGAAGCCAGTATTGACTTTTATTGATAGAGTTACTTGAAGCTTCATGGTGTCATTTACTCTTTTTGAGACCAATTGAGTTCTGGAGTGCGTGCTTTTAATGTCTGCACTAGGTACATTCTGATGTACCTTCACCATCCGACACTGCCACTTCTCCTGCTACACAACCTACTAAAGATCCCGCACCGCTCCTGCCCACAACACCAAGAACACCCCGCAACTGTTCCATTGCATCTTGCTCACCGACTGCTCACTCTGCAAACACGCCACAGAAATCAGGGAGACCATCAGACGTTGCCTTCATCACCAAAATGTGGCTTAACCCCTCCTGGAACCCCGACATCACCACTGCTACTCCCGAAGGCTACAAGATGATTCACTGAGACCAAGCCAACAAGCAGGGAAGAGGCATCGCCATCATCTTCAAGGAAACCATCAGATGCACCATAACCAACAACGACCCCACACCTCTCATGGAACACCTCAACTTCCTACCTCAAACTGATGCGAAGACCAAGATAATAGGCACCCTCGCCTACATACCCCTGGGACCTCGAGCAATATTCTGCGATGCCATCCTCAGCCTTATCACCCCCTAACAATTGACTCTCACCACTATATGCTACCATGCGACCTCAACTTCCACATCGATGACACCAACAACACCAACTCCATCACCTTCCTGGAGAATCTGACCTGGCCTCACCCAACTGGTCACGGAACCCACATGCAAAACCGGACACACCCTCAACCCCATTTTCACCTTCAGCAACAGAATTAAAGCAAACCACACTACAGAATTCACCTGGACTGACCACACCATTGTACATTTCACAATCACCAACGCCCAGCACACCAGGTGTCAAAAATACTCCCACTACAGCTAGATCAAGGTCACCAAAACTCAGCGATCACAGGCCCTCACCACCCCACAACCTGAGGCCTCAACAGACCTCAATCAGGCTGTCCAGAACTTCGCCACCTGGATCACCAACAGCGCCAACAGAGTTGTCTACTGAAACCTACAAAATCCAACATGACCACCAAACATTCCAGTTGGTACACCCCAGAACTCAGGACCACCAAGCGCAACTGCCATCAACTGTAGGAACAATGGCATGCCACCAAGAATCCTGCCGACAGAGCAGCTCACAAAACAGCCTTCAGCAACTATCACCGGCACATCAAAGAAGCCAAGAAAGCAGCCATTACCACCCGCATCGACTCCGTGGCCTACCACACAAAGGAACTCTTCAAAATAGTCAAATAATCTTCCCACTGACAGCCACAGGGAACCCCATCCACCCCTCCCAAGAACTCTGCGACACCCTCTTGGACTACTTCCACAGCAAGATCACCAACATCTACAACAATTCCAACCTCCAACCCAACATCCTCAACCCCAATGATGTCAACCAACCAGCGAACACCAGCCAAACCATTACCACCTGGTCACCGCTCACCGCCCTGACCACCTCAGCCATCATGTCTTCCATCCACTCCAGGGAGCCAACCTACTCCAGCACCACCACCTCTAGAACCTTTAAACGAATCCAGTCAGCACGCAACTCACTAGCATCCTCAACAACTCCACAGCAACCTTTCCGGACAGATAGAAACACACAGATGTCAGACCCCTTCGAAAGAAAGCCTCCTCCAATCCCAATAATTAAAAAAATGATTGTCCGATCTCCCTGTGCCCCAACCCAGCCAAAGTACTCACGAAGACCATCAACCAGCAACTCACCAAAATCCTGGAACAAAACCACCAACTGGATGCCTCACAATCAGGATTCCAAGCCAACCAAAGCACTGAGACCAAGTGGATTGCCGCCACAGACGACACCAGAACACTCCTCGATTGGAAAAACTGTGGCCCTTATCCTCCTCGACCTCTCCACAGCATTCAAACCAGTCTCCCACAACACCCTCATCAACAAACTCAACAACATAGGCATACAGCAAGATATCCTGAAGTGGATCGCTTCCTTCCTTGCAGGACGCACAAAGGGCATCTGACTGCCTCCTTTCACCTCCGCACCAAAATACATCATATGCTGCTTACCAAAAGGATCATCCGTCAGCCTCACCCTGTTCAACATCTACATGACCCCCTCGCAGATCCCACAGAGTGAACATAATCTCCTACGCAGCTGATATTCAACTGTTCCTCTCGCTCACCAAGAACCCCTCCAATGCCACAACCAACTTCTGCAATGCCATGACCAATGTAGCCAAATGGATGAGACAACTGCCTCCAACTCAATTCTGACAAAACTGAAATACTGATCTTCAAGAAAAACAGCTGCGCATAGGACAACAGCTGGTGGCCGGCAGAACTCGGACCACACCCACACCAACTGACCATGCATGCAACCTTGGCATCACCCTCGACAGCCAACTGGCCATGAAACAACAAGTCAATGCAGTCCACTCCTCCTGCTCCACACACTTCACATGCTCTGCAGGATCTTCAGCTGGATCTGGACCAACACTAGAAAAACCATCACTAACACCCATCTATGTCGGCCTCTCCACCCAGCTCCTCAGAAGATTCTCGACCATAAAGAATGCATCAGCCAAGCTCATTCTAGACCTCCCCAAACTAACCCACATCGCCACCCCCTACTCCACTGGCTCCCCATCCAGAAGAGATGCCAGTTCAAGATCCTCATGCATGCATACAAAGCCCTCCACGACCTAGGACCGGCATACCTCAACCATCGACTGAACTTCCACCAACCATCCAGACACTTACGCTCCTCTTCACTCGCCCTCGTACACACACCCCACATCCGTCGCAGCGGTGGCCGCTCCTTCTACATTGCTGCCAAAACATGGAACGACTCCAGCTGTGTACAGCCACCTCGCTGGCATACTTCAGAAAGAGGATCAAGAACAGGGTCTTCGACAGGCACAGCGCCCAGATACCCCTAGGGGTGACAGTGTTGTACATTACAAATGCAATTTGATTGATTGATTGTGTAATGCAATGTCAAAAAAATTATTTCTAAAGTGATCACACTGACTAATACAAAACCAAAGGTGATGATGGATGGGAGTGTTGAAGATTGCAAGCACTCACCCCCAGTCAACTGATCTGGGTTTAATCCATCATCATTCTTTAGCTCACTCCGCCGGCACAGGGTCATGACTGATTTGCATATGGCTGGGTTCAAACTGGAATGGCATGGTGAGCAAAAAAACGATGGATTCAGGCCCAGATCTCTGTACTGGGGTGAATGTATGACATTGTTCTGCATTCTGTCCATCAACTGTTGTTTTTGCATTTGTCACCCAGAGGGGGCGGGTATGCCCAGACGTGGGTCCTGTGCTCTCCATGCCACTGGATTCAAGCTATCCTGGCTGAAGTCCTGAAACTGGTCCTGGGATGCTTGTTTCCAGTCCAGGGAGGACCTGGCTTTGCAGTTCGGGCTGGACTGTTCCCATGAGGCACAGGGTCAAGACTGATTTGCATATGGCTGGGTTCAAACTGGAATGGCATGGTGAACAAAAAAAGGATGGATTCAGGCCCAGATCTCTGTACTGGGGTGAATGTATGACATTGTTCTACATTCTGTCCATCAACTGTTGTTTTCACACTGACTAATATACATTTCGTAACATAAAATAATGCACTTTCCAATGATTACTTTAACTAGCATTATTTTAAATGCAGTTACCTGAAAGTGAAAGACTAACAAAATAGTTCCAGAACATGTTGTTCTTTTCAGCTATGCCTTTGGTCTTGCCCCTTCCTCATGGGCCCTGCCCTGTTGCACTCAGGATCACAGTTCCCATGCTTTTCTTTAACGCACTTGAATCGCTGTCTCTTCTGGGTAGAGTCCTGCCCCTGAAGAGAGTTCAGCTCATTATAAAGTCCAACTAATTCATCAGAGAGTGCTTCTGCAAAGAGTCTGTCCCCTTCTATAGAGAGTCAGGCCCCTTCTGAAGAGGCTAGCCCCTTTCAAAGAGAGCTCAGCCCCTTTTGTAGAGAGCCCTAGGAAACCAGTGGGTTTCTGAAAAGAGCAGACACTCAACTTGATAGATCAAACGATTCTCATGAGAAGCTTCTCTTCCTGAAAAGAACTGTGCCCTTATGAAGATTGGCTTCCTCTTCTGAGGGGAGTGCATGTCTGTAAAGACTGTGGTGCCTTTTGAAAGAGTGCTGCGCCTATCCTTCCAGGCGGTGCCCTGCTCTACGGAAAGCAGGACTTTACCCCCTTTCTTTATAAATGGAGAGCACAGTGGCCTATCACAGGCCCAAACAGGTTTTGGCCCCTTGCAATGGATCTCGTGGAATGAGAATCGAGATGCGTGGTGTAGCATAATGATGCTATACGCACTAGGACCCTCGTGGGTCTGGGCGGAATTTAAACAGGAACTACACGCTATGCAGGGAGGTGTTAGGGTGTGGTTCTGAAAAGGATGACGCAATGGGTAGTGTGTGAGTGGATGTTGGAGAATAAAGACATACTTAAAAGCAGCTCCCGTATGTTGCATAATCTATCGGCATGCTCCAAGGCTGGAGGAGATGCTACACATAGCCCCTCACTGCTACATATGATATAAATAAGCTGCATAGGTTCTAGAGTGCAGTCTCTCATCTCTAAGGATCGATGGTTTGGGAGATCAGGAGACTGGTAGAGGAAACAAAGTCTCTCAGTTATTGGCCAGATAGCTCAGGGATTAGCACGCGCACACAAAGCCTCTCATCGTTCGGATTAGACGGCTCTCAGCATTGGCTTAAAGTAAAATTGCTCATTGATTTATGCACTCGCAACACAGATTTAAATGCATTCTGCAGGTATTGGGTTTGAATGCCAGCCGGGCATTCTCAGCTCGTTCATCAGTTGCGGCTCCTCGAGGGAGTGCTACAGGGCAGTGGGGCGGGGCAGGGTGGGGGGTAGTAAACTTCGGCATACGGCCGACCGGAGTTAAGTGAATAAATAAAACGAATTAAATTTCTCCCACTGCAACGCAAATGGCATTGCAGCATGCCCAATGTAATTCATTTTATTTATTTATTTATTCACTGGTCGGCCGTATGCCGGGGTTTACTACCCCCCACCCTGGCCCTCCCCCGCCCCTCCGCAGCACTCCCTCGAGGAGCCATCACTGTCATTCATCCTTCCAGGGATGAGATTAACTTGTTATTCGCAGTGTACCAAAAATGGTAGATATATGATGTTTTGTTAAGAATTTGTATATAGGACCGGAGTTATTATATGGTGTCCTAGTGCTAGTGATGCAGACTCCATTCCAAAAAGGGCGTGGGTGACGCAGAGGCCTGGGAAGGGAGGGGGAGGGGGTGGGGAAAGGGGAGGAAGTGGAAGGAGGGGAAGGAGGAAGGGGAGGGAGGGGAAGGAAAAAGGAGAGGGAGGGTGTAGTGTCGCCCTTGTATTATAGATGACACAGACGCTATGTTCAGTTGAGGACTCTTTATTTCCATGCTTCCTTCGTCTACCTGACCCTACTCTACTCTGCCCTTTCGTCGCTCCTCCTCTTCCGCCGCCCCTCGCTCTCCTCCCATATCCTCTTGTCATGTGCTGGTCCTAGCGCCCAGCACATGTCACAACATTACATCTCCCCCCTTCTTAAACACTTTTAACTGGGTTACCTGTATCCATGCATGTCAGAGGTACAATGCAATATGGACTAATATAGTTACAGTTCTTCAATTAGACGAGCTGGTCTTCTATGAGTTTGTTGTGGCCGGAGATGACCATTCCGATCCACCTGTTCTGTTTCATCAGGAGGCATGGACGTTGGATGATCACTTACTGACCCAGATGCCTTTCCTGGTTCTACACTGATGGGCGCAGTCAACGCTTCTCGGATATTGGGCGTGCATTTCTGAAAATGCGTCACGTTCCTCGTGACCCTCTTGTTCTCCGCCTCAGCCGTAATCATGGTTCCCTTTTGTTTTGTCACCAGGAGTGGGCAGGCTTGATATCGACAGTCCGCTTTTCTCTGTTGTTCTTGTTTCACCAATACCCAGTCACCTTCATGGATAGACGGCTGTGCAGCTTTTCTCCGTCGGTCTACATATTCCTTCATCTTCTCCTTTTTCAGTTTGTCTGTGGCTGCTAATTCTTCGTGCTCAGAGTCTTGAGGCAAACCACTAGTTTCATCTTCCCAAGATGGTATTCTGGTGCGCACAGTGCAACCCAACATTAAGGTTGCTGGACACTTGCCTGTGGTCATGTGCGGTGTGGTTCGGTAGGCACGTAATTCTTCATTTAGAGCTACTTGTACCTCACGCTTTGAAAGTTCTGCCTGCTGTATTGTCTTCTTTAAAGTGGCCATAAATCTTTCTACCATTCCATTGGCCTGGGGCCACAGAGGCGTGATCTTCCGGTGTTTGAAATTGAAATGTCTGGCAAATTCAGCGAAGTCTTGTCCATTGAAGGGAGGGCCATTATCTGTTTTTACGACCTTCGGTATGCCCCATGCTGCGAATACCTCATCAAGTGCCGGTATAACAGTGGCCGCTTTGGTGGACGCTATGAGATGCGCAATAGGGAAGCGTGAGTATTCGTCCATGATGACTAGGACATACTTGCTGGATTGTAGCAGTCCAAAGAAATCCACTGCAACATGATGCCACACACCATCCGGCAGTTAGGACATCTGAAGCGGCACAGGGGGATCCTCTCGACTTACTAGCTGACATTGTGGACAGTCCTTCACTGTAAGTTCCACCATTTGATCCAGCATAGGGAACCAGACCCGTTCCCGCAGCGCTCGTTTCGTGGCTACGATGCCTCTGTGTCCTTCATGTGCTAGGTTGACAACTCCTTGACGCAGCTGTTTCTGAATGATAATCCGCTTGTCCCTTAGTATGAGGCCGTCAGCGGTGATGGACAGTTCCTCCCTCACGTGTTTGAAAGAAACCAGTTCCTGTTTGTCGATCCGTCCACTCTGCCCTACTTCTTCCAAATGCCTCCAGCTGTTTGCCCGAATGCGATGTTTTACATATTGAAGTGTAACATCTTCATTTGTAGCTTCCAGTATGGCCTCTAAGGGAACTGCAGGCAATTTGGCTTGAGCCACTACAAAGTGAATGTACTCCTCAGCCAGTGATGGATTGGATTTGGACGTTGCCTTGGGATGTCGTGACATGTAGTCAGCGGGGTATGCAGCTTTTCCTGGCTTGTGGATTATGGTATACGTGTATTCCTGAAGGCGGATGCCCCAGCGCTCTATTCTGGGTGACATTTTGGCTTGGGGATTTCCGAAGATGGTTATCAGGGCCTGGTGATCCATGATAAGAGTGAATTGCTTCCCATAGATGAAAATGTGGAAATGCTCGCAGGCCCAGACTACCGCCAGGCTTTCCTTTTCTGGCTGGGAGTAGGCTCTCTCTGTGTCCGTGAGGCTCCTACTGGCATATGCGACAATATACCGTTGATCACTCTCATTGTCATATTGAGCTAATATCGCCCCTAATCCTACGGGACTTGCATCTACCGTGATTTCGGTTTTTCTCCTCGGATTGAAATATGCCAGATTGTTAGCAGATTCAACCGCAGTTTTGATTTCACGAAATGCTTGATCACATCTTGTGGTCCATTGAAATGGGTGACCTTGTTTGGTCAGCTGTCTCAGAGGGTAACTAATGGTGGTATAGTCCTTGACATATCGTGCACAGTAGCTTGCCATGCCTACGAAGGAACGTACATCACCCGCATCTCGGGCCTGGGAGTGTCATTTAGCGCTGCGATTTTTTCTGGATCGGGTTTCATCCCTGCGCCTGAGAAGATGTCTACAAAGAATTTCAAAGTGGACTCATGGAATTCACATTTGTCCTTGTTTAAAGTCAGATTGACCTCCAATAGAACTCGGTCCAGCGCTGTGTCGTGTTCTTGCAATGTTGCACCATATACCAGGATGTCGTCACTGTAATTTAGGGTGTTGGGAATGTGATGGATTACCTTTCTGATGGCCTCCTGGAATATCTCAGCGGCCGAGGAGACCCCGAAGCTGAGCCTATTGTACCTAAATAGACCTTGGTGAGTCGAGAAGGTGGTAAAATATCTCGATTTTTCATGAAGTTCCAATTGATGATAGCCCTTGTTGAGATCTAATTTGGAAAATATTTGCGCACTATTGAGTGACGCAATCATGTCGCTGATATGGTGTCCCGGGTGTCTTTCTCGTTCGATGGCGGTGTTGGGTACCCTCATATCAACACAGAGGCGCACTTTGCCAGGAGAGCCCTTCTTAGGCACGACGACCACCGGGGAGATCCAGGGCGTGGGTCCTGACGTTCTCTCAATAATGTCAGCTTGGAGAAGATCCTGTAGTTCCTCCTCTACGGACTGTTGCAAATGAAATGGAATTTTCCGGTGGTGTTGCGCTATGGGAGTCACTCGTTCGTTTATGTGCAGTCGAACTTGGCAGTGAGCCATCTTTCCAAAGCCGGTTAATAATTTTGGAAACTTGTGGACTATGTCCGGTTCATCATCTACTTTATACAAAATGTCCACTAGTAGAAGTCGTTCTGCCGTGGGCAAACTGAGAAGACAATCTGCTTCTGGACCATCAATTACATGTATGTGAGCCGGAATAGTTCTGTCCTTGTAGGTAAGATTAGTCGGGAATTGTCCTAAACACGGAAGAGGTTTCTTCGACATCCAGGTGTACACTCGCACGTTGGCTTTATGCAAGTGTGGTGATGGATTCATTTTCTTGTATTCTGCAACTGAAATGTAGTTGAGAGATGCTCCACTATCCAGAACAAACTTAGCCCAGTGTGTATCCATTTTAATATCTAGTCGCGGATATTTCTTTAGCAGGTCCGGGTCCGCAACCATGCAGACGTACTCATCACTGTCCTGAGATATTGGTGACAGCGGCCTTGACTCACGAGATGGCGATCGACGAGATCGATATGTTCCATGAGACTAACTACTGGACAGTGAAGACCCAGTGGAGGAATCTCTGTAGTCCTACACTGCTTTAGCATGATGGCGAGTGTTAGGCTGTCTGGATTGTCTGTAATTGTCTCTGTGAGTGTCTTTGCGAGAGGTTCCACAAACATTTTCAAAGTGGTTATCCCGACCACACTTCCTGCATTTTTGGCCTATGGCAGGGCATGTCTCCGTGTGAGGGAAGTCATATATCCACAGCGATAACATTTAAGTTGGCGCGCCTGTCGCTTATCAGTCCAGCTCGAACTGCGACGCCGGCAATTTGCATAATGTGACTGAACTTTGGATCTAGAAGATCTTTGCTTCGTAGGGGAGGACCTGTTGGTGGTACGGGATTGGAGCCGAAATGCTTGCTCACGTTTTTCGCCTCTTCCAGCCTCAATTTTCTTGGCATGTTCTTCTGCATGATCATGTACTCGGGTCATTTCCTCGATCTCATCCAGCGTGTAGCTCTTCTTTAGCAGACGTCTACGTAACGACTCAGACTGACATCCTTCTATGATTCGCAGGCGAAGTGCGTCTTCTGTCGAGAAGGAATCAAATTCACAGTAGCGGGCCAAACGTCGGAGTCGCGTGATGAACGTGTTCATGGGTTCATCTTTTTCTTGCGAAGCCAAATTGAATGTATACCTTTCATAGTCATCATTCCGTTTGTGAAGAAATGTTCTGTTTAGTGCGTCGCGCACATTGACATAGGACGAAGCATCCGTGGCCGGAAGCTCCTTTATAATCTGACCAACGTCTTTCCCTATTAAATTGCATAATGCAATCAGTTGTTGCTCTTCCTCGGTTACACGAGACCCCTTCATGAAGTCTTCAATGTCTTCTAGCCACTCCTGCCAGCGAAGGCCCATACCTCCCCCGATATGAGGGCCAGGGGTTCCGGTGGGCATAGAAAGGAGACTCCGATCGCGCCGAGTCCGTGTCCAGCCATGTGCCCAGTGGATGTAGATGAGTCCGGCCTGGTGCTGGTGCTGGCGCCGGCAGAGGCATGACATTGTCGTGACGTTGGCGATCCCGACATGGCATATGAAACTGGTGAGGCAGATGCTGTGCGAAATGTGCAAGTCACAGGGGTCCGCCAAGCGCTTGCCGCTCAGGCCAGACTGGCACCGTCACCGCCCCTCTTTAGTGTCTCTAATGTGTAGGATCAGTATGAAGGCGCCTATGGCGCAACGAACAGTCCACCAGCCACTGGACAGAAATGACTGGTCCCTCGCACTACTGAACATCGAGGGTATGCACCTAGATGTGCATGTAGTCCCATACGTTCGTTACAGGGCCTTGAAATTCACTTATATGCATCAGAAATCATCTTCCATGGCCATTTGCCAATGCTTGTTTCCACTTACAGCAAAACGCCTGACCTTAAAATGGCCGTTGGGTCCATCGCGCAGGGGATTGGGTGAGGCGCCTGACTTTAAGATGGCCGCCGGTGAGAACTCGCTCCTCACAAGATTTAGGCCTTATTCCTGGGGGGGGGGCAGCCATGCAGGCATTCACGGGCAGCAGGAGTTCGGGACAGCAGCCTCCCCACCACATGCGACCGGGGTGGGCTCCCGGATCGCGACGAACAGCAGGCAATTCGCCACACGCGACCGGGGTGGGCTCCCGGGTCGCGCGTATACCGGCAGGCTCTTCTCCACACGTGACCGGGTTGGGCTCCCGGATCGCGATTCGACCAGCGACCTCACCGGGGCAGCTGCACGCGGCTGGGGAGGCCTCCCAGGGCGCGCAACACAGATTCCACAGAGTCTTCAGCTCCGATGCAGTGGAGCGAAGCGGCGAGACAGCCGGCACAATGCGGTCGTGACGGGCACCCGATCCGCTGCACACCTCCAAGGCAGTGGAGCGCACGCTCAACAGGAAGCAGGTAAGCGTTGCACACAGGTTGTGGTCACCTTCGTTGCCAGTTGTAGTGTCGCCCTTGTATTATAGATGACGCAGACACTATGTTCAGTTGAGGACTCTTTATTTCCATGCTTCCTTCGTCTACCTGACCCTGCTCTACTCTGCCCTTTCGTCGCTCCTTCTCTTCCGCCGCCCCTCGCTCTCCTCCCATATCCTCTTCTCATGTGCTGGTCCTAGCGCCCAGCACATGTCACATCATTACAGAGGGGGAGGGGAGGGAAAGGGAAAGGAAGCAGCAGCTCTCCTCTAGCATAGAAGGGTCCCGATATCAGGTCAAGAACGATTACAAGGGCAGGCTGGAAAGCAAGCATTTCATCTCCAGCGCTGGATGACTTCGAAATCTGACTGAAGGCCGCGCATCTTATTACTACTAACTCTATGCAGGTCCTGCTTCGTCTCTGTGAGTGTCTTAGGGTGCGGGCGGGTCATTGCTGCCAGGTGCACAAAGACAACTTGAGATTAATCAGAAAGGGGACGCTTTCAACAGTTTGTCAAAGCGACGTAAAGTCTGGTCTGAAGTTATATGGGAGGTCGGTCAGTCCCCAAGCCGGGGTCACAGGGCAGCATCTACCACTTTTTCTGGGTAACTTGAAAGTATGCACGAGCATCATACTTTCATTATCAGTTTGAGTGAGTGAATAGGCTTATTGAGGGTGGGGAATGAGTACCTTCGGAGGTAGGGGGCAGAGTATGACAGCACAACTTGAATAGGGTTAGTTTTTGGGTAGGCAACCAAGGTAGAACTACACATGAAAGTGAATACGGATGTGCAGGTAGTCAACTTTCAGATATTACCTACAGGAAACAGCTTGCTTAGTCACTGAGGGTGCACTCTCTGTCCTACACATCGCTTTTCTACAGTCGGTCCCTTTCCAAGCAGGTGCACTATGTGTCTAGAGATACACAAAGGGTATAAAAACACTTTTACTGACATGCCACTCTTGTTGCACCAAGCTGCGGTAGCACCCCATGGCAGACAGGGCCTAGGGCTGTACCTGACTGGGTTCAACAGGATCATGAATGGATTGTTCTACTCCGGATCAAAGACATCAAAGCTGTTACGTTTATTGATACCTACATTTTTGGGGGGCTCAGACTGAACACCTGTCCTGCTTTGGAATATAACGTGGTGGGTTCTGGATAAGACTTAGCACATCTGTGCTTGGCTTGCTTAAACAAACACTGGCAACTAAAATGAAGGAGTTTCCTTTTAGTTGCCATATTAGCGAAAGAAAAATAAAAACACGTGAAAATGATATCCAAAATACATGAGGAAATAATTTACTGGGCATGAAAGTTAATTCAGGACATGAGGGTCTTGAAGGCTAATCTAGATTGAGTTTATTGCCACCTTCCGACAACGGTGGCCACTATCACAAATAGGTGCAGCAGCTATAGGCAGAATACGAGTAACAGTATTCCTACCTCAGAACAAAGAGATGCCGGTCCTATTTGGGTGTTACAGAATGTCTGTCCAACTGTATAGGGAAGGGAAGATCATTCTAATGGAGGAGGAAGCCTCACTCTTGGAACTGTGTCATGCTTCATCATCGGCAACCTCTCCCCACTCTGGTAGAACAGTGCCACCAGGGCAGACTCGACCTCCTTTTGGACTCAGGTCAGGAAGGAGATCTTAGATAAAAGGCTACTGAATAAAGTCGGGCTCCAAATCAGTGAGTTAAGAATACCTCGCTGTTCCCTGGTGGAACACCTTTATTAAGTGGGTACCGCAGGTATGTTCATAAATCTGAATGAGATGGTTATTGAGAACAATGGCTCAAACCGTCACAATATTTAGGCCAACATGTTTCTGCCCTATGAAGTAATCCTAACGGGTCTGGGGCATTCCTCAGGGCCAAGGATTCTTAAATATCTTCTAGCAACCACTTTGCCTAATTTTGTGAATTTAATAATGGAGGGGGGGGTTGACTAATAATACACTCAGATGAGTCCTACCCGAGGAGAGAAGTTAATCTACTAACCTATTGGGAAAGATTAAACAAACAGAAAAGGAATTCTTTGTTGCTAAAACCTTCCCTAGGTAAGTACACTTACATTTTGTAATTATGATGTGAGCATTCAGGTGACACTGGACGGCACTGCAAAATGAACACACATGCTATGTGACAAAGACACATGCAAGGAAGACGCGCATGCACTGTGCACAGCATAATGCTAATGTCAATATTAAAAAAAGGCATCTGATATACAACAAACACTTCCTAGTTTTTATATAGTGGGAATTATCCCTTACCCTAAATTTTAGGAGCTACTGGCTTCTTAGTCAAGAGGGGATGATGTCCTTTATAGTCACACACTGGTACACCAAAACATAAGGTGAAATAAAAAGGTGTGGTTGTTATGGGCACAAGGTACAGCACATGCACGGATTCCCTTTTTATTTAGCTACATACTTAAGAGTCGGGGGTCTGATATCTCAGTAAATTATTTTAAAAAATGACAGGGTATATGTGCACCCAAGAGAGGACCGTAGATAGTAGTCTCTCCCTTATAACCTGAGGCAGGGCTCTTCAGCCGCCTCCAGAGATTGCCAAAGAAGGGCAACTACGAGTACTTACTCGCACTTCTACTTTGTGGCAGTCGCTGATAAACTTTAAATGGAGGAGAGCCACAACTCAATCATACTCCTAGACCCACATGTTATTGTTCCCTAGTGGGTGGGGTTTATTTTCCCAAGATACCTACTAGGACTCAGCGTATGCTTCCCCGTCAGACGCTGTCAGTCCCTATTTACTTGCCCAGATTGTGTATAGCACGCCCATTTGAAGCCGAAAATATATGCTCTCCACACGTTAGCTACTGCATAGTCTCTCGTGTTATGAGCTATACTTTATCACGAGGCCCATCAATTGGCATAGGGGCAGGGCTTTAAGTGGGGTGGTCTGAGCACCCCCAGTTTTTTGGGGGGCCTCGAAAGGGGTCTCTAGGGGGCTCTATTTTCGGGCCTAAAAGAACTTATAGCCAGCTTCAGTGTGCTAGATGCAGGCAACTTGCCTTCTGGTGATGAATGTATTCTTTATGCTGAAACAGATTTCCAGAAACTGTGTTCAGAGTTTCAGCTGCCAGCAAGAGATACTATCCAAGCTTTTAGACTTTCAAAGATTTTGGTGGAAAGAAAACCCCTGAAGCATTAAAAAAGTTAGTAGTTTGCATGGAAACCCTGCCAGCAAGTAATGCGGATTGCGAGAGAGGTTTCAGCGCAATGAACTTAATTGCTTGTCCAACAAGGGCCTCTTCTTGTAGAGACCATTTCTTCATGCTCATGGGTAAAACTCAATGGTCCTTCATTTGAAGCAAAGCTGTATGTAAAGAGTTGGCTGGCAAAAGGTAGAAGGTCTGCTGAAGAAAATTGTTGTGAGAAACCCCAGCAAAATAGACACTGTGAATATTTTCAAGGGTTTTGGGAAATCCTGCAATAGATTTCTAAGTAATGTAAATAATTTTTACTTGTTTTTTAAAGTGTTTGGTATTTTATGGCTTATACTTAATAAATAGACCTTTTTGCCTATTTTATTATCCTTTGCTGGATGCAACTTCATGATTTTCTTAAGCACACAATGCTAGTTATATTGATTTAGACCACTCCCCTACTTGGATAGGCCACACCCCTTTAAGCAATTTGCCACGCCCCTTTTAGAGCACCCCCATTTTTTTCCCCACTTAAAGCCCTGCATAGGGGACAGTCTCTGCCACAGGCAGCGTAGTCAGACGAACAACATTTTGGTTTGCCAGGTTCTGTTTGCACGCCTTGTAAATTTAGGCGGGACTCGTGTTCCCCCATCCCACTGTGCAAACACTGCACTCAATCATTCATCAATCACATGTCTTTGGAGAAGAGAAAAGCTCCTACTCATCTTGTTTTAACATCACACTGTTGCACGCTATTATGCCTCCAAAAAGATATGCTAACAGTACCATGCTCTGACCTCATTTCAAGTTCACCCCAACAGGGGTTGTCTTGCCCACTTATTACTCCAAAAGGTACATTTTGCCTTTAAACCTGACCGTGCCTGCTCTTTGCCGCTGGTACAAGGAGCAGAGAAAATGCCTCTGCTTATGAAGCCTGCCCGCTTCCTGCTGGCTCACGGGCTTCCGTGGGACATGTGAGAATACGTGATACCACCGAGTCTCCTAGCACGAGGGTGGTCTGGAAGGTGTAGTCTCTTCCCTCTATTTATTTGTGTGTGTTTATTACTGATCACGGGGAACTCATATATTTGATATATAAACAAGTGGAACACGGTGGCCCAACTATGAGAGCTCCACGTGTGTGAAGGGGGAAGGGGGTGGCACACACAACTAGCCTGTGTTTTGCCTATAATAATAAGGGTTTTATGCATATTTATATCACTTGGGCAATTATTTCACCACAAATGAGGAGTATCGCCTCAATGTGAAAGACATATTTTATACTGTACATAAGAGGAAAAGTTGTTTAAACAACCCTCAAGGAAAGCAACACACTACTGAGCACGGAGTCTCATCTGTACAGATGGCAGATGAGACAACCGATCGCAGAGGGGAAAAAATAATATCCTGTCCAAGTTGTCAGGACCATTAGGGCAGGCCTCGCAGTAGATTTTCAGAAAGTGTCAAAGGATTATACCATTATTATTACAGAAAGTGTCAAAGGATTATACACTGATACTGCCCCGCGGGATATCATCATTTAACCCATGGCGATCTGTGCAGAGACTATAAATCCATTTTTGCTCAAAGACCAACAATTTGGTCATGTCTGCACGTGATTTCTTTAGTTTCTCCTGCACACACCATTCCATCTCATCCTCCCCATGCCCACTCTCTATGTAGTGAAGTGACATTGATATTCTTCTTTTGATTTTTTGGTTCTCTCTTTCTGATGTGATACAGCCCTTCTGGACTCAGCCTTGAAAAAGTCCCAGGCCTGCCCGCCATCAGGGGGCGAAACACGTGTTGGCTGCACTTGCATTTGAGTTGTTTTTCTGAATAACCCAGTTCACTCACAATAAAAATTCTTAAGAAAACCACAAAGATTATATATACTTCTGCCTTCTCCATTACTCTGGAGTAAGGAACCATATCATCCCTACATAATCGATAGAACTCTTTTACCTTTCTTAGTAGTTACCCATTTGGTAAAAGGATTCAAAATTAAACACAGCTACCAGCTCTGTCCTTTTCCTCAACCTCTCTCTATGTAGTGTCTTGTAAACTTAGTCGCATCGCGTTTACACTTGATCGTACTCCGGTGTTTGGTGATGCGGGTGCGCACACATCTGGTGGTCATGCCTATATGCATAAGGTTACAGGGGCATTTTATAATGTAGATCGCATCTTTGGATTTACAGTTAATCAGACTCAAGTCTCCACAGAGTCCTTAGCTCCAGGTACAGTTTTTTTGTCCTTCTTGTAAGTGTAAACACATTGCAGTTTCCGCAAAGTCAATGACCCACTAGTGGCGGTAAATTCCGAAGAGTGGCCCCATCCACCCAAGTATCATCTCTTCTGGGCTGCGTACGTACCAGTATATCTTTGATATTCCATGCCCTTTCAAAAGAGTGCATGGGTTTACTTAGATGCAGTCCGCCTGACTGCAGGATACCTCAATTCTTGTTAATGATTTTTTTTTAAACCTGTACGACAAGGGACATAGGGCCATATGTAGATAATTTCTATTTACCGATTCATAAATACCGAATTTTACTGATTCGGTATTTATGAATCTGTACATAGAATGTAGGTAAACATTCGGTAATTATTACCGAATCGGTAATATTCGGTATTACTGATTCGGTATTTACCGAATCGGTAATAATGCATCCCTTCCAATTCATTCCTATGGGCCTAGAGGCCCATAGGAATGAATGGGAAGCCATTCACTATTACCGATTCGGTAAATACCGAATCGGTAATAGGGGGAGCATATTCAAGGGTGGCAGGGTGTCACATTGACACCCTGTTGCACCCCTGAATCGTGCATGTGTGCACATGTGGTGCACATACATGTCTGCCACATGGCACTTTTCAAAAAGCACAAAATTGCTTTTTAAAAGGTATTTGTTATTTACCATCAACTTGTAGTTGGTGGTAAATAACGAATCCAGAAAACAAAAATGCACTCACTTGAGTGCCCCCTACATAGGATTTCAGGATTCGGTAATTTACCGATTTCTTAAAATTCCGATTCGGTAAATTACCGAATCCTGAAATCCAGCCACCTACATCTCAATTGCCTAAATACCGGTCGGTAACGGGATATTTACCGATTTTCGGCCGTTACCGACCGGTATTTAGGTACCTACATATGGCCCTCAAAGTAGTCACACAGATTATCCTGTTGTTCTCCATTTTCCATACCAATGCTCCTGATTAGCCAAGAGACCAGTAAGCTTAAGATTTCGATGGTGAGATTCCATATAAACGTAAAAACATGGAATACAATAATTTAAAACTGTGCAGGCGAGGTCTTGTCTAGGTCGCCATTTTATGTCATACAGTAGACCGTGGTGGTGGGGGGGAGGCTCAGCTGGCACTGTTATGGGGCACTTGCCCTGACAATCCCAAGCTCTCAGCACACTACAATATACAGCTGCAATACTCACCTAGAATATCATCACTTTACTAACATGGCTGCCCTTGAGCTCCTCTAAGGAGTCACCTGTCAACCATACAACAGAATAAAGTAGAGGTAGAAAAATGGGAGCCTGGATTATGCCATGCTTCCATTAAAGCAGTAAACGTCAATCCAGCTGAGGTCTTGCGTGAAAGCAGAAACCTACAGACTGCACAGATTCCCACGGGGGTGAGTGTAATGAACTATACTCAGGAAGGAGTGAGCAGTGAAGCAGGTAATTGAACACGGACCTTCCCTCATGGACTTACAGCGAGCCGAGGCGCTGAGCAAAGCCTGTAAGAGTGCTGTGCGCTGGCGGCGCGCCTGGGCTGTGCTGTGCGCCTAGACACAGGAGCCCGCAGTGAAGCACGCAGAACAGAGGGCTCAATAGCAGTGCAAAAAGAAATGCCAAAGCCCCAAGACCGAGTTCTGCAGACTCGCACAGAACTCGAATCCACCTCCGCGTGGACATGGGCAGATTCGCCACACAGAACGCGATCAGTAGCTCACAGTGAACTGAGCAGTCTTTAAAGGGGCCCTTCAGTGCACCCTCCACACAGCCCCGCCTCACTAACAATCACCAACAATAGACATTCTAGAATGCTCCTTTGGTGGATGATGTCTGTTTGGGTTATAAAACCTATTGTGCAGCGGCGGCGCCGCCGCGCCCCACTGGCTCAGAGCCAGCGCGGAAAAATAAAAAGATATTTTATTATCGTTCTCTTTTTCAGCTGCTGGCTGAGCCAGCGTGTGCAAGGAGGGGTGGGGCCGGGCAATAGGAGGTGGGAGGAGGAGCAGTTGGTTCACTTTCAAGTACACATGTCAGTTTTGCCCCTTTCGCTGGCTGGCAGAATTGCGGTGGCCAAAATGGTGATCCTGCCCAAACTCCTCTACCTGTTTGGGAATATTCCTCTACCCCTGACTGCACATTTTTTGCGGCGGCTACGCTCGCAGATGGTGGAGCTTGCCTGGGGGGGTAAGCAACCGAGGGTGGCATGGGAGACCCTGACTCTCCCACAGCGACAGGGAGGCTTGGCAGCGCCGGACTTCTCCTTATATGCTTACTGTGCACAGGCTCAATTCCTGCATTACTGGGCGCATCCCACACCGTTTCAACCACATGTGACGATAGAGACGGACAGAGTAGCACCGCTGCCGCTGACTGTGGCACTTTACGTGCCACACACCCGGAGATGCGCGGACATAGACCCGGTACACGCACTCAGATGGGCATGGGATGGGCTGCGGCGGAGGGCCGGACTTGACCTTCTTTATTCACCTTCTGTGCCCCTGCGCGGGAATCCGATGTGGCCGCCGCTGCGCAGCATGCAGACCGGGGAGCGCGCTGAAGAGCTGGGTCTCCGCACTGGGGGCGATTTGTTTCCGGGAGACACCTTCCTAACTCCGGAGCAGATGTGTAATGCAGAGGCCCCGACGATGCTGGACACGCTTCTTTACTATCAGCTCCGTCACTCGTGCCGGAGGTTGTCTCCTGCGTTCCCGGCGCCGCCGCCGGCCCTGCTTGCCTTGGAAAATGTACTAGCTGTGGAGTCCGGGCGCAAACTTATATCCCGCTTGTATGTGCAAATGCAGACTTGTCACCCCGTGGTTCTTCCTGCGGCGCGGGGCATGTGGGGGGCGGAGTTGGGTACGGATATTTCGGAACAACATTGGGACTTGTGCTGTAAGAATCTTGAGATTTTGTCCCCAAACTACAGGCTGCGCCTGATCCACTTCAAATATATACACATGACCTACCGTACCCCTAGTCGACTGCACCGAATGGGTTTAAGAGACACGGATGAATGTTGGCGCTGCTACACTCATGGCGCCACCTTTTTGCATATGGCATGGAACTGCCCTACATTGTCGGCATTCTGGGAAAGGGTAGTAGAGATTATATGCGAACTCACTGGCCTACAGATCCCGTGCACCCCGCAGGTTACGCTGCTTGGTATTTTGCACATGATTAAGCCCAAACACCGCAAGCTGCCAGCGATGCTATTGTTACTAGCTAGAAGACAAGTTGCGATGCACTGGGGAGTTGCTACGTCACCTAGCATTCGAGCGTGGGTCACGAGCGCAGTCTATTGTCAGACACAACTTGCCCTGTACTGGGAGCTTATGCCGCTGCGTTCCCGACCTAAGGACATTTGGGGGCCTTTCACACAATGGTTGGAGCAAGCTACACTGCAGGCGCTGTGACCCGATACTATTCCCTAAGGCGGACGCAAGATGGGGATGACCGTACTTCTCAGGGGGACTATTTTGGGTGCTGAACTGGTTTGCGATGCCGCATGCGGGCGGGATGGGACGATCGGCTCCTGTATGCCACGCACTTGATAGTGTAGCACTGAGTTCGTGTGATGGTACCCAAATTGTGATGAGCTGCTCGATGTGGAGGCGTATCGTCATTGCTTGTCATATGTACACAATAGTGAGTGATGTTGTTTTAAGTTTGTTTTTGAAAACTGCAAATAAAAAGAATTTTTAAAAAAAAAAGTACACATGTCAGTTTGGCCGGCCGCCTTAGGCCGACCAAACTGACACACATACTTAGGTTTCTATCACCCAGCTGCACTGCACAGCTGGATTGGAGAACCAACACAGACTCCCTGAGCCTGCGCGAGCGTTAATCCAGCCCACTCAGGCCAATCCTCACGCTGCTCTCATGCTTCAGAGCAGTGTGGGGATTGGATGGGGAGTCCGTGACGCTGTCCCAGGGACTGCTGGGACCAGGAACTGGATGCTGAGAAGCGCGAGGTGGGCCAGCAACACCAAGTAACTATTTTTTCAATTATTTATTACTAACTCCAGCCAAGTGCCACCTACGACACCACCTCCGCCTGCCTCACCACTCTTTATCTGTGTCGGCCGCCACTGCTATTATGACCACTCATTGGCTGGCCTCTTCTCTTTAAAGGAAGGGGCAGCAATAAGTAAGCCATACTTTATACCTGTTCCTATAGGTTTCACGAGTGAATCAAAGGACTATTCAGACCATCGAAACTCAGGCGAATAGGTCAGAAGCCCGTGGCTTGTCTGCTCTGATGGCCATCCGTCGAGAAAGCAGATCAAACTGGAGAAAAACTTTTGCCACCATTTTCCTTAATTCCTCCTCCCCACGCCATCTTCTTGAATTTCTGGATAAGAAGTCAATGCCGATTAGCCTGAGCACATGGAAGTGTCACTCTGTTGCGACACCTTCTGTAATTGATATTTCTAAATACAACCTCTTAGTGTAGGAGTGATTATTAAGTGCCACAAGACCAGAAAGTGACAGCTTATGAGAAGTTACAAATCAATACATCTGACTTTGTGGTCTTGTCTCTGCGCCAGCAGTCGTTGATCGCTCTAGAAAATGGTTCCCTGTTGATTCGCACCACTCGATGATGCATGGCGCAAGGCGGCAATGCTGCAGTACAACTGACAGCGGCCTCTGAAGGGCCAGTGAGGATCAAACACCACACCAGGGATGAACCTTCGTCCTCTCGGGGGAGTGCATCTTTCAGCAAAGATCTTGTTACTCCCAGGGGTAACAAAATCAGGCAAAACATCTTCCCAGTTTAAAGAAGAAAAGGAAGACACAACATCTGTGGCATGTAGCTTCTAACTCAGCACTTCCTGCTGTTGAAAACATAATATTCCAATGATCGCATCAGATTCAATCTATAACACAAGTGCAGGTGACCAGCAAATTTGGAGAAAAATAACTGCGGTCTCACCCGCAGGTGCCGCCTTGTAGGGCTTCTTGTGAGAGACTGGCCTTGACCACACGTCCATTAGTCTATCCACCTCCCATTCCTGACTAGGTCTCTTGAAGCATTCTGGTGTGTGCACGAACACAGCACTGTATATTAGTGACAGATTTAGTTGTAGGACTTTCCTGAATAACTCCTGACTTTAGTGACTACGTTGTGCATCTTTTGCTCAGTCCAGGACTGGGGTAGCTGGAGATATCTGCGGATTTTTTGTGTTTTGCAGCACATAATCTATTAAAATGTCTGTAACCTATTAATGTTCGTAACCCTGTTCTGCAGTTTTCCTCAATAATGATATCCCAATGGCGTCCAACCTTTCAAAGGTGTGTGACGTCACTTACTTATGCATTCCCCTACACAAGTTTGCTTTCATCTCCAGGACATTAGGGACATCCCTATCAGAACTTTGAATCATCGGATCTTTGAGCGAGGGGTCAGTCATTTGAATCGGGAGAGGGGGAGGGGTGACTCCTTCTTCGGCACTTTTCCTTCATGTTCCAGCCTGGAGCCCTCCCACCCCCCGCTGCCTGCCAAGATTATGATGCATAGGGTATTTGCCACAGGTGCACAGGGTCTCAATCTCACCTCCGGCAGGCTCACATCATGGTTATGAGCCTGCGCACCACAGGCCAAGAGTTGGAGACTGGTCGCCACTGTTCCCTCCGCACCGAGTATGCCCTCGGTCAGCTTCCCTGATAGGTGTATTTTGTCATATAAATACACTTCAGCTGACATACACTTCCGCTGACTACAGGGGATTTTCAGAGTTGCAATAGGATAATTCAAGATTTTTACAGACATTCTGCCCGAGCTCCACCGGCTTGTGCCCGGCCATGTCACATGCAAGCCCACCCTCCCTAGGGTACATACTTATTTAATCCAACCGAAGTGATTGCCATTCAAGACCACAAAATGGGATATTTTCATTTATGTCTGCAAAAAATAATTTCCTTTCTCCATTAAACAGAGCTTATTTTCTTGTAACCCATAATTATTTCTTCCCAAACAAGCAGTGCTGGGAACATGGCTTTTTAACTCCTCAGACTTACAAACCTCCAAAGAAGAAGCACATCATGAAGCTGCAGGGGCAGACCTGCCTCCGAGGGCACCACTGAGAGGGCACACAGTACCCGAGGCTCCTGGAAGTTTGTTGCAGAGTAGACGTCCAACGGCTGAAGACGATGCCGCCATCACATTGTACAACAGTGTTGAAAAAAATAGTATAAATGGGTCAATTTTTTGTGTTCGATTACCTGGCAAAAATAACCCTTGCAAACTTTGATGAGTGTTGGCAGTTTACGTGAAAATCACGCCTAAGAAAAGTTACCCCTGTAGTGCGATCCCTCCTTCACATCTGCGCCGTCTGGTCTACCTCCGCTTCTTTGTACCTCACCCTCCCCGTTAACCCCCCTCAGCTTCTATGTACCTCATCCTCCCGTCCCACACCTAACCCGACTCCACTTCTATGTACCTCACCCTCCCCGTCCCACCACTAACCCTCCTTCGCTTCTATGTACCGCACCCTCCTCGTCCCACCACTGACCCCCCTTCACTTCTATGTGATAAAGCTGGCCACTTGGAGGACTGCACTCTAGTCCAGCACTGAAAGGTCCCCATCGGCTACAGTCTATGCCCGCCGCTTTACATCTCACAATGGCACTCAGAAATGAGATGCTAGTAACAAAGTCCACCCGACCAGATCTTCCCGGCAACTTCTCTCACCAAACATGCCTGCTCAGGACCATGAACTGTTAATAACATCTCAGACTGGACAACGCAGTGCAGGAATCATATAATTAGATTATGTTTAGATGAAATACCACAAAAAGACCTGCACAGCTGCTCAAAGCTGTGCGCATACCGCAAAACTGTGAAGTGCATGATTGTCTCTTATGCGGTTGTCTATTTACTTATGTAGTATTGCACAACCTCCTCTGTGCCTGCAAAACTTACCTTTTGTCCTGAAGATTTGCCCTGAATTTTGACCTTTTGTCCTGAATTTTTGCACTCACCGCCCTGAAATTGCACTCAATTGCTCAACCTGCTCCCATCACTAACCCCCTCCGCTTCTATGTACCTCACCTTCCCCGTCCCACCACAAACCTCCCTCCGCTTCTATGTACCTCACCCTCCCGGTCTCACCACAAACCTCCCTCTGCTTCTATGTACCTCACCCTCCCCATCTCACCACAAACCTCCCTCTGCTTCTATGTACCTCACCCTCTCAGTATCACCACTAACATCACTCCACTTCCATGTCCCTCATCCTCCCCATCCTACCACTTCCCTCTTCCGCTTCTATGTACCTCACACTCCCCATCCCACTAGTAACCCCCTCCACTTCTATGTACCTCACCATCTCCGTCCCACCACTAACCCTCCTCCGCTTCTATACAACTCATCCTCTGTCTCACCACTGACCGCCCTCTGCTTCCGTACAGCTTGTCCACTCCGTCTCTCCGCTCCCCCCTCTGCTTGTATCTAGCCCACCTTCTCCGTCCCACCATTTCCTCTTAGCTCAGCCTCTCCTTCCCTCCACATCTCCTCCTCCGCTCCATGTAGCTCATCCTCTCCTTTCCATCTCTCCCTCCGAGTCTTATAAACCATCTCCCTGCCCTCCCCAATCAGCCCCCCACCCCTCCCCCGCTCCCGAACATGCAGCGATGCCTAATGAATGCTAAAGATGGCGGCCCTGGAGCCGGGGTGGAATTGATCGGGCGGCGCGCGAGGCCTGTTGTAACAGTTATTGAGGAAACTGCCATTGATCCCGGGGTGTTTTACACAGGCGGTTTCGGCCATAAATGTATAATGAGGTTAAGAACATGCTGCGTGCAGGCGGTTGGATGAGGGCTCCTGACGTACCAGCGATGGGCAAGATGAGTCTGTGGCACACCAGCCATTGGCCACCCGCCGGGGTGGGCAGTAGTCAAGAATACCAAGCATTGGGCAGGAGGGTTTCTCTTTCCAGAGGGGGTGAGTATTTTTCAACTCTCCTTACCCCGCCACCTTTGGGAGATGCCTGTGATGCAACATCAGCAAGATATCTCCACCAGACAAGTCGAGGGATGGTCAGGACTGAAGCAACTCACAGTGGGGGCTTCCATAAAATGCCTTCTGCCGGGAGGGACTAATAATGGCAGTTGACTCACCCGCAAAAACGTCTGAATTGTGGTCATGGTCAAAGACCTTGTCCCACCATCATAGTGGCCGAAAGACCCTTCAATGCAGACATGTACCCTTCCCAAACCATTCTCTGCAGTGACCTCTGCCGGGAAGAGCCATTAATGCAGACACAGAGTGCTCCCAGAACATTCTCTGCAGCGACCTCTGCTGGAAGACCCATTAATTCAGGCTCAGAGTGCTCCCAGACCATTCTCTGCAGCGACCTGTGCTGGAAGACCCATTAATGCAGGCCCCGAGTGCTCCCAGACCATATTCTGCAGCGACCTGTGCTGGAAGACCCATTAATGCAGACTGAAAGTGCTCCCAGACCATTCTCTGCAGCGACCTCTGCTGGAAGACCCATTAATGCAAGCACAGAGTGCTCCCAGACACTTCTCTGCAACAATCTCTGCTGGAAGACCCATTAATGCAGACCCAGAGTGCTCCCAGACCATTCTCTGCAGCGACCTGTGCTGGAAGACCCATTAATGCAAGCACAGAGTGCTCCCAGGCCATTCTCTGCTGCGACCTCTACTGGAAGACCCATTAATGCAAGCACAGAGTGCTACCAGACCATTCTATGCAGCGACCTCTGTTGGAAGACCCATTAATGCAAGCACAGAGTGCTCCCAGACCATTCTCTGCAGCGACCTCTGCTTGAAGACCCATTAATGCAGGCACAGAGTGCTCCCAGACCATTATCTGCACTGACCTCTTGGAAGACCCATTAACGCAGGCACAGAGTGCACCCAAACCATTCTCTGCACTGAACTTTGCTGGAAGACCCATTAATGCTAGCACAGAGGGCTCCCAAGCCATTATATGCAGTGACTTCTGCTGGAAAACCCATGAATTCAAGCAAAATGATCCCAGACCATTCTATGCAGCGACCTCTGTTGGAAGACCCATTAATGCAAGCACAGAGTGCTCCCAGACCATTCTCTGCAGCGACCTCTGCTTGAAGACCCATTAATGCACGCACAGAGTGCTCCCAGACCATTCATTCTCTGCAGTGACCTGTGCTGGAAGACCCATTAATGCAAGCACAGAGGGCTCCCAGGCCATTCTCTGCAGCGACCTCTGCTGGAAGGCCCATTAATGGAAACACAGAGGGCTCCCAGGCCATTCTCTGCAGCGACCTCTGCTGGAAGACCCAGTAATGCAAGCACAGAGAGCTCCCAGACCATCCTCTGCAGCGACCTCTGCTGGAAGACCCATTAATGCAGGCACAGGGTGCTCCCACACCTTTCTCTGCAGCGACATCTGCAGGCAGACCCATTAATGCAGGCACAGAGTGCTCTCAAACCATCTCTGCAGTGACCTCTGCTGGAAGACCCATTAATGCAAGCACAGAGTGCTCCCAGACCATTCTCTGCAGCGACCTGTGCTGGAAGACCTATTAATGCAAGTACAGGGTGCTCCCAGACCATTCTCTGCAGCGACCTCTAGTGAAAGACCCAGTAATGCAAGCACAGAGTGCTCCCAGACCATCCTCTACAGCGACCTCTGCTGGAAGACCCATTAATGCAGGCACAGATTGCTCCCAGACCATTATCTGCACTGACCTCTGCTGGAAGATCCATTAATGCAGGCCCCGAGTGCTCCAAGACCATTCTCTGCAGCGACCTTTGCTAGAAGACCCATTAATGCAGGCCGAAAGTGCTCCCAGACCATTCTCTGCAGCGACCTCTGCTGGAAGACCCATTAATGCAGGCCCAGAGTGCTCCCAGACCATTATCTGCACTGACCTCTGCTGGAAGACCCATTAATGCAGGCACAGAGTGCACCCAAACCATTCTCTGCACTGACCTTTGCTGGAAGACCCATTAATGCAAGCACAGAGGGCTCCCAGGCCATTCTCTGCAGTGACCTCTGCTGGAAAACCCATGAATCCATGCAAAATGCTCCCAGACCATTCTATGCAGCGACCTCTGTTGGAAGACCCATTAATGCAAGCACAGAGTGCTCCGAGACCATTCTCTGCAGCGACCTCTGCTTGAAGACCCATTAATGCACGCACAGAGTGCTCCCAGACCATTCATTCTCTGCAGTGACCTGTGCTGGAAGACCCATTAATGCAAGCACAGAGGGCTCCCAGGCCATTCTCTGCAGCGACCTCTGCTGGAAGACCCATTAATGGAAGCACAGAGGGCTCCCAGGCCATTCTTTGCAGCGACCTCTGCTGGAAGACCCAGTAATGCAAGCACATAGAGCTCCCAGACCATCCTCTGCAGCGACCTCTGCTGGAAGACCCATTAATGCAGGCACAGGGTGCTCCCACACCTTTCTCTGCAGCGACCTCTGCAGGCAGACCCATTAATGCAGGCACAGAGTGCTCTCAAACTATTCTCTGCAGTGACCTCTGCCGGAAGACCCATTAATGCAGGCACAGAGTGCTCCCAGACCATTCTCTGCAGCGACTTCTGCTGGAAGATCCATTAATGCACGCACAATGCTCCCAGACCATTCTGTGCAGCGACCTCTGCTGTAAGACCCATTAATGCAGGCATAGAGTGCTCCCAGACCATTCTCTGCAGCAACCTCTGCTGGAAGACCCATTAATGCAAGAACAAAGAGCTCCCAGGCCATTCTCTGCAGCGACCTCTGATGGAAAACCCATTAATGCAGGCAGTGAGTGTATCGAGACCATTCTCTGCAGTTACCTCTGCTGGAAGACCCATTAATGCAAGCACAGAGGGCTCACAGGCCATTCTCTGCAGTGACTTCTGCTGGAAGACCCATTAATGCAGACACAGAGTGCTCCCAGACCATTCTCTGCAGCGACCTCTGCTGGAAGACCCATTAATGCAGGCACAGAGTGCACCTAGACCATTCTCTGCAGCGACCTCTGCTGGAAGACCCATTAATGCAGGCACAGAGTGCTCACAAACCAATATCTTCAGTGACTCCTGCTGAAAGTCCCATTAATGCAGAGAATGCTCCTGAACCATTTACTTCAGTGACTCCTGCTGAAAGACCCTTTAATGCAGGCACAGAATGCCCAAAACAGCTGCCAAAGCTATATAATACTAAAGGTATTTATCATACTGATATTTTTGTACAGTGAGGTAGTCAACCAGGAATAGGCTGTAATGCAGATACTGAGTGCTCCCAGGCAACCACTCCTGTTGTAACAGCCTATAATGCAGGCACAGCGTACTCCAGGACTCATTATAGGGAGTTTTATTGGAATAGTCTGTAATGCAGTATCAGAATGCGCACAGAAAATGCTCGAATACGCCCACTGTGAAAGACGCTGACATGTAACCCCGCACAGTTTGCAGTATCGACTTCTGCTGGAAGAAACTAGAATGCAGAAAGTCTCCTCAGACCATTTGCTATTTTGATTTGAGCAGGAAAAGGCGGTGATATAGATATATACCACTTACAGACCATTCTCAAAAGTGACACCTTATGAACGCGGCTGTAGTGCAGACAAAGAATGCATCCGGACAGCTCCCTACAGTCACTGATGTTGTTGTACCAGCCCACAATGAAGGGCCCTTAGAGCATTCTCTAATGTGTGCCTGCTGGAAGAGCCTGTAATACATAAACAGACCACCCCAGAGCATTCTCTGAAGTGACCCTGCTGGAGTACCGTGAAAGCAGACACGGAGTGTCAACTGACCGCTGTCTTCAGTGTTCTCTTCTGGAAGACCCTGTAATGCAGACAAGGAGTGCTCCCAGACACTTCTCTATGGCGACTCCTGCTGAGGGACCTGTAATACAGACACACAGTGCTCCCAGACCCTTGTCTACAGTGACTCCTGCTGAGGAACCTGTAATACAGACACACAGTGCTCCCAGACCCTTGTCTACAGTGACTCCTGCTGAGGAACCTGTTATACAGACACACAGTGCTCCCAGACCCTTGTCTACAGTGACTCCTGCTGAGGAACCTGTTATACAGACACACAGTGCTCCCAGACCCTTGTCTACAGTGACTCCTGCTGAGGAACCTGTAATACAGACACACAGTGCTCCCAGACCCTTGTCTACAGTGACTCCTGCTGAGGAACCTGTAATGCAGACATGGAGTGCTATCAGACCCTTCTTTACCTTGACTTCTGCTGAGAAACCAGTACTGCAAACAGGGAGTGCTCCCAGACCCTTCTCTACAGTGACTTCGGCTGAGGAACCTGTAATGCAGACATGAAGTGCTCCCAGACCCTTCTCTACAGTGACTCCTGCTGAGTAACCTGTAATACAGACACAGTGCTCCCAGACCCTTCTCTACAGTGACTTCGGCTGAGGAACCTGCAATGCAGACATGAAGTGCTCCCAGACCCTTCTCTACAGTGGCTTCTGCTGAGAAACCTGTAATGCAGACACGGAGGGCTCCCAGACCCTTCTCTACAGTGGCTCCTGCTGAGGAACCTGTAATGCAGACACGGAGTGCTCCCATACCCTTCTCTACAGTGACCCTGCCGAGAAACCTGTAATGGAGACACAGAGTGCTCACAGACTCTTCTTTACGGTGACTTCTGCTGATGAACCTGTCTTGCAGAAGACAGGAAGTGCCCCCACACCCTTCTCTACAGTGAGTCCTGCTGAGGAACCTGTAATGCAGACATGGAGTGCTCACAGATCCTTCTCTACGGTGACTCCTGCTGAGGAACCTGCAATACAGACATGGAGTGCTACCAGACCCTTCTCTATAGTGGCTCCTGCTGAGGAACCTGTAATACAAACATGGAGGGCTCCAAGAGCCTTCTCGACAGTGACTCCTGCTGAGGAACCTGTAAAGCAGAAACGGGGTGCTCCGAGACCCTTCTCTACGGTGACTCCTGCTGAGGAACCTGAAATGCAGACACGGAGGGATCCCAGCCCCTTCTCTATGGTCACTCCTGCTGAGGAACTTGTCATGCAGACATGGAGTGCTCCCAGACCCTTCTCTACAGTGAGTCCTGCTAAGGAACCTGTAATGCAGACAAGGAGTGCTCCCAGACTCTTCTCTACTGTGACTCCTGCTGAGGAACCTGTAATGCAGACATGGAGTGCTCACAGATCCTTCACTGCGGTGACTGCAGCTGAGGAACCTGGAATGCACATATAGAGTGTCCCAGACTCTTCTCTACTGTGGCTCCTGCTGAGGAACCTGTAATGCAGACATGGAGTGATCCCAGACCGTTCTCTACAGTGGCTTCTGCTGAGGAACCTGTACTGCAGACATGGAGTGCTCACAGATCCTTCTCTACGGTGATTCCTGCTGAGGAACCTGCAATGCACGTATAGTGTCCCAGACCCTTTTCTACAGTGACTCCTGCTAGAAGCCCCTGTAATGCAGGTATAGAGTGTCCCAGACCCTTTTCTACAGTGACTCCTGCTAGAAGCCCCTGTAATGCAGATGTGGAGTGGTCCCAGAGCCTTCTCTACAGTGACTCCTGCTGAGGAACCTGTAATGTACATATAGAGTGCTCCCAGAACCTTCTCTACAGCAGGGATTTTGTGCTGAAACCACCCCTCTTCCGGAACAAGAAAACATACAACAGAGCTTTCTCAGGGGCTGCACACAGAATCTGGAACTGGCTGCCGCCCAACATCAGAAGAATACCATCTCTGTCAAGATTCAAATAAGAAGCGAAGACTTTCCTAATGTGCAAATTCCTACCTTAAACTCTCTCAGTGCATCTACAGTTTCAGCAGCCCAGCGATTTGCCATTGTTCTGTACTTGAGCTCTACCAGGGTTAGCTGATCTTGTTTTTATATATGTAACCCATGCGACTCTTATTTCATCATCGTTGCTTACCACTCTGCATCATTTTCGCCTCACTGTCACTTTAAAAGGCAAAGGCTGCTGTTGTGCAGTCTTCCTCTGCTCCTGACAACGTTTTGTTTTATCTCCCCCAACTGAACTCGTTTGCCACTCCAACTCCTTGTAAATAGTTTGATATCTCTGCACTGCTTTCGTATGATCACCTGCTCCAAATTCTGTATTTCACTTGTTATTGCTGAATCTTGTAAATAACTTCTATCACTGTAAAGCGCTCGGATACCCTAACGGTCATGTTCGCGCTATTAAAAAACACTAAACAAATAATTAAATAAAGAAAGAAATAAGAAGGCCATGTAATGCAGATGTGAAGTGCTCACAGACTTTTGTCTGCAGTGACTTCTGTTGGAAGACCCTGTAAGGCAGAGATGGAGTACCCCAAGTACGTTCTCTACAATGACTCCTGCTGGAAGACCCTAAAATCAGACACGGAGTGCTCCCAGACCCTTCCCTATGGTGAATCATGCTGGAATAGCTTGTAATGTAGACACGGGGTGCTCGCAGACAGTTCTCTACTGTGACTTCTGCTGGAAAACTCTGAAATGCAGATGTGGAGTGCTTCCAGTACCCTGCATTAAATCAAGCATATCTCCAGTGGGACTCATTTAAGTGATCCTCACGTGAGTTACTCGTAGGTAATCTGATGAATCATATATGTTCATTCTCCATGTCTGGTCAGCAGTCATGCGGTACAAAATTTCAGTACGGAACTCAATTAATCAAGACCACTCTTTGATTAGTTTCCAATTCAGTTACTCATTGGATTGGAATTAAGGGCACAGTATGCAGTGAAACAATACTGCAGACGACACAGTGCTAAGAACGTGAACATATATACAAAGACACAGAAAAAGTCAAAGGTCAGAAAATATAAGTATGAAAATATACTAAATAAACGACATTAGCTCCTCATTTACTGAGTCATGAAACAACCGAGGGGAAGAGATGTTGGCGTTTCGGCCCGGTATTATCTGTCGGGCCTCATCAGGGCATAGTCATCTGTCAAATGCACCTGAGCCGTGGCTACAAACAAACGTTGAATAAAGAGCTGGTATCTGCCACGATCGCAGCTTCAATAAATGTGGACTTCCACGTAACGCCACCACTCCTGAACGTTTTGGTAGAGGATGGGGTCCGTCGGCTAGACTGCCGACTTTGTTACTGGAAACCAGGGTTCGAGCCTCGGGGTCGCGTCCACATCCTGTGTTTCTGGGCAAATCACTTAATCTCCCCGTGCCTGACTATGTAATGTAAATACGGTGCTCATGTACAACGCTCCAATACCTTCGGGTCGAGTTCGCGCTAAATAAAAGATGCAAAAAAAACCACAAAAAATCTCAAATAACACATGCGCACATCCACCACTGCGCTCTGCATTCATGGTGTTACATGGATGTGCCTCCACTCTCATTTCTGATAAAGGGTCACTCTGTGGACAATTTTACATGTTAAGGAGACCAGCATGTTGGCAATAATGTATTTGGTTGCATTTTTAAATGGGATAACTAAACATAACTCCAATGCTTAAATTGTTAAAAATGTTTGCATTAGCCAATTTTGTAGCACTATTGTGGAAATCTGTTTGTCATTTCTTTTTTTTTTTTTTACACGCAATTAGCGCGGCACTGAAAAGACCATGGCCATACAGCCATCCTGCACAGCGCCCCCTTCTGTGGACCGGGGCAGTGCAGGGAGTCTGCGGTCCTTCAATAGGCGCTCGAACGCCTTTTGGTATACGGATACAGTCTCCCCAGCCAGCATACAGGCACGCTCGCTCCCCTGCTCCGCACGCACTGCACCGAAAACACAACCGCAAGGAATGTGCTAGCGTAGGGTAAAGAAATGGAGCCGACGAGATGAAAATGGCTGCGGGAGAAGGGAGCCTCTGTCATTCATCCTTTCCATTCCATTAATATTTGAGCAAGTTGTTTTCTAAAAGGTGGCTTTAATCACTTGAAATTCATCTTCTGTTTCTAACCTTTGAAGAGTGATTGTAATCTGCATCGGAGATTGCAGCGGCTGCAGCTCTAGCAGACAACTGTTCATCTTGTTAAGAAAATCCATACATTGAGGTAGACGGTGGGCTGCCCTCGCCCCTCCATCACCGTCCTGCCTGCGGGGTGCTGGCTTCCGCCAGAACTCCAGGGAGCCACAGATCGCTGCCTCCTGTTCTTCCTGTCTGTCTCTTTCGGCACTCTTTTCTCTCTCCTGTCTCTCTCAGTCCCTCTGCCCAGGTCTCTCTTCACAAGCTCCTTCTCTGCCGAATATCCCTGGCGGGGGACCCTTCAGCACCTCTCTTGCCAAGCATGCTTTCTCTATTTTGTCTCTGGCTGGGCCTTTCTCACTGTTCTTCGAGATGTTCAGAGAGTCCCAATACCCTCAAACTCTTCCTCCCTCAGTTCATCCCCTCACTCTCTGCACTCACCCGGCTCTCCCCGTGCCTCTTATACTCATAGCGCCTTACAATCCTCAAACGCCCGTGTCTGCGGCTTCTTTCATCCTCCCCTGTCCCTCACACTCTTTCTTCATTCTGTTCTTCCAGCCTTTCCTTCGTTCACATTCCCTTATCACTCACTCTACCATCACCCTGGGCAAGTCCTTCACTTTAGCTACAGTTCCACAGTATATCTTCGCTCTCTCTTGCACGTATCTCACTACACCCACTGTGTCTCACACTCATCCCAGTGTCTCACTGTGATCCCCATGCTTTCACAGGCCTCTTACTCCAGCCTGGCGCTCAGTCTTCCCTAAGCCTTTCACTGACCCACAGCCTCTCCATCCATCCACAACCTTTGTCACAGCCTATCAACCCTAATCCCAGTTTCCCACTCAAGCCTCAGGATCTCCCTCTTCTGACTATCACTCAAGCACTAGCGGCACACTCTATGCGCTGCTTTTCACTGTAGCCCGTCGCGCACTCTATGCGCTGCCTTTCACTGTAGCCCGGCGCGCACTCTGTGCGCTGCCTTTCACTGTAGCCCATCTGTTGCGCACTCTATACGCTGCCTTTCACTGCAGCCCATCAGTCGCGCACTCTATGCGCTGCCTTTCACTGTAGCCCATCTGTAGCGCACTCTATGTGCTGCCTTTCACTGTAGCACATCTGTCGCGCACTCTATGCACTGCCCATCTGTTGTGCACTCTCTGTGCTGCTTTTCACTGTAGGCCATCTGTCGCGCACTCTATGCGCTGCCTTTCACTGTAGCCCATCTGTCGCGCACTCTATGCGCTGCCTTTCACTGTAGCACATCTGTCGCGCACTCTATGCACTGCCCATCTGTCATGCACTCTCTGTGCTGCCTTTCACTGTAGCCCATCTGTCGCGCACTCTATGCACTGCCCATCTGTCGCGCACTCTATGCGCTGCCTTTCACTGTAGCCCATCTGTCGCGCACTCTATACGCTTCCTTTCACTGCAGCCCATCAGTCACGCACTCTATGCGCTGCCTTTCACTGCAGCCCATCAGTCACGCACTCTATGCGCTGACTTTCACTGTAGCCCATCTGTCGCGCACTCTCTGTGCTGCCGTTCACTGTAGTCTATCTGTCGCGCACTCTATGCGCTGCCTTTCACTGTAGCCCATCTGTCAATCTTGCCCAGCTCTATATTCCGCTAGTTCCAGTCCTTCAAATTTCCACATGCCACTTCCTCTAGATGCGTTCTTTGCAGTTTCACAATCCTCTCACTCATGCACTAGTTTCACACGTTAGCAACATTTTCTCTCTCCAACACCAGCCCCTCACTCAAGGCCTAGTCCTTCACGATTTCACGTGTTTCAATCCTCTCCTAGTCCTTCATATTTCCACAAGGCCCTCACTCTAGCCTTAGACCTTCACACTTCCACACATCACTCACTCTAGAATCAATACTCGACAATTCCACAAGCCCCTCACTCTAGCCAGGTCTCTCACTCGTCCATTACACTTCCACAAGTCTCTCACTCTAGCCACAATCCTCCACTTCTACAAGTCTCTAATTGCAGCCTCACTCGAGACCCAGTTACTCTCACTCTTTACCATAGACCTTGCTCAACGCACAGTCTTGCACTCAATGCAGCCTTATGCTATAGCCCGTGTGCCATTCTATCCAGAGTCTTTTCACTCTAGTCCCAGTTTTTCACCCCTTCACATGGCTCTCACTCCCAACCTTACCTTTCGGACTTGTGCTTCCACTTCCATAAGTCTGTCACTCTAGTCCCAGTCTGTCGCTCTAGTCCCAGTCTTATCGCTCTAGTCCCAGTCTTATCGCTCTAGTCCCAGTCTTATCGCTCTAGTCCCAGTCTTATCGCTCTAGTCCCAGTCTTATCACTCTAGTTCCAGTCTGACACTCTAGTCCCAGTCTGACACTCTAGTCCCAGTCTCTCGCTTTAGTCCCTGTCTCTCACTCTAGCGCCAGTCTCTTACTCTAGCACCAGTTCCTCACTCTGGCACCAGTCTTTCACTCTACCACCAGTCTCTCACTCTAGTACCAAACGCTCACGCTGTCACCAGCCTCTCACTCTAGCCCAGCCTCTCACTCTAGCCCAGCCTCTCACTCTAGCCCAGCCTCTCACTCTAGCCCAGCCTCTCACTCTAGCCCAGCCTCTCACTCTAGCCCAGCCTCTCACTCTAGCACCAGACTACCACTCTAGCACCAGGCTCTCAATCTAGCACCAGGCTCTCAATCTAGCACCAGGCTCTCAATCTAGCTCCAGTCTCTCACTCTCTAACTCTAGTACCAGTCCACAGGTCTCTAACTCTAGCACCATTCTCACTCTCTAGTACCAGGAGCTCACTCTAGCACCAGTCTACAGGCCTCTTACTCTAGCACCAGGCTCTCACTCTAGCCCCAGTCTCTCAATCTAGCACCAGTCTCTCACTCTAGTACCAGCCACTCACTCTAGCACCAGCCTCTCACTCTAGCACCAGCCTCTCACTCTAGCCCCAGCCTCTCACTCTAGCCCCAGTCTCTCAATCTAGCACCAGTCTCTCACTCTAGTACCAGCCTCTCACTCTGGCACTAGTCTCTCACTCTAGTACCAGTCCACAGGTCTTTCACTGTAGCACCAGTCTTGCACTCTAGTACCAGGCTCTCACTCTAGCAACAGTCAAATCAAATAAAACATTACTTTATTCGGCTTTTGTATTAAAAATCATAAAAGTCTGGTTTACAGCGTTACAGGAGATTTCCATCCATGAGTGTTGTTGATCAATGATTACCATTCATTATAAAAATACATATAGAAGAGACATAAAAAACGTATTCACATGATATATAAAAATCAGAAATGATCACACTTTCAGGCCTATATCATACGTAAAATGTAGTCGCAACTAGATCTAAGCCTGACTTCAGCTTTTAGAAGCTAAGAACATGCCATAAAGTGGACCCTGAAAGCATAGCTAGAAAAGGAAAAGCAGGACGCACTTGCGTAAAATTTGCTTGTTTTAAGACAGGGATTAAAAAGTTTTTCTCTGCATCTCATAATTACTACAAAACAATAAAAAGTGAGTCTTATCCTAGGGGATTTGCCATCACAACCACATGGCAACAGCGTATCGCCTTTTCTACTCCCCCGTGGGTGGGCGAGAAGATGGAATAAATCAAAACTGAATCTTGTTAATAAAAAACGATCATACGTTTTGGGAATCCCTAAGAGGTACGGCTCCCCGACCCAAGAGACTCTGCGCACCATATTTACAAATGTCTCCAACCTTAGGCCAAGAGGTGAGTTGCGATTCAGCCAATGCAGAACCTTGTTCTTCAATTGTTCAAAATCTTCAACTGCACCCCTGGTGAGCCCTGGAACGTTACCGAGTACTATTACATATGGTGAAGATTCTGGAGGGAGGTGTATAGTAGGTAACTTCTACCTCCGTCTCTCCCCCGTGGGGTCTGCTTTGTTGGCCTCTGAAGCAACCCTCCCACTTCTCGGTGGCTCCCTCTAGTAATTTGGCTGGGCCAAGACAGGCTGTTGACCACTGTGTTGGGCACTGTGGTTTCGATGCAACTGCTCCTCGCAATATATTTACTTCCTGGGAGTTTAAATCCACCAAGGGCCGGGGTGGAAGGTTGGCGCTACTTTGCACAGATGTTAAAGGTGACGTATACCCACTTGGGCCTTGCTCACATGTAATACCGTGCCGGAGACCAGTTTAAACCCCCAGCAGTGTTTTGAGAATCTGAATATCCAGCAGCGAGTGATGGCGAAGCCACCTCATCTCTTGCTACATAGTGGCTGGATGTTCCCTGATAGGGTCTAGTTTGCGGTCTATATATGTCATCAAAAAGCCCATCCATCCTTCCACTATGGCCTCCATAGCTTCCTTGGACAACAGTTGCAGTTTGCTAATGCATTGTCCAGACCCCTCTGCCTTCAGCGTTTTGGTTTAGCCCCTGTCGATGAGCCTTTCATTTTTACTCCAAGCCCTGCCCCAGTCCTCACTCCACCTGGTGTGACTGTGGTTCCGAGACCTTGGTTGAAGGAGGTGGGACAGTGAGCTCAAGCCCGGTAATGCTGGCTGCTCCTACATTTAGGCCATAAGCCCCTGTCTGACCTTCCTGGTGACACTGGTATTGATGAGGAAACTTGGTCGGACTGGGTATCCTGGGCGAACTGCAAACAACTACCCCCGGGTATGCAAGGAGGGCTAGGGGCGGGATGGGGTACTGGGGAACGAGAAAGCTGATAGGCTACCAGCTCGATTTCCTTATCTGTGATCCCAGCTGCTCTTGATAAGAACGCATCCATCGTTGTAATTGGTGGACCTGGAGGTGCTGTCGTTGGACCCTTGCGTTTTCCCATAGCTCCCAAAACAGGTTACTCAACAGGCAGCACAAAAGAAGAGGTATAATCTGTATCCTCGGTCACACTAGGCAAGTCAAATAAAACCCAACACCTCGGCGGGAGTTCAGACAGTACAAGATACAAGAAGACACCTCCTACCTTGCTGTATCAGGGATCTTGCTGAACATCCACGATGCTCTACTATCGGTGCCTTTCTTTAGAGCCCTCGCAGGTACTCCGAGCTCGCTTGAACGGGTCCCAAAGCCAAGAGGGGTGGCCGCTTAGGGATGTGGGATATGCAGTTCCAGAGCTCCTGCCTCCGTAAAGTGCCTATGTGCGGTAACAGGCTCCTGCACTGCGGGAGCCCCGCCTGGCGTGAACCTAATGACGGTGGCGACTCCTGCCACTTAGGGATGTGGGATATGCAGTCCCCAAGCTCCTCCCTCCTGCGTCCGTAAAGTGCCTGTGTGCGGTAACCCGCTCCCGCGCTGCAGGAGCCCCGCTGGCTTTAAAGCGCCTCCTGGCGCGAACCAAATGACGGTGACGAATCCTGCCGCTTAGGGATGTGGGATATGCAGTCCCAAGCTCCTGCCTCCGCAAAGTGCCTCTGTGCGGTAATGGGCTCCTAGCACCAGTCTCTCACTTTAGCACCAGGTTCTCACTACACTACCTGGCCTTCACTCTAGCACCAGTCCCTCACTCCAGTACTAGCCTCACACTCTAGTACCAGACGCTCACTCTAGTACCAGTCCACAGGTCTCTCACTCTAGCACCATTCTAGCACCAGCATCTCTCACTCTAGTACCAGTCCACATGTCTCTCACTCTAGCACCAGTCTCGCACTCTAGTACCAGGTTTTCACTCTAACACCAGTCTCTCACTCTAGCACCAGCATCTCTCACTCTAGTATCAGTTCACAGGCCTCTTACTCTAGCCCCAGTCTCCTACTCTAGTACCAGCCTTTCACTTTAGCACCAGCACCAGCCTCTCACTTTAGCACCAGCACCAGCCTCTCACTTTAGCACCAGCACCAGTCTCTCACTCTAGCACCAGCCTCTCACTCTAGCACCAGCCTCTCACTCTAGCACCAGCCTCTCACTCTAGCACCAGCCTCTCACTCTAGCACCAGCCTCTCACTCTAGCCCAGTTTCTCACTCTAGCACCAGTCTCTCACTCTAGTCCTAGTCTCTCCCTCTAGCACCAGTCTCTTACTCTAGCCCAGTTTCTCACTCTAGCACCAGCCTCTCACTCTAGTACCAGTTTACGGGCCTCTTACTCTAACCCCAGTCTCATACTCTAGTACCAGCCTCTCACTTTAGCACCAGCACCAGTCTCTCACTCCAGCACCAGGCCTCCACTCTAGCACCAGTCCACAGGTCTCTCACTCTAGCACCAGTCTCTCACTCTAGCGCCAGTCTCTCACTCTAGCCCCAGTCTCTTACTCTAGTACCGCCAGTCTCTCACTCTAGCCCCAGTCTCTCACTCTAGTACCAGTCCACATGTCTAACTTTAACTCCAGGATTTCACAACACTACCAGCCTCTCACTCTAACTCCAATCTCATGCTCTTACAAATTTGTCTTGCTCTTCTGTCATTCTTTGACACTCTTCTTTGTCTCTCACTACTTCTCGCCAAGTCAGACTTTGTCCCCACTCCCATGGCAGGTGGGAAGATATAGTCTACCAGTTGTTTGGAACGATCATCGCTGTCTTAGCACTACGGACGCTTCCCGCCACTTTTCAAGTATAGCTGCGTTGAACAGTCAAGCCTCACGCTAGGCTGTGTTAGGGATCTGAAGTCAGGTACAATGTAACATCACAGCTATCCCATCTTATAAGGATGGATGTATTTAACTAGGATAATTCTTTAAAACAAGGTAAGGAAAATTTTGTAGATTGTGCAGGAGACAGCACCGAACTTATAGGCCCCACCTAAGGTAACGTAAACCTATGTTACCCTATTGTGCTAGGTAAGTAAGTAAATCTTTATTCGGTTATGAAGAACAATAATAACCATTAAAGTACATATAATACATATCGCATACAGTATACGCAGTGTAAAGAACTCCTTGAATTAACAGAAATTACTTCAACCAAGGTTTGCTCTATGTTTAAAAATACACTTTAAAAGCGTGCTAACACTTTTCGAAATCAGTGTGGTATTCAAAAATTGCAAGTGCAACATAGCGGGGCGACATCTTCTGAGACCAAGAGTTCTCAGCAGTGGAATTAGCCATAATTTACGATGTGTGGTATAGTATTTACAAAACAGGACGGTGTGCATTGTTGATTGTTCCGACATCTCGTCACAAGGGCACACCATTAAACTCTCATTCCAGTTATGACATTTAGGGAAGGCTACAAGCCTATGGAAGACGTTCAATCTAAATCGTGTCAACAGGAAACGCTCAAATTGTGACTCGACATAGGTCAAATATGGTTCCATTTCCAGGGTGAGGTGCAAGAGGTTCAAATTCTCTGAGACTTCAGTTTCAAGCACTTTGAATGTGCACAGGTTTAAGTTTACTACAGCGTGCTGCTAGTAGACACTCCGTCAATGGGGGTGGGTCAAAGAGGGGCGCTCAGTAGGTTTGGGTGCTAGACTGGTCTAGCACAACAGTGTGGTTCTATTTGGTTCAAGCAAGAAATATCTACGGGCTGAGGGCTCCACAGTTTAGCACTAGGAAAATATCCAATTAGCCCCCCAGCTGGGAAAGCCACAAAGGATTTGGAGGAACCCGATTTTCTGCATTGGGTCTTCAAGCAAATCACAATGCAAGAGCTGTAATGTGTCCCAGAGATTCACTCACCGTGCAAATGGCTGTGGATACTGGTAAACATTTAACCCTGAAGTGCTGAGGGTTCCCATCCATCCGTTTTCAGCAAAACAAATTACACGTGGGACAGTGGTGCTCACACCTTCACAACTTTCTTTCCACAAATGATAACCAGGCGATACTTACCTCCTTTGTCCCCGCACTTGTGAGTGTAAAGACACCAACTGGCTTTTGCCTATGTTTGTATTACTTCGGAAGGGCTAGAGAAAATAACAGAATATGCGAAAAACAGCACACTCCAAGACTCTAAAGGATTCAAAAATGGCCTGGTTTGCAGCCTTTTCTTTAACTACCATTTAGAATGTGTTGCCAGCTGATGGTGTGGGTCAGTCCTACTGAGGTGAATACTAGCTCCCAAAATCTGATTTTGTCTATTTTACATATCTGTGCGTCATGCTGGAGTGTTTTTGGAAGTGACTTCAGGATGGTGTGACGCTAAGAGGGTGAATTTACCCACGAGAAGCCGAGCGGCTCGCGGCCCGGGAGTATCCTCCACATGATGAACCGTGAATCTGACATTCGGTGTATTATCAGTAAATTCACTGGGCATAATAACTTATGAAGTAACGACCCTGACTAGTTTTGTTTGGGCCCAAGTGGTGGTTTGAGAACAGTGCATGGTGGAAATGATTTCCTTTGAAGATTCAGCACCATGGACAGAGCCGCAGTTCTGCTGCGCGATGGATGATTTAATATGGAAGCGTATGGAGAGACGCCAGAAGTACCTTAGCAGGAACACGGAGTTCTTGATTTTAATAAGTTTTGAGAAAACCCCCCAGGGAACCTCCGAGTGATCTTCCCACAGACCTTTAGAAGACGTGCAGAGTTGTTTTCTGAAAACAGGAGGCTCAAAGTCAAATTCAAAGTCAAAAACTTCACACTTTCTGCTGCGCTTCCCGGGAGAGTTCTAATGAACAAGCAGAGCGCTAACATTCTATGCGCGTGTCAGTGTCAGGCACTCAAACACCATGTTGTGGAACAGAAGCCGTCCCCACGTAGCAGGCTCAAGTACATGAACACTAAGGAGGTTACGCAGATATGACAACGAGAGGGGAAGTAGGAGTTATTAGGCAAATACTGCAGGTTATATTCAATTAATAGGCGATCACCAAGTCCACCATCCCCTTTTCACGTTACCTCACACTGTCCATCCTGCATTTCACTTAACAGCTTCCATTTTTTAATATAATCATTAGGAGACATAGGAGTATTTTAATTTAAAAGCATGAGAGTAGATTATTTTAGAGGTGTGGGAAGGTATATGTAGAAAGATCTCATGTTTGAAATGAATAAATGTGTGCTCCAATGGGTAGTGAATCCCTAAAAATAAGCATCAGTTTGAGCATTTTCCGTTTTCTTTTGACTTTGTTCACCTCTGGCCAATAGTTGCATTTCCCCGCATGATCGTATTTTGCGTTCCCTACAAGAATATGATAAAACAGGTGTAAGCATATATTTTGAAGTAAGTAACATTTTAAATCGGAAAACGGGGGCAGCTATTTTCAAACCCCATGAGACCTGTTGTGTGCTATACACTTTTCACAGAGTGGGGACACTCCTGGTGTATGTAATAGAAAAGAGAGAAATATGCACGTACATGTTCAGGCTTGTGCTAAGGAAGGTGAATGGCCGTAAAGCTCAGCTGTGCAGGCCCAGGAAGGTCGCAGAAACAGTTGTAGTCAGATGTCGGGGATACTGCTAATTGATAAAATCATGGTTTGCTGTTAGTAATGATTTGTGTGACTTCTTTTCTTTTTTAGGTCTCGTCTGGCATTGCAGTGCATGCGCCGCTTGCTCGGCGAGACATATAGTGAGAGAGGAGATTTCAGAAGGGGACTTGAAGCCCCGCCCGTCATTTTCATAGGGTCGCGTCGGCGTTTATGCTAAACGCTGGCTTCCCTCTAAAAAGGATGCTTTTTGGCCACTGCCTTTTCTCCCTTTCGTCCGGCCGATCCGGACTGGTTCGTCTGCTTCACGGCTGTCGTGAAGCAATTTCCCATCTCAACATCAGCCACGTGTTTATTTTTGTATCGTGCTTTCACTTAAAGTGAAAGTGAAAGCACAATGCAAATAGAAACAAGCTGAGTTTGCATCCCGTGTCCACACCTCATCTGCGTGGTCCCTTCTAGATAGCTTTGGGTGCAGCTATCTGTGATCCAACATACGGTCTTTACCGTGTATTCTAATTAAGCCTGTGATTTGACATGCACGCACTAAGAACCCGTTGACCTTTATGCGCAGTCCTGATCTGTGAAAGCTCTTGCATTTTAGTGCCCTTCGCGTGTGTTCAGAGAAGATCTGTTGTTGCCATTTGGTGTTTTGAAGAATACACACACGTCCATGTTGGAATCACTTGAACCCGAGCAGCGAGGCATATGAACAGCACGTGAGGGGTTGCAGGGCGCTGTTTTACAGGTGCACACTCACAGGGGCGATACGCATGGGCCACTGACATCCATTTTCATGATGCCTTTCCCGCTGAATGTACGAGATGCTTTCATCTGTGTTCCCTTCTAATCACTTCAGATGGGGCACTCACACACAACCACGGCGCTAATAGGAGGCAGATAACATGTCTGCCTGTAGTGCAGAAGGCACAGAGCCAACGTTGGTGTCAGCAGCGACGGGTGTGTGGCATATACCGGAGAGGACAGGAATGCACTGGGCATTACCGTCACGGAACATAGCATGTGGCCACTAGCTGAAGGCATGCTGCCAACAGTGTCAGCACAGTTCTTCAGTGTATGACTTCTGCTAAACTTATTCAGAGGCCTAGATCTTCCCGTGAGGGTGCACGCAGGAGCAATGCCAGACAGGTGTAAGTTCCAGCAGTGTAGTAGTGTCTGGTCTGTGTCATCCAGAGCACCAACACACTCAATGCTAATTGGAGAGCATATAACTCTACACGGTCAGTGGCTGTTCTCGCGCCGACTTTTGTGCCAGAAGTGTGGGATGAAGGGCCTGTTCAGAGCACATCATTCGTGTGTGAGACACAACATATCTCATCTCTGTGTATGTTCACTGTGTATGACGGGGATTGTAGGTGTCGGTGGCGCAGCGGACCTTGTGAAAGTCAGACCCCAGGCAGTAATTGCTGATGTTTACAGACACAGACGTCAGAGCCGCCATTACCAAGACAGGTGTCATCATCGCGTAGTGCAAGGTGCGCATCATTGTGTCAGAGCCCGTTAAGTGCGAGAAGGAAGCCACCCGTTCACAGCTGGGCTATGGCAAACGAGATTGGTCACTACAGTGCTTATGCTTCCATCCTACTCAAGCTAAATCCTTTGTTCTGATTGGAGTCCCCGGAGTTCTGCTTATGCAGAGAACATGCCTTCTGTTTGACTCACCTATCAATATAGTGCAGTGGGTGTCAGCACACTACAGGAGTGAGCACAATGGAGAGTGTCAAGCAGGAGGTGGCCGCCTAAGTCTGGGGATAAACGGAGAGGGCTGATAGGAGAGCCAGTCATGGGGAGCACGCGTGTCCTGGCCGCTGAGCTTGTCTGGAGGTGGGGTGGGTCCCTTCAGCCGAAGCCATGGATGCTTGAGAGAGACTTCATGGGTAGCCAGTGGAGAGGAGCTGAGGTTGAGGATCTGTGCAGTCCTTCAAGATTCCTCTGGCCTGCCTTGGTGAGGACTGTTGGACATACTCTAGGCCAGGCAGAACGGATGCCTTGATTCCTACATACGGAAGGCTTCATGGGAGTGCTGGTTGGATTTCAGTGCTTTCCTTTGAGCTCAAATGTACACTTTTAATTATTAAAAATAATTTGCAATTACAACAAAGTGAGCTATTGCCATTTTCAATTACATTATTTGATTAATGCTTCACGAAGGGAAAAAAAACAATAACATTTTCAATGCCAATAGCTCAGAACAATGTGATTGCGGGACCTATTGCATTGTAAATGCTTGTTAACGTTGAATTGCAACGAAGAATGAAGTTTTCACCATTCGGCTCTTGCTGTAAAGCACTCACTATCACAAGTGGCCGGTTTGTAAGCGCTGTAAATAACAGATGTGGCTACGGCTCAATTAATAGAACTCAAAGCGCGGACTTTGGAAGAATAGAAGTTTGGGTCCGCCTTGCTGGGTGCTGGGATTGAAACATATTACCTTCAGATCAGCGCACTTGTCAACGGCAAGCGTTTCAATGAGTAAAATAGTGTAATAAGTGCTTGTCGCCCTACTTACTTTGTGACAGTGAATCCACCTTTATAGAGAGAGTGGTTGTTCAGGAGGTTTCCCGTCAAAAACACGTTAAGGAGTGGCTATGATGGGTGCATGAACGACGCCTCTATATAACAGTTCGATGAGGTACAACACCCCTTGGGTAGGGCTCTGTTCATCAGCAGCCCCTCAGTTAGCAATTTGATTTTGTTGGGACAAAGTAACTGAAGGTGAAAGACATTTTCTGTTCTATTGTACTCTGTATAAGGGCCATAGAAGGACCATGCCGAGACCGCTTATTTTAGCTCATACCACGTGGGAGGACCTTGGGCTGTGTAAAGACGTTGGCAATGATGGGGAACACGTTTGTACTGATAAAAATGTATTTCTACAGCTTGCAAAGTCATATAAATTGGTTTAACGCCATGAAATCTGGCAAAGACCCAGTGCATTTTTAAAACGGTCTTGTTAACTAGATCTTTCCAGCAGTACAGCCATCCCGGCTTGGCTTCGTGGCTACATATAGCAGCACTTTATTGGCAGGTTCTGCATATTTTACTAGGGCTGTTTTACTTTTATCCTGGCAGTTATTTCTTTCTAACACGATACTATATTTTAAGTTAGTTATGTGAGGAATCAAATGTTTCTGAACAGATGCAACGTATTTATATAGACTCGTATGGTTTTTACGCATTTTTTAAAGATTTTATGACATTTTTAAATCCAATGTTTAAATCGTAAACAAATCAGGCATGGCGAGCCAACAAGACACTGCTGACAGGCGACAAAAATTACCCCACACTTGGGAGATGACCATGAAAGTGTGACTTTCTGGAAGACAAACTAAAGCGTCGACATCGGAGAGTTGAGGGTCATTGTATGGGGTCACTGTATGGGGTCATGCCCAGGAATTCACCAATGCAGGTTCAAACATGTTCCTACAGCACACCGAGGCTCCCTGAGACTTGAAGATGAAAAAAGGCATATCTGACAGGCCCACATTGTCCCCATATGGTGAATGCCCTATAAAGTACACTCATAAAAAAGAAAAGATGAATGATTGGTGCCATTTTCAAAGCAAACGAAACACCACTAGACACTGAGGTATAGACGAAGCATTGGACAAACAAAACACCACTATACGCAGAGGTATAGACGAAGCATTGGGCAAACAAAACACCACTATACGCAGAGGTGTGGACGAAGAATTATGCAAACAAAACACCACTAGACACCGAGATATAGACGAAGCATTGGACAGACAAAACACCACTAGACGCCAAGGTATAGACGAAGCATTGGACAGACAAAACACCACTAGACGCCAAGGTATAGACGAAGCATTGGGCAAACAAAACACCACTAGACGCAGAGGTGTGGACGAAGCCTTAGGCAAACAAAACACCGATAGATGCTGAGATATAGACGAAGCATTGGACAGACAAAACACCACTAGACGCCAATGTATAGACGAAGCATTGGGCAAACAAAACACCACTAGACCCAGAGGTGTGGACGAAGCCTTAGGCAAACAAAACACCGATAGATGCGGAGGTATAGATGAAGCATTGGGCAAACAAAACACCACTATGCGCTAAGGTATAGACAAAGCATTAGGCAAACAAAACACATCTAGACGCCAAGGTATAGACAATGCATTGGGCAAACAAAATGCCACTAGATGCCGAGGAAAACCCAAAGCATTGGGCAAACAAAATGCCACAAGACGCAGAGGTATAGACGAAGATAAGGGTTCTCTTAATTCAAAGAGCCTGTCGCTCTTGCCAGATAACTGAATTTAATCTGGGCAGTGCTAGCTCTATAAGGCTGAGTACAGTGAATGGAAGGATGGAAATAACAGAGGATCAGTGCAATGTTGTGGATTCAAACATCAGCACTGCCAGAAATTAAGCCATGCGTGGAGGTGGCTGTACCAGCCTATCCCAGCGTGTGTTCTGTAACATTCGTGCTCTTTGAGAAGGGGCAGGTTGTCTTCACTGGAAAAAAATAACTACTAGTGGTGGGGACCAACACAACACCAAGGACCTGGATGGCAGAGCAAATTGAGAAGGCCAATGGGCTCTGCTCATCTCTCTACCCAAAGGACTTCATATTGTCTCAAGAGTCTCCACTGCCTGCCCAGAGCTATTGCAATCATGGGCTGCTGAAGGCCTTTTTAAATTAGAGTGTATTTTTAGCCCACTCCTTTTGCATTTACTGTCCCTCCTACAGAACCCGTGTTTCTTTGCCGAGACACAAACTGAAGACAAGTTCAAGGGAGAGAGAGAGAACCTAAGTATATTAAAAGAAACAAAGCAGCAGGCGGGGCGCGCGCCAAGGGCCTCCAACCAGCAATATCCAAATGTAGGGAGGACTAGGAGGGGTGGGGGCAATGCAGGCCCAGCCCCTGCAGAGAGCTGCTTACACTACTGGTACTGAAACTCGCCTAGGGACAAGGACATGGCTAGTAAGCACCCGGGCAGTTCAAATCATGAATTTCTGATTTTTTTTGAGGTTCTGTGTTCTTTTATGTTTTAGTGCTGCTTGAATAGATGCCTGTGTCACCTGCACTACTCTTCCTGGAGAGCCTCTCAGACGGCAGGAGTGAAGGCCATTCTGTGTTCCTGCTGCTCACGCAGAGCCTTTGCTGGGAGCGGGGTGGAGGGGAACTCTAGATTTAGCCTATGTGTCTCCTCAGCTATTTACCTCCCTTGACTAGTTTAACTCTAGGGAATGACATGTAATGTCACTCAACATTGACTTAAAGCCTCCACTGGAATTGACACCCCAAACAAGGGCACGCCACTGCTTCCACAACCTCTCTGGAATGACCTTTCGTAGGGTCAATGACAGAACTCTTCCTCCAAGGGTGTTCAGAACCGCACCACTCTGGCATTAGACCACATCAGTGCCATGCTGGTGATATGGGGTGCAGAGGGCATGTTACCCCACTGCACCGGTTTGTGAAGCAGGAATGAACGGCACAGTACCCACGTCAATAATTGTATTGCCTCCTCTTGCTCTCTGCATCCCTCTGCCACCTGTTGGCACCCTCTAGAAGACAGTGAGGGTGGCACCTATGAACCTACCAATGCTTAAAATGAATACATGCTGTCAGTTACCAGCAGCAATGCTGTGTGCTGCAGGGAAGAAGAAAGGCTGGCATGCGGTGCTAGGAAGATAAGCCTAAAGTTCCCATCAGTGTAATTCCCTGGGAAGGGACCAGCGATGAACATTTACCAGGTGTTGTACGTGGGGTACAGGTTTGTTTGCGACGTCTGCCTAGAGATCTCTCGGTACCTCTGGAAGTATCACTCATGGGTACGAAGATGGTGCGGGCGGTTATCCACTAATGGCACTCAGCACTAGATGGGCACTGTGGAAGAACGCTGGACATTGGAGGTACACGAAGAGCCTGCTCCTTCACCTTGGCCTTGTGGTCTTGTAAATGATCATCATGTGCCCTTTGTAGTCAACATGGACTATACCACCTTGCAGTGAAAGGAAGCCGCCCGATGAAAACAGCGTGGGCAGGCACACTGCAGGGAGCAGAGAAAGGCTCAAGCAGTGGTAGTCACTGAGTCGTTTCCTCACCGGACCCACCTATGAGGGGAGTTTTGACCCATCTATGGAAGGGAGATCTGACCCATCTATGGAGGGGAGTTCTGGCCCATCTTTGAAAGCGTGTTTCGACCTACCTATGGAAGGCAGTTCTGATCCATCTATGAAGGGCTTCTAACCCACCTATTGAGGGGAGTTCTGATCCACCTATGGAGCTGAGATCTGATCCACCGACGGAGCGAGTTCTGACCCACCGACGGAGCGAGTTCTGACCCACCGACGGAGCGAGTTCTGACCCACCGACGGAGCGGAGGTCTGCTCAAACTATGGAGCGGAGTTCTGAGCCACCTATGGAACAGTGTTCTGACCCACCTATGGAGCTAAGTTCCTACAAAATGGTGCAGATGTGATGCCTGTGTTTGGGTGACGTTGGATTCGGACCCGTGTCCTCACCTTCCACTGAGTGCCTGGCAGTAATTACCCACTCCTGTAGCTCACACACAGCGGCCAGAGAAGAAAGGAGGGGCTGGAGCAACAGCGGCAACGTCCTGCCCATCACTAAAGCCACTGAGCCCTCGGGGGAGGGATCATTCTCTCGCTGACAACACTTCACCCCCAAGGTCGCCAACCTGCCGCTTCCCAGGAGAGTCCGAGGCCCGGCTTTCTTTGACTTCACCTCTGAAGAAAACCAATTTTCTTTTCCCCCTCAGGTGGAGAGCTCGGAATACAATCTCCGCGCTGGTTACCGAGCAGCGGGCGGCTCTGTTCACATCGCCTTCCTGCAGCTCTGCGCGTCTCGACAGCGGCTCGAAAGAGACGCTTAACAGTTATTACAGAAACGCTTTGCTTCTCAGGGCTCGCTGTAAGGGCTGCGGGCGATGATACCGAGACGGAGATGCCATCGGACCACTCACGAGGCGCATACAGCAACGGATGGAGCACAATTCAGGGAGATGGCACTGCGCCCGCAAACTCAAGCCTGAACCCGTCTCCAACATGGCTGCTGCAGCACCTCAACATCTGAGGTCATCACCTCCCTCCTGCAGGAGATGGGCGCCAATCAAAAGACAAAGCAAACACTCCCTGTCCTTTCACTCCCGCAGTGTGTCTCCAGGGCTGGGGGTTCTTGGTGACATCAGAACACTTAAAACCTCATTATCCGAAAAAGTGACATGGGACAGCACAGAACTTATCCCGGTCATTTGTTGCAAAGGTCATGCTATTGAGGGCGGACTCCTGAACCCGGCCTCAGACAGTGAGTGTCAGATGTGACCAGGGCTCGAGTCGGGGTACAACGCGGGTGGACGGCGTCCCCCACTTATTTTACCAGGAGCTCGATAACTGGAGCAAATGGAGCCACACATTCACTCTTTGGCCTCTCTGGGGCGAGATCAGAGCTTATTCAGAACGTTGCTTACGCGCTGGCTTCTCTAATGCAATTGCATCTAAGGGGTCAGCAAGGGTGGCAATGAGTCTGATGGTGCAAGCCACCTTTCGTGACGTTACTTCCTGTCGTGACGTCAGCTTCCCCCACTTCTTTTTTTAGGACTTGTGCCCTGGATGTGACCCTGAGGAGAGCCGGCAGGATCCACACTCGGCCCTTCCCGCAGGCTAATCAAAGTGCGAACAGAAGCCGCCTTCAAAGACATGCGTAGCAGGGTGCACATCAAACAAATCCCTCTAAGCTACCTGAATATGATGGAGCCTGTGGGCCAAATCCCAAAATCTGCACCCCCAACAGTACGGCAGGTGCTTTTGAATAAGCCTCTGTGCAGGGCTTTAAGTGGGCCGGGTCCTGCTGGTGCTGAGCACCGGCAGTTTTTAAGAGGAGGCCTTGAAACGGGTCTCTAACGGGCTTTGTTTTGTGCCCTGGCACAGGCGGTCCGTTTTGTTCCGGACTACAGTGACAGCAGGCACATCGATGTGCGCTGCTCACACGGCTCACTTCTCACTAGGGAAGTTACGGCATGACGTCATGCCAGGTGAGCTTTATAGGGGAAGGGAAATCCTTTAAAGAGTCATTCTCTCTCTGGATTTCCAACAAGTCGGGCGGCACACTATCCTCTGCACAGATTTTTAGCTTACCTGTTTAAGCCACGGCCTTGGTTACACTGGCCACGTCCCTTTGAGAAACCCCGCAGTTTTTTCACCCCACCTAAAGCCCTGTCCCTGTGTAATATTCCAAAGGCTTCTAGCGGGTCCTTACCGGTACCCACCCATGGCATGGCCCCTTTCTGATCCTTAATGTCCTTCTATGCATCACTGATGGAATTCATTTATTCTACTCACCAGCAGCAAGTCGTGTTTTCTGACGTCGTCCTGTCACAAACATCCAGGCACTTTTTCACCGAGTGCAGACATTCTTGGAAACGATGGCAGTGCATGTTTCTCTGAGAGTTGACCACATCCCGTGCTCTCATGGCAGCACACATGCCCCTGCGGACATTACATTCGGTTCCACTGGATGCGCCTGCGCTGAAAGGCAGCACGGATACCCTACGACAGTCCACTGTTACACCCACCATTTCCACAAGATATAAGAAAGTGCGCATTCCTCGTGGCCTATCCACTTGGTTCCCCAGAACATTCTTTTGATACATTCAACACTGAATGCATACATTTCAGAGGGCTTGACTTATGTCTGTGCCCCAAATGCATCATACATTCTAAATGCCATCCCCTGTGTTCTATTCACCAATACTAGAATACATCCTAATGTTGTAAACATGAACATAATGCAGGCCTGTGCAGACCCTGGGAGGTGTTCAGCCTAAAATGTGTATCTGTGAGATCCCAGAATCTCAGGGGTCTGTCATCGACTTTGGGAAGGGTGCACAATCACAACATCACTCACAATATCACACACACGCACTTTGCTGTATCCATTAACAGCGGCACACATACCTCTGAGAAGACCCTTGTATTTTCGCAACATCCACGGTCGCAGTAGAATGCTTGCCGCCAGTCAGGAGCTCAGAGTTCACCAGCCATTGGGGATCCCTGGATTTTGTGTTCAGAAGATTCACTCCTTTCTTCGCCTTTACCCTGTCAACAGAAAAGAAGAAAACACACAAATCAGGCAAAGTCCAGGTACATCCTGCATGCTCCTATCAGTGGTCAGAATCGGTGGCCCCAACAACAAAGTCACCCACACCCTCCACACAAAGGCTGGAGGCACTGATGCGCCTGGCCACAGGCACTTATAACCTGGCATTTCAAGTGCTGTTTTAATTCTTCTGAGTACATTTCTTCTTCTTTCAACAGGCCGCCAGTGCTCCACTAGAGAGTGGCGGCTCCTCCGCTAATGCGGAGGAGTGTCGCCTCACTGCTAATTCAGCAGTGCACAAAAGAAAAAGAAAATGATAATAACATAACGTTATCATTGTATTTTTCTTTGCGTACCTCGAAGCCAGGTGGAGGTAGGGCTTGTCTCCGTGACGCCAAACAGAGTGAGGGGTGGTTTGCACTCCTCTAAGTGCACATGACATTTTGATCAGATCTTAAGTCATGCTCACTTTGCATGTTTTCAATTGGGCTGTGTTGCACTGCCCTTGAAGAACATGCCCAGCCTCCCCAGGCACAGACTGAGCGTCCAAACAAGATGCTCAGACCAATCACAATGCTGCTCCTGCAGCACCATGACTGGCTGGGAGAGCCAAGAAGCCTGGGTGCTTCCGGTAGCTCGTGAGGAAGAGGACGGAGGAGAGACGTGCTGCAGCGCCAAGGCGAAGGAAAAGGTAAGTTACTTTTTTTATTATACATTTTTTTGTAATTCCCCCCTCCCCCAACCACCCCCGTTCCGAGGCGGCCGCCACTGCCACCAGATATATCAGATACGAGTCCATAGTTCTCCTCCAGTCCTTTGTATCTCGACATGTACACAATTTCCAGCTTCTATGATAAGGCACCTGGCTATTTCATCTGCTACTCAATAACTTTTTTTGGGTTCTATCAGTTTTTCAAAAAGTTGATGGATTTACTTTTTTTTTTTTTTTTACAAGTACCTATATTGAGTTTTTATTCTCTATCTCATGCCTCCTCAACAATGCTTCAGGAAAAATGTTCATCTGCTTAGAGCGCTCTCCTAAGGCCTGGAGGCTGCCCATCTATAATGATATAGCAGTACAACAATATTTTGCAGCACTTTGAAACAACCTAGCTGGCATGAGGCACTCAACAAAACACCATACATAACAAGCATTGGCAAAGCCAATAGATCTTCCCTATGCAAGGGGCTTTGGCAATGTGTTATAGCCATGCTGTACACCAGTGTGGCTGCTGTTCAGCATGGCTAAAGGTTAGTGGCGTGGCGTGGGGTAGATTGAGTGGGGCAAATTAGTGTAGAGCGTAATGCGGTATATTGGGGCTGGGTAGCTGGTGTAGAGGAGAGTGGGGATAGATTGGGGTAGAATGGAGTGTGCTGAATTGGGGTGGGGTGGCATGGGGAAGATTGGGGAGGGGGAGTTGGGTAGATTAGGGTCATCAATAGGAGTGGGGTAGTTTGAATTGAGGTGGAGTGGATTAGATTGGAGTGGGGTACAATGGGGTAGATGAGAGGGGGTAGATTAGAGTGGGATAGATAAGATTGGGGTAGAGTGGGATAGATTGGGAAGAGTGGAGTGGGGTGGATTAGGGTAGATTGGAGTGAAGTAGGGTAGACAAGAGTGGAGTAGATTGAGTGAAGTGGAGCAGATTGGAGAGGGGTAGACGGGATAGATCATAGTAGAGTAGAATGGAGTGGGAGTAAATTGGGGTAATTTGGAGTGGGATAAATTGGGATTAGGAGGGGTAAATTGGAGTTGCGTAGATTGGAATGGGGTAGATTAGAGTGGAGTAGATCGAGGGAGATTGGAGTGGGGCAGATTGGATGGGTTAAATTGAAGTAGGGTAGTTTGGGGTGGAATGGTGTATGGTACAATGAAGAGGGGTTGAGTGTGGTGGAATGGGTTAGACTGGACTGGAGTTAGGTACATTTGAGTGGCATGTGGTACACTGGAGTGGAGTGGAGTGGGGAGCTTCAGTAGAGTGGAATGGAGTGTTGTACATTGGGGTAGATTGACGTGGGGTAGATTGGAAGACAGTGGAGTGGGTTAGAGTGGAGTGGGGTGGAGTGGAGTTGGTTAGATTAGAGTAGAGTCGATATTGGAGTTGATTGAGATAGATTGAAGAAGATAGGAGTTGGGTAAAATAGGGTGGAGTGGCGTGAAGTGGGTGGATTAGAGTAGGGTAGATTGGAATGGAGTGGGGTAGATTGAAGAGGGATGACTGGAGTGGGTTAGTTTGGAGTGAGGTAGTATGGAGGTGAGTAACTTGGAGAGGAGTGGGGTGGAATGGAGTGGGGTAGAGTGGGGTGGGGTGAAGTGGGGTAGCCTGAGGTAGAGTGGGGTAAAATGGAGTGGAGTGTAGACGGGGTAGATTGGGGAGGGGTAGATTGAAGTAGAGTAGATCAGGGTGTGGTTGGGTATATATTTGAGTGTGGTGGATTGGAATGGAGTGGGTTAGATTGGAGTAGGGTTGATGTGAGTGGAGTGTGGTAGATTGGAGTGGAATGGAATGGGGTAGATTGGAGTGGGATGGAATGGGGTAGATTTGGGTAGAGTGGAGTATGGAAGAGTTCAGTGGGGTAGATTGGAGTGGAGCAGGGTAGATTGGGTGGATTGGAGTGGGGTAGATTGTGGTAGAGTGCAGTGGGGTAGACTGTGGTAGATATTTGTGGAGTGGGGTAGGTAGGAGTGGAGTGGGGTATATTAGAGTGGAGTGGGATATATTCGAGTGGAGAGGAGTTGGATATGTGGCAGTGGAGTTTGGAGTGGAGTGAGGTAAATTAGAATGGAGTGGGGTACATTGAACTAGGGGAAGATTGGAGTACAGTGGAGTGGGGTAGATTGGAGTGGTTAAGTACATTGGAATGTTGTAGGTTGGATTAGGGTACATTGTAGTGGGGTGGATTGGGATAGATTGGAGTGGTGTAGATTGGAGTGGATTGGATTGGGTAGACTGGGGTAGATTTGAGGGGAGTGTGGTAGATTGGGGAGGAGTGGGGTAGATTTGAGTGGAGTGGGGTTGACCAGGTTAGATTGAGTGGGGTAGATTGGAGTGGAGTAGAGAGAATGAAGTGGGGTAGATTGGAGTGTGGGTAGACTGGGGTAAAGTGGAGTGGGGTTTTATTAAGTGGATTGGGGCAGACTGGGGTAGAGTGAAGTGGGGCAGATTGGAATGGCGTAGATTGAAATGGAGTGGTGTAGATTGAATATTAGTGGAGTGGATCAGGGTATATGAGAGTGGAGTGGGGTAGATTGGGTTAGACTGGGATAGATTTAAGTGGGGTAGATTGGTGTGGAAGTGGGGAGATTGGTTAGAATGGGTGGTGTAGAGTAGATTGGGGTAGACTGCCGTGGAGTGGGGTGGGGTAGTTTGGGTTACCCTGGTGTGTAGTGGGGTAGACTGGAGTGGAGTAAGTGGTGTGGAGTAGAGGGACGTAGAGTGGAGTGATGCTGTGGAGCAGATTCATTAATAGCCTGCTGGTGCAGGGATCACCATTTCGCCACGGGTTCTTAACAAGTAAGGAGGAGTCGACACTGGAGCGAAGTCAAACCATAGGTCATTTATTAAGCATTCATGAATGGGTCTCCATTCGACAAGTTCCATCAAGATACCCAAGGAGAGAGCACACTGAACGATGGTTACATGGGTTTTTATAGTAAAAAGCATAGACAAGGAACGCCCAGAGGTAAATAGAGCTCTGGGAAGAACATACAAATGAGACAATTGGTAAGAATCAACAACCTTGGTGCCTTGTGTAACTGTTGCGTCCTGAAGCTGCACAACAAGATAAGACTATCTGAGCAAACTTTATCTATGGCTTTACCATTTTTTAACAAACACAAGAAACCCAGTGCAGGCATCAGCTGTTCTTTTGTGCTGACTTTGCATGTTTACGCAGCCTACAATGTCTCAATCTAGATTCTTTACCAATGTTGATGTAGATGCGGTGTCAAGGATAGAGCCAGGCTGAAAACAGGACAGGGGTGAAAATGGATGAAGCACAGCTTAATCAGAAAACGAGAGAATTCAGATTTTACATTTTACCAATGCCTTGTCTTGTGCAGTGAGTGCCGTTGAGTGGTGTGGCATGTCGCACAGTGTCTTAGAATGGAGGGGTGTAGAGTGGAGCAGCATGTCGTAGAATGGTGTGGTGTGGCACAGAGTGGAAAGGCTTAGTGTGAAATTGAATGGCATAGTGAGGAGTATGCATGGTGTGGTAGCACACTTCCATTACAAATAATACATTTTCAGTTGAAAAGATGCTTACATTTTCACCAAACTCCGGTTTTACTCCACACAAAAGATAATGTGAGGAAATGTCATCACCTAGAGTATTGAGGTGTTTTGATCATATTCAAATATTTATACCACCACAGTTCAAAATTAGATTAAAAAGTGTTCCATGTATACTAATTCTGAAATATTCTAATTAGCACAGTACATTTTTTTTGTTGTGTGATAGGAAAAAAAATCCTACACCCTCTCCTCTTACATTGGTACTCAGCAGGATTGTCAAATAACTCTCACTTTGAAGTCAGAGAAAGAAAAGTAAAGAGGAAGCTCCCTCTGAAGACAGAGCCTGACATTTGACCTCCGTCTCTGAATGCACAGCAAATGTGACAAGACAAGAACAAGATTAAAAGGCCTGTTTACAGAAAGCCAGTTCGTGGAGAAATGCAGAAAACAAGGTTTGAGCTACAGCAGGGACAAGCTCATGCTGGGCAGCCTAAAGCAAATAAAGCCAGCAAATAGAAATCCAGAAAATGTGAGTTAGAAACGACAAAGTCAATGGTAAACAACGGGTTGAATGCATTCCTAGGTCAGCTCTGGGAATGTCCCCAACATGTCATTAGCAACTAGACAGCTCTGCTATCTGGAAGGCTGTAACCTCAACAAGCATTTGCAATGCTATAGGGCTAGCATTTCCGAGAGTTTGAGCTATTGGCGTTGTAAATGACAATAGCTTAAATTCTTGCAAATGCGAGACCTATTGCGCTGCAACTATTTCTTGTTTACAATCGCCCCCATGCCGGGCTTTCATGTTAATAGAAGCCACGCCCCTTTCTTTAGACGAGTCATATCTAAAGAAAGGTCCGTGGCCGCTATTAAAATAAAAGCGCGGTATAGGGCGCTTGAAAACAACATTCAAAAAGTGGATTAATAGTAAAAAAAAACCATGCAGCTGCATTCGGCACCGCAAATAAATCAAAGGCGCAGCCATCACTATGGCGTGCTGTGCTGTGCTATAAAAAAAATACCTTAATAATAATATAAAAGCATGCGGCGTGCTGTGATGTTGTGGAACGAATAGGGATTAGAGCATTAAAGAAAATAGTGCTCACCGACTACATAACGCAAGTAAAAAGTCCAGTCGTTATAGGAGGTTACAAATGCAGACAAGGCGGTATCAAGGAAGGACTACTAAGCCTATTCACAAATGAAAAGCAACGCTTTCACAAGGACAGTAACAGGAGCCAATTGAAAAGAGGGTGGGAAATGGGCGGAGCTTCTATGCCAAGCAGGGCATGCGCTGCCAAGGCTTGACCTAAAAAGCATTTCTTCCATCCATATCCCTTTCCAGAGTACCATTGTATCTGACATCCTCTTACCCACCCACAGCACCCTTCTTGTTTCACTATCCCTCCTCTCTATCTTCGTGTGCAGTTTTTAATACTTTGTTTATAACACATAACACCTTCTCCCATTCAGTCTCCCTTTTCCCTCTATCTGATCTTATTTTCTGCTGAACAGAATACCAACATGTCTCTCCTTTACCTTTCAGCCTTTTATTCCTCCTCATCCACCCAGCCTACCTCCACGTCACTTCCAATCCTTTAGGTTTCCATCCCTCCACATCTTCTCCATTCTTCCCTCCCTCCTCAGTGAGCGCTGGCACCCTCTATGCCTCCCTCCTCCCGCCCCTGTTCTCTTTTCACCTCCCCTCCAATCTCCCTCCATCGATCCCCTATTCTGCCGATGTCACCGGCGCAAGGCACGTGCCAAGCGCGGCTCCCGAAGGTGTGATGCAATTTACTTTTACACATTTTGAAAATGAAACATGCTGACCTTTTAATCACAGCCAGCCCTTCCCTTTGTGGGATTCATTTCTCCGACAATGGCAGCCTTCCCAGTCTGGGACGTGGGACCTCGCGGGGCTTAGGAACACCAACACTTCTGATACCGATCGGAGATCAATCGATGGTGCTCTGAGAGATCACACATTAACCTGCAGCCTCCTCACAGGGACTGCAAGGTGCCCAGTGGCCCGCGAGAGAGAAAAGAATGCGGGCTACAATCTTCTACAACAGATCTCAAAACAACAATCGACCCTCTAAACGAGAACGTAAGCGAATCGATACCTTTCCCATACAGAATAAAAAAAGAACGAACAATCCTGTAAGATCACAACTTAACCTGTACCCTTCTCAGATTGATTGCAATATGCTTAATAGCCCGGTGAGCGAGGTCACAGATTAACCAACAACCACCGCTACAGACCGGAAAATAACCAGCAACCTCCTACATGAGATTGCAAAATAACCGAGAACTTTCTCCTATAGAACACAAAATAACCAACAACTATTTAAGATTACAAAGTAACCTCGAACCTTTTCCAAAAGATTGAAAATACCAAATAATCTCATGAGAAAGAAATTATCTCATAGCCTACTCAAGTAGCTTACAACGCATCAAAGGGCCTGCTGAACAACATCACAGATTTAAACATATTCTCCTCCTGCATGGCACAAAATAACCAACAACCCACTAAACACGATCAGAAAATGACTACACAATCAGTAGCACTTTAGAAGGTTCTTAAAATGAGCATATAACACTCCAAAATGGCGCTCACACTTACCATTCCTCTGATACATGGAAGTACAATTAGCAAAAAAGTCTCCTAAATGAAACCGACATGAAACAACCCCGGTGTTTGGTGCAACTCGCATTAGTCAATAAAGCTCTTTTATGTAACTCTAATGAATCAATTCTTCATCCAACTTAGTGATTTCACACCAAGCAAGCACACGCTGAAGGCAGGCCACAAGAGACAGGCTATCGCCCCACGAGCGAAAAATACACGTTTTGGCAGATGGTCATTTAACTTCTGGAGGCTCATCTTTTTGGAACTCTTCATGTTGAGTCTACGGCGCGAGGTGAATGTTGGTAAACATATGAAAGGTCTGAAACCCATCTGTACCACCATGCATAGTACAAGTCCATGCATAACTACACTATTTTCCGCTTCTTCTTCACTTCCTTGTGCCAGCTGCACTGTGTCCATCCTCTCCATCTGTCCGAGCAAGTACTCTACAGCAGCCAAGAGCAACCGTGGAAATTATAAAAAAAAACACTAAAGTACTACAATACATTTTTAATAAATGATAAGGCACTCTAATTGCCAATGTTTACAAACAACACAAAACTTAAACCAATCAATATCCCTCTGTACAATTCAAATTAATCAATATTCCTCTAAATGTAATGCACTCCCATATGGAATCCTAAAAATACAATTTGGATACAGAATTCAAAAGATTGTCTTAAGTTAAATTACTTTAACTGCCCCCTCTGTAAAAATAAAATTAAAATGAGTAATCAATGAGTTAATGCTACTGTAATTTGGAAAATAAACAAATCAAGAGATCGTTTATACAGAATTCAATTTGCTCAGTAAGCCGAATTTTACACGGTCTTTTTATTTATGACTTTACTTATTTTGTTTAAAATATACAAACAATTTTTGAAAGTGAATAAGAATCCTTCCTTCTCTACAGGTTTATCAATACATCAACTATCTCCTCCTGTCCTAATTGTTGTCTGCTGCAGCTAAGCTGTGATATTAAACCATTCACACGTGATCAATGTCTGCCATTTGAACATAGCTGCACAGTGATTTAGGTTTTTATAACATTTCTCCCGAGAAGGAACAATCTCAGTGGCCAGATAAAAACCATCCCAATAACCAATCGATTACAAGGGAAGAGACCTATGACCACGTGTGTCTACTTACCGTTCAGTAAATTAGCTGTTGTTTACAGCACTTAGAAATGGCAGAAGTAAACCTCAATGTAAAAATAGTACATACAAAGTTGTAGGTTTGGCTTAGTTTGAGTCCCAGGGTATGGGTGATACACCATGGATTTGTAATTCAGAGGCCCGAACAAGGTCTTCTTCCTCAACAAGGTCTAGATATTCGCACTGCTTCTCGGCCTCCATCAGTTTTGATAACTTGGGAACATCAAAGGACCATCTACCTACTTCTAGCTCTTTAGGTATCCCGCCACTATATCCTACTCCAATATGGAAGTCCGAAGATCCAGGGCTTCTCGGGTATGGAACCGATGCTGCTCTCGTAAAGACTCCTGTGAAACCATTACCACTGTTATGTTACCACAAGCCAGTGCCTGATCTCACATGAACTCAGATAAAGCAATGGCACTCTGAGAGGGCACTAATAAAAATCAATGCCACGCGAATACAGAACTCACATAAATCCATAACACTCTGATATGCATTGTGCGTGTACTAATGCTGCTCTGATATGATCTGAAATAAAGCAATGTCCCTTTGATATTAAGGCAAATAAACCAATGCCACTTTGATCTCAATTCAGATAATCCAGTGCCACTTGGATATGCACCTTGGTGCCACTTGGATATGCACCTCATATGAACGGATGTATGTCGTTACAACGCACACTTTTACAACGCATGCACTTACAACGCATTTTTTACAACGCAAAATCCATTACAACGCATTCCATTACATAGCATGACACTACAACGCATTTTTAAAAACTACCTTTACAACGCATTCCATTACAACGCATACTACCTTTACAACGCATACCATTACAACGCATAATATTAAATTGCATTTAAGGTAAGTATTAGATAGTATAGGGGTAAAAATTACTATTCTAACTTTAGGGGGTGCAACAGTAGGGTAAGTGTTGGATAGTATAGGGGTAAAAATTACTATTCTAACTCCAGGGGGTGCAACAGAGGGAAAGTGTTGGATAGTATAGGGGTAAAAATTACTATTCTAACTCCAGGGGGTGCAACAGTAGGGTAAGTGTTGGATAGTATAGGGGTAAAAATTACTATTCTAACTCCAGGGGGTGCAACAGTAGGGTAAGTGTTGGATAGTATAGGGGTAAAAATTGCTATTCTAACTCCAGGGGGTGCAACAGTAGGGTAAGTGTTGGATAGTATAGGGGTAAAAATTACTATTCTAACTCCAGGGGGTGCAACAGTAGGGTAAGTGTTGGATAGTATAGGGGTAAAAATTGCTATTCTAACTCCAGGGGGTGCAACAGTAGGGTAAGTGTTGGATAGTATAGGGGTAAAAATTACTATTCTAACTCCAGGGGGTGCAACAGTAGGGTAAGTGTTGGATAGTATAGGGGTAAAAATTACTATTTTAACTTCAGGGGGTGCAACAGTAGGGTAAGTGTTGGATAGTATAGGGGTAAAAATTACTATTCTAACTCCAGGGGGTGCAACAGTAGGGAAAGTGTTGGATAGTATAGGGGTAAAAATTACTATTCTAACTCCAGGGGGTGCAACAGTAGGGTAAGTGTTGGATAGTATAGGGGTAAAAATTACTATTCTAACTCCAGGGGGTGCAACAGTAGGGTAAGTGTTGGATAGTGTAGTGTAATATTATGCGTTGTAATGGTATGCGTTGTAAAGGTAGTATGCGATGTAATGGAATGCGTTGTAAAGGTAGTTTTTAAAAATGCGTTGTAGTGTCATGCGATGTAATGGAATGCGTTGTAGTGGATTTTGCGTTGTAAAAATGCGTTGTAAGTGTAGTGCGTTGTAAAAGTTGCGTTGTAAAGGTTGTTCCCCCATATGAACCAATGCCTCTCTGATATCGACCTGGCATGAACGAATGCCACTCTGATATGACTCACATGAACCAATGCCACTCCAATGTGAATTTAGATAACCCAATGCCATTCTGACGTGTACTACACGTGAACCAATGCTGCTCTGATATGCAGCTTGCCTCGACCGATATTTCTCTGATAGGAACTCAAATAAACCAATGCCCCCTGATGCGCACCTCGCGTGAACCAATGCCCCCTGATGCGCACCTCGCGTGAACCAATGCCCCCTGATTCGCACCTCGCGTGAACCAATGCCCTTGATGTGAACTCAAACAAACTAATACATCTTTGACATGAACTTAGATAGACCATTGCCACGCCAATACACACCTCTATCACTAATGCCACCCGCATCTGAAACTCACGAGATGGCGTCTGGATGGGTTACAGCTTTTTCTTTCCATATTCTTAAAGGCCAACGCATTTTGCAGCATACTGGACGGGCCTTAATTTGTAGATGCTGGCCACACAAAAGCATCAAGAGACTCTCCGGACAGCCTAAGTGCTTCGTAAAATTATATAACATATCATAGTTTGTGTTCCTTTCACGTTGAAGTCAATTCCTCAGCACGTGTCCCCTCTTAGAATATCACCAAGAGCACTTGACCTGAGGGATTTTTCCCATCCTAGGCCCAGAGCTGCCTCTTAAAACTCTTGTCCTGTTCTCTCAGGTGAAGATAGGCGAGCACCAACAGCGACCTCCGGCCCTCAAACACACACTCACCTCCGCTCAATCCATGGTCAGATGGCAGACAAAGCTCTGCGGTAGAACTTCACGCGAGCACACACAGCTCTGTTCAATCCGGGGGTGTGAAACTCTGCTCCATGCTGGACAAGCAAACACGTAGCACTGATAACCCATAGCTGGGCACACACACTCTAAATGACACTGAATAAATCTATGCAAAAGACAAGGCCATAATGAATGGCTGAGGCCACACCCGTTTCGTTTGGAGAAAGGCGTACTGCAGGTTTATTTGGAACCATAATGGGCTAACCTTCAGATGAACCAAGGGCAGCTAGTACAATTTGACTCAAGCTGGCTGCCCACCTGTTAGGGGATCAGTGCACAAAAACTGCTGCTGAACCTTTGGGTGTTCATCCCCACACCTGGACCCCCCTAATAGGGGGGGAATAACTCACACGCCGAGAAGGATCATTGACGGGCAAGCCCGCAGTTGCTCAGGGTTACAACTGCCCATGGCATTAATGGGGCGCCATCGCTTTCCCCGGGCCATGCTGTAAAAACTCACAATATCCTGCAAATAAATAGCGCCTCTTAATAGCATATTAAGATAACAACAACTCTGCCTTCGATTCTGTTCTGAAGCCTCAATATATAAAGTCTCAGATTCATTAAAATATCAGTGTTTTAATCCTACCAGAGTGATGTGCATCATAAAATGCAACATTTGCTACATGTTTCTCCAAAAGTCCTTTGAGAAAAATGACTATATTCTCTAGAATGGCTGTTCCTAAATGTCTATACTAATGACAGTGGGTACTCCGTCCTGGGTAGAAAAGGAACAACCTTGAATGGGGAGCAAGAGGGACACCAGGAAGACAGCATGGGGACCGGTTTGTCGCTGGGACAAGCGGCGTGCACAGTAGTGTTTTCATGGTGCTGAGCTTTTACACCGGCTGCCAAGCTATGATACACAGTGTCAGAATGAGGCTTCTGGTGACAGACCCGGGCTTGGTTTAACACCAGAATAGGGTTTTACAAGACTTTTGTTGCCACACTACACTAGTTTGAAGAGGCAGGACACAGCGATGCAACGCTCACACAGTGGGGTGAGGGTGGAGTGCCTCCGCATAGACAAAAGGCCAGAGAAAGACCTTCAAGACATACGTTAAAGCAAATTCAACATCTGTCTTACAGTGCACTGAGAAATGGATGGCAGCGACGTTTGCTTTAGACAGCAACCTCTGGTAATACTTAGAATATGCTGCACACTGTGTAGCTATCTCTCAGTCTTCACACAGGTCAGGCGTTAGCAGTGAAGTAGCCACAAAAATAAAACACCCAGCACTTAAAATGGAATGCGAAAGAGTACTGAGAGGGGGAATGATGGTGGTGAATCCAGCACATATTTGGAGTGTGGCGAAATAGAAGTTGCCATCCTTCTTATTTTCCTTTTTTTTTTTATTTCTCGACACTTCTTTCTGTTGTTTTCCATATACACATCTATCCTTTGTTTAGTCCATATTTCTTTGCCTTTTCCATCTATTCTTTGCTCAATCAATCTCTTTTTCTTTCTTGTACCCTCCTACCATCCCTTCAACCATCACCCTTCCTTCTTTTTTATACATCCATCCCTAAATACTTTCTCTTTCTCCTTATCAGTCCTTCATTTCATCATCCCTCCTATTCTATTCTCCATTTACCATCTATCCTTTCATCCAGCCACCCTTCTCTCCACCCGTCCATTCATCTCTGCATCTATCCTTCCTTCTCTCCATCCATCTCTTCCATACACCTAATGTTCATGTATCCATTCATCCACCTCTCAATCTAGCCTTCTCTCCATCCATCCACCAATCCCACCCCCTCTTCCTTTTGTTCTCTCTTGTTCCATTGGTTCACTCGACAACTACCCCATAGAGCCAACGCACTATTTCTCTTTCAACAGCTCCAATTAAAGTCAAAGGTACTGCGAACAACAATTTAAATATTTTATGTTCCCCCTTCTGCACTCACGCTGCTCGCGGTGCCCCTGGGCATTAGACTCTGCCACTGCTCACGTGACAATACTTCGGCCATCATTTCTGCTTTATTTCTTCTAAAATTGCCACAGAACCTGCATCTCAGTATATTTAATGGGTGCTTCGGAAATGTTTGAGAAGTCACGCTGCCATATCCCGAATGCCTTGAGGCTTGTAAATAGCAGACTCAAGGAAGCCAATGTAACAAGCAGTGGTAAAACTCATTAACAACACAAGGTTTCAAGTGGCACGGAATAAAAAGAAGATTTGTCTTCAAGATCCTCATTTTGAGGTAACAGAGCGACACCGCTGCACGGAAATGACATCATTCTATACAACCCACGGCTGCATGGAAATGACATCATTCTATACAACCCACGGGGAACTGCCCCACTGCCTAACACAGGCCTTAAACTCAGAGGTCTAGTATCTGGTTACAGGTGCTCTGCAACATGTTTGAAAGCCACTGAGACAGAACTTCTCACCAATTAAAAGTGATGTTGGCAAAAGAAGGATGAGTCTATAGTTCGCTCCTGCTAAAGGTTTGACTTCTTTGAAATGAGTTTGACAACCCCTTTCTTCCATCCGCTAGGGACAGTGCGAAAGAGGAAGGCGTGGCCAGCATCGGCAAGGAGACAGAGACGCCGATCCTGTCACCCGGAACCATTGGGGAATTCCTTTATCTTGAAACCAAAACCTTATCAATACATATCTACATTATGGTGATTATGGACCGCTAGTCACTTGCCGCTTTTTTGCATTGCTTGCTCTTCGATTCTGAGTATCTCGAGCTTGCGCTCCGATTGGATTCTCTCGCATCATCATTGATGCACAAGATTTAAGCACCTCTGTTTCTCATTGGAAACAAAATTTTTTGCCTATAGCGAGCCTTATCTTACGGTTCCATAGGACTCTGGTCTTACTACTGTTGCCTGGAGGCGAATTATCCATGTTCCTCCTAGAACATCTATTTTAATCGAGTGTTTGCCCCCTATTATCCTTGGTCTACGCCCTGATGAAGGTGGGGCTCCCCCGTGGGCCCTATACCGAAACGCGCGTTGGCGCTTGATTCGATGACCTCCCTTCTTTCTGAAGTACCATCTGGCTTCCTCTGGATGAGATACAATCAATTCATCCATTCGAAATCCCAAGGATAACTTATGTTTACCAATTATTTGTCTAGATGTTATGAATGTGGTATTGACTGAATGTATGTATGGTTAAGTTTTCTAGCGGGGCACTCCCTTTGTCTTTGTCTTTGACTATTGTATATTTATTGTATTGTAATTTTTTGCATTATATGTTTATGTATTTGTCTTATGATGAGACACATTTATACAAATTGAAAAATGAAATTTCCTATAAACAAAAAAAAGCAAAATAAATATGCTAGGTCTATTTTAATACCTACTATCTTCTGAGTACTTTTTGTCTTTGTTGTGTCCACCCTTGTTCCAGTTGTGTCTTGTGCTCTATCAAGGACCTATTTATTAGGCCACAGTCTACAATTATTGAACCGGTTTTGTTTTGTTTTCTCTTTGCAGCATCGGCCCCGCCGCCATTATGGTGGTCGGACCGTGCCCCCGTATCGTTGCCCGTTCCGTTGGCCCCCGCATTGGCTGGGGGCCATGCCCCGGAAGCGATCGGATCGCTTCCGGGTCATGGGAGACTCCACCGCGCCCCGGAGGTGATCGGATCACTTCCGGGGCGCGGGTGATCCCCTCCGCAAGAACCGGTTTTAGCTGGTGGATGTGCATTAGTATAAAGCCGGGGGGAGCGCGAAGAGCAGTCTCTTTGCTCTCCGCTCCCCTCGGCAGCACACCCCGTCGCGTGTGCCTCCTCCCGCGGGAGGACCTTTAACCTTTTTTCCCCACCCACCATCCCTGAGATAGATGTTTGTTGAAGTGAAATATGTTAGTGTGTTTTTTCCACAGGATGTCAATTACGAAGACAATTTGTATGTAAATGCCTTTTTGTCGTGTTTTAGGCGGTATTGCTTGTCAGGCGGTAAGGTCATCGGTTGGACAGACTAAATTGACTAATCTTTTGGGGCGCCTTATTAAATGGGGCGCCCAGAGGGGAGGGACATGTGGCTCTCACCTGACTCCAGGGGCAGTTACAACCGGTTGGTTGCAACGGTGCGGGGACAAACGGGGGTTACGCTTTCCATTGGCTGGTTGGCCACCCCGCACGCGGGCGTAAGTAAGCTGCGCTGTCTGCATGGCCCCTTTATGGAGTAAGTCTTGAACGCATGGGGGTTGCCTGGAAGGAACTACTTCCGGGTCAGCTGGGCCCCCTGCGCATGCGCACCCTGGTTGGGGGGCGCGGGACAAATATGGAGAGAACTACTTCCGGGTCAGCTGGGCCTCCTGCGCATGCGCACTCTGGTTAGGGTGCGCGGGACAATTTGGATTAAAGGGGGAGGGGCCAGCGTGTTGACCTTGCCGTAGGCCCAAAAGTAATACGCAGAAATGTGATCAGCAATATGTTTAGACTAGGATAGGAACATTATGTATTAGAACTTGGTTAAAGCTAGGAATGTATCAAATGTACCGAATCCTGTCTTATCATTTAATTTCTGCGTAATTATATATTTGTGTGCAAATATGTGTGTTTGTTAATAAATACGATCGGGGGTCAACGACCCCCTATTCCAAAACAATTTGATTGTATTGGTGTCTGTCCCAATAGAAGGGAGAAGGGGGCGGTAGGCCGTACCGGACCATATGAAAATAGGCACAGAGGATGAAGCTAAAAGCAGGTATAATGGACGCAGGTAAAGGTGTCAGAGTTCTGAGCGGACACGCATCCACTGAGGAGTGAGTGAAGAGGAGTGCAGAATGCTGCCGGGCAGGGGCGAGCATGGCATGCTTCGTCCCTCGCCATGTTTGAGGTTTGAGAAGGGACCCTGTCTACAATGCAGCCTCTTACCACCGTGATTTTACCTGCACGGTTTTCGGACCAGTAAAATGAGGTTTGTTGGTCCCACACCCAGTAAATCCAAGTGCAGGAACACTGGACCTCTCATAATTGTGGATAAACAAATTCCACATGGAAATTCCACTCTTAACACTTCCCAATCGAGTCCAGAGTCTTTTGTGGGCAACTTGCAAGTGGGCTGATTTGGCAGAGTACGTTCGACAACCTGCAACACAAAAAGCAATGAAAAAGCAAACGAAGCCTCCTCTACCTGTAAATGGCTATTTGATGATCTCACTGATTGAAGTGGGTGGGACCTGATAGGAATGATATTAAAAACTTTTCTAATTTTTGCAAAAACACTTCCCATACTTTTTTTTTTTAAACCCCACAACTGTTCCAGAATGGATAGTGCCGACCATCAGGCTCCTCTGGCTGGAAGGGAAGGGAGGGGGTCTCCAGTTCTGTGAAGCCAAGGTAGATGCAGCAAAACAAGAAACACGTTGTCTCGCCGGGGTGCCGGCAACCTGAAATGAATGCAAATCTGTGCAACTGTTAATCATCTTATGTAAAGGCTGCTTGGGAGTCAACATGAGGCTTACATTGATGGAGTCATACGAGGTTTCATGTTAACAAAGGTTTGTGCTTTTGGGGAGGTAATGCAAGGGTCTTATCAGTGCATCCTAATGGAAACTTATCAAAAAAAGGTTTTCACTATGTACAGTCTGATTGTGTATCACGAAAAAATATACATTTTTAACACACGTTTTATCTTAAAGACTAAGCGCCTGATGTATGAAATTTCCATTCACAAAATATGGTCACAGGTTGTACACCACCATTTTGCAAATGGGAAAAAAAACTTGGCTAAACGACCTAGATACTACTGGGTCCGTTCACAAAATGCTGAATGGTAGTGGGTCGCAATCCGACCTCCCTCATCAATATTCATGAGGTAGGTCCAGTGGTCGAAGTGAGTGGGATCCACAGGGCACAGCGTGCCCCTAATTCTTTAATTTAGTCGAATACGTTCCCCTACTTTTTATTTTAAGAATGCATTCCAGGACGGCAGAAATACTCAAGGCATAGAGATAAGTAAGGCTTGGCGTTCGTGCCCTTTCGGAGACAGGTGGGAGGGCAGAGAAAGAAAAGGACTCTGTCCACTTCTGCTCTGCCACTAGCAGCTACCCCCCTCCCTCTCTTTATTCCTCTTATTCCCTTTCTTTCTGTTTGCTCCTCCTCGCCTGCTGAAACCTTGACATCAAGAAACTATTCTTACTCTCTTTTCTCTCCTTTCCTTGATTGGTTCCCTTGTGAAATGGATCCAAAAAACAGATAAACACTTTGCTGGAAATGTCAACTTTTTCTGAAATTTTTCTATTCCAAAGTGCAGCCTCGGGCGGAGATATATGAAAAATAACTAAATAAAGCAAGACAGAGTGGTCACAAAATAGCCAGATTGATTTTATTCACACCCAAACGCATTTGCGCCACTTAACAGTGTTTCTTTGAACAGCATGGTTTACCCCGGGTGGGGAAGTGCACCATTCCTGGAGGTACTGCAATACCCGGTTGATGGGTGGATTGGAAAACAAAATGTGTTGACGGATGTGGTCTTTTTAAGCCATACTGCTTACGTTTTGTACGGATAAGTAATGGACATTGAACAGGTCCCTTGCGGGTCCTGTAGTGATGTCCTTACCCCCTTCGCTGCTTCTGTCGGCCAACGGCCATCGCAAACACTACCTCCATAGTGCTGCGCACGTCCGTTGGCCAACGCGGCGTCGCCTATCTAATTAAACCGCCGCACCGCGGCAGAATTTGAACCGTGGTTAAGCGGTTAACTTTTCAGTCAAAAGCAATCACTGTCTGTTGCTGTTTTTCCCGTTGCTGCTGCCCCGCCCACCAATCCAGCCCGACCCCACCCCCTACCATTGCTCCCACCACCCTCCCCTTCTTATGGTGACCGCTGCGGGGGAGCGCGTATGAAGCCTTGACTGGATCAGGGCCAGCACTCTCCTGAGCAGGCTCGCCTGTCTGCCAGTCTCCTGCCCCAGCTCCGTGTCCCCGCTCAGGGTTCAAGCCAGCAGTCCGTCCCGGCGCTGCTGCTCCACCCTGCTGTTCACCCGCTGTGCTCAAGGCCCCCCCCTGCGTGACAGCACTTCGTATTTGTTTTGTTTTTATTTTACTGTTCCTCTGATTACTGTATTCTGCGCTGTGTGTTGCCGTTTTTCCCGCGGCTGCAGCCCCTGCGGCCCCGCCCACCGATCCAGCCCGCTCCCGCCCCCTACCTCTGCTCCTGTCCCCTTCCTTTCTTATGGCGACCGCTGCACGATTGCGCGCCTAAGGCAAGCCCGTCTGCGCCCGTCCGCCTCTGGACCATGTCCAGCACCAGACACCCTGGCCCCCACGACCACCACAACACCCGACGCAGCTATGCTGCCAACACCCTCCACGCACTCAATGCTGGCCGAAATTCCACCTGCTTCCAGGCCACCCCGAAGCTCACCCACGGACCCTTCACCTGCTGAAACTGCAGCTACACCAGCCAACGCACACCTGCACATCCTGCACATCACAACACTGCAGACCACAACTATCTCATCTGCATACTTCCCAACACCCGTTCAGTCCACAAGCATGCCGTCTAGCTCTGGGACCTGCTCGACTCCTCCGCCCCAGACGTCGCCTTCCTGACAGAGACCTGGATGATCAGCTCCTGGGCGCCTGACATAGCCATAGCCATCCCGGACGGCTACAAGATCACCCGCAGGGACCGAAACAACAAACCAGGAGGAGGAATCGCCATCGTCCACAGGAACACCATCAGAATCTCAACCAACACCGAAGACTCCCTCAGTATGGCCGAACACCTACACTTCCAGATCCACGTCGATCACAACACCACCCTCAGAGGAACCCTCGTCTACCGAACCCCAGGACCGCGACCACAGTTCAGCGAATCCATCGCCAACCTCATCAGCACGCGCGCCCTCGCCTCCACAGACTACATCCTCCTCGGAAACCTGAATTTCCACCTCTAGAACGCCAACGACAGTAACTCCACAACCCTGATCGACAACCTCGTCAACCTCGTACTCAAACAGCTCGTCACGACACCCACCCACTCCGCCGGACACACACTCGACCTCATCTTCTCTGCCAGCGACCACGTCACCTTCAGCCACACCACCGAACTCCACTGGACCAACCACCACTGGATCCACTTCTCCTTCGAGAAACACACCACGCACAACCAACCGCAACGTATCCCACACCGCAGCTGGAAAATAGTCACAGAAGACCAGCTCATCACCACACTTGCCAGAGACCCTCCACCCAAGCCCCGAGACAGACGCAGCAGTCCACAACTTCAGACAATGGATCGACGACTGCACCAACACCCTCGCCCCGATCAGGAAACCCTCCAACAGGCGCACCGACACGAGAGCCATATGGTTCAGCGCCAACCTCCAGAGTTCCAAGCACACCTGCCAAAGACTCAAGAAGCAGTAGCGCAATGACCAGACACCAGACAACCACGCAGCCCTCATGAACCCGATGCAAACACCAAAGACTCATCCGATCCGCCAAAAGAACCTCCTTCAAGGAACGCATCGACATCAATGTACACAACCGCAAAGAGCTCTTCAACATCGTGAAAGAACTCACCAGCCCAAGCTCCAGCTCCAACGACGTCCCGAAGTCACAAGAACTCTGCGACTCCCTGGCTACCTTCTTCCACCGCAGGATCGCAGACATCCACAACATTGACACCCAGACGCCGACAACAGATGCCGACACCCCCGACTCAACACCCACAAAACACACCGACCTCCTGCTCTCCTGGAACCACGTCAACAAAGAAGACACCATCAAAATCATGAACACCATCCACCCTGGCTCACCTTCCGACCCCTGCCCCCACCACATCTTCAACAAGGCAAGCTCGATCATCGCACCCCAACTCTGATGGTCATCGACAGCTCCTTCAAGACCGCCACCTTCCCGGAGAGCTGGAAACACGCCGAGATCAACGCCCTACTCAAGAAACCCAAGGCGGACCTAAAGAACCTCAAGAACTTTCGACCCATATCCCTGCTCCGTTCCCGGGAAAAGTAATTGAGAAGACCGCCAACAGACAACTGACCCACTTCCTGGAGGAGAACAAGGCCCTGGACTACTCCCAATCTGGCTTCCGCAGCAACCACAGCACTGGAACTGCCCTAATCGCCGCCACTGACGACATCAGGACCCTACTGGACAACAGCAAAACCGCTGCCCCCATTCTTCTGGAACTCTCGGCCGCCTTCGACACCGTCTGCCACCACATCCTGTACACACGCCTCCGCGACGCAGGGATCTGAGACAAAACCCTGGACTGGATCACCTCCTTCCTCACTGGCAGAACCAAGAGAGTCCGCCTCCCCCCTTTCCGATCTGAAGCCACCACGATCACCTGCAGCGGACCCCAAGGATCATCCTTCAGCCCGACCCTTTTCAACATCTACATGGCACCGCTCGCCAACATCGTCCGAGCACACCACCTCAACATCATCTTGTACGCCGACGACACCCAGATGATCCTCTCCCTCACCGAGGACCCAGCCACCGCTAAATCCAACTTCCATGAGGGAATGAAGGCCGCCGCAGACTGGGTGAAGATTAGCCGGCTGAAACTGAACTTGGACAAAACGGAGGTCCTCATCCTCGGCTCCACTCCCTCCGCATGGGATGACTCCTGGTGGCCGGCCACGCTGGGAGCTGCCCCGACACCCACCAACCACGCACGCAACCTGGGGTTCATTCTGGAATCAACGCTCTCTATGACCCAGCAAGTTAACGCTGTTTCCTCCTCCTGCTTCAACACCCTCCGCATGCTCTGCAAGATCTACAGATGGATCCCCACAGAAACCAGAAGGACGGTCACCCAAGCACTCGTCAGCAGCAGGCTGAACCACGGCAACGCCCTCTACGCAGGAACCACGGCCACACTCCAGAAGAGACTCCAAGGCATACAAAACGCCTCCGCACGCCTCATCCTCGGACTCCCTCGCCACAGCCACATCACCACCCACCTAAGAGACCTGCATTGGTTCCCAGTCAAGAGGATCACCTTCAAGCTCCTCACCCATGCTCACAAAGCACTCCACAAAGCCGGACCAGCATACCTCAACAAACAACTGGCCTTCTACACCCCGAACCGCTAGCTTCGCTCCGCCAACCTCGCCCTCACCACTGTCCAATGCATCCACCAAACGACCACCGGCAGCAGATCATTCTCCCACCTCGCCGCCAAGACATGGAACACCCTCCCCGCCCACCTGCATCAGAACCAGGAACGGTTGACCCTCAGGAGACTTCTCAAGACCTGGCTGTTCGACCAGTAGCTGCTTCCCCCACCCCATTAGCGCCTTGAGACCCTCACGGGTGAGTAGCGCGCTCTATAAATGTTCGATTGATTGATTGACTGATTCTGAATGAGTGTAAAACTGTTAAGATAACCATGTTGTTTGTTATTACTGCTTACATTTCACACTGAGGGAGTACATCCCATGCTAGACCTTAGAAGGCCCGCTAGACCGTAGATGCCCTGGTGTCTTAGCACCAACAGGTGGACCCTAGCCCCTAACGGTGGCAATTGTGCGTTAACCTTGAAGGTCTGTCCACCACAATCCATACTTAAGTTCACCTCCAGTCTTGCGGGCAGTCCTATGAAGCAGCACACCCTAGAGCAACAGTGACTCTGCCACTGAGGTCACAGGACCCTTGAGGCCAGTCCGCCTCACCCATTGATACTTCCATTAGCCTTGTTTCAGCAGTAGTAGCTGCAGCTCACCATGTATCAGCAATGCAGGATTTGCACCCACACCAAACTAAATTCACAAACGTCACAGTACTCTGCTTTATGCACAAGCACTTTTAACATGTGCTGCCTGCTTTGGGGCCACTGGAATTATGCAGCAATGGAGGACAAAATTATGCCACAGTGTTGACTAAATTATGCAGCAAACAATAGGCTGCAGCGCAATGCGGTATATTTTTTGGTACTTTATAATTCTGACAGTTTCACACATACTAACATTCTCTGCAAAGATTGTACCTTATTCGTACCAGTTTACCATACAAAATGCAGCAGTGAGAAAGGTGTCCAGTCAACCTTTGCAGAGGGCACTCCACTTCGCAGCGACACAAGTCACATTTTTTTGTAACTTTGAAGCCGTTTGAGCTCCAAACAATTTATTAGGTAAAATGTCAGACTATGCAGCAAATTATGTATTATGTGGCAAATATGGCAGAGCCATAATTATGTTGAAAACATTTGCAAACTAGGACATTTTGCCATTCATGTTTGAACTGCTCCTGTAGAAAAAGTGAGGAGAAGTGCTGATGACAGAAACTCCATGGCTCAAAGACAAATGGCTTGTGATTCCACTTTTAAGCATATTTGGGACATTCTGTGATTGGAAACGTATCCAACTTTGTGAACGTATTTAATTGTCAATAACGCATATTAAACCTTAAATAAACATGTGTATCCATTGGTTGAATTAAATAAAGTAATACGCTGTAACTGGTCAGTGTAATACCAAACAAATACTTCTAATTTAAATGTTTTGCTCTTTCTGGCCACACCTCTGACTCCACCCACAGACTCTGGTTATTCCTGCCCTCTGATTCTATGCCCACAGTTCCGCTACTTTCTTTTTACCCACTTCAACCACTGGGTAGGTTACAAATTGCAACTCACCACGGTTGGCAGCCATGACAGGAATGGGTGGTGCCTTCTGGAGTCAGCAGAGCACCATGTCTGTGATCGTATTTAAAAAAAAATAAACTTACTCTTTTAAAACACAGCTTGTTTTCTTAAAGGAAATGAGGCTGCACTTAAAAGTAAACATTTTAATTTTACAGTTTGAGAGTTGACAGTGGTCTCCTGGACTGCCTACTACCTAAACGTTTTTTTACATTCACATTTATTTGCACGTCTGTTACTACCCCAACTCTGGAGTCTGTAACATTTATGTATCATAACAAATTGCTGTTCTGAAGGGTTGCCCTAAACATGCCCGTCTCAAATAGCAATGTGTTACTTCTTTCTAAATCCATTTGCGATTTGTTTACCTGTTACTGAATCGTAAAATGGATTAGTACATAATAAAAAGCCACTTTGTGGTCACAAACCCCATAATTTAGCCAACCGCAGGCTTTACGACTGTAAAAGAGCTTTGTACATCAGGCCCAAAATATCTTTCTAGAGTTTCCAACAAACTATGTAATACTGAGCGTAAAGCAATTTTAAAATACCGAATTGCATACTCACAGTGCTTTCAGTCGCAAGCTGGTACCTCTTAGCACTATAAATACACATGCCACTATTACCCAGTGCGCCAAGCAGATTCAGTTGCGTGACTGACTGGTTGCACACAGACATTTGCAGTGAACCAATTAACTAATTCAGCTTTCATAGCATCAAAGAATGCCTTTTCCATCAAATATCTGAGCTTCCATTTATTGTTCATTTCAGATGTGTGTTATATTTCATATATATTTACTTAAAGGTGAAAGGACAACAAAATAGTTGCATGATATTTTGTTAGATTTGAGACACATCTCTGGCCTTGCCCTCATTGTACTTGAGATTAGTGTTTCCATACATTTATTATGTACCTTAACCCCTTCCCCGCTCATGACGGAACCGTTCCGTCATGAGCCACGGTTGGCGTGTGCTCATGACGGAACGGTTCCGTCATGACAATCCTGTTGGCGGCCGCTCCGCCTGCGCGGCGCTGTTTCCCCGCCTGTGCGGGGCGACAACGCAAATGGGCGGAGTCATGACGGAACCGTTCCGTCATGAGCACAGCTCAACTGTGGCTCATGACGGAGCGGCTCCGTCATGAGCACAGGCCCACCGCGCTGCCCCCCTGCCCCCCCCAGCGCTGCAGCGGAATGTCCGCAGCAGCGAAGGGGTTAAACTCTAGAACAGAGGTCTTCAATCTGTGGGGCGCGACGCCCAGAGGGGCCACGGACTCCTGGGAAGGAGGTCACAGATTCCCCAACTTCACTTGTCCCTGCAAAAAGACAGCCATCCTGGGACGGCTATTCAAATGTGCCTTATCAGTTCACCTGCAAGTGTAAAGGATGCTTGGGAGCAGTTATGGCTCTTTGTGATGACAAAGATTAACTTTTTTGGGTGAAAGTGCAAAGAGTTAAGAACTGGGCTTGGAAGTTATTACTTTTAATTTTAACTGCATTTACATAGCCCTTAGTGCCCCTAAAGAGGTTTTGAAGGGACAGTTATATAAAAATAAAATTGCATTACATACGCTCTGGTATTACTAAAATCTAAATTTTGAAAGCACCATTTTATCGTAAAACTATTTGCATGTTTTTCAGTATTCTATCTTACCCTGTGTGTAATGCACGTATAAAAAATTGACTTACATATTCGCAGTGCTTTCTGTCACAGGCTGTGACCTTGTAGCACTAAAAATACACATCACTATTCTCCACCTATCAAGATTTCATTCTGTGGTTGTCTGGTTACACACAGACCACTGCAGTGCATTAACTAATAAGTGGTTTCATAATGTACTACAGTGCATTTCCCACTGAGCAGTAACTTTTTAATTTATCTTTCATTTGTGCTGCCCATTATTTTATATGTAAATACCTGATGGTGAAACAACTAAAAAACGTACAGAATATTTTGGGCTTATTTATGAGAGGCTTGCATAGCCAGAGCATCACTTTTTTTTGATGCTCGAGTGGTGCAAGCGACTCTACCATATCCGTGAGGCAGTGCACAGTCACCCTGCATGGCTTTGCATGGCCTCATAGATATGGAGTAAGACATAGCAGCGTAAGTCACTGCGTTGTCTTACTCTGCATCAAGGAGGGGTTCCATGGGCTTTTCGTGGGGTTCCCACGCAACACCCATGGATTTTCATTTTAACCTAGACTTACAAAATCACGTAAACCTGGGGCAGCGTCAAAACCTTACGCCTACCCAGCGGAGGCATAACAAGGAGAGATGTTTTCATTGCTCCTCGTTTTTTCCTCTTTCCGTGTGTGCTGCATTTCGCAGCTCACAGAGAAAGAGGAAAACGCCCCTTGGGATTGATTTGGTGAAGGAAGGTGCTCCTTCCTGTACAAAAACAATCCTGCCCTAATTTGTGGGCCAGGCAGCAATTTGTGGGCCAAGCGGAGTGGTGCGGTGCCCTCAGGTGGAGGTGCAGGCAGTGGCTCGGTGACGGTCATCCAGCAGCATCGGTGAGACCTGGGCTGCGGTGCGGAGTGGAGGCAGTGCTCGTTGCGGAAGGGGGTCCTTATGCCTAAAAATGTTTGAGAAGAGGGTCTCAGCATCAAAAGGTTTGAAGACTTCTGCTCTAGATTATTCTTTTTTTGCAACTTTAAACAGCACGTACTCGACGCAAAGGTATCAGAGCGCTTTGCATGAGCACCAGTTGCATTGCAGAGAAACACATTCATTTTTTTTTAGGCATGGGGAGATTAAGTGATTTGCCCAGAATAACAGGAGGTTTGCGCCACCCGCCAGACTCTATTAGAACCTTCTTCCCCAGCTTCCAAGTTAACCGTTCTAGCACCGAGGCCCCACCTTGAGCGCAGTCCGCTTCACACCGAGGCCACAAACGCAGCTCGGTCGATGCCCCTCAACCCTGACCCGCAGCCTCCTTCGACACCCCATATTAAGCCTTCAGTGGAATGTGTCAAGACGCATCCTGCTCCGACGTCACTCCGCTCGCCACCTGGGCTGCCCTCTCCTGTGCATTATTCTTCTTAAAAGAGGCGCGCAGAGAAAACACACCCAAGGCTGCGGAGGTAGAGTCCAAGCAGCGCCAATCAATGGAGGTTAATGAGGTCGCGGAGCTAGGCGGATCTGCCAGTCTTTGAGACGCTGATTAATTCATGCACTCGGGTGCGGGAGGTAATAGAAACACAACTTTGAAATGAATGTGTCCTTGGCGCATGGCGGGGCTCGTCAATGGAGGAGGCGACGGAACCTGGGAGCGACACCACTCGCCACAGCCTCCCTTCTAGAACATTCTCTGGCCTCTCACACACCTCCCTGAGAGCGTCTCACCCCGGCTCTATGTCACTTTCTGTGAACGAGGTAGACATCCCCGCTCCACAACACTACACACAGTGTATGCTCAGTATTCGGACTATATAGCAACGCTCGCCCCCCCCCAAACCCCGTCCCTGCATGATCCAGTCTCACTCCTACACCACCTAGTCTCACTCCTACAGTACAGTCTGGTCAGTGCTGGGCCCCATCTGCATATAACACAGTATCACTCCTACACACAGCGAAGGCTCCACCGCCTCTGCACACAGAGCGGTCCCTCTCCTTCCTCACACATTATCCAGCTCCCATCCTACCGTACATAACCCTGTCTCCCTCCGACAGCACACTATGGTCAACGCCCAACTTCATCGGCACAGGATACAGTAACCGCACCATCAGTACACCATCAAGGGCTAGTCTTGGTGCACAAATCATTCAATGTCCCTGCCATCTGCACACAATCCAGTCTCATCCCTACAGTACACATGCACAGGGCCCACCTCACGCGCACATGTTCCAGGCTCACTCTTACAGTACACATGCACAGGGCCCACCTCACGCGCACATGTTCCAGGCTCGCCCCTACAGTATGCATGCACAGGGCCCACCTCACGCGCATATGTTCCAGTCTCATCCCTACAGTACACATGCAAGGGCCCACCTCATGCGCACATGTTCCTGGCTCACTCCTACAGTACACATTGCTCCACAGGCCATCCTAAGTGTTCATGGTAACGGCACGCTGCTAAATGACATATCACTCTATGTCTGCACCAGCGGGGCATGGAAGTGCAGTCTCACTTTAAAGGTACACGATGCCCCGTGTCCACCCCATGTGCAACCTTTATAGTCTTGCTCCTGTATTAAACATTTCTCAACTGGCCATCCCGTTTGTACATGGGACCGGTCCTCTACTACACTACAGGCTGCTCCACCGACGTACGGCGCCTGTAACCGCTGCCACGTGCTCGCATACCTAACTTATGATACTGTAAATATGCAGTATTGTGACAAACATACTATCCTTTATGGAAAAAAAATCTGTTGAATATAGCCTAATAAATATGTTTTTTAAGTACACACTGCTAAATGCGCACTCCATATTGTATCAGTCTCACGCCAACATATACACTACTCCTTGTCCGGCCCCTTCAATTAGCCTTTCAAGTCCCACCCCTTTGGTATACAGTGGCCTCTATTCAACCCACCCGTACATAATCCCCGATACAGAATCGCACCGACAGCACACATTGCTCAGAGCCAACCCCCATGCGCACACGTTACAGTCTCAGCCCTACATTAACCACTGCTCAAGTGGTTAATTTGTACATGATACAGTTTCAGTCCAAAAGTGCGCAGTGATCAGTGTGGACTTCATCTGTACTTGCCACACGTCTACACATGCTTAACTTAGTGACCCCCTTCTATAGCCTTTCCAGTCTAACTTATATGGTACACATTAATTAACGTAACTCTGACATCTGTATAAGATACAGCTTCACACTTATGGTGTTGTTCACATTGCTGAGTGTTCATCACACCTGTACACTTTCCAGTCTAACTCCTACAGTACACATTGTTCAGTATCCAGCAATCTAAAATCATACTCTCTCACTCCAAAACTCATATTACTCTGTGCCCATCTTTCTGTACACTTACCAGTCTAACCCCTACAGTGTACATTGCACAGTGTCCACACCATCTACAAATGATACAGGCTCAATCCAAAATTCACATTACTCTGTGCCCACCTCTATTGGTACACTTCCCAGTTTCGCTACTGCTGTACATATCACTCGGTGTCCTCCCCATCTTTTTTGGAGCATGATTTTATAAAGAAGCAGATATGCATACAATATGGCACCTTAAATCATGGGTGCTACATCAATACAACATATCTTTAGACAAGCCCAGAGCATTCCTTTTGGTCTCATCAGCAGATAGTGGTTACCATTATATGAAGGACTGACAGTCTCAAAATATCCTGCTCTCTGGCGTCATCCTTCTGTCTTTTGACTTTGTTCTTGGCAGTCATCAGTGTTATTGCTTGTCCACTAATGACTCTCTTATAAGCCTTCCACAGTGTCCCTTGGGATTCTACTGTCTCTCCATTTCAGTGAAGTACTCCTACGAAGCCCCTTTCAGCAACAGCTCACTACCTTTTAATACAAAGGCGCCAAGTCTCCACCCGCAGTACAATCCACCTCCCATTCCCAGAGGTCCAGCCACAGTGGAGAGTATTCAGATATTCCTCTGGTCATAAGGCGAGCACGGTCAAATACGCCTACAGTGCGCAGATGCTTGAAAAAAAAGTTTATATCTGAAAAAGTATGGTGAGCTCCTGAATAAAAGGAGTGTTGCTTACATTCAGGACGTTGGGCCCGTCAACCACCCTCCAAATCAAAGACTTCCATAAACCTTCCCGGCTCTGATCCACCTCCCATATCTCTTTCTACAGCCCATCTAGATCTTTTTCTCCGCTGTGGCTCGCAGTTTTGCAAGGAACATTATAATGTTTAGGATTCCCCTGTTCTCCAAGTTCTCTTTTTACTGCTTCAAAGCTGCGTCTCTGCACTAGTAGGGTGGAATCAGATAAGATCCTGATGGCAACTTTTTCCAAGTGCAGTTGCCCCGGTTTCTTGGCTGCTTGTAATATCACATCCCTGTTGCAATGACTGAAATGTGGGTTTTCAGTTTTCTCGGAGTGCTCCAGGCCTTGGCGGATGTATCTGTGCACTAGGGGCTGTCTCCACAGAGAAAAAGCTGAATAATATTTTTGGCTTTAATGTGTTTAGGATCCAATTCTCGACTGATAGTTTTACAGTTGGGCCTTTTGCTCTTTTTGGTACTCAATCTATTCATATTTTATTCTTCCTTGATCTATCTTTGGGGTCCTCCAGCCTTGTCTGTACTACAGTATTCTCTTTCTCTAGTTTAACCAACACCCCCCTTGAGGGTGTTAACTTCTCCCTTGAGCATAGTTATAGTCTGTTCATTTTGTGTGATTCTCTCACTCATTTTCTGTAATTCTTTTTCAAAAGTTTGACCTCCATATTAAGAGGTGCAATTTGGTCTTCAGCATGCTTTTAGAATCTCTCACCAATGAAATAATGTTGATCAACGTAGGCTCTGCTTCTTCTTTGGATTCCGGGATCTCTACTGGCCTACAAATCTCCAATTCTTCTTCGTCCATGCCCCAGTGGTGCAGGGAGTCATACCTGTTCATCTTGCACTGTTTCTCAGTTTCCAGGCTTTGTCTCACCCCATTTCTCTGGTCTTTCTGCAAAGTTGTGCTTTTACCCCACACTTTTGTACTGTCCATCTGCCACGTGTGCTGTGGGTTCATATAAATCCTTCATTGCTTCTGGGCCTCATTGTGTGGGAATTCTTTTCCGTTTCTTCTGTTTGTGACCGCCAGGCCTTCCCTGGTGGCTCGGAACAGAAACAACAATACTTGAGATGGTCTTATGTACTCACACCAATGGTCCCAACTACCTCTAGGAAGGATTTCCACTGGCAAGGCCAGCAGGGGCACTGCCCATGGAAACATGAGTACCTTGTCCACCAAACTCTAAATCAGGCCCTTCATGTCCACTCCCTTCTGTACATGACACCCTCACTCTTATAGTACACATCATTCAGGACTCACTCCCTTGTGCACATGAAACATGTTCACTCCAACAGCACAATACTACTCAATTTCCACTCCTTTCTATATATAATCCAATCTCGCTCCTTCGCTACACATTAGCCCGCAACCACCCCACGACTGCGTGAAGCACAACTTCTCTCTACGCTCAGTGTCAACTCCCTTCTGTTCATGACAGTCCCACTCCTACTCTTCACATCACTCAGTCTCACCTCTACACTACACATTACTCAGTGTCTACTCCCTTTTATATAGGACACACTCACTGCTACAGAGGAACTCACTTAGTGTCCACTCCCCTTTGTACTTGACACAGCCCCATTCTTCCAGTACACATCATTCAGTGTCTCCCTACCTTATGCTCTTCATTTCTTAGTGGACCCCCAAGGTCTCACTCGTAATTAGCTGGATTGTCCCCATTCCCAGAGTTGCTGGTATCATTAGCTTCAAGGGAGGGAAATTCTAGGAGATTTAACAGGCCAGTAGTAATGAAATCCAAGTGTAAATACTTATTAGAGGGAAGTGTTTCAGAAGCCAGCGATCGGTTGATAAAATAGAAGAAACTCGAGACAATAGGCCAGCTGGTTCCTTTCTGATTGTGGCCCCAGTGGTGACCTGGATGAGGCCTGTAGGATTTACTTGAATTCATCATCTTGTTAAATGAAAGATAATCAGCGGTCTAAATATTGGGGACAATTGAGAAAGCTAACTTACATTTATGAGTAATTTACATGTGTAAGTCTACTATTACACTTTACAGTAACTTTACTATTTTGAGGTATTCACCAAATCCAAGTGTAAAGTTTCCACAGTCTAGACTTACACATACCCATCCCCTGAAAAAGGCAACTTTACCAGTGTAAAATTGACATCAGTATTTAACATTTTTACTAATTTTTCCAAGTAAAATAAACGTTTTAAATTGTCCCTATACTTTACCATATAGACATATAGATCTCCCTAGGGTAAATTACAGGTCAATTTTCCCTATACCTTTTACATGCAGAGATTTCCACCCTGACTGGGAAAAAAATTATTACAAATATTTAATCTTAAATATTAATGTAAACTAATTTGAGATATTTATTTTAAAAGCAGAACAAAAAAAATTGCTACAACTCAATTAACATAATTTTGAATTAAAAATTAAATTCATGTAAATATATTACATTTAAAATATTTTTCTGAAGTTTACAGTTCAAAAAAAGTCATCCTACATTAAAAAATATTTGCAATATAACAATTATTAATAAGTATTTACTAGTAAGAATTCTTAAAAAAATGTACAGAATTAATTACAAGTAATTCAATTGATAGTCGGGTCTGGTGGCTAAGTGGACATAATGCTTCCAATGCAGGGGCCTGTGTTCGACCTCATGGTCACAGGTTCAAATCACGGCAGGTCCACTCAGCCTTTCATCCATCCATCTGAGGTCGATAAAATGAGTACCATTGAGTTGAGTAACAAGAAACATCTGTTATTCAGCACAAAGATACCTCTGGGTGAACGTGTGCTTTACAAATACACGTTATGTTATGATATTTGAATTTTTAGGCTCCACCTTTCATTTCCAAACCCAAGGAGATCACCTCCAGGGGTCATCCCTCAGCCCCACACTCTTCAACGCATTCATGACCCCGCTGGCCAACATCATCAGATCCCACGGTCTCAACATAATTACCTATGCAGACGACACCAAACTCATCCTCACACTCACCGACGACCCCACCACCACCAGAACCAACTTCCACAGATGCATGACAAACGTCACCGATTGGATGAAGAACAACTGCCTTCAGCTGAACACAGACAAGGTGGAAGTACGGATCTTTGGCAACAGCAGCCACACATGGAATGACTCCTTGTGGCCTTCAGACCTAGGACCTGCACCCACTGCCTCGGACCACGCCAGAAACCTCTGAATCATCTGTGACAACAAGATTACCATGAAATCACAGATCAACGCCATCTCCTATGCCTGCTTCCTCACTCTGAGCTTGCTACGTCAGATCTTTAAGTGATTACTCCTACTCATAAGCCACACACTGACAGAGGCCCTCATCACCAGCCGACTGGACTACAGCAACACCCTCTACGTAGGAATTGCCACACACCACCTAGAGAGACTTCAGACCATACAGAACGCTGCAGCCAGATTCATCACTCCTTCCCTGATGAACCCACTTTGCACCCCACCTTAGCCAACCCCACTGGCTCCCTGCACATAAGAGATGCCAATTCAAACTGCTGACCCATGCACACACAGCTCTACACAACCAAGGACCCGCCTACATTAGTCACCTCCTGAACTTCCACCAACTGTTGAGATGATTATGCTTTACCTCCCTTTCACTAACCCATGCTCCTCACATCTACAGAAGCAGAAGTGGAGGACGCTCCTTTACACACATTCCAGCAAAGACCCGGAACAGCCTCCCCACGCACCACCACCTCACTTTTGGAATTCAGAATGGTCCTCAAGACCAGGCTGTTCGAATAAGCCTCCAGGGCCTGCAAACGCCTGTATAGAATAGGAGTCGTTACTACGCGAACCAATACTTTGCATGCTTTTAGTACAAAGTTTTTACTTTGCAACTACCATTACTACGCACGTTTTTAGTGCGAATGCTTTTATTTCGCAACTGCTTTGAATTGGAATAAAACTGCTTTTACTTCGCAATAAACTATAACGCATACAACTACTACGCATTTTTGTCTCGTTTTAATTATAAAATAATTGAAATAGTAACCTATCCCCTGGGACGGGATGCCATGGAAATAGGGGTTTTGGGTGTGGGAGTGTTACTAATAATGATGTTGTTACGTCCTTACGTCTAGGTTCTTCTTTTTTCATAAAAAAAGAAAAAGTACTAAACCTTGCTTACAAATTTTATTTCAAAGTTCCTTATCGCTTTTACTAATTGTGGCCGAGTAGTAATGGTACTGCCCAGTTTTACAACCATATGGAACTGCGGTGGTGGATAGTTTTCATAACTCGCGAAGTCAGCACTTGTTGGGGGTAGACGGTTGTAAATAGAAACTAAAGAAACGAGCATACATCCTGGAATTCTAGCCTCTGCCTTTCCGGACTCTACTGTCTTCACGTACGATTGGCTCTCTGGCTCAAAGCTCTTGCATCGCTCCGCCCTCTTTAATCGGTGAGAATTTAGAAGTTTCAAGACTATTATTCCCGCCCCTGTTTTAAGAACGCTAGTAGTGTGGTACGCAGAGCTAATCCATAAGAGGCTGGATTGGTAAACTACCATTACTACGCGACCACTACCATTTGTACGTATTTTTCTTTTAAGGCTCTTACATCCCTCCGCCCTCTTTATTCTGTGAGAATTTAGAAGTTTCTAGACAATTATTCCCCGCCCCTGTTCTTAAGAATGCTAGTAGTGTGGTACGCAGAGCTAATCCATAAGAGGCTGGATTGGTAAACTACCATTACTACGCGACCACTACCATTTGTACGTATTTTTCTTTTAAGGCTCTTACATCCCTCCGCCCTCTTTATTCTGTGAGAATTTAGAAGTTTCTAGACAATTATTCCCCGCCCCTGTTCTTAAGAATGCTAGTAGTGTGGTACGCAGAGCTAATCCATAAGGGGCTAGATTGGTAAACTACCATTACTACACGGCTACTACTATTTGTACGTATTTTCTTTTAAATACTTACCTGCATCGTTAAGCTAATTACAATGTAATGATATTTGCGTAGTAACGGTATTTGCGAAGTAGATGTATGCATAATTAAAGCATGCGCTGTAATGGTACCTACCAAGTGAAAGATGCATACAAATGGTATTTCGAAGTAGTGGCCGTGTAGTAATGGTAGTTTACTGCCTGGATACCCTATTAGGTGATTAGCCACACTTTATAAATCCTGATTGACTGATAAAATTGTTACGTTCATTTTTAAATTAAAAAAAAGTATTAGATTATGATTAAAATACAAAATATGATTTTTGTTTTTTGGTTCATTGAATAAAATTACTTATATTAGTTAATTAATGTGTGTTAACATTATTTTGTATGGGTGTCTACTTTAAGTCCCTATCTTCATTATATTCTATGAAAGAGTGTTGTTAGTGGCCATGCGTGGTGCTGGGCTTACTCTAGCTATGAGCTGGAGTACATTTACTACTGTTCTGCATTATTTCTGGCAGTAGCTATTATAGTAGTGCAGTTTGGAAATTGGAGTAGGCTTACTCTTTTGTGGGTGTGTGCATGTCCCTCACTATACCCCAATATTCCCCATTTTCCAGCTCTCCTCCCAGTGCCCACACATTTACTATTGAAGCATATACATACCTACATGTGCCGACACTCCGCAATCGGGGCAGAGGTCACTGCACAGAAATAGTAGTTTGTGAACAGCATTTTTTAGTACATTTCTGGTACTGTTACAGTCCTACAAAACGTACTACAAACTGCAGTTTGTGATTAGACTCCCGATGTCTTCAGGGCCTCAGAACTCCAATTCGTGCTGAGCTCAGTGGCTTGGAAGTTTTGATAGCAACACCAGGCCGCATTTGTTGTACTTAGTCCTAAAGAACAGAGCTAACTTTGGCACAGTTCGATTGGCGGGTTATCCGAGCAGCAGCAGCTAAAGAGCCAGTCAATTCTCCAATGATTTCGAGTTGTTCTTTTGACATGTCATCTGATTAGAACATTGGACCGCATTACTTGGATGGAACTTCCATGGGCATTATCAGAGACGTACATTTTATGCATCACAGACGGCTGACAAGGATGGCTGGCTCCTAGTTTCTCAGCAGTGACCCCAGAGAGGCCTCTGACTGCGTTGGAGCCAACAACAGAAATGATCAAGAGCTCCACTGTGAAGAAGGGGGAGGGCAGAAAAACTGCCAGGGTCCGGTTTTGGGAAAGGAAAAAGCATGTCTGGTAAAAGGATCTAAGAAGAATGAGAGGAGGAAACCAGCAGAATCACGGCTTTTATCTTCCCCTCCTGGAGGAGAGCAGGGTGGGGATGGTACCGGTGTGTAATGAGTGGATTCTAGTTCTGTACAGTATAGCAGAGAAGTCGTGCCTAGAAGAAGGTGGGAGGAGCTACAGCGCTAAGGAGGGTGCGCCGGCATCAGATTCATTTCAGAGTAAGGTGCTTTGCTGGGTAGCAATTCGTGAAGGATGCTGAGGTGTCGGAAGCAACAGCAATGACGCAGTGGGGAGATGGAGTTCAACATGTGCTGCACCCCGTGGTTCATGTGGCCGCCCCTTCACAGGAGCAATCTTTGTTTAACCTGCACTGAGGAGAAAGGGCTGTCCATAACAATCGTGATCATTAAATCTGGGAAATGGTGCAGAACATACTTGAAGGAAGGATTTAATTTATAATTGGAATGCAGCAGGGGTGGTGGCTTTGTCAATTGTTAATTATAGTGAGTTACTAAAGGTGAAAACTAGCAAGTTGGCTTCACCTACCTGGTTTATTGGACAACTTGGGATACTGGGTGTTGACAACTTTTAGGAAGGATTCAATGGAAGTCAGGAATTTGTTTGAGATGCTCATCCCAGATTTCAACACGTTATGTAATATTTTACAACTAGATCCATCCATGAGGGCAGCAGACAGGTGTAGTTGTAAGACAAGAGCTTCCTGCAGTAGGCAGGCTGAGGGAGAGGTCTGCTGCTACCTGCATTGTAGTGGTTTTAGTGCTGCACTGCAGTCCGAACCAGACAAGGTTTGTTGACATAGAGAAGATCTACCTCTGTGATGCGGGATTGCATTTGGATAATAGCCACTTGTCTAGCACTTTTTAGGTCTCGCCTAGGCAGCGCATGCGCTGTTTCGTCGAGAGATGCTGTATACAGTATAGCGGGGGGAGCTCCGCCCACTTTACGGCCATAAATTTGATAGGCTGCAATGAAAAATTCTGCATTTTGATTGGTTTTTGGCATCTCAGCCACGCCTCCTGACTGCCATGGTGTTATTTTTCCTCTTCCAAGGCTATCAGCCCCTTTACTAGTAAAACCGTTTTGTTTCCCTGTCTCTCCCCATTCCCTCCCGCAGTCTGTAACTTTTTGTACCACAACCAATCCCCCACCCCCTCCCATTTGTGCCTTCTATCATGCCGGCACTTCCATTTAAAATCCAATAGGTCTCGGGTAAATCTGAGTCCTATTGCATTATCCATGCTTGTTTGTCCCGTGATTGGTTGGTGACTTTGCACTATATTTTGCCTGGCCTGTCCTAATGAAATGCGCAATACAAACAGCTTTCTTACGCTGCCTTATATTATACACATGCGCCAAAAGTCAGCGTGCTCGTGGATTCCCTGGCTCACCCGGAAGCTGCATCTCTAATCGCTCTACCTGTCGGTGACAGTCGGTCTGCCAATTGCGCTGTCGGCGATGTGGTTTTACATAATTTGTTTTTACATATTTAGCTTATTTATTTTTAATGCCATGATGGCGTTATCAGGCACTGCCTTCATAAATAAAAGTAATAAATAAGACTGATCCAATTTTGATGATTATTTATGTCCGTCCATACACTTATGGTATCGCGTTATCTCGTCACCCTTCTAAAATGGCGGCCCGGCTTTCATTCCTGCCCAAGCCGCCCAAGTTTGTCCCGCTTCCGGGGATGGCACACTGCCTTTGGCGCCCTTTGCAGCAGATGATTAGCCACCCTAGACCAGGGGGAGGCCACCTTTCACTTAAAAATGGGTCCTGCGGCTCTTCACCCCACTGTCTATTAGGACGCATGCTTACGGGTAAGGAGCTACATGGGGTGACGGCCAGTTATTTTGTACTGGTCCTGCGGTAGCAGGGGGCTGGAAGGAGCAGTTGTGATTTCAGGCTTTGCCCCAGTGTATTTGGGTTGGGTTTAGCATATGCACCGGCACCATCCGGAGGCCACTCAAACTACCATATCGACGGGAGAGTTTTTTTGTTTGTTACCCGTGCTCATTTCTTTACTAGTTTTGTGGGCCAAGGTCTTACTTTGCCTGCTGGCCACTTTCGATACACCAGCATAACCTTGAGGCACTTTCAGAATTACACCAGCTGATAGCACTGGGGCCCACAGGACTCACTGTCCGCCTTAGGGTGTGCTCCCTCTGCGCTTATTTGGCACTGGACCCATTGATGCTGCGGAGCGAACAGACTCCACTAACCCTCAATTCTCCGGCCATGATGCAGTCAGGCTCAATGCTTGCCACCCTAGAGTTCCTGTGAGAGTCTCATCCCATCACCCAGAAAACAAAGTAGCGGTCCTCCAACAGCAAAACGGACACCTCAAACAGGCCACTGTGCCTCCTCTCTTCCAGCCGCCTTGGTGACCCCATGGGCTTTCTGCACCCAAGGCCATTCCAGGTAAGTCACGCCTAGTGTGCACAGATTGTGGTTTTGAAAATGTTTACATCTGAAATACCAATGTTGTCATATCTGTTAACAGCTCTACCCTGTAACTATGCATAGATTGTGGTGTTGCACAGGTTACATCTAAAATACTGCTGTGGCCTTCTTTCGGTAGCCAGGTCTTCCTGCTTACTAAACAGTGATAGTAGTGTTGCACATCTTTATATCTGAAATATTACGGTGTCCTCTTTCAGCAAAGAACTCTACTAGGTTACCATAGGGGCAGTGAAGTTTGGCACTTGTTTACATCTTAAATTCCAGTGTGGACATCTTTCTACAAAAAGCTCTGCTCTGTTACTGTGTTTATCCATCGCTGCCCGCAAATGAGGTCCGGAATATTGGCTCCTGCAGTGCTTGTGAGATTTATTGGTTGACTAAATAGACATCTTTGTTTTAAATAGACATCTTTGTTTTTTTATGGATTATTTTAGCACAGTGAAGTAGGTGTGTGTTATGTGTACATTTTGGTCGAAAAGCAGAAATGTCAGGAAGCAGTTAAAAACTTTTGTTTCAGGAGAGCACCTGCACTTATTAATAACAATGTAATACTTTTCATTCGAGAGTACCGCACTTCCCAGAAACAAGCAACGTCTATTATTCCGTTTCAAGCACTGTTTTACGCACTCCATGAGAGAGTGCATGTTTTAGTTGCTCTCTCCCACGTGCAATGCCCCCGCCCTCCTGAAATATCTCTCCTCCCCCTGCATGTTGTGTGTTTATTCGGCAGCAGGAATGCGGTGCTTGCTCAGTGCTCGGGTCCAAAGGGGACTGTACTTTTAGAGTCACATTCCCAAACAGCAGCAGGACTCATCTGGTTTGGTGTTGCGCGGTGAAAGTGTGCCAAAACTCAAAATGGGTTCTCCAGGTTTCAGGTTGGCAGTTCGAAATAGTATGCAACATACTTTACCAAAAACAATCAGAAGAATTACATTTAAAACGCGGCTACATTAAATGATTTAAATTTTTGAGCAATTGAATGATTCAATACCAGCCCTACTGGCTCTGTACAACCTAAAAGTCATTAAAAATTCTAATTTTGGCATGCCTTCTCTTGTTTAATCATTAGCCAGGAGGTTTTTATCCATAAAACAAATACGAACGGGATAACTTTGTAAAGTCCTAAAAAACTTGGGGGCAGTGCTTAGTGGCAACTTGAACAGGCAGACAATCATGTTTCTGCCCGTCTATGCCCCGGATGTCTGCCCCTCCGTCTAACGCTCCCCTGAAACAATATTTCAAACTGACAGTTTGCCCCTCAAACTCACTTTCTCGTTCTCATGCACAGTCTGTTTAAACCCAGCGTTCTTCCCTCCACCCCAAAACTCTGCCCGTCTCTCTCTTCTAAAGTTTCTCATCTTCCTCAAACCCAAACTCTGCCTGTCTCTGTTCTCTCAAATGCACGCTCCCCCGCCTATCCTCCTACCCAAAACTCTGTCGATCTCTTTCTTCTAGTTTCTCCTCTCCCTCACTCCTAACTCTGAGTTTATCTCTTTTAAACTAACTTCTATCCTTCAAACTCTCTGTAGAATTCTGTCCATGCTATCCCATTACCTCCCACTTCTGTCCTTCTGCAGAACTCTCTCCCTCTCTCACACTGCCCCAAACACTGTTCTAAAAGTCTACCCAAACTGTGTTAGCTTTTTATTCAACACAGCTGGTCTCCCCATTTCATGCCTCTACCCTAAATGTGCTAAATACGTATAAGGTCGCAAAGGCGAGACCGATTGCATTGCAAATGCTTGTTTGTCAAGTGGCAGGTTTTGATAGTTCTGTTGTGAGGTGTTTGTCTGGGTCCAGTGTTGTCTTTTAAGAACGTTCATTTGGCCATGAAAGCGGTTGGAAACGTTACGCATAAGATCTCCTGTGTTCCGTGACCTATTCGTACATTACACTATTACAGAACACCTAAATGGAGTTGTACTTCCCACTTCTGTACTTGGTACATTAATTCCCTTAGTGCACACTGGTTGCAGACTCCTCCCTCCCAACGCTTGAGTGGTGGAACAGTATGCCTCCAATCACCGAAAAAATATCACAGCTCATCGTGTGCCACAGCTTACCAGATGGCGTCCCTCTCCCTATCACTACAGTATACTGGCTCACTTCCATAGTACATACTGTGGAGCGCCCCGGCATCCATACATTATGCTGTCTCACTTATAAAGCACACATTGCTTGGCGCTGCTTCTCCCTCCTGTCCACGCGTGATACAGTCTCAGTCCTACATATATGTCACCGCCTCACTCCTACAGAACACTCTTCTGTAAACATCTGATGGTCTCATGTCTGCTCCATCTCTCCACACACCCCAAGTGAACCGGTGTACAGTAAGTCTCACTCCTGGATATTGCACTCTTATCACTTCCCAACAATATTTAATAGTCTGGCTCCCACACACACTCTCTGCCTCTCCTCGTTAGAGCCTCAGTCTGACTCTAGAGGACTCTCTGCTCCCTCCCTTGCCACTCCTAAAAGAGGCTGTTTTCCCTCTCAGCCTGGACATTATACAGTCTCACTTCTGCAGTGCACACTTTAGTCTTTTTCACATGTTGTTAATCGACGCACTCCTACAGCAGACCCTTATCTCCTCTCTTATATACACACGAGTCTCACTTCCATGCTCCAATATGTTCTATCCTTGTACAATCCTAAAGTATGCCATGCCCACTCTCTCACAACCTCTGTATTATACAGTCTCGCTCCTGCAATGTGCACTCTTTACCTCTTCTCATCGGTATTGGATAGTCTCCCTTCTGCAGCGCACACTTCACTTCCTTGTTAATACCAGTCTCACCTTCACCAGACATTCTGCTCAATCCCTGTGCACTTCTAAATAATGTTATTCCCACGCTCTCACAACCCGTGCATCATATAGCCTCACTCCTGCAGTATGCACTCTTCTTTACCTCTTCTCATCCATACTGGACAGTCTCACTTCTGCAGTGCACACTTCTCCTTGTTAATACCACCGTCTTACCTTCACACGACACTCTGCCCCATCCTTCAGCACTCCTAAATTCTGTCATGTACACACTCTTTCTCAATCTCTGCATTGATTATGCACTCTCACTTCTACAACACACTCCTTACTCTCACCCTAGCCAGGCACGACAAAGTCTCCTTCCAGTGTTTAATTTGAACCGGTGGGTTCCGGTGCTCGGGACCAGCACTTAATTGTCAACACCGACACTTATGACAGTCTGCCACATGGCGGCACAGCTTGCCTAATTTGGAGTTGAGCATAACAGTTGTTTATTGATTCGATATATATCGATAACAACTAACACCCGCCACCCAAGCCATTCTTACAGCTTTGGGGGCCTGGAATACTCGCAGTTGTCTCTCTTGTAAGAGCGTTGTGGTTAGTGGGTGCGTCTATACTGATTTTGGCAGCACTGGCAGGGGCAATGGGTGCCACAAGCTGCAGAGGCCTCCTGATAAGGGCCCCGGGACCTCCATTTTTTTTTTTTTTTTTTTTACAAATTAAGCACTGCTCCCTTCTAGTGTTCACATGGCATGGTCCCTCTTCTTTCTTTAGTACACTGTGCTCTGTTTTAACTCCTTACAGTACATAAAATAGTCTCAGCCACACAGGATACACTGTGCCGAGTTACCCAGGACATGGCACAGCCCCCCTCTTCAGATGCTTCCCACATGTGCGCGATGCTCATTGCTGTAGAACACGTGGCAGTGTGCGGCACCGTGTCCATGACACATTCTCAGGGATCTGCACTGGATTTGTACAAGACACTTTTTCATTGTCATAGTAAATACCAGGAGCGACCCGAGCAGGTAGGAACGGTGGAGCGGTGGGTGGGGAAATCGACAGACGAAGGAAAATTAAATAAGTAATTAATTTTTTCCTCATCGCCTGACGAATCTCCCCTTCACGCCTTCAGTCTTACCTGCTCGGGCCGCTCCTGGTAAAGACGGAGTAAGGCTCCCACACTTGTACACGCCACTGTGGCATTCCCACAGTAAACAGTGCCTTGTGTCCCCACTGGCCCTGACAACGCTTCCTCCTACACTGAACGTAGTTCACGTCAACTGTACTCCATCCTGTCACTGCTCTGTGTCCTCTTAAGTGCATACTGCATGTCAAGCATCTACACTACTGTTCTCTGACCCTAGCCATGTGCACAGCACAGTCACATTCGGGTAGTTCAATGTGTTCTGGGGCCCATCATAGCTCACAGCACAATCTCATTCCAGCAGTGAACGCTGCTGCACCCAGCTCTCCAGCTGAACGTACCAAATACTCATCTGGTAAACACTGGAATATACCCTCCTATGTACACACCTCAAATAGTTCCATTACTGCACCACTCGGTCGAACTCCGGCCATTTACACAACAGCCTTCTTTCTATAGTACACAATGCTCTGTACCCCTGGAATCTATACACAGCCATAGCATTTCTCTTTCACACTTCCCTGTTCGTCCACAGTAGGAAAGCCAAAGATAGACTGCTTATGACTAGAAGCCTTATGCTCTCTGGGTGCACTAAAGCTCGCAGGCTTCGAAGCCAGGCAGCCATATTTAAAATGGAGGCGAGGCGGAGTAACGTGGGCCCTGTGACTGCAATCAGCATGCAGCGTTGCGCGGTTCTTGCATAAATTAAAGGCCTCCTAGTCATGCACACGGCGTGCTAATCAGGTGCTGTGCAGGGGTGAGGACTATTAATGGCAAACACAGGTTAGCATATGGCTGGCAATCCTTGTGCTAATAGCTGAAGCAATTACAGCGGAAGTTCTCTGGTAAACGCAGGTCTCAGAGGAGTCGTCTCGCTTCCCTTCAGTAGCGAAACCTTCCGTCTTGCTGGAATTATTCCACCTGCGCTCACTCTTGGCGGTTTAGTGAAACATGGTGAGTGTGTGAAATGCTCAGAATGATATGCCGCTTTAGACCGCTCACAGGGGCGTTTTTTGGCCTGGTTGTTGGAGGTGGGGAGAATGTATGCTGGTGCATCTGTAAAGTTTATGGTGCCAAAGCTCCCAGGCTATACACCACGTGACCACTCTGTCCTTAAAAGTCAGTGGCCTATTGTTCTCGGCTGTTTCTAGTTAATGGTCAACATTTGGTTTATCTTTTTACGCTATTGTATATTTGGATATATTGATAGACATTCCTCCATGTTTGATTGTGGGATCAGGAGTACAAACAAAAATGGCTTTCCGCAAAGGACGGCCTCTAAAAAGAGAGGTTTGGACCGCCAACATCCAAGTCCCAATACAAGATAGGAGTGTGGGCTCACGCCTGAAGCATCTGGAGTGTCAGTGTCCTCTTCATTATTCCTAGATGACTGAGGGGTGAAGATTCAACTGCAACAATATTTGTTTGAAGATCCTCTGATAAAAAGCCACTCCATGCAGCTATAACAGCTGGGTGCATTGCAAGCCACTCCAGCAGCGGCGCTAGCACAGTGATAACTTGCAACAATCCTGATGCTGCTCAGAAAGGGGCTGCTATTCTTCGCAAATGTGGTTGCATTAGGGGGTACAGTTCGCATGCAACCATGCCTTGTTATGTTTTGTTCTTGGCATTTGTATAATACAATCTACCACTGATAAGGACTGTATTACTTCCAGGAGTCTGTGGGTGACATTCTAAATGTTTCTCAAATTTTACATCCCAGACCACAGTCTAATCCGTCTTGTTCCTTCAAAAGATGAGGTTTTCAGCTTCAATGAGGTCAGGGTGTTTGAGAGATGTGACTGGAGAGTTTTACCAAACCACATATGGTTCTCCTAGGATGATAGGTCTGGCTGAGGGGTATGTGAGTAAGGCAGTAGTTGGTGACCAGTGATGTTCAGGAGTTAAAATAACCACCGAAAGGCGTATTTGGGCTGTGTAGGATGTATGTTAATGATCTTAATGTGTTCTGTTGCATGGTGATGCGTGCTGCCTCCTGGCGCAGAGTGCTTTTGCGGCAGACGCTGTCCACATAAGAGCAGAGAAGAACAGATGGCTCACCACTGCGCTCCTTCATGTGCATGATGGTGAACAGCCTCTCAAGATGCACTCCAACAATCAGCACCGGGCCACATCAACTGCACCCGCTAGGAAGCAACAGCGTGGGCCTATTAGCCAGGCAGCACCAGTCAGAAGACAACAAGCCAGGCAACATCAGTCAACACAGCAATAACTAGGCCACAACAGCCAACAAAGTCAGCTACTGTCTACATTTAAATACAACTTATATTTGCTGTCACTTGAAAACAGTATCTCTTCCTAATCTGAAGACAACACTTGTTTTCCACAAGGATAATTGAAAACAACACTTCAGTTATCCTTGAATTATAAGGAAGGATGTCTGAGAGTTAAAAATGAGGGCGGCAGAGAAAGGGGGTGGAGAAAAACAGACCGACAAAAGCGTCAAAACCTGCTGTAAGAGCCCAAAAAGTAGTATACTAAAGCAGGAGCGTCTATTTACAATATAAAGTGTGCTCAGCCTTTTGAATTAAAGATGACATTTCCACATTACACTGAGTTTTACCCACTAACAAATGAACTTGGCTGAAGTGATTGAATGTGATATGTGTTACCGGTAAAAGGAAGCAATTGCAGGCTTTTAACAAAAGTTATCCACTTTAATTCTTCCAGCCGCCAGACTGTGCAAAACAGCAATTCCAAGTAATTTAAGTAATTTTGACAATTAAAATTTGCAGTCTGCTTTAAGTTTTAATTCCAACTTCTGTTTTAGAGGCAGAAGGAAGGAATCTATCTTGCAGTCTCATTACAGCTCCTTCACTGGGTTTGCAGCCCTGCAGTCCAGCCCAGCGCTGCCAGGTCTGCCAAGATTATCTGTTTGCTAAGATTATACCTTCAAGTTTCTGGACTTGAAAATGAGGATAATGCCATTAAAATTTGCAAAAATCATTCTGGTCATAAAATGATTCCTTTGCCACCCAGCACCAAACGATGCATATGTTGGTTATTGGAGCTGTGTTTTCCCAATATCAGAGTGGTAATAGGCAGTGTGCGACAACCAAAGGGCATGCATTTTTTAGACATCAGTTTTTCTGATCAATAAACAAATACTTCTTTATCCAAAACTCAAAATAGCCCTTTCTTGTAAGACAGAGTCAAGACAAGTGGAAGCTTTGGGTTGGCCGCGTAGCCATCGGGAGCCCTTACGTGATCAACAGAAAGAGCTTTAAGAAGCACCACAATGAGAGGGTCCTTGGCTGCACCCATATGTTGACGTCACGCCTCACTGGATTTAATTGGGCAGAACTCAGGTGCTTGCATTATACAAATTATGCCCATTACAGTGGGCCTGAGTTGTTTATGGTAACAAGTCAACGATCGAGGCTTAATTAGTTCATAGGCAAAAGTTATGCCACACGCTGTAGACCTGATCTGTTTATTATAGATGGTTATGATAAAGGCAGAATTATATATAGTGAAAGGTATATGTTAACGCCAGTAGGCCTTTATGAGTGGATTGTTATAGCACAGTGTTAAAGATTTAGACAACAATTTTCGAAGTCACACCCCGGTCAAAGGCAATAGGTAGGGGATTTGCACAGTGCAACTTGTGACCAGTCTAGTGGGAAGGAGCTTCACATTGTCAACTCTGACAGATACTATACGATGGGTTTTGCATTGAGCTGCTTGCAAAGAACCACACAAACATACAACAGGAAGGTGTTTTTGAATTATAAACTCCGCGTCCAACACCACAGGTAGGGGCTTTATATTGCTGCGTTCCAGGTTTCTTGTCCGCATCTCCTCTCTGAGTCAGCCTTGGACTGCTATGCCGAGCTACAATTAGAGACACGTGTCTTTTCCAATAGTCCCATTGGAGTGCTCAAATAGGAGCATTGCTGGCTGTTAGGATTAAAACCTTCTGGTGCACAAATTGTCTAATGGTACCTCAAAGGTAATGGGAACAGACTATATTGATAGGGTTAGTTGCCCCTTATATGGCCATTGCGCTATTTATTTATAGTACATGCATTGCATCCTACTTAGTTTCAAAGGAAGGGCTCCAATTTGTAATTCTATGCCAGGACTGGAGGCGAGGATTATGCCTTCTTTATTCACTTTAATAACATAGCAGCGATTAGGATAACAAAAGACTACATTTCCCATGAACCAAAGGGAAAAGGTAGTCAAAAACAAAACACATGGTAACAACCATTCCTCATTCAGGAAACCACTGTCCAATCAGGGGCAAGCCAGCCCAACATAGTCCATCATCAGTGTTCTCTCTTTTTCTTTCTTCGCTGCTACGCAGCAAGATAAGTGCTCTTCAGTTTTCTCTTAACTGTTTAGTACTTTGGTTTCATTGTTATGCGTTTTTAGCTTCGCTGTTAATATGGCTTTTGTTGTAGCGCTTACGCCGCTTTGTGCTATTGTGCTGTAGCGTTTTCATGCGATCATATTGTACTGTTCAAAGATTTCAGGTGTTAGCTTTCTGCTAGGCTGTATTTTTCTGTTTCACTTACGCGCTCGCGTCGCGTTTGATTTATTGCTTTCTTCCGTGGCGTGTGGGCTGCGCTGTTGGGAGAGAGCCACAGGTACAGTTCTTCCGTCCCTACGCGGCTCTCTGCTGGCTTTCGCTCCTTAGACCTCCGGCCGGCAGAGGGCGCAGGAGGTTGTGTAGCCACGTCGCGTCATTTGATCTCTCTTCAAAGGGTTCCAAACGTCGCGCGTGCACTACATCGGAGCCGCTGATCTGAGGAGAACGCCGGTGACAGTTGTAAGGCAGCGGTGACTTATCAAAAGCGTCACACTGCCCAATTATTGCTTCACGCTCTGTGCCCAGGCCTATTCTAGTAAGGGGCAGAGCCTGTACTTCCAGTTTGTCTGGCGAACGCCTCTCTGTGGTCCTGTACTGCCATTGGCACTTGTTAAGGGGACATTGCCCAGATCAGTTTCTCCCTGCTAAAAGGGCGTGCTTCTTATACCTTCCTTGCCAGCAGTTAGTCCCCTCGGGCTAGAACCCGGTCCATTGCAGTTTTTTTCCGCGCAAAAGCTGCAGGCTGACACCCAGCCCTGATTAAGTCCTTCCTTGCCGGCCCAGTGGGTTACCACTGTTGTTTCACTTCACGTGGGTATCATTCTACTCCTCATGGAATACTACGATGATTATCAAGAGGAGGACGACCCCCTCTTTGACATGCCTTGGGGGGATGCCTTTTATGAGGCTATGGGCACCTCGATTTACCGGGCTGTGGACTAGGCCATATCCCCTTTGGAGGATAGGCTCTCCCACCAGATTCAACAGGCATTTGCCCGGCTTTCTCAACAGATTGCAACCCCCCCCCCCCCCATGGCCCCAGCTGCTACTCCTCATGATCCCCTCGGATCTCCACCGCCTAAACGCTCGCGTGAAGTGGGGGTGGACGGGGATGCATTTCATCGCCTTAGGCAGGCCTTCCTTGATAGTCATCCTGCAGTCCCCGCTGGGGTTCCCGCCCCCCTCCAGCTCCGGTGCTTCCTCCTGCTGACCAAGTGCCTCAGTCTCTCCCTAGCACCTCCCAACCTCCCCCGAACACCTCCGATATGCTGGATCACAACGATATTATCCACCCACTGTCCTCGGATTAGGCACCAGCTTATAAAGTAGCTGCATACGTGGCCGGCCATATTCAGCGCCCTTTCAAAAAGGAATCTCGCAACTGCATTTGGGCTGAGTGACCCCGCCCCACTTTAGAGGGTAAGGTATCCCTTACTCCTGAAATTGATCCCCGGATGTGCACCTTTCTTCAAAAGTTCATCAGAGTTCCCAAGAAGGGAATAGACAGATCCTGGAGGGCCTGCCAGGATAAACTCCTGGACGCCCTCGGGCCTATCACAAAGATATTAGATTTGGCGGAGGAGGCAAAGGAATCAGGTTCCATTATTTCCCCCCCGAGACCTTACCCGGATGGGGACAGCGTGTTGTGATATTCATGGGCAATGCTAATTGTGCCCTTTCCACCGAGCGCTGCCGGTCCCTCCTCATTAAAATGGACCCAAAATTAGGGGACCTGGCGGACTCAGAGGCGGGCGCTATTGCCAAAGGTGGTCTGTTTGGCGAGCCCTTCGTGAAGGAGCTTGGTAAGTTTGTAAATACCTTCACATCGCTGGATCGAGCCCAGTCTACAATCAAGAAGGTGTTCCCTCGTGTTTTTCGCAGGGCCAGCTGAGGCAGGGGCCGCTCGGCCGGTCGTCAGCAACGCCAGACCAATCAGAGAGGCTCCGGACAGTACCAGGACCAGACCCGGTTTAGAAACTTTTACCCCACGCGTGGACGGCGTGGGGTGGGGAAAGGATTCCGGGGAGGAGCTGCAGCCTCAAGCCCAGGTGAGAGTTCTCCCTTCTTCCCCACAAAGCATAGGGGGGAGGTTTGCAGGGTGTTTCCAAGTTTGGTTGACCATCACACACGATGCCTGGGTACGGCAAACTGTGAGGGGTTTCCATATAGAGTTCCAGGGGACCCCAGTGCAAAGAGCGCCCCCCATCCAGTTTTCTGCGCAGGACGCTCTTCTGGTGGACAAAGAGGTATCTTCTCTTCTCAGGAAGGGCGCTATCACCCTTACTACTCCTCACCCAGAGGGTTTTTTGAGCAACATTTTTCTGTTCGACAAGACCGATGGTGTAAAGAGACCCGTGATAAAATTGAGCGAGTTCAATCACTGGCTGGTTTACCGCCATTTCAAGATGGAGGGACTCCATCTCCTCCGGGATGTTCTTCGGCCCCTTGATTGGATGGTCTGTTTGGACCTCAAGGATGCCTATCTGGTGGTCCCTAACCACCGTCTGTTTCTCCAATTCAACGTGGGGTCACCTCACTTACGAATTCACATCCATCCCATTCGGTCTCTCGTCAGCCCCCTGGTGCTTCACCAAGGTTCTCAAACCGGTGGTGGGATACCTGCGGTCCAGGGGAGTCAGGACGATTGTGTATCTCGACGATATACTCTTGATGGCTGCTTGTCCCCGTCGCCTGACGCAACAACTTCAGATGGCTATGTTTCTGCTTCAAGAACTCGGGTTTGTAATAAACGAGAGAAAAATAAAATCGCTGTTACATCCTACTCAGATCATTACATTCTTGGGGTTCATCATAGACTCTACATCATCCACACTCAGCCTTCCGGCCAGGAAGGTCTCCAAGATCCGTCATGAGTTGCGTCGCGTTCTTGCCAAGCAACGGATTTCACTCCCTCAGTTGGCACAAGTTGTGGGTCTTCTGTCAGCGTGGTTCCAAGCCATCTTCCCGGGCCCCCTCCACTACAGGGCTCTGCAGTGCCTCAAGGCGTTCTTTCTACGCAAGGGGTATCCGTATTCTCACAAGGTCACCTTGTCCATCTAGGCACGATCCGAAATTCAATGGTGGTTGGACCATATGGAAGCATGGAACGGGAGAGCAATCTTCGGTTTCATCCCGGACATGGTTATAGAATCGGATGCAAGCAGGCTCGGTTGGGGTGCCAGGTGCGGGGACCTCTCTACAGGAGGGTTGTGGTCACCCGACGAACAGAAGTTACACATAAATTGTTTTGAACTTCTGGTGGGGTCCTTCGCAGTACGTTGCTGGTCGAGGGATTCAGTGCAGTCTTGTGTGCTCCTGAAGATGGACAAAGTTTCAGCGGTCCATTATGTGAATCATCTGGGGGGCACCAGGTCGAAAGCTCTCTTGGATCTGGCAGCGAGTTTTTGGCAGTACTGCCTGGACCGTCAGATCTCCGTCACAGCGGAGTGTCTTCCGGGCCGAGACAATTTGGAAGCAGACTTCCAATCGACCAACTTCCGGGATTCCAGTCTTTGGCGATTGGATCAGTCCGCTTTTGCGAGGCTGAAGGACCTTTGGGGCCCTTTCTCGGTGGACCTTTTTGCGTCCAGGCTGGACCACCAGATTCCGCGTTTTTTCAGCTGGCGGCCGGACCCTCTGGCAGCCGCCACGGATGCATTCTTCCAGAACTGGAGTGGGGAGCAGGGCTATGCGTTCCCTCCCTTTGCGATGATCACGAGGGCAACTGCACAAGTTTGCAGGCAAGCGGCGGATCTGGTCATGATCACCCCGCTGTGGAAGTCTCAAGTGTGTTTTCCAGTTCTTCTGACCCTTCTCACGAGTCCGGACGGGACTCCGCATCCTCTAGTGTCCACGAACTCACTGTGGCTCATGGCGTGGCGGATTTCTGGGGTAGATGGGAAGCCCCTGGACTTTTGTGAGAGGCCCGTACCTTAATCTCTTAAGCGTGGGCGGACAGTACTGTCAAAATGTACAGGTCCGCATGGGGCAGATGGTCCCGTTGGTGTCTGCGACGGGGTTTTGATCCCTTGGTCGCAAATGTGGTCCATGTAGAGAACTTTTTGGCTCAACTGGCTTCTGAGGTTTTGGCTTACCGGTCTATTAATACCTTCAGATCAGCCGTTTCTTTTGGTCGCGTCCCGGTGGACAGGGCACCACCGGGACATCCCTTGGTTTGTCGACTGCTGTGGGGCATCTGCCTTTCCCTGCCTCCGGAGCCACGTTATTCCGAGCTCTGGGATGTCAATCAGGTTCTTAACCTAATTCTATCTTGGCAACCTATTAGATTTCTCCCCAGAAAAGAGCTTTCAGCGAAACTGGCCATACTCCTGTGCCTGATATCTTGCAGACGAGTGTCAGACATGCGAGCTCTTGACATTTCTGGCAGAGCGTTTACTCCAGATGGTGTGACTTTCACGTTACTAAGGCGCACGAAGTGCCATACCAGGTTGATCTCCTATCCATAGTTTCCTGATTCCCCGAAACTCTGCGTGGTTTGCTGCCTCAAAGCGTATGAGGAGATGACGGAAGAGTTTCGCCCTCCAGGAGAGCGGCAACTCCCCATTTCGCTCCGGAAACCATTTAAAGCGGTTTTCTCACCCACCATTTCCAGATGGATTCGCTGGGTGATGCAGGAATCGGGCATAAGCCTTAGTCGGTTTGGGGCACATTCCACAAGAGGTGCTATGGCTTCGAAAGCCTTCAGCTTAGGGGCACGTTTAGAGGATATCCTCAACGCAGCGGATTGGTCTTCAGACTCCACTTTCAAACGGTTTTACTTCAAACCGATTCTGAATATGGCTCATTTGGTTGTGGGCAAGCTTTAGACAAGCATAATCTTTGCCTCCAGTTCTGACATAGAATGAAAAATGTCCTAGCTAACGTAACGGAAAGTTAAAATTCTATTAAGGACTCAGAGGCAAGGATTATCCCGCCCTTGACTCCTGGAGGAGACCCCTCCCCGCACTACAATAAGTAATTGACTTAGTTCTAATGTTGCACTGTGATTGTTGTCCAGTTTCTACTGCAAAGTATATAATTTTCTTGTAGACTTTCGCAGTTTGTTCCTCTGGTAATATGTTCTTCTCGTCCTCAGGCTCTGATACACACAAACAAGACTCCTGAAGAGACGAAGGGTGCTGTATACGCGCTCCGAAAGAGGAAGAGAGGACAGTGACAATGGACTATGTTGGGCTGGCTTGCCCCTAATTGGACAGTGGTTTCCTGAATGAGGATTGGTTGTTACCATGTATTTTGTTTTTGACTACCTTTTCCCTTTGGTTCATGGGAAATGTAGTCTTTTGTTATCCTAATCACTGCTATGTTAATAAAGTGAAGAAAGAAGGCATAATCCTCGCCTCCGAGTCCTTAATAGAATTGAAAGTTTCCGTTACGTTAGCTAGGAAATTTTTCATTCCACCTCAAAAAACTCACAAATAGTTGTCATTTTAAGTATAGTATTTAGTTGTACGTTACTTAAAGTGCTTTTTATTTTTAAAGCAAAAATATTGGTTGGGATTGATTTATAGCAAGTTATTTTTTGTTTCTAAGTTCTGAGTTTCTATCCCAGATCTCCTCTCTGAGTCAGTGTAGAACTGCTCTGCCTTCATACAGTGAATGTCAAGATTTACATTGCGAACTCTTTGAAAAATGCACTTGGAAGCAGGGTTAAAAAGTGATCTCATTGAAAAATGCGAGTAAAAAAGGTTTTACGTTGAGAACTGAGACAACTACCTTTGAAAAAACTTCCCTTGATGAACACCATAGGAAGGGGCTATACACTTTATCACTAAATAAATCTTCTGACGCTGATCTATAGTTGAGGTGCTGTTACAGAAGACTTGATTTAATTATGTACATTCCTAATTTTATATTTCATATTTAGTTGTGTGTGATTTAAAGAACATTTTCTTTTTAAAAGTAAAAACACTGTACACACTGATTAACACTGACCAGTTAAGAAAAATTGTGCCTTAATTAGGTCAAGCATTCAAGACCTCTTGTATATACTTTAGTATATACTTCTATGTGTATGTACTTTGTGGGCTCTGGAGATCAGCCCTAGGGTTTGTCTGCTGCGGCTTAGGGACTTTTTTTTCTGTTTAACTGCCTCTATTTAACTGTCTTGATAGAAAACGGCCAGCAGAGGTCAGTAAAGAACAATAATTGCTTTCTGCTTGTTCAACTGCCTCTATTTAACTGTCTTGATAGAAAACGATCAGTAGAGGTCAGTAAAATACCAGAATTGCTTTCTGGTGAGGGACTTTCTTTTTTTAATTTTTCTGGCAACTACCTCTTTCACTTTCTTGATAGAAAACGATAAGCAGAGGTCAGTAAAATATCAGAATCACTTCAGCATTCTCTAAATCCTAGTCCATAGAAATTGTCTTCCACGAGCTTCGGTAGACAGTATTTTTTTCAAATCTTGTATTTTCAGTGCAATGACCACCGAAGGCCCTGATTTTATATTAAAAACAGAGCTTTGGACTATACCATTTCCAGCTGAAAGGCAATATTTCTCTCCATGTGTACCGATACCTGGCATGTCACGCAGTTTGGTGCTTACTTTCCCACCATGTTAAAGAACAGCAGATGTTTCAGCACCCAGGCTAATGTGCTGAATAGCTAAATACATATAAGGTCCCAAAGGCGAGACTGATTGCATTGCAATTGCTTCTTTTTAGTTAACACTTTAGTTGCTTTAATTCATTCTTTTGCCTTTCTTTTTTTTCTCTTCTGTACATATTCGATTCCTGACACAACAAAGTGCTAGAAACTCTGACTTTCCCCTTAAACCTCTGGAAAGTCTTACTTTAGTCTCTTGGCTGAGGACCAATACACTTTTGATGTTCAAAACTGGAAATATGAAGGAGCTGGTTGTAGGAAATCATCCTTAGAACTCTACCTATGTTTGGTAGTTACAGCCTCTTGGCCTGCTCCCAGCCCCTGCTGCGATGACCTAAAATGTTGGAGTAACTCTCAAAGCTGATTTTACGTTCTGCTCGCGTGTCAACAAGATTGCTGGTACACGCTACTTCTTTTCGAAGAGCTTAAGTAGAATTCTTCCTTACCTCTCAGGTAACGGGGGAAGGTTGGTGACCCTGGCGGCTATCTCATCCTGTTTGGATTATAGGAAAGCAGTCTTGCTTCTCTTACCAAAATATCTTATCGGTCACCTTCAGATTGTACAAAATGCAGCTGCCACTTCTGCTACTTAGTTTACCTCAGAAAACTTCTGCTAAATCTCAGTTGGACTTCCTCTACAGGTTACCAATGAACAAACGGAGCTTGCTGAAGACACTTTAGAAAGTGACGGGCCGCTTGCTGGCCCTTGTCCTGAACATGCCCTCTCACTTGCACTCTTGGGTGTGCCCCGTTTTCATTGGCCCAGAGCAGTCAGACTATCTTTCTTGGTTCTTCCTCCTGTACCCAGTACTCTTCCCCTGTGATGCAGAGTGACGCACTTAAAAGCCAGACCTTTTGGCATTACCAGTGCTTGTTGGTTCATAGTTCCCAAGGGAAATGTCAAAATAATGTCAAGATCTAAAAACGGGGAAGTTGTTAAGATAATCAAAACTTTTTCCATGAGAAAGTGCAACTTTCTTTTGAATTTCTGATCCTGGGCTCAGCAAATGTGTCTGTGTCAGCCAAACACAGGGAGTTCTCTAGGCTGTTTAAGAATCGTTAATGGATGTCATCCTCGCTGTGTTCATCGATTTGATTTAGTTGGTTTACGAGCACGGAGAGAAATTAAAATCACAGTAACAAGGAAGACAAACATAATCCACATTAATGAGACGCAGAATAAAAGGAATGAGGAAACCATGCATTGGAGAAAGCAGTAAATTATGCATCCATCTGGAATCTAGCATTCCCCTCTGTGAACTTCCATTTCCTCACATAAAGTGCTCTGAAGTTACAGAAAAGAGACATGCAGCGCTTCATAAAATCTCCTAACAAATTAATAAATTGTTATGTGCAGTGTAGGGGATAAATTCTTACTAATCCACACATTACTGCCCTCTGGCCGATTGGCAGGGCCCATAGAACCATCTCTTGTGTATGGCATTACACCAAGACAGCCCGGTTAGACCATCCTACAAACCCGGGGCTTTGAGACTTTCCCTTAAACACAGCCCTCTTCCTCCCTTCCACAGAACTGGGGTTCCGAATCCGAGCCATGGCTAATGCGCTACCTGTGGACTCGGTGCATCATCTGACAACGCCAGGGACCTTACATCTTCCGGCAGAACCAGCGTTGCAAGCCCTCTGACAGGCCCAGCACAAGCACACCACCCCATAGAGGCAAGAGGCTTACAAAACGCGCGGCACCGTTGAGGGGCTTGCCTGATTCGTTTGTGAAGATCTTCAGATTAGGCCTGGGCAAAAATTTCGTTCCGTTCGCGGAAATTGCGATAATTTGACATTTTTGCGTTCCGCGGAGAGCGCGAAAATGTCAAAAATTCCGGTTTCCGCAGCTTGGCGATAATTTGTTTCTTGCTCGCGCTGTAAAATGATACATTCTCGCGCGCGCGCGATCGCCTTACCTGAATCCCTGCGTTCGCCGACAAGTTTTCTTGATCCGGTCGCGTTCTCCATGAGATGTTGTATTGTTTTTAGCCATTTGCGCTGTCTCGCGACAGTTCGCGCCCGCAGTGACGTCATGCGTCGCGCGATCACGTCTTTCTTCTCGCGATCATGCACCGCGAGAACAACTCAAAACAAGATGGCCGCGCCCGCAAGCAACCACATGGGTAAGTTGGCGACCCGCAACCATGCAGAAAATCTCGCGAACATGCCGGAAAAAAACTTCCGCATCTTTGCGATATTTCTGCTTGTTTGCGATAATTTTAAACATTCTCGCGATAATTTGCGAAGGTTAATTCCGCAAATTCCGCCCACCCCTACTTCAGATACCTCAGAGCCCTGGGGCTGGGAATGTCCTTGGCTTCACTAGGAGAGAGCACATCACGGGTCATTTTTAGAGCTCCGCAGGACAGCCATGCCAGCATTTGTAACCATTTTCAGTGCTGGGGTGTGCAGAATTGCAATTGACATAACTAGGTGAAATTCATCACTTTACAATTCACACAGTTGAGGCAAACAACTTCCGTTTTAGCAGGATAAGTCTCTAGCGGAAAAGACAAATTATAATGCTTTTTAAGCAAAACATGGGAAAAACCACTGAAGGCCAAGTGGCCAACTTATTTTAGTGAAACTGATAACAGCAACAGGTCAATTTGTGGCATTTTTGTCACAGGTAAGTTATTTAGCAGACCTTTTCTCACACAAATGAGAAGAAACAAAAGAAACAAATTTCATAAAATGTACAAAGCTCGCCACAGAATGCCATGAAATTTGTTGAAAGTTCATACACTTTTAATGTCTAGAACGAGAATACAGCACTCCGACTAGGAGGTCATGAAATGTTGCGACAACTGACACAAAACAATGACTTCTGCAGCAAGGTAGAAAACAGCAGAGAAGATGGAGCGAATTGGTCCAATAAGATCTGGAATTATAAAGTTAAACGAGAGATACCATGGTATGGTGTCACAAAATGGAGAATGAACTTTCATTTACTCCAGTGAAGGTGCAGTAGTTATCAAAACTCTATATGGGAAGTGCAGAGTACCTCACAGCACTTGAATATAAACCGCAAGTGATCCATCTCTCGCTTGTCCTTCTTCCGTTACACTATTCAGGTTTGTGACCGAAGACAGGATAAAAACACCACTCTGCTCACACCTGCGCAACACCAAAACACATCACACACAGGCCTCATTGCAAGTACAACATCCTTTCAAGCAAGCACTCCCCCAAGATGTAGAGTGCTACCCATCTGATAAAGTGCTTCAGCACCTCTCAGTGACAACTGAAGAGGATTACCAGTGCAAGTGCATGCCTTTAGGAGCTACCATCGCTTCGCGCGAAGCTCCATTCATTATATGATAACCTATAAAACAAGCCATTTTCATAAAGTCAGAGAGCTCATGAGGGTTGTCCATTGATAAGTCTTCTAAACAGGGTAACACCACCAATATCATCTATCAGCAGACTGTGTATTTTGTCCAGGATAGATGTAGATAATTGAACCATAAAAAGAAGGTGGTAACAAGTGAAGAGTAATTTTACTATTGCCAATGCTGCACAGACATGGACATCTGAAATCATTTTAAGTATTGTCCCTCTGTGGTAGCTCCGGTATAGAGTCCCGTCCCACTGACTGGACATCTTTCAGATACCATTGGCAATAACAGCATAAACACACCAGCCTGGCTACAACTAAGTAACAAATATAGTACAAATATTAAAAAGCTTTTTCATAGGTACAGACACAATAAATCATCTGATGACAAGGCAAGAACTGGTGTCCTATTTTGTAGCCACATGACAAGGATGGACATGTGAGGACATACTTGGGAGAATGTTATATAGAGGTCATTATGAATACCAGGAGCAAGTATCTAAGTAAATCTGTCACCAACTATGCCTTAGTTACTGCATGCTGAGAGCACAGATGATGCTTGCTTCTCGGGAAGGTTTCCACTTGTGTGTCTATATTCTATTTCCACATGCAGTGCATAGAGCTAGTGTAGCACAGGTTAAACATTAATATGACTGTCCACCTTGCTGACCCTTTAGTTCTTCTCCACAAGGAGTCAATTTGGTTCAGCATCTAGCATTCTGGAAGAATACCTGCTTAGGAACCAGAAAACTACTGAGGTACAATATGGAGAATAAAATACCTGTGAAGAAAGTAGGCCCAAAGACGCAAGTATAACCAAGCAACTTCAGCTGAGTCCCATGGTGAAAAGCTACCAAAGGCCAGCTCCTGGTCCAGTTGGAACATGGTGGAACCAGTGGCTTCAAGAATTGCAATTCTGTTTAATACAATTAAGTAAACAATATTTGTTATTTTCAAACTATTTCAAAGAATTGAGCAAAAGTATCAAACATTGGCATTTAAATCTTGGAATTGGAAATTATATTCTGGAAACAAGAAGATAATCCAACCTGATGAACAGAAACTTTTGTTTATTGGTCAAATTGGACAAATTCGAAGATGCGAACCCAAGCTAACAGCTCTCCTTGGATGGTTGAGCGGGTCTGGAACGGGTTCAGGGGATCTGATGGTAGCTCATTTGTCCACTGCAGAGAATCCATTTGTGGGTGTTGCTGGTTTTACATAATATACACATACCAATGTACCTCAACAGAATTGTAGCGGGACTTCCAATTGACATTGACTCGAATGTGGAGGTCGTTTGTTGAATACGTCTAATTTGTGCAGAGCTGGCAAATAAAAGGTAGGACCAAGTATGTCAGTTCAGCAATGTGTTCTGCATACTTTTATGTTATTATGTCCAGAATGAGAACTTTGTTGAAAAGAACACATGAAAGAATTGTTCACTCTTTGTGCAAAGCAAATGTTTGTATGCCAGACATTCCCAATGAGCTACAGGGCATTGCTGGTAAAAATGTTAATTTTTGCCAAGGTCATTCCCACTGCCTACATTCTTCTTCAGAACTGATTGATCAGAATATGGTCATTTGCCTTAAGCAATTAAAATAAAAGGTGAGCGCTAGAATCCATAATCACTCTTGTCAACACTGTGGAGTATAACTCATTAAGACATTTTTTTTTGTATAAAAAAAACTGCAAACATTTTTACAACTTCACTTTTGTCCAGTAGGCCCATCTGTTTCATTTTGTTTTTGAATAAAATGTATTAGCATTGACAATTTACATCATATAGTATGCATTAACACTGTCTACATTTTGGTGCGTACACAATACTTGGTACAGACAATTCAAACAAAATGCCTGCACAGTTATAACATGATCGTGTTAGGTAAATTATTAAACCCTACACAGTGTGTCCTACTGACGGAAAGCAGTTAAGGGGTTTGCACAGCCAGTGCACAATACATCATCAATTGGTATAGGCTGGGCATCAGATTTACCCGATAATGGTGAATAACAAGTATTGGAGAGCAAACCAAATATCCCTGGGTTTTGCAGGCAGTAATGTGTTATGTTTGTCTGTTCAATTATTAAAAAAAATAAGATCTTGATCCAGTCTTTGATGGATGGGAGCACGCCCCCATCATCAGCAGACGACGCTTGGGGGGGCACTGGTGCCCACGCTGTGCACTTTCCTGCTTCCAGAGGAACGTCTTTTACATATCCCAGCAATGCACTCCCAGGAGTTCACTCCAGGCTGTAACCTTTCATTCTGTCAAGTTCTGAAAAGACCCTTTGCCAATACATGTTTTTACACCTGGGCACCACAATGCCAAGTGCATTCGATTCGACAACGACCAGTTGCACCTTGGACACCTAGGGCCGGTGATCAATCCTACAGTCTAGCCGAGGAGAGAGGATGTAGCCTTAGGGCTAGAGCGGTCGACCTCGGAGCTGGGGAACCGGGTTCGAGTCTCGGCAACGACGCTCAACATCCTGTGATTCTGGGCAAATCACTTAATCTCCCCATGCCTAAAAAAAATATTAATATATTCTCATGTAACGAAACTGGTGCTCATGTAAAGCGGTCCAATACCCGAGGTCTCGGTTCTAGTTTGCGCTATATAAAACTCTACATTTTTTTTTTAAAGCTGAATTTGATCAAATGCAAACTGTGCAAGCCGGTGCCTGCTATTAAGTGTAGCACTCTCAATTAACGAGCAACAGGACAGCCGCAGCTCATCAGCGATTGTACGTTTCAAAGCTCACGCCCAGTCATCAGCTACGGACATGCAGCTCAAGGTAAGCGCATATAGCCTAGAGGCACTGTCCTTCATCTAATAGGTATATATTAGATAAGTGAGTGAGGAAAAGGACTCCACCACATCCGTCATTGTCCACCTAATCCAATAAAATGGGAGCATTACTAGTGCCGATAAAGCCGAATTAGTACCCAAGTTGCTCAAGGGTATTGAAAGTGTTGTCAATGAACAGGCCACCCATGCGGCTCATGTAGAGTCCCTCAAGCAGGGAGCCAGAGCCGGCCTCCACAGGCACGGGCAGCCATGTGAATCAAATTGTTCACATCTCGAGCAAATAAGTGTACAGAAAGTACATCCTTGTTCTTCAGTCAACTCCAAATTTGTTTTGCTGTTCTTACTTACATTTCTGCAGCTAGCAAATTGAGGAGATATGCTTTACGAATCTGGAACAGTGATATGAATACCTCATTAATGTGAATTCCCATTTAAAGAAGATCTAATGTGCACTAAACAACTTGGGAAACCATCATGAGAACTCTGACCACTTTTCTCAGGGAATGCCCCCACAGTACAAATTATGTATTATAGCATTTGTTTGTTTCTTTCATCGATTCTAGAAGCTGGGTCCAGAGATCTCAAGATCTCCATCACCATTTGAGTGTGTTCCCTTTCTTTCCATGTAACATTCAGCGGCGCTGCTTGCAGTATTCCACTATCTACTGTCAGACAATAACATTTTCCTCGGGAGCCGCTAGCCTACACTTTCTTTGCCGCCACCGGGGAACCACAACTCCCGGCCAGTCCCGCTTTCGCACCAGGAGGCTCTGACGGCACTCACTGCGCCCGGAGTCGCATAAAGCGGACTCGCAGATGCCGCTCCGCAGGAGCCGCTTGCCTACCCTTTCTTTGCCGCCACCGGGGGGACCACAACTCCCGGCCGGCCCGCTATCACGCCAGGAGGTGCTGATGGCACTCACAGCGCTCGGAGGCGCATAAGCGGACTCACGGCCCCCGCTCTGCTGGACGCACGCGGGTGCGCCCGGGCCAAGGGCAGGCCCTTCCTAGCCCGTCAGGTCCCGGAAGACACTGGACTGGGCTTACTCTCTTGGCTGTGCTGTAATTCGCTGGTCCCTGCAGAAGCTCCATTTGATGTAAGTCGCCCTGCTAATATTTACTTGGGGTAGCCAGAGTTTTCCTTTGTACAGTGGTGTTACTTGTTCGTGAGCTGTCTCCTGTTCTCAGGATCAATTAAGTATCCTTTGCTTTCTCCCAAATGGCTAGAGGGAAGCAACAGGTGAATAGGGAGGGGACACCCAAGACTCTTCAAAATTCCACACTTGATTGTTTTCTGACCAAAGCCGCCACTGCCATCAATAGGTACATTTTGGCAGTTGAACGTCGGCTATCGCTGGGGGGCAGCTCTCTTAGATCACTGAATCAAGACCTCCTGTCTCGTGGGGAGGTCGAGGTAAATGATCTTGGTGTACCCAGATGTGAGTTGTCGCAAGTTATTACCCAAACTGAGCTACTCTCACACCCAGCCAACTCTGTCTTCCCTCTACCAACTTCTACGGACTCTGGTCCTCCTGCAAAAAGGAAGAAGACGAGACACATGGAACCCACAACTGGAGCCAAGACTAGGGCTAAGAATAAGTTGCAGGACCAAACGTAAGGGTGCTCCAGTACTTGCCCACCCGCTGTCACGGTGCAAGACTCGGACCTTTCCATTTTACCTAGCCCTACATACGTTGGTGACATTTTTATAAATCAGTTGCAAGATCTTTTATCTAAGACTTTTAACCCAATTGTATCTAGACTTAATAAGCTTGAGCAAAATGTGGATCATATAGTGAAATCTGTCACATGTGCCTCGGATGGGGGAGGGAAAAATCCACTACATTATCAGGGCAGTACCAACATGGTGGGATCTCATGACACTACAGATGTCAAACATAGGCAGGGGAATCATGCAACTGCAGACTGCTCAGTAGTACTGCCTGGGTCGTAAGGGGTAACTCTGGGGGCTGCCAAAAAAGGCCCGAGTACGTAAGCCATATAAATGCTTGTGAAGCTGTGGGAAATAGGCCCAGGCCTGGTACCGTGATTTTTAACATCACTCCCAAGGGGGCCGGCGTACCAAGGCGACGACCCAGCCAGTTAAATGCTTTGGCCCACCCTGTTATTCCACCACATGAGGCGGTCCTGGATCTACCTCCCAAATGCTGCCCCTACATTGTTATACTCACCAATGTTCCCTTTTTACACCCCAATACCCAAGAAACTACAATCCAATTAAAAAACAAGGTTTTTGGGAGGAGGAGCCTAGCGCGCAACCAAGATGGCCGCGTAGGCACAGGGCTCCCGAGGGCCTCCACAACCTCCCACGTCTATCCTGAATTTATCCTGATTCTATCGACGGGCTTCTATGGGGGAACCTACGTGGAGGTGATACCTGCTGTCCAAATTCAAATCGGACATCGGGAGCCGGAATAGTATCGATTCCAAGTTGGCGGCCCACTCCGGACCTTGCCCCGGACTCGAGTTGGCATGGTGCCCGGGCAGAAAGTGAACAACAACGGCATGCAGGACTTGGGCCGGTGCGCACCCCCTACTTTCACTTTCGGTTTCGGGTCTCCTCGCTGAAACTGAGGGGCCTTGGATTGTCAGCACACATTTATAGTGGGGTGATTGGGTAACCTGCCTGTTCTTGGACACTAGCTGGGACTATCCCTTGGGGTCTCCGAGGCTTCCTAGATCGGTTCTCCGGTGATCGCTCGTGTTGGTGGCCGACGCCCTTGACGACCATCAGACAATGGCGGCTAGATTGGACGGAGATAAGCAAAAATCCAAGACGACTAGGCGGGGAGCTCATACCCAAGCTAACAACATGGACCGCTATACCCAGTCGAGAGGTTCCCCTGTTGGCCCGCATAAGTCGCCGGAGAGACCCAAGGATGGCCCGGAATCGTCAACGGAGTTAACATTGCAGGACGTCATGGGTGCCATCGAGGAGATGAAAGCGGCGGTCGGCCAGCGATTCGATACATTGGCCCATAAATTGGACACAGTTTTGATCGATGTTAAACTAGTCAGAGCGGACCTTTCACAAACGAATGAAAAGGTCAAATCCTTGGGTCTGACGACGTCGAGTCTGGTAACGGACGTGTCTGACCTGCAAGCCGAGGTCCGTAATCTGCGGACGTCCACTGCTTTGTCTGTCCGTCGACTGGAGGATTTAGAAAGTAGGGCTCGGTGGAATAATGTGCGCATAATCGGGGTGCCGGAGAAATCGGAGGTCCCTGCAGCTGACCTCTTTGTGGAAGACCTTGTGATCAACCATCTCGCACCCAAAGGCTTGAGTAAATTCTTTGCGGTTGAGCGGGCCCATAGAGTTCCGGGTGGTAAGCCCAAACCGGGCGCTCCCCCACGGCCCATCATCGCCAGAATTTTTCATTTCAGGGACAGGGATGCTATACTGCAGGCCTCGAGGGTGAGTAGGCCGACGAAGTTCGAGAACACTCATTATAAGTTTCTACCCGGACTTCACACAATTGGTCCAAAAGCAGCGACAGGAGTTCATGGGTGTCAAACGGCGACTGAGAGACATGGACCTGAAATATGCGATGCTCTTTCCGGCCAGGTTGCGGGTTGAGTTTGAGGATCGGACGCACTTCTTTGATCGGCCGGAGGTGGTTGGAGATTGGCTTGATACCCTGCCTCAGCAACGACGTCGAGAGGGACAGACCGAAGGGAACGGAGTGGGCTCGGCTGAACAGGAGTAGACTTTTGGTTCCCGGTGACTGACTATTTTGATGGCACTTCCATATTTTGGTTTGGTGTTTCTATTCAGCGCCTTATCCTTCAATGCCCGGGGGTTGTGGGGTGCTCAGTGAGGCTCTTTCCTCCTCTGGGTTTTCTTTTTGTAGCATAGTTAATGTTAGGGCGATAGGCACACTGCAAGTTGGGGGTGCTACATGAGCTCACGCAGGGGTGCAGGGTGGGGGGAGTTGTAACGGGAAGGTTGGTGGGGAGGGGGGGAGTTGGGGAATGTTTGTTTGTTTCACAAGGCAATGTGAGGTTAGCTGCCGATTTGTCCTGGTTGTGTTCTCCGGGATGTGGGCATCATGCACGGGAGCGGGGTGGGGGGTAAGGGATTGAGAATACTTTCGTGGAATGTGAACGGACTGGGGGATAGGATCAAGCGCGGGGTGGTGTTGCAGTTTTTGAAACGGATCTCGCCCGACATTGTTTTCCTGCAGGAGACGCATCTGATTGGGAACTCCTTCCATGCCCTGAATAGGCGGGGCTATCGCCTTGCTGTTCACTCTGGTTTCACTTCTGGCTCTAGGGGAGTGGGTATCTTGGTCAGGGCCTCTCTCCCGTTGGAGGTGGACGAGGTGCTCCACGATGATAGAGGGCGATATGCAGCATTGGTGGGGAGATGGGAGGGTAGAACTGTTTCGCTCGTTGCTGTTTATGTGCCACCGGGATTGCAGACGGCTACATTTGCGGATTTGGGGCGTTTGGTCCTGGGACTCCCTGGGGGGGTTCTGGTGTAAGGGGGTGATTTTAACGCTGTTGTATCCGGTATGGAGGACCGTCACCCCCCCAGGGATCTCCCTAGAGCCCAGGCCTGGCTGGGTGGCTTTCTAGATACTTTAGGATTTATAGATTGCTGGAGACTGATGCACCCGGGACAGGCACAATACACCTTCCACTCGGGGGCCCACGGGAGTCTCTCGAGACTTGATTATATACTTATGCCAGCGTTCCAGGCTGGAATGATCGGGGAGGTGCGTCATTTGGCCCGAGGTATTTCTGACCATTCCCCTCTATTGTTGCAGATGAAGGTTGTTCCTCGGGCAGAGGGAAGAGTAGCGCCAATTAACCCCTGGTATTTACATAACCCTAATGTTCGCGCTGAACTGGTTAAGTCCATTGATCACTACTTCAATGATAATGTAGGGTCAGTGTCGTCTGCTGTCTCCCTATGGGAAGGTTATAAAACGGTGATCCGGGGGCATGCTTTGTCTCTTATTTCCCATGCTGGGAGGAGCGAGAGGGAAGAGGTGGTCCGCCTGGAAACTGACATAGCTGAGATGGAGGGGGATTTGGAGCGGGGTGTCACGGATGAGAAATTGCACGTTCTCAGCCTTAAACAGTCAAATTATAGAGCGCTGGTCACGGATGCTGCTAAAAGGATGAGTAGAGAGCAACAAGGACGACTGTATGATGTGGGAGATAAGGCCGGAAAGTTGATTGCTTGGTTGGACAGGAAGGAGAGAGCGAGTAGAGTGGTGCCGGTTGTGGAGAGAGTGGATGGCGTGTGTGTGACTGACCCGGTAAAAATTGTTGACTGCTTCGCGGATTACTTCCGTGGAGTATACTCTCCGGTCTCTGGGTGCTCGGAGGAGGACTCTCATCTGTTACTTAGAGATATTGCATTGCCGTCCCTCTCGGAGGCTGATAGCATATTGATGGAGGCGAAGTTGTCGCCGGATAAGATTGCTCTGGCCATTCGCTCGATCGCTTCTGGTAAGGCCATGGGTCCCAATGGTCTCCCCATTGAACTATATAAGTTGCTTCCAGATAAGATAGCACCATATCTCCGTGACATGTTCCTCGCTGCACGGGCGGCGGGCTCCCTCCCCCTTGACCAACGTCTCGCTACCATAGTTGTGATACATAAACAGGGGAAGCCGTGAGACTGCTGTGCCTCCTACAGGCCTATCTCGTTGTTGAATGCGGAACCCAAAATTCTGGCTAAGGTATTGGCCAATCGACTGGTTCGGGTTGTGGGCGACTTGATTCATCAGGACCAGTCCGGTTTTATACCTCATCGTAATACCGCCCTGAACCTGAGGCGGTTGCATGGTGTGTTTGCTAGAGCGGAGTTTATGCGTGAGCCGGCCATCTTGGCGTCTTTGGACGCTACCATGGCGTTCGATACTTTAGAGTGGCCGTATATTTGGGCTGCGTTAGCTAAATTCGGGTTTGGCCCTGAATTCATTGGGTGGGTAAAATTGCTATACGCTGACCCATTGGCGCAGGTTGTGGTGAATGGCTGGGCGTCGGCTCCCTTCGCGCTGGGGAGAGGTACGCGACAGGGCTGTCCGTTGTCGCCCCTTCTCTTCGCACTTTCTTTGGAACCTCTCGCTGCCTGGTTGCGTTGGGAGCCGTCGTTGCGGGGCATTAGATGGACGCCGGAATTTGAGGACCGTGTCTCCCTTTATGCGGATGACATTCTTCTGTATCTCACCTCTCCTCGACAGTCGCTAATTGTATTGGTGGACGTATTGAATTCCTTTGGTCGTAATTCTGGCCTGGTTATCAACTGGGCCAAGTCATGTGTTTACGTCCTCTCGGGCCCCCCTCCTGCCGCGGGGGTGCCCGATTCAGATCGCTACATTGGGGTTCAAATATTTGGGAATGTTCATATCACTGGACCCCGCGGTCCGCTATGAGCGAAACCTTCTCCCTCCACTCCAGCGATTGAAGGCCGACGTCGCGAGGTGGCGACGGCTTCCGCTCTCGCCGCTCGGACGGGCGGCATTGTTTAAAATGATGTCGCTGCCTCGCTTTTTGTACGCTTTACAAAATACGCTAGATGTTGTGCCGGCCCGTTACTTCCGTGAGGTGGAGGGTCACCAGCGCCAACTGTTTTGGGACGGGCGACCGAGGATCACTCTCGCCAAGTTGACACTCCCTTGGTATGATGGGGGTGTTGCCCTCCCCGATATTAAAAGATACTATTGGGCGTCTCAATTGGCGGCGGTGAACTACGGGATATACGGTCCTGCTTTGAATCCGGCCTTCGAGATGGATAAGTTATTACTTCCGGGCGGGGATTACAATAGGGCACTGTATTCGGCGACTCCGGATGCACGGTTGACAGGACCAACGCAAGTTACGGTACGTGTGTGGCATGCGGCGAATGCTGCGATGGGGTGGAGGGATCGCTTGACTCGAGCGACGCCGTTGTATGCCTCCCAGCGCTTGGGTTGTCTGTGGAAAACGAAAGGCTTTGAGAAATGGGATATGATTGGTATAAGTAAGGTGGGTGACCTCTGGGCGAAAGGATCCTTTAAAACGTTTGAAATGCTCAAAACTGAATACAAATTAAATGATAGGGAGTACTTCTGATATGCACAGGTCCACCATGCGCTGTGTTCGGTTTTTCCGGATGTTGCTGCTATCCCAGAATATTCCCCGTTGGAAGATAGGGTGTTAGACGGCTATGTGCCCGACAGCACCATTTCTCTGATCTATAAAAAACTTATTAATGATCGTACGGACTTGCTGACCCATCTGCGGGAGGCGTGGACGGCCGACGGATTGGAACTGGATGATGAGGATTGGGTATCGGCGGTGGCCTCCCCGAAAGAGGTGGCGATCCCGGCCCGCCTTAGATTTGTGCAGCTGAAGATACTCCATAGAGTGTATGTCACAGGGCCTGGTTTGATACGTATGGGTTATTCGAGGGATGGACTGTGTAAGCGTGGCTGTGGCTTGTTGGGTACCTTTCTTCATATCTTATGGGAATGTTCGGAGGTCGTACGATTTTGGAACGGGGTACATACTGTAATGGAGGAAGTCACGCATGTCGCTTTGTTACCAGAGGCCAGGAGGTGTTTGCTGAATGTCTGGGAACCAAATGACTATAATGCGGCGCAGACGCAGTGGGTGACTTTGGGGTACATGGTGGCTAAGCGCAATATCGCACAGTTGTGGGGTTCCCCGAGGCCGCCTACGATTTCGGTATGGAAGGAGAATATGGATTGGTGTATGTTCAGGGAGAAGACGGTGTATGTGGCGAGAGGCAAGCCTGGGAGGTGGACTAAGGTGTGGGGTCCATGGAATTCCTATCGTGGGAATATCTGCGCTCCGCCTCTGCCGCGAGAGGTCGACGTCGCTTTGTCCCCCTAGCCGCACATTCTACGTAATTGTGCATGCTTTGTCCTCTTCTCCGCCGCCCCCCACTACCACCTCCTGTCAAGAGTTATTCCAGATAATGTGGATCTTCCCCCGTCCTGGGGAGCGCATGCTGCAATTTCGGACTCTCATTGCCTTGTTTGTGTGTTATTGTTGGTTTTTTTCCCTTTTTTTTTTTTTTAGAAAATATGAAACCGTCCTTTTTGATCGCCCTTGGACTATGGCCGCGGCCTGTTATATGTGCTTTCGAACTTTCGGGAGCTTTTGCTTCTGGCTCATTTGAATGTATGGAGTTGCCTTGCTGGCTCCCGAGCTTTCTAGCGGCCGGCCCTTGTGGTTGTAGGCCCTTGTTTGTATCTCTTTAATGTGTAATAAAGGTTTCTTCTTTAAAAAAAAAAAAAACAAGGTTTGCCACTGGCTCTCTCTCACCCAACGGAATTTAATATCTTACATTATAAGGATATTTTGATGGTAAGAAGAGTGGGATGGGTTGGCCCCCTAAGTAAGTCCATTGATGGCGATTGTGTGGTTGTAACCTGCCGGAATCCGGATCTTGCAGGGTTTACAATCAGGAGCTGGAACAATACCCCCAGTGCCTGATGCCTATCCACAGGGGATAGGCATCATGCCACTAGGTTTTTGTTTTACAGACACCTTACACCAGGAATCCCATCTCACCCACAAAATGTTTGTTTACCATGACCCGTCCAGTTTAGACAGGCACCCTTTCCCATCCAAATCAGCAACAGATTTGAGGCACTCTCAGGTCTAGTCAAGGTCGATTGACTAGCGTTTAGCAAAGATGCCCAAGTTAGTCCACAAGGGAGCCCACCACAGAGTCTAACTCAGGCTGTCCCCATTGCTGAGGCACTGTTACTGGCTATTCCTATCGAACTAGAAACCTATAACTTAGCTAGCACATCTACCAAGTGGCCGTCTACTACACCTATAAACGGCCCTACCCTTGAAGCTAGGCAGTTAGTGAAGGAAGGCCCCTCTATCGACAAACAGTTGCATATTGTCTCATGGAACATTGCAGGCCTACGTTCTAAACTTAATGATCCCGAGTGGGGCACACTCGTGGATAACTGCCACTTGTGCCTTTTTCAAGAAACGTGGGTCACTGATCCGATCTTTAGGGTGGGTTTTGTTTCCTTCAGTATCAAGGCAAAAAAATCTCCCTCGGGCAGACCTGCGGGAGGCATGCTGATCTGGGTAAATATCTCTCTAGCATGTAAAGTTAAGCGCCTTAACATAGACTCCCAGGAGATATTGGCTGTTGCCTTGAGCACGCTAAAAGGGAATACTCTTGTTAGGGATTTTAATATTTATAATAGGTTTACAACCCCTCATAAACCTTCTACACTATGACTGTGCTAGTTAACTATCTGGAATTAGTTAGGAACGATTCCCCCCTTATCATAGCCGGAGACTTCAACACATCGTATGAAACTTTGGACTATATGCAAGAATTAGTGATGGAAGATGAAGTTGCCAGAGGTATCACAGAGCTCCAAATCCCACCACTAAAATGATGTACTTGTGTAGCACAGCAAGTCTTACGCTTAATCTTACTCATGGGGTGCAGGCTTGTAATGGGAGAACTCGTTCAGACCTCAGGTCAGACAACACCAAGAGGGGGAATACCAAAAGTAGAATGGACTACATTTTAGTCGATCTCGATCTTTGGCCATACGTCATTGATATGGCCATTCTTGATCGAAATGATAGTGACCATAATGCCCTATTTTTAAGCTGTTCCGGGGTTCCGGTTATTAAACATCAGTATAGTTCAACAAGGGGTCAGGTTGTAACCTCAAACAACAATAAGAGAATTAAGTGGCCAAATGTAGTTACCAATGACAAGCTCCTTGACGGAAATTACAATGAGGTGACAAAATTCCTACTGAAGTTATCGAACTCTAACATAAACGATGATAGCATTTTAGCTAGCTATCTAGACCTGACAGACAATATTTCTCATTTTTTTAAATCTCAGGGAGGTTCGCTCCCGTTCAAGCCAAAAAATGAACCCTGGTATAATAAGGAATGCAGGCAGGCAAGAGTCGAATTGAGGGAGGCAGCAAAGGATGGGTCGAGGTCCAACATATTGAGTAAAAGGAAGAACTACAAGAAACCGAGAGCTGGCACAGCCTAGTTGAGGCTTCTAGGCAAAAAGACTGCCGCTTATTTTGGCATCTCCTTTTTAAAGGAGTTACCTACCAGGTTGCCGAAATTGATTCTTACATACAACCGCATACCTGGGAATAGTACGTTCAAGCAATATACTCCCCGGAGGAAGATGAGGCAGTGGGTATTACAGGGGATGTACTCAGGGACCAAAACGTGGAGCCTGAACCAAATGAGGATGCAAGTTTTTCCCTATTGGAAGTCAAGAATGCAATCACATCACTCCAAATTGGCAAAGCCCCTGGGCTCGATGGACTTCCTGGAGATCTCTATAAATCAGATCCCAATATTTGGAGCCCCCTGCTTCATGCTGTTTTTAATGCGATTATCCGAGGTGGCCCTATACCGGGTACGTGGAAGGGCACTGAAAATATCCCCATACATAAAAAAGGGGATAAGGGACCCAGCAAATTATAGGCCTATTAGCCTCATAGACGTGTCCCAATTTTTTTTTTAGTAAACTAATTTTAACTCGTATCCAAGATTGGGCAGAGGACAACAATATTATCTCGCATCTGCAGGCGGGGTTTCATGTCACCAGCACCACAGACCAAGTATTCAGTTTTTTAATGCTTATATGGAAAGAGGTCACACTCAAGAAAGGTCATCTATACGTAGTATTTGATTACCTGAAAACCGCTTTTGATTCCATTGATTGTACTCGGCTCTGGACTTCCCTGAGGGACATGGGACTTCCCCATTCCCCAACTCCATCTTTTAACCAGGTTACACCAGGATAACTACGCCAGAGTCAGATGGAATCAAGATGGGATGCAGACCGGAAATATTTCAATAGGGAAAGGAATACGCCAGGGGTGCGTGTTAGCTCCAACCATGTTCACTCTATACATGAAAGAGCTATATGACTGTGTTGGTGATCCCCCGAAGCTGGATGATAAGCAAACACCTGCGCTTTTGTTTGCTGGCGACACGCTACTTATATCCAAGACCCCAAAGGGCATTCAAAATGTTCTAATTACATTTTCAAAAGCGTGTGACTCTAGGGGCCTGAAAATCAACTGCCTCAAAACTAAGTACATGGTCTTTAAACCTTACAAATCTGCTAAGGATAAAGTGATGCTGGAAGGACAACCCTTAGAGCAGGTTAAAACCTTCGATTATTTAGGCGTCAGAATTAGCGAAAACCTAGCATGGTCCCCACACATTTTGAAGAGTGTTTTGAAATTAGATCAAGTAAATGGCGCAATCATTAAAAGAGCCAAACATTCAGCCTTTCGCCCAGCTTGCTTCCCCTGCAATAGAAATTCATAGGGCTAAGGGCTTGGGCGCAGCACTCTACGGGGCAGAACTTTGGGGTTTAGAGGACACTAAACAATTGGAAGTTGCAGAAAATTAATTCCTAAGAGCTCTTTTAAATATCCCAAAGAATACTCCCCTATTACCACTACGCACTGACTTTGGGTTAAAATCAATCTCCCATTGTGCGGAACTAAAGGTGCTTGTATTCTGGGTAAGACTATGGACCAGCAAAACCCAAATATTGTCCATACAAAGGAAATCAGGTATCTTACCTTGGTTTGGGAAGGTTAAGGGGTGGCTTATAAAGATAGGGATGAGTACCCTCTGGGATGACCCCCGCAGCATTTCAAGGAATATGCTTCCTCAACTAAAAATAATGTTTTGGAATTTTATTAATACTGGTCGAAATGAATAAAGGTTACCAGGTATTTTAACAACACAATTTTTAAATGTTAAATGTTGCTCTAAATTCGAAATGCATATGGATGAAGTAGAACCCACGCAAGCATGTGCAGTTTACATCCAGTTTAGATGTGGCACCCTTCCCTTAAATTCTGTGAGAAGCAAATGGTTGAACTCCACTCTCACCCCAACGTGCCCATCTTGTAATTCAGCCCCCAAAACTATTGCTCATTACCTTTTTTTTGGCCCCGTCTACGTTACATTGAGGAAAAAATGGATTGTTCCTGCATGCCGTGTGTTGTCTTTTACATGCCACTCAGACGCTCTCCATGTTTTTACTACGGACACTAGTAAATGGCTTGTTTTTACTGTATCCAGATACCTCCTTTATGCCTGGTGGTTGAGGGCTAAGGTGGTTAAAGATCTTCTTCCGCCGGGTTGGGAGGCACTTTCAGGGATAGCCATGATCGAAGCCCTGTGTAGTTTGCTAGCCTTTTTTTTAAGACACCTTTTTATCAAACATCGTTATTGTATGATTGTAACCCATTTTTATTCTGTAGCAAACTACGATGGGTGAATCAAGCTGCTATATTTTTTTATATTTGTTGTATGATATGTATGATATGTGTGTATGATCTTGCTACTGATCGAATAAATAAATATATATATATTTTCCTCATTATATTTGCCCCCCAGCCATATATGATAGTACAATATTGTTTGAATTGCAGATAGAAGCTTTGGTGAAGCCCTCACAATCGCCTCACTTACTCACAAAAGTGATCATTCTCACGTAACATTGATACCCTATTCTGTCATTTCAAGCAAGAGAATAGCTGCGGATATTCGAATGTAGTGCCCTATCACTTCCCAGGCCTGCAAAGTTCGTGTTTTTGAGGGCTTAGACAAGTGCAGTGTGTAACTGTGTGATCTCAAAGCTACCACCAAGTACCAGGGATGCAAAACATCTGGTTACCAATTGTTCAAAGGGCATAGCACTCTCTGCTCAGCTTGAAAGGCTTTTACGAAGAGTTGGTCGTGCTACCCAATGACTTCAGATATCCAAATGAAAAGAAGACATAGGACAGACTCCTCCAACAAGTAACCCATTAGCTACTGCTAGCTCTCCAGCGACCTGGAAGTAGTTCTCTTCGAAGCAGCCCAGTCTAAATTAGAAGCTTTGTTTGGCTGAATTATTAGAAGTATCCCAAAATTTAAAAGCATGTAATTGAGATGAAAATGTATGTATTTGGAGACCTAATTAGCTGTTTGGAGAAAAACAGGTACATTTTCAAAATATATTTAAAGCTGGTATTTGAGAAGGCAATTATGCAGCTATGGCTGTTACGTAGCACCATGTAGAATCATTCCACATTGACAAAGCAGTTTTAAGAAACATTTGGGACGTCCTGGAGTAACTCACCTGTATTACACATGTATCCATGTGATGGGGACTGTTAGAAATGGGATTTCTGGTTGGCCAGGGCTTGCGCCTAAGCCAGGCAGAAACCACTACTCTAGTCAGGGCTGGGGAGTTACACGCTGAAGATAACCCCTGCTCACCCCCTTGGTAGCTTGGAACGAGCAGTCTGGCTTATCCCAGAGGCAATGTGTAAAGCGTTTGTGCAACACACGCACACACAGCAGCAACACACTGGGCACACCAGAAAAGAAACGCCATACAAGGCTATATAAGAATAGCCTTTGTATTATCCAAAACACATTAGAATCACACAATGTACACTGTGCCAACTGGCACTAGGCAATATTTACAGGGGATTATATACACCTGACAGGGCCAATTGGGCCACTGTCAGAACCTTTAGAAAGTACTAGCAACACATGTAAAATACAACCAGTAACTACTGGCAGAATACTGTACTCAGCATTAGCATGGGTAACAAACACATTAGGTCTGCATCACAATAAGCCATAAAACACATTGGCCTAAACCTCCTAAGCATAAACACGTTACGCAATAGGCATCACAAGCATAAACACATTATGCAATAAAACACAGTACACCACAGTACACTGACCAGGTGAATACATCACCTTTAGAAACTGATCCCAGGCCAACTGACCATTCACTTGGGCTCTAAATACCCTCTGTCCAGAATGTCAGGGTGCTACGCTGCCACTTGCAGCAACAGCACTGTGCGTCATGCACTGGGGCATGGGGGTGCAACTCACCCCTTACTTCTCATTAAAAACAAAATGCCCCCAAAGGAAAATGGCACTGGCACTACACGTACCGTGGAAGCCCCACTCCGGGACTCTAGAAATAATCTGGCACAAACGTTGCAACTGCCCGCAACAGCGGCACAGCTGTGAAGAACAGTAAAAAGGTACTGGCACTAAACGTGCCTTGTGAGCCTCACTAGGACTCTGAAAACCAAATTGCCCCCACGGTGCAGCTGCCCGCAATGGGGGTGCAGCTGTGCAGAATGATTCTGGCACTGACAGTGCCTCGGGAGCCCCGTTCACCGGGCTCCTCCTCGTGTTATCTATCGGCACCAACAAGCATCAGCCCCACTCACCGGGCTCTTCGGGGACTCGCTGGGCTCCTCTAGTGCAGCTTCCCTCTCTGCTGCGGTCAGGGTGACCTGCCTCCCCTTCTGCCACTTCTCTCGGGGCTCTCCTTCGCTGGTCCGGTCTCTGGGGAACACGCAGGGCTCTGCTCTCCCTTTCCTTATGGGAGCCCCGCGTAGGCACGTGCTGCCATTGGCGGTCTCGGCCGCTTCCTCAGTTGGCCCCGCCCCGGGTCAGGCAACAGGCACCTGGCTTCCGGGTCGCAATCGGCAGCGGCTCACTTCTCTTTCATCTCGGGCTGCGGCGGTGATTTCTGGCCAATGTGGGGTGGGCTCCCGCTTTACGAGCACACATGCGGGGTAGGTACCCGCTATTTAAATCAGCGGCAATGAGGGGTGGGCTCCCGCAAAAGCACACAATGCGGGGTGGACATCCGCTGCAATAAAGAGCACAAAGTGCGGGGTGGGCTCCAGCTTGATCCCTGCGTCGTGCAGGGGAATCCTAGTCCTCAGACACACCACAGGGGGAGGAGCCAGCATTCACATAGGCAGGCACAGACCTATTCAGGGTCAGGGGACTACTCCTCCCACTACTCCAAATGCAGATGCCCTATTCAGCCTAGCGCTGACTCGCCCTGCCCCTTCCAAACCAAAGCCAGACATGTAATCAACATCAGCCAGGCAGACACATAGCACAGAGAAATGCCAACTTCTAGAAGTGGCATTTCTAAAATAGGTTAAATAAATCTGCGCACACCATTGTGTAGTATTTATTATCACTATTCCAAATATACAAAACTTGACCACACTGCTCCTCTCATATCAGGAATTAGCACTGAAACACCTAACAGGGAATCCCTAATGGATTCCTATGGGAGGGCAGACTCATAGCAGTGAGACACCAAAATGGCTGTTTGTCACTACCAGGACATGTCACACACTTAAGGTACATGTCTTACCTTTTACTCACAATGCACCCTGCCCATAGGGCTAGCTAGGGCCTACCTTAGGGGTGACTGACATGCAGTAAAAGGGGGGTCACGGACATGGCACACACTTTAGGTGCCACGTCACAGCGGCAGTAACACTGTGCGCACAGGCCCTGCAATGGCAGAGGCCTGGGATAGGTTTGAAAGGCTACTTTGGTGGGTGGCGCAATCAGCGCTGCAAGCCCACCAGTAGCATTTAATTTACTGGCCCAGGGTATCTGAGATACCACTTTACAAGGGACTGACAGGTAAATTAAATACGCCAAAGAGGTGTAGACCAATCTTACCATGTTTATCACAGAGAGCACACGCACTTTACACTGAACAGCAGTGCTAAAGTGCCCAGAGTCCTAAAACCACCAACATCATGTCAGAAAAAGGCTAGGAGGAAGGCAAAAAGTTCAGGGGCATATCTGTGACAAGTGTACTCGTTTGTACCTTCTTTTCTGTAATGCAGTATTTAAAGAGAAGCAAATGTGATACAAATAACTATCAAGCAAGATAGTTTCTAGAAAACTGTTTTCACCCACAACCTAACAGCCCTTATACACCTCTCATACAGATCTAGTTTTCATTTGCATCCATAGCTGGGACACAACAAATAGAAGCCATGGATGCAATAAACAATTGGCCTCTTATTAAATATGTGTTCCTCCTCACCAGTCACACTATGCCCAACCCATGGGTTTTCCTTTAAGGACTCTGCTCATGCATTCTTTTACAAATCTTGCAGCCACCCACCACAAGCTAGAGGGCTGAGTAGTATTGTCAGAGGGCACTGGGTGTGGAAAACGTGGTCTTTTAACACTACTTTACAAGTCTCTTTTTCCCAAGTCCACTGAGACCAGAATTCTCTCATTGGACTACAATATGCACATCTGAAATACCCCATAGTTCACCAAGCACCTACATTGCAGCCTGTGTGCAATCTGTGATCACACCTGGGGAAGGGAGTCCTGAAAAGTCCAAGTGCTTCTTCATGGCCTTATCTAATATTTAGTAAGTATGATACAAAATCATAAAACATATTTTGAAAAGTGTACCAAGGGCTGCATTCACTGCAGACAGGCACATTTCTCTTAATTTGTGCTAAACCCCAAGCTCATGTCATCTGTAGGTCATTGTGTCTTTTCTTTGTCCCTACATGAAGATGGCCTTTGTCAGCTAATACATGCAGCCCCGCGTCAGAGGGTGAAGCACACTGCAAGTGGAGGCACTTATCCTACGACTACAAAGGTTGGCCAATGTGTGAACTGCGTACAAGGTCAATTGCCCTATTTTATTTCAATTGACAGGGGTAGCATGGCTCATAGAGTGCAATATAATGGTGATCTTACTGTATGACATTAACCAAGGCTTTTTTAATTTGAAAGTTGCAAGCTTTATATGCTTTTGGAGCCGGGAAAGGGAGGCACTGGGCATGTTTAACAAATTAATAAACAGAGTTTTGAAACTTGATGTTAAAAGCTGTGGAGCAGATTTACAATTATCCTGCAAAAGTGGCAGCGTGCCAACGCAGTTTCAGTTGTAGGTCTGGTGTTAGCCAGGACCTTCCAATTTTACTAAAAACGTATGCACGATATACTTACTCACAGGAGTTTTCAGCCAATCCTGTTCATTTATTCAGCATTCTGCCTATTCACAAGAAGCTCATACACACACAAAGTAGTTCTCTTATGTGTTACCCAACTATGATCATCCAGAAATTAAAAAAGGGCAGTGTAATTCAACTACACTTCCGCTTAATGAAGTACGGTAGTGATGTCACACTTTTTCGAATAATGTTTCTCTGATCAAGCTCAGTGATGCGGGACACTTTTGTAGAGTGGGGGTGCTCCCTATCAACATCACCCCCTTTCAAGGCACAGGGTTTGTGAATGTGGTGTACAAAATAGTATAATATTTCATTTTGTATGGCAGATTACTGGGGTAGCAGAGTGTCCACTGGTGAATTATGGACTGGTACTGCATTTTCATCAAGAGATGGCTAAGCAAGGGCTACTCAGCTTTCAGTGAGAAAGAGCTAGTTCCCTCTCGCTTTTACTACAGTGGATTTTATCAGTTAACAATAAACATGGAGAATCAGCATCTCTTGTCAGAGCTTTGTGTGTATAGACAATGTTATATGTAAATGTATAGGTATTTATATAGCGCCGATCACCACTAGGGGTATCTCAGCGCTGTACTCATACCGCTGAAGGAACCCTTCCTGGCTTTCCGTGTGGAGTGTCCACTCCTGGGCACCCCCATGGTGAAGCCAGGCATCCCAGCGCTGTTGGGGGCCGTTGTGGAGATTAAGCAAGCTATTGACCAGATTTGCAGCGTGGGACCCATGATTAGAATAGGCACTGAGTTGAGAATATCCGGTCCAAGGAATTTATAGCCCGAGACCCTGCCGCGGTGGGAATCAAACCCTGGTCCCGGACCGGTGCTCTGCATCGAGGTCTGCCGCTCTAACCATTGAGCCACACTTCTCCACTCCACATATGAGGCTTTCCACCAAGTCATTGGTCTTTTCAAACATGTGAACTAAGACAAGGAGGTCTCAGCTCGACTCCTGCGGGCACGCCCTCGCCTGCCTGGGTGTCAGTACAACTCTGCACAAACACCTCCTCGACTATGGGGCATGTTCAGAAATGAAACTATGACTCAGGGTAAATACTATGAATATTGGAACTTGTAAAGTAGTCTTTTTCTTTCTAATTCACTTGTGCTCTCTTTTTCTCTGCCTTTCTTTGTCTTTCTTCCCATTTGCCACCCCCACAGGAGAATCCTTTAGTTTAATGAATGAGGGGTCCTTTTATATGGGGGAATTACTTGCTATTGCCAGCGCAATCGTGAAGACATATTTTCATTATTCTAGAAGTCTATTGCTGGTGGTGTGCTAGTTTTCAGTCTTTAACAACATGGCCTTTCTACAGCATTCAAACAATATTCCCAAAAAGTGAAAACATAACAGGTCTAATGGGGACAATGATGGATCAACCGCAGTCTCGAAATCATCATAAATGCACAGATGCCACTAGGTCCGTCCAAACGTTTATATTTTCCTGTGAAACTTGTGCCCAGTGAGTGAAATTTCTGAAATTGACTCCTTTAGAAACACAAAGTCACAGCAGAAATACTCGTGTCACGAGACGTAGTGTCACTCTAAAATATTGTAGCATCAGTTTGAACAAAAAAAGGACTAAGTCCTATTGTGATAGACAATTGCTGCCGTCACCGCAGTGCCGTTCACAGTGCCCCACAGTCCTGCCCTGCAGCGGCATAATATGGCCGAGTACCGCACCGTGGGACTGAGCTCTGAGAATGCCAGCTCCAAGCCAAGCACAGAACAGTATGCCACCGACTGACTGTCAACAACCGGAGGCTCGTGGCCTCCGGCGCCCGATGCTCCCTCACTGGAGTGCACACAGCCCTACATGTCAGCAGGGCCTCTTGATGGCAGGCATTTGGTTTTACAAATCATTCCTGTCAGGGGAATTAGTCCAAATGATGCAGTGTCAGCCAGTGAGGACTGAAGCTTGCAAAATGCAATGAGTTGCCACGTGGAAGTGGAATGAATTCTGGCACACCCACCACCAAGACTGCCAAACGTGGGCAGAGAAGTCACGGGCAGAACCCTTGCAGCACAACTACTTCGTTGTCACAACTTTCTCTACTGAATGCGACTGTAACCTACAAATATCAGACTGTTGCAGACCTCTGTGGTCCGGACATACGCTGAACCTATCCGGACACTTGCCAACTTACTAAGCCTTCCCGTTCCAAAACTGAGTTTGAGAAATATATATTGGTTGCTTTGGGTAACTTTTTACAGGGCACTATCTACACTGAGATTACGCTATAATTTAGTTATGCATAAAAAAATGGAAATGGAAACTTGCGGCAACCTAATATTTGTTGTGTTACAAGGCAAATTATTAAAGTAGTTAATAATTGTTTTATTTTTTGTAGCGCTTAAAAGTTTAAGTTTATTGAAGTTTAGTTGCAGAAGGCAACTATTCAGCAGATAAACAGTCTTGGTGGAAATTCACCGTATTTGAACTGGGAAAATATGTCCCAGAGGGTCCGCGGCTACACCGTCTGTATTCCCTCAGCGTTAAACGTTAAACTCCATATTGGGACCACAATTTATTATGAAACTCCCCAGGCTTCGCTATCACGTGACTCTTCAGCACTGTGCCTTATTAGTCCCAGTCGTATACAATCTTGTTGGCCTCCTAGGAGGGTCCTTCAGCCTCATGTAAATATACAGTCCTGAAGATGGTCTCGCAGATGCGCAACAACCGAGACCGAAATGTTGACGTATAATCTAACTTTCTTCTAGAAATTGAAAACACCTACTAAGAGTCTAGTATTTTCTTTAAAACAGCCTCTAGTTGTATTTTTAGAAAGTGGGCATAAAATACATTGATATATGGTATATAAATCTCGATATATACTATAATTAACACTGTCAACGCATTAAGAGATTTCTGTTCTGAACCCCTGTAATCCTTGTTTAAATTTCTGTATTTTTCCACATAAACTTGATAATATATACACCTGCATTTTAGATTAATGTCCTTACCTCACAATATTGTACACAAGTTAAATAACCTTCAATAAATGGTAATGTCATGTTTGAACATCCCAAAAGAATAATACGTTTATTTGTAACATTGATTCCGAGTGAATCCCTCGCTGGCACCCTTACCTACCCGATTAAAAAGTATCAGCATGCACTTTTATATCTAAACGCGATGAGAGCAACAGCTCTGTGTAGAGATATTGGGGCTCTGCACAAATTATAAGCGATTCTAGGTGCCAAAATGCACGAGAAAAAGTCAAATAATGTTTTGGATTTGCCTATTAAATTACAAATACAATGATTTGTAGTTTCAATGGAGTAGTTCTTACATAAATCAATCGCTAGGCAGGAAAAATAAATCAGAACAGTTCTGGCCTTGTTTAGATCACATACAGTAAGCTTGATTTAAAATAGTTTGCTTTGAATTACTAAAACATTTGCTTCCGTCACATTTCCGGATAAAAAAAAATTAAATGACGCTCCAGCAGGAAGGCACCTTTCGTCATTTCCTGTGAGAAGGCCCGAGGATGGCAAGTGACTGGCGTGAGGTTACGGAGGTCCTGTCCATCAGGTGTGCCGGTCCCTACGGATGCAAAATGGCTCCTTCTGGTGATTAAAGGTGACCGTGATTGGCCCCGATTTGGGAAAAAGGGGGTGGTGATGAACAGAGTTTCTGAATGATGCAGAATACTCTTACCAAGTCAAGAGATCATGGTTTTAATCCATCACCGTTTTTTAGCTCACTGCACCATCCCAGCTCAGAACCTGGCTACATGCAAATTAGTCTGTACCTGTCCCAGTGCATGATGGGAACAGGGCAAACCAAACTACCAAGCCAATTCTTATACTGGGAAGGAAACAAGCTTCCGGGGACCGGTTTCTGGCATCACAGACTTCGTCGGCCCGGCTTGCCTGAATCCTGATGGTGCAATGAGCAAGGGACTCACGTCTGAGCATACCCTCCCACACTGAGTGTGGATAAACTCGATTTGGGAAAAAGGGGGTGGTGATGAACAGAGTTTCTGAATGATGCAGAATACTCTTACCAAGTCAAGAGATCATGGTTTTAATCCATCACCGTTTTTTAGCTCACTGCACCATCCCAGCTCAGAACCTGGCTACATGCAAATTAGTCTGTACCTGTCCCAGTGCATGATGGGAACAGGGCAAACCAAACTACCAAGCCAATTCTTATACTGGGAAGGAAACAAGCTTCCGGGGACCGGTTTCTGGCATCACAGCCTTCGTCGGCCCGGCTTGCCTGAATCCTGATGGTGCAATGAGCAAGGGACTCACGTCTGAGCATACCCTCCCACACTGAGTGTGGATAAACTCGATTTGGGAAAAAGGGGGTGGTGATGAACAGAGTTTCTGAATGATGCAGAATACTCTTACCAAGTCAAGAGATCATGGTTTTAATCCATCACCGTTTTTTAGCTCACTGCACCATCCCAGCTCAGAACCTGGCTACATGCAAATTAGTCTGTACCTGTCCCAGTGCATGATGGGAACAGGGCAAACCAAACTACCAAGCCAATTCTTATACTGGGAAGGAAACAAGCTTCCGGGGACCGGTTTCTGGCATCACAGCCTTCGTCGGCCCGGCTTGCCTGAATCCTGATGGTGCAATGAGCAAGGGACTCACGTCTGAGCATACCCTCCCACACTGAGTGTGGATAAACTCGATTTGGGAAAAAGGGGGTGGTGATGAACAGAGTTTCTGAATGATGCAGAATACTCTTACCAAGTCAAGAGATCATGGTTTTAATCCATCACCGTTTTTTAGCTCACTGCACCATCCCAGCTCAGAACCTGGCTACATGCAAATTAGTCTGTACCTGTCCCAGTGCATGATGGGAACAGGGCAAACCAAACTACCAAGCCAATTCTTATACTGGGAAGGAAACAAGCTTCCGGGGACCGGTTTCTGGCATCACAGCCTTCGTCGGCCCGGCTTGCCTGAATCCTGATGGTGCAATGAGCAAGGGACTCACGTCTGAGCATACCCTCCCACACTGAGTGTGGATAAACTCGATTTGGGAAAAAGGGGGTGGTGATGAACAGAGTTTCTGAATGATGCAGAATACTCTTACCAAGTCAAGAGATCATGGTTTTAATCCATCACCGTTTTTTAGCTCACTGCACCATCCCAGCTCAGAACCTGGCTACATGCAAATTAGTCTGTACCTGTCCCAGTGCATGATGGGAACAGGGCAAACCAAACTACCAAGCCAATTCTTATACTGGGAAGGAAACAAGCTTCCGGGGACCGGTTTCTGGCATCACAGCCTTCGTCGGCCCGGCTTGCCTGAATCCTGATGGTGCAATGAGCAAAAAACGGTGATGGATTAAAACCATGATCTCTTGACTTGGTAAGAGTATTCTGCATCATTCAGAAACTCTGTCCATCACCACCCCCTTTTTCCCAAATCGTTTTTAACCACACTCAGTGTGGGAGGGTATGCTCAGACGTGAGTCCCTTGCTCATTGCACCATCAGGATTCAGGCAAGCCGGGCCGATGAAGGCTGTGATGCCAGAAACCGGTTCCCGGAAGCTTGTTTCCTTCCCAGTGTAAGAATTGGCTTGGTAGTTTGGTTTGCCCTGTTCCCATCATGCACTGGGACAGGTACAGACTAATTTGCATGTAGCCAGGTTCTGAGCTGGGATGGTGCAGTGAGCTAAAAAACGGTGATGGATTAAAACCATGATCTCTTGACTTGGTAAGAGTATTCTGCATCATTCAGAAACTCTGTCCATCACCACCCCCTTTTTCCCAAATCGTGATTGGCCCCGGCACACAGGAGTCTGGCTGGCACTAGCGGCTGGGATAGCCAAAGGAACATTGCAAGGAGGTGGGGGTCGCCCTTGCCGCCCACACTGGGAGAGTGGGAACGAGATTTGGATCAGTGCCAAAGGGCAGAAGAGATGGTCTATAAAGGAAGAGGATGCGCTAAAAAGTGGGAGGGAATATGGTCATTATGGCGACAGTAAAGACTGGGCTTGGACGTTGAGGACCATCACCCATAAACACATGGAGGTGCAGTTCTGTTTTTGTCGAAGGGGTGACCTTGCCGACTGCATGTATAAACTGGTAGGGGTTGTACCTCCTGAAAAGTATACTGTTGGTGTTTTTATGTCCACCCGGGAGCATATGGTTGTAAGACTGAATGGTCAACCTGGTACAAACTACTGTAACTACTGTCATTTATGGTCGATTGAGCAAACAGTTAATAAAAAGATGTTAAAAAAAAAAATTAAATGAGACTCGTGTACTTCCCATGCTGCTGGGATAGTTCAAATGCCTCTAAGGTTTAGTTTTTAGAGAAAAATCTTTGAAATGTTGCCACTTTCTCGTGCACTTTTGTAAACCACGAAGAAAACAGTTACAAAATTCCTGCACCTTGTAGTTGAAGAAAGGAAAATCATAACCTAATTAATTAGCAGCCTTTTGTCAAAAGAAGTTGCCTGGTGTTTGATATTGTGCCACTTAAAACGCAGCCAAGGTTGCAGGAAGAAAAACACTTCCATTTCGTCTTCATTACATTTCCTCCATTTGACGTGCTTCGAGGTTATCTGGGGGTGCCGCGGCGCCGCCACCAGCCCTAGCTACAAGCCCACTAGCACTCTCGCGTGACAAAGAACCAGCTAAAACAAAGTTTATTACTATCCTAATCCATGTATGTGCCTTTTAACTGCCCATCAATAAGCACCTGGTTGTACACAGTATGCTCCCCTCGCAGCCATGGAATCACAGCCACACACAAACACCCATCTATCCTCACTGGCACTTGTTGTCTGATCCATGGTATGGTGAGGTGCGGCAGCCATTTGTCTCCACAGGTTGGGTGTCTTGTGCAATCATTTCGCTCAAGCTCTTCGAACGCAGAGTGGGGATAAATTGCAAGTCTTTGGGGTTACTACAGCGGTAGGTGTTTGCATAAGGCTGTGGTTGATCGGTGTGTTTTTCTGGTAAGTAGGCTGCTGTGATTGAGCCATTAATCAGTGTAGACTTGTAGCGAGTTAAGGACATAAGACTAATTTTTTACTTATATTGACAAATCATGCCAAAGCGAAATGACAGGCTCTGTGAGTATGAAACAAGAAGATTTTATTAACAAAAAAAGGCCACAACGCGTTTCGACGGCAAGCCGCCTTTGTCATATATATATATATATATAGAAACAGTCCTTCTCTGCTCTTTGCTCTAGCAGAAACGTGAAGGTACGGGCCTCTTTCCTCCGCAAAAAATCAGCAACAAGTGGATGAAGCAGGAATTTATTTCTCCCAAAGATTACAATGTCAATAAATCATAGGACCAGTGTCCTCCATGACGCGTTTCACTCCACGCAGGGAGCTTGATCACATGATGCAATGCAGTATGTTGACGAAATAAATAGAGGAGCAACACCAAAAATTAAGTGAAAATAGAAAACAGACTATAAATATCAGTAAATAGGGTCTCAAAAGCATCCGAAAAAAAACACACAGAATGGTGGAATTGCCAGATGTTGAAAGAGTTGAATGAGTACAAACGTAGTGGTGATGTGTATAATAATCATATCAGAAAATTAAAACAGGTTACAAGAAGGCGGTAATCAAAATTGGTACATAGTGCATTTGAACCGCTTCAAAGAATACCTGAATGTACAAAAATCTGATGAAACAAGGACAAGTGTCATTTGAAAAATACCCACCACAAATTCATAACATACATCTGACAAATCATATCAATTTATATATCTAATTACGGACACTAAAAAAATGAGACCAGAAATCAACTAAGGGATAAAATACCAATGAGAGGTAGCTAGATATAACTAAACATAAGACATAACAGATCCCAAAGTTATTATAGGACCCGACTAAAATGTATATATACAATAGACTAAAAGGCTAAAAATGTCACCAATTAAAAATCACCAAAAAAGTAAAAAAGATGATAAATAAAGCAATTGGTGGGGGAGGAGCCTAGCGCGCAACCAAGATGGCCGCGTAGGTGCGAGGCTCCCGAGGACCTCCGCGACCTCCTATCACTATCCTGAACATATCCTGTCCTAGATGAGGGGACTGTGTAGGTGAGCCCGAGCTGAGGTGGCGCCCGTTTTCCGCTTCCAAATCGGACCTCGGGCACCGACTTTACCACCGATCAAGGTTTGCGGCCTTCTCCTAGCCGAACCCCGGATTTGCGTTGTGGGGCGATCCAGTGACGAAGTGAATAACAGCGGCGGGCAGGGCTTGGTGGCTCGCGGAACCCGCACTTTCACTTTCGCTTTCGTACCCTCCTGGCTGTCTATGCGAGGTTGGGTCACGGGGCTTTGTGTGTTGGTGTGGCATCTCTGGGGGACCCCGCCTGCCCGCCGGCTGTGATCCGCCCTGCAGATCCGGGGTGGCACCCCCCCGGAGCCCGTGGACCGGCTTGCCTGCCCTTTACGACGTGGCTGGTGCGATCGGGAGACTGGGACCATGGCCGCGAAACAAGATGGCGATCGGGCAAAGGTAAAATCGACCCGGCGTGGCGCAGCCCAACAGTCCAACAGCATGGATCGCTATACCCTCCAGAAGGGATCTCCTGAGGTGCCCCGCAAGTCCCCTGAGGGCCCTACTGATGCCCCCGATCTGCCCACGGATCTGACTCTGCGGGATGTCATGGGCGCCATCGCCGAGATGAAGGCCTCTGTGGGCCAGCGCTTTGACACACTGGCGCAGAAGATCGACTCGGTCCTCGTAGATGTTGGCCTGATAAGGGCCGATCTCTCCAAGACCAACGACCGAGTTGATTCTTTGGCCCACACCGCATCGGGCCTTACGACAGATGTGGCGGCCCTGCAAACGGAGGTGCGCCGACTTGCTCGGGCGAGTGCGCTAATGGATCGTCGCCTGGAGGACTCCGAGAGTCGGGCCCGGCGTAACAACATCCGTATCATCGGGGTGCCTGAGGGACGTGAGGAAGCGGCGGCGGACCTTTTCGTGGAAGACCTGATCGTCAACCATCTCCAGCCACGGGGGCTGAGTAAATTCTTTGCTGTGGAGAGAGCCCACAGGGTTCCCGGGGGACGGCCTAAGGTCGGAGCCGCTCCGAGACCTCTCATCGCCCGGATTTTTAATTTTCGGGACAGAGACGCTATCCTGCAATCCTCCAGACTACAGGGACCGCTTAGACTTGATAATATGGATATTAATTTTTATCCTGATTTCACCCCTGCGGTCCAGAAACAGAGACTAAGCTTCCTTGGTGTCAAGCGCCGTCTTCGGGACCTAAACATCAAGTACGCCATGCTCTTCCCCGCTAAGCTGCGAGTGGAGGTGGAAGGTCGCACACACTTTTTTGAACGTCCCGAAGCGGCCGGGGACTGGTTGGATACTCTGTCTGGAGATCGGGATCGGGGTGGCGGGGGGGGAGCGGCCGGGGGAGAGGGCTCGCCGGATCAAGACTGAGGGACTAACATTAGGCCTCGCTCGGGACAAAAATGATGCCACTTTTTGACTATACGTCGGATTGTTTAATTTCCCCTCCTATGGAGGTTGTGTGGGGTCTCTTGGGGGTTCTCCCTCCTCCTCTGGGGGTCTAGTTAGTTTAACTATCTATGGGGCGACAGGCACACTGCACATTGGGGGGGCTGTTTGGGCTCATGCAGGGGTGCAGGGAGGGGGGAGTTTTGTTGGGGGGGGGGTAGGGATGGGGCGTTGTTTGTTATTTTCACAAGGCAACCCTTTTTTTGTGTAGGCTCTACTGTGCTCTTGGGGGGACAAATGATGGTCTTTGTGTATGATGGGGGTAGGGAATTGACTTTGTTGTCTTGGAACGTTAATGGACTGGGGGACAGGATCAAACGAGGTGTGGTCCTACAGTATCTGAAGCGACTCTCGCCTGATGTGGTCTTCCTGCAGGAGACACACCTTATTGGCAATTCCTTCTGCGCCATGAATCAGCGTGGTTACCGCCTTGTGGCCCACTCGGGCTTCACGTCAGGCTCGAGGGGTGTGGGTATCATGGTAAAGAACTCGCTCCCGTTGGAAATTGATGAGGTGCTCCATGATGACAGGGGACGTTACACTGTCTTGGTGGGGAGAATGGAGGGCAAAGTGGTTGTCTTTGTGTCAGTGTACGTCCCACCGGGGTTGCAGTCGACCACCTTTGCAGATCTGGGGCGCCTCCTCCTTGGCCTTCCGGGGGGGCTTCTGGTGGTGGGGGGGGATTTCAACGCGGTGGTTTCTGGAACTGTGGATCGTCACCCCCCTAGGGACCTCCCCCGGGCACAGGCGTGGCTATCCGGCCTCTTGGATACACTGGGATTGGTGGACTGCTGGCGCTTAAAACATCCCACACAGTTGCAATACACTTTCCACTCGGGGGCCCATGGTAGTCTCTCACGGCTTGATTATGTCCTTGTCCCGGCGGCGCATGTTGGGAGGGTGGGGGAGGTGCGCCATTTGGCACGGGGTATCTCGGACCACTCCCCGCTATTGTTGCATGTTGATGTCTTTCCGAGGGCTGAGAGCAGGGTGGTCCCAATTAACTCCTGGTACCTGCGCGACCCCACCATTCGCGCTGACTTGATTAAATCCCTCCAGCGCTATTTTGAGGAGAATGTGGGGTCAGTGCCTTCAGCTATCTCCCTGTGGGAGGCCTTCAAAACAGTACTTAGAGGGGAGGCCCTATCCCTTATTTCCCACGCCCGGAGGCGTGAGCGGGAAGAGGTGACCCGGGTGGAGGCTGAAATAGCGGAGCTGGAGGGTAATCTAGAAGATGGGGTGACTGACGCGGCACTACATGTCCTCCAGCTCAAGCAGGCGGCGTATAGGGCCCTCGTTACGGAGGCGGCCAGGGGCCTTAGTAGAGAGCAACAGGGGCGGCTGTATGATGTGGGTGATAAGGCTGGTAAACTGATAGCGTGGTTGGATAAAAAGGAAAGAGCGAATCGTGTGGTCCCACTGATTGAGAAAACGAATGGTGTGTGTGTAACTGAACCAGAAGAAATTGTCTCCTGCTTCGCGGAATATTTCCGCGAGGTGTATTCCCCGGTCTCTTCTTGCTCGGAAGAGGATTCCCGTGCCCTGCTCAGAGATATCGCACTGCCTTCCCTGTCCGGGGAGGACAGGGTGTTGCTGGATGCCGCTCCCACCTCTGACGAAATTGCCCTCGCCATACGCTCGGTCGCTTCTGGCAAGGCCACGGGCCCGAATGGTATCCCTATCGAGCTGTACAAGCTGCGACCGGATACATTGGCGCCTTACCTCCGCGCAATGTTCCTTGCGGCCCACTCAGAGGGCTCCCTCCCCCTTGACCAGCGTCTGGCTACAATCGTTGTGATTCACAAGGAGGGGAGACCTCGAGATCGGGTTACTTCTTATCGGCCTATCTCACTACTGAATGCGGAGCCTAAAATTCTCGCTAAGGTACTTGCCAATCGGCTGGTCGGTGTGGTGGGAGATCTGGTTCATCAGGACCAGTCTGGCTTCATTCCCCATCGCAATACAGCCCTTAATCTTCGGCGTTTGCATGGGGTGCTTGCGCGTGTCCCGTTCATACGGGAACCGGCCATTCTGGCGTCCTTAGACGCCACCATGGCGTTTGATACGCTTGAGTGGCCATACATCTGGGCGATGCTTGCTAAGTTCGGGTTCGGCCCAGGATTCATCAGTTGGGTCAAATTGCTGTATGCGGGCCCATTGGCACAGGTGGTCGTGAACGGAAGAATATCGGCCCCGTTTGAGCTGGGCCGGGGCACGCGGCAGGGCTGTCCCCTGTCGCCGCTTCTTTTTGCGCTTGCCTTGGAGCCCCTGGCGGAGTGGCTGCGGTGGGAGCCTTCCATCCGTGGTCTCCGTTGGACCCCCGAGTATGAGGATCGCGTATCCCTATACGCTGATGACATCCTTCTGTACCTAACCTCCCCACGTAAATCACTTATAGTCCTAGTTGATGTTTTACACTCGTTTGGTCGTTACTCCGGTCTCGTCATCAATTGGGCTAAATCGTGTGTGTATGTTCTCTCTGGGGAGGCTCCTATTCTCCCGCGGGACTGTCCGATCCAGATCGCCCCGCAGGGATTTCGGTACCTGGGTGTCTTCATCACTCTGGACCCGGAGGCCCGGTATGAACGGAATCTGCTTCCCCCCCTCCAGCGTCTGCGGGTAGATGTCGCACGATGGCGGCGCCTGCCGCTTTCGCCGCTCGGCCGGGCGGCATTGTTCAAGATGATGTCTCTGCCGCGTTTTCTGTACGCTTTGCAGAACACCATGGACTTGGTCCCGGCGCGCTATTTCCGTGAGGTGGAGAGTCTGCAGCGCCTCCTGTTCTGGGACGGGAGGCCGCGCATTGCTCTGGCTAAGCTGACGCTCCCATGGTTTGATGGGGGGATTGCCCTCACGGATATTAAACGGTACTACTGGGCCTCCCAGCTTGCTGCCATTAACCATGGCCTCTACGGGCCCGCCTTAAACCCGGCCTTTGAAATGGACAAGATGCTCCTGCCAGGTGGCGACTACAATCGAGCGCTCTACTCTAGCGCGCCCGACGCTCGTCTGACGGGCCCCACGCGTGTCATGGTGCAAGTCTGGCACGCGGCCAATGCAGCTATGGGGTGGAAGGACCGTTTGACCCGGGCATCACCACTATACGCGTCTGAGCGGTTAGGTTCCCTGTGGACCTCTAAGGGCTTTGAGAAGTGGGACATGATAGGTATCAGTAAAGTGGGGGATCTTTGGAAGAGGGGAGGATTTAAAACGTTCGATATGCTGCAGACGGAATTTCAGTTGCAGGGCAGTGAATGCTTCCGGTATTTGCAGGTCCGTCATGCGCTGGGTTCCGTCTTCACGGATGTTGCCTCCATCCCGGAATATTCCCCCCTGGAAGATAGAGTGCTGGATGGGCATGTCCCGGACAGCACGATCTCACTTATATATAAAAAGCTGATAAACGACCGCTCGGGCCTGTTGACTGCCCTTCGTGCGGCTTGGGTTGCTGACGGGCTGGAGTTGGACGACGAGGACTGGACCTCCGCGGTGGCCTCCCCGAAGGAGGTGGCCATACCAGCTCGCCTTCGCTTCGTCCAGCTCAAGATACTCCACCGGGTCTACATGACGGGGCCGAAGCTTCTGCGTATGGGCTATGCCGGAGATGGGTTATGTAAGCGTGGGTGTGGTGCTTTGGGGACCTTTATGCATATTTTGTGGGAGTGCCCGGAGATAGAGGGGTTCTGGCGTGGTGTACATGAGGTGCTGCGTCTGGTTACGCATGTGACGCTGTTGCCTGAAGCGAGGAGATGCCTGTTGAATGTGTGGGAACCGACGGACTACTCAGCGCCGCAGACGTGGTGGGTGACCCTGGGATATATGGTCGCCAAGCGTGATATTGCTCAACTGTGGGGATCCCAGAGGCCCCCGACGGTCTCGGCCTGGAAAGAACACATGGACTGGTGCATGTTTCGCGAAAAAAGTGGTGTATGTGGTGAGGGGTAAGCCTGGGACATGGGTGAAAGTGTGGGGCCCCTGGAACGCCTATCGCGGGGGTATCTGTGCACCACCGTTGCTGCCTGATACCTCGCCAGCCCCATCCCCCTAGCCGACTTGTTCCCCTGCTGCCGGGCATTGGGTTCCCCCAGTCTTCGCTCTGCTCTCTTCCCCCTCTCTAGACTTCTACGGATAGTTGGGATCCCCCCTCTAGGGGAGCACATGCTGCTATTTTCGATTGTGGGTTGCCTTGTGGGTGTGGTTTTCTTGTTGTTCTTAATTTAAAATGAAACCGCATAATGGGGCCTGGATGATGTGGTTTTTCGACATTGTTATCTATTGAGAAATGATCCTCCTGTAATGCCACGTGTTCCATGTATATATGTCGTGTGTTCCTTGCGCTATAAATGTAGCAGATAAAAAGAGCAGTAGCAGCAAGTCAAAATGAGAAAACATGTCAAGACTAGTTTTTAAAAATGTATAATAGAATATGGTAGACAACGACTCTAAAAAAGCGAAAAAGTTGGTGTGTAACAGCAATCATAAAAAGTTGTGCAGATCTTCATTCATGTTAAGGCCATTGGGGACTCTAGTATCTAGAGCAAGAATAAAATGGGACTCTTGTTGCCTCAATAACTTATCACGATTGCCACCCCGTCCGGGGTTGGCAACTGACCCAATGACCGTAAACTCCAAATCCTTTAATTTATTCTCATGAATGGATTTAAAGTGCCTAGCAACTGGATAATTATGATCACTGTTGACGATAGCTCTCACATGCTGGAGAATACGCTTATGCACCGGAAGTTTGGTACTGCCTATATATTCTAAATTACAAGTGCACTTAAGTTTGTAAATAGCATATTCTGTACGGCAAGTTAAATGTCCTTGGATAGCTATCTCCTTATCACTAAAGGCTGTTTTGTAGTAAGTACTGTTAGTTGCAAAAGTGCAGGCTCGGCAAGAATTACATTTAAAGAAGCCCGTCCTGGAAAGCCAAGTGCCTTTGGTACTGGATGCAAGCATGGGTCTCACAAGGGCATCGCTCATTGAAGGAGCCTTTCTAAAGGTAATAGAAGGGAGACTAGGGAGGATGGGACCAGGAATATTGTCTGTTAAGACAATAGGCCATTCCGAATAAATAATCTTACGGATGGCATTCTCTTGAGTACAAAACGTGGTGATCAAACGCACTGGCTGAACCAAAGGTTCTGATGTCACAGTTGCATTTTTTGTACTGGGCTTCAGTAGATTCTCCCTAGGTTTACTATTGGCCTTGTTAAGGGCAAGGGTCAAAAGATGAGCTTTATAACCCCTCTCCAAAAATCTGATGAATGCTGCCTTCTGACATTCAGTGGAGACCAATTCAGTACTGCAAATTCTTCGAATGCGGATGAATTCGCCATAGGGTATACTATTAATCAAATGCCGAGGATGTGCACTCGTGGCATGGAGAATAGAATTCCCCGCAGTTGTTTTTCTATGTAACTTAGTACAGCGTCTGTCATTGTCGATATATACCAAGACATCTAGAAATTCTACAGAGGAGCTGTCAATGGACACAGTAAATTTGAGGTTCAACTCATTCACTCGCCTTTGGGACCTTATAAGTGTTTAGCCATGCAACAGTTGCATAACTAAATACTTATAAGGTCCCAAAAGCGAGACCTGTTGGCTATGCCAAGCGGCCTTGCAGCCGCGAAAGTGATCGCGATCAAACATCAAAGCGGCCGCGAAAGTGAAAGTAATTGCGGTCAAGCGCGGCGCACGTGCCCGCGCACATGCACTGTAGCCCTAGGCTGGCCGGGTAGCACTTTTTGGCACGCTCTCAAAAAGTCTCGCCAGACAAGCGCATGCGCTGGGTCAGGCAAGACCTAAAAACAGGTCAGCTTTTTCCATCAAGTTATAGATGATTTTCTCATAGGAGATGTTTTGTATATGGCAGCGGGCCATTCCTCGTATGTTGGCAGCTGTGTGAAAAGCTAATTTTGTAGGATGCTAATCTTGGTTGCCACAAGGGCAGTGGTGATTAAACAGCGAGCATGGAGGGCCAGCTGGGGGAGTGTGGGCTGCCAGGTCGTGTAGGAAGAAATAATAATTTCTTGAGGTCTTTCAGATGGTGAGGTTGTTCTGAGTCATTTTTACGTAGAAGGGCAGGAAATCTCAATATTTTCGGTTATAGACTGATAAGGACTGATCTTAGAGTCACGATTTGCTAAAGTTCAGCAATTTCATTTGAAGCAAATACTGGAGCAAAGGCTGCGTTGAGGCTGGAAGAAGAGTCTATTTTCCTGAATAAACGTTGGGCGGATTCCTTTGCGGGATCGGTGTGTTTTGCACAGTCAGCGCCTTAAAGGAAATCCAATGTAATACTGAAAGCCAGTGAAGGAGCGGTCGGGGCCCTGAGGCAACGTGGCCCCAGGGTTTCAGTTGCCGCAGAAATCTGCCCATTGAATTTTGGGCCAATAATAATTTGATTAGGAGAAGTTCTGACGCCATCCAGTAAAGCCCATTTGCCCAGTTTTGGGGACAGGGTACGGGGAGTTGTGGCTCTGCACCCTGAGGGGAAAGCTGAGGTAGGGAAATCACATTTCTTACAGAGCTATTTCTGTTTGGCACATGGGTATGTTTTAAGTGAGTTTCTGAGGTGGAATTGAGGGTCTGCTGATGGCCACTGTCAGGCAGCTGTACACGAAGCACATTTCTGTGAGCGGCTTCAGGGTCTTGCATCTGTAAGATTGACGGATGGGTCTTAAAGTACCCATTTTCACTAAAGCAACCCATTAGGACGCAACAGAATGTTATCCCATGCAGTAAGACTAGTCACTGAGATCACTCTACAAAAGTTGTAGGGTGGGCACTAGAGTGGTCAGGGTAGTTACAGTGAGAAAGACTAAAGTAGGGACCTCATTCCACAACCAACAGTAGTCTGCCAAGCAACAGTGCCAAGCTCATTCTGCGTGCCAGCCAGCCGGCGTTTGTGAATGGCTGATAACAGCGCGTATGAGAAAAAGAACATCAGGGAGAGGAGTGTGGCGGATTAAAAATACACCTTGAACACATATTTCAATAGCATCCTTGGCTTCTCGCATCCAGGGTGCAACTAATTTTTGATTTTCTCCTAAATCCGCCATGACAGAATTACAAGGCGTTAACCTATTCTCCAGCAAATCGCACAGGCCAGGCCTGCGGTCCCTCGCATCCTTTTGCAAACAGCCATTAAGAAACAATTATGATACAATGATTTGAGAAAACCGCGCAAACATCACAGCTGCTCAGCCCGGGCTGGTGGAAGCCTTTATAACGCCGCCTCTCCCAGCTTCTTCGAAGATTGAGGCTGTTCACATCAATTTGCCTTTCATCCCCGGAAAAACAACTGTTGCAAGACTTAATTTATTCAAACATATGCAGAAAGAGACACTGTGGAAACTACAAGCATGTTAATCCATTTCCTGCAGAGGCTGCGTGCAGGGCTCCCGTCTTCAAAGCAAAGACGGCGGAGAATTAGAGTCAGTCATATACGGGGTCCAGGATTTACAAATACCCGCACAACCCCATTCAGAAAAGTAAAAAACATGTCTAGATGCACAACCAGCATTAGTCTTTCCACACTGTTCATTAAAAGGAATAGCTATAAATGATACCTTTAATGGGGACACGTGACAAGGAAGATCCTCCCCAAAGCCTAATGCGCATCTTTCCATGAAATCTATGCTTGTGTTTCAAGCGTCTTCTCACATTTTATCCACATCCATTCCCATAGAAAATTTTCTGTAATTGGAACATTTTCTTGATATGAGCATCATCTCATGGTCCTTGCAGCGGGGCATGCTGTTACTGGATTATTCGCCCGACAAGTACAATTTTCAATGGAACATGTGATAAAAAATTTCCACAATGTGGAAGTATTTATTTCGATCAGAACATTGACACAAGTTTCCAGCTTATTTCCATAAGGAAGTGCTTACTCTTTAATGAACTATACATTCATACACTCTCATCATGTTACACTCAGTGGATGCAATTTCTGCCAATGAAACATTCTCCTGGAAAGATTGCTACACTTTTAATATTTGTCTTCCTAGAGGTGTAACTGCTGATATTCATTGAATAGATCATGCCACTGTCCCGTCATACCTTCCACTCCGACTGTTAATTCCACTTTTAACAAATACCATGTTGACACCATCTTCTAACCATCCAGTACGTATCCAGCACTAAAGACAGCATTCCCGTCATTTGGACAATCCCTTGATGAGAACATTTTCAACACCCAGACAAATCTCTCCCTTTAGCAGAAGCTCTATGGTAAGAGCAACTATCCAATTCCACTGTCCTGCAATCTCAATATCTCCCACATGTTGAAATATTTGAAGTTGGAGCTGTTCTTAATTTGTAAAACAATGAGTGATAGTGCCCACAGCCCTACTTAGAAGCCAATGGGTGGCACTAATAAATGTCAGCGTGCCGAATACCAAGGCTGCATAGACTTCAATCTACCCCAGGCCTCTTTAATACACCACCAGGTACTTCCTGCCCCTTTATCTCACTGTTGCTGGTTCCAGCTTTCTTCCTTTGTGACATTTTTTCGTCTTTCTTTTCCTCCTTCTTTCCCCTTTGTGTGGTTTTCACTCTCTTTCTCTTGGGACATGTCTGAAGAGATAAAATAAGTGAAGGTCACAAAAAATGAGTACCGGTAGCCTCCACCAGCAACCACCGGCTCAGATGTAGCACTGAGTTGGAGGAATAAGGCTCTGGATCCGTGACGTGGCGTCCAGGGGTGTGGTCCTCAGACAGATGCTCCCACTTAAAGGTGTATTGCCCAGACAAAGCAGATTGGTCAAAAGGAGCGTGACTCTGGAATCCAGACCACATTGAAGAATCGTCTGGCAGTGGAGAAAGGAGAGGATCTTCTCCATCAGGTACACTCCACCACTCGATAATAGTCAGTACCCTCCTGGAGTGCAGTGAAATCATGACACACTTCAAGACTCCGCAAGGGCCTGTTTGACATGCTCCGGGATAAACTGCAAGACTTGGATACGGTGTGGATGCAAGGGCTCCAGTAGGTTAGAGTTTCATACCTTCAATCTTCATATATGAAAGTCACATGTGGTGAACTTTAAGGAACTTGAGACATCATGGAGTGGATAAGAGGTTAATAGAGGTGATGGCTTAATCGAGTCCTTCCTTTGTTTCTATTATTTATACTTTAACACATAGATAGCCCATTATGAGGCATTATGGGTGTAGTAGTTCACATGTATGAATATACTATATAACACTGTGTTTTGCTGTTTATAAAGCCCGCATCGGGGTGTTTCTTCCAATATTTACTCGATCCATTGTCCAAGAGGAGCAAAATTATTATTATTGTTGAGCATTTACGCGTTAAGTAAAGCTACATAGGGCATCCAATAATAGGGTATGCCCCATCATGAGGCTACTTTGTAGCCATTCTGCTCATAAGGGACTGAGTGTCCATAATTTTATAAGGCTAAGTGCCTGTGTAATGGATCGATTATCATTACCCATAACCCGATAGCCAGGCTTGAAGACAGCAAAATAATAACCGATGATTATCAAAAAGGAATCTACAGGAGGAAAGCCACATAGAGATTTCTATTTACACTATTCAGTTTCCTCACATCGTTGATGTTAGATATAGTTATCTGATTATAATATTTTAAAACAGATATTGAATAATATAAACAAAAGATGGACTCTGTTTTACTACCGTGAGCAAGAACTGGGTGTTCGAAACGCGTAGGAGAGCTACCAAATAAATATTTGCATATGCCAAAAGGAGTGCTGCGTGATTCAATTTGTGGTTGATATTAAAAGCGAGACCTTGTCCTTGTCTCGCCGCATGCACCGACAACAAGGAGCACCCCTCTTCAAAGGACTATTTGCGTTTATAATATATATATATATATATATATATATATATATATATATATATATATATATATCTATCTATTCTCCACAAACCAGGCAGACACTTCAGCAACCAAAGTCGGAGAGCACACACGGATAGATTTTTTAGCTGAATGCTTTATTGTGCAGACACCCCCTGACAGACGCACAGCTTCCTCAATCTCAGTAAAAAAAAAAATAATAATAATTATATATATATATATATATTTTAAACGAGGTTACTCCTTCTGAAGTTCGAGCCCACAAGGAGGGGTGGCGCGGACCGGCGGAGAGAACCGGCAACAATATAATCGCGAACGGAGTCCCATACGTGCTCGTGGAGCAGTTCACAAATACCAAGGAAACAGGGGTCAAGGCGGCAAAAGTAGGTTTATTGACTTCATAAAACAGCTGGTTTATGAAGTCAATAAACCTACTTTTGCCGCCTTGACCCCTGTTTCCTTGGTATTTGTGAACTGCTCCACGAGCGCGTATGGGACTCCGTTCGCGATTATATATATAAATATATATATATATATCAAAAAGCAAGCTTTGTTGAACACAAAGACGCCGCACTCTTCCTGAATTTTTTTGAAGTATTAAAGTTTTATTTGCTCTTCACCTACGCGTTTCGAACTATGGCAGTTCTTGATCACGGTAGTATACATGAGTCCCTTCTCACTTTCCTTATTTATACCAGATCACCACTATTACCCGCAATGAGGCATTATGGGTATGGTAGTTCTTTATACAAAATGTATTTATTACATTGAGGATTTGGCGTCGAGTCTGAGTGACCGCGTGGGCACTTATGTCAAAGGGTGAAAGTGGTGCCTGAGTGGCAAGATTATCTATTTGGGCAAGTTGACATAACTTATATATATATATTAATATTATCTACTGGCGGTCGCCAGTAGATAGTTATAGTTAGGATCGTGTTTCCATAGGAAATCCTCAACATTCTATTTTGAATAACTTTGGCGCTGATTGACGAATCCTTGCGAAATTTTCAAAATAGGTGGGGCGCTCCGCTCCTTCCCTGAAAGTCTCGGGGGGATTCGTCAAGCGGGGGCTGAGAAAAAGGCGGGGGTCCCAAAACGCGTTTTCCCCATGCATTTTTCCATAGGACCTTTAGTCCAAGCTACAGCCCGAACGGCTGAACAGAATTACTTGAAATTTGGCAGAGAGGTAGTCCTCAGGTCAGGGATGTGCCTTTTGCAGGTCTGGTGTAAATCTGTTCAGTATTTCCTGAGAAAATAGCATTTAAGTCAATATATATATCTATAGGCGCGCTCCGAGCGCGTACGGTAAGCTTACCGTACGCGCACGCTGCCGTGCGCAAGCTTAATTCTGATTGGTGGTTACATGACTGTAAACATTCGAATCGGTCGAAATCAGGAAGTGTCGGCCGCCATTTTGTGTGTCTCACAATGATAAACACAGGTGGAGTACGTGAAAAGGGGGCAACAAAGAGAGAATTGCAGACCCCCTAGCGTTTGTCAGGGGGTCCAAGAAGGACCCAAAAGTATGAAAAATACATTTTATATATTTTTTTGAAAATCGCGGGGTGCGCGTACGGTAAGCTTACCGTACGCGCACGGCAGAAAAAAATCATTAAAAAAAATAGAAAATATTAATAAATACATAACTTAGCATTTAAAAAACCGTACAAATTCACTTAAAAAACCATAGGTTTCACACACGTTATAGTTAGAAATTAGCATTTAAAAAACCTTGCAAATTCATTTAAAAAAACCATAGGTTTCACACATGTTATAGTTAGCTGGACATTTCCCTCGTAAAAAACCAATGAAATTCCCCCGTTATAGTTAGTGCAGGCAACTATAACTCACGCGACCGCAATCCTCTGCTGATGACGTCAGATATTACATCATTGATTACATATGTGTCTTTCTGAAAAATAAATATTTGTAATATATGTATAGCTAAAGATGGAAGAAGACATGGGTAAATAGGTGTCTAAATACAGTGATGTAATATCTGACGTCATCAGCAGAGGATTGCGGTCGCTGACAGCCCTTTATCATTAGAAATGCTGGTGTAGAGCCTCGTTATATCAAGAGTTATCAGCAGCATGTCTGTCTCCCATTGGATGTTCATTACAATGCGTAAGAAATATTTTGTATCTTTAACATAAGAACTAAGATCTTTCACAATGGGATTTAAAAAGCAGTCAATGTATATTGATGCATTCTCGAAAAGGCTGTTTTTCGAGGACACGATTGGCCTTCCAGGGGATCTGTCAGATCTGTGAACCTTTGGGAGGTAGTATAAAGTCGGTAATTCTGGAAATTCACAATACATAAATCTGAAATCCTGTTCTCCTAAGATTACTTTTGTCTTCCATCTGGTCAGAATCTTATAGAAATCATGTATACTTTTTTCATAAACAGATCTCGTGACCACTCTGTAACAGTCCTCCATCGACAGTTGTCTCATAGCCTCTCTTTCAAAGTGGTTCTTATTCACCAACACCACAGTCCCACCTTTGTCCGATGGTTTTGTTATTATGTTGTCATCTCTCCTTAAACTCATTACCACTATCGATCGATTTTGTTGTTAATTTTCCTTTGGTAAGGTTAGGACCTTCTGCCTGTAGTTGCTTCAGTTCCTCTGTCACCACTTCATGAAAAGTGTTGATTGCATCGTGAGCAGTATGTGGGATAAAGTGGAATTTCATTTTTAATTTACTTGCTGCCCCTGTTTGCGAGACTTCGATCACCTCCAGGAATTCAACTACATTTTCATATTTCAATATAGGATTTTCTGAATTAGAGTCTGCCTCCAGTTCTCTCAGTTTCTTTAGTGTTCCTAGGTCTGCCCCTGTTAGTGGATTTATGTTTCCCTCACCATTGGATATTTCTGTTCTTAGTTTTTTAGGGTGCAATAGATGTATTTTCATTAGCTTCATTTTTCTGATAAATCTATAAAGATCTATCCGTATATTAGCATAATCAGACTGCAAGGTTGGGCAAAATGTCAGACGCAGCTCCAGTATCTTGGTCTCATCCGATGTTAACTGTCTACTCGACAGATTGACCACGGTTTGTTTCTTCACTGTTTTCATTTCCCCCCACGCTTGCTCCGTGTGACTCGTTGGTTCAGGGAGGTAGCTTTTTCCTTTTCTTCCCCTTCTTGTCTTTCGTTTATTCTTTCCGGGGGATGGGTCCGTGGTACTGGTCGTTGACTTGCTTGTATGAGGAGCTGATATTCCTGAAAAAACGTTGGTGTTATTTCCTTTTCCTTCCGTCTTGATGTCAATTCTCCCTCAGACAATTCTACCTCTGACTCGGAGGTGTCTCTGAAGGATACTTTGCTCGTTTTCCAAAATTTAATTGTCTCCTGGGACCATAAAATTTCTCTGCAAATGTCAGGATGTGCCCGGACTCTTAGCCCTCCTCATCCAGGATACATTTTGTCTGTTTCCAAAGTCTAATCACACCTTCATAATCAAGATTCTTTTTCATGAGTTGTTGTAATTCGTCTTTTAATTTGGTGTCTTTCTCTAGTGCTATGGCTTGCTCTATTTTCTTAATCTCTTCTAGTAGTATTTGGCGATCACTCCAAACGTATTTTATGAGGATTTTTACCATGCCTTTCACAGACTCGGTGGTGTATTCAGCCCATTCCTGTAACAATAATGGGTCTGGGTTCTCGTATGACGGTGTTGTATATATACGCAAACCCCTTGGTCTGTAATTAGCATCTAGATATCTCTGTAAGGAGGTTGGCTCCCACCATTTTCTTGTTTATTTCTGGTTATTTTTCTCTAATTTGTTATACAGGCTTGTCTAATTATTATGTGTAGTTTTACCACCTGTTGCTCCTTTAGGGTCTATATTTGTATCCGTGAATTATTACTGAATATGCCTTCTGCCGCTTCCTCCCTTTCTTTATCTGAAAACATAGCAGTTTTCCCATCGCGTTGTGATACAATGTGTCTTTGATAGTCTATTCCCCAACGTGTCTGCCTTTAGTGTTAATTTGAAAAGAGGAAAGGTAGACTCACTGCCAGTCTCTTAGCCGGATTCTTTCAAGTCCTCCAACCCGAAGCCTCCTGCCTGGAGAGAAAGAGTCTCCTCCTCTCAATTATTGTATCCCAGTGTATTCCGAAATTGCAGCAGAAAAACACACGGCGGGGCAGGCAGCAATATCCGATTTTCCTTTATGCTCCACCAGCTGTCGCTCCACTCGACACGGGTGCAATCCTCCACGATGGTGTTGAGTGCGTATAAATTCCAAAACATCGATCCCGTCCTGATCGAAGAATGAGGCGCACACTGGGGATATATCTTCTTTTAGATTTTAATCAGCAACACGACCACAGCACCGAACAGACGCGTTTCGGCTTAACGCCTTATTCAATGTCGACGTGACTTTGTAAACAAACATCTTTTAAATAAAATTAATCATCAACATAGAGAAAGGAAGCAGTTCATTCTGGTAATAAACATAAAAAAGGTCTCTTGCAGATCACAGAGAAGGATTTCATTTTTGGCCATCTTTTCCTGATATCCTTTAGGTTAATTACAATATTCAATGTGTAAAGGAGGGTTATAAATCTAACATATCTCCATGGTATATCACATTAATTTTCTTTTTCTTTTCCCATTATTGAGATCCTACACTTTCAGATCCAAGAAGTAAGGTGAAAAAAAAAACATGTCATGCGTTCATTAACCTACAATGTGTGTGTAGATTATATATATATATATATATATATATATATATATATATATATATATTACCTACTGGCGGTCGCCAGTAGGTAGTTATAGTTAGGACCCTGTTTCCATAGGAAATCCGCAACATTCTATTTGGAATAACTTTGGCGCCGGTCGACGAATCCTCGCGAAATTTTCAAAATAGGTGGGGCGCTACGCTCCGCTCCTACCCTGAAAGTCTCGGGGGGATTCGTCAAGCAGGGGCTGAGAAAAAAGGGGGGTCCCAAAACGCGTTTTCCCCATGCATTTTTCCATAGGACCTTTAGACACAGCTACAGCCCGAACGGCTGAACAGAATTACTTGAAATTTGGCAGAGAGGTAGCCATAAGGTCAAGGAAGTGCCTTTTGCAGGTCTGGTGTAAATCTGTTCAGTATTTCCTGAGAAAATAGCATTTAAAAGCATATATATATGTGGGCGGAGCCTAACCACACATCTCATCCTGAGATCTGATTGGCTGTCAGCACTTCATCCAAGAAGTGTTGGCAGCCATCTTGGGACCAATATACATGATAGCACCTCATTAAAAAGCATTGCAGTTAATAGAAGGTTTTAAGACTTTAGTTACATTATAAATCATTTGTTGATGGTACCATACTCATTTTAGGAATTGTGGTATGTTCTAAGGTGATTTCACCATGTGAAAAAGCCTTCTGCTGGGATATCATGATTGAGAGAAAAATATTTTCTCATGCTTTTACCACAGAGGTTTGGAAGGTGATCTATAGGCTAAACTGAGAGCTTATTTTCTGTAAATTCACATTATCTTTCTCAGTCATGTGAGAATGAAGTCTGACATTCTCAGTAAAACATGTACATCCAACAAGGGCAGAGACTGTCAGTTGATTCCTTTGTGTTCTACTGCAGCTTCCCAGAGTGTTCCAAAGAACTACTAGAGCGCTAACAGTCCTACTTATGATAAACGTATGGCACACCTGAAGCCATCTTGCTTGGATTAAAGTGGTAACTCTTAAAACATTTAATTTAAAAAGGAACAAAATGAGGGGGTTCATTTTTCCATAAAAAGTATGATTAGTGCTGCAGAAAGAAAAATTAGGGCACATTTTGAGTGACTTCTCAAATCCTCTTCTATTTCATTAAAACATTCTGACATGCAGACTGAAACATGCACTTTCAATACCAGCAGCAGTTTTCCCTGGTGAGCAGTAGCTTTACTACAGTGATCTAATGAGCAAAAAGAGTGCTAACATTCTGAATTTATGGCAAATGTGTGACACATCTGAATGCCTTCTTGATGGAATCAAAGTAAAAAACTGAAAGTATTTCCTACTGAGGAGACTGCAGTAAATAAGGAAATTAGGAAACTTCATAACAAATAAGTCTCCCAAGATGGCCACCAGAGACAAAAGAGCCCAAATGTAGCCCAAATATCACCCAGATGTAGCCCAAGTATAGCCCAATGACAGAATGTCCCAGAATGTTCTTAAAAACAACTAGAGCGCTTACTGTCTTCATTATGACAAAAGTATGGCACACCTGAAGCCATCTTGATTGGAATAAACTGGTAACACTTAAAACATTTAATTTAAAAAGGAACACAATGAGGAGGTTCATTTTGCCATAGAAATTATGATTAATGCTGAAGAAAGAAAATGAGGGCACATTTTGAGTGACTTCTCAAATCCTCTTCTATTTCATTAAAACATTCTGACATGCAGACTGAAACATGCACTTTTAATACCAGGAGCAGACTTCCATGGTGCAGTAGTTTTACTACAGTGATCTAATGAGCAACTAGAGTGCTAACATTCAGAATTTATGGCAAATGTGTGACATATCTGGATACCTTCATGATGGAATCAAAGTAAAAAACTGAAAGCATTTCCTACTGAGGAGACTGCAGTACATGAGGAAATTAGGAAACTTCATAACAAATAAATCTCCCAAGATGGCCACCGGAGACAAAAGAGCCCAAATGTAGCCCAAAATCACCCAGATGTAGCCCAAATATAGCCCAATGACAGAAGTGTGCAAAACACTTATTATTTTGTGTTTTTGCAGTGTTATATAGTGCAGACTTGTCAGGTATTGGAGTGCTTTACATGAGCATTGGTTACATCACACAAGAACAAATTCATTTTGGTTGTAGACATGGGGAGACTAAGTGATTTGACCAGAATCACAGAATGTCGAGCTGAAGCAGAAACTTCAACCTGGTTCCCCAGTTGCAAAGTCTGCAGTTCTGGAAGTAACACCACATCCTCTCCCCTAAGTGCAACATTTAATCAAGTGGTCAACTGGATAAAAAAACATAAAGATAACAAATAATTTAAAAGTGCTTTGTCGCTATTTGAAAACTCAGAAAATATGTCCTTATTTTAGTCTTTTAGAGCACTAACCATAATTTTGATGCCAATAAGACCCTCTCATATATGTAATTTCTAAAGGAAATGCTCTAGGTATTACAGTTTTGATTACATCAAGATGATGTCAGGCGTTCCACACTTTTGTAATAAATATAGAATGTTAGCAATCTAGTTGTTCATTAGGATACTGTTGAGAGGCAGAGGCCAGGGGCACGGACTCTGAAAATTGAAGGCAGGTAGGAGGGTGCAAAGGCAACAATTTAACCACACTGAGCAGGCAGGAAGGGCCGTGGAAGCACAACAGACTATGGAGGGCAGTGGAAAGAGGGGCAGGGGCAACAAACCAACAATACATGACTTGCAAGAGAGGCTGTTAGAGGGAAGATCTATTACGGGTCAAGGAAGCTAGGGGCGGTCCCCAGATCCCCGGGAGCCACCACAGAACTGAGCAGGAGAGTGAGTCAGGGACAAAAGGGGCACCTTAATTTGAGCCGGGGTGCCTAGGAACGCTTGCTCCAAAAATGAAGAAAACAGACATATGAGACATGGAATTGGAGGCAGAATACAATGGCAGTTTAATGAGAAGATGCAACTTCAAAGAAACCGCAGAATAGAGACATAAAGTACAAAATACAGAATCCAGATAATCATACAGCTGTCATAATATTCTCTGTATCTCAATTAATGTACTGACAGAGAGAGAGAGAAAACACATCTATAAATTCATCATGAGAAACAAGTTACACCAAGGAAAATGTTACCTAGGAACACTCACGTTTACTCTTAGAGCAAGCATTCCTGCAATTACAATACAAAATCTTTTAAATGCAAAAGTAAAGAGAACAATGGTTAAACATAACATGACATTTCATATAGGTAAAATAGAATAAGATACTTCAAGCAAAGCAGAGCAAGACATTTTAAGCAAAGGAAGACAAGAGCTCCCAGCTCTTGGGGAAAACCTGCACTGCCTGTTAACCTACATACAGACGGCGAGGTAGTCCGTCGATATCTGTGGGTGCTCCCTTTTTATATCATTTTGTGGGCTCCTTTGCACGCTACATCTACCTACGTATGCTACCCAAAAGCTTCGTCTGCAGATTTTACCAGACATTTCGTCATTTACCCACTTAATGCTGACAATGGACTGGGTGAAAAGGTCAGTCTCTCAGGCCAATCGCTTATCGTAAGTTTCATAGAGCAAGCAGAAAATAATGGGTATTGTACGGGAATTCAATATATTCATGTATAAAATCTCCTCAGTTCTCCTAACTTGACGCTCTACGGTTGCCACTTCCTTAAAAGCGGGAAACCTGCCCAGGAAGCAAGTACCAGTCCAGGATGCAGCCTACTGTATGTCGACAGCTTCAGGGGGATGTTGAACTTTGATACCGAGCACGGAGCACTCGGGTAGGGTGGGGGCTACTAGTTTGGATCAGAAGGCCTCGCAGACCTGCCTTCAGACTGCTATACACTAAAATTGCAGAGCTATGGTCAATTTAACAAAGAGGCCTACATATTGAACAGAAGGGCCTACACAGGGGTTTTATGCTGGCTGAGTGGTAAGGATGTCTCAGGATAATTATATAGCAACACAGGACCCGCTGGTCAATTTAATACGGCCTACAAATGCAGCTGGCAGGGCAAGGACAAGGGTCTCATACTTCAGGTGTGGACAGAACGGGCCAGGGGCCCCCTGTGATACAAAATCTACCCTCCTTCAAGGCTGTGGCAATGTAATAGACCATTGTGGGCAGAAGGAAGAGGCAATGGTAGTACAACCATACATGCCAACAGACCCGATTCAGCCAGGAAACGTCCAATGTTTTTAAGCTCAAATGGGCTTTATTTGATCTGTCTCCTGTCTACAATATCCTCTTTTTCAATGTAACTCAAAGGGGAAAATCAATACCCCAGTTTTTTTTCAAAATCTCCCTCTTACCAAGTGCAAAATGTTCGCAAGTATGGTACATTGGATCATGGAAGGAAATGGGATAGGGACATGGACTTGGATAACAGAGGACAGGAGGGACATGGAGAGGTGCACCAAACTGACCCTGCAGGGCAGGCATCAGGGTTTGCAGCAGCACAATACACCACACAGGGCATGCAGGACGGGAGTGCAGCACAACAATCCATAGAAAGCAAGAGGGAGGGGACAGGACCATGCACATGGACAACAGGGGCAAGAGGCAATGGTAGCTAGCTGACCATAATGGACAGACAGGAGAGAAAGCTGCAGCATAACAGACCATAAAGGGCAGGAGGGACGGATCAGGGGCATTACAATGGAACAGACAAGCCAGGAGGGAGGGAGTAGGGCTGGGGGCAAGGGGGCAGGGCAGGAGCAGCAAGATAGCCATGGAGGTCAGGCAGGATGGGCACTAGAAGCAAGACACACCATGAAGAGCAACAGTGAGACTGTGATGGCATACACACAGACCATGGAGGGAAGGTGGGAGGGGGTCAGGGGCAGCTAACTGACCACACAGGGAAGGTGGGAGGGTCCATGGCAGCACAGAAGACCATGCATGGCAAGTGGGAGGGTTAGTGGCAGCACAATGGCTATGATGGGCAAGAAGGAGGGTGGAGGGGCATGCACAAAGGACGATGGAGGATAGAAGGGAGGGTCAGGACCTGTGCACAGACAAGAAAGTTCAGGGGAAGGGACCTCACAACAGACCACACGGGGCAGGCAGGAGGAGCAGTTGCAGCACAACAGACCAGGGAGGGCAGAAGGGTGTGGCAGTACAATGGACCATGTAGGACAGGAGGAAGAGGATAGGGGCATGGCATGTGGACAGGCAGGGTGGAGGTGGCAGGGACAGGTTACAGTCATCTGACAATGCTAGGCAGGTGGGAGGGGAGTGGCAGCTCAACGGAACACTCAGAGTAGATAGGAGTGGCAGGTCCATGGGACATGGTGGGCAAAAAGGATGGAGCAGGGGCATGCACAAAGACATCGGAGGGCAGGGGGAAGGAGAATAGGGGCAGCAAGCTAAGCACAGAGTTTAAGCAGGAGGTCAACGATGGGGCATAGAATTGGGCAATGGAGGGCAGGAGGAGTGGACTGGTACATCATACTAAATTGAGGGCAGTGGCAGCACATCAGACCATGCATGGCAGGAGGGAGGAGGCGAGTCCATGGATTCACACAACAGAGGATAGGGAGGAAGGGGATGGGGCAGCAAGCTAACTGTTCAGAGAAGGCGGGTATTAGGAACTTTATTGTTTTTAAAACATTGTGTCTGTGCGAACTACTTAAAATATGAACAAGTATGCAGCATAATCTCACTTTTATTCAGGAAGAAGAGGACGTTTGTGACTGTGACTCCGGGCTCACTTGGCAGAAACACCCCCTGACCCTCCACCCCCTATCGCAAAATGTAATGCCCGTGAAAAGGGTAGGTGAACACAGTGTTATATAGAACATAGTCCTGAGAGCACGATTGAAAATGAAAACTAGATATAGTGTATGGTATAAACTATGCACCAAAAAGTGTGATATAAGATGAACCGGGCGTGAAATATAATATGCAATACATTGTGCGCAATGACAGATTCATTGGAGAGCGCGAGATAGCACAGGCACTAGCGTGTGCTATGCGATATGCGCCTTGGAGTGTAATATGCACAGGGCAGTGTTGTGTAACCTAACTAGTCTCTAAAGTTGTAATATAAAATATGTGCTGGGGAGTGTAACGTTGCATATGCACTGTGACAAAGATATGGATCCCAGATTGTAATATGTATGGCATAGCACTGTGCGTTATAACATAGGCATCGAGAAAGGCACGTTAGATGGGGCAATATAACCCGTGCAAAGACAAGTGTGGCATGACATATTCACGGGGTGGTGTTACAGTGCACATGGGCTAGAGAGTGTCATAGCATATGCACTAGCTAGTGGAATACAACACAGAGGTGTGTGGCACTCGGCAGGCTATGGTGGGTGTAACACAGCATTGGGCTCTGTCAGGAGCACGCTGTGACTCTCAAGTGATGTTCGTCCCCTTTCCAGAGAGTAAAATAAAAAGTATTACACATCCGGCAGTGGATGTGTGTTTTATTAACCGTGAGGGGGGTTTCTTGCATAGTTTTGGTCGAATTTTTGTCGAATCCCCTTTGAATGGCTTGGTGTGCATGTGTATTAAATGTGCCCGTCAATAGCTACCCATGTTTGTATAAATAAACGACAAGGGTGTCTACCAGGATTAGGCACGGTAGGGCATCAGACATGTCAGAGCTTCACTAGTGGTGTAAATACATTCCACGTGGATTCATTGCATGCATAGTCGCCTTTTAATGAATATCACGCAAATCGTCATGGTGATAGGTACGTACGGTTTGTCCAGCATGTCCTAGGTGTGTCTATAAATATATATTTTTTAAAAATAATAAAAAACAGTGGCCGGCCCTGGGGATTGGGGTCAAAAAAATATAATTAGGAGACTGGCCCTGGGGGATGGGGTCATCAGGGCCAATAAATTAGAATAAGAAGGGGAACCAAACAGCCCCCCTTCTTAAAAAACTAAAATAAATAAAAGACTGGCATCGTGCCGGAGGCCATGCCCCCTCCGTGCAGCACTCTGCAAACGCGCCCCCAACAAGCATCTCCAGTATGCGCCAGGGAGCTGCGCTGCAGCCAGGTGTTCTGAGGCCAAGCCCCTTTTTACACCTCTCTGCAACGCAGCTCTGTGGCGCTTACTGGAGGTACCTAGTGGTCTAGTTTGACCCTAGGGACCCTTAGGATTCAAGGGGACTTAATCTCTCAACTTAGAACAGCCACAGGGCGCGTTTACACAGTGGTGAAGGGAGGGGACGGGGCCTGAGGTGACGTGTGCAAACACGCACTATGGCACGTTTTAAATTGGGGATATAATTTCCCTTCAATACTGAGGGCCCCTGGGGGCTAACTAGCCCACCAAGTGCTTCCAGTAAGCGCCACTGAGCTGCATTGCAGAGAGGTGGTCCAGGCAGTGCCACTTTTTACACCTCTCTGCAACGCAGCTCTGTGGCACTTACTGGAGGTACCTAGTGGGCTAGTTGGACCCTAGGGACCCTCAGGATTCAAATGAACTTAATCTCCCAACTAAAAATGGACACAGGGCGTGTTTACACAGTGGTGAATGGAGGGGACGGGGCCTGAGTTAACGTGTGCAAAAACGCCCTGTGGCCTGTTTTAAGAGGTAGTTTTAATCCCCATGCCCTATTATATACTAGGGGCTTACAGAGGAGGTCATGCTAATCACAGGGGGACCCCAACGCATAATGTTCCCTAGTGTATGTAGGTGTTTTCACTGTATTCTAAGTGTCTTTTAACATAGCACTGGCTCTAGGACTGGTTAGTCAGACTCAGTTACCACCAGTATCCGTCTGAAAAAGTTGAGGGTACAGGATGATTTTGCAACAAGGCTTCTTTCTGCTCTTCTTTTTGTTCTTTCTGCACGTTATCCTTCTTCCTGCACTTATCTTCGTATTTGAGGACTTCTGTTGCTTCTTTCTGCACTTCTTTTGTTTCTTTCTGTGCATTTTTTCTTCTTTCTTCACATGGCCTATCTCTGTAGGCATAGTTAGAAATTAGCATTTAAAAAACCTTTGAAATTCACAGAAAAAACCATAGGTTTCAGGCACGTTATAGTTAGGAATTAGCATTTAAAAAACCTCAGAAATTCACTGAAAAAACCATAGGTTTCAGGGGTGTTATAGTTAGCTGGACTTTTCACTTGTACAAAACCATTGAAATTCCCCCGTTATAGTTAGTTCAGCTAACTATAACTCGCGCGCCCGCAATGCACTGCTGATGACGTCACATATTACATCACTCATGACATGGTCAGTGACATCACTCATGACATCACTGATGACATCTCAAATGACATCACTGATGACATCATCCTTGTGATAGAGTGGCAGACCTCCTCTCACCCTAATATAACCTTTGATACACACATTCAAAAATAGAGACTAAAATTTTCAAAACAATGGACATACCAATACCAGTTACAACAACCTCTTCAGTAATTCTAAGATCCACATACACATCCACTCATTCACCAACAGTCCTATACAGTCACTCATACATGTACTCACTCATCATATGTACTCATACACCTATACATCCTGTTACACAATGCCACTCATCCATAGAGTTACTCACACACATAGTCACTCATGCTAATAAAGAATCAAACATACATTTACTTGCATATACAGTTATACACACACCACCATACTTACTTCTACGGAAACTTACACATACTTAGTCTTTTAAACAATCACTTAAAAAAACACATACTTATTCATACAGGAACTCTTTCAATCTCTCACTCTCACATATACTCACATATATACACCAATAGTCACATATACTAGTTTAAAACATATGTAGTTACTCATAAAGACACTATTGAGACAGTCATTCACTCACTAACACACCCATACACACACTCATCCACCCATACAGTCCTGCACACATGCTGTGTTCAACCCATACAAACAGTGAGTCACTCATTCATGCACCTATGCACTACGTAATACCCCCCACCGAACCATGCAGACACTCAGACTGATACTCAAAAAACCAACTAATAACCTATATAGACACCCATGTAGCTACTCACCAACCCATGCAGCCACTTATACACAAAGTGAGAGACTGATACAGATATTTACATATTTAAACATTACTCACTAAGCCATGTATTCACTATGATACACTTAATCAGTCAGTTACACAATCAATTTTTCAAAAACAAATCATCCATTTAGACACTTATATACCCATTTATTCTTCCATCGACCTTGGAGATATACATATATAAAACATATTTAATTTTCAGAAAAACACACATTCACTGGATGATGTCATCAGTGATGTCATCAGTGATGTCATTTGAGATGTCATCAGTGATGTCATGAGTGATGTCACTGACCATGTCATGAGTGATGTAATATGTGACGTCATCAGCAGTGCATTGCGGGCGCGCGAGTTATAGTTAGCTGAACTAACTATAACGGGGGAATTTCAATGGTTTTGTACAAGTGAAAAGTCCAGCTAACTATAACACCCCTGAAACCTATGGTTTTTTCAGTGAATTTCTGAGGTTTTTTAAATGCTAATTCCTAACTATAACGTGCCTGAAACCTATGGTTTTTTCTGTGAATATATATATAAATATTCCCAAATTCAGATGTTCTGGGGTCAATTCTCAAAGGCATTTATCAGTACGTGAAGTAGTACTACTCATAAATGCCTTTGTGAATTACAGAGAGAAGGCCTTTGTTTATACTGTAGATTAGGAGGACTTAATTTCATTTCAAGTGCTCAGTTTACAGATATAGTGTGTTTCTACTTATCACTAATCCCACCAAATAGGATTAGTTATTAATCCTATAATAAGAAAAAAAGTATATCAAATAACACATATCACACTATGGCACTGCAAAAATAATACAACTAACAAACAAGTATGCCAAGGTTTATCAAATGAATTAAGATTATTTCGTACGTCAATTATTGTGCAATAAAAACCATAACATATGCACAATTTATGAGTCTTAATGCAGAGAAGTAAATGCTTATGCCTACCCTGAACTCGTTTTAGATATTTGACTTTTTTTTCAAAATGTTGAATCAAAGAGGCATTTGACAACGATTCTCCTTCACAAATGAAGTGAGACTAACCAATTATATTCTATCACTCAAGCAGAAAAGTAAGAAATGTCAGCATTAAGAAAGAAAACCGCAGAATGTCAAACAGTAACTATCTTATAATGAGCAATTATTTGTTTTGACATAAAATATACAGGTATGTGTAAATTGTTAGAAAAGCCATTGAATGCAATGTGTCACAATGATGACGCATTGGAAATGTGTATTCCTTGACTACTTGCTTTCTAAATTCTAAAGTTTGCTCAGAACAATTATTAGTGCTTCTGTTTTGTATAAAATAATAACAATGTAAAAATTATGGAGTGCTTCCTTGACGGAGTATAAAATTAAAATACCGTGGGTTCTAACCCGGTTTTGGGATGAAATTACTGGCTCTTGCCTCTTTTTGTTACTGGTCCCATGAAAAACTAGTTAAAAATATTATTTACGTGTATACCATCTAAATTTACATCACTTATTTTTCCTTATTTGTTAATGTTATCGTATTATTTCAATTTGCAGGTTACATGAATTAAAATGACACTTATTCGAATCTGTATATAATGAAAACACACCAACTGAGGCTTTTGTGGTGAAATAGGTGATATATAGCTTTACACAAAAACTTTCAGAAACGTCCAGCCTGGATTATGTAGAATGCACCATATGTGAGGAAGATACATCTGCTAAAAAATACTATCCAGTCAAAGGGTTAGTTGGATTTTCAAATTAAAGATAGGAGTTGCATTAACTTCACAAGAGAGAACAATGGATATTGCCACTCAGAATGATAATTCTGATTTCATCAGCATATTTGCCAACCTATGGACTAACAAGCATTGGGTAAAGTGAATAATCTTGGCTGTGAAACCTATTGGCGATACCAAGCTTTTTATTTAATCCTTTGAAACCACACCAGCCATCTTTGAATGCATGTTGTGTTTATTTTAAGAAAACATGTATGAAGATCCGCAGTGGACATCTTTGAGTGGAATTTGTTAAAATGAAACAAAGGCCATTTGAAGAGACCTGCAGCAAATGCAAGTGCATGCACTCAAGAGGGAAGTCATCTTCAAATGAGCAAAAATATTTTAAGATGGCTGCCCGCCGATAGTGTGGCGGGTGGTGAAAATCTGCACGGAGATTAAAGGGCAACACGACAGTGGTTGGGGAATGGAAAAGGTGGGATGAAAGTGAGTAGTTATGATGACAGGGGAAAGGGAAAGGGAGCGAGGGAGAGAAAAAGTCACCCCCATGCATTGCACTGCAAGGCTGCACATCATTAGAGGAAGGATAAACGATTTACTCAAAACACTGCAAGACTGAAACGCCCCTGGGTGGGACGAACAAATGAAAAAGAAGGAAAGCCACTGAATCAGGAGCAGGAAAGTGAGACAGACAACAGATCATGAACAAGAGATTGACCCAAAGCCTGCTCTAAGTATATGTAATGTACTGGGAACAATAAGTCTCAAAGACCTACAAGGGATACTCGGTTAAGTTTCTTACTGAGACACCAAGTGGAACAGTGTTTGCAAACAGATGCTACACATCAGTTTTCCAGCACGTGCCTACCAAAGATCAGATACTCTGGTAGATACCATCAATAAAATTCTGTACAAGATGTAATACACTTCTAAACTTATATCAGTGAAAGGGATGCGGTAAATTTGAAAGAGAGTGCACCAAACGTTCCTATTTTCACATAAAGCCTGGGGAGAGAAAAGCCTACTCATAGAAGAACAATGTTCACAAAATTAATACACAAACGATACGCTCTACTTATCTCAATTTTCTAAACGTATACAACCATATTTCAAGAAACGTCTGTACTTGTTCCATACCCCACCGGCGTAAAAGCCTGTAAACAGCATACATGATGATATAGCCTGACAGTCTAAGATATTGCAACAAGAACAGAAATTGGCTTACTGGGGATTTCCGGCACGGTTACTGGATGCTACAGATCAAGCACAGCCACATTAAACAGACAGCCATACCCAGAGGTAGGAAGGGTGTGTACCAGGTAAGTCTACAGGCTAAATGAAACAAGCTGACAGAAGGGTAAAGCTGTAGTCCTTTAAACTCTCCAAAGATCCTCTCCCAAGCCCGGGTCATGAAGGCCCCTTGCTACCTTCCTTCGTAGAGACTTTGTGTCATTTGAAAGCTCGTTATATGATGGTCGGATATCCACACCCTGGACACCATTTTAAGGAGATCCTGAACCCAGACGAGTTACACAACTATCCACCAATAGCTATGCTTCCGTGCCAAGGGTGGGTGCAGGTAGGGGTATAGTCACAACGACAGGCCCTTGAAACAGGAATGCCTCACTTAACACTTATTTGGTGGGCTTCAGAGCAGACCACAGCTCAGAGCTTGTTATTTTACAGTGCTGATTTACCTACAGAAAAACTTAGATAGTGTGGTGTCGGCCCTACTATTGTTAGGCATTTCTACAGCCTTTAACACAATCTAGCACACCATCCTTGACAACAGACAGGTAGCACTGCATTTGCTGGCCCGGTTATATATGGTTTCAAATAATTTGTGGGGGGCACGTCTCAGACACGTTTTATGTGACGTTCCCAAGGAGCTGATTTTATAGCCCTTCCTTTTTAGGAAACTCTTTCATGTTGTGGAGGCCAATATCTGTTACCCCACTGATTTGAGGGATGTTCACAGTCTCTGTGAGCAAAGAAGAAACCCACAACCAAGGCATCGTGGAAAACTACCTCTCAATCATGAAACTATACAAAACGAAACTGCTGATCACCTGTTGAGGAACCCTGACAAAGGAGACAGCTGATTGGCCCTCTGTCCGAGCTAAACCAGCGTGTAAACTGGGTATTCACCTGGAGTCAGATTAATCTCTTGAAACTGAGGTCTTGGGGAACACCCGTTTGCTTTACTTAAAGATCCTTAAAAAGATGCTCTCATTTACTGACGCCAAACGGCATACGATGGGGATATGAATCCTGGTTTAATCCCTTATGGACTACAGAAACGCAGAATAGCGGGCCCCACCCAGCTCCTGCAGTAAGACTGCTCAGCGAACTGACGAAAATATATTATTGTATTGTATTGTAATTGCATTTATATAGTGCTTACTACACCTGAGGAGGCGTCTATTTGCTTTTTCGGCGAGAAGCACGCTACTATACCACTCCTTAGAATTTTGGATTGGCTTCCAGTACAGAAAAAGATCTCCTTTAATGGCCATGACAATAGTTTATAAGGCCATTCATACTGGTGTGATGGGTAAACATTCCAAGTCACTATCTCTAACAGCCCTTCAATGTCTCCAGCACATCTCAAAGACTAGAGAGTCATCTTAAAGCATCTCCTCTTTTTCTGTAGCCGTGACACAGAAATGGAACTCTTTCCTTCAAGACTTGGGATCTTGCACCAAAACGTGTTATCCTTCAGGAAGCGGTCTAAAATCTTTCTTTTTTTATCAGTAAAACCCCGGTGTTTATTCCTTCTATTCTTAGAGTTTATTTCCATTTTTTTAAATTTTATTTTGTCCTGTGAAGTTTTAGATATGCGTTACCTGTCCTGACAGCGCCATGAAGCTTTTACGGCTGTGTGCTAAATAAGCAATACAATAAAGCATTAAAAGTGCTGCAACGCACAGCTTAAATTTATACTTGAAAGTGGCTTTGCCAACTCCATGCAAACGAACTAGAAACAAGCAATTCACATCCGACATTGAAACTGACAGAAAGAGGCGGCCGAAGAAAACCAGCACAGCTAGAAATTGACCAGATGAAACCTAAGAATCTTCGAAACAGGCAGTGCTCACATGCCCCTCAGCAGACACTATTGAGATGGACAGAAAGTGTAAATTACTAGGCAGAACTGAGGACAAAACAACAGAGGTGGTGAAACTAGGTGTTGCCTACCTGTGAATTCACTGCTAGTGCTAAGAATGCTATTGGTAGGTTACTTCTTCTGTTCCCACTTGAGACTTCATGTCTCTGGAAAAATAATTATTTAAGCAGAAATGGTTTTTCATAAGTTCATTGACAATTCTAGGACACAAAGTACCTAAACTTTGAGAGTTAAGATGAGAACATTCAGCCAAACACAACTGAACAGGCTTTGATGACAGACACTTTCTCTGCTCTTGACAGCACTTCAAGACCAGATGGAAAACGGGGCACAATGAGCAGGCAAAGGGCGCCCCAAAGAGGTCTTTATAGAATCCTGAGAGCGGCCAGTTTGAGAGGCTAGGACAGGGCGAGGTAAACATGAGCCTGCCCTATACTTTCCAAAAGCGTATGTTGTATGCATTGGTGAGCCATATCTACAGTGTGTGATGCGACCATGCCCTTGGTCCAAAGGACGAGAAGAGGAGGGTTGTAATGAGGTCACAAAACAGGAGGTCCCAGCCAACACAACGAAACCAGTTCTTGGAAGAGCTATTAAAGAAACAAAGCTGAGAGGCTGAGAAGGTCGTGGAAAGATCTGCACAAAATGTATGTCATGGGATACAGAACCAGGCCTTGCTTGAGAGTGTGTGTGTGATGTGCTGGGCACTCTGGGCATCCCTGGGGTAGAGCTGGTGGTGGAACAACAGGAGCAGGAAGGTGAAAAGAGGTTTGGCATCCCACACCAGAGGCGCGGTTAAGGTGTCCTTCTGTTGAAACGAGGCTGTCGGGGCCAACATTTGTGTGCACCGAGCCGAGACTGAGGATCAAGGGGCAGGGAGCACACTCCTGCATCCACAAACATTGCAAATACATTCTCAGTCCTTCATTGACTTGTATGTGGGGGGGGCTGTTTCGTCCTAAACCCAGTGAGAAGTAGAAATGAAAGCGCAAGACATCCAGGCCTCAGTAACAAGGAAGAAGAGCGATGGTGGCTCAGTTTCAACTCAAGCCCATTCAGGGAGTCAGAAGCGACTGAGCTGCGGCGTGATGGTCCTGGGGACATGAAGCAGGTAGGATTAGGAGCCGCCTCGAGGGGGAGCCCCGGCGTCCGAGCACCCGACACTTCCCTTCTTTTAACCTGAATGAATCCTCATTTACAAACATTGGCCAAATTTCGAAGTCCCTCGCAAGCTTATCATGACACCGCCATGCGGGGAGGGGGCTGTGGGCTTGCACACCGAAGGAATATGAACTGCAGCCATAGGAGCTTCGGCGATGAAAGATCGACCAGGTAATTCTCCAAGACTGCTGGGATGAATAATTTACATTTCAAGGGCTCATTCACAGCTGGATGTTTTGATCAGGCGTTCTGTTTCTTTATTTTGTTACGGGTGTGCACACAGAATGCAAACCTAGCCCAGGGGGTTGGGAGGAGTGGGGGGGAGTGGAGTACTCAGTAAAGGGGAGCTTCTTATGAAAAGAGGCGGGTGGGAGGGGGGCTGGAGATGGAGAAGAGAAGTACCTCGAGGTCTTTCCTGCAGCGCTGTGAGGGAAGGGAAGAGAATTCGGAACAAGGGAGACCCTGCCGAAGTCTGCAAGAAGATAACCAGAAGTCCGGGTTTCAGGAACCTTCTTTGGGAGCAGCCCGGCTTGTATTTTATTTCTATTTTATGTGAACGTTTGAAAGAATATTTTTTTTATATTCAACGTCAGTAAAAATATTCTCCAAAGTTGCTGCATCCATGCAAGTAAGAATGGTGGGCCGGGTTGGGGGGAGGGGAGGGCGGGATTCGACAGACAAGTAGGGGGGAAAATGTAATAAATAATTCATTTTCCCTCGTCTTCGTAAGGATGGATGAGTGAAAGGGAGGAAGCATCGATGGATGGATGAGTAAATGGGTGAATGGACATCGAGAAGACCGTCAACAAACATTGACCCGCTACCTCGAAGAGAACAGCATACTGGATCCATCCCAGTCCGGGTTCCGCAGCAACCACAGCACCGAAACTGCCCTCATCGCCGCCACCGACATCAGGGCCCTGCTCGACAATGAATAAACCGCGGCCCTCATCCTCCTAGACCTGTCAGCTGCCTTCGACGCGGTCTGCCACAGCACACTACGCACACGCCTCCACGACGCCAGTATCCAAGAGAAGGCCCTGGACTGGACCAACTCCTTCCTCTCTGGCAGAACTCAGAACGTCCGCCTCCCCCCTTTTTCGCTCCGAAGCCACCAAGATCATCTGCAGCGTACCCCAGGGCTCATCCCTCTGCCCAACAATGTTTAACATCTACATGGCGCACCTCGCCCACGTCGCCCGACTGCACGACCTCAACATCATCTCCTACGCCGATGACACCCAGCTGATCCTCTTCCTCACCAACGACCCCCACACCGCCAAAACCAACCTCCACGCCGTCTCGTCCTCCTTCTTCAACACCCTCCGCATGCTCCGCAAGATCTACAAGTGGATCCCCACCGAAACAAGAAGAACGGTCACCCAGGCCGCCGTCAGCAGCAGGTTGGACTACGGAAACGCCCTCTACGCAGGAGCCTCGGCCAAACTCCTGAAATGACTTCAACGCATTCAGAATGCCTCCGCACGCCCGATCCTCGATATCCCTCGCCGCAGCCACATCACACCCCACCTGAGAGACCTGCACTGGCTCCCCGTCAACAAGAAGATCACCTTCAAGCTCCTCACCCACGCACACAAGGCACTCCACAACACCAGACCAGCGTACCTCAACAGACGACTCAGCTTCTACACCCCCACCCGCCAGCTTTGCACCGCCGACCTCGCCACAGTCCCCCGCATCCGAAGAGCTACCTCCGGCAGCAGATCGTTCTCCCACCTCGCCGCCAAGACCTGGAACACCCTCCCCATCCACCTACGGCAGATCCAAGACCTGCTGATCTTCAGAAGACTCAAGGCCTGGCTTTTCGAGCAGTAGCAGCATTCCCCTCCCCCGAGCGCCTTGAGACCCTCACGGGAAAGTAGCGCGCTTTACAAATGCTCCGATTGATTGATTGATTGATGGATGAGTTAAAGGATGGATGAATGGATGGATGGATGGAAGTATTGATGGAAGAGTGGATGGATGAGTGGATGGATGGATGGATGAATGAGTGAAAGGGAGGATAGCTATATGGCTGGATGAAAGAGTGGATGGATGGACGAGTGAAAGCATGGATGGATGAGTGAGTGAGTGAAAGGATGGATGAGTTGAAGGGCAAATGGACGGATGAGTGGGTGGATGGGTCGAATGGTGGAGTTATGAATGAAAGGATGAATATCTGAGTGAAAGGGGATGAATGTATGAAGTGAAAGGATGGATGAATGAATGATTGAAAGGGTGAATGAGTGAGGAAAAGGATGGATGAATAGATGGATATGTGAAAGGATGGATGAATTAGTGAAAGGATGGATATGTTTGATGGATAGGTTTGAAGATAGATGGATAAGTTTGGATATGGATGGGCGGATGGATGGACGAAATGGTGGCAGACTAAATGTTGGATGGAAGACTTAATGGCTGACAAAATGTAAAGTTGAAATGGTGATTATCAGCAGTGGATATAAGGATTAAAAGATGAATGGATAGATGTTTGGATGGAAGAGACAAGCAAGCTCTTCTAATGAGGCTTTTGATGACTCGCTCCGCTTGGTTGATGCCATGAGAGCTATGGTTAAAAGTGAGGGGGATTTTCATTTTCTGGCAACTCTCTTTTCTTGAACAACCCTCATTTTTGGGCACCCATCCTCAGGTTTTGAGTTTAAAGGCTCGTGTTTGGCTCCCTCTTGCCTGGGTTCCATCTATCCCAGTATATTGCCCTTTACCTTCCTTTGGGATTGAATCTTTTTCTCAATATCTGTTCATGCAATGCACTACACGTTTGTTGATTCTGGCCTAGGTACTCTAGGCACACCCTTGAAAAAAGAGACAACCCTTAAGCTTGCACATTTACCTACAGCCATTGCTTCAATGCTAACAAACCCCGCTCCGATCAGAGGGACTTAATGGGGAACTGCCCATGAACGCCCATGAGCCAGCACCAAAAGTAGATCCTACTAGGGCCTGAAATCTCTATGCTCTTTTCATGTTCTGTAATCAGGGGCCATTATTTTAGTTTCAGACAGGATTTAAGCAAGGTGCTTGTTTTTACTGTGATAGCCCACTGCAGACCAGTCGGCTTGGCCAATGATGACCATGCACCTGTGTGTGTAGGTCAGTGGGTTGGCAGCTCGTTCCTTGGGAAGGGGGAGGGTGAATGCCTATCTTTATAGTATTGTTTCTCGTGCAGCGAACAGCAAGACAATATGTACTTCTACTGATGAACCAATAACAGAAACCAAACCAGGTTCTAATGCCTTGTTGGAAAGCATGGTCCACCAGGCAGGCCAGTCTACAAAGTCATAAACCCCACAAAAGGTCACAAAGCAGTAAAGGAGCCAGCCCTGTTATGCTCATGCAGAGCTCCAGGTAAGGTGTGTCCAAAATACAACATTGGTTGACTCTACCCACTCGGGTGATGACACCATCCTGGTTCAACTGCTGCATACTGTTCTCTGTCAAACAGCCCTTTGAGCAGTTGAGTACTAGATTTGCACAATTCTTCCAGATACACCAACCAGTCAAATAAATATGAATGATGCACTCTCCATGGACAACCATTTTTGTAAATTGCCACTACTTTTGAGTGGTCCTTCACAGAGGAAAGATTTTTGATGTGGGCATGCTAACTGTTATTTTTATTATGTATATGCACATACTACTTGAACCCGGCATTCAATTTTCTTTGGTGGCACCAATTATTTTGCAAGTCTGGTCTCCAGTAGCAGTCAGTGTATCCCTTTAGGCTCTTGTAGGGTTTATTCAGACACTGAAGTATTCGTTTTCTCAGAAAGATGCTCTCAACTGGGGTGTCCAACGTGGGTCCAGAAGTGCGGGACCCAGAACAGATTTTAAACTTTATCAACATAAAAAACACCAGCATACAATTAATCTAAACCAAAATCATTCACGCAGTTGGTGGTTATAATGAAACCTCAACTGTCACAAATGCTCTGAAAAAAATTAACCAACTGCTTTCGATGATATATAAACTGACGCACCTGCACGACTTGTCAAATGCAACACTGGATGTTTGGAATGATCATGTAATCCCGGTACTGGTATCCACAGACACTCCTTCATTGTCCGTAAACCAGGAGCTCTCTCTATATATGGCACCAGTCGGCCCCCTCAAGGTGTTGGGGCAATAACCAGGTGAAGCATTCTGCTGGTGAGCCCAGCACTGCTCTTCTTTTTGACACCCCTCCAGGATTTTTATGTTTAAAACCCAGTACTTGTCAAACAAAGTAAGGGACACGGATTGTATATTTATTATCTATTCAACCAGAATCATTTTCTTTAATCCAGAAAATGTATTCAGGAATGTTTACCCGGGATCATCGTTTTAGTCCTGCACTACAGCCCTACAAGGACAGTGCGCGTGCACTTAAAACGAGAAATGACAGTCTATGGCACTACTCCCCAAACATGCAGACTGAGGAAGGCGTGGCTTACCTGAGAGTGAAGTGCTCGACGCTGGAGTTGGAGGCCAGGAACAGGATGACGCTCAAGACCTCGCCGGGCTTCAGCGGCCGGTCGGGCAAGCGGATGTAGACGTTGCTGTCCAGCCGCTGCTCCTGCATGGCCTGCATCGGGGGCGGCTGGTAGAGGCTGATGCTGCCGATCCGCAGCAACGGGTGCTGCGTGGGGCCCTCAGGCCGGGCCGCCGAGCCCCTGCGCGTGGCTGGCTCGCTCCCGCACTCTCCTGCTGAATCCGGGGTGTGAAGCGTGTAGAAGAGCTCCGCCTGCTGGTTCTCGGCGCTGCCGTCGAGGCTCTCTGGAGACTTCCTCCGGCCCATGGGGATGGCGCCGGGTCCGAACCAGGTGTGCGGTAGCTCCATCTGCACCAGGCACGTGGCCAGGCTCCCGCGCAGCCGGCACGAGCTCTTGATCTCGCGGACGTCGCGGAAGGCGTGGAGCTGCACGCAGGGCAAGCGGTCCACCACTCCGAAGTCATCCCAGTCCCGGCCAGCGACATAGAAGAGGACCTGCGCCACCGGCTGCGTGGAGGGCACGCGCTGCTGAATGATGAAGGCCCGCACCTTCCAGTTCACGGTCAGGCGGTCAGGGATCTCCAAGGTGCTGGAGGGCTGCAGCAGCTCCCGGGGCAGCACCTGGCCCGTGCTGAAGGGCCCTAATGACACATTGAGGACCGGCAGCTCCTTCGTCTGGAAGACCACGAATGGCTCGGAGCGCTGCATAGTCCCGCTGCTGCTGTTCCATGGCAGAGTCGGTTGGGGCTCCTTCAGGAAGAAGGCCAGGCGGGTGTTGGACAGACGGTAGCTCACGGGCAGAAGGACTACTGGAGAGGGCATCGTGGCGGTCGGCTGAACGGATCCCGTGGGCAGCACCTTGGTATAACCTGAAAGAGACAGAAAGAAGGCTCTGTAAAACAGTGCAATCTTTTCAACAATAGAGACATTACAATTCAACATTGTACATCATAGCATGCAACGACTGAGACTGCAAGTGGCTAATCTGACAGCAGACTTTATTCATCAATGAAGACTCTACAATCCCACATCCTATAACATAATATGCAAAGATTGAGACTACAGTTTAATAATCTGATAGTGCATGCTGCTCAACATTGGAGACCCTAAGATCCCACATCCTAGAACACACTATGCAACAATTGAGACTCCCAATGAATAACCTGAAAGCGCGCTTTATTCATCAATGGAGATTCCACAATCCAACTTTCTAGAACACGACCTAAAACAATGAAGATTGTCAATTAAATCTAACAGAAGACTGCAATCAAACAAATTAGATAAATCCCTTTCATAATGAATTCTGAATAAACAGCAGTCTAGAATACTACAAGTAATAAAGGAGACTGCCTTGCAATGGCCACCGCCATCATAAAAGTCTAGTATTACAAGGACTAGGATTCACAGCGAAGGGGATCACTGAGGAGCACCCCTGGGTGCTTACAATATTTGGAACCCTGCCAATTGGGGCCGTGCCGGACTCCTGCGGCGCACTTGGATGAGTAGGAGTCCGACTCTCGCTTATCCTGCAAAGTCAGGAAAAGAAGACAACGTCACTGTTGCCATTTCAGCCCACAGTATTGTCTGTGAAATTCTCTGCTTTTCTTACTCTTATGTTCTAGCACCGCTCTCGTTTCTGTTTGTGTTTCTGAAACCTGTTGATACACCTGTAAGCAGTGAACAGGCCAAAAACAATGGAGCAAATGCCTGAGCTGTGGTTCCACACCACAGCGCTTCAATACGAGTCAGCAAAGGCTTCTGGCCATCACCGGGGTATTTAACAAGGGCGCTCCGCTTCCACCTACCCGCACTTGGAGACTTCGAAAACAGCAAATTAATAAAAAAAAAACAGTTATTGACCCCAAAATACTGCCCCCTATAATTGAGGTGTTGTGAGCCCCTCACACTACCGGACCTCAAAGCAACTACACTTGCTGCACAAATGACTTCAGTCCATCTCCTCTGCCTCTTACACCCCTTCGCCACTATGCCGGACCATCACTCTAATCTTAAAACAGGCCCTTTCAGAAAACACGAGCTCCCACATGTGGTCTTCCTTAATCTGCAATGGTGCCCTTGGTCCTAATGTTAAAAAATAAGCTCCTATGCACCATTTTTAAAGTGAACCCGTCATAATTGTGTTTTAGTGGGCCCCTCTGACCCCTGGGCCCCAGTGTGGCTGAACCTGCTTCACTAATGTTAGCTACCGCCTTGCAAAGAGGGCAGCCTCGTCTGCTGTTTGCTAAAAAACATGGATTCCTATCTAGCCACACGCCCTTCACTGCCATCTCTCTGAGGCCAAACAAAGAAGTATCCACTGCATTTATTTTCCCCTCCTGTGGGCTGTTGCACTGAGGCCCAAATCAACACTGACACGTGCACAGTGGGCCCTAATGCTAAGAAGGAAGGATGGTAAACCGCCATAATTAAGGTTCAGCTGGCTCCTCATACCTCTGGCTCCTGGTGCCACTGTACCTGCAGTACCAGTGATTCTTTCTGCACCGTTATGTTAAAAAGCAGCAAGGGTAACCTGGGCTCTGATACGAACAAGGAAAATGGGCACCCACTCCACTTCATGGTAAGACGCCCATAAATGAGCAGCAGAGGCCACATACACACCTGACAGCATTACCTGCTGCACTAATGGATGGCCCTTTTTTATATATAAAAAAAGGCTCCCTTAGATCGTCCTCTTCCTTGGGGTATCTCTCTGAGGAAGCTGTCTCTGGCCATTTGTAACCATAAAAATGAAGTCCTCACACAGTGCTTTCTCTTCTGGGCCATCTCGTTGACTATATTTATGAATCTCACTCTTTTCCTGGACCATTACTCAGAGGTCCTAGGGGTCAAGAGGACCAGAGCTCTGCATCTGAATGGGACCCTGCTGACTTCCTCCCTGCTACCCCCTGGACTTACCTTTTACAAAAACAACTGCCACTGAATGGTTAGTGCTGACTTTGAGGTACATCTGCTTGAAAGCAAGGGTGGGGTGGTAGTGCAAACAGTTAAAGAAGAACCAAGGCTTTTTTTTTGCATTTTATATAGTGCGTACTCGACCCGAAGGTATAAGGGCACTTTACATGAGAACCAGTTGCATTGCAGAATCACAGGATGTTTGAGCCTCCCGTCAAGACTCAAACCTTGTTCCCCAGCTTTAAGGTCGGCCAGTATGGCTGTTACACTACATCCTCCTACCAGCCGTTAATTGATTAATCACTTAATTCCAGGGCCACTGGAATTGTACGTTTCTGAGGCAGAAGCGTTTTCTGCATTGTTATGGATTTATCGCATTTGCTACATAACCCATCATATGTTGCATAATCTGCAGATTTTAACAAAAAAATTTGATTCTAGTTCAAAGGGATCAAACATTATGTAAAACGTGGCTGGTGACGTGTTCCAGAGCAGTAGAATGCCCTTCATAAAGTTTGATTGGTCATCTTGCAGTTGCTTATTGATATATTTGGGTCTTAAATTGGTACTAATGAGGTATAATATTTCACCTCAGTGTTACCATAACTAAATATGAAAAAAATGAAATAAAGCTAACCACAAAATGAGTCAGATTATGCTGCATAATTTACCTTTTCTTCCTGCATAATTTAATCAACTGTGTTGCATAATCTGGTCCTCTCTTACCACATAATTCCAATGGCGCTGCTTAATGCATCAAAGTGACAATTTTTTTAGAGGTATTGTAAGGGTGTTATACTTCAGAAAATGCTTACATTAGGTATAGTCTGATCACTTATTATTAAAGGCTATATTTTGTAGGAAAGTTTTTTTATTTCAAACACTGCATCATTTGCAGCAGCCTATGTTAGGCGGTGTGTAATGCAACTTGATTTTATTTTTCAGTGAATCTGTTTGCTCATTATTTCATATACAGTTAGCTGACAGCAAAAAAAACAAAATACTCAGATTAGTTAGTTCTTTTCCTTTAGGCAACTTATTGACACTCCGTGACCTCCCTTCAGAGCACTCTGGGCTGTGTGTAAATGAAGACAGCCAGGAGATGCAGCAGATAAATAAGGCCGCAGTTCCAGGCCATCTTCATTTACATGTAATTGCAGAGGCATCACACCCCCCTCGGAAACCATCCACGGACCCCCAGGGGGGCGCGCCCCACAGTTTGAAGACCTCTGATCTAAAGAAACTGCTGCACAGTGGCTGGGCCTACAGCCTCCAGTGTGAAGGAAGCGGTGGGCACAGTGGAAAGTGATGGTTGCTGTGGGGCACCAAGAGACAGCTCGGTAGTCCTGGGTGTTCAGGGCGTTATGGGGCAGCAGGACAGACCGACAGCACTGGGCGTGAGGGTGTATGGCCCCCAGAGAGAGGCTGGTGACTCTGGGTGTGCGAGATGCTGCGGGGTAGCAAAAGACAGTAAAAGTGTGCTCTGTCTTCCTAAAAGCCCTTAGAAAGCAAGTCGCAACCAGGTTCGGACTGCAACAGAAAATTGTCCTGGTTCCCAAAATAAAAGTGGCCCTCAGCGAATCAGAAAGCTAAAATAAATACTGGGACGTATTTTGCAAATCAGGGCAGTTTTGAACTTCTTCAAAAGAAAAGCTGCATAGGTGTGTTACAATGTGCTGAACAATGCATGGTTTTGAGCTTGCTGCAGGCAATGCTTGTGGTAATATTAGAGAAATCAAGAGTAAAGTCCAGCCCAGCAGACCATAAAAGAGGCCCACAAACCACCAAAAAAGACAGCCTACACGCTAACCTGCCGACTAGTCCTCTGGCGCTGCCAAATGGCGCAATACGCCAGTCTGACAACATCATATATAAAACTGCTTTAACATGACCCGTACACTCCTTCCATCCAGACCTCTGCTAGTCTCACCCGTCTTCGCACAACACACGGACCCCATTTAAGGGATGCCCCCTCACATTGAATGGAGCAATTAGAGCACTCCTTGGCGGGCCCCCCGTACTTTAATAGGGAAGTTTGAGCACTCCTTGGCAGAGTTCCCATACTTTGCTTGGGTCAGTTTGAGCACTCCTTGGCAGAGTTCCCATACTTTGCTTGGGTCAGTTTGGGCACTCCTTAGCAGAGTTCCCATACTTTGCTTGGGTCAGTTTGAGCACTCCTTGGCAGAGTTCCCATACTTTGCTTGGGTCAGTTTGAGCACTCCTTGGCAGAGTTCCCATACTTTGCTTGGGTCAGTTTGGGCACTCCTTAGCAGAGTTCCCATACTTTGCTTGGGTCAGTTTGGGCACTCCTTGGCCGAGTTCCCATACTTTGGGGCAGTTTGAGCACTACTTGGCAGAGTTCCCATACTTTGGGGCAGTTTGAGCACTACTTGGCAGAGTTCCCATATTCTGAATGGGGCAGTTTGAGAACTTCTTCCCAGAGATTCCATACTTTGACGGGGGCAGTAGGGCACTCTTGGAAGAGTTCCCATACTCTGAATGGGGCAGGACAGTTCGATCACTTGATACTAGAGTTCCCATACTTTAAATGAGGCAGTTTGAACACCAGAGTTCTCCTATTTTGAATGGGACAGTTTGAGCGCTCCTTGGCAGAGTTCCCATAGTTTGAACGGAAAGTTTGATAACCTCTTACCGGAATTTCCATACTTTGAATGGAGCAGTTTTAGAACTTTTTACCAGAGCTCCCATACTTTGAATGGGGCAGTTTGAGTACTCCTTGGTAAAGTGCCCATACTATAAATGGGGCAGTTAGAGCACTTCTTGTTAGATTTCCCATATTATGAAAGGGTCAGTTTGAGATTTTATTAGCAGAGTTCCCACACTCTGAATGGGGCAGTTTGGGCACTCCTTCGTAGAGTTCCCATTATTTTGCTGGGGTCAGTTTGAGCACTCCTTGGCAGAGTTCCATACTTTGACGGGGGCAGTAGGGCACACTTGGAAGAGTTCCCATACTCTGAATGGGGCAGGACAGTTCGATCATTTGCTACTAGAGTTCCCATACTTTAAATGAGGCAGTTTGAACACTAGAGATATCCTACTTTGAATGGGGCAGTTTGGGCACTCCTTGGCAGAGTTCCCATACTTTGAATGGGGCAGTTTGGGCACTCCTTGGCAGAGTTCCCATACTTTGCTGGGGTCAGTTTGGGCACTCCTTGGCAGAGTTCCCATACTTTGAATGGGGCAGTTTGAGCACTCCTTGGCAGAGTTCCCATACTTTGCTGGGGTCAGTTTGGGCACTCCTTCGTAGAGTTCCCATACTTTGCTGGGGTCAGTTTGGGCACTCCTTGGCAGAGTTCCCGTACTTTGAATGAGGGAGTATTGATGCTCACAATGGGACATCCATCCACGCCCTTTTAGCAGGAAGCACGCGCCCCAGAATCGAGCGGCTGGCCCTTTCCTATGGTTACCAGCACAGACAGCACCTGGCCCCAGCCCCGGCTCGGCCCGCTCCTCTCAGGAGCACTTATACGCGAGTCCATTAGTAACACATGCGCCAGGGAAAGTCTGACCTCCTGGCCCGGGGACGCGGACGTCGATATGCGACGTTTATTCCTGGACGACAAACTGCTTCAAACCACTGCTCAACAGCCCGGACAAGAAATGGAAGATGTTGACGGCACGTCCGTGCGCTAGGCATCCTGCCAGCAGGCTGCTGCCTGGGTGAAGGAGCCCTGCTGGCCTGCAGAGGGCATCGGAATAATGACGCAGAGCAGGGGCTGCACATGACGTCAGCCTTTTAGGACTGTAGCCAAAGAGCCGCGGTCGGAATGCCTCGAATTAGTTTTTGCTGAGCGCTAAAACAGGCTTTCGACGGCTTCTGGGTGCTAGAGGGTTTATCCGGTGGGGAAGGAGTGTGAACGACTAGGAAGGTGAAGATATCGGTCGAGCAAAAACGGGTCCAAACGTTTAACATAGAGCACATTTTTCAGCCTTTAGTGGTGCATTCTATAACCCCTGCACTTGGTCCACTCAAGTCTGCACATGTGCACCAAGCTTAAGCCCACAATAAATTGCTCAAACAAGACTTGTGTACTTTGTGGGAAAACGTGGCTGCAATTCTTTATTTAGCATGCATGATGACAGAGCCCAGTCTCAAACCAAACCGACAGGGCCATAAACCATTACCGTCATCTTCACAGAGGGACAGGCTGACTTTACAACGAGGCATTGCGGCGGGATGCATGGCTCAGTGGTATGGCACTGGGGCCACTGGCTCGGTGGTTAGGGGTGGCCCCCTGGCTGGGTGGTTAGGGAGGAGCCACTGGCTCGGTGATTAGGGATGGGCCCCTGGCTCGGTGGTTTGGGAGGGAGACCACTGGCTCGGTGGTTTGTGAGTGGGCTCCTGGCTCAGTGGTTAGGGAGTGTGAACCCTGGCTCAGTGTCTAGGGAGTGGGATATCTGGCTCGGTGGTTAGAAAGTGGGGCCCTTGGCTCTATTATCACTCAGTTGGACCCCTCGGTCAGTGGTCAGTGAGTGAGAACATTGGGTCGGTGGTTGCACATTGGCACTTTGGCATGTATGCAGCATCCTAGTCCATTCGCTTTCAAAGTTCCCATTTTGAGAATGATTTTTCGTGCCCTCACAACTTCTGTTTTACTTTCTTAGACATTTAAACTGCATTTTTCAGTTTTATTTCTTGGTAGATTTGCGATCTAGTTTGTGCCAGTTCATCTGTGGGTTCAATGTTTTGTTTCTCTAAATCTTTAATGCCAGTTTTACAACTTTATGCAACTCTCTTACCTTGTCTCTAGATGCACCCGCCCCAGCCTGAGTGATTTAGTTTCACTGCCAATGACTTTTAGAGTAAAGGGCTAGCCCTCCAATTATATTAGGTGCTAGCACCAAGAGACTCCTTTGGAGTGACAGTGCGCTTCCTACAAATACCCTAAAACAGAAACCCAACTAATAGAGGGATCCAAAGGAGACATGGTTGGTGGAAGGCAGGGGGTAGAAGGCAGGGGGTAGAAGGAGAGTGCTCCCATCGGTCAGTGCCGCTCTCTAAACTTATCATCTACTGACTGAGCAACGGGCTACTCCACTGTGCATAACCACAAGGTCCGCCATCTGAGACTGAACACCAGGCTGCTCCACCGTGCATAACCACCAGGTCCGTCATCTGAGACTGAACACCAGGTTGTTCCACCGTGCATAACCACCAGGTCCGGCATCTAAGGCTGAGGCATAACCACCAGGTCCGTCACCTGAGACTGACCACCTGGCTACTCCACCATGCATAACCACCCGGTCCGGCATCTGAGGCATAACCACCAGGTCTGTCACCTGAGACTGATCACCTGGCTACTCCACTGTGCATAACCACAAGGTCCGTTATCTGAGACTGAACACCAGGCTGTTCCACAATGCATAACCACCAGGTCCGGCATCTCAGGCATAACCACCAGGTCCATCACCGGAGACTGACCACCCGGCTACTCCACTGTGCATAACCACAAGGTCCGTCATCTGAGACTGAACACCAGGCTGTTCCACCGTGCATAACCACCAGATCCGGCATCTGAGGCATAACCGCCAGGTCCGTCACCTGATACTGAACACCAGGCTGCTCCACCGTGCATAACCACCAGGTCCATCATCTGAGGCTGAGCACCAGGCTGCTTTACCGTGCAGTCACCTAAAGCTTCCATTAGAAAATCAACATTGCTGCTGAATGCAACAGACTCCACTAGGAAACCGTTACACGCGGAAAGGTATAGGGTTGGTGCACCACCCAGCTGAGCCTGGAAGCCATTGAAGTGACAATCAACATGGTAAGTAGTTAGCAATATTCGTCACATCCTTGCCATCCTTGTCACTACTCTAACACCAGGTATGGCCGGTAATCTGCTGTCTTCTGAGGAACCTTTCCATCTTGAGATTTCCATCCCAGACCAAGGAACAAACACTGTCCTTTTTGGCAGCTATGCTATGAGCTTCTAAACTTAGCTGTTATAGCAGACCCTCTTTCTCCAAGAGCATCTGGGCACTGACAGAACTTATTGCAAGGCAGGGTCGAAGTGAAATTAATTTTCTCAGAATAGAGTTAAAGAACACAACATCAAACAACAAAATCAGCTTGTGCACCATAAAGAGCTGAGAGACAAAAACAAACCACATCAGGCGCGGTTAACGAGGAGAGATGTGCAGATGAACACTTCACACAGAGCGAGAAAAGAGCAATCTATAAAACCCAGCGCAAATTGGAATTTGGTAGTAACTGAAACCGATGTGAATTAATCTAAGATGCCAAAGGGAATGCCAAAGGAGAGATCTACCGAAACAGACCTCAAAGGAAGCCCTATGTGGACGTATGCCACGCAGTAAAGCTCGTCTGCCCGCCAGAGGAGGCCGGCGGAGGCGGGGAAGCAGCACAGACGGCTAACACGGCTCGGTCTGTGAAGAAACGACATTAAAAGGAGGCCGATCTCATTAAACAAGAAGCAGACAGTGACGTCTTCACCGGCCCACTCTTATCAATAACCAGAGTAGCGAATACAATAAGGGCTGTGTTGGCTTTTAGAGGCTCTGTCTGGGTAAATATTCATGACCCGCTTAAAGTAATATAGGATGTGGAGAAAGGCAGCCAGGACGACGGGAGAAGGGAGACTGGTCTTAAAAAACAAGCTAGAAATAAAGACTAAGAAATAAAATGCGAACAACAAACGTTACTGAGCAGCAGTGAGAAAGCAAAGCTTACCGAAAGAAAAGCCTTCTCTCTTTATACGAGATTTTATATTATTGGTGTGGATCAATGTAAAATCTGCTGAAGGCAAAAGTGTCTGGAAAACTCGTTTTAACAAATTGGTCCAAGACTCAGCGGGACAAACAAATATTTACTTGATGGTTCACCGACTGCCTGACTACAATAAAAGAAAAAAAGTATATGTGAACTAAATCATCCTGGAGAATTTATCAACCACAGCAAACCACAAAATTCCAGTAACCTATCTTCAAAAAACGCCACAACAAAAAACAGCTCAAGAAATTCTCAAAATGGTTTATTAGTCCTTTAAATCGACAAGATGAATTACTCCAGGCAACACATCAAAAGCAGGTCCACAAAAGTTTGTAATTTGTGTGACTGTATTTCTGTACCTCAAACACTTAGGAAGCTGCAAGGTCATGTGGAGTAGGGAGGTCAATAACTCTCTAGTCACTAATATTCACTATAAGAGTGCATAGACCCTTAAAGACCCAAGCCTTGCCATGCATGCATCCTCAGCTCTGACAGACCCACGACTAATCCTGAAACTAATTCTCACTCATGACCATCGTCACTCGCACGTCCAGTGATCAAACATTACTTGGTCTTTGGTGCTGCACATTGACCAGTGAAACGATCACACCTACTTCTTCAAAGTTCCACAGACAACATACTGTCCCCAACAGAAAAGTCGCCATGCCTTCTTCCAAAAAATACAAAAGGTTTTTACTGAAAAGCTTGCGGAGCATCTACAAAAAAAAAAAGAAAATGATTCAAACCACCCCAAACTCTATCAAAGAAAAAAGTATCGCCCCAAAAAATATTTAAATATGATTTACTTCCTGATTAACTGAATCTTTTGCCCCCATCCTGTTCTGGAATATGCAACACTTAAAATTTTGAATTATGCTGTGTCAGTGATTGACAAAAGTCAGCAAGGCATGATGACTCCTGGTAGGGCTTTTAACAAGAGAAATCACAAGGCCTTGCTTTGCTGTCTGGAATGACAAGAGAGGCTGGCCCCGCCCTCCTTTATGACCTGTTCTAGTTAGCAACTAGCAGCAAACTCAATCTGCGGGCCCTTCATGTCTGATGTTCGGCAGGTGGCATTAATTGGTCCTCATATATTACCCCTGAGACTTTAACATTTATTCACCTCCCTCCAAGCTGCCTTGTGGACATCAGTGTCAAGGACCCCCTCCACAGCACCTCTGCGGAAGCTAAACAGCTCTATCTGGGCACTACTGAAAATACCAAAATCAAATCAATGGCTTCCTGAAAAATTATCTGACCTCTTCCTGGCGCATAGATAGTCAGGGGCCCCCTCTAACTCAATGGCTCTAAAATATTACTTTTGTTCCTCATCATCATACTAGACACCTGGCCTATGCTTAATGTGAGCCGGTGGTTTCCGATGCTCCGCACCGGCCTTAATTGCCAATACCAGTACTTATGACAGTCTGCCATAAGGTGGCGGTGTTTGTCTAAATTAAAGATGAGCACACAACAGCTGTTTATTAATGAAATAAACATTTAAACGGACTAATACCTGTAGCCCAAACCATTTTCACAGCTTTGGGGGCCTGAAACAATCTGAAAGGCACATTTGTAGAAGTGCGATGGTTAGCAGTCGTGTTGGTCCTGCCACTGGCAGGGCTCTCGGGGGCAATAAGTGGTGTAAGCTGCAGTGTCCTCCTGAGAAGGGCCTTGGCACTTCTTTTTTTTTTTTTACAAATTAAGAACTGCACTTGACCAGTCCACTCACCTTCCCCTCAAGGGCAATCTATTATCCTAAAGCGCATTGGATACGCTCAACTCAACAAGGACTCCTGGCACCACATGGAGATTAGTGGGCAGCACAGCTCACCGCCTAATATACCTTATCTGCCAGCTGACCCCCCCCTCCCTTCCCCAGAAGACAAGTTGGGGATAGCCCTAACAACCACACAAAGTCTGTCTCTGCGTCACAAAATCCCTTTACAGCACTCTGCTAAAACATCAAATCACTCATTTGGAAGAAGCTCAGATTGCTGCAGTCAAACTATAGGCTGACAAAAATGAATTACTCTGAAAATTGAAGGCAACATTATTGACTTCCTATTAACAGCAAGGTGACCTTACAAATCCTACGCCTCAGCAAAAATGCATTAATCCTTTAACCCGTGAGAAGTCAAAAAGCACCTAGAGGCAATTTAGTTCACTGTTGCTGTAAATACATCTCATTAATTCATGCATCTATGCTGACATATTTCCTAAAATGTCACCTTTAGTTTAGCTGATCTTTGCCCTTATTGACATGAGGTGCTTGGATCAGCCCCTGTGATTCTGATTATCTTTAGGATTGGAAGTCCCAGCTCGGATTTTAAAGGTGGCCATTTCATGCCAGAGTTTAAGTCTTCATTAATGGGCAGTCATATCACAGGCAAATGGGGGGTCATAGCCCCCGATGAATATTATGCAGGTGTCTTTCAGTGAGATGTCTTTCTATCCTTCACATTGCATGGTCTCGTGACGCAGTCCACCACCTGCCAGGACATGCGGGGCAGGCTGGGCTATAATCACCGCGGGCCAGCAGGCCACTCCAGCTTGGCCCATTTGGACGAAACGCTGCAATAAAGAGATTCTGCACCAGGCTGCTGATGGCCCGGGGAGTCCCTCAGCTCCCATCACTTCTTGATTTGGGCATCTGGACAGGCAGATCCCTCTTTCCATGAGCAGAGCAAGCGGGGAGATTTCCTCCACCATCAGAGCCTTGTGGCAGCTGTCCTAATTCGAGTCCTGGATGTCTGAGGATAGAGGAAGGTCCTAGGAGGCAGGAAGGAGGGGAGAGGAGTTGGCCTAACGGCTGGGGTCTGGGTTTGAGTCTCGGTAATGACGCTGAACATCCTGTGATTCTGGGCAAATCACTGAATCTCCCCGTGCCTAACCAATAAATGAATGTGTGTCCGCATGTAACATAACTGGTGCTATGTAAAGCGCTCTGATACCTGATTGGATTCGGGTCAAGTTTGCGCTATATAAAACTCTGCAAAAAAAAAAGGAGCAATACTGAGCCGCTTCCTCCCAATCAGAAGGGTAAATGGAGTCTGCCATGATGTGCAATCACACAAAATGTGTGTCACGCTGTGGTGCTCATATGTGTAAGCCTCATGGTAGTGAGAACTAGTTGCTCCATAAGAGATACTACATGGCGCAGCGAGGGTGTTCTCAAAGGGGACATACAAAAGTGAAAAATCATGCCCAGGTATAAGACATCAAGAAAATAATACCTCGCAGACATTTAATGCGTATATAGAGAAGGGTGACAAATAAGGTCAACACAGGACTGTAATATGCCCATTTCACTTCCTGCCTCTTTGCTCTCCACTCTCTTGTGGTCAATGAGAGGCCCTGCAGAATTGTGGGATTGATGCTGCCACAAGTGCTCCTGCTGGAAGGTAGGGCCATGCATACTCATCTCATTCTGTCTGGTACTTCCTGCTGTTACTCACTCGCTTACACCAGACAAGTCTTATCTCATGACTCATGGGACGGTGTCTATTGTGGATCCAGTTAATTCTCTCCACTATATAACACCCTCGAAGGACAGTCTGGCTTCACATGCAGATGAAGAAACCACAGGTATCCTTCGTCTAGCGCTTGCTCTCGAACTCTTCTCACATGTCTCTTCATAAGATCTTAGGCGCCAATATTGTCTCTTCTGGAGTCTCTGTATTTCCTTCTAAGGGCGTGGCTAGAGTAATCTAGGAGGTTTCCTCAATGAAGTATACATTGGTAATATGCCTTTGTTTCCCTTTCTAGTTAAACCTGAATCTGTGACCTTCACCACTGCCCAGGCTTTCTGCGTTGCCAGGTTACAAATGCCAGGGTCAATGGGTGAGATCATTCCAAGATTTGCCTCCTGTATGATTGAGTCTAATTTTATCAGCTTGGACTACTGTTCGTAAGGATATCTCTGTCAAACCTGCATGACCACGCACTTGGCTTTTTTAAAGCTGATTTCTGACCCCTGTGATCAGTGGCCACTCACCCATATTTTTTGAAGCAGAAGAGTTCTTCTTCACTCTCCCCCACCCCCGTCTATTTTTAACCAGGTCAAGGTGAAACCGGGGTGCTGTGTTTCATACATTCATCAGCTTGGCCACATCTCCCTCACAAGTAGAAGGATGTGAAGCCAGTGTCAGAGGTAGGACAAGTCCGGAGATGCAGCCAACCCATCGTGTCCATCTTTGCAGATTCCTGTGCATCCCTGGATCAGCCCAGGGGCTAGCACTGCAAGCTTTATATTTACCCCATATGTGTGTCCATTTTTACTCAGCACCACCCATCACTATAACTGCTGATCACCCAGGACACTTGGTAGCTGAGGTTTAACTGGCTGGCCAAGTCTGGCCTTCAGGTGAATAGTTTCTTGTTCAGAGGATGCACTACTGGCCTGGCCTTTGTAGGGCCCCCTGACAAGCGGAGCAGAACCTCAGAGTGGTGCATGTCTGCTCACTGTCGCACCGGACGCATTGCAGACAACCAGCCAATGAACCAGTGGAAAATGGAGAGCGGGAGAGCTCAACGCAGACACAATGAGAGCATGGGACTGTCGCTGAAGCTGCACAATGAGACGGACATAGGCTGATGATGTCTTGATGACTGCACCTTCGGTCATCTGCGCTGCCTGGGGAGAAGCCTGACACCAGTCTGAAGGCTCAACTGGTTTAGCAGTAGACTCACATTGTCAGGGACACACATCTGAAAGTGTAATGAGACAACACACTAGCAAGCCTTCCAGACACAGATACCATCCGCGAAGTGACCACCTCCTGCTTATCATCCTCCTCCCCTGTCCAATTTAATTCATACATTCGGATACAGTCTCCCGCTGTTCTTTTCTGGTAAACAAGCAGGGATTGTGAGTTGCAAAAATACACATATTTCGCTGTGTCCTTGTGATTGTGGAGGAAAGAGACGTGTTTTCCCACCAAATAATAATTTTATTAAGTATATAACAGTCATTTGTTCTAGCAAAGGACATGTGTGGATCTACAAATTCTCTAGACAAAAATAAAACTAACAGCAATTTGAATAACGTATATTTTAAAGTGTCAAATTGCAATATTCAAATGCGCATAAAATATGAAATGCCTTAAAAGCTGTGCAATCTCTTTCACATCAACAATAACCAAGTATCATCCAATACAAAGATAACCTTTCTAGCAGTCTTAAGATATGATTTCAAAGAACATATAAAATATAAGAATGCTAAAACTGAACAAGTGGTATTTAGTCGTTGTCTATTTACAAAGGGGAGAGTCATTCCTATTAAGAGTTTCTAGTAGTGAATAGTAAGCTCAGGGCTGCCTTTTACTCCTCACACAGTTCCAAGATTGTTTCCTACATCTCGCTGATGCATCAACTCTGTTCCTCAGCCTATACGCGACTCTGCCATAGTCGCTCGTTTACACGTTTCGGTGATCCAGTCCTCAAGTATGGCCCTGGCCTTCAACTTCCTGTGCATTAGGATTAATCTCTTGCTTGTCGCAAACGGTGCCTTGATCAGTTGTTTACTTCCTGGAATAACTTTATGTTCCCCTTTGAGTTGATGAAGTAAAACCTGCTGAGAGCCTTAAAAGATGTCTGCTCTGGTAACCATTTGTAATCGGGTTAACACTGCAATACATCCACAACTGAGCATGCTAACATTAGGTGGATAAGAGAGCCACTGTTGTATATTACATTTCCAACTAAGTACTTATCTAATCTATTGGAAACCTTGTAAACACTGGCACACTGAGTTACCAGACAGCGATCCCACTACAGTGATAGAAAAGAGAGGAAACAATGCCATGGGTCATCCGAATCCCTACCCATGAGGAGAATGTTGTCAAACAATCCAGACACGGCCTTTAAAGGAAAAAAAACTCCCAAAACAGCTAGGAATAACCCGGTCTCATTCTAAAATGGCCACTCTGTCTGTCCCACTCAGAGGCTGAGGAGATGAAACACCAGCACACAGAGCCCTTCTTGTCCTCTGTGCGACAGGAATAATGAAGGAAATCTGCAGGACAAAGGAGGCGGGTGACCCACAGAGGTCACAACACAGGAAATCCAGAGAGAAGCTTTATTTGGCACAGTGTCAGTATTAGGCAGAACACCTGCAGCAAATTTACAAGATTAATTCTGAACAATGTGCGAAAATGCTTTAACTCTGCAGCAAAGTCCATTTTTGCCAAAATATGAATGAAAAACCAAGACATCTTGGAGGCGCTACCCACAACTGATCCCTCTGCACAGCCGTGCTGCGCTGGGAGGGGCCCCCGCTGTACTAGTCCACCAGAAGCACACCCCGTGCACCCCACTGCACGGTCTCACCAGCAGCCCTTCCCTTCCAGCTAAATGGGCACTTAGCGTCTCCGGGAGGCTCGCGCGAGCATCTGCGCCCGCGTCGTGTGTGTCAGGAGCGTCCCAGAGACGTCGACAACTGCTGTGCTCAGCCGAGCGGGCCTGGCGTCGGCTGTCAGAGGCAATCCTCGTCCGGCGTCTCTTTCCAGTGCAGCCGCCTCTAAGCAGGGGAGGCGGCAGTCAAAAACCGGGCCCTCGATGCTCGCGAATCCAAACAGAAAATCACAGCTGATAAACACGTGCGAAGCGCCACACACGTGATGCGCCCTCGGAAACGGCCTACGTGCGCCTGATGAAGGCCGGAGCAAGAGCGCGTGCGCGTCCACCGCGAGGACCAGGCGCACACCTGGCAGCCGCCTCCCTGCTCTACCGGGCCATACAGTGATAGAGCCAGTCAAGCTAAACCACTCCCGCTGTCTCCAGGCACCGACCCGGCCCGTGCATTGCCACCGAGAGCGCGTGCGTCATCACACCAGTGGACGTGGTGCCCTGACCCAGCCTAGTACTGGCCCACAGCGAGCTCATCTTTCATCCCTTGCCATGTTCTACAACGCCCAAACATGTGAATAATAGAGCTCATATGTGGTTTCATGCCCCCCATCTCCTAGCTCTGTAGCAGCATGGGCCCAATGCTGTGAAACAGAGAGCGTATGACATATTACACCTGCTGTCAGCTGGGCATGTACTAACGCACGGCCCACTACTGAGCTGTGGCAAGATCATGTTGTGTCGCAGCAGCTGTCCTCTGTTAGTGTACTGTACAGTCCGATGCTGCGCAGGGCGGAGATCATATGTTGTATCACACCTGCTGTCTCCTAGCTATGTAATAATTTATGGCTCAATATTGTGCTAAGCAGTGTCTATGCTGAAACCTGCCCATTGTCTGTTAGCTGTGGAAGGAAGGTGCAAAGCTCTGCTACAGTGTGATGGTATCACACTCGCCATCTCCCACCCACATACCCTGAAGCCTAAAACTGCTACCGTGAGTGAATAGTGTATTATCCTGCTGTCTCCAAGTTGTGTGTTATTGTATGGCCCAACGCAATGTTGCAGAGAGCCTACGCTGTATCACACCCGCTGTCTCCTACCCAGGGCTTCAAGTGGGATGACAAAACTGGGGAGGTCTGTCAAAGTGGCGTGGTCAATGTAATTAAGGGTGTGGCTTAAAAACACGTAAGCTAAAAATCTTTGCTTAGCATAGTGTGCCGCACGACTGTTTTTTTGCTGTTTCTTTAATTGCATTCAGATATATGATACAACAAGTAACATAGGTGGCGGCTCGCACAGGTAACGCTGTGGGATGGCGGGGCTGGGTGGGTGGCGTAGTGGAGTGTGACATATGACAGGAAAGTTTAGATTAAATAAATAAATAAATAAAATAACTTACTTTGCGCTTGCAGCATCACCGACTCGGCGATGGTCATTCGCGCTCTGATTCTCAGTCGCCTTGACTATGCCAACGCACTATATATTGGCCTACCAGGATACCAGCTCAAGAAACTCCAAGTAATACAAAATGCTGCAGCCAGAGCTCTGAAGGACATTCCGGGCAGGTCTAGCGTAAGACAACATCTGCCGGACCTGCACTGGCTTCCAGTGACTCAAAGAGTCAAATTCAAGGCTCTTACTTTGGCCCACTCAGCCCTACGTGGATCTGGTCCGCTCTACTCGAGGTAACAGTTTAGTTTCTATGCCCCCCAAAAACATCTGCGTTCTGCCTCACAGTGTCTGGCATCGATCTCCCGTTTTCGGCTTGTTAGAATTGGAGGAAGCTCTCTATCTTTCAAAGCGGCCGAAGCTTGGAACTCCCTTCCTTTTGATTTGCGGAGCATTCATGACCCTCGTTTGTTCAAGAAGAGACAAAAAACTCTATTGTTTATATAAGCGGTATTGTTGTACAGTTCCCTACAGTTTTCTATTTGGCTCTCTCGCCGGGACACTCATGAGTAGCCGTGCACGTTATAAATCACTGTAACATAACATAACAACATAACTCCACTACCTCCCCACCCAGCCCCGCCCGCTGCCCCACAGCGTTACCTGCGCGAGTCACCACTGAGTAGCGGCAACTATGGCGTGTATATAATATTGAAAAAGCTTCCACTTAAAGTCCTGGTGACCCCACAAGAATGTTGCTGCTCCTGGGTTTCAACAAGAGAAGGGCAATAGAGAGAGAAAATGACTCTTGAAATGATTTCCCTTCTCCTACAACGCTCACTTGGCATGACGTCATGCCGTATCTTCTCCACTAGTGAGAAGAGAACAGTGAGAGCATGCACACATCGATGTGCCTTCTGTCACTGCAGTACGGAAAAAACGGACTGCCTGTGCCAGGCCACAAAACAGAGCCTGATTGAGACCCGTTTCGAGTCCCCCTTTAAAAGACTGCCGGTGCTCAGCACCGGTGAGACCCGACTCACTTAAAGCCCTGCTCTTACCTGTCTATGGTATGGCCCAATGTATTGCTGTAGAGACTCTATGTTGCAGTGCACCCCCTGTCCTTTTGCACGGTATGGCCAAACACAGTGTTAGAGAACCTACGCTGCCTCTCAACTGCATACTGTGGGGCCAACCACTATACAATATAGTGTAGGTAGAATAATAAATGCCATTGGTGTCTTCTTATGGTTTCTGTGGGCCGGCCAAGACATACTTATTTGGAAAAACCTGAATTTCATCACCAAATTACTGCTAATGCAAGCCCATATGATGCCAACATTTTTACATTATATGTGAAACTTTGCTGAAATATGTATTGCCTGGTACCCCAAAAATCCATCAGAAGATATTAGGTAGAGACAGAGCAGTCTAGATAACGAAATATAATACACGAATGCCAATAGGAGAGAACATTCACTCTCCCATGGGAACCCTTGGAAGGTGGGGGCTCTGGGCAATTACTCGCTTTGACAAGGCCTTAAAAAGTGTCTGAATGTGTACACTGTGCACTAGGCCCTGCACTTTTGCAGTAGGTGTAAAGTGCACAACCCACACTGTCTTCCTGCAGTGAACTGACCCAGGCACTATTTTAAATACCAGAACACTAAGCCTAGCACAGTCCACCTCCTGTCTGTGCACTGAGCCCAACACAGAGCAACAATCAGCATAAACGTATCACACTTGCCGTCCCCTCTGTGTGTACCGAGCTCTACAACTTACGTAGCCCATGTAAGCTCTATCACATCCGCCGTCTCGTAGCTCTAGAGCGTGCCTTGCACCGTGTTACGTGGAGTGTAATCTGTATCACACTGGCATCTCCAAGATGTGTAGTGGCAATGCAGGGCAGGCTTTTTGTTTATTTTATAGCACTACTCATATCAGAATAGGGTGTCATAGCACTTTGCATCACACACATACAGAGCCAATGATTCATATGTGTGTAAATCAGTCTATAGGAAATGTTACGTAAGATAGGGAGGAATACAAGGTGTAGGAGCCACATGTCAAGATACTGGCAGGCACGATATTTAAAGAGAGTTTGGTCGGGAGAAGCGCAAACTCAGAGTGTAAAACATACTACAATGTTCAGTGTTACTGTTAAGGAAATAGTTCTACCCAAATGAACCCTTTTCAGCACAATTAAAATAATGAAAGACTGTAGAAAACAGAAACCTATACCATGCAGCTTGCATGCAACTCCTTGATGACAGTTCATGGGTCACTTTGCTATATTAGGTTTGTAACTTATGAACTGAAAGTAACAAAAGGATCAGTGAGAAAAGCAGTAACCCACTGAGGGATCCACATGAAACACATGTTTTGTAAGTTGGCAGGCATGGGATGGCTGAGTTAGCCCCATCAGTACTGAAACCTGTGGAAGACACAGACACATCTCAGCATTAAACTGCAAGCCACAGTCAACAGATGATAAAAGAAAAAGTATGCAGTCAACAGACCCCATTGATTTTTCTAGGCAGCCAACAGCGGAAACAGGCTTTTTTCCCCCCTTCATATTTATTTGTAATAAACAGGAACAGCTGGGCAAAATGAAAGGCACAAAAACAAGTGAGGCGGTGGCAGAGGGAGGCGTGAGGCGATTCATGTAAGAGTAGGTAAAGCACGTCTGAGGAATACAAAAGACTGCAGTGAGCAACACACTGGAGCGCGTAGTTAGCAACTACAAACAAGATGAAACGTCTACACAAGGCTGGAGATTGGGTATAAAAAATCATTTAGGACTGTTGCTGTGAATCCGGCTTTAAACCGGAGTTGGGTCGGACCCGGGATCAGCACACAGGCGTCAGTGGAGTCACCCTTGATGTGGTGCCAGCGACGGCCTGGCTTGTCTAGACGGCTCTCGGTGGGCGAGGGAGCTCTGTTGGAGAGATAGGAAAGGCGGATCCCTTGCCCACTGACTGACCTAGTCTAGGCAGGAAACAACCTTTGCAACGCAGTCATTACATCGCACTACCTTTACATGGCAGTCATTACATCACAACATCCTTTACATCGCATGTCATTACAACGCAGCCATTACATCGCATGTCACTACAACACATGTCATTACAATGCATGTCATTACAATGCATGTCACTACAACGCAGGCATTACATCGCAAGTCATTACAATGCATACCATTATAACGCATAGTATCCTTACACTATCCAGCACTTACCCTACTGTTGCACTCACTGGAGTTAGAATAGTAATTTTTACCCCTACACTATCCAACACTTACCTTAAATGCGATATAATGGTATGCATTGTAATGATATGTGTTGTAAAGGTATAATGCGATGTATTGGAATGCGTTGTAAAGTTAGTTTCTGAAAATGCGATATCATGGCATGCGATGTTAAAGAATGTGTTGTAAAGGATGTTGCGATGTAAAAACTGCTTTGTAAAGGCATGCATTGTATATGTATGCGTTGTAACGTCATACATTCGCCTAGGCTTGGTTGGGCAGGTTCCTGCCATGGTCAGACAATGGAGGGGAGAAGGACAGACTGGTACAAACCTGCTGGGCAGGGTCATATTGGGATCACAATTAGCCCTGGACAGTCCCAACAATAGTGGCCAACATCCCTGGACTGTGCTCTTTCATTTGGTTAGCGTCATTGGACTAATGTTTAGATAAATATTTTGTAAATTTAGCATTTTAAGTTTACTGAGCCAGTACCATTGGCAAAAACTAGAAGCATTACATTTTGGTCAGGTGGGCAAGGTGTACAAAATGTCCAAAGAGCCACAACACCTGATGAGAATAGGGTTGCCACCTTGTGACATGATGGTAGGAAAATAAAGAAAATCACCCAAAGCCAGCATTTTTACCTCTCATCACTGTGTACTTTAGATGGTGGACACAAGGGAAAAGCACGTAAAAATGTGTTCTACAGCGGCCTTATGACTGATAGTTAAACTAAACAAAGGCATAAAGACCATGTTAAAAATAAATATGGACATTTTTATATAAAGACCCCTCTATAATTATCATGCTCTTCACCTTTGCAGAATCTTAAAACATGATCAAATAGCAGTTATTTATTTTTGTAGTTTTATATAGCGTGAATGCAGTCCAAGGGCACCAGAGCAATTGACGAGTTACATCACACAAGATCAAATTAATTTTTATTTTAGGCTTGGGGTGATTTGTCCAGAACCACAGGATGTTGGGCTGAGGCCGGGATGACTCCAACATAGTTCCCAGTTCGGAATTCAGCAGTTCTGACCTTACACAACATCCTTCCTCTCTTTTCCTTTTGGACTGGGAAAGGTGTTGTTGCAGCAGGCCTAGGCAAACACACACCCCCATCCACCAATGCCTTAAAGACATTGGGGCCAAGATAACAGGGGAAGGGGTCGCAAAAAGCACACAACTGCTACTGCTCCAGCCACAGGAAGGAGGGTATTAAGGGCCACAAAATCACCTGCCCCCAGCGAGGCCCACGCCCCACCCTAGCCTCAATTCGGCAGGGGAGGGGTCAAGAAAAGTGCATAGCTGCAGCTCCAGAGAGCGGAGTTGAAAATGACCCAATGGTTACAATATTCACCCACACTCCTGCCCCCAAGCCCCTCCCCGAACCTCCACGCGAGGCCCTGCATAACTCCCACCATGCCCTGAATGTAATGGTCAAGCGGGGGGGGGAAGGGGGACTAGGGTGGGTGGGGCTGAAGCGTCAGAGGGGAAGACTTTGCTTCTGAGCAGGGCGCGTCCCACAGAATGGCCTCTGGGCCAGAACAACAACTGGCCCGCTGAGGTACCATCTTAGACTCACCCCCTTCCCCGCCCATTATAGCCTGAACTGCGATGGCCTCTCAGGGGAGGAATGAAACAAAGGGCATGCCCTGGGCCAGTTAACAGAGGCCCAAAAAAACCAGCCCACAGACCACCCTAAGACACCAGCCCATTGCCGAATGCCCGACAGCCACCTTCCCAATCCAACCCTGATGCCGAGTCAAATTCTACTTGAGAACCGACACACTGCCCAGATTTACACTAGAGTGGCGGCATGTACTGTAGGATCCAGATAGCGGCCTTCTGCACAGGTCTCATTCGGAACCCACCTGAACCGTCTTTTTCAGGCAGCACAGCCACATACAATGGAAGTAAGGCTGGCTGAGGCAAGGGACAAACACGCCGTTTAGTTGCACTGATGTCACAAGGCTGGTGCAGCGTAGATGCCTGGCTTGGGCCTATAGGGCAGTTTGGAAGGACAGGCACTGTCGACATAAGAGTATATTTTAAAAGAACTCCCATCCACAGGATGGTCATGAAGAACCCCAGCTTCCCCCATGAGTGCCAGTAGCCTGACTGGTTCCCACCGGCTCAAATTAAAATTACGGTACGTGAAGATTCACTGAGAAAGGAATTTCCTTTTCTCAAATCGTCTCTTGTGTCATCAGACAACCTTTCTTACAAAGCCAACAGAGCACACGAATTAGACCATCCTACACCCTCAAAACATAAAAGACTTATCGACTGCACAGGTTAACTCACTGATGTTCCATGAAACCAACAGGAACCATCACTAAGCACCATATAAACTTTCCTCTCGATCAATGCACACACCAAACACAATTGATGTCTAGCCACCATGACTCAAACACTTCAAAAAAAAAACCAGACCTGAGTAAAAAGGCATCCTCTAGCCTACCAAAAGCACATTGAGGTCATACAAACGCAGAAACGGATAGACAAATAATTAGAACTTAACGCAACAAAAGGTCTGGATTTTCTCTGAACACCGCAACAAGCAATACAACCAACATGTGTTGCAGCAACATACTTAAACTTTGTCAAGATTAATGTTGAAAGTAAAAGAGTTTTCCAAACATGTCCATGTAATCGCAGTATAGTTACAACAGCCATACTAACATACATGGACAATGGAAGACCTAACCCCAAGCCTTCATTGGTGGTCTGTCAATAGGACAAAACTTTGCCGATAGAGCAAAAAAAGTTAATTTCACAAATGTTGTCAATAGTTGAATACACAAAGTAATACGGAAGTTGAAACTCTGCCACGATAACTCACCGGCTGGACAAAAGATGTCCCAGCAAAAATTAACTTTCTAATATGTTTTTAGCTACAGTACAGATAGAGGAGTCATAAGCAGCATCAGCATCGCAACCCTGCGTTGAATTTAGTAGCGGCAGCATAAACAACAAGGCAACAAGTAATGATGATCAAAAATCCAGACCTGTAAGAGCATTAATCAAGATCTTGACCTAAATGGAAGAGACCAAGGTGAAGATGGCCCTGTCAACGTGCGCAGCGGCTCTGATGCTGCTGAACCAGGCTCATTATACTGTTGCGCGGTCTCCCTCTGTATGACACAGATGGTTGCAACCTGGCAGTCACCACCCCCAGCAGCTCCACGTCATCAACCAGCTTCTCCATGAGGGGTGCAGAGAGAAAGAACAGGCCTGTGCTCAACAGAAGGGCTCTACGCGGGGGCAGGCAGGCTCGCTTCGTGCACGCTCCTCAGGAATGTTGCGTGCCATGATGGTCCTCCAAGGAGGCGCGTGGCCCTGCGTCCTCCTCTGATCTGTCAATATTATAAGTGGGGGGATGTGATAGGCTGGACAGTAAGCACTGATGTATTGACCTCAGATTGCCTTCCCCCTCCAATCTCCATTCCCATACGCAGACTGCTCCAGAACCTGGAGAGGACAGCACTCGGACAGCGAGGACACCTGAGGCGTCGTTAGCGGGCTTCTTCTAGTGACGAAGACGCTAATTGCTAAGGAAACTGGCCTGCGGCAGATTAAGAAAAGAAGATTGCATTTAAATGATCAAAGAAACATGAACAACAAACAGCGGCTTCGCTGCTTGAAACCCAGACCAGTGCCTTCCAAAAACTGTCAGGAGCTCGTTAGCACCTTCTTGAAAGAGAATAAATTGGATCTGAAAATACAAGAGGCCAGAATTGCTGGCTGAGACTGGCGCGTTGAGGCCACCAGATACAGACAGAGGTAGGTATAGTGAGGAGTAAGTCAGCACTACAAACTCGGGCAGGTACAGCTATACCAGATGTGCAGAAAGGCATGTAAAATAAGGCAAGCAGTACAGGCAGAGCAGCCCACCGGTACAGAGAGAGGGGTAAAGGTAAGGCAGTAGTATAAACTAAGGCAGGTACAAGGAGGCCATCAGGACAGCATGTGTCAGGTATGTAGTATATGCTGAAGCAAGCACAGTGAGGCAGCACTGTAGGGCGACAGCTATTGTGAAGCCAACAAGCTCCCAGCATTTACATAATATATATGCATGCTATGCATGGCCTTGTCGAGCGCTCTGAAGTCCTGAGGGTTCTGGGTTTTGTGGAGTCTGTGTTTGATCATTGTATGGATGGGTCTGTTCTCATTACTGTTTGTTGATGGTTCCCAGTGATGTAAAAGATCAATGCAAGGTCCCACTGACTCAAAGCAGTCATAGTGCCTGCTGCCCAGTGAGGCACAACAAGTACAGACAGACATATTAAACACACAAAAGGTGATAGGAGGTTGCTTGATAATTGTGTCACAACTGCCAATCATACTGGATAGCATTCCAATCCACTGTATTTTGCATCAGAACACAAGCAACCCAAGACCGGTTACGACGAGGACTGATCCGATTGGAGCTTGCACATGGTTGGTTTAATTTGAGATGGCACGGTGGGCAGGATTGGTTGGAATGCTAACCCCAAGCGATTGTAAGCTATTACACTATGTGTAAGCATCCCTCCCATCACCTTTTGTCTGTTTAATGTACCACCTTGGCCAGCCATGGGCCCTGTTCTCATCGTGCTGCTTGAGCCAAGCTGCATCTGACCGAAGAGGGACAAATTGGACAACACTGGTCCGGGTTTGCTTGTGTTCCAGTTCAGAGAGGACCTGGCTTGGTAGTTCAGGCTGAACTCCTCCAATGGCTGCAGGAGAATGGCTGATTTGTATGTGGCGGGGTCTAACATGAAATGGCATGGTGGGCAAAAAAACAATTGGTTGAAATGTTACAACAAGCGATTGCCAGTGGTCATAACATATGCAGACCTTCCTCCCATCAGCAGTGTGGATGGGACAGGTATAGCGAGATGAGCCGTTTAGAAAGAGGCAGGCAGTGTGAGGTCAAAAATACAGACCAGAGGAGTGGTGAAGGCAGAGGCAGGTACAGTGAGGTGAGCAGCAAAGAAGGAAAGGGTGACTGAGATCAGAAGTACAGACTGGAAGGTGCAGTGTTGTCAGAAGTTCAGGATAGGTTTAGTGCTCCAAGGCCAGAGGCACAAAGAATAATTGGCATCTTGCATTAAGAGAGGTTGTTGGTCCTTTTTATTAGGGCTTTCCTGCAACAGAACATTTATGCGCTACCACTTGCTAAGGATATAGTTTACAATAAAGGGCTTGGAGCCCGCCTATTGCTCACCATTTATTGACTTCACCGTCACCCTTTTTTGCTACCTCCTATTTGGCAAGTGCAGGCCGGGTGTCACTTCCTTTTCTTTCGGTGGAGCATGAACCGAGCACATATTTCATCCTCTTGATTAGTGTTCGTCCGCTGATGGCGCTGATTGAGGTACTATTTCTATTTTCTGCACTTTTATATACATCCTTTTTTATAGCTTATCACCGGTCGTCACCATACACGTACACGTTTTTCGAACATTTCCTCTGTTAGCAGTTATCCTGCTGCTCTCTCCATTACCCTTTATGCCTCATACCTTTGCATTCATTTTAACTTTTGTTCCTTGCTTAAGTTACTTAAACTCACAACTATACTACTTTACACCACTCTACTCTATGCTACTCCCCTCCACTCTACGCCTCTCAACTCTATGCTACTCCGCTGTACACTACTCCACTCTACTCTACTCCATGCTGCTCTATGCCACTCCACCCTATGCCACTCCACCCTATGCCACTCCACTACACCCCAATCCACTCTATTCTACACATTTACACAACACTCTACACCACTCTACTCCGCTTTCTTCTATGTCACTCTCCTTTACGCCACTCTCCTGTAAGCCACACCACTAAACTTAAGCCATGCTGAACTGCGGCCATACTTCTGCACAACAAGACTTAAGTACATTGGAAAAGACAATAACTCTTCCACAGGTAGCACCTATTGACTTTGCCAATGCTTCTTTTTGAATCCTTTTTGCAACAGTCTGAACCCTCCACCAAAGTCAGGTTTAAGTAGTACTTATCGGCTAGCTAATGACAACAAATTAATTAAGGTCTTCCAGAGCTCATGCGGCTTTCAGAAAAGTTCACAAACCCTGTCTTGAATGAAACTGAGCTGCCACATTCAGGAGGGGAGCCTGTGCAGCTCGCCTCCTCAATCGACAACCACTTCAAATGGAATTTGTACAAAAAAGTATTTTAAAAAGAGTGCTATGTACTTATTGATGAATAATTCAATACAGGATTATCAATACGAATAAGAGATCAAGGTAACTGGTCAATCATTCCAAAAATATCACAACATCGAGGCACAGGTAGCGGAACACCGCAAGGCGCTCCAGGCCGCAGGGCTGTGAAACTGTGGGATCTAGCCTCTGGAGATAGGGAACTGGGGATGTTTGAGGCCATTAATGCTGTACTAGACCGGGTTTGGTGTCTAATAAATGGGATCATGAGACTGGTATAGGTGGCAACTTCCTGTGCCAAAGTTATGATGTTTGAATTAACAAAGTGGCTATCTAATTCTTTAATCTCACTCCATCAGAATAGTGAATTTGACAATCTAAACACAGCCCATCAACTTGATTCACCTTCCTCGTCAATGTCTGGAGTTGAATATCGGAATTCACTATGAGTCCTGACATTTTTGCCAGTTGACGCGACTAAGGCTGGGTGAGAACAAGCGATTAAACCAATGTGGTGTAGACTAGTACAGGGATTAGAATTTAAGTCTTATGGTAAGAAAAAAACTAGACCACATCTCATCCTGTCCCCGAGATAAGCAAGGTGGCAGGACGTAGCTGCCATCTTGAAGGCTTGTGGGCATGTGCGGATGTCTCCAGGGGGTACTATGTGGGCAGGGCTGATTGCAGCCAATGTTAACATTCCCTCTGAGATGGCGGCCGCTCGAACGCAGCTCCTCCATCATTAGAGGAACTGACAGCTGCTCCCCTCGCTTGGCTTGGCTTGCCATGCTCTCATCTCTCCCCCCACACACTTCGCCAGCCCACTGCAGATTCCAAGCTCCATCCTAATTAGACGAGCTTGTGTCCTTCAGAGCCGCTCCCAGAGGGACCCGGCTGATTGACACAAAACCACTTCCAACAAGGCCTGGAAAGGGAGAGGGCGGGAAGGACGGCGGCGAGGCAGGATGCCAAGGCTGATGCTCACATTTTCTAATTGTGGATTTGGTTCCCTGGAAATGCGGCTGAAGGACATTGCCAGTGGCTAGAGTCCTGCACATCTGCACCGCGGCTAGAGATGTGCAGTGTCAAAGAAACACCATGGCTACCATGGTCAGTGGGAAGGCGTTCATCACTTCTGCAGTCCTGGCCTACTCTCTGCAGATGTTTCCAGCAAGCATGCGCCTTGCTGCATCATATTTTCCTACATTTACCAATGCTTGTTTCTCGTCTGCTTCTCTTATCAGTTTCCCGCCACTGAAATACTGTTAACATCCGCTTTGGTGGAACTATATTTTCATAAAGTCTTGCCTTTTACTCTTGAAGCATATGTATATAACAGTTTATCAGTCGGAGAGATTAAGTGATTTGCACAGAATCACAGGATGTTGCATGGTGGCGCCGAGACTCGAACCGGGATCCCCAGTTCTCGAGTAAGAAGCTCTGGCCCTTGCGCCACATCCTCTCCACTCCTGTGTTCTCTGTGAGGTAGCTCTTTCCTTCTCCTGGACGATGATTGATGAAAACAGCTCCTTATTCATTACATAGGCGAAACCAATGCATTAACAATGTTTGTTTAAAATGGAGTAAAACCGATTCCTCTCTCCTGTGCTATGTCTGCATGTTTGCTGGCCTTTGCTCACGCTTGATGCTTACTACCTACAGGCACTGCATCTTAACAAAGCGATAAATGAATATTCATATTTTTCATGAGCTCCCGACATATACTAACATTCAAACATGTATGTAAAGTAATGAAACTTGCAATTCGAAATTAGCTTAGATTTTGCTTTGAATTTATACCTTTACAAAAGTACACAGCTTACCCTGCACTCAGAAAGGCACACCACTCACCCTGCACTCATAAAGTGACACCTATGACATGGCGATGCCTCTCACCCTGTACTCACACAGGCACAGCGCTCACCTTGCACTAGCACGAGTACACCGCTCACCTTGCACTTCTCACAAGTACACCACTCACCTTGCACTCACACGGGTAAACCTTGCACTCACACAAGTACACTGATCACCTTGCTCTCACACAGGTAAACCTCTCAGCTTGGACTCACACGAGTATACATCTCACCTTGCACACACACGGGTACACCTCTCACCTTGTATTCACACAGGTACGCCCTTGCACTCACACAAGTACACCGCTCACCTTGCACTCACACAGGTACACCAATCACCTTGCACTGACACGGGTAAACCTTGCACTGACACAAGTACACTGCTCACCTTGCACTCACACAGGTAAACCTCTCAGCTTGGACTCACACGAGTATACATTTCACCTAGCACACACACGGTACACCTCTCACCTTATACTCACACAGGTACATCTCTCACCTTGTACTCACACAGGCCCACTGTTTCCTCTGAAGTCATACAGGCACAACTCTCCACCTTCACTCACAGGGGCACATCCTTCATGCAGCTGTCACAGCAGCACACCACATAACATGCACAGGGGCCTAACCCTGCACTCAACGGGTTGCAGCTGTCACCTGGCACTCAACAAGAGCACATCACTCACAGTGGCATACCTCCCTCATTGCATCTAAACGGGCCCACCCCTCAGCATGCACTCATGTGGGCACTCTGCTACTTTGCAATGACACAGTTCACCTTGCACTCAATTGGACACACCTCTCAACCGTACACTCACAGGGACACACCTTTCATGCAGCAGTACCAGGAGCACACCACTCACTACATATACACACCACTCACGTGGACACAAGTCTAGCTCTGCACTCACATGGACACAACGCTCACCCTACACTCACAGGGACACACCCTTCATGCGGCAGTACTAGGAGCACACCACTTACTACACATACACACCACTCACAAGGACACAACTCTAGCACTGCACTCACACGGATACAACTCTCACCCTTCACTCACAGGGACACACCCTTCATGCAGTAGTAACATATAGCACAACACTGATTTCACACAAACACCACTCACACAACATGTCTCAAGCACTGCACTCCCACAGATGCAACTCTTAACCGTACACTCACAGAGACACATCATTAATGCAGGAGAACCAGTAGCGCAGCACTCTCTACATATACACACCACTCATACAAGCACATCTCTAGCACTGCACTCACACAAACACAACTTTCAACCGTACACTCATTCAGTAGTAGCAGGAGCACACCACTCACAACACATACACAACACTCACACGCAAACAACTTTAGCAGGGAAAGGTGTGGCGCAGCGGCTAAAGTGGCTGACTCTGGAGTGCGGGGTCACAGTTTGATCGCCGGTGGCAGCTCAGCTCAGCATCATGTGATTCTGGGCAATAGCTCACTTAAACTACCCGATGCCCCCCAGGGCCTTGAAACCTTACCCGGTGATATGTTTGCGCTTTACAAGTATGGATTATATTCATAGCACTGCACTCCCACGGACACATCTGTCACCCTGTGCCCACAGGGACACACCCTTCATTCAGTAGGAGCACACCACTCACGACACAAGCACACCACTCACAGACTAACAACTCTAGCACTGCACTCTCACGAACACAACTCTCACCCTACACTCACAGGTACACACCCTTCACCTTCACTATATAGCACACCACTCACTACACATACACACCACTCACAAGGACACAACTCTAGCACCGCACTCACATGAACACAACACTCACCCTACACTCACAGGGACACACCCTTCATTCAGCTGTGGCAGGAGCATGCCACTCACTACACATACACACCACTCGCACATGAACAACTCCAGCACTGCACTCACACGGATACAACGCTTACCCCACACTCACAGGGACACACCTCATCATACAGCAGTACCAGGAGCACACCCCTCACTACATATACACACCACTCACATGGACACAACTCTAGCACTGCACTCACATGGACACAACTCTAGCACTGCACTCACACTGACACAACTCCAGCACTGCACTCACACGGACACAACGCGCACCCTACACTCACAGGGACATACCAATCATTCAGCAGTAGCAGGAGCACACCACTCACTACACATACACACCACTCACACAGGCGCACTCAATACTTACATAACACAAACCCTTCCGGCTGCACTTACAGTGGCGGACTGATCATCAGGCAGTCACGTGGGCAGACAGGCTGCTCACCTTGCACTCACGAGGACACACCCCTCACTCTGCACCTACACATGCACACTCACAATCAGTCACGGAGCCAATCAGGTTCCACTGCTGGGAAATGTATCCTTTTAATGCAGAACAAAAGATACACCAAATTTGAAGTTAGCATGGGCTGTCTGCACGTCCAGACTCAGTCCTGCCCCTTCACGCTCTGACGTGTATTGTCCGCTCACCAGCCGTTTAAGGTTCATTTATTCACTTAATGAATGTAGCGCATTCTTCATCACCATAGTGCGCTATCACCAGGGCTGGTCATCACTGGCCATAGCGGGCACCAGGCATTTTTTCTGGTAGGCCGGTTTTGGGCCCCCTGGGGGCCGTTTTTGTTTTCGGGGGTCAGCAATATCGCCCCCCCCCCCCGTAACAAAATCGGCCGGAACCGGCCCTCGCAAGCTGCTCGCCCGCACCCCCCTCCTGGGGCCGGCCGAGCAGTTTGCCAGGGCCGGGTTCGGTTCCCAGTCCGGCCCTGGCTATCACCGTGCCTTTTTTCGTGTCGTAGGATTCCTGGTTTTCATTGTTGATTTATAAATGAATCATGCTTGCTGTTCCCATACTTTTAAGGGAATTTCTTATTTCGAGTCAGATTGGTCATGTAATTTCCCCACCGCAGCGAGTTTCACGGGATTGGATTAGGCGAGTGCGCTATATACTCTTTAAAAGTAAAATAGCAAAAATATTAAAATTCAAGGTGCACGTGCAAGTGGAAAATCAGGCGAGCTCGGCAACCTGTAAAAAAAGCCATCCACGCGCGTAATGCGAATCTAGGTGTTGACAAGGAACATATGGGCAAGCAGGTTGTTTGGAATAGATTAGACAACTTTATAGGGGTGTTGCAGTTTATTTATTTATTTAATCAGGGGGCATTGTGAAGTGCTGCGCACTTCATTTCTGCTGCTTCAGCGCACACAGAGTTTACAACCAGTAGTTAATATCAGGCTTTCAGTCCATACCCGAGGTACACCACATTAACTCGGCACGGGCTGTGCTCATCCTTAAAGTGAATTACTCTATACATGCAGCGAAGGAAATGGGCTGTGTCACGGTGGACAAATAAAACAACAACTGCAGCGTGAACATCCATCAAAAGGAGTGGATTATGAAAAAGCCAGTTCTGGAATATGGCGCGGTATTCTGCACGCACAAAGGAGGCTTGGACAAGTTTTCCGGTGCACTAAGATAGGTCACCGGTGCCTCTTGAGGCCCTAATACAGGCCCATCATTCACTCCAAAGTCAACAGAGATCAGCAAGAGAGGAGAAACAGGCCAGAGTCAGCAGCAAAGCGATACCTGGCATGCACTGTTAGCCGGTACCAAGGCAACGTCATCACTTGAATCCGCGTATGATCAGGTCTAGCGCGAGGCCTCACTCAGCACCAGTCACTGCTTCATTTCTATAAAAAGAAATGTAGACGGGCTCACTGTTGTTTTTAGGAGTCCCCAGCAGGTGCTATCACTGGTACCAAGAGTCCACCTCATGCCTCTTTCTTGCACCACCCTACCCTTTCTGTCCGTCTCCCTCTTGCAGGCTCCTTCCGCTTCCCTTTCTCACTAGCTTCCTGTCTTTCTCTTCCTCCTTGCCTCTCCTGTTGCTGCTTTTCTGCCTCACTCTGGGCCATTGTCTGATGATGAAAAGTAAGTCTTGTTTTGCAAAAATGAGTGCGGGCACCCACCCCTTGCACAAATTAAGTACTGGCTCCGATGCTAAAACAGAATTACTTTTCAAAACATTTTGGGCCCGCCTGGCATGGTGTCCCCCAAAACAAACCTGATGCCATACCCAGAATATCCTAGTGCCAGCGAGAGCATTATTTTGTACTTTGCCGACAGACAGAATGTGCTCGCCGCAGCAGACACACATGCGTGGCCAGTGCTAGCCAGAGAACAGGTATGAAGTCAGCCGCATTCCGCACCTGGCTGGGCCCTAACCGTCAAGGAATGCCCCTTTTATAGGACGGTTTCCCTCACCCACGTAGGTGCCATGCTTCTTCATTGGGAACCTCATCGTATCGTGATACCTAGTCACGATACGGGCTACAACCCCCTCACTGAGAGAGAGGAGCTCTCAGTGAGGGGAGAGGGAGGAGCTCTCAGTGAGGGGAGAGGGAGGAGCTCTCAGTGAGGGGAGAGGGAGGAGCTCTCAGTGAGGGGAGAGGGAGGAGCTCTCAGTGAGGGGTTTGTAGCCTGTATCATGACTAGGTATCACAATACAAGGAGGTTCCCAATGATGAAGCATGCCAAACTCCTCGACGGTTAGCTCTCAGCGAGGCGCTGAATGCTTATAGACCTAAGTGCTCCGTTTTGCGCTTGATATATTAAATAGGGGAGTTAACCCTTGCAGGTCTCTAAACCTCCTCAGGCCCTCTTGTGTGATATAATAATGATGTCAGCCATAGCATAGCCACATCACAGGCCCTCTTTTAGGCACGGGCACGAAATAAAGGCAAGGAACCCGTCAAAGGAAAGGCCTGGTGTCAACCCCAGGATAGACGCTGCGTAGGCTACAGGACCGGCATGGTGTCAGCCCCAGAACAGGCATGGCATCAGCCAAAGGGCGTGCATGGTGTCAGCCTCAGGATAGACACGGTGTCGGGTATAAGATAGGCTTAGTGTCAGCCCCAGGATACCCATGGCATCAGCTACAGGACAGACATGGTGTCAGCCCTAAGGCAAGCATGGCATCGGCAAAGGGCAGGTATGATGTTAGCCCCAGGACAGGCATGGCATTGGGTATAGGACAGAAATTGCTCCCCAGGATAGGCAAGGCATCATTCACAAGACAGGCATGGTGCCAGCCCCAGGACAGGCATGGCATCAACTTCAGGACAGGCATGGTGTCAGTCCCAGGATTGGAAAGGCAGAATTTACAGCACAAGTATGGTGTCAGCCCCAGGATAGGCAAAGCATAATTTACAGGACAGGTATGGTGTCAGCCCCAGGTCCAGGATAGACATGGCATTGGCTAGGCTACAGGACAGGCGTGGTGTGAGCCCAGGTTAGACATGGCATAGGCTACATAAATGCATGATTTCAGCCCCCAGCTAGACATGGCATTATCTACAAAACAGGCTTGATGTCAGCTCTAGGAATACCATGATATAAGCTACAGGAAAGGCATGATGTCAGCCCAGGGCACACATGGCATCAGTCACAGCACATGCATGGTGTCAGCCCCATGATAGACATGGCATCAGCTACAGGACAGGCACAGAATTGGGTCAGGCCTGGGATGAATGCAGAAACAGTCCCAGATTTGGTTTTTAACATGACACAGATACCTTTTATAGCATGGACAAAGTAGGCAATTGCCCAGGGTCCCACTTTTCCAAGAAACCCCCTGGGAAAGTGAACTTTCTCCCTTTGAGCTCTGTCTATTCTATTTCTCTATCGAAACCTCTCCCTCTTTGTGTATTTCTATCACTCACTCTACCCCATGTCATTTTAATGATTTTTGGGGTCCCGGGTTTAAACTGATTTCGTGTGGCCCCATTAAAGTTTATCATATCATTTAGTATTGTTTGGCATAATGCTGGCCAACAAATGGGCAATAAAATTCAAAATGTGTTTCATATAGTAGCTGCCAAAATAGTTTTTACCATGGGCCCCACGAATCCTTAAAATTTCCCTGAGCATGGATCTAACCCTGGGATTAGCAAACATTTTACCCTGGGATGAATGCGGATCTAGCCCTGGGATTAACATGAATCTAGCCCTGGGATTAGCACAGATCTAACCATGGGATTAGCGAGGATCTAACTCTGGGATTAATTTGGATCTACCCCTGGGATTAGTGCTGATCTCGCCCTGGAATTTGTGTGGGTCTAGCCCTGGGATTGAAATGGATCTAGCCCTGTGATTAGCACTAATCTAGCCATGTGATTAGCAGTGATCTAGCCCTGGGATTAGTGCAAATCTAGCCCCCAGTTTAGCCTGGTAACAGCTTCTAGAACAGCACAAAATTGGCCTCAAATTTAGCGGAGCAGCAGCTGATATGGCTTCAGCGTAGAGCTGGCATTAGATCCGAGATTACCATGTACATGGTTGCGATTTCGAATGGAAAATAACATATCAGCACATGAGACACTTTCAATGCATGGCTTTGCTGGAGAGGAACTACATTGAAACCTATTTTAGCCCCCTGTCTTTTGCCACCTGCGCTGGCCTGTGTGACAATCCAGAAGGCTGGTGACAATAACACAACTAAAGAGCACCTTTGTTAACACATGCACCCTTCAATGTGTACCTCACAAACCACAGTATACATCTACCAGTTCTATACATCAGCAGTGCTTAACCTTTTGACTTCTGTGAACCCTCACTGAATCATGACTGAAATCCAGGGATCACCACAAATTATTGAAAACAGATGAACCCTATTGAGTCATCATTGGAAGCAGGGACCCTTGGTCTAGGCAATGTCTATGATTTGAACCACAAAACAACACACAAAAATTCAAAAACAGCAAGTATACACCAAACAAAACCCAAATATTGAAATATTTTGTGTAATTCACTATCAAATCTAGATTTTTTTTTCACATTTTCAATTTCGCTTGTATATTTGAATTTACTTTATAAATTGTAATATATTCATTTTTAATCTAATTTAATTTTGCAAATCAGTCGTGGACCCCCTGAGAAGGCCTTGCGAACCCCCAAGGGTCCTCGAGCTGCAAGACCTAGTGCTGTACAACAAATAACTGACCACCACAAACAGATGACCACCATGAAATAAACTAGAGTGCTCTTGACTGCTCACTTGTGAACACCAGCAAATCCTAGAATGAAACCAGCAGTTGCCAGTCATGGACGGTACTATTTACGTTATAGGGCAGCCATGTTGGAGCGTACAGACATACCAGTCTAGCTGTGAAATCCTTTAATCTTTAGATTGAACTGTACTTAAAATGAAGTGGGTCTTACCAAGACCCAGTTCCAGTGGGAAAATGGCAACTGAAACACTAAATTCCAGTCATTTAGCCCGGTCTATCAGTTTCTCTAATGTTCGGCAAGCTCTGACTGCCTGGCAATGCTCTGTAGTGTGTTATCTGTTAGAGTGCCAAGTCCTACAACTTTAGAAGCATTGCTTTAATAATGCTTAAAACCTAATCTTTCTGACTGAAAAGCGCCATATCACGATACTTCTTGCACTCGATAGAAAATTATGTTTTCCACTGTGCATGTCCAGCAGTGACTCAAGAGACACCCCGAGCTCGCCAGTAATGACAGCAGGGGCCAGACTTGTACTTGGCAGACAGATGACAGCAGAAGCGGGGTCTCTTGCTGGTTCTCTTTCAGTAGCACTGGAAGAGAGGTCTCTGATAGATCGAGCTATGGCAAAGCGAATATGTTGACCCTATGAGAGCTATTGGCTTTGTCAATGATTTTTTGCCAGGCTGTGCAGCAGCGCGCTTGCTCTGCAGCATAGCTAACAATAACAGGCGCGACCAGGGCTAATGCACGTTTTTAAAACTATGAGCGGTTTGGGGGCAAGGTAGGGTGGGAGAAAAGGACTTGGGTGGGGGAGAGGACTCGTGTAAGGCAATCGGGTAGTACACAAGGTAGTTCATGGACAACTGAGCGTGGGCCTGAGGTTCTGGGAAGGCAAACAGAGAGTGGATCGCAGGCGGATGTAGATGAGGGAGGAAATTAACCTTGGAGGGTGGGTTGAAGGGTCTGGTGCAGCAAGTTGATTATAGAGAGTGGGCATGGGCGAGAGGGGCGGAGGGAGCAAGCTGACAATTGAGGGTGGGCGGGAGAGGATTGAGAAACAGGATGACAATGAAGGGTGGGCAGGAGGGCCTGTGGAAGGAAGCCTATGATCAAGGGTGGGCGTTGGAGGATAGGAAAGCAGGCTGACAATGGAGGGTGGGAGAAGGGATGTGGCAGCCAGCTGACAACAGAGATTGGGCAGGAAGGACTGGGGAAGCAAGCTGACAACAGAAAGTGGGCGGGATGGGCTGGGGCAGCAAGCTGGGAATAAAGGATGGATGGGCGGGACAGCATGGGGAAGCAAGCTGACAAGGGGGTGGGGAAGTAAGCTGACAAAGGATGGTGAGTGGGGAGGGTTGGGGAAACAATCTTACAATATAGGGTGGGTGGGAAAGGCTGGGACAGCAAGCTGACAACAGAGGGTGGGCGAGAGGGGCTGGGGGAGCAAGCTGACAAGAGAGGGTGGACTAGAGAAGCCAGCTGACAACGGAGGGTGGGCCGGCAAGGCTGGGGGAGCACACGCAAACTGGAGATTGGGCGGGATGGGATGAAATGTGCAGGCACCTGCACAATATAGGGCATGAGGGAATGGGGACAATAGCAAGGGGGGATGGAAAACACAAGGACAACGGTGGGTGAGCAGCACTGGCCATAGTGGGCACCGGGCATTCCCCCGGTGGGCTGCAAGGGTGGGGGGCTGGTTTTGGGCCCCTGGGGGGCGTTGTTGTAGCGAAACCGGCCCTGGCAAACAGCTTAGTGCCACCCCCAACCCCCGGGTTGGGGCCGGCCGAGCTCTTTGCCACAGCCGGTTTTGGTTCCCAGGCCGGCCCTGGTGAGCAGGTGGGGCTGGGTGATCAAAGCGACAAGGGAGAAATAGGCATGTAAGAACAGCAAGGGAAGGTGAGGGGGTGGAAGCAAGACCAGCCACTGAGGTAGGACGAGCAAGAGGACCATAGAGGGGGAGAAATACAAGTGGGAAACAAGTAGAAAAAATGCACATCCATGTTGACTGCTTAAACAAAAAGGAAGGAGTGGCACCTGAAAAATGAGCAGAGAAAGGACACATGTAATGCGTCCATCCAACAGTAGTGGGACCAACTCAAGAAGGCAAAGGAAAGCCTACGGAAACTGATGAATACAAGCAAGGAAATGAGTGACAATGAAGCAAACCAATGGTAAGAAATGAGTGAGATAACAATGTCTCAACATCTAAAAATGGAGGAAAAAATAAAAGTGTATAGTGTCAGGGGTTATTGAGGGAACACAATCAGCTTTGCTCAGTCCGTTATGACTGGGTAAGAACGCAGCATATACGCAAAGTGCCATAAAGGGTGACGGGCAGGCTGAGGGCCTTATTTAGGTTTTGGCAGAGCTGTAGCAATGGTCCTCCTTCCCCACCGAACCCATGGTTGGGAGTATCACCGGGTTACTTTAGGCAGAACATCTTCTGCCTCCGCCATGGTAGCCATTGACCCGGTGGTCTGTCCGCCGTAGGATGGCCGCGTCACATTGATGGTAGTTCCGCTTTACTGAAGGCAGGACTACCGTCACTCATTTTCCCCGGCAGACACAGGAAGGGAGAATGTTAATTGGCTCCCACGCACAATGAAAACGCTCCCTGTGTAATACACTGTTTGTTTACAGAAAACAAACTCTCGCTTTGGGAGTTTGTTTTCCATGAACAAAACATTTGCAGAGCAGGCTCTTTAAATATGGTGCCCAATCAGCAAACGTCTCTGCTGGGAAGGGACTTCCTTCACTGCAAGGAGATCCCCACCAGCCAGCCAGGGGTCTCTTCACACTGGAGTGGACCCCAAGGACTACATAAGGCCTTAAGTATTCTTAAGGGACAGTAAGGAGGACAAGAGCGACACAAAGGGATAGAGCATGATTAAGACTGATGGAAGATGGATTAAAGAACACCTTCACCCCTGGAGTGCCAGCTAGAGAAGTCCCCCACCTTGCTAGGGGTGCTGCCACCGCAATCACACTAAGACACAGACACTACTGCTCATGCACCCAATACTGACATTTGATACACAAGACCCTACAAAACACTACAACTACACTCCCATGCAGCTTGGGGCTTCCCATGGAGGTGCTGCATGGAGGGGAACCACATACCAATACATCATAGCTGAGTAATTGCCACTATCCCGCAAAACCCAGAGGCAAAGGAAGTGCCGGCTAAGGAAGAACAAAGTCGGTAGTCCCAAGAGAGAGGGCGGCCGACCAGGAGGAGGAGATAAAAACCTCCCATCTGAATCTTTCATTAAACCACAGCAGGATCATATCTACTCCGCTGAAGAAGGAATCATTAAAGATGCTCTTTGATGATACAGTTAATTCATGAACGCCTCTATCCACTTGGAGGGCGCAACGCGCCGTGGACGGCTCCCTGCAGAAGCTTTAATTCCTCTTGATAGAAGAGACAAGAGGAATACCATGGCTGCAAGAATAGGAGGAGGAGGAGGATGCCTCTGAAGGACTAAAGGAGATGTATAAATAGCACATTGTTATAACTATTGCCGAGAGAGGGCTTATGCAAGGCAGAGATATGAAAAATTAACCAGGACTGTCGAAGCTCACGGGCGGACGCTGCATCCTAAGTGCGCTTCTGGTATTTGCTCGTGGCTCTTCTACTCCTCAGCTCCATTGCTTGGTTGCAATATCTGACCAATGGGAATTTTCCACCTTCTGTGCACTTGTCAACAAACAACCCGACAAGCAGTGGGATCAGGCTTGTAAGGATGTGCTTGTGAGCTGTTCAGATTCTTACAAGACAAGCTAACACATCACATTTTGAATTAGTCATGAAGTCCAATGACATACATTTTAAATTCTTACCACAAAATGGGGAGATTGAATTTTAAACTTCATAAAATTATTATCAAGGAACTAAAGCAGAACAACTGCAAGCGCTATTTGCCCACGAAAGAACCTTCTGAGTATTCAATGAGCTCTGACTCCTTAAGATGACCTGTACATTTGCAGCAGTACCCAAGCTTGATGGCCACCATGATCCAGTACCCAAGCTTGATGGCCACCATGATCCAGTACCCAAGCTTGATGGCCACCATGATCCAGTACCCAAGCTTGATGGCCACCATGATCCAGCACCCAAGCTTGGTGGCCACCATGAGCCTACATATGGAAGCACATGTTCTACTAAACTGGCAGCACTGGTTCCAAGCTACCAGGCAGTGTCAAAGGCACGTTTGCAGGAGCACACTTGGTTTGCAACGATCAGTTTTGCATTTGCAGCAAGTCCTGCTTCAGTTGAAAGGTGCCCCACGGCTCTGATCTAGTGATTTCTTCCAAAAAAAAACTCCAACGGCAGGGCAGGGTCTCAAATCACCCACATTTCTTCTAAGGAGTACCCCTTTGGGAACCCTATTACTTTTAAGGCTGCTTTCCCGAGGACTTATCTAAAGGTAGCACTGACTGAAAGACTCTACCTTCCTAACGCCGTCAGCGTTACATACTGCATGCCATCGCTACCAAAAAGAACAGCAGCTACCATTGAGCCGGCCAGCTAATTTTATTGCAATTTTAGGTGCAGGAAATCCTTTGAGTATGTTATACACTGAACTGTTAGCTCTTGTTCTTGAACAATAAAGAAACAAAATAGGAGGCACAGCCAAGATGTACCCTTAAAGAAGATGCCATTATAGTCGTGATATCCTATGGGTATAGGCCCTGCAGGGGGATTCACCAGACATTGACAAAAACAGACCTTAATGTATAGGGTCCAACTTCCCAAATATTACCCCAAACAACCAACTGGACTGCATGAGCCCAAGTGCGTCCTAGTGAAGCAAGAGCCCTGTTAACACTAGATTTCTTCACCCACAAATCCCTTTATGGAAAGAAAAACGGCTTATCTCATGGCCAAGCTCACCCACTCTCTTAATCAACCACACATTCCACAAAGCAGGTCTTCTCCTTCTTCCTTCACCCTCTAAACTAGAAAACCAAAAATAATGTATCCTTCCTTGCGTTTCCCCCAGGTTCTGGGAAAGGCTACCGTCCAGTGGCAGCTCGAGCGTTGTCCATCCCGCCCCCCTCACTGCCAGCAGCATGAGAGCAGTATCAGAACTGGCTGCAAGGGATTCTGCGAGCTTGTGAGGAGCAGAAGAGCGGCGATGTGGCAGGTGAGTTATTTTTTTAATTTGATTTTTGTTGTCATTCGTCCCCTCCGCCCCGCCACACAGGCCGGACACCAGCCACTAGTGCTACCCTCGCAGTCGACAATCCTGAGAAATTTAAGAGGCTTCTCTGAAAGACAGTACTCAGACGCCTCTTAATATGTGGAGCTAGGCTTAAACATTCCAACCGGTGTACTCTCCCAGCCACCAGAGGTACTGCTGTTGTATGACTTACACCCACCCAATGTCCGTCTCCCTAGAAACTCCTTATCTTCTCTATTTTTTATTGAACACCTTCCATGTACCGATATCACATGAAGCGAGTGACCTGGATAACACCACTTTATGACAGCTGTCCCACTGATAAATTAATAGACAGAAGTTGTCTTTTTTGTCTAGCAATTTATATCCTGGAACTCTTCCCCATAGTCATTTCATTGACAGGTTTCCTTAAATACATGAATTTGAAATTGAGGGCATGGTCAGTTTTTTAGGTTAGAAAAATACGAGAGACAATGTAAACGCCAATGTGTTCAGCCTGTATTTGGCAAATGAATTGGATATTATGACACCAGTATCCTAAACTGCCCTGCCTGGTGCATACAATGCATGCACTACATCTCTTGGACTGGAGCCGCCAGCATGGACAGTGCTTTACATTCGCAGTTGGAATGGATAATCCCAACGAGCTGAAATGGTTGCATTGCTTCTGTTGGAGGCAAGGATGCTGGTCAATTGTTCCATGAGAAGCGAGCAACAGGAAGTAATATTCGTTATGACACGAGTGTGGAGAGGGACGACCATCTTCCTGGATACCACTTGGCTTTCTTCTGCTCTGAACTTTAGGAGATGAAACGTGTGCAGTACCTGCCCAAGGGGAAACATCTATTACAACGCAGGCATCACAACATAGTGCCTTTAAAAACACAGTCAGTACCACGACTGCTACGTTACCACGAGATCCGTTAGAATGCATGTCATTACAATGACTTGCCTTAGGGAATGCAGTGTTGGACTGGTGTTGGATTTTAAGTCCAACACCTTCCCTAATGATACACCGACCGGAAGCCCTGGACTTTGGAATAGTTTAAATTACTATTCCGAAGACCTTCACGTCCCTAAAGCAAGTCGTTGCAATGACTTGTGTTGTAGTGGAACTCGTGGTATCGACACAGTGGTGGTATTGACTGCGTTGTTAGGCAGCGTGCTGTTTTGGCATGCGTGCATGCGTGTTAACAGATGCTATTTCTGACCAATTGTGAGGCACAGTATCTCGCCTCCCATAACAGACAAGAGAGGCAGGAATCTCATGCTGTATCGTGGAATATGTCTATAGAAGTGTAAAATGCAGCAAATGGACTTTCTATCACTTCATTCATCACCGAATAGGAACTTGCACACATTTTATAGCTGTGGTCATAACTAAAATGGAGGCATATCTTACCTGTATACCTTATCAGTGTTTAATTGAGCCAGGGGTTTTGGTGCTCGGCACCAGCACTTAATTGTCAACAGTGATGCTTGTAACAGTCTGCCACAAGGAGGCACTGTCTGGCTAATTTAGAGATGACCACAATGGCAATTATTTATTAATTCAATCTACATTAAAAATGACTATCACCTGCCGCTCAAGCCATTCTTATAGCTTTGAGGGCCTGTAATAGTCTGAATTGTCGCCGTTGTAGGAGTTTGATGGTTAGTCTGCTGCTGGTACTGTCGATGTCAGCCAGGCAATGTGTGGCGCAAGCTGCAGTGGCCTCCTGACGAGAGCCCTGGTGCGTATGGTTTTTTAAAATAAATTAAGCACTGCTGGTAGTAATACACATCAAACTATGAAAATTAAATTTCATTCAATTGTTTCTTAAAGAAATGTTTTATAGGTGGAATTGACAGGCACAGCAAAGGGGAGAGTCGTCAGGGACACTGTAGTCTGAATATACCCGTTTCCTCCCAATAACTCTGCCAAGTTACATAGACTGGGGTCTACACAGAACTGTGTCTTCCTGCTAACTATTCCTAGTTGGATAGGATCATGCCTGAATATTCCATACCTGCCCACTAACAAAACAGAAGGAACGGTGAATAAGCATCACAGGAGAGATCCAGTGGGTGTAAGAGAGACATATATGATGCCAGATGTGAAGACCCAGGTGGATGCGGGCACATTTGTAGCCTCTCATGCCAAGGTAATGTGGGACATGGAGGGAGAGATAGGTGAATAGAGTGTAAGGGGGCCTTGTGTGTAAGTATGTGGTGTGTGTGTGAATGTGCGTTGTCTCAAGGACTACCATAACTTCTTGCCCCTTGTGAGATAGGCTTTATGCCGGATCAAAGGGTGGATTTACATATATGCCATCCATATCAGGCCAGAGCCACAGCAAGGAACAGGCCTGCTTATCCATCAAAGCCGCTGTTGTCAAAGGCAAGAGGGAACAAAAAGTCCCGATCCCAGACATCAAGAGCTTCACAGTAAAACTCTGAACTGAACATCTGGAGAAGATGCTGGGTCTGCTCTCCTACATCTGAAAGCATCATTTATTTATTTATTTGAGTTTTATATACCGCTGGCTAGACCTGGAGATATCAGAGCGCTTTACATAAGGAACATAGCGAGTTACAAGGTACATTAATTTAAACATTTGTTGAACAGTAATTACAAAGTAAATGGCAAATCCTAAGGGGCAGAGAATGTAAGGGGGACAAGAATAGGAGCCAGAGAACAGGTGAGAGGAGAGAAGCGAACCTGAGGGGGGGATGGAGTTAAGGCATGTGAGAAGTTGGCCTGGTATATGATGTTCACTAGTTAAAGTGACCACCTTGTACCATGCCAAGCAACCCTTATGGTGTGGTTGTAAGCCAACCTTTTCGGACTAGCTGCCCTAGTGGTAGCGTAGGCTAAGCAGTCTTTGAGGCTAAACTCGTTAAAGCGTGTTAAGCAGGCTGTTTTACCATATGTAACCCCCCTTTATACCAATGAAAGGACACCACACAGATATATATTCAAAATATATATGTATTTATTACTCAAAGTATCCCCTAGACTCTTTATGAGCACAAATCATTAAACAAGAAAGTATTACAATATACAGAAGTTGCACTTTATATGAATGGGCCCTGGTGGCCACTCAAACCATATACTAAAATAGTGGTATAAGTACCACGAACAGGAAAAGGAAAAGGCCTCGGGCCTCTAGAATCGCTGGGCCTACAAGGAGCTAACTTCAGTTAGTGACCAGGAGGTCCACGGGTCGCGTGTGCAGTTAGGAAAGTTACACGCGGGCTCCCATAGGTTTTCAATGGGTGCGTAAAAGTTCAAAAGTTACTGCTAGAAGGGTCTTCTGGATGGACTACGAACTTAAGACTTAAAACACAGACAATAGAGATGTTTCTCTACACTTGGGCACCGGAGTGCCAGCTTTACCTCACCCACAGGAAGCGGGTGCATAGGTCTCGAAGTGCGTCGGGTTTCGTCTATCGATTCAATGGAGCCTGATGACAAAGATGCTGCAGGCGGCCGGTCCAGAAGAGATGCGGTGGATCCAAGAGTGGATCGGAGTTGTAGAAGACCTGAAAGCAGAGGGGACAGTGTTCACAGTCACTAGCCAGTGACCGGCGTGGCACCAGGTAGGTACCAGGCGATGTCGGGTGCAAACAGGTGATGAGGTGTAGCTTGTCTCCGCAGCCACGTGGTCCCGGAAGGTCGATGACGTCCAGGAGTCGAGTCACGAGCTGTCCCACACAGGCTCTCGCTGTCGGCGGTGTCGGCGACTCGAAAGAGGCAAACAAGCCTTGGCAAAGGCAGGAGTCGTGGAAAGTAAAGAAAGCTGATTGTTCTGACCAGCAAGGTCACAGGGGCTGCTCTTTTGGAGAGCAGCTGGGGCCAGTCTGGAGCAACCAGACCAGCGTCGTTGATTTCAAGTTAGGTCGCCAAAAGGGCCACTAGCCAACGGGCCAGGGACCGGGCAGGCGCGTCGAGATGCAAAGTGCAGAGGGGCCCCACGCAGATCGTGGAGATGCTGGAGGGCTCACCTTTGGTGCAGATGCTGCTCGGGTGTTGGGCTTCTCAGGACCCAAAGCACAACTTGGAGGGAGCCTCTGTTGTCGCGCTTGCAGCTTGTCGTCGGTCTTTCAAGATGGCTGGCTCCACGTGTCTCGTGCCTCCACGGGTTCCTTCTTTTCAGGGACTGTGGATCGGGCGGTGAGAGGTCTGGCGGTCCAGGTCTTGTCGGGCTCTGGGCTCGGGCTCCGGCAGGAGGCGGCGGCAAAGCAGACGTCAAATAGCTGGTTGGTACTTGCGTTAGCAAGATGGTCACTCCCTGACCATAGGGGAGATTTCCTTCTGTCCTCTGTGCAGCAGAGCGTCGAAGTTCCCGTCTTCTTCTTTGTAGTAAGTTGATTCCAGGATGTCTGAAATCTTAGGACACAGCTCCTACCTTTAAGCGGATTCTAGGGGCCGGACTACCTGCTAGGTCCCTCCCTAAGGGTGGGACCAGGAAGGGGGGTGGTTACACCCCCAATCCTTTGTCCAGCTCGCCCCAGGTCCGGGGCTGGTGTGCCCCAGGACCGGTTTGAACTGGCATATGCACCGAGGCTCCTTGTGAGCCCCAGGCATGTCTCATTCCATTCAAGCCCTTCCTGACCAATACACAAAATCCTGTCTGGGGTGGTGCTCGCACCTCCCCTGGCAGGAAACCCTTTGTCCACGTCTCCCAAGCTGGAAGGACTCCCAGCAGCAGGAGGGCAGACTTGTGTCTGTGGTGGCAGCATCCATTTTGTGGAGCTGAGGCTATGTCTGATTTTACCCGGGTTTCAGGTACTGTACATGTCATGTCCCTCTAGAAGGGTGGAATGCTAACCCTGTCGCCAGAATTGGCGAGGGGTTAGTATTCCAATTCGTATGACACCTTACTCGACATGTTTTGATAAAGCCGAACCAAAGATAGCATTTAACCGCGAGGTTCATAATGCACTTAACAGTATATGGTATGACGATATCTGGAAACGGTAGAAGGAAGTTGTTCCGACCACTGCAGACAGGCTCAGCTCATGCCAGAGCACCATCTCACATGGAACCAAGCACTCTGCCTTCAGGATTGTTAAGGCCTGCCATAGGAGTGACTTATAGGTTACCAGGTGTCCCATTTAAGGTTAGGTATAGGTATACTACACCTAAGTAAGAGGTGGTTACACCAACTTACCCCAGCTGAGTGATCAGCCAGTTGTGTCAAATTTGTTAGGCCAGGCCAGGAGTGGCATAATACATGCTTCAGCCCCTGGTAGGCCTTAGATACACCACTGCCCTGGGTACCTAGTGTACGCTGGTACAGGGGCTCACAGGGTGATCCAATTCCAATTGGTTATGCACCTAGGGTGCATAGTGTCAATTTAGTAGAGAGAACAGCAGGCTGGGGGTCTGATTAGCAGGCCCACAGCCTCAATATGTCAAAAACCAGTGAAGCAAAAAGCAAAAATTTGGGGTGACCATAGGATAGCAGACCCTACTCTCCTACAAGGCAGTCCAGCAAAAAAGAGAAAAACGATCGAGGGTCATCAGGAGGAGTCGGGAGGGAAGAAGGAACGGACATAGGTCAGACAAAATGGCGGGACGGGTCGTGGGTATCGAAGGAGACCATCTCCAAAAATGGCGAGATGCACAAGAGTCAAGAATCCAGAAGACAAAAACCCAGAGAGCAGGATTCTATTGAGTAGAGTCAGAGGGGGTCGCAGCCACAAAACCAAAGGCAGACGGAAGGCTGTAAGATGTGTGCACAGGCTCTGGCCCACGGGGGCATCGGTGACGACGATCCGCAAGACGAAGGTCCGGGGAAGTCAACTTGGGAGTTAGGGAGTAGTCTTGGCGAAAAGGGAGGCAGCAGCATCATTAGGCTAGACTTTCATCCCTGACACTCCTGGACACTAAGCTCTTGGATACGGTGTTGCTGTTTGGAACATGAGAAAACAACCAGTGACAGAAGGCGAAAGGTATATCACTACAGGATGCAATAAATATAAGAGTTGGGTTGACCCAGGACACACAGAGAGGTGTGCTCACATGAATGGGGATGATGTAGAGATGCAATGGGGCCCACAAAAGTTAAACCCACCATTATATGGACCATACGACCAAGTCTAGCCCCAACTAGTAGGCAACTCCTTGGCTAATCAGTCAGTCAGACATACTTCTTTAGGAAGTTTAATTCCATAAAACATACAGTACGTAATACAATATAGTAAGTTAATAAAAAACCTTAAAACATTTAGAAAGATACCATTAAAATACAGCACGTATTCATCGCATGTGATCAGTAAGCCTGCAATTTCACAGTTTTGTGGTCCATAGCGTAAATACCACGCAGTAGCAAGCATAGAACGGTGCTAAAAGCTCTAAAGATTTATGGATAAGCAGCAGCACTGGAGTCAAAATCAGGCGAGATGAAATGTAAATACAGTGAGGTAGATTTTGATAATTAGGAGAACTTAAGAAATTAAAACAAGACGTGGATCAAAAGATCAGTAGAGAATAGCCAGACTAAAAATTCCAACGCATGGCTAATGTTTCCTTTGGAGGACGAGTGGCACATTGGACATATTTCAGTAGACTCCGCTGGCCTTCCTGCAAGCCACAAGGATGTAAACGACCCTGTTTCTAGGGTACCATAATGAATCTTCAGCTGTGGTGGCGGTATATCCAAAATGGATCAACCTCACTAGACATTTTGAATCCCTGAGTAAAGACAGCAAGGAGTCCACTTAGAAGACATTACACTGCAAAACCCTCTGGGATTCTCGCCGCGGTCAACCTGCGTTTATGAATTTTGAAGCTTTATTGTGCCAAGTGAGAAGTAGGGGTATCATTTTTTCTTTGGACCTCCACATTTTACGAATAACATGCAAATCTAGCGAGGTCTAGGAAAGTGGGCCACTTGCATGAACATTGGGACTTAATATCTCATTTTCAACATATTCAACAACCTGAGCGCAAGTGTAATTTGCCCGTAGCATTCCCTCAGGAATGCTGAATCACACACAAGGAAAAGATAAGCAAGGTGTGCACTCGCACACAGAATGCTCGCAAGTCACCAGCACAACACGTTTCGAAATCGAAAAAATCAAATCCACAAGTGAAACACTAGGTGCAAGTAAAGGGAACGTGGAGTGGTAAACGCCGCACCCTATGCAAAGGCCAATAATGGGGCAAAAGCCTACAACCATGGCCTTGTCCAAGCCTATGCATCAAAATGTGCTGGTCTGAGTGGTAGGAATGCATCCCTTGTTCAGTGGGACTCTGGACAAATGCAAGTGGGTTAAGTATATGCACAGCTATAGTGTGGGCAAGACTTGGAGCCCAAGAGTTCCCAGCTCCCCTGCTCTTCAAACCCAACTCAGGACCAGCCAACCCAGTGACACACCGCTCCTGATGTATCGAAGAGAGGAGAGATGCGAGGTTTACCATTGTGACCATGACCTTTGGTTGACCCTTAAACATTGGTGATCAGCCCCCATACTTTGAGGGTGAAAGCGTCCATGGACTAAGTGAAAAGAGCGTTCTAACACCCAGGATTAATGGATAGGGAATTATTCATATATTCTACAGGGAGGATTATATAAAACTTGAGCTAAAAGAATATTTCAAGATATAACACAATTGGAAGTCTATCCTCTGGAAAGATTTGCATAAGCATATCATGCTAATAATATGCAAACAGACGCCGTGTCTTAGAGTGCTTTTGAACATTAGTGCATAAGTGATTCTCGCTACTAGAACTGGGTTAGATCAAGACATTATAGTTTATTCAAGAAAGGGTCCTCTTTTAGCATCTACAAAAAATGCCAACTCTCTTATTTCAAGCGAACAGAAACAGGAGTGAACCCGTTAACCCAGCTGAGACCGGGTAAGTGTAACAGCAAAAAGACAGTGTCTCAACTGGTAAATCATGCACGGGAACTGTTAAACACGTGTATTAATCACATAGTACAGGATGTTGACCTCAAGCTAAAGAGGTCGAAACGCCGTCGACTCTACAACGCCATTTGCGGCAACCAAAGGGTCATTCACAAATAATGAAACTATGTTTATGACTGTAAATACTTTTGTTTGACCCCCACTGTTTATTATTGCTTTCTTGCCGCTCCACGTTGTTGCTTAATCACATGTGTCACTGCGCCGTTCACCCACCACGACACTCCCAGTGCACATCTGGTTGTTATGGTTACTGCAATTTAGTTGTAATTTGTGCTTCTATATGCAAATAACAAACCTCCAACCCTTCCTTGGTCTCCCCTTTCCTGAACTCTCTTATTTCGGCAGCCAGCAAACAGTTTCTGTCTAGGAAGAGTCTGAAACCATCAGGGGGCCGCTGGCCCAAGGACGCCCCCATAGGTGCAATTCCTGGATATGTCACAGGTTTCCCTCAGAGGCAAGGGGTGATGGAAATGGAGAGATGGCAAATAAAAATCGGCTACATCACCCCCTTACACTCAACATCTGCAAAGTCTAGTGGGCGGGCTATCAAATGCTGCCCTCTGCTTGCACAGGGCTTCGTCGGCATGGAGGTTTGCATGTGTTAACACAAAGGAAGCCACGTAGTCAGGTCATGTTATGCTAATTGTAGCTTATATAGCACGTGATCACCTGCAGGTCTCTTAGCACATGTAGATTACTGCTGTAGGTTTCTTCTTGAAGGTATATCTTCAGGTACAAGTTATCATGAAGATGGTAAGTTCGAGGTCAGAGAGTCTTTACAACATCACAAAGAGACCGCTAGACAGAGGTCAAAGAGTCCATCTAACATCACAAAGAGACCGCTAGACAGATGTCAGAGAGTCCATCTAACATCACAAAAAGACAGCTGGAATTAGTTCACAGATTCCTTACAAATTCATAAAGAGACAGCTAGGCAGAGGTCAGAAGTCTTTACAACATCACAGAGACTGCTAGACAGAGGTCAGGGAGTCCTTACAATATCACAAAGAGATCGCTAGATAGAGGTCTGAGTCCTTACAACATCACAAAGAGACCACTAGACAGAGGTCAGAGAGTCCTTGTAACATCACAAAGAGACAGCTGGATAAAGTTCAAAGAGTCCTTACAACTTCACAAGGAGACAGCTGGACAGAGTTCAGAGAGTCCTTACAAGATCACAATGAGGCATCTGGACAGTGGTCAGAGAGTTCTCAAAACATCACAAAGAGACGGCTTCTTAGAGGGCAGAGAGTCCTTGTAACATAACAAAGAGACAGCTGGACAGATTCCGAGAGACCAGAGGCCAGAGTTCATCACTATGTGCTCACGCTATGCAGATACTGCTCCTGAGGGTTCAATCCTCATCACGAAGAAACAGCTGGGTAGAGTTTAAACACACCGTCAAACATCATGAAGAGACAGCTGGACAGAGTTCATAGAGACCTTCCAACATCGTGGAGAGGCAGCTGGACAGAGTTCATAGAGACCCCCCAACATCGTGAAGAGACAGCTGGACAAGGTTAATAGATTGCAAGAGACAGCGGTCCCTCCAAGAAGTTTATGGACAATGGTTCACAGAACCGGAATAAGACCTGTGTCAAAATTCTCCAAATGGAGAGACAACATATTTATTAAACTCACAATCTAAACGACATATACAAAATTCTGTGATTAAAAGGTTGGAAGTCACCAGATTTCCAAACCTCAGGCATGAACACATATAGTGACTTCAACAATAAATGCATATTAAGAACAGTCACAATACACAAACATCTTGTGCTCCACATAAATCCAAAGGAGTCAGTTTGGAGTCAAGATGTGCAAGTCGACGACGTTTCGATCACAGCTAAAAATAGAGGGATCATCATCAGGACGCATGAGTATATGTCTGAGAAGCAGCCTGTAAATGACCACGGGATTCGTCCCTTGGGGTGATGCAGTGCAAGAGAGAAGCGGTCAGGTTCCCACAATTCAGGGACTGGAATAGGATAAAATTTGGAAACATGGAAGAAACCGGGTCAGGAATCAGCTGCACTTGAGTCAACCTGCATCAGAGCCCCGATGCTGGGAGTGAGCTGCTCTAAACGCGCCTTGGTAGTGTCCACCGGAGAACAACGATGGTTAATAGAGCACTTATAGAATCACGGCGAGACGGCTGGACAGAGTTCAGGGAGTCCTTAGAACATCACGAAGAGACAGCTGGACAGAATCCAGACAGACAGTTCATCATCACAAATAGACAGTTGGACAAAGTTCAGAGTCCTTGCAACATCACAAAGAAACAGCTGGACAGAGTTCAGCTAGACCGTCCCACATCACGAAGAATCACGTGGACAGAGTAGAGAGAGACCTTACAATATCATGAAGATATAACTGGATAGAGTAGAGAGTCCTTACAACGTGATGAAGAGACAGCTGGAAGAGTTCGGAAAGTCCTTACAACATCACAAAGAGACAGCTGGCCATAGTTCAGACATACCATCCAACATAGTAAAGAGACAGCTGGGCAGAGTTTAGAGAGATCTTCAAACAATGTGAAGAGGCAGCTGTACAGAGTTCGGAGAGTGCTTAAAACAACACGAAGAGTCAACTGGAAAGAGTTCAGATATATCATCCAATATAGTGAAGAGACAGCTGGGCAGAGTTCAGAGAGACCATCCAACACCATGAATAGGCAGTTGGACAGAGTTCAGAGAGTCCTTCCAACATTGCAAAAACACATCTGGACAGAGTTCAGACAGACCATCCAACATCATGATGTGACAGCTGTAGAGAGTTCAGACAGACCATCTAATATCACAAAGAGACAGCTAGTCGGGGTTCAGCAAGATCTTCCAACATCATGAAGAGAGCCTCTCAGTGGTCAGAGAGGCTGAAACCCAGAGGTCAGTAATATCTGCTCACATCATCCAGACACTGTTCCTCAGGATGCAAAGTCTTTCACACCTCAGGAATAGACAACTAGACAGAGTTCAGAGACTACCCAATAGCATGAAGAGACAGCTGGAGAGAGTTCATAGAGACCTTCCAACAATCGCAAGAGACAGCTGGTTAGGGTTCAGGTAGATTGACCAGCATTGTGAAATGAAAGCTGGACAGCAGTCAGAGAAAGCTTTCAACAGTGAAAAGAGACAACTGGTGAGAGTTAAGTAAAACCTCCAACATAGTGAAGAGACATTTGGAGAGAGTTCAGACAGAACTTAAAACATCATGAAGAGACAAAAGGTCAGAGGTAAACGATACCAAAATCCAGAATTCATGAAGATGGGCAGTGCTTAATTTGTGTAAAAAAAAAAAAGTGCGTGCCAGGGCCCGCGCCAGGATGTCACTGCAGCTTTCATTGCCCATTGCACTCGTTAGCTCTGCCAACGACACTAACACAACTCACTGCCAAACTCCTAAAGGTGGGACAATTCAGACTATTCCAGGCCCCCGAAGCTATTACAATGGGTTCAGCAACAGGTACTTGTTAATGTGTATTGAATTGATGTAAGACTGTTGTTGTGCTGGTTTCTAAATTAGACAGACAGCACCACCATATGGCAGTCCGTCATAAGTGCCGGTGTTGACAATTAAGAGCTGGAGCCGAGTACCGGAAACCACCGGCTCAAATTAGGCAGTGGCTCACACCACACAGAGACTGCTCCTCAGGGTTCAAAGAGACCTTCCAACACCATAGAGAAACTGAAGGGATATCTGGAAGAGACTGCAAGTCAGAGCTCAGGGAAACCTCCCGGTATCATGCAGAATCATCTCTCAAGTCAGAGCTTGGGAGAGATTTTCCAGCACCTTATAGCGATTGAAGGTCAGAGTTCAGTGAGGTATTCTCACATCATGATGAGACTACGTCATAGCTCATAGATATTGTCCAACTTCACTAATGGCCTAATTATGAGTCTGGAGGTCTAAGGTCAGCCAGACTTGCAGGCGTGCGATGGTGGCGGTCCATCCACCACCGCACTGGCGGTCCGTCCGCCCCATTACCAGTTGGGGATCGGACCGCCATTGAACCACCGCAGCCATCTGGGAACGCCGTTCCCTGGCAGTGGTGCGGCAGTCAGGGCCTCAGTAATATGCTGGTAGTGCCGCTGCGGCACCACCAGAATATTACGAGTTTCAGGACCACCGGCAGTGTCATAGAGGTCTTTCCTGCATGAAAATGCTGGTGGTCCTGAAACAAAGGCGGCCCTACAGGGATCCCTGTTGGCCATGTGCATAGAGATGAATGCAGGGGGGTACAACATGTGCCCCCCTGTTAGCATGCACTCAGTTCCTGCACGGTGTGGACTATGCAGTCCATGCCGTGCAGGAACTATTTTGGGCGTTCCCATGGCGATGCCCATTTTCAGGGGCACTGCTGTTTGGCTGCCAAATAAAAGCCTGTCAGATCCGAGGAAACATGTGCAACCACAGGTATGGCGGTACGTGAGCGGGCCGCCGTCGTGGCCGTCTGCTCCCACACCGCCAAACTCACATTTGGCCCTCAGAGTCTACAGTCTATATTTAAGAGAGACAAAGCCTTCCAGCATCATACAGACATTCCTGGTCAGAGTTCAGGTAGAACTTCCATCATTCAAAAGAGACCGCAGAAAACATTTTAGTGAGACTTTCGTACAGACCTTAGTTCAGAGAGACTGTGGAACATTATGCATTGTAATTGCATTTATATAGCTCTTACTACCCCTGACGAGGCGTCGAAGTAGAGACAGTACGCCCAATTTCGGGGTGACCGTCTCACGCCATAAAGAGACTGCAGGTTAGCATTCAGAGGGCTATGGTGACCACGTCGGTACATGTCATAGCAGCCACGGTCTCTAGTCCAGGGCTTTTGCGTGTCAGCCCAGTGCATTCTGGTCGTTGCAGTATTAGCTATGACTCATTTAACTAATTAAACTGACATACCAGATCACCATGGTGTGAGGTTCAGGGGCGGAATTGGGGTTCAGAACTGGAAACAGGGTCTGTGATGGTATGGAGGGAGGTAGTTATCCTACAGAGGGGCCTTGCGTCACACGCAGAGACGGGCATAGCAGATGAGAGGGGGCACGCAGGAGGCACGTGACGCCAGCCACTGAGGGCGCGCTCTCTCCTCCACTGCAGAGAGCCCTCTCCTTGGAGGGAGCGCTCCACGCCAGTCTGAGGGGAGAGAGGGCCCTGTGCACAGTGTTGCCAGATTGGGCTATTTCTCGCACAATTGGGCGATATTTTGCCCGATTGTGCGAGAAAAAATCGTGTTGGGCGGGCTGCCGAAATGTGGGCTAGAATCCGCCGAGTGTGCGGCGGATTCAAGGCTTTGTGCGGCGCCGCCACGTTGCAGCCCATGGTTGCCCTGTCACACCCCTTTCTGAACTTTAGGTGTCTGTGCCCTGCGGCCCCTGCCCACAAGTAACACCTGCAGGGCCATAGATCGTTGCGGCAGGAAGCTTCCTCCAATTAGGGTCCTGCAAGACCTGCAGTGACCTCTGACCTGCCCCCATAATGTGCTGCTGACCTGCCTTGGAGTTAGATTGACCCAATCCTGAGTCAGATTAGTTTGTCAATGTTGGGCGTGTCAGGTACATTACCGCCCGCCCCTTAGCTGTTTGTCCTTTATCCCCCCCTTCCTCCTTTTGATCTTCCTCTGCTGCGAGTGCGACTCAGGACCCCCGATCGACCACCTTGATTGAGGCGTCCTGTTGCCAAGTATCGTGCTACTCGGCCTGCGACTTGCAGCTTGCGCTGCAGTCAGCTGTTCCTCCTGGTTCCAGCCAGTTAAACGGTGAGTGAAAGGTACACCGATTAATGCGATGTTGACATTCCCTCACTAAAACAATATGTTGTGGGCTTTGTCACTCTATTTTACGGGAGGCAGGGAGGCGGGAAGCGCTGATATGTATTCACCTCACGCGCCCCCCACCCTCCCCTCTTCTTCCTAAATTTGGATACCAAAGCCTTCGCTTCACTTTAGTTCCAGGCTTAAGTAACTAACTCCAGCATTGAAACGAAAAGTCTCCAGTCAGCATCCTTCCGGAAGTATTTAAGTGATGGGCTCAAGTGCCATCTGCGGGTCACGGGGTTTGGTCGAAAAGAAGATTCTGTGGGTGATCGCTGCGTCTGCCGCGGGGATGTTTGTACAACCTACTGGCCAAAAGGTAAAATCCATTGAGATAACTCGGTGGGTTAATGCCAATCGCTGGTCTTCTGTGGGGGATGAATGTGTCCACGCTGTATTGCAGAATGCACTCCGCCCCCACAAAACACAATCGAGCCTGTCACTGTTAAGCAGGTAGGGTTCACGCAGACACTCCCAATAAGTGAAGGGACACACTTTCTTACCTCCTTCGCTTCCTTGGGGTACTGGGAGGGGTACGTGCGTACATTCCTTGCTCCTGGGAACATTCCAGGCTGATCAAACCCCTCTCGGGTTGTGGGAGACCTTTCATTCGCATAGGCATCAAACCCCCTGTACTGTCCGGCACAGACCGGATATATGAAGTGGTGACCAAGAAGTAAATGTTTGCCAAACTCCCAGAAGTCTCTCTGTCTGGTATACAGTTTGTTTGACTTAATCGTTACTTCAACGCTTTTAATTTGGTGCGTAGTTCTGGCTAAAAACAACGGAACCACACTTGAATCCCAACTGCAATAATTTATTTTGCGGAAGCGTTACTGAAGTTTAACAATTATATGAACAAATGTATGTTGAGCAAAGAGAATCCCTATCCTTTACAACAATAGTAAGAGAAGCAGTTCTTGGGCAGAAACTCCTACTGCATTAATTTTTCTTTTTTAGGATTACACCATTCTCCCACTTGTACCAGAGCAGTGCTTGAAATGGAAAAATAGAAGTGCAGGTACTCAGTACCAGAGTACCTGCTTGTTTCTGAGAAGTGCCGGTACTCTCCAATCAAAAGTATTATGTCACTCCTGAGAAGTGCGGGTACTCTCCCTCTCAAAATAAAAAAGTACCGGACAGTACCGGCCCATTTAAAGCAATGTACCAGAGGAAGGTGCATGGTGCCTGTACCTCTTAGAGCAGTGCTTCCCAAACTTTAAAAACCACAACCCAATTTTTAGAACCACAAACTTTTGTGACCCACCTAGCTTTAGTGGACACGAGGCACACAATTTTTTAATGTAACTAAAGCTTCCTGTGGTAATGCACTGCCATTTACAAACAACACATTTTCCATTGAAATAGCCACCTAATTTGCACAGACATACAGTTTTACTAATAAAAATATATGGCACACAAATGATAATGTGTAGAAATCAGGATCCAGTTAATATTTATTACTTGTGCATCACCGAGTAAAGTGTCTTAATTTCTTTCCTATTTAATTCTTTGTTTCCATCACATTTCACAATTGCCCAAAAAAATGTGCTGCATTTTTGCTTTCTTAGTTGCTGAATGTGTGCAGTTCATGTATAGGTATTTTACTTTTGTTGTGTCAAAAAAAAAAGATGACATCCTACAACCTTTCCTTTCATATGCTCTGTACCCCAGCAATATAGTCACATAATTCTCTTTTCTTTTCTGACTGCAAAGTGAGAGGAGTTTGTAAACACCGATCCCCATTTAAAAAAAAGCACCAATTTGTCAGAAAACATAGCCTGACAAATCCTTTAAAGCTCAGCAAATGTGACAAGAAAAATGCAAAATTTAAAGGCATCTTAATTTATTGCTTGGACATTTGACGACCCCACAAAAATTGTCTCCCCACCCACCAGTGGGTTGACGCACAATTTTGGGAACTCTGTCTTAGAGCATTTTTTGTTACACTAGTATTACAGGGGATCTTCCTCAAGTTTAGTTACACTAGTTTTAAGTTAGTGAACATATCTGTGAAGGCTGCACCTCCCAACTCTAACCCTTCTGACCCCTTGCATACTAGGGTATTTTAGGTGTTGAAAACAGTGCAGGTGCAGTGCTTCTATTTTTAGGTCAAAGTCTACCAGACAGCCCAGCTGTCTGGTTTGATATCAACTTCTAGTGGGGATTTTGATTGCCCCAGCCAGAATCTGAAGGCTGCTGCTAATCTTGGCAGTGCCTGGCCCAGAAGAACTCTTTGGCACAATTGAACTTTCCACTGTCTGAACAAGGATCCACCATACTGTTGCCTGGCAAAGAACAGGAGATGGAGATTCTTCTGGAGTCTGCAGAATGCACTTGCATTTTATCGGGTATTAGCTCAAGGGAACATCAAGCAGCAAGCTCTGCACCCCATGCCATGGACTGCTCTCGTCTGATGAGTACCAAAAAGTACAAAACATATGTAAATTGCGTATGTAAAGAGATATTCAGCATTGCTTTGGGAGCATTCAAACAAGTGTGAAAAAACATGGAGCATTGGCCTATATTGCCGTTATTCTGGGGGGCCTGACGTGAGTATGCAAGCTGAAGAGAGCACCTTTCCCAAGAAGAACGTTTCCGCACTTGCAGTCCCCCAAATTGAACCCAGAACATTTTTGGCCAGCTTGCTCCACACCATGCAATATCAAGTGAGTGACCGTTTTCCTGACAGACCAACTTTGATTTCAGTGTACAAAATATAAGTTATCTGATTAATGTGGGAGGTAAACATATAATCCTTGAAATAGAAGTATATTTGTGAATGTTTTAGTCAGGCTACACGTAAGTTAATGGAGTGGCAACATTGGGCTACTTTTTGCTACTTTGGGCTACCGTTTCGTTGCTTTTGGGCTTGAAAGTTGTGAAAAAATCTGGCAACCCTGCCTGTGCAGCCCCGCCTGCCTAGCGCTGCTGGAGGGAGCGCTCCACGCCCGTCTGGGGGTGAGAGAGGGCCCTGTGCTGCGCCGCCTGCCTAGCGCTGCTGGAGGGAGCGCTCCACGCCCGTCTGGGGGTGAGAGAGGGCCCTGTGCTGCGCCGCCTGCCTAGCGCTGCTGGAGGGAGCGCTCCACGCCCGTCTGGGGGTGAGAGAGGGCCCTGTGCTGCGCCGCTCTCCTTAATTCTATCAGATCTGATTTGCATCCTAACGAGCCGCGGCCTCCATCGACGGCTCGCAAAGGCGAGCAAATGAGCTGCCTCCGCCGCCGGAGCAGCAGAATCCCTCAAGAAGGCGAGCAAATGAGCTGCCTCCGCCGCCGGAGCAGCAGAATCCCTCAAGAAGGCGAGCAGAGACCTTTTATTGGACGTCCGACGAGCCGTAGAGAGAGGCCGCCCATGAGAGGGTCTGGCGAGAATCGGAGGGGTGGGAAACTGAGGGCACGCGATCCAGGGAGGGACTGGAGGGCGCGCGGGAGAGGGGCTGGCAGTGATTGTGAGCAGGGGAGGGCACCTGGCGGTAAACACGGAGGTAGTGTAACTTGCAGGGCACGTTATTGTACACGAGGGGCTGGCAGTGTTCGTGAGCAAAGCTAACAGAACCCTGCATGCTGCTCTGAACCGCAGGTCGTGCATGCGGCATTAGTGAGAGTCGTGGAATGAATATCTGTAACTATGGAGGTGACCAAACAGGTTTGAGAGACACACTATGCAAGATGACAAACCTCCTATGTCCTGAAGCCACTTACTGTCCCCTAGACAGAAGCAATGCCGCTTGTTTCCTTGGCGCCCTTGCTGGTACAGTCCTTCAGTCAGAGGCGGCCAAGTCCTAAGTACAGCCTTCAAAACTCACCACTGCTATACTGGGGCAATGCAGGGGAGGAGACTGGATCAGCCAAACCAAAGGTGAGGTGGGCAAGGGGTACCTACAGTATTTCTTAGACATGGCTCCATTGATTGGGCGACATCCCACACTGACATTGGCTAACTTCCTTTCCTCATTGGCGCTCACTCGGCAAAACAGCTCGAGGACCATCCGAGACACTGAGTTCCCTGCTAAAAACCAACAATCTTTATACACAGAACAGGGAAGCCACGAGGACAGAATCCGTTTTTAATGTGATGGAAATTAATGTCACACACATCCTGCATACATACATACCGCACACATACACAACCCACACCACTGTACATAATCGTGCCGTATAGAAACCACCATCTAAACTGTGAAGAAGGACGTCTCCCAACCTAAGGATAAATCCAAGAGGCCGTGAAACGGATGGTCATGGGTAAGGAGCGGGCACTGCCTGACATGACACGCTACAGAGCCTTAGGCATGGACCGAGTGTTGTGCCTGGTCCTGGGAAGTGGCCATGTGGAGAACCTGTGTTGTGAAATGTTTGGGGGAAGGCACTCTGGGAGGGACGTTCTTAGTTGCTTGCCCTGGCTCTGTTAATTTGTTCTGCCAGAGGAGGTGTGCAGCGTTCTACGCATCACTGCAGTCGTTTTGCATCAACAAAATTCGCAGGTTGCCCAACTCCGCGCTTCTTTCCTGCCAGGGAGTGTAGACTCACGCCAGTAGTTGGTGTCCACAGGGAGGGCTGGTGCCACGGTTGTTCAGTATACGTCACCATGAATGGGCTAGCTCATGCAAGCTGGGGGTGGGTGTTCTGAGAGCGGTCAGTTGCAAGAGTCCGAGGTACCTAGGCATTTATTTTTCCGTTATCGATCTATATGTTGTCCTGACATGCACCATGGCGTGATGAGCCAGACTAAAAATGGAAGCAGTTATAACATGCTGCCGTCTTCCGTTCAAGATGGAACCCGAGTCAGGCAGAGTCAGGCAGATACTCGAGAGCCGTGTGCAATTTAAGTGTCCGTCTGCGTGCAAAGGACCCAGATGAGCAGAGGGGAGCCACCCGGAGGGAGAAAGCTGTGATGAGGCCTAAAAGGCAAACAATGCCTTAGGCTTAAGGCAGCGCACCAGTCGGGGTACCACGCGAGTGTACGGCGTCCCCCCAATTATTTTACCGGGTGGACGCCGTCCCCCTTGCCCAAATGCTGGACTTTCAATGATGGAGTTACTTGCCTTCACGGCCGCCCCGTCGATCTGGCTGTCAATCATGTGTAGCGCGCGAATACGTTACCTAGCAAAATTCTACTTTGCCCTTTGAACCTGCCCCTATCGCCTTGTAACCTTTGTTCTGCAGGAGCGCGTTGACACCTGATCCGTCAGCTACTGTTATGCAACAGAGGTCGACAAAAGAGGCCACAAAAGTATGGGGAAGGGTTACAGCAAGGGATGGGACACGCAAGGTGTTCTGTTAAGAAGAAACTCTCATACACGGCCCTTCGATGCAATTTAATACATCCACTGCCTGTTCGATTGTTAGCAGAGACAGGGGAAAAGAAACTTTCTTTCTCAGGATAGTAAAAAAGCATGGTCATTTCAGCACCTCAAGGTCTTTAAAAATGTAAAAATCGGCTTTCAACCATAAGAAACTTTTCAGAAATAAAATTACATTTACATTCCTACATAAAATGTACATCCCCAGTAAAAGGAACCATGTTTAATTTTAAGTCCCCAAACAGTATTTAAAAATAACGTTATTTGCATTAAAGAGGTGGTAACACACAGAGAATGACGCTACATTCCACAGTGGGTTAACGTGGCCCCCCAAGTGAAGCGGGACTCCCTGTAATATTAGGGGACGACCTTTCGTGACGTCACTTCCTGTCGTGACGTCACTTCTGTTGACACCAACTTACTTGGAGCGTCCCCCCACTTCTTTTTTTAGGACTTGTGCCCTGGCTTAAGGTGTATACAGTGAGCCAACTGGAGCCAGTGAAGGTGCAGAGAGGCAGGTGCATCTGAACCCTATAGAATGCACTCGAGGACATATGAGGTTTGCAGTCATACCGTCACAGCTGAGAATGGCCTCATGATCACAGTCCGCTCAGAGGGCCAGACAGATTGTTAAAGGCCCTGAACCATATACAAGGGCCTATAAAGAAGTGAAGATCTGTAAGAACTGCCAGAGTCCGAGGCTGGAGGGCTATAGGCTGTTAGAACATTCCACCCAGGCAGCGTAGAATGTTCGAAATAAACATGGCGAGGCAGAAAGTTGGAGCAGAAGCTGGCACCGGCCAGAATTGGCCCCGAGCCACTTCACTGGCCACAAAGGAGCGCTCGACGTTCCAGTGCTCCAATTAGGCTTAGAGTGGAAGAAATGAAGAGTAACTTGTAGTAATTGTGTTGGCACATGCTTCAGCAGCTTTCTCTTCCTGTTACTACTAGCTTGTTGCGGCTGGTAACAGCCTGCAGTATCCCGGAGATGTGATTCTCTATTTCTGCGTCACTCGGAGTATGCGTGGAGGGCCAAGCACGTGCTATCCAGTTCACGCACATCTTAACCCTTGCGTGGGACTCGCAGAAGGCTTATGCATGACACCGCGCATGCGCATACTGATAAAACAGGGAACTGCAATGGGAGTCCGAGCTTCGCTGAAGGTGGCATGACAGCACGTGCACGGTAAGCAAGAAAGGGTCTCTACCATACCCGCTGTGTAGGAACATGAACGATGGGCCAAACTCCCTAAAACTGAGTAAGTGATCTGTGCAACATAGTATAACTGACTTTTGAATACAATTTGGTGAATTCAGTGTGGTACGGTTGCATATTTGTACATCGCACAATAAAGAGATTTATTTTGGAAAGTTATCAAAAAGGGGCCGGTTCTAGGGCGGTGCGACTGGTGCAGCCGCACATGGCACTGACCTCGAGGGGTGCAGTGTTTAGAAGTAACGGGAATTTAAAAAGCACCCCAGTGAGAGTTCCTTGAGTGTCCAGAGATGTACAGGCAACAATAAAAATGTCAAGATACCTGAGGTGATTGATGTTCCTGCTGATCAGAGTTTTATCTAGTGGCATTTTCCCCTCATGCTAAAGTAGCGCAGAAGGTTAAGATGCCTGCGGCCAAGAACATGTCCCACCGCAAATCACCAGACTGCATTTTATGTGGATCGCACAGTAGGTTACTGCTTTTGTCACAGATCCTTTCGTTACTTGCAGTTCATAAGTTACAACCCTTATATAGCAAAGTGACCCATAAACTGTCGTCAAAGAGCTGCATGCAAGCCACTTGGATAGGTTAGAACGTTCCGTTTTTCCACAGCCTTTCATTATTATAATTGTGCTAAAAAGGGTTACATTGGGTCGACATACATTCTTATTAGTAAAGCTGACCACTACGGTAAGTTTTAAATTCTTAGTGGTGCTTCTCCAGACCAAACACTTGAAATATGCTGCCTACCAGTATTGTGACATGTGACTTGTGAGGGGACTCACCTTTTGATCTTGAACCAACGCGGAACTGCACCAGGACTCTCCTTGCCCCACCGACGCGAGCACCTCGCCGGACCCGCTGCGCGGGTCCCGCAGCGTCCATCAGGATTTGCGGTAACGGTTTGGAGCAGGACTAAATAGAACCGGGTGTGCGTCAGCTGACAGGGCTGCGAGCAGCAGGGGACTCCATTGCCCAGGAGCCCCTGCGCGCCCAATTGCTTACACCTGGGCAGCTCTCCCTGGAAGACACGCCCCCAGCTGATTTGCAAGCTAAATCTGCCCTTCCACTTGGAGCCTTTGGGACTCACCTTTTGATCTTGAACCAACGCGGAACTGCACCAGGACTCTCCTTGCCCCACCGACGCGAGCACCTCGCCGGACCCGCTGCGCGGGTCCCGCAGCGTCCATCAGGATTTGCGGAAACGGTTTGGAGCAGGACTGAATAGAACCGGGTGTGCGTCAGCTGACAGGGCTGCGAGCAGCAGGGGACTCCATTGCCCAGGAGCCCCTGCACGCCCAATTGCTTACACCTGGGCAGCTCTCCCTGGAAGACACGCCCCCAGCTGATTTGCAAGCTAAATCTGCCCTTCCACTTGGAGCCTTTGGGACTCACCTTTTGATCTTGAACCAACGCGGAACTGCACCAGGACTCTCCTTGCCCCACCGACGTGAGCACCTTGCCGGACCCGCTGCGCGGGTCCCGCAGCGTCCATCAGGATTTGCGGAAACGGTTTGGAGCAGGACTGAATAGAACCGGGTGTGCGTCAGCTGACAGGGCTGCGAGCAGCAGGGGACTCCATTGCCCAGGAGCCCCTGCGCGCCCAATTGCTTACACCTGGGCAGCTCTCCCTGGAAGACACGCCCCCAGCTGATTTGCAAGCTAAATCTGCCCTTCCACTTGGAGCCTTTGGGACTCACCTTTTGATCTTGAACCAACGCGGAACTGCACCAGGACTCTCCTTGCCCCACCGACGCGAGCACCTCGCCGGACCCGCTGCGCGGGTCCCGCAGCGTCCATCAGGATTTGCGGAAACGGTTTGGAGCAGGACTGAATAGAACTGGGTGTGCGTCAGCTGACAGGGCTGCGAGCAGCAGGGGACTCCATTGCCCAGAAGCCCCTGCGCGCCCAATTGCTTACACCTGGGCAGCTCTCCCTGGAAGACACGCCCCCCACGCATCCTACTTTAGTTCTTGTTATCCCGCAGCGCGGGAGCGCGCAGGAGTGCCCGAGGCTAAGCCCGGGCAAAGGGCGGGCCGTCTGAGGCCGTCAGAGGCAGGAGGAGGCTGGGCTGGGCCCACTCTCTAAGATCTGTTTGCCATAACTCCATTCTCTGAGGTACTGCCTGCATACAAGCGCATGTTAAAGGGGCACACACATATCATCTAACGTAGTTGTTGTCTGCATGCCACCTGATATAAAAGCTACGTATGTCATTTATATTGGTGGTATAATTTTGCCGTGTGTAATCACTGGTTTGGGCCATATGTGCGTCTCCCACCACGGCTACCTGTACTCCATCACGTAAATTATCCATGCTGGGAGGCTCAGTTAGAGGCACGCTAGACAATTTTATTACAAGAGCTACCTCTGTCCTGGAAAAGGAGATAGCTATGGCAGAGCGACGTCTATCGGCCGAAATCTTACAATCTAAAAGATTTTCTCTTGGCCCTATCCAGCTGGTTGTTTCACCGTCGCCGGCCCCACCTATCTCTTGTTTACCGGTCAGCCCCCTTGCTTCTACATCTTCTCTGACCATTCATGCTGACAATCCAACGTCACCTTCTCACTCACACCCAACTTTGTCTGATCCTACCCTCCCTATTAGTCATCCTAGGGGCTTTACACCTCCGACCACATCTGTTCCTGGAGCCATATCCAATTCTAATGCTGTCAGCCCGCAAAAGTTGAGAGGGAGAAGTAACATCATAGCCCCCCCCCCTTCCAAAAAAAGAAAAAAAGGAGGGACAAATCTTAACAAAACGAACCATTTGGGTATCGCAAAACACACTGCGTTGGGAAACATCGCAAAAACTTGTATCCCAATAGCTAAGCAGCCAGTAGAGCAAGCTACGGAGCCAGATCACTGTAAATTTGATCTTCTATCAAACAATATGATGTCCCAAATCGAGAAAGTTCTTAAATCACTCCTTCTTCCACTAACAGAAAGGATAAAGAACGCGTCCAACCAACTAGGGCTATTAGAGCAAATGATCCAGAAAAACACTGACAAATTAAACGAGCAATTCCCAAAGGCCTTGGTTCCATCAAATAACACTCCTGCTGTTAACCTATCTCCAACGCCAGATGATAGGCTAAGTAGATCAGAAATAACTAATATCAAAATTGTCCCACCCCCATCAAATGTACTTAACCTATCATCATCTCGTAAGACAACTGTTATTTCCCCTCCCTCTAGAGGCATTCTCCCTCCCACAATCAATGCCCTTCCCTCCACTGTTTCAAATAAAAAACATGACGGTAGTCCTGACCACATAGACCTCCCACCAGAGGCAACCCCCTACGTTGTACTCATGACAGGAGTTCCTGCATTAGAGGCAGGTAAGAAGGAAGGTTATTATGACCTAAAACACAAAGTTTTACACTGGTTGGGAAAGAACAGGCCGTTACCTCTTAATATAAATGGCGAACTTTTGAATGTCCGTAGGCTTGGTTGGGTGGGCCCACGGCCTAAGGACGTTGAGGGCGACGTAATCATTGTCAATTTTAGAGATGTTAGAGCTACTAGACACATTGTGAATTGGTCCCAAGCTCCATACCAGAGCCCCATTAGAACCCTCGATCTAACCTATTTTTATCCGCAGTCAATAATTAGGAATCCTACTTATCCCATCATCCCAACCCGGTCACAGGCAGGACCATCTTTTTTTAATGTACCTACTTTTAATCGTTTTTCCCCACTTAGAGGATTAGAGGATATCGATTGACGCCCCCTAGTACATTATACTCAGCATCCCCCATATGGCTCAATGAAGGGACACTTACCTAAAAATTATTCCCCCGTAATGCTATACCAGATAGTGGGAAGGCCAATTCGGGAATAATCCAAATACTTTCGTGGAATATTGCAGGCCTTAAGAAACACCTGGCCAACCCGGATTGGCTTGACTTCGTCAACCAATACGATATTTGCATGTTCCAGGAGACCTGGAGTTTAGACCCTCTTTATAAGCCTGGTTATTCTACTTTTCATATCCCGGCAGTCCACCAGGGTGTGGGCCGACCTTCGGGATGCCTACATATTTGGATTAAGGTCGCTCTGAATTTGGACATTAAAATCCATAATGCCAAGTCAGTAGATCTTCTTCATATATCTTTCAAACGGCCCCGAAATGGCTCTAGAGTTGACCTCCTCAATGTATACGCTAGAGGAGGCCCTCCCACTCAAAACTCTGCCACCATCTCCATTCTGGAAAACGTTTTGTCAGGTATCCCACCACTCTCTAATATCATCATAGGTGGTGATCTGAATTGTACGTACGAACCCCTAAGAGACGCTGACTTTTTAGGGCTCACTGAGGAAGACAGTAAAAACTGTATCCCCCCTTTAAATTTGAGTCCTACTATGAGATGGTCAGCAAGGGCACTCCAGATGACCGGTCTCACTCTGGAATTTAACCTCCGTGCCCTAAATGGAAGAACTCTCTCTGATCCACATGGGGCTATGACCTTTAATAGATTACATGGGCCATCGCGTATCGATTACATTATCATAGATGCAAATTCTTGGGACCAGGTGGTTGATATGAAGGTAGAACAGATGCCAGATAGTGACCATAATCCCCTCTGTGCAGTTTTTAAATGGAATTCAAGGCCAAGCGCCTTAAATTTGAATTTGGCCTCAAAAGCAGTAACTCCTACAAACTGCAATAGAAGGTTGAAATGGCACAAAGTATCAGGTCATGAGGACACCCTAACCTCCATAAACCTTCTAGTGGCCTCTAAGGCTGCTGAATTTGCTCACCTCAATGTAGGGTCGCTTGTGACAAACCATGCTAACTTTATTAACACTTATAAAACCCTCATTGAGGACATAAGCTCTCATTTCATAATAAAAGGTCCAAAAGCCGGCATAAATCATCAACCCAAGAGAGGCAACCCATGGTTTACCAACGAATGTAGAACCCTGAGACAGGAGATCATACTTGCACTTCGGAATAAATATCCGATAGCTGTCAGGCTGGCTAGGCAAGCTTATAAAAAAATCCATAGCAGCTGCTAAACGGGCTTGGGAGGAGGAACATTGGCAAGCACTTAAGTATGCAGCCTTTTCAAAAGACTCTAAAATCTTCTGGACCTTAATAACTCAACTATCCAGAAGAGACTCTGAACCAATCCCCAACAATATAACCAAACAGCAGTGGTCTGTGCATTTTTCAAAATTATATTGTAACGAGGTAGAGCCCGACCACCTCACGTTTGATAGTCCAGACCTTAATCCAACCTTTTTACAGCCTGATCCAATGGACCTTTTTACCTCTGGGGAGGTCCAGATCGCCATCAAAAGCATAGCTTCCGGGAAGGCGGCAGGCCCTGATGGCCTTCCAGGCGATTTGATTCTTCATGACCCCCTAATATGGGCAGAACCCATCACTAATGTGATGAACTTACTGCTAAGAGGCCATGCTATCCCTGATTCATGGAAGGGTGCCGAGGTAGTCACAATCTATAAGAAGGGGGCGAGAGAGGACCCTGCCAATTACAGGCCAATAAGTTTAATCGATGTCATCCAAAAGGTGGTTGGCAGGGTTCTCAACTCGCGAATGTGGACCTGGCTTGAAGAGGGAAACGTCTTATCACACTTACAAGCAGGGTTTAGGAAGAAAGTGGGCACTATGGACCAGGTGTTCAGATTCCTCGCCATATATTGAAAGACTGTCCTGATTGGCGGGGGTTCTTTATACCTGGCCTTTATTGATCTTAAAACTGCATTTGATCTCGTTCCCCGGGCTAAACTCTGGCAGGTTCTACATGGAATGGGGTTGCCACGATACCTTTTGGAGTTTATCAAAAGACTGCACGAGGACACATATGCAAGAATTAGATGGGGGAGTGAAGGCCAATTGACTGACCATATCCCTGTCCAGAGGGAGGTTCGCCAGGGATGTGTGATGGCTCCGACACTGTTCTCCCTCTTTATTAATGGGGTGGTAGACCATTTGAGGGAGGACCCAGCGGATGCCCCCGCCCTGGCGGGGGAAAAAAACACCCACCCTCCTCTTTGCAGACGATACACTCCTCATGTCTAAGACCCCTATGGGTCTTCAGAAACTGCTTGACAAGTTCTGTATCTTTTGCGACAATCGTGGACTTACCATCAATACTACTAAGACCAAATTGATGGTATTATCTAGAAACAAAAAACTTTAAAAAACCACCGTCGCATTAAATGGCACCCCCTTAGAAGTAGTGGATGCCTTTGATTATTTGGGGGTTAGGATAAACTCTAGAATGAAATGGGATTCGCACATTGCCAAAATGACTTTAAATCTAAAGAGAGTGGCAGGAGCAATCCTTAGAGACCACAGTTTATCATCAACTAAGCCTATTAGCCCTGCCTTATTAGTATACGAGGGCAAGGCATTGTCTGCTGCTACTTACGGATCTGAACTGTGGGGATTCGAAAGAGTTGCTGCTTTAGTCTCTGCAGAACATAAATTTATGAGAGAATTAGTGGGTCTCCCAGTTTCCACTCCTATTAAGCCGTTACTTTATGATTTGGGACGCCGTTCCATTAAAGACATTGTTGGCCTTCGGCCCGTTTTATTTTGGGCCCGGCTCAGGAGAACCCTGGAACTGAGCAATTATGCAGCCGCCCTTGACGAACTCATTGCTTTAAATGGTTTCAGACTAATCCCATGGTTGAAAAATCTGAGGGACATGGTAATTAAGCTAGGGCTAAAAGATGAATGGCTCTTGCAGCAGCCCCCGCAAACAGATATTATTAAGAAACTATATTGGTCAAGCGTCGAGGGAATGGCTTTGACAGACGTAAAGTTGGGTGCTCTAACTGATGCATTCATGACCTGCAAGCCAGCTCCGAAGCTGGAACCTTTTTTAGATTTCATCTCCTCACCAAGGGACAGAGCTTTGTTCCTCAAAATGAGGTTTGGCACACTACCTCTTAATGTTTTTACAAATAATTGGAAAAATTCTAAATCCAATCACACAGCTTGCCCGGGATGTTCTAATCCTACTGAGTCACTGGGGCATTTCCTGTTTGCCTGCAAGGCGTACAGGGCACCTAGAAAGCGCTGGTTAACTCCAGTTTGTAGTAATCTGGGTACCAGGCAGTCATCAGTGGCCCTCCGTATTTTAACGACGGACACAACATCCTTGCTGGTAGTTTGTGGGGTAGCCAAATATCTTGGAAAAGCTTGGATATTACGATCTAAGCTGGTTGAAGCAAGCTCTGCTTAGATTGCCATCTTGTCTCTCTTTACCATCTACATCAAACAATTTTTATAACTGGATATGTATCTTTTGTCTTTATTCTCTTACTCCTCTGTTTTACTTAATCTCCCTTTTTCTTTTTTTTTTTTCTTTTTCTGGATGAAATTTTTAAATGTATATTTTTATATGTTATCATTCCTGTGGTCGTACCTATGTTGATTCGAAATGTAATTACTTTTATGATACCTTGTTATCGAATAAAGTATAAACAAACAAATATTATAATTGTGCTAAAAAGGGTTACATTGGGTCGACATACATTCTTATTAGTAAAGCTGACCACTACGGTAAGTTTTAAATTCTTAGTGGTGCTTCTCCAGACCAAACACTTGAAATATGCTGCCTACCAGTATTGTGACATTTGACTTGTGAGTATGCCTCACTATCTTACCCGACATTTCCTATAGACTGATTTACACACACATGAATCATTGGCTCTGTATAATGGGACACCTTACGCTGATATGAGTAGCGCTATAAAACAAATGAAAAGCATGTGAGAAGAGGGTCTCTGGAGAGATGATGGGCACTGGCGGAGCGTGGTAGTGAGGGAACTCGTGGAGAAGGAGTAAGAGAGGCATCAAAGATTATCACACTTGGCACCACAAGTGCTAAAGCCGGTCCTGTTTTCGAGAACCAAAGGAGTTTGAATGTGGTCCTCATCATTAAAAAACAGGATGGGTGATGAATTGCGCTCCGTCGATGGAGTTCGTGGAGTTTTGTCCACTCCGCGCTACGCGTAGAGAGCGGATGTCCTAAAAACTCTGCAAAGTGGCACGGAGCAGAGATTTTCTTCTTGCGTGGCTCGTCAACGAAAATCATACACTAGACCACCTCCTGGTGAGATTTCTCAATGCGGGCGGTCGCGGAAGGCCGCTAACACTCGCGTTTAGGAAGCTGCCGCTCGAGTAGAACATCTACTGGAGCTGCAGAAAAAAGCAGCACCCTCTTGAGCTGCACGTTGTGCCGTTCGCGCTGATTTTACTACCCGGGACAAACTCCCAGCACTAAAAATCGTCACGGCTAACCGCGCTCTTCCGCTTATGGAACTCCGCAGAGCGCAGCTGAGATTTTTTGCCACTTCGCGGAGTTCCGTTTAGCAGTACTCTACGAACTATGCCCAAGCCTACACAATAAATGTCATAAATTTAGAAAGAACAAAGGCAATATCCTGAGGCTAAAACTAGAAGACGGGGCTCATGTCTTGGGTATATTATTTTAATGAGACTATTTTAACAAAGGATATTGATTGACCAATTACAATATAAGGTTTTTAAAACATGTAAAATCATGTGTGTGCTTTTGTCTTAATGTAATCCTTTGTTTGTTAGTGTCAGATGTTTTAGGATAATGTGTTATTCCAATAAGCAGTGTTGCTGTGCACAAAATCACACCATGCAAGGAAATACATGCATATCCGAAGCTATGCATACACATAACATGGTGCTATTTTAAATACCATCATAAGAAAACATTAGGTTTACAGAGGTGTTTTGAAACAGGGTGGAAATAATTCTGCCTTGGTCCTTCGTTAAAATAAACCTCATTTTCACCTAAAAATACCGATAGATATTACAAATAAACAAAACATGAGAATTGTAATGATCCAACTTTTACATACACATAAAAGCACACCTTAACAATCCAGTGAGTAAATGCAAGTCATGTCTTATTGCTTTCAGAGGCATTAAAAGAGGGGTGCAAAGTGCTCCACTGCTCTGAAAATTGGATACATAGATCTTTTGAATTACAAATGTTCACCCACCGCTAGTGCGCCTGCCGCAAGAAGGTCGTTTCCTATGAATATGAAATGATCCTACTAAAAGTGTATTTAAATTACAAGTCCTACGCATGCTACGGAATGTGGCGTGTCTGGCACAAGGAAAAATCTATACATCTTCTTTAGTGGGGAAGCATCTGCACAAATGTTTGCTTGATTGCTTGAGAGATGGAGAATTTAATGCAGTCAGTGCAAACTATGAACCGGTAATGGCAGCTCTAGGTAGACTGGCTGGAGGAGTGAGCAATCACTCCTTGAAAAGCCCTTCTTGACAGCAGAGCAACCTCCCTCTCCTGCACCGCAAGCGCTCTCGGCAGCACTGTAAGCTTTCTCGCTAGCACCACAAACTTTCTCGCCGGCACCACAAACATTATCGCCAGCTCTGCAAATTTTCTCACCAATACCCCAAGCTTTCTCACCAGCACTGCAAGCTTTCTCACCAACACCCCAAGCTTTCCGCCAGCACGGCAAGCTTTCTTGCCAGCACCGCATGCTTTCTCACCCGTGCAGCAAGTTCTCGCCAGCAGTGCAAGCTTTCTTGCCAGCACCACAAGCTTTCTCGCCAGCACTGCAAGTTTTCTCGCCAGAACCGCAAGCTTTCCCACCAGAACCGCACGCTTTCTCACCAGGTCTGCAAGCTTTCTCACCAGGTCTGCAAGCTTTCTCGCCAGCACCGCAAGCCTTCTCGCCAGCACTGCAAATTTTCTTGCCAGAACCACAAGCTTTCCCACCAGAATCGCAAGCTTTCTCGCCAGCACCGCAAGCCTTCTCGCCAGCACCACAAGCTTTCCCGCCAGCACTGCAAGTTCTCGCCAGCACAACAAGCTTTCTGGCCAGCACAACAAGCTTTCTCGCAAGCACAACAAGCTTTCTCGCCAGCACAACAAGCTTTCTCGCCAGCACCGCAAGCTTTCTTTCCAGCACCGAAAGCTTCCTCGTCAGCACCGCAAACTTTCTTGCCAGCGCAGCAAGCTTCATCTCTGTTAAAACAGTCTTCGCTGAAGAACCGCAAGCGACCACGCGAGCACCACAAAAGTCCTTGACAATACTGACAGCTTTCACACCTGCCAGAGAGTTTTCACACCTATGCTGAACTGCTTGCCACCAGCATTGCCACCCTTCTCTTAACCACTACAAAACTACTTGCAAGCACCAATATATTTTTCTCCACAACTGCAAGTTCCCTCACCACCAACACATTCTTGTTTTTAGCACTGAAAACTTCTTTACTAGCACCAGTGTTATTCGCCAGCACCCTAATTACCCCACAAGCACCGTAAGCCTCTTAACTAGCACTGTAAACTTTCTCACTAGCACCACACACTTTCTCACCAGCACTGCAAGCTTTCTAACCAGCACCACAAGCGTTCTCACCATTACTGCAAGCTACCTCATCAGCACTGTAAGCTATCTTACTAGCACTGCAAGCGGTCACCAGCACTGCAAGCTTTCTCAGCAGCACCACAAGCTCTCACTAGTACCACATCTACCTCACCAGCACCACAATCTATCTCACTAGCACATCAATTTAGTTCACCAGTGCTGCAAGCCTCCTCATTCCGCCTCAAGCTATCTCACCAGTGCTGCAAGCCTCCTCATTCTGCCTCAAGCTATCTCACCAGTGCTGCAAGCCTCCTCATACCGCCTCAAGCTATCTCACCAGTGCTGCAAGCCTCCTCATTCCACCCCAAGCTATCTCACCAGTGCTGCAAGCCTCCTCATTCCGCCTCAAGCTATCTCACCAGTGCTGCAAGCCTCCTCATTCTGCCTCAAGCTATCTCACCAGTGCTGTAAGCCTCCTCATTCGCCTCAAGCTATCTCACCAGTGCTGAAAGCCTCCTCGTCACCACTGCACGCCTTCTCACCTGCACCATAAGCTTCCTTAACAATACTAGACGTTTTCAACTTTCATGACAGTAATTATGTGGGCATCCACTGCCATTACACTTCATGAGAACTTCATTTCCTGCCAGAAGTGCTACCGACCAACGTTGATAGCTGCCTCTGAAGCCCTGCTTTCTGATACCTTTCTGGGTGTTCTCAGGTATTTCCCTTCCACCTAGAAGCGGAGCGAGACATTGTATAGATATAGACACGAGACAATAAAAGACAGGCAGACAATTTCCAATACCTTACTTACTTATTGAAAGTTTGTAAAATGCACTCAGGCGACGAGAGCAAACTCCAGAAAACATGGAGCGTCTGTGTTCATTAAGAACCCTGTGTTTTCTACAGCGATATCTGCATCCCTGAAGAGGAACTGACCTGGACACAAGGACAATCTGGCGGTTCTGTTAAATCTGGGAACAGATTGAACAGGCACCAGGGCTCACTGAGGGAGAAAATCCCCGGGAACTTAATTCTGTAACATTCTCAAAACTCAATTTCTCGCCTCCTTCTGTGTCGTACTTCACATCTTTCCATTTCAAGCCCATCCTTTATTTACCTGCATTTCAAATGAATAATGTTCACCCACAAGAAGAAAGGAACCAATGGGAGCTCCGGAGTGGCCTGAGGCTGCTTAACACTAGCACCCTGGACCCTGGTTCTTGCTCTAGGCAGGAAGGTGATGTACTGACCTGCCTGGAGTTAACCATCACTGCTAAGATGGCCGCCTGTGCAGAGACCACCGAAACAGAGAGAGGGTGAACTGGGTTCCATCCCCTGAGGTGGTCCAAGGTCTGCAGTAACATCCTCCTAGCAAGGCGCCAGCCTCACTCTCAATCTAACCTTGTTACTGCTCTGACGCAGCCTACCCTCCCCTGGCGTAGGTCACCCACGCTCCTCTGAGGGGAGGATGCTGCGTTTATCCACATTTATCTGATGCAAGCTAGTCTGAACTGCTTAATGAACACATAGTGACCACTCCCAGAAATGCGGTTGGGAGAGCCAGTGTTGTCTACACTCATATTTGTACATATTTTATCCTCCTACATTCTTGCTTTTTCCTTCTTATTGCTTGAAAGTGTGATGAGCATACTTGTTAATCATTATGTGTTGTGATGGGGTCGGGTTCCTCCACTCTCGATCCTCTGCGCTTTCATCTTTTGGGCTCTTTGGGGTTCTATGGCAAACTTTCCCTAACTTTCTCCCCTCACTGCAGAGACAACAATTTGCTCTGGAACCCTTGGTCAATGAATCTCTGTTGCCTGCTGAGAAGTGTAGAGGGGAGAAATAACTCGTAAAGGCAAACTCAACAACTTTAAAGAACCATTACTCTGAAGAATCACAGACTCCGGATTCCAAGTTAGTGGGTTTATTACAAAGCCAAAAATAAAGCCAAAAATAACTGGACATACTGACACCTCAAGATGAGGTTGCAGAAGTACACTGGAACGAACACAAATCGGAATCTACAAGCTGAATCATAAAAAGAATGACAAATTACAGAACCAAAACGCGGGCAATGATTGCCCCCACATCGAGTTCTGTCTTCGTTTGGGGTGAATAAGTGAAAAGCATTAGCCTATCCCTACGCTACTACTACCATGACATCCCTACTTAGCTTTCCAAGGCAAGATCAGAAAAAGGTATCAGCATGTGAAGACTTCCTAAGATGTACCATCACACTGTATGGGTCAAGTATCCAATGCTACAGAGCTCGTTCTAAGATGCTCCTTCTCTCTCCATCGATCTCCTCACCTCCTCACCTGACTCAACCCTCGGGGCACTGTTCCTAATTCAAAACGCAAAACACGCCCACTGCTGGCATCTTGATCACCTCATCCTGCTGGTCACTTCTCATAGGTGATTTTCCATTTAGTTTTGATACTCCCAGCTCCTGGCTCGATTACCTTGATTCCCAGGCCTCCTCCAGTGAGAAAGAACTCCGCCTCCCAATTATCAGTATTCTTTGCATAAAAGTATCCTCTCCTCCCCGAGCCTAACTCCTAAAATAAAAGACGTTATTCTAACTAACAAAGAAGACTTTCTCCACCTGCAACAGAAACGTGCGAACAGAATAAATCCAACATACACATGAAATTCATCTCTTTACCCCACTATGAGAGCCATCAGGGAGAATACATTTCAGACCTACAGGAATCAGCCAACATAAGAATGAGGCACAAAGGCCCTATGCAAAATACACAAAAATGAACAGTTTTACTTAAGCATTTCTAAATCCGCATGTTACATAAACACATTGAATGCTCAAATCATTAGAAGCGGCCTATAACTTCTACACATTCAAACTCGAGTTGCCACATCCGTGTACAACTTTAATCTGGTGCATGCCCATCTCTAATCATTACATTATAAATGAGCAACTTCGTTAACCAATTACAGGCGAATGCTAAAGGTTTCTTTATCCAAAACATAACTGCCACACTCTTTCTTTACATGGCACAAAATAATTCTAACATTTCCCGTTCACATGTTATTACCAAGTACATTCTAATGGCCAAATGTTATTGCAACAAAAGAATAAATGTAGGTGCAGACTACTCATGGTTATGATGCTCCCCTACAAACGGAAGAGCAGCATCGCGCTCCATCAGTCGCATATATAAGTATAAATTACCTCTTCAAAAAGAGGGTCATTCCTCAAAAATGGCTCCAATCAGTCAAAAGCATGTGTACAATACAATCTTTTTATTATCCGTATGTGTCCACAGTACAACAGACAGCATGACGAAATCATGGAATCCCAACAGTACTCCCCACTGGAAGATGAGGCCTTTCCTGAAGGCAGTGGAAGTCTGATGCCACAGACCAACTCATGACGGCAAGAGGACTGGGAGGGAAGGCTTCTGGTCATGTCAATGGACCTTTGAGTCATATGCACCGGGTCATGACCAGTGTTGGGACAGGGAGGTGATGGCAGCTTCAATGCTAGGAACCAGCTCATGCCTCGTGAGGATACAGTAAGGTGAGGCCTTTCCTCATGTCAACGCTTGTTTGGACCCTACAATTCGGTTTATGATTGGTGAGACCACCAGGAGGTGAGGCCTTTCCTCAAGTCAACGCTCGTTTGGATGCTATTATCTGGCTCATGCTTGGTGAGGAGACCTGGAGGAAAGACCCATCCTTAAGTCAATGAAGCTTTGGACCATACGGCCCAGCCCTTGACTGGTGGGGAGACCAAAAGATGAGGACTTCCTCAAAGGAATGATCATTTGGAGAATTCAGACTGGCTCATGACCTGAGCACAAACTGAGCTCTGACACAGCCAGACTGGTTTGTACACAGCACCATCTCAATGTCTGCAAAACCACCTTATAGGAGCTTGCTATGTACCGTACTGTACTGTACTGAAACGTGTCTTTAAATATTGTATTGTAGAATTTTGTAGTATTTTATAACCCCGACAAGCCCACAACCAGCTACAATTTGAATCTTTTCCCTGGGGACTTTTACCGCACCGTCAAGCTTTCTACATCGCAATGCATGCTGTTTTTTCCCTGCCATGTTATTAAGCACCCCAGTACCAAGCCTCTGACAAACGCTCTCCCTGAAAGTAGCTGTAGAGAGCCCTCTGCCGTTCTGCTGATGGGAGAGACACACCATCCGTATCCGCTGATGGGAAGGCGGCAGACCGCTGCGAGCGGAGAGGGTGCCAAGTGAGGTTTAAATCATACAAATATTGGGTTTCAGGGACACAGGGACTGCCTCATTTATTTATGTTTGCATCTTAGAAGGCATGTGTGTGAGGTCGTGTGAAAACATTAATGCAAATGAAGTGATAATCAGCATACCCTGAGAGCTTCCGTGCAGAACGCAATGATAGTTGTCTGCTTGCATACATTACCCCAGGCTGGCTAGCCCATTCCCTCCCAGTGTGAAATTTAGCAACGCAGCCACCTCCGCTAACCCACTATTTCATGCCTGTCAGCTATTCCACCCCTTAGGATCCGCCCAACTCACAAAAGCCCACCACCAGCCCAAGGGCGTGTTTCCGCAAAAGTCACCCAGCCCAGAGTCAAAGCCAGAAGACCCCTCTGGAGTCCCATTGGTAGCAGCACTGGAGTCATAGGCGCCTTCTCACAGACACGGCGCACTGCCCTGTTCTATGCTGCCATCAGTGGCGTAGCAAGGGGGGGGGGGGAGTTTTGGGGACGGCGCCTCCTCCCACTCTTACCTGCCGTGTCCCCCCCGCTCTTCAATGAGGCCGCCGTAGAGCAACAAACGCAGGGACCGCCACGGGTGACCAAAGGGCCAGCTACGCCACTGGCTGCGGTGCACCTTAAACTGTGTGTGCCGGACACAGACTAGGCCTGTCCACCCTATCACAATGAACGCGATGTCCTCAGCGCTGACGCAAACTCATGTCTGCCGGGGAAGAGCTTCAGTGAAAAGAGGACCTTCTGTTTAAAGACACTAGTCCGCTTTTCACTGTGCTGGCAGGAAACAGTCTGCATTTGAGGGCGGGGGGGGGGGGGGAGCGGTTTCCCTGCAGGTGGGTGCAGTGAGAGACTGCACCTGACTGCAGGGTATAGGTGAGGGGGGTCTATGAGATCCGTTTTGGCCACTTCCAAGGAGCGCTGTTATGTGGTGCACCGAATGTGCAACATACCTATAGGATGTACTCTTGGTGGACAGCCTGACAGCCTCTTTGCTTTTGCACCTGTTTCTCAAATACAGTGCAGGCACAATGGCAAAGTGTTTCTTCAATTGCATGGAGCCAAATAAGTAAACACCCCACAGAGACTAGTGTCAGGGCATTAGAAGCGCCTGCAGCTCCTTCTGTAATGCCTAATTGTCCAAGGGACGCAATATCCAGGCGCACACATCCATTGTGCTCCTATGGGCACTTTTGACAATCAGTGGCGTAACAAAAGCTCCCGCAGCCCCTGCTTTGTGGGGGCGGTGCCGAGCTCCAGGGGCCTCCTCCGCCTTTGCCAGGCACCTGGCCTGCGAGCTTTGGACTGGGTCTGGAGCCTGGGGGGCCCGCTACATGTACTTTGTGTCAGAAGTTGGCCTGGTATATGCTGACCACTAATTAAAGTGGGCACCTTGAACCAGTCCAAACAACCCTTATTGATGATTAGGTTAAAGACAACCTTTATTGAAAGCTATCCTAGTGGTAGCTATGGAGAGCAGCCTAGAGGCAAAGTCTCGAAGGAATGTAAAGCAGCTTGTTTTACCAGATCAGAACCTCCTGAATGACCAAATGAAAGCAGAACCACACAAGAGATATATAAAATATATGTATTTATTACTGAACACTCTCTACTAACCTCTTTATGAGATCAGAGCACAAAGCACACAATATAAAATCACTAGTACAACAGTAAATAGCACAATACACAGCGGGCTCCAGGGGGAGACTGAACCATATACTAAGAAAGTGGTGTAACAACCACGACTTAACTAGACACAATGCCTCGAGCACGTAGGAACCACCCAAAGAAGTGACACAGGGGACCCACAGAGGACGGGCGCAGTGTGTGAACACAGGCGCGATCTCCGTACAACTCTATGGGAAAGTCGCGGTTGGAATTTTAGAGTTTAAGGACACTTCGGAGAGGACTTTAAGCAAACCCCTTGTAACATAGAAAGTTCTAAGGCCAGCACCCTTGAGAGTACAGAGATACCCGTGTTACCTATCCCAGAGGAGCCGGGTGCAAAGGGGTCAAGTGGTGTCGGAAACCTTCGTAGTTTTCAATGGCGTGATGCGAAAAAGTGCTGCTGCCGGGAAGATGAAAAGTGTCCGGTGGGATCCAAGCCTGGATCCGAGATGAGAAGAACCTGAAAGCAGAGGGGACAGAGTCTGGGTCACTTCAGAGTGACCAGGAGCATGATAGACGAATACCCACCGATGTCGGGTGCTTCAGGTGAGAAGATGCAATGCTGGACTCTGCAGCCACAGGGACCGGGAGACGTTGACGACGACCAAAGTCCGGAGGTGAGCTGTCCCACGAAGGATGTCGAATGCTGGGGGGGTTAGTGTCTGGATTGAACACCAACAAGCCTTGGCAACTGAAACCCACGCGGACAGAGGAAATAAGCTTCGGTGAGGACCAGCAAGGTCCTGGGGACTCTCCAAACAATGGAGAGTCAGGGAACGTCTGGAGAACCAGGGAAGCCCAAAGAAAGTCAAAGTTACCTTCACCGGGACCCACAGGCTATCACGAAGGGACCTCGCATTGAATCACGAAATACCAGCCCACGGAACACTCGTGAAGTGTAGGCCGGAAATCTTTGGTGGAAATACTGCTCGGGGTCAGGACTACAAGTAGCCCAAAAGCACAGCCTCAGGGATCGCCGAAAAGCATATGCTGCTGCAAAGGTACACGGTGCACAGGGGTCCGGGTTGCATGGTCTCCACGAGGGATACTGGTCTCAGAATTGCTGAGAGAGCAGATCAACCTCAGAGACCTCGGGAACCCACCTCCTGTGTTGCAGAAATCTTCAGAGTCCTCAGGAGCTTGGGAGATGCAAACCGGTCAGATGCGTTTACGTGCCTGCTGCTGCAGGGGAGTAACTCCTTTACTCCAAGGGAGATTCTTCAGTCATTCATAGTAGTGTAGATCGTCAAAGTACTTGGTTTCTGTAGCAGAGTTTAGTCCAGGTAAAATCTAAAGTCCTGTAGTCAGGGTTCCTACTTTATACCTAAGGAAGGGGTGGGACAAACTCAGGGGACCCACGTATGGGAGGGTCAGTACAGAGGGGTGGCTACACCCATGTCCTTTGTCCAGTTTCGCGCAAGAGCAGGAGCCAATGTCTCCTGTAACCGGTTTGAACCGGACTATGCACATTGACACCAAATGTGCCCCCAGTGCAGACTTCAAAGCACTCTCAGAGTGCACCCACCCAGCCCCAATACACTAAATCCCGTCTGGGAGGTGGTCACACCTCCCTGTGACAGGAAACCTATTGTCAAGCCTTCCCCTGCTCGAGTTTGGCTCAGCAGCAGGAGGAGGAGGGCAGACTAATTTCTGTGGCTAGCAGCATCCATTTTGTGGTGCCCAGGTTGAGAAAGCTGGTACCAGGTGTACCAGTGTTTCACATAAGTCCCTCTAGAAGGGTGGAATCATACCTCCCCCGCCAGTTGCTGGCGGGGGAGGTATGATTCCAAGGTGTTTGACACCAAACACAACATGTTTCTAAGCAGCCGTTTTAAAGTTAGGATTTACCGCGAGGTTATAATGCACTTAAATATTTATGGTTGGCTGCATCACAAACAACCCCGGAATATAGGTTCCGAAGGCTGCAGAGGGGCTCTGCTCATGAAGGTGCACCCTCTCACATAAAACCCAGCACCCTGCCCTCAGGATTAATAAGGCCTGCCATAGGGTTGGCTGATAGGTTTATATGTGCAGTATTTAGAATAGATATAGTGAACCTATATCTAAGTACGGGGTGCATGCATCACCTTACACAGGCTACAGTAGCAGACCTGTGGTGTCAGTTTGAATGGTCTCTCAGGGGTGGCATAATACATGCTGCAGACCCTGGGAGGCCTCTGGGGTACCTATGCCCTGGGTACATAGGATACCATATAATAGGGACTGATAAGGGTACCCCAGAATCCAATCTGGAGTGTACCTAAAGTACATGCAATCAATTTAGAGGACAAAGCAGCTAGACTAGGGTGCTGGATAGCAGGATCAAAGTCAGTCCAAGTCGAAAACAGTGATATATCAGCAAAAAGTGGGGGTAACCATAAGAAGCAGATCCTACTCTCCTACACTTTGCAGGGGGTCTCGCCTCAAGTTTCATAATGCCACAGTTGATAATCCGACCTTTGAGTGCCAAGTGAACCTATCGCGTGTGCCACCTTGTGCCATTCGTTGCTTCGTTGCCAACAATAAGCTACATTCTAAGACTTGAACTTGGAGGGGGGGGGGGGGTACAAAGATGTAATTGTTTTTCTACAGACTTCAGATATTTCTCACAAATGCCACAAAGTATGCAAAGTTTGAGGCAATTGGTGCTTTAGCATGAGAAAAGACACTGTTTTGAGTATTTTGCAGTAAGTGTAATTTGTGGGAGAATTCTCATGAGAAAAAGCTGAGCAAGGTAAAACGTGTCCAATGCTTGCGAGCTATCTGTGCAAAATGTTTCACTGCGAGAAAAAAACTTTGCAGGTTTGCGCTGACAAACAAAACGCTTCCAAGTTTCTGGCGCTATCTAAGACTTACAGGGCTGGGGAAAACTATGGGGGATGGAACTGACTGGGAAATCCCAGGGCTTTAAGTGGGCCGGGTCCTGCCAGTGCTAGATGCAGAGACGGGTCCCTATGAAGCTCTCCATTTTTGCCCTCAGGGTGATAAACATATCTCAATTCTGCAGCAGTACCACTGCCCCAAGCCTTTGATGCAACTTCAAAGAGACTGGTTTTGGTTCTTTCACAGCCTCATCATTTCAGAATTGAAGCCTCTTCAGTGTTATATACATCGGAACCATAGTTGTTGCTGGTTAATTTTATGCAACTAACAACCATTGACAAAGTCCATAGTCCCTCCTGGCTTCTTGTAGTTATAATGTTACTTGTTGTATCATATCTAGATGAAATGTTAGAAACAACAAAATACCAGTCGGGCGGGCACACTATGATAAACACAGATTTTCAGCTTACTCGTGTTTTTCAGCCACGCCCTTAATTGCATCAGCTGCTCCCCATTGAGAGACCCCCCCCAGTTTTTTCAACCCACTTAAAGGCCTGGGAACTCCACCAGCCTGGGCTCGCATAGTAAGCATTGTGCATTCCCCTTTAGTTTCGGCTATGCAGACGTGCAGGTACTCACTCTTTAGAGGACAGATTTCCTCCAGAGAAGTGCCGGTACTCTCCCATTACTTATTTTGCAGCAGGGCTGAGAAGTGCTGGTACTCCCCCTTTCAAATTAAAGAGCTGCAGGTACTCGGGTCTGGACAGTACATGGACATTAAAGCACAGCTTCTAACACTGCAAGAATGAATTCAAATTGTTCAGTCTGGGAAGGTCTATTGGATAAAAGATACTCTGAGCGTCAGAGGTTTCCCACAGGACATGGAGCCTGGAGAGAGGGCAGGGCGAGGCGACCAGGACCACAATCCCTAGGAGGGGAGATGCTGTGGAGCAAGATTCTACATTCCAATAAAAAGGGGTGTGGAGGGTGGGGTTATAACGGAGACCCTTTTATTCTTAATGAAGTTAAACAAAGTTTAAGAAGTGACCAGCTTTCAGAGGACAAATGTGATGAGATCTTGGGGGTGGTAGGGGAGTCCCATATTTGAATATTAGAATACACTCATTTCAGTAAAATCACAGAATATTCTCCTTGTGATGGCTTGGAAAATAGTAAATTAATATAGCAAAGTTGGATTTGGCACGTGGAAGTAACCGATAATAATGGTATAAAAGTGGGTTGTGAGAAAGTGCCATCTTTCTTGCATGGTATGCCCCCACTTTTTCCTGAATTACTGAATGTACTTTGACTGAGTGTGCCCTGGACTCCTGCCAATCAGGTGCCCAGGGCTTATGTTCCTTCCATAAAAACTAAAAACCCAAATTGGCAAACCCTGGCCACATGTCAGCCCCTGGTAAATGGTACCCAGGGCCTTGTGAACAGGGAAGGCCTCTAAGGGCTGCAGCACTTATTGTGCCACCCTTAGAGGCCCTGTACCCTAACACAAACACACTGCCCTTGCAGGCTGAGTGTCTCGGTACAAGACAAAACAGAGAGTCGACATGGCACACATCCCTGTGTGCCATGCCCACAACCTACACTGCCCTGACATACATCAGTCACCCCTCTAGCTGGGTGCCCTATGCCAGTGGTGTGGGCACAGGAGCATGAGCCCTGTGCCCCTACAATACCCAGGTCCATTCCTGGGCACTGTAAGTGCAGTGCTGCCATTTAAGAGTATATGGCGCTGGGAAATCGTCAAACACGAACTCCACAGCACCATGATGGTAACACTGATGACTGAGAAGTTTGGTATCAAACTTCTTAGCACATTAAACCCGCACTGATGCCAGTGTGGGATTTAATGTACAATGCACGACAGAGGGCATCTTAGAGATGTCCCCTGAACCTAACCTCCAATCCACATATTGTCTGAGGGGCAGCCTAGGCTGCCACACAGCGGACATGTTGCTGGACCCCTTGGTAGAGAGCCATCTGCTCTCCTGGGCCTGCAACAATGCACATCCTGGGCGAGGTGCTAGGTCTCCTCCCCCAGGATGGGCAGGGAAAGCTTCAAAGGCATGCCACCTTTGTGAGCTTCTCCAAGCCACTTGCTGTACTCAGCAACTGTCCCCTACCAGTTCTAAACCCCCACTCTGGCGGGAATACTGGACGGAAACTTCAAGTAAGGACAGGGGATGTGCCAGCCCAGCCAACCCCACCCTTCAGGTGGGGGAGGCAAGGTGAAGCACATCTCCGGGTCCTCGCCATCTTGAAGATGGGGAGCCCTACCCAATCAGGACTAGGCCACTGCCCCCCTCCCACAGGAGAGTGGCAGGATAGGGGGTGTACCCACCCCAGGACAGGGACCCAGTGGTCCCTGCCCTTTACCTACCTGTAACGCCCCTAAATTATTCAAGTATTTAGGGGCACCCTGAACCTTCCTTCCTTAGATTCCAGATTCTAAAACAGCAAAGAAGATCAAGAATCAAGAAGACCTGCTGTGCAGCTGCTTAGAAGAGGAAGACACCAACTGCTTTGGCCCCAGCCCTACCGGCCTGTCGACCCTCGAACCTGCTCCTGCTAAATCCTGGCACCTCCTGTGGCCAGCAACCTCACAAACCCCAGAGGACCTGGCTACCTTGTGACTCTGAGCACCTGGGACTCCCACAAGCAGTGGCTCTGCTCAAAGCAAGTATCTAACCCCTGGCACCAGCCTGGAACTGCGAACCCTGCACACTCTGCACCCGCCAAGCCTGGCCTGTGCTGGAGTGGACAAAGACCCGAGGATTTCCCCCCGGCGACTGTGACCCCGAATCCGACACCCAAGGACCCACCTCAATGCTCCTGATGATGCCTGCAGCCTCAGAACCAGGGTCCCCCCCACCACGATCAACAGAGGGTAAGATTTCCAGACACCAAAAGGCACCCCTGCACCCGGCGCCCTGCGGCCCCCTGTGCCCGACTCCTGGGTACGTACCTATCCTCCAACTACCCAACTTACCTCTCGAAGTGGTGGGCACACCTGAAGAATCTTCGTCCCCGAGCTTGCAGCCTTTGTTCGTCCTTGAGCTTTTCCATTGCAATCCATTGAGCGCCCGAAGGCTCAAAAGCACCCTGCACCCAGCCGCCCGAGTGGCCCTGGCAGTGCAACTTCTACTCCTACCTACTTCCCCATTTGCCCTGAGCAAGTGACCAGTAGCCCAGCTCCCACAGCCGCGTGGCCTGCTAGTCAGCAGCCACCAACCAAGGGCCCCCTGCCTCCTGTAGGATAACATTGGGACTAACTCACTCTGCACCCGGCTGCTTCTGTGCCGCTGAGGGTGTAACAACTGTACTTACCTGACCCTGGGAGGCCCCTGAGTCTATGCCCAGAACCTTAACTCTGCCAGTCAAATACTTACCCAAAAGCCGAAATCTCACTTTTCTCCCATAGGGTAACATTGACTGGTTTCTCTTGAAATTTCTTCTAAGTGTGTAGTTTCTAACCTTTAAAATATTCACCTAAAATCAACCGAGTAACGAAAACAGAAATACTCACCTGCTATTAGGAGAGATCCCAGTGCTGGATCTTGGTGCCCAGCACTGACCCTGAAAAGTACTTACGACCGTACTTACCACTAACTCAATTTTCTCCCATAGGAAACCATTGACTGTTTTTCTGTGAAATTTCTTCTGTGTCGATTTTTGCAAACTACAAATATTCTTTAAAAATCGTACCAACTGTGAAAACGTAATTACTTACCTCTTTTAGATAGATGTCCCAGTACTGAGCCTAGGAGCCCAGCACTGGATTACAAAAGTAACGAGAACATACTTTACCCGTAACTTGAATTTTCTTCCATAGGAAACCATTGACTGTTTTTCTGTGAAATTTCTTCCAAGTGTCGATTTTGCAAACTTATAAATATTTGTTAAAAATCACCTGGATCCAGGGTCCAACACTGACCTAGAAAAAGTAACCATAACCCCACTTACCTGCTAAGTGAATTTCCTTCCATAGGATAACATTGGTAATTTGATCAGAAAAAGTTTCTGTCAACTTTTAAAATAGCAAAATATTGCTTAAAAATCACAACAGTAACTAAAACTTATTTACTCACTTTTTTCCAATAACTGTCCCAGGACTGAATCTAGGATCCAGTCCTGGAGTTAGAAAAGTAATCCTGAAAGTAATCAATTGCATATAACTTAAAATTCCCATTGAGCTCAATGTATTATTGTGTTTGAAATTGTGTTGCCTATTGCAACAAACTGTAACTATTGCATTTCAAGTCAATTGCCTCTTGCAAAGTATTTAACTAAAGCATCTCATTCTGAGAAAGTATATTTTGATACCTATTGTTGGTTCTAAAATAAAACAACCATATATTTTTATATGCAAACCATTGGCCTAGAGTTCAGTTCTTGAGTGTGTGAGACCATTTGCTGACTGAGTGTGTACAACAAATGCTTTACACTGTCCTCTGATACTGCCTTACTGCTCGACCAAGCTACCACTTTGGAGAGTAAGGTTATATCTAACTTTAGCCTCTGCCAAACCTCTGGGGACTGTGGACTCTGTACACACTGTACCTATTTGGGAACAGTATATACAGAGCCACTTTCCTACATGGGTGGCATGCAGGGTGTCTTTCAAATGCAGGAATAAGGAGAAAAGTATTTTCTGAGCCGGTGTACGGTTAAAGAACAGATGGAAAACAAACTTAAAGCACAAAACGGCCACAGCAAGCATGAAGGCACCCACCAGGCATGTGCAACACAATGTCTGGTGACCCTTAAACCACTACAGACACACAGTGCATAGACACATGGTGAGAGATCCTCAAAGGACATATTAAGCACTAGGGCAATAATGTGTGAAAAGCCCTAAAAACATGCCAGGCATGCCTTTAACATAGGCACCTAGCGGGCCCATTTAGAAATGTGTGGCAAATCCTGAAAGCACATGTGAGGTACGTATACTGTATTGTATTGTAATTGCATTTATATAGCGCTTACTATCCTTGACGAGGCGTTGAAGCGCTTTTTCGGCGAGTAGCACCCTACTCCAGAACCCATAAAGATTAGTGGTGAATTAGTATAGTGAAAAACCAAAGTAATTTGAGTGGTGGATATGGTAGTCAGGTATTTGGATTGAAAAGGATAGCAAAGGGAGAGAAGAGGGAAAAAGGTGTGCATTTATATAGCACTTGCGACCCCTGATGGGTGTATAAAGAAAGGAGATCCAGTCCAAAAGCTCCATAAAAATATAATGTATAATAAAGCCTGAAGGCAGGTATCTGGCACATATTTAACAAACCTTGACAGCACACATTAGATGCATGTTGAAAAAACCATGACAGCACATTTCAGGGATATGTTTAGCACATACCACGTACATGGTGTACACACACTAACAGCACTTCAGGGACATACTGAACAAAAGCTACATGCACTTTTTGAACAAACTGACAACATATATCAGTCCCATGTTACACACACACTGTAGGCATATATCAGGTATATCTTCAACACATCCTAACAGTGCACACCAAGTAAGTATTCAACAAACACTGTAGGCACATATCATGTGCAAGTTAAATGCAGCCTGACATCACATATGAGGCACCTGCTCAACATGCCCTGACATCACATATCAAGAGATGTATACAAAAAAAGTAGCATAAGGCCTCTCACTTCTAAAATAAATACAACACTATTGTTCTGTCGTAGGTGAGACACAGGCGGCTATGACCCCACCCCCTCGGGGTCACAACACCCCAGTCTGGAAGAAGAAGAAAACAAAGGGACTGGATGAGGAAAGAAGGGATGGCGTTACAACTAGAGAGAATGGAAGGGAGTATTTGTTTTTATTACAGCGGATAGTGATCTGTAATAAAGCTCAAAGTTATCACAGCCGTGAATTACAGGCTGGTGGTTTATTGGGGAGCAGGGGCCATGCTTCACAGCCACTTGTGCCAATGGGTTCTTGATATATGGGGACAACATTGTGCTTTCCTGCCTGCCCAGGTCTTTTCATGCATACAATTGAGCTATCTGCTTCTGAAAAGGCTCCATCGGTGCCGTGTCTGGAGAGCCTTTCTAACTTCTAAATCGCCTTCATTCTTTTTGGGATTTATTCAGCGGCGTGATGTTTTTTTGACTACTGGCCGTCATCTTGGACTCTGTAAACAGCGCCATGAAACTGTAGTCAAGCAGCGGTGCCATCCCTCTTGATCTTGCCACATTGACACCTAGGGGGGTTCCTTCAGCACCAAGCCTAGTGCTATAACCCCTGGATCCTGAAATTCTCCAACTGAGGTACCCATTTCTATTTGGGGATCCAGAAACACTAGCCCAGCACACTCACCTCTGTGCCCTCTACTTCCTATCCTGAAGTTCTATCACCTCCTCTTTCTCCGTTGACAGCACGTCTGAAGTAAGGAGTAGCGTTTGGCTTCGGTACTCTTTTCCTTCTGCCCTGGGGATATTGGCTTCTCTTTGAATGCTCTCTTCAAGCCTCAATCACTCTCTTTCAATTTACTGAGTTGATAGAATCCTCTTCAGTTTCACTCCTTAAGGTCCCAGGGCCCTGGTCTGACCTCCTGATAGTCCTTGAGTGGGCTTCAGAGTCCTATCTGTAGGCTGAGACTTTTGCTTATATCTCACCTTGGGCACTGAAACTCATAACAATTACTCGCCTGGTGATGACAACTCTGTTTTAAAGTCCGCCATGAACATGAGAACATATTTTGCAACTTACTTTGAACTTAATTCAATTATGTGTGCATTAGCAAAGGCTAGACCACGCTCCAGCTAACCTCAAAAAGTTATTTGCATCATAGTCACCTTTTCTGCTTGAGGTTCTAGTGCTTCCTCTGTGTTTGGCCAGGGGTGGGGCAATAGTCTCTTCTCGCATCTGTTCAGCTACATCCACTTAAATATTTATGGAAGAACTTGCTGTGATATTCCTTTTGTGCTCCTAAATGACTTTAACCTGTAAACTCAGAGGATTATTTCGGTACAAAGGTCCCATGCCTTTACCTCCATCCTTATAGTGAAAGTACTTAGATTCTTCCTATTGACCACAAACACCCCATCCTGTATCAGGGCTTAGCGCTTTAACTGCGTCTTGGAAATGGCGGATATGTGGATCAGTGTTAATTTGCAAAAACAAAATAAGTGCCGGGGCTCTCGTCAGAAGGCTGCTTGCACCAAACCATTTTTCCTGCTAGCGCCGCCTAAAATAGAACCAAAGACCATGAAAGTGGGGAGAGTATGTGGCATAATGGCCAGAGTTGTTGACTTCAGAGCTGGGGAACTAGGTTTGAGTCTCGCCATTGGTTCAACATTCTGTGATCTGGGCAAATCACTTAATCTCCCCATAAAGGTATGTTTCCTTAACTGGTGCTCATGAAAAGAACCGGTGTTGATGATTAAGTGCCGGTGCTGAGCACCAAAAACCACCGGCTCAAATTAGGCACTGGTAAATATTACTTTGCTAAGTCCTTTACGTATGAAGCGATGCGATGCTGATCGAAGCAGAGGTGTAATGCAGAATGTAACGAGCAGCCCCTTTGTCTCCCATACTGCGCAGGTATTCAATCGTTTTAGGCTGAATGGTGCCCCGCTGATGGGTGGGGGGCCCTCTGGCACTGCGGGGGCCTGCGTTACACCCCTGGTTGAAGGTTACCAGCTTGTAACTCCATGGAGAGCCACCATACGTCAGCAGTAGGGTGCACGCATGCAGGCTGTCTGCGAGTGGGAGACTGCAACAATGCACGTCCAGCAGGGAGGCAAATGTACAAACAATACAGCCTGGTCGTGGAGCAGACCTCTTGCACCCCTCCTTTACCCACAAACAGCTGCACCACCACAAAAGCTGGAGGCACGTGTGACTCCATCTCCTAAGGGCTTTCTGGCTGTTCAACAGTTCCCTAATGAAGATCCGGCACTTCGTGTCTATCACTAATCACCACCAAATTACAACTAATCACTTGCAAATTAGCAAATTCCTCATCAGCACTTTGTGTACTTAAACAGGCTGCACGCGCCACACTCTCAGCTTCTTGTTGACTTTAGGGGAAAAAGAAAACAGAACTACTTGACAAATGTACACAGACTTCATACTCCAAAAATGCAGGGCCTCTGAAATTAACTCTTTGGAGCGAGGAGATACTCTGGGGGGAATCCTGCACTACCCTGGCTGCCCTCTAGAAAATGGGCACAGAGTCTACATCCTGTGATGATTAAGGAGGTGCAGGTGGGACTGGCTCCTCTCATTCAGGTACTTCTAACTCAAGCCACAGGAATTGATCTGGTGCCGTAACCCCAAATGACTGACAGTGGCTAAGACTTTTGCAAGAATTACAGTCATCACCTTTTGTTGCCCTTGATGCATGACCTTGAGGCACCCTCTTGGGATCACCTATAAGGACAACCTGAAACTCTGATGGGTACCTTTGGGGTCTCAAAATCTCACAACTAAGATTATCTTTAAGTTTCTTGGAAAGACGCGCTGGGAGCTTTGACAACACGTCAACACTGATTTGTATCATAAGCCAAACCTCAGGGCTATTTTCTCGTTACTTCAGGATCTCTGAGGGACACATCCATATAAACATCATGCCATAGCTTCTACTAGCACACATTTTAGTTTATTTTAGCAACTGTTAACAAACACTCACACACAGGTCCATCCTAGACTTCCAAAAGCACAGACCTGATTATATTTTAGGATTTTGAGACACATATTTGATGATTTCCTAGGATATTGAAAGGACACACCAACTATTCTACAGGATGTTGGTGGCCCGCATGGGATTATATTTTAGAATTTCTAACGCCCATGTCTGATAATATCCTAGAATTTCTGGGGCACAGCTTTTTTTTTTTTATTGCATTCGGAGACTTACACCTAAATGAATGCCTGGGTGTATAAGGTACATATCTACGTGAATTCTAGGGGAACAGGCCCACATCTCTAGTAATTCCCTGGCACCAATAATTCGCACCACATGGTTGATACAGAGAAGACGTAATATATCCACAAGAATATGTGTGGACCTTTCTTTTCAATCCCTGAAAGTATTCTGGGACCACAAAAAACAATACCCTTAGAGTCTCATCTCTGCATGTCTAAGTGCCCTGATGAAGACCCTCTGAATTATCATTGGGCTATGAATCCACACATCTCGAAACAGAGCCACTGAATTGTTGTTTTATCTCAATGAATTACCACAAACAGCACACGCATATATCCTAATGTGAGAAAGCAGCAATGCTGTAAAAAGATCGCTTTAGCAATGTGACTTGCTACCGGCTGTACAGTTCGTCATTTTGAATTATTCCGCTGCTAGCCGGAATATGAGCAATTGCGTTAATTGCATAGCAACCATGTCCTAGCTATTCTAGTGATGCCACACATGTAAACCCTGCCTCACGCCATGCTCTCCTCTGCGGGACAGCTGGTGTGATGGAGAAAGAGCATCACCAGAGAGGGGTCGCGTGACAGGTGGATAGCGAGTGAGTTCCTGCTTTGCGAGAAGTGAATCATGAGTTCTGAGTGGGAGATGCAATTGAGCGCTCTTGTGTGGGTTCACATAAAAAGTGCTGGCCACAAAAGAGGAGTAGAAACAGAGGCTGCATGGATTGCTGTAAGAGGGCTCACTTTCTGAGAGAGTAGGAGAGTAGAGACATGGGAGTAGTGAGGGGACTAGGTCTGTGTTCTAAAAGCCTTCACTGACATTCAATATGAATTCGTCAAAAAATAGGTTTTAAAATCTTTCCAGCTCAGTGATTGGCTAGAGTGTATTGGGAAAGCGAGTCAAGTAGTTGGCAGCATGCAGACTGGGGATCCATTGGCTTTGCGTCGTAAACACATACTAGTCCATCTCATGAGAGGTGACGGGCTTGACTGGGTCTTTCTCCTTTAGGAATGTCCTGTCCAAATGTCCTTGTGATCAAACACATAATACGGCTGGTGTATAACCGTAAACACCATCTCCACTGACCATTTTCTTTCCAAAAATGGTCTTTTAAACTGACCATGTCGCTTCTGAGGAACAGTCCTTTCCACTGACCATGATGCTTCTAAGCAAGTGTCATGTCCACTGACCGTGCTGTCTATAGACAAGCGGTCTTTTCACTGTCGTTGTTGCCTCTACCCAACAGGTCTCTCCAGTGAGCATTTCACTTCAAAGCAACTCTCCTTTCCCCTCTCCATATCACTGAAGAATAACAAGCATTCTGCGTGTTCATATTACTACAGGCCTTTCCACGTAACACGTTGCTTCTAAACGTCAGGTCTTTCCACTGTCCACATCTCTTCCAAACAAAAGGTCTTTCCACTGTCCATATCTTTTCCAAACAACAGGTCTTTCCACTGTCCATATCTCTTCCAAACAACAGGTCTTTCCACTGTCCATATCTCTTCCAAACAACAGGTATTTCCACTGTCCATGTCCCTTCCAAAGAACAGGTCTTTTGCCCACATCTCTTCCAAAGAACAGGTCTTTGCACTCTCCATGTCTCTTCCAAACAACAGTTCTTTCCACTGTCCATATCTCTTCCAAACAACAGGTCTTTCCACTGTCCATATCTCTTCCAAACAACAGGTCTTTCTACTGTCCATGTCCCTTCCAAAGAACAGGTCTTTTGTCCACATCTCTTTCAAACATCAGGTCTTTCCACTGTCCATATCTCTTCCATACAATAGGTCTTTCCACTTTCTATGTCTCTTCCAAAGAACAGGTCTTTGAACTCTCCATGTCTCTTCCAAACAACAGTTCTTTCCACTGTTCATATCTCTTCCAAACAACAGGTCTTTCCACTGTCTATATCTCTTCCAAACATCAGGTCCTTGCACTCTCCATGTCCCTTCCAAGGAACACATCTTTCCTCTGACTATGTCTCTTATAAGCTTCAGGCCTTTCCACTCTCCCTGCAGCTTTCAAACAATAGGTCTTTCCCATGCCCATGTCGCTTCTAAATAACAGGTCTTTCTCCTGTCCATATTGCTTATAAGCAACCGTCAATAGTCATTTCCACTTGCCATGTCATTCTAAGCAACAGGCCTTTCCACTTACCATGTCACTGTTAAGCAGAAGGTCTTTCCCTGACCATGCTGTTGCTAATAAGCAACAGGCCTGTCCGCTTCCTGGGTTGCTCCCAAAACAACACTTTCTAGTGACCATATCCCCGCTAAGCAATAGGCCTTTACCTGACCACACTGCTTCTAAGCACCAGGTCCTTCCTTTACCATTCTAATCAACCGAATACGTCACAGGAGAGGTTGTCCCTAACCAGCAGGCCTTTCCACCGGACAGGAGGTTTCCATACAGCTGAAAGCAACTATCCACCGAAGTACACTCCGGCGTTACAGAAACCCTTAGAACATCAGGATATTCCATCAAAAGTTCTTTGAAACGAATACGCTTTGATTTACGGATACGGGCCTTGTCAGAAGATACTGGAGCTCATTCTACAAAGGGCACTCCAGAAGATTGACGCAGTAGATTTCATGCCCAGCAGTGGTAGACCTGGTCAATGCAGTGATTTGATCAGAAAATGTAAAATCCGAAGTTACAATCAGAGAGCGCTTCTCCAGCTTGTGGTCCTACTTTGCTTCGCAGGCGGGTAGAAAACAGCTTCCCAGAAAGTAAATTTGATAAGGCTTTTCTCAGTGATGGCTGGAACTGAATCTCCTCTACTTTTCGCCTCCCTCTCACAGTTTCTGACCTTGCTGCGAAGTTCTAATATTCAGCTCTCTCTGTTGAGCTTGTTGTAGCTCCTTGAAATGGTACTCAGGGAGCAGGTGGTGCTTAACAAATGGGCACTTAACATAACAAGAGGAGATTCTTGGCCTTAGTGGTTCTATTCAGGCGGGCAACTAGAGCCAAATTTCGGGGGGGGGCTGAAAAAGATTAAGGGGGGGGGGCTAAGTCTTCCAGCCATAGGCAGAGTGGCTGTAAGAAGGGGTGAAACATAACAAAAGCCTCATTAACGAAAAAATGGTCTTTTAAAGACCTGTGAAGTACTCGGGTGCGGCTGCAATTAAACGGACGCCAGCCCGCGAGGCTGTCTCAGCCAGGCTGACACACATGACGGGGGGGGGGGGGGGCTGAAGCCCGGTGAGCCCAATGGGTGTTGCGCGCCTGGTTCTATTCAGTACCAGCATAAACACTGAACGTATGAAAACAGGCTCAGAAAACAGGAGATCGATAGGGGAAAGTATTCTAATCTGGGATTGTGCCACCTGCTTTATCATTGATTATCAGATGGTATCTCGTGCACAGCATGAAGCATGCCTGAAGCGCCACCATCACTAATCGTCAGGCAAAACCCATTGCAAGGCAGCAGGGCTGAGGCTGCAGCACTGATCTCCAAACAATGCGCCATGGCAGCAGAGCATGCAGCAGCAGCACTGATCTCCAGACTAAATTCATTGCAGGGCTGAGGCTGCAGTGTCACTGATCTCCAGACAAAGCACAGTGCATGGCAGCAGGACTGAGGACGCAGCATCACTCATCTCTAAACAGTGCACCATGCATGGCAGCAGAGCATGCAGCAGCAGCACTGATCTCCAAACAATGCACCATGCATGGTAGCAGAGCATGCAGCACTGATCTCCAAACAGTGTGCCATGCATGACAGCAGAGCATGCAGCAACAGCACTGATCTCCAGACTAAACTCATTGCAGGGCTGAGGCTGCAGCGTCACTGATCTCCAGACAAAGCACAGTGCATGGCAGCAGGACTGAGGCCGCAGCATCATGATCTCCAAACAATGCACAGTGCATGACAACAGAGCATGCAGCAGCAGCACTGATCTCCAGACTAAACTCATTGCAGGGCTGAGGCTGCAACGTCACTGATCTCCAGACAAAGCACAGTGCATGGCAGCAGGACTGAGGCCGCAGCATCATGATCTCCAAACAATGCACAGTGCATGACAGCACAGCATGCAGCAGCAGCACTGATCTCCAGACTAAACTCATTGCATGCCTGAGGCTGCAGCGTCACTGATCTCCAAACAGTGCACCGTGCATGGCAGCAGAGCATGCAGCAGCAGCACTGATCTCCAGACTAAAACAGTGCATGGCAGCAGGACTGAGGCAGCAGCATCACTAATCTCCAAACAGTGCGCCATGCATGGCAGCAGAGCATGCAGCAGCAGCACTGATCTCCAGACTAAACTCATTGCAAGGCTGAGGCTGCAGCATCACTGATCTCTGGACAAGGCAAAGTGCATGGCAGCAGGACTGAGGACGCAGCATCACTGATCTCTAAACAGTGCACCATGCATGGCAGCAGAGCATGCAGCAGCAGCACTGATCTCCAGACTAACCTCATTGCATGCCTGAGGCTGCAGCGTCACTGATCTCCAAACAGTGCACCATGCATGGCAGCAGAGCATGCAGCAGCAGTACCGATCTCCAAACAGTGCACCATGCATGGTAGCAGAGCATGCAGCAGCAGCACTGATCTCCAGACTAAACTCATTGCAAGGCTGAGGCTGCAGCATCACTGATCTCTGGACAAGGCAAAGTGCATGGCTGCAGGGCTGAGGCCGCAGCATCACTAATCTCCAAACAGTGCGCCATGCATGGCAGCAGAGCATGCAGCAGCAGCACCGATTTCCAAACACTGCACCATGCATGACAGCAGAGCATGCAGCAAAAGCACTGATCTCCAGACTAAACTCATTGCAAGGCTGAGGCTACAGCATCACTGATCTCTGGACAAGGCAAAGTGCATGGCTGCAGGGCTGAGGCCACAGCATCACTAATCTCCAAACAGTGCGCCATGCATGGCAGCAGAGCATGCAGCAGCAGCACTGATCTCCAGACTAAACTCATTGCAAGGCTGAGGCTGCAGCGTCACTGATCTCCAAACAGTGCACCGTGCATGACAGCAGAGCATGCAGCAGCAGCACTGATCTCCAGACTAAACTCATTGCATGCCTGAGGCTGCAGCGTCACTGATCTCCAAACAGTGCACCATGCATGGCAGCAGGGCATGCAGCAGCAGCACTGATCTCCAAACAGTGCACCATGCATGGCAGCAGGGCATGCAGCAGCAGCACTGATCTCCAAACAGTGCACCATGCATGGCAGCAGAGCATGCAGCAGCAGCACTGGTCTCCAGACTAAACTCATTGCAGGGCTGAGGCTGCAGCGTCACTGATCTCCAAACAGTGCACCATGCATGGCAGCAGGGCATGCAGCAGCAGCACTGATCTCCAGACTAAACTCATTTCAGGGCTGAGGCGGCAGCGTCACTGATCTCCGGACAAAGCACAGTGCATGGCAGCAGGGCTGAGGCCACAGCATCACTGATCTCCAAATAATGCACCATGCATGGCAGCAGAGCATGCAGCAGCAGCACTGATCTCCAGACTAAACCTAGTGCAAGGTAGAAGAGCCAGACTGAGCATCAATGATCTCCAGACAAAAGGCGATTATCACGGCAGAAGGGCTGATTGAAGCAGAGCCACCGGTCCTGCTTGTACCGTGACAGTGCTCTTCGATCAGTGGCGTGGCAAGAGGGGGGTGGACGACGGTCCACCCCAGGCGGCACGAGTATTGCGGGCGGCGGCCGGCGACCCCCTCCCCCACTCGCTCTTACCGGCGATCGTCGCCAGCATCTCCCTCCCCACCCACCCACCCACCCCTACCTACCCTCCATAGATTCGCCCCCCGCGGGCGGCTAACGCAGGGGCCGCCACGGCGGCGTATGGCCTAGCTATGCCGCTGCCTTCGCTGTGGGTATAACCGGTATTATTGCTCTCCTTGTTGTATCCAGACATTACCCTGAACCATCACTAATGAGAAGGTCGCTTTTGCAATATTCAAAAATTGAGTTTGAGAAATAGGGGGATTTGAAGTAGAAGTAACGTCCACACGTCATTAATCACAACAAATAACTTGCGGCACAGAGGAGACAAACTTATGCAATGCGGCATGATGAAAAACATGGCGGGCCTCCCTCGGGCCTAGGGCTGGACTTCGAAGGCGGCGGCCTTGCAATCCATTCCGAGAGGCACAAACAATGCGCAAGATTTGCAGGGCCATTAAGTCCGGCGAGAGACTTGCGGAACGGCTAATTAGGATGCTGCGCTCCGTGTTATGGAAGGAGGCTGTAAAATGTGTAATGACCATGAACCTATTTTCCCCGCCATTGCGCGCGCGGCCGTGACTCACCGCGCTACGTCGCAGCACTTCTGTATGCTGCCCTCGGGGATCCAGCGTGGCGGCATCTGATGCTGGAATCGAAGGGGGCAGGTGTGCCAAGTGGGTCACTGAACCCGGTCTTTAATACCTTTTCTGTAGCAGAGGGAAGCTTCCATTATATCACACACCTTCAGAGTAAGAAAAATAAAACTCCCTCTTTGAGGACTTTGATGGACAGAGGTGAGATGCACGGGCAGAGAGGGTGGAAATAAAAAGCAGAAGGCGCGGGGAATAATAGTTAAACATTAAAAAGAATAAATAAATAAAAATACGGCAAGCACAACAGGGTGTGCATTTCATGGGAGGGCTAGCCAATCTAGAATTTCTCAACAAAACCCCAGTGCTTTAAAACGGCAGGTACTATCCGGAACGGATTAACTGCACTTCTATGTACTGCTGCAATACATTTGATGAGAGGGTATCGGCACATATCATTAGCAAACAGCTTCTGTGGATGGAGAGTACTGAAGTACATGGAGTAGCTCTACTAGCCTCAGCTCTACTCAGTTGAATAATCTAATTTCTATCCTCCTTTGAATGCTATTGTTATAGGTCATAGACCTGGTAAAAAGCAAACTGTGCTTCTGTCTTATGCAAAACAAGGTGTGTTTAGGTCCTGCCTAGTGCCTGCAGGGCGCTATGATGGAACATACATTTCCTACCGGGTGCATGCAAGGCACTATGAGGGACAAATTTGGGTTTATTTTTTCCCAGGAAGCTTTGCGAGAATTCCTTGTTGCCCTATCTATCTCTCTAGAGAGCTTCTCTCAAAGCTGGTATAGAAGATGGATTTCTACACAGCCTCCATCGTGGCTAATATTTATCAATCAGTAGGGCCGGAAGAGCAGAAAAGTAGCTCATAACTCATCCGGGTCACCAGCTGGGGGGCACAGGCCTCGGAAGTCGCGCTAGAAGTGGCGGACCCCGGCTTGAAAGCGAGAGGGTGGCTTGACGTGCAAGCGGGACAGCGGCAGCTCAGTAAATTGGTGCAACGTCTGATTAACCGCCCAGATAATTTCACAGGCGAGAGAAGGAGCGGCGCGCAATGACTTTCGGGGAAGTGTTAGTAATTATGAAATGGCTGGGCTAAGTGCTGTTTTTCTCGTTTCAATGACAGGGTGAACGCTCCTCGATGGAAAACAAACAGGACGCCACCACTGAGCCATGGAGCACGCGCACGTGACTCAGGTTCAACAGCCCCACGCTTGGCTCGCGGGCGCACTCGACTGCGTGGCTACGTGAATACACGCTGCGCGCGCCAGGATGATGCTGCAGCTGGTGGAGAGAGGGCCTCATTAATGGATGGGCATTAGCCAGTGAGTGGGACGTGCACCCCTTGCCCTCTGTGCGGACATCTGGGTACATGAAATGTGGGTTTCTGGCTATCAATATGCTACCGAGGAAACACCATGCCTCAACAGCCACGACCTGCAGCTCATCCAACACAAAACAGACACAGACTAATGCACAGGAGACAATCTCAGCTCACATAAGAGCATGATCCACACTTATACATACTGCTCCATCATCTCTTAAGGGGCACATGCCTCGGTCTGCTGCATCGCAGGGCAGTGCCCTGCAACCGCCCAGTCACGAGACCCACACCCTTGTTTGCTAATAGCAGAGGTGGGTGCTCACTTTAGTCGAAAGGCCCTTACAAGGGGTCTGGTCATTCCCCAGGCCCAAACGCTGGGCTGCCAATCACACAGCTTCTCGAGTCAGTCATGTGATGCTGCCATTTAATTTACAAAGCTTATTGTTCCCTGAAGCTTCTTGGAGCTGTAGGACTCATTCAGGCAGAAATCCAAGCAGAGCATACATAATCTAGTCTTTATCACATTACAACACTTCAAGAGACAGGATGTCTTACTCATGTGTAGAGTGATAGAATCTCGCTTCTGTGTTACTACCCCCGAGAAGCTCTCCCCCCTGATTTAGCCATTTAAATGGAATGTCGAAAAGAAGTGGTCAGGGTATTTAAATTCCAAAACACACCGTGCCTAATAACAAGGCGCACTTACTGTCCTCCCATTTACAAGTCCAATGCTCCGATTATGCCAATAACAACATACTTACCATCGCTGCTGATGTAAGCATCACTCCACCGCATTTGTGTTGCAACCCTGCGTTACACAGGCTCCTCCAAGTCATCCTTCTGCTTTTGGGAAAGCTGCCGATTGAACCTGTTAAGAGCCTCCGCTCCCTGACAGCACGGCTTCTCTCTAAGAGATGTCTTAACCAGTGGCGGCTGGTGACATTTGAAAGAGGTAAGGCATAAAATTTAGAGTCAAGTGACCAGTAGGGTTTGGATGGGATTCCCCCCCCTCCCGAGAACATTTTGAAAAAAATGGGGGATTGGTGCAATTCAAGCAAATTTGAGAAAGTGTAGTTATGACATTAATAAAGAGATTCCATATGATAATGATGAGGGACCATTTAACATCTCCAATGTACAGTGAATAATCACACATTGCATTTTTTTATCTTATGGGTGCACTATATGTAGAAGCAATATTTTTTGTTTAGTTTTTTCCCCACTGTGACTATAACAGGCTTTTAAAAAAATGTTTTGCCAGGAATCAGAATGCAAACCAGACCTCCTGGCTTTGTCAATGCTTCATGTGTCCTGGAGACTTTGTGTCTCTGTGAACATGTGGTTGTTAAGTGAAACGATGAACCTTTTCTCCCGCACACTCTGGGGTTCAAAGAGACTGTAGATGCAGGGAGAGACATGGGAAGACTGGGTAGCCCAGAGTGTACAGCAAAGATAAAGACTTGTTGGCAATGCCGGGACAATTAGTGGACAGAAGTGGAAGACAGGTGAGCTAGGCAGAGGAAGGTGGACAAAGACATTGAGAGAAAGAGTGCAGTTCATTGGCAAATATAAACAAGGAGAAGAAGAGACACAAAATAATAGACTGGGGTAAGACAGTGAAAGAGCGTACATCACACTGAGATAGGGAGTGGAATAAGGGGAAAGGGAAAAAAAAACAAATGAAAATAATTGGGGAAACAGAGTGAGTATATAATAAAGAGGTAATGTCAATGTGGCAGAATGGCTGGTCTGGCACATGCCATTCAGCAGCCAATTACAACATATATTCTACGAAACATGCATCTCCATGCACGACCTGCTTTCTACAGCATCTTCTCATCCAACAAGGACAGCTGGCATAATGATTATGTGGCACTGTGAGTCCAAACCAGTGACAGAATACATACCAGATAAATGCGAAAAACATAACTTCATAGCAAAATGTACATAAAGGGGGCGACTTTCATTGGGAATAAGCCACAGAGTGACCCATAGCTTCTAATTATAGCATTCTTTCATGCTACCACTTAGTACCTTAATCAGAAGTGCCAAGAAGCTAATGTGTAAAGCTTTGGAAACACTTGCAAACCCACGGATAAGTTAGATAATACACCTAGAAATTATTCAGCTAGTAGTGAGTGCAACAGAAATCTTATCAAATAACAGGAAACGAAATTACATAACAAAAATAATGACCCTAATGCAATATACCATCATGTAAATCAAAATAATATAGAATGAAATGTACCATAAAATAACACATTTTGTACAATTTAACCTGGTATTACCAAACTATAACTAGGTTGAAGTCATCATGAACACTATATTCCTGAGTACATTTTTAGTTTACAGATGATTGTAATCTAGAACTTGAATCCAAGTGATTTACTTGAAACAAGGAGCAGGTACGTGTACATAGTTTAGTTAACTTCAGGCAATATTCTGTGCCACATCTGTAGCAAAGTAGCCACCAATAATTGCATTCCACTGCAAAACGTGCAATGCCGTACCACTGTTGATTTGATTGAGAGGTTCCAATTTCTCCAGATTGTTTAACGTTAGACAGGCACTAAGCCCTTATCTAAAAAATCTATACATTTCCATTAAAACAATACCTCCCGTCATGGGAGGTTTTGTTTCAGTGGAAATGCATAGATTTTTTAGATAAAGTTGTCCTGTAAAAAGGAAGGGCATTACCTTATTTACACTCTCACCGTAAAACAAATAAAGTGAAACAAAAACTGCTGTGTGATAACTTATTTAAACATGCAAATTTACTAACAGCTTTGCTCTAACCTTGGAAGCATGCTGTGCTGTGCAAGCTGCCTGCGTGTGACTGTTCTTACCAGCCTTGCAGGGAAACCAGCGGCAGGCCCAGTCTGTACGAAGCCTGCCCTTACCAGACTCAGACTGCCCTGGCTATATAACCTCAGGTCCGAGTCCAACCATGCAGAAGAAAGAACAACTGGCAGCAGCAGGCCCAGTCTCTCCCAAATACCCACACAGGCTGAGAAGTCGTTGCAGGGGCACATCAACTGTTTACACGCGGCCTGTCTAACGTGGTCAAGTTCTGGGGGCAAGTTCACCCCTACTCTTAACACTCTGTGTGTAGACATTTCTTCATGAGTACCAACGCTCAACGTGGTCTGCTGAAGGGGTATTCACTCACCAGGGCTCCATCTGAACATTGTAAACATGACATAACCTATATTTGTAAAGCACACGTTCACCTAGAAGGGTATCTTGGTGCTGTATAACAGATGTTTATTGTTACTCAACTCTATGGTACAGATTTTATCGCCCTTAGTTGAATGAAAGGCTGAATAGACCCTCTCGGATTTGAACCTGTGACCATGAGATCAAACACAGGCCTGTACAGTGGACTAAGCCACCAGGCCTGGCATTCAGCTGAGGAGATCTCCTTCACTAGCACCCTCACAAAAAAGGGTATCCCAAGAAGGTTTTCCGTCACAACAACCTGGGCTAGCAGCCAGATATTTATAAGGTACAGCAAAGTCTGCTGAAATAGGTTACCCATTTTCATTTTCAGGAGCCAGCCCTCAAGCCCTTAGCAGCCCTGTTAACACTCAAACACAGCAGTTTACTCCAGGGCTTGACACAGCATATTTGGGGTAGATCCCCAGCCGTGATCCAGCTCCCCAATTTAGCGCTCCTAACACGCAGTCTGCTCACGGTTATCTCCCGGTCAGAGCAAGAGCCTTAATCCGAGGCTCAGTATGGCTCGTGACAGGACTGATGTATTATTGGACTCACCAAGATGCTGATGGAAGCTATCGCCAACCTTACCTGAGGGCACACTGAATATTGCTCCTCAGTATTGCCCAGCGATGAGCACAGACACATTTTTCATAGGGATCCCAAGTTTACAGATGAGAGACGTGATTCACCCCGCCAATCCCTTGCCCTAGAGCACATGAGAGGAGCCATATTTTTTCGTTTCTCAGAATACGTGCCTCAACCCGGACCCTCTATGGCTCAATCCATCTTGCTACTCAGGGCTATTTCATCTCATTACCGTCACGCATTCCTTATTTGCCGTGATATTGTTTCTGCTAATCTGTGCGAATGTAATGGGAATCGCGAACATTATAGCAATTTGTCACCAAAATTGCTCTAACATCAGTGTGAGAAAATTGAAAAACTACAGCATCAGCTCCATCTGGAGAGCAGGGATGGTGCTTCCACTGGGATGCGTCCCCTTCTGCTTTTGCAATACCCTGTCCCGAAGAGCAGTGGGAGTCCAGGGGTGCGGTTTCAGCATCAGCAGTAAGGGACCGGGCCTACCTGGTTATAAGTCAAGATGCTGCCTGACAATCCAGCCGCACTTTACCACAATATATATATATATATGGCGAAGGACACGGACAATGGAAATGGCGATGAAAGCAATTGGACATTGGCCGAACGGAACATCAGAGCCCTCCAATTGGCCCGGTATTATCCATTGGCTGAAGTGGACACAATCTCATACTGTGTACCATGGACAAGCTTCACAGCAAGTTATTCAAACTTGGGGATGTCAGTTATTTATCTGACACCTGCGGAGAAAATATCATATCAAATCCGGCGGCCGTGGCAAAGGACATGGGCAATGGAAATGTCGATGAAAGCAATCGGACATTGGCCGAACGGAACATCAGAGCCCTCCAATTGGCCTGGTATTATCCATTGGCTGAAGTGGACACAGTATAATTGTCCAATCTCATACTGTGTACCATGGACAAGCTTCACAGCATTGAAAAGGCGATGAACGCCAAAACGCGTCTGCTGTTAACAAATAAAGCCGGAAATGAGCCTGCGAGTGCCCCAAATCGTATCAGAGTTGCTGTGTAGCAAGAGTGAGGTCCCACCCTCACTGAAGGGAGATAGCACCCGCCCTGAGTTCAGAGTTTGAAGTGGGAGTCGTATGGTGAATTTTTGTCGAACTCCTGAACCGCCGCCGATGAGTTTTTCTGGTCGACGAAGGAGTCGCAAGTTATTCAAACTTGGGGATGCCAGTTATTTATCTGACACCTGCGGGGAAAATATCATATCAAAACCGGCGGCCGTGGCGAAGGACATGGGCAATGGAAATGGTGATGAAAGCAATTGGACATTGGCCGAACGGAACATCAGAGCCCTCCAATTGGCCCGGTATTATCCAATGGCTGAAATGGACACAGTATAATTGTCCAATCTCATACTGTGTACCATGGACAAGATTCACAGCATTGAAAAGGCTATGAACTCCGAAACACGTCTGCTGTTAACAAATAAAGCCTGAAATGAGCCTGCGAGTGCCCCAAATCGTATCAGAGTTGCTGTGTAGCAAGAGTGAGGTCCCACCCTCACTGAAGGGAGATAGTACCCGCCCTGAGTTCGGAGTTTGAGGTGGGAGTCGTATGGTGAATATATATACACACACTCACACGCACCCACCCACCCCCCACCCCCTCCCCCCAATGTTGCGAAATGTGCCAAACTCCTGTGACCTCCTTTTTAAGTAACAAACACCAGTTAGCATAACATTTCACTATGAAATAGTACAGGAATGAAGTACGTAAAACTAAAAAAAAATGCAGATAAACATAATTACAGGTAAATAAAATGTCATTCCTCATCTTCGATCTCTAGACTCACGTGTGTGCAACATGATATCAAAGGAGGAAAGCACCAAGAAAAGGTTTGAGTAAAGAATTACCAACTTGAGGACACGCCCAAGCCCTAAGCAGTAATACTTGTGAACAGATTATAAAGTGAAATTTTCTGGTGAAAGGGACTGTACTCCAGAGAGTAGCAAGGAAGTGGGAAGTTCACCATTGGATAACAAAAAGATACTGTCAGGACACCGTGCTTCAAAACATAGGGCCTTACACTTCCAACACACCTGTACCATTGGTTGTCTAGTGGGTGACTTGGTAGGGCCCACCTAGGTAGTATCCAGGTCCACTTAGTATCAGACTATGCAAAAACTCTGCAAGTTCCCGAAGTTAGACGCTCCACAGTTGGGCTTTCCCTCTGGCTGCTCCTCAGTAGCGGATCTCGCTTCCTTTAAACATTCGATCTGAGCCAAACTTGCAAAAATCTAGAAAACCTTGGAAAACCTGGCTTCTCCCCTGCCCGCTGAGCTGATCGGACTTGCTGTTGATGGCTCTTGCCTTTTCACGAGTACTTGTTTTTCAGCGTCAAGATACCCTTTCGGTGCAGGGTTCAACTTTATACATGAAACATAAACAGGATCGAGAGGTGCAGGAAGAAAAAAAAATGATCCACTCTCAAAGAAAAGAAAAAGCTTAAGTAGAAAAGCTGGATGGAATCAGTCTACAGGAACTACCGTAAAGAGCACGTCAGTTGTTAGAGAGATGTTACAAAGGGTCCACACGGAATGAAGCAAGTAAAACCTTGACAGGAATCTCTAACGAACTGCTCGGTACTTCCTACTTCTCTTCACCAATATTCCATAGAGAGTTCCACATGAGGATTTTAAATTGGAGAGCGGAGCATTACAAGGTTAATGAACAATGGGGAGGACACGTGGAACAGAAAAGAAGGGGAATGTACCATGTAGATTACAACACATCTCTCTATATACAAGGAAAGCACAATTATGAAAAAAGTACCATACATATGGAATTAGAGAGTGGTTAACCCGTTTTATAATCTGACTGACAACAAAGAGGAGGACGGTTCCTGGCTTCCTTGGGTCTAGTATTTTCTGTGGAAGCTTTTCCTCCTCCCCCGTCCTCCTCAGTTATGGGAACGAGGGCCTCCGGACACACCGGGCTACACTGGCCATACCCCAAGTACGACCATCCTCCATCACCACAGAATTATGTTTAACACATTTAATCCTTTTTCGTTTGGAAAACGATGAAAGTTTGGAGTGTGTGGTCTTTTAATAACTACCCATTGTCCTTTGCACCATTCACGCTTCACAGCTCCTCATTTGGTGGCATACCTAACCTTGTAATTGATTTGGTGTTCTTCTATCTTTTCTTTGACCGAGTTTCTATCCACCCAGACAGGAAATCCACCATTAAGCCAATTGGGTGTATGTTTCGATCCAGGATTCCTACTTTTCAGGGAGAGAAAAGTGGTAGCGCCGACACAACATTGGGAGTGGTAAGGTATGAGCACAACATTTTTCTTATGGCTCTCTCAACATGTTGACTCGACGTTAGGGCTAATATTATTGTGTCTTTGATGATCCCATTTACCCTTTCCACCAAATCATTTTCCTTAGGACAATAAAGGAGTGTTCTTACATGGCTATAACATTGTTTTTCAAAAATTGTGTAATTTCTCTGGAAGTAAATTGCACGCCGTTAGTTGGCTGTCACTATAGTGCTTGGAAAGTCCTCTTTGGAGAATATATTGGATAGGAATTTAATCAATGAGGAGGTGTTAATGTTGTTCACTGCCTTAGTGGGAATGGTAATCTACCAACACAAACATTTATTGAGAACATCGCACATATTCATAGGTCCTATAATACTTAGACCTAGTTTGTCCCATGGTTTTGAGGTTACCTCAACAGGGAGAAGAGGTGCCTTACACGTGACTTTGGTCTATCAGCTAGAACTACATGCTAAGCAATCCTTCACCCTTTCTTCTACCAAATAATCCATGTATGGGAACCAGTAGTCGTTACTGAACTTACTTTTGGTCATGCACAGCCCAGGATGACTTTCATGGGTAATCTCAATGACACGTTCCCTCGTATTCATGGGTTGTACTATTTTGTTGGATCTCAAAACTTCGTTACCTACTATAGATAAATCGTCTTTTACATTCCAATATGGTTGGAGGTTATCTGGTAGTTCACTACACCTCTTAGGCCAACCTTTGGTTATTTGGTCTTTGAGAGCAGTTAATGTGGTATCATTTTTTTCACATTGTTCCCATTCTACCTTATCAATGACTGGAATCTCAATAGATTAAATAGCTTCCTCTGGGGGTCTTACTTGTAAATCCACACATGCTATGAGCATTCTAAAGAGACAATCGGCAACTTGGTTTCTTATACCAGGGATAAACACCATATATAGATGCAGGGAGTGGCTTTTTCAATTCACTTCGAGGAAAACATGGGAATGAGGGATTTATGGTCTCTTCTCAAGATCAGAGGTATGCCTCACAAATAAAACTTACAATGAGTTATGGCCCAATAATATTCCAATGCTTTCTTTTCTATAGTAGAGTAGTTAAGTTCAGCAGCTTTTAGGGTTCTGGACGCAAAAGCTATTACTTTTTACTTCCTGTCAATTACTTGGGAAAGAGATGCACCTAGACCGTTCATACTGGAGTCAGTTGTCAATGTGGTTTAAGCTCCTGCGTCAAACGTGCCTAAGTGGGGGTCCCTTTTGTACGGTAAATCCTGCCTTGCTTAGTTTACTCAAAACTTCATCAAGTACACTTTCATGTTCCTCTTTGGTGTCTCCCTAAATCAAAAGGTCATCTTGAAAACAGAGGACTTTACTGGTTCTCTACAAAATGTACTGCATTACACATTTGAAAACCGATGCACCGGAGGCTAGGCCAAATGGCATCCTACGGAATTGGTATGCTCCAAAAGGAGTTATGAAGGAGGTTATGTCTTTAGAGTCTGGATGAACAGCAACCTGGTGGTACACCGACAAGAGGTCTATTACACTGAGATACTTTGCTCCCTAAATGATGCTTAACATTTTGTTGATGTATGGGAGAGGGTGCCTGGTGATCCATATGTTCGCATTGAGATCTGAGATCAATGCATAAACAGATACTCTTCCCTCCTTCCTTAGATGCTATAACAATGGGGGCTAGCCATTCTGCACTTTTGATTTTCTCAATGACCCCTGTGTCTTCTAGCTTGTCTAATTCTTTCCCAAGTGGCTCTTCATGAGTAATGGTATGGAACATGCTTTGTGTATTACTGGCTTAGCATGGGCTTTGAGTATTATTTTGTGGAGGAAACCTTTGAACAAACCTAACTTATCTATGAAAACCTCAGGGAATTTCTTGCATACCTCCATGCCTATGACAGATCTATCGACTAAGTACACTTGCTCAATAGCATTAGAATCCAATGTGATCCCTAAATCCCTTTGGTGTTTACACCCTAAGAGATTGAAACCTTGTATAAAAATGTATACATTTCCTAAAGTAGTCCTATCCTTGAAGGTTATGTGCATGACCAACATTCCTGCTAGAGGAATAGGGTCCTTATTATATCCTCCAGGGTTTACATCGAGGCTGGTAACATAGTATAATTTTTGTCTTGAAAAATTTATTTATAGGTAGTTTCATTTATCAACGTATAAGGAGAGCAGGAATCTTCAAAAGCAGTGAATATAATCCATCTAGTAATATTTTACATGTAGGATATGTTGTTTAAGGATTTCCCAATTCACTAGCATATCTGCAATACAATTTCTTTCTTCTGCAGGTCTCCATCATTGACCATATGGGTAACTCTATTTATTATTATTATTATTATCTTTATTCCGGTCACTAGGACCATAAAAGAATTACACATTAAAATGGTTCACAGAAAATAAAACAATTCAATTATAAAACAAGTAGCCTAGGATTTACAAACAAATTCATTCAACTGATATTGACTTAATACATTGGCTGCGTCTGAACCACATGGCTGTTAAAAATTTTGCAACCGCAAATACAATTATGGGCGACAAATCTTTTTTTAAGATCCTGAATGCTAGAAGGTGCCGTCTACAGCCCAGGTTTTTTAAGAGTGGGACAAGCCAATAATTCCTTGCTCTTCGATAAACTGGGCAAAAAAAATATAACATGCAAGTCAGTCTCACTTGAATGAGCGCAAGCTGGACATTGTGGTGTAAACTGGGAATGTGTCCAACGATCAGTATGCGCTCTAAGGGGGAGGGTGCTATACCGCCATTGCATGTAAAGCTTCCTTGTTAGCGAAGGGCCTATATTGTCAAATGCAAGCTCTAATTGGTATGAGTCTTTAAACCCCAAAATAAATTCCGATAGGGACCTCTCCCGTACACCCTTAATTAGAACGCGTAGATGATGCTCATAGTAGAGCTTAGAGATGGATTTACGCGAGATTCTGGGACATATATTTCCAGGATCAGACCACAGATCCGGTCTTCCTAGTGACTCGCATATTTTTTTAATATATCTGAGCCAAGGAATTTGTGCAGGTTTGTCAAGACGCATGATCTCCTGGAGCTCGGCTCTGTAATTTGACAGTTCCGGCGTGCACCATAGTTTGCGCCAATAAATGATGGGTTTGAGACCCAACTCCTCTGTAATGGGTCTAAGACCTAAATCTAGTCTCAGTGGGAGGAGTGGGGTACTGGACGGAAGACCTGTCAGTTGCCTTAGAAAGTTATTCTCCGTGACCTGCAATTTCTGGGTGGCAGTGTGCCCCCATAATTCGCCTCCGTAGGAGACTGCCCCCTTCGCCTGAATTCTGTAAATTTGGAGGCGGGGAGAAAATGGCTTGTATGTCTCTATTTCCCATATCCTCACATACCTTTGAAAAACTTCCTTTTTTGTTGCACTTCCTGCATATCACCTCTCTTGATGGACACTTAGGGTTATTTGCTAAGTGGCTAGTATTCCCACATCTTTTACATTTCAAACTATCATTTTCAGACTTTTGTTTATATGCATCCATAGCAATCACCTTACTTTTGTCCATTTTTTCAGAAACTTTGTGTACATTACTAACAGTTACTACATTAGTATTTACAGATTCCTTCAATTCTTTCATACAGAACACCGTATGTTCTATGCTTTTAGCTATGTCTATAGCCTGACTTAAGTCTGGGTTTTCTGCTAACAATTTTTCTTCGACTTTAATATCTCTTGTGAACCTTACTAGTTGATCTCTTATAAGTGAGTCCGCAAGTGACCCAAAATCACAGGTAGCTGATTAAACTCTAAACTGCCCCCTGCGCAGCCGAGAAGTTTGTTGCCAAATTGTTAGAAAGGGTCCACACCGAATAAAGTAAGTAAAGCCTCTATTACTTGACAGGAGTCCTCTAACGAACTACTCCCTGCTTCCTACTTCTCTTCACCAACATTCGATAGTCAGCTCCACATGAGGATTCTCAATTGGAGCGTGGAACATTACAAGGGTGATGAACAATGGGGGAAAAAGGTGGAACAGAAAAGAAGGGGAATGTACCATGTAGGTTACAACAACAGAATGTGTGAAGGAGTGAATTTCTGCAGGATTTCAAACCAATACTTTATGGTTATAGTTAATAATAATGCTAAACTCCCGAGCCAGAACAGGGTGTTATATGTATATTGTTTCTCTTGGATATTTCTACCCCTGGTGTGTTCCCTCAGTGATCTTTTCTTGTCTGATTTGTTAAAGGTGAGAACATACATTTATTTCTGAATGGTGGCGAGCCAGAGCCTAAATGCCATGTCTGATTAGGTGCAGGTCAGACCCTACATGCCATGTCTGATCAGGTGCAGATCAGAGCCTACATGCCATGTCTGATGAGGTGCTGGTCATAGCCCACATGCCATGTATGATCAGGTGCAGATCAGAGCCTACATGCCATGTCTGATGAGGTGCAGGTCATAGCCCACATGCCATGTATGATCAGGATAAGGACAGAGCCTGCACTGCATGCCTGATCAGCCACAGGAAAGAGCCTGCATGCTATGTCTGATATAGTGCAGGTCAAAGCACACATGCTATGTCTGATCAAGTGCAAGCCACAGCCTGCATGTCATGTCTGACCAGGTGCAGGCCAGAGCCTGTATGCTATGTCTGACCAGGTGCAGGCCACAGTCTTCTTAGCACGTGGCATCAGGTGCAGGCCAGATCCTGTATGGCAGGTCTGATTAGGTGCAGGCCACAACTTACATACCATGTCTGGTCAGGTGCATGCGAGAGCCTGCATGCTATGCCTGATCGGTTGCAGGCCATGTCCTGCATGCCATGTATCGACAGGTGCAAGCTGGCGTTTGCAAGCCATGTCTGATCGGCTGCAGGCCACTGCTTGCATGCCATGTCTGATAGGTGAAGGACGGATTCTCTATGAGTGAGTTACGGAGTTTGAAGTATTACCTGCTGGGATTCTTCTCTTTAATCTTTGAAGGAAACCTTGCATTATTTATGTGGAATACAGCAAGGTCATCTGGTTTCTTAAAAACAGAACAGCATTCAAGACCTGCATTTGCTTACACTGTGGTTGTGCAGTACACAGAGAGGAAAAGACAGTGGTACTATGGACCGCTGCATGTTCATGCCACATCATATTACCTATTTTTATGGTGGATGAGGCCGGAGGCAAGATGGACAATGGGAGGGAGCAAGCAACCAGACAGAAAATGGGAGGCAGCAAGCGACAAGACGGAGAACAGAGGGGTCAAGCAACAAGACCGACAGCAGGAAAAATGTGGGAGCGACCAAGCAGCAAGAAGCATTCAAGGGGGATGGCCTGCAAACACATGCACTTTATGAAGTGCTTTAACAAAAAGAAAAAAAAGTAGCTCAAAAAGTTTGAGCATTGGATGGACACAAGTACTTGGGCCATGCTTCAGGGGAGGGCCAAATACAAGAAACTGACCAAAGAGAAAAAAGCAAATTAAAGTGACAATGAAGCCAACCAATTGTCAGCTACAAAATGTCTTTCAATCAACAGCGCATGCGCTGTCTCAGGAGTGACCAAAAAACTGTGCTGCGACCACTCTCCCTGTGGATCAGGCCAGAGGTATTTAGAGACAGAAGGGTGAAATACTTCATGTGGGCAACTTGAAGGCGGAAAGAGGTAAGTGTGTGAGTACAGGATAGTTCTGATGAACACTACCATCAGTGCCTAATTTGTTAAGTGCAGGGTCCAAACGTTTTGCTCAGAAGCAGGCGGCCAGCACTACCAAAGACCAGGGTGCCAAACACCAAGAATGATTAGTCTTGATTTCACATCATATCTCTTTATTCCACCTCAAGCCAGACACTCCCTGACCCTTAAACTCACTCTTGTGCGCTCTTTTTCATTCCTGCTGTTTCCCTGTGCTGCAGTTTTCCTTCTTTCTCTTCCTCCTTCTTTCCCCCTTTTGTGTTTTCTCTCTGTTGCCTGGAGCTATGGGGAGGAAAAATAAGTGCCGGTCCCTAAAAATGAGCACCGGTGGACCCACCTGCAACCACTGGCTCCATTTCAGCACAGACCACCCCAAGAAGCAACCAAAAAAGCTACAGTGAGGTAGGAAGGAGCAGGCGTGGAGGTGGTGAGGTTACCTGTGGAAGATTCCCAACCAGCATGTTACAGTATAGAATGCTGTGGGCCATGTGTGCAGTGGATGTGTTCTATAAAAGTCATAGGAGGAGGTGCAGTAGAGCACAAGCACCCATGGGCACGATCCCCTCACAACTGCAGCGTAACTGTTACAAACCGCAGCAAGCCTATCGCTTAGCCCCACGGGCCCACCGCAGGGAGACCCGGACCCTGACAAGTTCACGAAGAGGCTGCTGTTTGATCCCTTTTCTCCCTTGTTCACTGAGGAGGCACAGCGCAGAATTGGAAATGAGAAGGCAGAGCAGCAGCCATGCCCGATGGGAGCAAACGCAGCGATGCACATACAGAGATACACAATGCAGGCACGCTCGGGATCAACGACTCAAGCCGGAGAACTGAGGGGAAGCGAACAAACTGGCACACACATTAATGAGGAGGACACGTGACAACAACACAGGTCACCACAAAAAAAGCATGAGCTACACATAACCATCAAGGGAGACGAATACAGACAATCTCTAACAGGCAGAACAGCTAAATCAACATGCGCATAGCAACAGGATCAGACTAGCTATTTGCGCTTTCTGACATTTCTGGTAGGCAGCAAGCAAGGAGGCTGCTTGTAGAGTGGATAAGCTGCTAGGATTCTTCCAAGACAACACCAGTTGGGTCAGTCTAGCTATGAACCCCCTGACAGGGCCTGCACCTAACCATTAAATGGAGCCTCGCATCTGGGAGAGGAATGGCAGGAGACCTGTATGACATTGCCACACTGTATGTGTATGTAGATACACTATGCTGTGATCATAGTCACCTGCTGTCAGGTGTAATAAGTATGTCTTACAAAGACCACTGCTGCCGATTGTCACCTGAGGAAGATCACTGTGCCAGTGAGCTGCTATTGACGATGGTTGAACTGTGTCCTTTACATGTTATAAAGCTTTTTCATACAAGAGGGTGAGAATACACTGCCTCACATTCCAAAACTCAGTTCACCCCAATGCATTATGGTAAATGCAGCGCATGATAACACTTACTTCAGCGACAGTCTTTCGTTTTTTACCCTTGTTGCTGCAACCAATGACATGCATCTCTAGACACTTGTTTCAGGATAGTTGTCTTTGGTAGAGCTCTTACCTGCGGCGATCCCAATGCAGCACAGGCAGGAATCGCCAGCACACTCCACCCCCGCTCTTACATGTGGCCTCCGCAGGCCGCACACACATGCCCTGCCACGGGAGGCTAAAGCTCTAGCTACGCCACTGCAGTAGAGAGCAACACATTTTTTGGGGGGTGCTGGAAACACTGCCCAAAGTCTTCTCAGGTCTCTGTACAACCCACTGGGGCAGGTGCATCATGTAATACAGTTTCAAGCATCAAACATTAGTGGTATCCGTCAGGTTACAGGTATGGGAGAGCGGTCTCCTGCTGGGCTGGTCAGTAGTGTCCCAATGTGCTTTTTCCTCTAACTCTTATGTCTGTGTGCCCCTGTGCTTAATTTGAGCCGGTGGTTGCGGGTGGGGTCCACCGGCACTCTTTGTAGGAGACCAGCACCTATTTTTCTTCATTAAATATAGACAGCGAGCACAGAGGGAAAAACACACAAATGGGAAAGGAGATGGACGAGAAAAATGGAACTATAGCCACAAAGGGGAAAGCAGGGACCGGCAAGAGTGAGATAAAGGGGCACAGTGTCTGATAGAGGATGAAAGAGGCCCAAAGTGAATTCAACACTACGAAGCCTTGGTATTTGGCTGATTTTCAATAATGCCATCAGGGCAGGGCTTTGGGCAGCAGCACTCATTATAATACAATTTAAGCACTGGTGTGCGTCTCACCTGGTCACGGACGGTTGCTGGTGCATAGTCATCGCAGTGGCCCCAGCCTGGTTTCGTTAATGATCACTATGAATGACCAGAGTGCATCAGTGAATGTAACACAGACCACACTAGTGGAAACACCAGCTGTTGGAATATAAAGTTGAAGGTCTAGGACTCCAAAAGTGCCCAATTATTTTCAATGGGACCTAGGATAGCATTCTGTGCAATACTATGGGGTCTGGTGTTTCCAGTGGGCTCAGGACTGGGTTTTAATATTGATTATTTCTAATGAAAGGATAGAGTAGCAAGAGTTACTACTCCAGTGCAGTGCAACAGTCTCATTAAATCAAGATGGCTCTCAGCCCGAGGCTCCTGTTGCTGTGTGGTGGAAAAATGGCCAATGAGGGGGGTTGGGCATTGTTTTTAACAAAGTCCTCAAAGCAGTGCTGTTGTCTCTGTGCCCCCAAGTTTCGCTCGGCTCTTGGTAAGACTTAGGGCTAAACAAAGAAATCATGTAGTTGGCATTTTTGATATCCAAAGGATACCAGACCTTCGCAGACTCGTATATCGGAACAATGTAGTCATGTCAGACTACATTAGTGTACCAAGGGTCCCGCCGGCCCAGTAGGGCCAGGTGGTAGACGTAAGTAGTATGAGGGAAACTTTGAAGGCTGATGTCTTGGGAGTCACCAGTATGTATAAAAATATAATTTTGATGGGGAGGTTCGTAGGTTTGAGACTCTGAAAGGCTTCAAAGCTACGGAGGCAAAATAACTGGTCCCAGAGGCAAAAGTCTCATGTCAGGACCTAAGGAGCCCCAAAGTGTCCACATATACCTCAGAGGCTGCAAGAATGATGGACCTACATCCCCACAAAGCACAGACCGCAAGAGCCAGATCTGATGGTTTCACCTATTTATTTTATTTTTAGAGTTTTCTATAGCGCGAACCAGAACCAAGGTAGAGCGCTTTACACAGTGAGCAAGGTATGAGTAGCACATTTAGTGAAAACATAGCAATCAAAAAACAACACATACAAAGTAACAACATAGCATAACAGAGTTCGGGGGATAAAAACAGAGTAGAGAACTGTTCTGAGCAAAAAGAGTCAATTCGAGATTGTGCACGTCTTAGCTTTGAAATATCAGTGGACGGAGAGTATAGACAAGTTTGAGGTTGTAAGCTGGCGTGGTGTTTGTATGGAATTTAAGGGAGGAGTTTGCTCATCAAGAATGATTTTGCTTCCTTTTTGAAGAGGGGTGTTGAGGCGATTTTTCTGATGGATGGCGGCAGCAAGTTCCAAATTCTTGGCGCCGCTCCAGAAAAAGCTCTGTTGGAGGTTTTAGTCTAGTTGAAACGTGAGGGTTTCAGGAGTAGATTATCTGCGCTCCTAGAATGTCTGTTTCCTCCAGATAGTGTAAGTTTTTGGGTTAGGTCCTGGGGGGTGTTGTGGTGTAATGCCTTGTGACATATGCAAGCCATCTTTAGGTGAATATGAGATTCATAGGCTAGCCAGTTGAGTGCCTTCAGGTGAGGCGATATGTGGTCAAATTTCCTAGATCCAGTTATGAATCTTGCTGCGGCGTTAAGGCAGGCTTTTAGAGGGGCGGTAGAGATTTTGGGAAGCCCTGAGAGGGTAGAACATCCATACTCCAGCCTCGATATAACTAAGGACTGAACTGCAGTTTTGAGGTCTGGGTTCTCGATAAATGGCTTCATTTTTCTGAGGTAGCTGAGGTGAAAGTGGGCATTTTTAGACATCAAGTTGATGTGAGCTTGCATGTTAAGGTTCTTATCCAGTGTGACTCCAAGTGATATTGTGGATTCCACCAACGTTGGCGTGCAGTTCAGAGCAGTGATCATTTTGGTCCATTCCGTTATTTCCTGGGAGTTATTGGGGGGAGAGACTACAAGAAATTCAGTTTTTTGTGAGTTTAGCTTGAGGAAGTTGGTCGTTAACCATTGGACGTTTTTTTCGAGAGCTAGATTAATTTTCTTTATCTCTTCAATGGAGGTGATCTTAATGTAAAGTTGGGTGTCGTCCGCGTACATGTGGTAGGAGATGTTCGCCTGCTGTAGTAGATCGGTAAGAGGTTCGACATATAGGTTGAATAGTGTGGGGGATAGGGTAGAGCCTTGTGGGACTCCTAGTAGGTTAGGTGAGGAGAGAGAAAGAATCTTGTCGGTCATGAATGATTGCGTTCTGTTTTCCAGAAAGAATTTGAACCATAGAAGAACTGTGCCAGATAAGCCCATCCTGTTTTCTAGTCTTCTTAGAAGTTTGTTGTGATTGACCGTATCAAAAGCTGATGAGAGGTCGAGCAGGACTAGTAGGCAGGTTTCATTGCATTCAAGAGCTAAGAGGGCATTGTCTACTATATGTAAGATGGCTGTTTCTGTGCTATGGCCAGGTCTGAAACCCGATTGGTGGATGTTCAATAAATTGAAGTTTGTGATGTGTTGATTCAGTTGTTGCTGAACACATTTTTCCAAGATCTTAGCTAGCATGGGGATGTTGGTTATTGGTCAGAAGTTGTTGGGGTCGGAGGTGTTAGCTGTCGTTTTTTTTAGGATAGGGGTGACTTGGCCAGTTTTTAGGCAGTCCGGGATGTGACCTTGTGTTAGCGAGGCATTAATGATTTTGGTCCAGAGAGGGGAGATGATATGATAGATGTGGGGTAGGCAATTTGGTGGGACGGGGTTATTGAAGTGGTTGTTGAGTTTGGTAGTCGCTAGAATTTTGGTGATGTCATTGAGATCATAAAGTTTGAAAGTAGACCAGTGAGAGTTATTTTTGGGCAGAGTTAGCTTATGTTGTACCAGGTTAGTGGCTTGAATGATCTTTGGGGTGGCTAAGTTGATTGCCGCCGTTCTAAGTTCAAGTTGGAGGAAATTTGTTTTTGCTGTGAAAAATGGGGAGAATTCTTCACTACTTAGCTGTGAAGTCGATGTTAAGGGTGAGGATTTGGCCAATTTGTTCGATTGTTGTTTCAGAATTTCAAAGAGTTTTTTTGGTTTATTTTTGGCATTCTCTAGTTCTGATTTGAAGAAGTTTTTTCTTGATTGTACAATACTTTTATTGTATGATTTCCTGGCTTTCCGGAGTAGTTTAAGATGGAGGGGGGAGGGATGTTGCCTCCATTTCTGTTCCGTTGATCTGAGTTTGCGTCTCTCATCATTCAAGGCTCCACTGAACCATGGGTTTTTATCCTTGTCCGGAATTCTTTTGAGTTTTGGCAGAGCGGCTTGGTCGAAAACTTTGGTCATCGTGGAGTTATAATGAGCAGTGAGGGTATTGATGTCTGCCATGTTATTGGGGGGGGGGGGGGGAGTAAGAGCCTTCTCACATTGGGAGGCAAGGTTGTTTCAGTTTATGTTCTTTATGTCTTCATCACCCTGGAAACCTGGCCTACTCTCAAATTAACTGGGATTTAGAAATTGTGTATTCTGTCCCAGTACCAGACAGTTACAGAACAACGCCTTTAAAGTCAAAATGGGGGGTAGGCAATGGAAACCAGGTTGCTTATCCAGAGCTGGCAAGGAAACCTGAGCTATAACAAACACATGGATACACAGAAAAATAAACCAGGGTAGTTTCTGGGTGAGTGACCATGACATAAAACTGTTACGACACAGAAAAATTACAAGAGAAAGGTAACAGGGGCAGCTCCTCCGCAATGGCGGAGGAGCGTCGCCCCACTGGCTCAGAACCAGCAGGTGAAAAATAAAGCAATGTTCTCTCATTGTTTTATTTTCCATTTGCCGGCTCTGAGCCAGCGTGTGCAGGCAGGGGCGGGGAATGGGAGGGGGAGGAGGAGTGTTCTGTGCACTTCTAAGCGGGCATGTGTGTTTGGCCGGCCATCTCAGGCCAGCAAAACACACATGCGCACTTAGGTTTCTCCAACCTGGGCTGCTCTCATAGCACGAGAGCAGCACGGGGATTACACAGGGAGTCTGTCCCAGTGTATGCTGGGATCCTGGTACCAGGAAGAGCACGCAGAGGTGCGACGCCAGAGGAGACTGGCAGCTTAAGGTAAGTCCATTTAATTGTTTTATTATTAACCCCTCCCCTGCGATCGCCCCCGTCCCACACTCCCCCTCCCACCACCTGCCACAAAACCATTTGTTTGTGGCAGCCGCCACTGGTTTTTATGGGAATTAAGCTGCAACAAAAGCACCAGCTTCAGTTTCTTCTAGGAAACCACCTTCTATTTAATTATGAACTCCTTACTTTCGCTGTTTACAGGTATTTTTCTATTGCTGCCGTAGATCAATTTGTGTGCGCGCGGTTAGTTCCTAATCCTTTTTTAAAACCAGAATACATCGGATTTCAGCCTAACTTCACGAGCCTCATTAGAACATCTCTTTGTGTTGATTTCGAAATTTCTCTTCACACATATTCCTCTCTGTCAGACTGCTTAGCATGGCTGTATCAAGGCCTGCAATCAGGGCGGCTGGTCTTTGCGCAAACAGAGCCCTAGGCGAAACAAACTTAGCGCCCGCTCCGCACTTGTCATCTTCAATTGTCAGTGTCTTGGGAAAATGGTAGGGGGAAGGTGAGGGGGATCGAAAGAAGGGAGACAGACAGACTTTAGAACAGTATTTGCTATACTTTTCTTTACAGCCAGGCTGGAGGGAGGCTGTTGCAGGCCGCTCCAGCACCCCTCTGAAGGTTGGCGACCTGGGCGTGGAACCAGTTCGCCAATGCCAAAAGCTAGCCCTGCTTGCAATGTTGATGGAGGTGAGAATAATTGTAAGTCATGGACTTCCAATGAAAACCACGTCAAATACCCTTCATAAAAGCACGCGTACTCCCAGCCACGCCATGCAGAAATGGAGCTTGCGCGGATCCTGCATCTAGCGGCGGCTTTGCTTTGCAGAGAGATTTACTTGCGGGGAGTGCCATACGACTAACAGGCCTCCGCATTCAGCACCATTTGTGTTGGTTGAAATAAACGGTTTGTTTTGATTTCCTGATAACAGCGAAGGAGAAGGTTTTCTGTTTATTGGCAGAAGTTGGACGCCGCTCAGACTCAGATGTTTTCATACCGAGCTGGAGTCTTATATTAATGTCTGTACCTGTTCCAAAGTCTGACACTACATTGTAGAATGCTCTCCTTCACTGCACAGCAGGGACGTTCACATGAATTGCTTCCTGAACCAACCATATCTTTACTCATAGTGTGCTGCCGGCCCTCATAAAAACCCGCATGAAGATGCCGCATAACCTACCCCAGCCCAGCCTGCATGCCGCAACTACTCAAAGTTCCCAGCCCACCCTCCACACCAAGGTCACCCAACCGCCTTCAAACCACCCTTCATCCCAATGCCGCTCAACCGCCTTCAGTTCACCCTACATGACAAAGTCTCTCAACCTCCCGTAGCCCACACTGCAGGCCAAGACCGCTCCCCTTCCTGAAGCCCATTCAACATATTCAACCTCACTAGTGCATGTGCACGCCAAGGTTGCTCAGCCTCTCCAGCCTGTCCTGCACACCAAGGACGCCCAAACTCACCCATCCCCCACTGTACGCCAACGCAGCTCAACCTCCCCCAGTCCACCTTGCATGTTAATGCCGCTCCCCTGCACCCAGCCCCACCCTGCATTCCAAGGACACAGAACCTCCCCCAGAAAATTCTGAACACCAATGGTGCTCAACTGCCCCTTAGTGCACCTTGCATGTCAAGGCCGCTCCACTCACCTAGCTCACCCAGCATTCCAGGGCTTTCCAAGGCCGCTCAACCTCCCTCAGCACACTTTGAATTCGAAGGCCGCTCAACTTCCCCCATTCTACCCTGAATGTCAAGGTCTCTCTCCCTCGCCCAGCCCTTTCTACATTCCAAGGCTTCTCAACCCCCCCCCCCCCCCAGTCCACCTTGCATGTTAAGGCTGCTCTCTCGCACCCTGCCCATCCTGCATTCCATGGCCACTCAACCTCCCCCAGTCCACCTTGCAATGCAAGGCCACTCTCTCTCGCTCAGCCCACCATGCACTTCAAGGCCACTCTCTCTCGCTCAGCCCACCAAGAACTTCAAGGCCACTCTCTCTCGCTCAGCCCACCAAGCACTTCAAGGCCACTCTCTCTCGCTCAGCCCACCAAGCACTTCAAGGCCACTCTCTCTCGCTCAGCCCACCATGCACTGCAAGGCCACTCAACCTCCCCCAGCACATTCTAAACACCAAGGCAGTTCAACCTCCCCCAGTCCGCCTTGCATGTCAAGGCTGCTCTCCCTCGCCTAGCCCAGCCAGCATTCCAAGGCCACTCAAACTCCCCCAGCACACTCTGAATGCCAAGGCTGTTTAACCTCTTCTAGTTCACCCGGCATGCCAAGGCTTCTCAGGCACATATGGAGAAATGAAAGCAATATACATATGGGCAGAAGCCGCATGCAAAGGGAGTCACTGCAGAAATATTGCAACACCTATTCCAAAGCAAGCATGGTCCAGCATAATAAACTGCTCCTCAAAAGAAGGGGAGAAGGAAAGACACAATGTATTTCCATTTGTTATCAGGGAAAAGGTTTCTTATCCCAGATAGGACTGACAATTAGGGGAAGGGCATGATTTCCAGACATGCCAGAGTTAGGGTGTACTATGGAATGAATGCACATGTATGTTTCAGGTTGATGTCATCAGAGCAAGGGAGACAGAGTAGCTGAATGATACAATGTGATGCCTTTAGGATCTCCTAGGAAGTCGGCGAATACATTTGACATCGTCTACATTCATGAACTGTCACTCATTTACGATAACAGGGTTGTTGTAGGAAATCCCTGCGGGGTCATCACAAATTTCTCACCTTTTACTGGACCCTATATTTTGTCTGGCTTCAGAACTCTGTGCACTTTACCCATGTTAACCAGTAGCAACGTATGTGTGCTCCCCCTTCAAACATGGTGGATTTGGCATATTTCTAATTGGAGTAGTTAACTTGCCTATAAGTCCCTTGTCTATGGAACGAAGTGAAGCCAGGGCCTGGAAGCTAAATGCCACCAGTGCACTAGAACACCTATTGTGCCATCCACTATAGTAGTAGCGCAAACATGGCTTCAGGCCTAACACTATAGCCTGACTGTAGCAGAGTAAGACCTACAATTCGAAAATAATCTCTTTTGACAGGAAAAACCTTCATTAAATATCAATAAATCACCCCTATGTAGGCCCTGTAGCCCACAAGGCTGGGTGCATTGTATTTTAAAGTAATCTATGTAGAAATGTAATGTTAACATGCCCTTACAGTATTTGTGCCGGGCACACCAATACACTGACATGAATATGCGTGCACATGTTGTTAGCACGTCTGTGTATGATAGTGTGCATTTCTGTTTGAAGTCGTATATGTAGGCGTGCAACAGGGATATGTCACAATGGCAGACGGTTATTGCTGTTGGTGTGCTGGAGTGCGATTATATGTAGGTCTGAATTCCCTGCCTATCTGTGTGCCAGAGTGTGTATGTCTGTGTTTAATGTATGTGTCTGTGTTGCAGTGTGGGCTTGTTTGTGTGTGATCAAGAGTAGTGTTTGTGTGTGAGAATTAGTTTATCTGTGTGTAGGTTCCAATAATTCTGATTTTGATCAGGAAGCGGAATGAGCTGTAAATTTCCCTGGTGAATTTCGACAGGTCAAACTTTTAAACAAGAAAAGTCATAGGGAGCAAACAGGGAGAAATTAAAGTTATAAGCATTGGCAAAGCTTACAGGTGGCACCATTGGGACAAATTGGTTTTGCCAATGATTTTTAGCTATGCTGCACAACATCCCCTGAAAAAAGATGCTATGATGCACCTGCCAGATCATTTTGTAGGTGCGCACATACACTTGTTTTTTAATCAAGGGTGGGGGAGAGCAACCTGAAGGGCTCTGGTGGGAGAAAGCATGACAAAGAACGTGGATGGCAGGAAGCACCACAAAGGATGCAGGTGGGGAAAACAACATGGAGGGTGCAGGTGGGTGAAAACAACACTAATGGTGCTGGTGACAGGAAGCGACAGAGGTGGAAGAATGGAAGCAACATGGATGGTGAGGGTCAGGGGAAGAAGCAACGGGGGTGAGAGTAACCTAGAGCAGGTGGAGGAGAGGCACATGGGCGAGAAAGCAATGCTGGGGGGAAGTACATGAGGGTGAATGCAATAGGGAAGGAGTGGGAGAGATGCACATGGGTGACAGAGAGCAACACAGAGTTCAGCCAGATGGGAGAAGTACAAGAGGGAGACACCTGGAAAACACATGCACTCTAATGGAGTGCTTAGCCCAAAAGAAAAAGTAGTGCTTGAAAAGTAAGTATATGGAAGGACACAAGTAATGTGTCCAAGCTCCAGGATAGGAACTCATACAAGTGGAATGTAAGCCCACACAAGCGAAGGAATAAAAAGCAAGCAAATAAGAGTGGCAATAAAGTCTACCAATGGTAAGCTATGGGCAGGTTCTAAACCCACTGTAAGCTGGCATAAGTTATTTTTGCCACTAGACATTCTGCACTGGGGTCTGATGGGCCCGCCGCACCCCAAATATGACTTTATTTAGCAAACAACCAGAGAATGGGGGCCTATTGTCTTTGCTTGAATTAGGGCTTCTGGCACCATTACTATGTTATTTTCTAAGAGCGCCGGTTACCTTTGCTGCTTGTAGGCATCCCACCACAAGTCCCTCACATCTGGAAGGAAGCTATGTCATAGGAAACCCGATTTCAGAAAGTGCTGTACAGGGAGTTAGTGTCTCATGGTTATTGTAATGCCCTGCTGCTGGAGTCCCCCAAGTATCTGATTGGGAGACTACAGAGAATTCAGACTGTGGCAGCCCACCTTGCTCTGATGAGACGACAACGGGCCTCGGCATCTCAGGCCCTCGCAGAGCTCCACTGGCTCCCAATAGTGCAGAGGATTCAATTTAAATCGCTCTTCATTGTGTTCAAGGCCCTGCATGGTATGGGTCCTATACCGTTGCAGAACAAGTTCGGTTGGTATGCTCCCATTCGTAATCTCTGCTCGTCCTCGGCTAATTGGGTGAAAGTCCAGAGGATTAGAAGAGTAAAAATGGGGGGACGTGCATTCAGCGTTGCAGCCGCACAGCTTTGGAATAGCCTTCCCTTAGACTTGAGACAGATGGATGACCTGCAGCAGTTCAGAAAGAGAATAAGGACCTGGCTCTAGCCTAGAGTATAGAGCCTGCCTTTGCTCGGCTCCCAATTGCACCCAGGTTTCTCCTAGTCTGTACTCATGTTGGTAGGACACACGCCTCTTAGCGCCAGGATGCCTGTTCGGTTACAGTGCGCTTTATAAGTAGCAATAACATTAACATTTAGGCTTTTCGTTCGGATTGCATGTGCGACTTTCTCTGTAAAATGTTTACATCCTTTTCTCTGGTGCGGTCTTGTGCGTGTTTCAAGCCTCAGCCTCAGCCGCCAGTTCTTGAATATTAATGCGTCTAGGGCCCTCTCCTGATATTTATTTATTTATTTAGGGCTTCGAGTACAACGCTGTTTGTTCTAAATTTCAATTTTCTTGAAACTTTTCCAAAGTCTCCCACGAGCTAGAAAGTCTTGTGAGGTGAGCAGGCAGACGTGCGTGGGAGCTCGCGTAGAGTTGGCGTGTAAAGCAGCTGGCTCGTAGCAGGCTCAGGCTTTCTAGCTCATGCTACAGTGATAACAGGAGGGAGTTCTTGGGCGGAGGGTTACCCTAACTTTTTACACACATGACTGAGTAGGTGTGGCCTTCTGCTGAGGAGGAGTATTAGACCTCTGAGCAGATGTGGCCTACTGCTGGAGGTGTTTGACCGGCGACAGAGGTGGCGCGGTCTCCTGCAAAGGGTCATCTACAATACTACTAAAGAGATATGACGTATTGCTGAGCAAACAGCTGCGCGTACTGATGAAGTATACATGCCCACCATTGAGTCAGGAGGGTTTACTGCTAAGGCACGCATGCCTACCACCAGTGCCTTATTTGAGCTGGTGGTGTCCGGTGCTCAACACCAGCCCTCAATTGTCAAGCATCGGCGCTTGTGACAATGTGCCACAAGGTGGCGCTGTCTTGCTAATTTAGAGATGACAACAACAAGAGTTAATTATTAATTTAATGTATATTAAAAATGATTATTACTTGATGCCCAAGCCATTCTTATAGCTTGGGGGGCCTGAAATAGTCTGAATTGTCACAGTGTGATGGTTAGTAATTGTGTTATTACTGTCATTGGCAGCATAGCAAGGGCAATGTGTGCTGCAAGCTGCAGTGGCCTCCTGACAAGAGCCCTGGCACTTATTTTTTTTAGCAATGAAGCACTGCTTACCACATAGGTATGCACGTCCGGTGTCGAAATAGGGTGTAACTAACTATTCTGGGCTGACCTGTTGATGATGTTTGTTCAACAAATTTAGTGGTGTTACAACCAGCTGAAGTGTATGCCATGTGGTGCATTGATGCAACAATATGACCTGTAGCTGTTAAGTGCAATATGGCAGGAGGTGAACTAATCCAGGTGTCATTGTCTGTTATAGGTTAGTAAGGCTGAGGGGGTGTAATACAGTAATAAAAAGGCTAGGCTTGTGCTAATGGAATGTTGAACACTTCCTTTAACCCCTTCGGTGCTCATGACGGAACGGTTCCGTCATGAGCGTCGGTTGAGCTGTGCTCATGACGGAACCGTTCCGTCATGACCACGCCCGCGCAAGCAACGGTCAGCACCGCGGGGGAATCCGCCCCGCATGGAAGGGGTTAAGACAATGGAGTGGCTTCATGTTTATATACAACGGGTGGTATAAGCCCCGAGCTCCAACATTCCAATGTTTGTCTTCATGTTCTCCCTTTTATTTTAGAACATTCTACCCTTAGTGGGTGGACTGTTCTAATAGCCTTATAGCCCTTCTGCCTCGGGCTATACAGGTTGTTAATGGCCCTCTACGGAGTTATAGGCCCTCGCCTATGGCTCAAGCCTATAACTCGGATTCAAGGCCTTTAACAACCAGTATAGCTCTTGGTGGCGGACTATAAGGCTATAGTGGTCTCCTTTAGGGGGGTGGCCTTGTTACTGAGGCCCGTGGGACAGGTTCAGAAAGTTTGGGTTTGTCTTATTTCTCCACTACACTATTCTTTTGGACACACTGGACTGAGGATAGTGACAGCAGAAAAGGCCCGCATGGCCCATGCAGACAAGTCTTTGCCATACTTCAGGTGACATACGATAGCTTCATTAAAAGTATAAAACTAAATGTTTTTCAAGCTTAATATTTGAAACTTATTGCCTGAAACCACTTAACATTCTACCTGATTATTATGATCCAGCAGCGAACCAGTGAAGGGTCATGAATAAGCGTAAGTTAAAAACTTTTAGAAATGTCTTGCACGACTCATCTGATGAGGACTTACGACACTGCCACATCAGAAGAACAGGCCAGGAGAGTGGCACTCATCACTTGTTCGAACATCAGTCGATTGTATGAGTGCATGCGCCATTAATGTCTTTTGACATCACTGTTTAACTCGGGCACCAAGAACTCTCCAGTCTACCCCGACCTTCCACAACTATAAGCACCTTTGAGGAGTCCTCTTGGTCGACCTACTTTGTGGCGAGAAGAGCATCAAGTTGGCCCCCACAAACACTTTTTCAACCCAAGAGTCTGCTAAACTATCCGGAAGACCACAAGTTCTCCATCCACTACCTCCCCCGATCACAGGCCTTCCCCTCTGCTTATTCCAGTGGCGCCTCTGGGGATGTGTGCTCTGAGGTCCAGAGAATACGGACACATCTTGAGTGTGTCTCTCATAAAACGAATCATCCTGTGAGACCCTGCCCGTAAGTGGACTTGTAATCACTCCTTTGCCCTTGGCACTTCCGCCATTTATCTTTGCAAGTACACTAATGTTTTTCATTCTGAATAATTCACAATAATTCATATTTTCCCTGGTTCTCCTCCTAATCTCCATCTTAAAAGGTAACCCTTCAACTTCATATTGACTATCAATCCTTTGCTGCAGCAGGGAGAGGCAATCAAAGTGATGCTTTCCCCAGAACAGGTGAAGTGAAACATAAAACAAAATCCCATTTCAGCCCAAAATTATGGACAGTCTGTGGAATTAAGGGGCACTCTATTCAGACCTCACCCAGTCTAGGTAAGCGGTGTGTAACTGCGGTTAGCTTTCGGTAGGTCGAATTGAGTTAAAATTGACTTTTGCTTAAAATTGGTATTTATAAATTAATCTCAAATTCTTTATTACTGGTGACTGTTCTGTTTTTCACGGTTTAATCACATATGGTCCTAATCCTTCTGCTGTTTGCCTTCACCTCAACTCCACAATGTTCTGCCTTTCTGTCCACTTCCTTCCTGTGCCCTAATTTATGATGTTCTGCCATCCTTTCATCTCACTTCTGCTTCACAATTAACTGATTTAACTGGGTTATTTTGACTTGGTGGGCAGTCCGAGAGTATTTAGAAATCCCTGCTGCCTTGCAGGATCTCTGTCATGTGAAGGGTGCTGTAAAGGATTAATTAATATTAGCATTATGTTTCCATACCATAGGGGAACGTTTTGGCCATATGCGAATGTGCACTATGTAGTTTTGATTTAAATATTGAGAGGATGTAGCCTTACGGCTAGAGCGGTCGACCTCGAAGCTGGGGAACCGGGTTCGAGTCAAGGCAACGATGCTCAACATCCTGTGATTCTGGGCAAATCACTTAATCTCCCGATGCCTAGCAAAAAAAAAAAAAAAAGAATGTGTCCCATCTGTAACCAAACTGGTGCTCATGTAAAGCGCTCTGATACCCGATGTTCGGGCCTAGATCGCACTATAAAACTCTAAAAAAATAAATATAAAAAATAAAATAAAAAATGAGTTATTTGTAAATGCAATTGTTAATAAGCATTGTCAAAGCCAAAAGGCCTCGCCTATGCAAGAGCTATTGTCAATTTGTTTTACCCATGTTGTACAACAGAGTGGTTGCTGTTCAGCAAGGCTAAAAGTTAGTGGCGTAGAAGAAAGTGGTGTGGAGTGGCGTAGAGTGGAATGGCGAAGAGTGTTGTAGAGTGGAGGGAATAGTGTTGTGTATTAGAGTGGCACTGAGTGAAGTTGCATTGTGTGGCGTACAGTGGAGTGGCAGAGTAGAGTGAACTGTTGTAGAGTGCATTGGCATAGAGTGTTGCAGAGTACAGTGGCGTAGAGGGCAGTGGTGTAGAGTGCAGGGGCATAGAATTCAGCAGCGTACAATGCAGCTTTGTTGAGTGCTGTGGCATAGATAGAGTGTTTCTAAGAAGAGTGCAGTGGCATACAGTGCAGTGATAAACAGTAGAGTAGAGTGGCATAGAGTGCAGTGGCATAGGGTGGTGCTGAGTAGAGTGGCTTTGAGTGTTGCAAAGTAAAGTGGTGTAGAGTGGTGCAGACTAGATTATAGTGTCGTAGAGTGCAGTGGCATAAAGAGTAGAGTGCTGTGGTGTAGAGTGGCGCAGAGTGCATTGGGGTGGAGTGCAGTTGCATAGAGTGGCATAGAGTGCAGTGGCGTTCTGTACAGTGGTTCAGAGTACACTGAAGTGGCACAGAGGGCAGGGGCGCTGAGTGCAGTAGGGTAGAGTGGTGCAGAGTGCAGTGTTGTAGAGTGAAGTGGTGCAGAGTAGAGTGCATAGGCCTACAGTGGAGTGGACTGGTGTAAAGGGAATTGGCATAGAGTGCAGTGGCATAGAATAAAGTGGTGTAGAGTGGTGCAAAGTAGATTATAGTGCCATAGAGTGCAGTGGCATATAAAGTAGAGTGTTCTAGAGTGCAGTGGTGTAGCGTGGCGTAGAGCGTATTGGTGTAAATTGCAGTGGCGTAGAGGGGATCTCTGTAGAGTATAGTGGCATAAAGTGCAGTGGTGTTGAGTACAGTGGTGTAGAGTAGAGTGCAGTAGGTTAGAGTAAAGTGGCGTAGAGTGGACTGGTATAAAGTGTATTGGCGTAGAGTGTTGTAGAGTGCATCGGTATAGAATTCAACGGCGTACTATGCAGCACTGTAAAATGGAGTGGTACAGATTAGAGTGGAGTATAGCAGAGTGCAGGGGTGTTAAAAGCAATGGTGTAAAGTAGAGTGGTGCCAAGTAGAGTGGCGTAGTGTTCAGTGGTGTAGACTACAGTGGCATGGAGGGCAGTGGTGGAGAATAGAGTAGAGTGACGTAGAGCAGCATATAGTGCAGTGGCATAGAGTGGTACAGAGTGGAGTGGTGTAGAGTACAGTGGTGTAGAGTGGTGCAAAGTAGAGTACAGTGGCAACAATTGGAGTGGTGTAGAGTGCTGTGATGCAGAGTAGATTACAGTGCCATGCAGTGGATTGGCGTAGAGTGCAGGAGCACAGAATTGAGTGGTACAGAGTAGAGTGCATTGGCATATAGTACAGATACTTAGAGTGCAGTGTTGCAGAGTGGCGTAGAGTGGAGTGGCGTAGAGTGGAGTTGTAAAGAGTAGAGTGGAGAGGCCTAGACGAGTGGTGTAGAGTAGAGTGGCATAGAGTGCATTTGCATGGAGTAGAGTGGTACAGAGTGCTGTGGTGCAGAGTAGATTACAGTGCCGTGCAGTCGATTGGCGTAGAGTGCAGGAGAACAGAGTTGTGTGGTACAGAGTATAATGCATTGGCATAGAGTGCAGATTTGTAGAGTGCAGTGGTGCAGTGCAGGAGCACATAATTGTGTGGTACAGAGTAGAATGCATTGGCATAGAGTGCAGATTTGTAGAGTGCAGTGGAGCAGAGTGGCGAAGAGTGGAGTAGCGTAGGGTGGAGTTGTACAGAGTAGAGTGGAGAGGCCCAGACAAGTGGTGTAGAGTGTAGTGGTGTGCAGTAGAATGGCATAGAGTGCATTTGCATAGAGTAGAGTGGTGCAGAGTAGGGTAGAGAGGCGTAGAGTGAAGTGGTATAGAGTGGAGTGATGCAGAGTGGAGTAGAGTGCAGTGGCGTGGAGTGGTGCGGAGTAGAGTTCAGGCATATGGAGTGGTACAGAGTAGAGTGGAGTTGCTTAGAGTGGAGTGTGCATGGTGTGGTAGCACACTGCCATTACAGACAACACATTTTCAATTGGAATGACCAATACATTTGCACAGACATACAGCTTTATTTATGTATTTATTTATTTTGAAGGTTTTACTAATAAAACTATCCAGCGCACAAACGATAAGGAGTGGAAATGCATTACCTGGTGTATTGATTTGTCTGATCATATTAAAGTATTTGTTTCCAGCACACTTCAGAATTAAGAAGAAATATGCTTCATTTGTGCTTTTCCGATTTTGAGATATTTTGAAATGCTTGCACAGTTGTATATATGTGTGTAAAGAATACATTAAAAAATAGTGAGAGTATGTAGAATGCTAGTATCCTAGTTTATCACTAGATAGCATAAGACAATATTTTAAAATCTCTGGTGTCATAAATAATATGTTGTACTCTATTTACAACTACGCACAGTTGTTTATTGGATATGACCTGTGTGTAGGACTATTTCGCTGGATAGCAAAAGGCAGTTACCTTTAGACTGTGGTGCCTTAACTAACCTACGATGCAATATTCACAATTGGGATGAATTGTTGACTGGACATTATCGATGCAGGTGGCCCACAAACCCAGAGGCATATCCAATAATATCCAATACTCAACACTTTAGAGCTACATTGCTAAATGGCGATGATCCCTTGAGCACTCCTGTCACTGCAAGTGGTCTATCCAGCTGCATTTCCTTCTAGACAGACTGCTGGAGTCTGGTTTGATGCCCACATGTACCACCCACTAAGTCCTGTCAGCAGAGTGCTTGAGTGTCTGAAAAGGTTCCACCAGAGGGGCTTTGGGAGCCGCACTGCTAGGGGCAGCTCCTCGTTTGAGCAGAGGAGCGTCGCCCCATAAAGAAAAGCCCCATGCCAGAGCTGAAAATTAAATGGTAATAACATGTATTTATTACCATTTTATTTTTCAGCAGCTGACCTGTCCTGAACTGAGTGACAGGTCGGGGCTGGGCCAGTGCTGCTGAGTGTCAGCAGCAGGGAGCTGTGCGCTTTAAATGCACATGTCCCTTTGGCCAGCCATCTTGCGACAGTCAGGCAGACGTGTGCATTTTAAACTTCTCTAACCTAGCTGTCTTAGACAGCTGGGATAGAGAAAGCGCAGGCCTCAGGTGCTCTTGAGAGCGATGAGTGAGGCCCTTCCCTCCAATCCTGGCCCTGCTCTAAGGCGGGTGAGCGCAGCGCCATGATTGGTTAGGGGAGTTGACTGGGTCCCGCATAGGAGTCTGCCTGGAAGAGAGAGACGTCTCCCGCCCTACCACCCTCGGGACATGGCAGCCACCACTGGACACCACACAATCGAGTTCTGTGTTGACAGATGCACTATTTCCTTGTCTGTGATGCCTGTCCTATAAAGATCGCAGAGTAGGGACTCGGTGTAATAGATGACATTGCTACTGCCCATTCTACATTTCCCTTGCCTGTGTCCGCCTTGCGTCGAAAGGGAAAATCTGTGACGTTCGTCCCGCCACCAATAGGGTGGGGGACCACTAATATGACTCAGCATGACTGTGGTGCATGGACTTCGGAGTCAGGGGTATCATCGGCAGAGTCCGTCTGTCTGCCAATGGTAATCCAGCAATAGGGCATCAATAAATGGGGTGCGGGAACCTCAAGTTTGGCAGGTGGGAGGACCACTGGAGCACAGGGTTCTGCCAGACCCCAGATAAGGCTCAAAGCTCTGATTTTTCAAACAAACAATCAGGGATTATCAGGCTATCGGATTAAACAGACAGATTCACAGTTTAGCAGAGTAATGGGCCTGCAACAGAAATCTGCAAGTCACTGGAGGGGTCCAGTTTGGATCCCAGCTGCCCAGATTCGGCCTTTGATCTTTTCAAGGTTGATGGAAATATTAGCACCTGCTGATACCAAGTCCTTACAGCAATCCAGAGCTTCTGGGCTGTGGTGGCAAGTGGTCCACATACAGTTCACAATATTATTCTCATCACTACCACTGTCTTCATCATTATCAAAGGGGCGAAGAGGGGAACATTCCCTGCTGTTCAGGGTGCACTATACAAGTAGCTAGCCACAGATACAAAGCCGCCACTTGTTATGTTATGTTATTAATTTTTATAGAGCGCGACTAATACCCGAAGGTGTCCTGGCGCTGTTGAAAAGGAGTCCATCCTTGGACCGAGACCGGGAGGGTGAAAGACTTAAAGTGTGAAAAGTCTAGTCTTGAGTGCCTTCCTAAATTCCAGATGGTTAGCAATATGTCTAAGGTATGGTGGCAGTGAGTTACATGCCTTGATTGCTTTTACTAAGAAGCTTTGTCCGCCCCAATTCGCTTTTTTTACCCTTGGGACTGAGACTAGTTTTGCCTCAGAGGACCGCAGCCATCTTCCGGGTGTGTACCATTGAACGTGCTTTATCAGATGGAGGGGTCCATTTCTACATCACCCGTTTTTTTTACTGGAAGCCAGTGAAGCTTTTTGATCTCAGCCGAGATTGAAGCATATTTGGGAATCCCAGAGATCAATCTGGCCGCTGCATTTTGCAGTAGCTGTAGTTTTCTCTGTAATCCCTCCTGAATATTTAAGTAAACACTATTACAATAGTCCAGTTTTGATAACGCCAGGGCAGAGATAACTATCCTTTGAGACTCTTAGGGTAGTAGAGGCAAAATCTTTTTACAGGACCGCAAAGTGTGCGAAGTGGCCGAGACTACTGCATTGACTTGGTCTTTAAACGAAAGTTTATTGTCGATGATGATTCCTAAGTTTTTTACTTTTCTGCAAGGTATTGGCAGGGGGCCCAGTGATTCTGGCCACCATATTGGTGTCCAGAAACTTGGATCATTTCCAAAGAGCACCACCTCGGTTTTGTTGGTGTTTAGCTTGAGGCAGTTCTGGGCCATCCAGCTGCTTATTGCCATCATACAATCCTTAAATTCTGATGCTATGTTCGGACGACCTCCGGGGAGTATAGAAACCACAATCTGAGTGTCGTCCACGTAAGAAGTGAGGTAGAACCCGAAGGATTCTACCAGAGGGGCTAGGTGTTTCACATAAATATTAAAAAGAGTGGGACTAATGGATGATCCCTGTGGAACCCCACAGGGCAGGGAAAAAGACTTGGCAGTGAAGTCCCCCAGTGTGACCGCTTGGGTTCTATCAGCTAGGAAGGACAATCAAATTCCATGCTTTCCCTTTAACACCAATCTCATGTAGCCGGTCCATCAATAATCCATGATGGCCCGTATCAAAGGCGGCGGAAAGGTCTAACATGATCATTGCTGCCTTTCCTCCTTGATCTAGTATGCCTCTGATTTCCTCGGTTGACTTAAGAAGCGCTGATTCAGTGCTATGTCCCCCTCGGAAACCATACTGTGTGGGATCTAATACCTGGCCTTCTTCCAGGAATCTACTGAGCTGTGTATTCATACTTTTTTCAGCTATTTTGGCAGGTAGAGGAAGCCTGGATATAGGTCTAAGATTATTTGGTTCGTTGGGATCCAGGTGTGGTTTTTTCAGGAGAGGAAGGGTAGATGCTGATTTCCATGTCTTGGGGAAATAGCCATTTGCAAACATTATGTTGATAATGGTAGTTAGGACTGCAGATACAGGTTCAGGAGCCAGCTTCAGTACTGATAAGGGGCAGGGGTCAGTTGTGTTTACTTGCACCTGACAGGCAATACACATGTGGGGAAAAATCGAGGCCCATTCTTAAAGCATTTTGTAAAAAGGCAAGAAACTCAGCACAGGTCAGGGCATTTATTCTTAGCCAGAGTAGCTGTTCTAATCAAAAGACAATCTGTACAAGAATCCTTCCCACCCATCCTGCTCTCAACATCTGAGTCAGTGACTGTGCTCCTCAAGGGCAGTGAGGAGGCCACAGTCCACAACTGCAGACACAAATGATAAAGAACTTGTTGAGACTACCACAGCGAGCTTGGATGGACTGAACAGAACCTATTCCAGGGTTCAAATGAGGAGACAACTTAGGCATCCTGGATTCAGCCGAGCGTACCTCCTTCCGCTACAGATTATAGAACCTGTACGCCAACATTCCTTATGACGCCATACATTAAGAAGCATCATCAAGCTCTGCCCATAAAGAACACGTTATAACATACCTCCTCCGACAGACCAAGCGCGTTGCCACTGTGAATAGGTACCAAAAACGCACCACGCGTAAAATAATTTTGTTCCTTATTGATTAATTCATTCATCCAATATGAAAACAGGTGCTAAGGTACACATGGTCTACTGCCACCCAGAGGGTCTCCTAATTTAATTCTAGGTACCAGGCTCGATTCTGACCAGCTCCTTCTGCGGCGCCAACACGCCGCCGCCGCCGTCCACTGCAAATGGCCGCCTCCAGAGGCCTGCGCGGCAGCTCCGATCGCACAGTGTTCCACATTTGTATTTTGAGACAGCGCGGCCGCCCCAGCGCCAGCCACAGATGAGGCGGAATTGGAGGAGACAAGAAAACAGAACATAATCAAGTCGGCTGGAGAAAGAGTCTGCGCAAAGTGCTCGACCTTTCTGATGAAAGTGTGTTCTCGCGCCGCTGCGGGCAATTCCTTTCTGTGGGGAGGGTTTTTTTTCATGTTTAATTTGAAAGTCCACAACATTCTTCCTCATCAGCAAGCACATCAATTCAGATGAGAAGCGGGTGCCTGCGGCGCGCGCTCACTGTACCAGGAAGCAGGCCTGGAGGGGGAGAGAGGCCTTCGGTGCTTTCCTTTTCATCTGCATACCCAGAATCCTCACCCTTGCACGTCTTCCTCCAGCCTCGCGCTTGTGAGCATTAGGGGACCTATAGAGAAGCTTCTGACTAGGAAATCTGTCAGCGTGCCAGATCCTGGGCTGTCTGCGCCCTCTAAAGTCACCTGACCTGTCGTAGCTAAGAGACACCATCTTTCTCCCAAGAAAAAGCAGTGACCTGTCTATTTACAGTGTGGAAAACAGACCCCCACCCCCCTTGTTGCATATCTGTAGATTAATAAACAAGTGTCTTCTTAGAATATACACTACTCCGGCCACAGACATTTAAAACCTATAAGAGTTGGATTTATTTACAAAGGTCTCTGAATGAATCAGAGGACATGTTTATGATAGTTTTGAGGGCATTGTATACATGAAAACACCAGTACTACAATCTCATTTCGTACAATCCCAAAGGAAAAAGCTCATGTATGGTGTTGAGAGTATGTTTAAAGAGGGGCTGAAGAGTGTATGCCAGCTGATGAAAAGTATCAGAATAAGGGCCAGAACAGTTATTGTAGTCTGCAGTGTTGCATAAATTCCCTAGTAAAGCCTTATATCTTTAATGATTATGAGTTTACCGGACTTTTTCTCTGTGCCAATAAATACAAAATCTAAATAATAATTATCAAAAACACACAACGTTTGCAATCAGATACCTGTAATGTAATATACAGAAGGGAGAAGCTGTATTTTTACTAAGAGTAACAAGATGTAAATATATGTGTGAAAAGTAGCAATTAGTGTGTAATTTGTGTTTTTTACAAGGATTTTATGCTAGTTATTCACTGACAAAAAAGCACCCATCTGGAAGAATCAGCTGCTCAAAGGTCTCATGAAGGTTTGTGCCCTGATGAAGGCTGACATAAAGGCACCACAGAGCCAAAACCTTGCACCCAAAGTTGACACTATATATTATTAAATGAGAATCAAGATTTGTTCCTGTGCCAAACGTAGCATTTAAATGTCTATAACAAAACTATTGAAAATGTATGCAATGGTGTGATAAGGTACGAGTTAGATTAGAAATAGGATGGGCGCATTATAAGTTAATTAGAGATTGAAATTTGTGGATTTTTACCTTGGACACATTTGGCAATTGTGATTTTCTTGGCTATATGGATTGTGTAAGGCATTAAAGGTCTAACAAAAGCATTCAAAGGTTGGAAGAGTTTGAAATACATTTTGAAGCTAACCTGGTGCAAGCCATCCTAATCTATGCACGCTTGAGGCGGTCCTGTTTTCTGGGAACCGTCCCTTGCAGCTAGCTTCCTGGCCGCTGAAAGATGTAGCATCCTCCACCTAGCAGCTTGTAGTCACCTTCACATGGAGACTCACACTAATAGGTATTGTCCCCTGGGCTCAGTGAAAGGATGGGCGAGAGGAAGGAAGAGTGAGCTCAAGTAAGTGCAGGATCTTGATTTTGGACTTTACAACTTAACTAATTACCCAGATCTGCCTTGATCACAGAGATATTTGGCATTTGCACAATAACATTTGGTGTCTGGGCTTTAAAGATAAATGGTAGAGTTGCACTCTAATATACTGGAATTCAAAGACCATGTAAAAGGCTGATAAGCAATGGTGTAAAAACATTAAAATCGGTTTAACATGTGCTGCTAAATCTCCATAATCTCCTGATGGTGAAACACTGTCTCCACAATTCTCTGGTACACTGTAGGGTTGGGAGGAATTGGCAGAATTTAGCAACTTTGCGTTACTCTTGTAATGCAGAGTTCCGGCCTAATTCCGCCAATCGCTGAGTGGTGGAATTTTTTCCTGCGAGTCTCCAGAAATGCGACTGTGAGTGAGAATCGGCGGCCCCTAGAGCCATTTTCTAATGCGAGCGGACGCAGTTGGTCGCCGAGCAGTCACTGGCAGAATAGACTTCTCGGGTAGATTTGCTGCTACTTGAATAAATGTTAGATAAGAGATGCAGCAAAATTAACTCAAATGACTGTGCACTCTTGAGCCCTGCATGATTCTGTTTGCCCTGATTTTCCAGCGCTGCTTGCATTACTGGTGCTGAATTGCAGCGCAACATGCATATTTCCTCCCATTGCAGGAACTCCACGAGTTCTGTCCACCCCATGTCCATTGCCTCTTAGACAGGATACAATCCGAGGTGTTGTGTTTAGGCCTTGGAGCGAGGGGTCATTTACAGGTGGTTCTAGGCCCCCACCCAGGTTGATGTACAGACATTGGGGAATGAGCACGGTCTGCTTGTGCATCATTACAAAATGGCAGACAAGACAATCCAAGTCAGTTGAGAGCACCAATTCAAGGAAGTGGATTTTATTGCTTATTGTATGTAGACATTATCTCCAGAAATCTACGTTCTCCACTGTCAACAACATCAATGAACATTTTGTGATACTCGTGTTTCTGAGCACCAGTCACACATGCATCCAAGAATGGACCTCTCCCAGTTATGAATGCCATGTCAGAATGATCATTGAACTGTCAATCAATACATTTCAGGGATACCGATGAGTAGCACCTCTTGCCAGGACCAGGTATGTGGCAGAAGGAACGAGTGTAAATAGAAGAACAATGCAAAACAGAGATGTGTAAGCTATTCAAGGAAAATAAACCAGGTGGTGGAGTTATAGTGAAAGAGGTCAGAGTAAGAGACACCATGAAGCAGAATTTTAAAAAAACTGAATCACAGGGAGGGAAAGTAGGAGACGCAGAGACAGGGGAGGTAGATGTTAAGAGTAAGGGAATGACCGTCAGTGTGGGGGAAAAGGGAGCAGGGCTAAGGCAAAGAGGCTGGGTCAACACCTCGGAAGTTGGACCAAAGTGGAGGAAGTTGGGCCGTGTTGGGGAAAGTGGGCCAGACAGAGGGAAGGTGGGCCACAGCGAGAGGGGAGACTTTGCGATACTCAGCTCTGGCTCAGTGTGAGGAAGGAAGGATGATGAGGGAAGGAGGATCGGTGTGAGGTAGACAACCATGGGCCATAGAGTGGGGGTATGTGGGCTAGAGTGAGGGAGGTGTTTTGGGAGTAACCTAGACCGGTTCCAGGAGAGAGAACTGGGTCAAGGGTAAAGGAAAGTGGATAAATGCTGAAGGAAGGTTGATCAAGATGGTAGTAAGTAGTTCCAATTGAGGGCATTATGAAAAGTGTGTACTGTTATGTGATGCAGGTCTTTCCAATTAAACATGTCTAGATGCTGAGCAATAACCGCATGACCCGATGGGATCTGGGGCTATGGGCCTCCCTCGGGAAAATGTGGGTGTTTTAAGACATTGAATTATTGACTCACATCAAACCGAATATCCTTAAGAAGCAAATCCTGCAACGTGGAGACAAGAAACCCCAAATGCCCCTCTCTCGTAGTCAATGACAGTGATGGTAGAAACATAGCCCGTGTTTAGCTCACGGTACCTTTAAGGCCGGCCTATGGGCACGGGAACATTCCAATTCAATTTCTTCTGTGTTGTACCAGCAGACTGAACATATTATCCGACTTGTCCGGCAGACAACTGAGAAAACAAAGTCCCTGATTGTCACAATCCCATTTCCTATTCCCTAAGGCTGGTCTGGCTTGTGATTTGTGCTGACAGCTGACCTCCTGGTCACTAATGCAACCTCGGTGACCGAGAGAGGCCACGGTCCATACTCAAACGTATCCTGGCTCCATGACCACAACTTTAAGACCCATTAAATGCACGGAATAATATAAATGGAAGGGAACATTTGCTAACCGCCTTTATTAACTTGAGTACGAAAAATCTATAAGCTGTCCACAGAGAACCTTAAACTACTTTGTTGCACTACTATTGTATAGATATTTGGAGTTCAAACGGAAAGAACTATACAATTCGAGGGAAGAGCTTCACATACAGCTCAAGGGGCACTCTGGGTGACGAGCTCTTTGAAAGTCTCTCCTCGATCGCCCGCCCCTACAGTCAGCACCAGGCGCGCCAGTGCTGCCGGATGATGCCACCTTTTGCTCCCAAAATATTTATCACTGTCTGCAGGATTGATGCCATTGGTTGATACACTGAGAAGAGGGTGGGACTATAAATCCTGTCTCAGAGTTTAGAAGAAAAGAGTGAAGCAAGGCTCACTAAGGGTGGAAGCTAATGGGCAAGGGTCCAGGGAGGCAGGCTGGGGTGCTGGAAGTTTGTTCAGGATTGGAGAAGGTGAGTCACTTTGGGAGAAAGCCAAACTTGATGGTGGGAGGGGCTCACGGTGGAGAGCTGCCTTCCAGTGGAGGAAGCAGGGTCACGAGGGCGGAAGGCAAGAATGGGTGGCTACAGCGAGTCAGGGTGGGGAAGGAAATGCAGGGCAGAGGAAGAATAATTCAGTGTGGGGGAGGATGAGTCACCAAGGGGAAAGTGACTTGTGGTGGAGTAAAGTGAGTTAGGATAAAAGGTGAGTGAGTGGGAGGGGAGGAATGGGATGAGAGATGGGTCTGGGGGTGGAAGGTGGTTCATAGAACTATGCAGTTATTTCAACAACTGACCAACAGTCTCTCTTCGCACTTTTTCCAATGCATACGGTCTGCCTGAGCCTACGAAGAGTAGAATCAGTGCGCTATGCCATGTTCCACCTTTATCAAGCCTCCCTGGAATAGCTATCTTGCTGTAAACACTTTTCCGCGTATTCGTTTATGCGCCCCAGAGCTGAAGGCGCGATTGAAGGTCTACAGCTGCAACGAATTCAAACACAAAGGCCCCCGGCGACTGCTGTGCTTTCATGCTCCTCCCGTTGACGCTCGCACTGCATGGTCTGTGATGCTAACATTGATTGGCAGGTCTGCCACTCTTCAAGGTCCCAACATCACAGCATCCAAGGAAGGAGCAGCTGCCCACAAGCCACAGACATCCCTCCCATTTCAACATCACAGGCACGTCGATCACCTTTGGGCGAAATTATCCCTGTAGGAGGGAGGTGGTGAGAGAAGCAGCTCCCGCGGAGAACAGCTGGACGTGAACAGTAGGCAGAGTGTGATGGTTTAATCAACAGAGTCCTACACCTTGAGAAGGTCCTCTTCAGGGGCATCTTTCCTGGATTGCACCAGTGGAAGGCATCAGATTGTTTGCTTTGGTCAGAATGAACTGCGGGAGGCCTCTGATAGGCTGGCCAAAAGGATGGAAGGACAGACTCCAGTCTATAAGTGTAGCATGGGAGTGGGGGGTCGTAGAGTGCATTGCTTTGAGATTAAGCTTTGATCATCATATCGTACAAGAAATTTACTTTATCGCTCCTCATTGACACAGGCCTGGGTATGACGAGGGCTGTGGTAAGGTTCCACGAAAGTCTCTTCAAAGAGGCAATACTGAGGTAGGTCATTAGTGGCAAAAATGGAATTGGGACAATCAATACAAGAGGTACTTGGAAACTGGCCTTGTATTTTCAGTAGCGGCTCGCACAGGTATGAGCATGGGATGGTGGGGAAGGGCATAGGTGGGGTGGTGGAAGTCGACAGACGACGGGATGAGTAATATTAAATAAAAAAACAAATAAATAAAATCACTTACCTTGCGATTGCCACATCGCTGAGTCGGCGATGCGGCGAGCACAAGGTAAGTGGTTTTTATTTATTAATTTATTATTATTAATCCCATCATCTGTCGACTTCCACCAATCCCCCACTGTCTCACCGCTCTTATCTGTGCGAGGCGCTACTGTGTATTTTGGACCCCTTCCATAATTTACTTTTGCACGTTTTCTCTTCTTCTTTTGAATAAACGTAGCCCTGCACACCTCTCACATACACCAACAGGGCTAGTAGCGTCTGCTACCTAATGGCGGTGGAGGGGTGAGGGGAGGGGGGGGATGCAGGTCGCAGGAGGAAGGAGGGACCAGGGCAGGGAATGAAAAGAAAAAAGTCCTGCTCTGCTCTGGAGTCCTGCTTCCAGGACTCCAGAGCAGGAACAGGAAACACCCAGGCTTCCAGACTCCCCTAGCCAATCACAACACTGCTGACAGCAGCATTGTGATTGGTCTGAGCGCCATGGTTTGGCACTCAGAGAGGGAGTGGAAGCCTGGCCATGTTCTCCACCCAGGCTGTAATGCTACCTGGGTGGAGAACATGGAAAGTATGCTTGACTGCAAAACATTCATGCACACTTATGAGAGTGCCATCACTCCTCCCCCTGTTCCTCTGACACATACCAGCCCCGCCCCTAACCAGATGAGCAAGGATGGAAAGATAAAATGATAACAACAATGCATTATCATTTTATTTTTTCCTTTTTCACCTGCTCACAGAGCAGTGGGGCGACGCTCCTGCGCCTTAGCGGAGGAGCCGCCCCTGACAGGGCTCAGTGTGCCAGAGCGTGAAGGGCATGATCCACCGACACTCAGATTCTTGCTTCAATTCTGACAGATGAGATAAAACTCAACACTATATATACCCTTACCAACCCAGCTTTAGGTCTCCGGTCAAATTATCCAAGAGACAGCCATCATTTATGGTAGCAGAAGGTCTGTTAACCACACGCACTGGCACTGTTCTACACAGGCCTGCGCCCTCCCGCAGCTTGTGCCAATACCTTCTCCATCATGCCCGACACTGTTGATCTTTAGAACGCTTCACGGGTCCAGGTCTTATTGGTAAAGTGAATGACAGCATAGCAATTTGGCAGGCTTGACATAAGCCAACTACTCTATATTAGGCTTGGGTGAAATTTAAATTAAGTCTCCATAATTTGCCTAATTTTCGTATTACACTTACTGCGGATGTACCATTTGCTGTAAAACTTTACAGCAAACATACAGAGAGACTGAAACACGAGTGGTGGCAGTTCACATTACCTTTGTATTTTTGGTGCTTTTTTTGGAGCGAAATGAATCCTTTGGTCAAAAATTTTCACAATGGTGCATTTCACACAAAGATATAGTGCAAAACGATGGTTTTGCAATTCTTGTAATTTTGCTGAAATTTCATGTAATGAACTTGAAAGCAATTTACACGAATTTCCCACACCCCTACTTTATATGAAATGCAACAGCGAGCCTACCACTTCCATGCTCAAATGTCTCCAGCTCCTCATCTATATTTCCACACACACAAGAGATTTACCCAGGGCCCAACACAATCTGTTTAGTTACAATCGGGATACCAGATCCGTATGTGACGGTAAGAGCGCGTTGGTCACCTCATCCTCAACAATGAAGGGAGCGCATCCCTACACGAACCCCTAGCGCCGCTCCAGGGGCTTTATCCATTTCACAATTCTAGACAATGACAGTCCTGTAGGACTGATGCTCGAGGAAGAATGTCAGCAAGAAGCCCAGAGGCGCTTTTCAATTGCTCAAGGCCACCATCTGAATACACAGTAAAGAAGCCACCATGCATGAAGACCACTTCCCCGCAAGCCCGACAGCTCCCCATCCCTACACAATGCTCTTCACACATGGACAATGAGGCAACCTGAACACTCCAGAAGACGGTGAGCACATCTTCAGCACTTGAGAAACTCGAGAATCGCCTATTGGCTCACGAGAAACATGTAAAGGAGAAGGAAAGGAAGCAATGAATGTCATGCAAAAGCACCAGAGAAGGTAAAAGGAAGAGGTCCCAGAAGAATAAGGTATTGTGCGAAAGGAATACATAAGAATACACTGGCAAAAACGAACACAAGGAATGGATATGACACGGATCAGCAAAGACACGTTTGGCATGGTTGTATTGTAACATTTATATACCATGCGCCACCCATATGTGGGGCGCTGACGCACTTGCCTACATGAGAAGCACACTACACCGTGTGGGTGGAAGGGTGCTGTCTTAGTTTTGATCCTATGTGGGAAGTGTTTCCATATTATGAGTGATGACCACTGAGGTGCAGTTATCGTGTTATGGAAGGCAGCGCTTAGCAGTGTGGGGGAGGATGATGTGTGAGAGACAGGCACCCAGTTTATGGTTTTCAGTAAAGAGTCACCTTTGAGCAGCTCTACGGGACCTGCATGGTCTTTGTTATTTTCATAGTTCACTGAGCTTGTTACTCCATTGTGTTGCCCATTCTGAGAAATGTTGTTTAAAGTAAAAAATGTATGGTCCTGAGCAGGAATTGGTTGGAGGGAGACATGGCTCAGAGAGCTCCTGGGATGGACCTTGTTACTATCATCGCAGCTCTGATTGCCATTGTGAGATGTCGCAAGCGGTCAGAGTATGTAGCGAGTTGGGACCCACAGTGATGGAATAAACTGAAGTCATCCATTGGCCAGCGCCACGTGGCAGAGCTCTATATTTTTCCAAGCCTGTTAGGTTGGTGATGGGTGGTTTAATGGCATGGACTGGTACCGTACCGAGTGGTGGACATGACCCATGGTAGCGCTGTCTTGTGTGAGCGAGAGAGAGTGTCAAGAAGTATACCGAAATTATTATGCAATCTGTATGAACTACTATTGACTGCCCCACCACTGTGTTGAGGAATTAGAATTAGTATGAGGCAGATAGTTTAAATATTGTATTGTAATCTTCAATTGTATTTTTGGTGTGCTCTCTCTCAAATGGTCTAGCCAGAGCGACTCTGAGGGTCATATATCAGTAAGATTTAGTCTATTTATCATTATTCAGACAGGTAGAGCAAAACTTTCATTTTTGTGACTGGTCTTTTCCCCTATTGCTCTCCCTATATCTAAATTGGGGTACCCCTACTTTCTTAGTGGATAAATATTGTATTGTAACTGCATGTATATAGCTTTTCCTACCCCGGAAGAGATATTGTAGCACTTTACACCAGGTAGCATGCTACTCCTGTACCCAGAGTTAGTTTTTTCGTTTTTATTATTATTGGATATTGAGATTAGTCTTGTGCTCTTAAAGAAGCCATGCCATGCATTTACTCAGTTTCTATATGGTGAATTAAATTAATACGAGTTGGGTGTGATTATTAGTGGGAAAGGAGGAACTCATGCATTGATTCAAGGTATCCTGTCTCCATTTTTTCTCACTTCATTGGTTGGTCTCCCTTCTCTGCTCTCCGTGTCCCTCCTTCTGTCCCTTCCGTGTGATGTACTCTATGTTAATGTTCAGCTCATAGCACGTAAGAGCTCTTAATGTTAAACTCAGACTTGGCTCCACCAGTGCTTAAATTGAGCCGGTGGTTTCTGGTGCTCGGCAACAACACGTTATTGTTAACACCAGCACCTATGGCAGCCTGCCACATAGTGGCGCTGTTTGTGTAATTTTGTAATAAACAGTTGTTTAATAAATCAATATACATTAAAATGACTAATAGCTGCCACCCATAGCTTTAAGAATAACTTGAGCGGCAGGCATGAGTCATCATTATTGTATATTAAAAGCCTGAATTGTCACACGTTTAGGAGTGTGATGGTTAGGTGTGTTGATACAGTCACTACCAGCACTGCTGGGGGCAAGGTGTGGTGCAAGCTGCGGTGGCCTCCTCACTAGGGCCCTGGCACTTATGTTTTTCACAAATTAAACACTAACTGGTTAGTACAGTACATGTGAGAGTGCATGGTATTGTAGCAGGGAGGTCTCAGATATGTGGAGCTGCACACAGCACGGTTTACTAGATCAAACAGAAATCCGATTACAGAAACCTGGATGTGATGCTTGGACCAATTCCCCCAGAGTGTCTGTAAACAGGGTGGCCTTCCCTGGTCCTGGCCCCTGCAGGCTGGACGTAGGCCCTCGGGGTCACCTCGCCTTGAGGGCCGTGGACAGACCTTCTCAACAGATGGGAAGGGGCGGACACTGAAAAGGCACCAGACGAGAACCATTTCCATCTTACGAGCGGGCCACTTCGCCACCATGGCGTCACCAGTCACGCTCCCTTGCCCTGCAGTTCTGAAAGCTGCTATGCTGCTGCTAGTATTATGGTAGCCCCGAAGGCGACCTCCATTTCTTGGTTCACAAGGTATGACTTTCCTCTAAATAAAAGTTAGATGTAACTTTTGTAAACGACAGTAAATACTTTCACATGGCACGCTGGGGCTTTCCCTTTAATTCTGTGCAGAAGAGTTTAAAAGAGTATGGGCGTTTAAAGTCACCATTAGTATTCCGCGGGGCCCTGCCAAATAGCTACGTTGATAGTCAACACGCCCCTTAACCGGTCATTGTGGCAGGATTCATACACCGTCACTTTCACTGTACCGTTATTAATACCCCAAAGTTAGTCATTATTAAAGTCCAACTGTCCCGACCAGAACGTGTTTGCTTATGATATGCCCCCTTCTTACATTCATTACGGTAAATAGTCACGCTAACACTGGATGGCTATTGTGCCTTTAACTTTCCTCCTTTGGGCATTTATTGGGTAATGCTTGGAGTCTAACCTAACAGTTGCTTTGGCAATACTCATGCCTCCAGACAGTGTTCGTGCATTAACAATGCGTTCAACCAATAGTGACAGTAGCCTTGACCGATTAGCCAGTCAGAACTTCACCTGTCCCTGTGCCAGTGGTAAGAGCGCACATGCTATACACTACTGGCGTGGCCAACATAGCCCCCAAAGACATGGATCGTTGTCATATATTCAGGGTACCCACTGGGAAAACATTTGCCATTTGGGGCAATGTGTATAACGGTATCTCAGTGCTAACAGTCTGCACGAGACGCAATGCCTGGCACTATCGCTTGGACAAGACTTCAAGCGACATAGTTCATGAAGCGTTTGCAACCTTACGTCGATTAAAGTTACACTGGCACACGAGGCATCTTCTCACCAAACTATATATCAACCACCGGGGGAGACGTTATCACGAAGGGTTAAGAGCACAAGGCACAGCATACAGCAGGCATAGGTGTCACAGAGGGGCACCAGGAACACGCGGGTAAAGAGCACAGCAGGGACAGTTCTTGTGGAGGGGCCCAAACACTGGCAAGACCCACCGGGCACGGTTATCATGAAACAGGGATATGTACACACGAGGTATAGCTATCCTGGGACTCACTGGCAAGTACACCTGGCAGGGTCCCCATGGAGGTAGGGATAGGAACACACCAGACAAGAATACACCAGGCATAGTCACTGAGTGGGAGTTAGAAACACGCCAGCAAAGAATACATACACCAGGCATACTCACTGAGGAGCGGGGATAGGAAGACACCAGACAAGAATACACCAGATACAGTCAGGGAGGAGAAGATGGAAACACACCAGCTAAGACAACACCAGGCATAGTCACCAAGAAGTGGGGATAGGAATACACCGGAAAAGAATACACCAGGCATAGTCACTGAGTGGGAGTTAGAAACACGCCAGCAAAGAATACATACACCAGGCATACTCACCGAGTTGTTAAACCATGCCTTCCTTATTTTTTAAAGACGATTCAGCCAATAATTGTAACACCTTCAGATGGCGCCAGATGCTGGGTCTGCCATAGTTTTTCTTCCTCTGCATAACATTTTGCTGAAAACTGTGATGCTGTTCCTTGTCCTAGTGGGGCCCGTTTCAATTTGTGGTCCCAGACCCTTCAATAGCTCCTGACATGCCTGCTAAAACCCTCTTCATTATCTGGCAACATCCTCTCCCTGGAATACCCTCCGACTTGATAGTAAAATGGAAGTCACCCTCTCACATCTAGAAAATACTACAAATACCCCTTATCTACCTCTAGCTGAATGAATTTGCTGTTCCACATCAATCGAATTGACCCTTACATGCCACAATTTTCTCTAGCTACTTGACTGTGTCCTAAGATGCTGTAAGATTTGTTTTCACTGTGGTTACTGCTAATCGTCTTGTAAGTGTAATTATGCCTGTTCAGATGTACGTCTTTTGTGTTTCTTTTAAGACATCCCTAATACCACATTTGGTGCAGGTGTGCTATATAAAACATTGGATAAAAAAGGGTTGCTATAAACACACTAGCAAAAATATATATTCCTGACATAGTCATTATGGATGGGGGTAGTGATACACTGGCAAAGACTACACCAGGCACAGAGGCCATGAAGGAGGAATGAAGAACACAGGCCGAGAAAGCACAGACAAACTTATCATTGAAGGAAATAGGGACAAACTAAGAGAGAAGAGCTGAGTTATCATACAGAGGGGTAGAAACACATTGAGGAAGAAGATACCAGGCTTAGTTATCATTGAGATGGAATAGGAATTCACTGCAAATAATACACCAAGACAAGTTATCATATAGGGGGACTAGGACTGTATCAGCAAAGATTATACTAGGCATAGTTAGCATGAATTGGGATCGGGGCACGCTGGCACAGAATACATCAAAGATAGTTAGCATGAATGGGGATAGGGACCTGCCAGCAAAGAGTGTACCAGGAATAGTTATCATGAATGGAAAAGCAGCATGTCAGGAAAGAGTGCACCAAGCATAGCTATCTTGAAAGGGGGTGGGGAAATGCCAGCAAAGAAAGAGTACAACAAGCATAGTTAGTGAAAAAGAGAAAAAGGAAGAGGCCGGCAAACGAAGAGTACAACAGGCATAGTTATCATAAGGGGAGATACGGACACGCAAGCTAGGAATACATATACTATGCAGAGTTATGATGAAGAGATATAGATATGGCAGCAAAGAAACAGTACACCAAGCATAGTTATCATGAAGGGGGATAGGGACACGCAAGCAAAGAGTACACCAGGCCGAGTCTTCATGAAGCGAAACTTTTTCCAAGTTCAACAGACTTTTTTACTTTTCCATATATTTTACCATATAAGATCTCAGCCACAACTGTGTCTCCCTATAGTAAAGTATAGAGACGGGTAAAAACATTATTTAGCTTGAAAAAATATAGTAAAATATTTTTGATTTAAAATATTCATGTAAATTAATTGTGTGCATTTATTTTAAATGTAGAACATAAGTAAAAAATGATCCAGCATAATTAACTTAATTGTGAATTATATCTTTAATTAAGTTAAAAATATTAAATTAAATAAATTCTGAAGTTTAAATTAAAAACTAAATGCGTACCTATGGTAAAACAATAATATTTTTTAAGCACTGATAATTATAAAAAGTGATTTGTAGAATTAATTAAAAGTAATTTAATTGTATTTTAACAAAAAATAATGTTACATTCATTTTTAAACAAAAAGGATTATTAAAATAATATGTTTTCACCATTAAATTAGGTTTCTTTATAAGTTCAACTATCTGAAATAATTTAACATTGTTTCTTATGGGGTTTTATTTTAAGTCCCTACCTCCATTATTTTCTATGGGAGAGTTTTGCAGTACCAGCGGTTGGCCTTATGTGGTGCTGGAATTACCCAAGCCTCACACAAGTGGATTGAGCTGGAGTAGTTTACTTGAATAATTTACTACTGTTTTGGTCCCTTTTTGGCTGTAGTAACTTTAGAAGTGCAGTTTGTGAATAGCATTGGGCTTACTTTTTTGTGGGTGGGCGCATGCTCCTCCCTAAACACCTCCCTAAACCCCGCCGTACACCTCTCTAAACCTGACCCATTTAGCAATAAGTATGCCCTTTTTCGAGCCACTTCTCTGATCCCCCTCACATTTACTGCTAAGTAGTAAACTTACATGACTGAGTATCTCCCTGTAGAAGAGATAGGAGGGGTGGAGGTGGAGATTTATACTTATAGGTTTGTGAATAGCACTTCCTAGTACTCAAGTAGTAGTATGGCTGCACCACTAAATGTACAACAAAAGGCAGTCTGTGAGTACTCCCCTACATTTCCACAATCCATGCTTGATGGAGACTCTTACTACCAACACCTTCTGAGTTCTGGAATAAAAGAAAAGGGAGCCGCAGGTTCTTTGGAAGTCCTCAAAATAAATAAATCCACAGTGGTGGCGAATTCAGTGTAGAAGTTCCTTCTTCTTACAAAGCGCTTCAAGATAAAGTTGAAAAAATGTTGAACTGTTCTAATGAGTTGCTAGACATGAGACGTGAGCCACGTGAAGAAAGAAGAAGTACTAGGACATAGCGATCCATCCAGTGCTTAATTTGAGCCGGTGGTTTCCAGTGCTTGGCACCGGCAGTTAATTATCAACACTGGATCTAGTGACAGTCCACCACATGGTGGCGCTGTCTCTTTCATTCTGAGATGAGCACAACCGTGTTTATTAAGTCAATATACAATGAAAATGAATAATACCAGCCTCTCATGCCAATATTATAGCTTTGTGCGGCCTGAAATAGTCTGAATCGTCACAGTTATAGGACTGCGATGGGTAGGTGTTATGTTGGTACTGCCAATGGCAGCGCTGGCAGGGTATAGGTGGTGCAGGCTGCAGTGGCCTTCCGAGAAGGACACCGACACTTATTTTTTTTTACAAATTAAGAACTGGTCCCATCTACAGTTCAAATTTAGTCGTCAGATAACATTTCTTGCCCTAGTTCACCAATGGGTGACTCTGCTTTGGACACCCTAATCTTGGTCATCGAATCCGACATCTCTCGGACGCTATTTCACCTGCCATGTGCACACCTGGCCTAACTCTACCCTATCTGCATGCACACTGACTCTGGCTCATGCTGCTAGCATACACTGGGACGTTTGGCGGCTCTTCCCTCTGGTGAAAGGTTTCCTGGCCTGGAGGTGGCGTCCTCTTTTCAAGCGTCATCCAAGAGAAATTATTTCAAGTCCATATTAAGGACAGTGAGGCAATGACGTAGCGAGAGCGCCATGTGCCCTACCTAATGCAAGGAAGAAAGAGGGCTCCCCATAGGTCCTTGCTGGGTAGTGAAAATCAACTATAATTGGAATTCAGTGCCCCCTCTCACCCTCCTGGGACCCGGTGCCACTGCAACAGGGGCACTATTAGTAGTTACGCCCCTGGCTGCTTTGCGCTGCTTCCAGAAACAGACAGAAAACCCAGTTGAACTAGAACAACCCGTCTAAAAAGGCCTTGTTGTTAAGAGAAATGGAGTACCCAAACAGAAAAATCTAATTTTGCCTGCGCCTCTGAAGATCTCTGTACCGGGCTGCAGTCGACAGCGAGGGAGAGGGGTGCAGGGGGCTGCAGGCCCAAGTCAGCTGGTCTCGGCAGCCCTGCGAGGCAGCTGTGAAACGACGTCCGGGCCCGGCTTCAGATCTGGGGTTCACGCTGACTGCGTCCCCGACCCGCCGGCAGATTGTGCCACCTGCTTTTCCGGCTCTGTCAGGCGAGCGCCGCGCCGCGCCGCCACCGTCCGAAAGCCAATTAGCCAAGCAGTGTTTGTTTACCCCTTAAAGATATTTGTTCAGCTAGAGAAAAAAATAATCTCGCAAAATCCCAAGGCTAGCTTCCAAAACGCCCTGGCTTTTGTACTTTACTTTCATTCCCGAGAAGAGAAATGTTTTATCACTAAAAATAAACAACGGCACCTTTCGCCGCCTCCGGGGAGCTAAATCCGTTCTCGCTCATGCTGCCGCCGCCGGCAGTATCTGGCAGCCACTGGACGTCGAGGCAGAGAGAGGCTGCGGAGGAGGAAATGCCAGTCCTACTCAGACAAAAGCAATCTCCCTCCTCGCGGATAAACAGCAGAAAAGAGTCTCCGCGCGCTAATATCGGGGAGCTGCTTCTTATTGCAAATGCAATACAGCGCGAGCGGAACTCCTCCCCCTGGAACTCGAAGATAGAAGCGCCTAACGTGACATTACGGCCGGCTCACTGTCTGCTGTGGGGGTGTTCTGAATGTGCCAAGGAGGAGAGGGGGGGGGGGGGGGCAAGCTAGAGTTTTGTAACCTCGATGGACTACATTATGCAGCAGGGTTAATCATACAGCAAGGAAAGGCAATCTTTGCAGCATTATTTACATTAAAAAAACGGCACATTTCATAATTATGCTTCTCTCTCACTAAGAGGTACTTCAGGATTGAAGCCCCGGAGCGTGAAAAAGAGATGCAACAGCATTCAGATTCCCAGAATCTCCATTTGGCTAATTGAGATGCGTGATTTTGGGAACATTGTGCGCGATGTTCACATGAATTTGGGTTAATTGTGGGAAAAAACACAACTCATGACAAAGAAGGAATCATTCTATCAATACCGGTTTGTATTACATTTACATATTTATGGTTTTTATTTTCTGCTGTAGACCAAAGCCTGTTTTCCCTAGTCTTTCAATCAAGGATGTAGTCTCGTGGGTTATAAAAGATGTAGGTTTTATAACCTGACTAACTTCAGACTGAGTTACAGTCAGTTCCAGGTAACTGGTGAGATGGTAAGTTTTGCGCTACTCAGTTCCACTCATTCCAACTGTCACTCATACAAACCAGGCACTCTTGAACATTCTATTGGAGCGGGGGGGGGAGGGGGAGGGGGGGTGGCTGACCGGCAGGGATGCTCGCACCCCCAGGGTTTATGGGCCAGGTGGTGAGGTCTGAGCCCAATTGGGCTCGGCTTGGGCTTTCTTTGGACTGGGGACGGGGGTACATATGCGGCCATTTTCGGGAACCGTGTCACCATTTTGGAAGGTGACACGGCTACCGTTTTACAGCAGAGTAGGAAAAGTTTATTCCCCACCCATTTTTAAGGGGTAGGGAAAGGGGGGTTTCAGTTTTCTATGTTATAATTTTAGCTGGCATGTCTAGGGTACAGGTGCATCAAGGGTCAAATGATATGTACTTTGGTTGTCGCTTGAAGCAAGAGAGTGCCCAGTTTTTACTGTTTCAGTTTATGGCTGTGGACAAGCAGGTAAGGAGGTTAGGATAGGTTATACTTTGTAGATATATCTTTAGACAGGTAGATAAGTGGTTACAGGGTTTAAAGGGTTAACAGTTAGTGATCGAGTAGATAGATCTTTAGACAGGTTGAGAAGAGGTTACAAGGTTTTAACCCCTTGCATGCCCCGCCCTTTCCCCGCCCTGTGCCGCGCTTTGTATTAGCGGGCGGGGTTCATGACGAGATGGTCTCGTCATGGGCACAGCGCAACCGCGGCCCATGACGAGACCATCTCGTCATGGGCACTGAAGGGGTTAAAGGGGTGAGTTATTGATCAAGTTGGGGTCTGTTAAATAAATTGCAATTGTGTTTGGGGAAACCTTAGGGGTGAGGGGAGGAGGATACGTAGATGAAGTTTGTATAGTTAGTTATAGTTTTGTGAGGCAAAGGCCACGGTTATGTTTTGAGAGGTGCACCATGACTTCAATAAAGAGGCTTTTTACACACATATGAAGAGTCAATTGTGGTTCGTTCCGCGCACTGCGGCCCGATACATCACATACACACTGGCTGAGCAGCAGGAGACTAAGAGATACAACACCTAGCCCATCAAACAGGGATGTTTACCCTAGCTTTGCAAAATTGTTGTATCGTTCAATGGGTGATTACAATAAACAACAACTGAAGGTGTCCAGTGAACTTAAGTAAAGTCTCCAGAGGGCCATCGCATCAGGTGTGCATCAATTTTAATAACGTTTGATATGTTGAGCTCGAAACTTTTTTGTTCAAATCTGCAAATCATGGAACAGATGATAGATTGTGTGGTGAGTGTAGCAAATTAATATTTAAGCAAAACGTTGCATTCGTACAGTCAGGTTTTCCGGTGCCTTAGGCTTGGCCACAAACAACAAAAGGTGTGTCTCAGAAGCCTGGGAGGGAGGATGTGGCCTAATGCCGGGAGCGGTCGACCTCGAAGCTGGGGAACCAGGGACGAGCCTCGGCAGGGACATTCAACATCCTGTGATTCTGGGCAAATCACTTCATCTCCCTGTGTCTAACAAAATGAATGTGTCCGTCTGTAACACAACTCGTGCACATGTAAAGCACTTTCATACCTTCTGGAAGATTTTGCACTTTATTAAACTATCCCCCCCTGCTCCCCCCCAAAAAAGCCTTCAGTTAAAAAAAAAATCTTTTGTATTTGACTGGAGCAATTAGAAACATATATTTGATCATAGCGCTCAAGTAAGTGAAGCAGGCAGTACAGCACTCAGCATCAGCAGCTGAAAGCACGTGAGTGGGAACCACAGAGTAAGGAGTGAGGTGAGGGTCATCCAGGCACTCACTTTCAACTTCACCCAGAGAGGTCATGACTCCGTACGACCTCTAACGAGCTGCATCGGTCACCCACAGGAAGACGACGCGAGGGGTGTGTCCCCTCTCACAGGTGAGGTATCAAACAAGGTCACCCATCGCCTTGCGCAGGTACACTTTTGATAGCGCTTAGAAACAGCAGTATTGGCAGGGAAGAGCTAATATCACCTGCCCTCCCGCTGGGCCCGGTGTCAGGCCCACGAAGGCCCTCGCTCCCTAGAAAAGGCATCCGAGGCCGGCGGCTGTAAATCAACATTGTGCTGCGCCACGCATCATCAAAGAGAAAAACACAAGCACGCGCAATTTACTTCAACATCGTAAACAGAATATGCAACAACATCGTTGTGAAGGTACGTTAATTCCATCCAAGGCAGATATAAATCTGTGCAGCGCAAGCAGTTGTTTCAAAGCAAAGGATCGCAACTATTAAAGGGGGGCTGGTACCCTCGGGCTAGGCGGCTCATCCGCTCTGTAATAAGAATAAAATAAACACGACCATTCTTTTATAGCGCACACTAAGAAAATAGTTCCTAGGCGCTGACTCAAAGTGTTGTTGCTCAAACCGACACTAGTCATTTGTTCGACGTCGAAAGGAGGCTTGAGCAGTGGCGTCACTAGGGTTGGTGTCACCCAGTGCGGTAACTCATGGTGTCACCCTTGCGGTCCGCACCCCCCTAGTGACGCCACTGGGCTTGAGCGCACAGGCATTTAAAACCCTTCCTTACTACTGCAATCTCCGTCCTTTTAAGAACTCTTTAAACCCAGCTCAGACCTGCCCCTTCCCATACAACTAAAGGGTCGTTTGAAAGAAAACAGTGGCAAGAGACCCTTGCCCCCCACCCTTCGAAAATCAAACCCACCCCTAAACCTCTGCCCAAAATACAGGCCTATATTAATCTTTATTAGCACCAAAATGCAGAATTTACAGAAAATGAATCAGCAAACATTGACGTTTAGTAGGACTGAGGTTTGTCAAATACAAGCAAAGTAAATGTTACTGGCCTTTTAATCCAACTAAAAGACTCATGTCCCATGCTCACATTATTTTCACATTTCCCTCAAGTAATTCACCACTAATCCTTTTTGGGTTCCGGAGTAGTGTGCTATTTGCTGAAAAGCACCTCGACACCTCATAAGGCGTACTAAGCGCTATATAAATGCAATTACATTGATAAGAAATACAGAAACAAGACATATACAACAACTGAAAACCACACTAACAGCATAACTTAGATTAGAATATAGAGCAGGTTGGTAGGACAAGCCCTCGCAGAGCTACGCCTGGGCGGAAACAAAGAGGTAAAGTTGCTGCGTTGTGTTGCGCTAGGCGGGACAGAGCATGCGCACAGCCATACTTGCTAAATGCGGCCTAATACTGCTCTCAGCCCCTGAGATGGTGCACAAGCAAGCTCCCTAGTGCCACGCATGTACCTTTGCACTCATCTTCCCAGAGGGAATTTATCCAGCTAGGCAAATACCTTTAATATGCACACCAACCGACACCAACATCACAACACACACAGAGTAAAAAATTGACACGAAAGGACCACACTACTGAGGATCGAGATCAAGCAATTGGAAAACCCTTTGGTCTCTGGTGACATCCTGAAGCCGATGGGGCGAAGGCACCTGAAGTAAGCGCTGTAGAGCCAAACCAGTGGCGTAGCGTAGCAAGGGGGGGAGGGGCGGTCTGCCCCGGGTGCCACGAGCTTTGTGGGCGACAGCCCCCCTGCTCTGACATGAGTTTGCCGTTTGCCGTGGGAGCGACAAACGCAGCTTACCATATCGCGGACTACGCCGCCATCGCCAGGAGTCACTGAGTGTTGCCTGCAGCGTCGCCGCCCCGGGACTTCAGTTCCCGGCTGCCTCAGCGGCGGCGCATTCTCTACACGCCGCGCCAGCGCCAGGAGGCACATATAACAAACGCCGTGGCCGGCGGAGCTGGGGGAACGAGCTTACCATATCGCAGACTACTAACCCCGGGCGTAGCACTACGCTTCGCCCACGTAGTGTACGTAGCGCTGCCTGCTTCGCACTTTCCGAAGTAGGCGAAGCAGGGCAGCGCTACGCACACGCCGAGGGCGAAGCGTAGCTGCTTGCCACCCGCCACCCACCTCCCGCCTGCCCTCCTTTTAATAATATAAGCATTGAAAAATAAATTAAAGTAAGTCGACTTACCCGTAAGCGCGGCGTCTCCGGGGCTCCCTCTTTCTGTTTCTAATTTCTTCTGGCAAATGCGCATGCGCGGACACCCACGCATGCGCATTTCTCGCGAGAAATGCGCATGCGCGGGCGTCCGCGCATGCGCATTTGCCAGAAGAAATTAGAAACAGAAAGAGGGAGCCCCGGAGACGCCGCGCTTACGGGTAAGTCGACTTACTTTAATTTATTTTTCATTGCTTATATTATTTAAAAGAAGGGCGGGCGGGAGGTGGGTGGCACGTAGTGGGGCTACGCGAAGCGCGTAGTGTGCGTAGATTTGGGCACACTACGTGCCACTTCACGTAGCCCCACTACGCCCACTACGCCCACCCTTACAGACTACACCGCCATCGCCAGGAGGAATCACTGAGAGTCACTGAGTGTTGCCTGCAGCGTTGCCGCCCCGGGACTTCAGTTCCCGGCTGCCTCAGTGGCGGCGCATTCTCTACACGCCGCGCCAGCGGGCGCATATAACAAACGCCGAGGCCCGCCTCGCGGGACGCGCGCGGGACGTGCCGGGCGAAGCCCGGGCCAAGAGCGGGCCCGTTTTAGCCCGTTCTAGACCGGACAAGGCCGGGACGGGCTTGGTTTCTTTCATGTGCTATCTACATTTAAGGTCAGTGTGTGGAAACCTCATATCAAACTTTTGTCTGCACATATTACCGACGCTAGGTTGAGTACTGTATGCATACATAATGTCTGCTTCTCCACCAATCTGTAGGGATAATGCCAAAGACAATAGAAGGCCAACAGGAGGAGCGTTAATGGGCACTCTGGATAACTTTTGAGTTAGAGTGTCCTCTACCCTTGCTAAGGATATTGAGCTAACAGAAAAAAGACTATCCCTTGACATCGCCTTTGAAAAAAGATCCTCTATGGGCAGGATAGCTGAAGCTCGATCTCCGGATTTACGTTGGACTAATACCCAAGATTCAATGGCGTCAATGGCTTCCGTAGAGGAGGGGGGGGGTGCAGGGGCTACCAGAGCTACCAGAATTAGTAAGACCCCTGACCAATGAGCCTCCCCGCATCGCCAGTATATTAGATAAGATTATAGATATAGTTACCCCTGCTGCGACAGGAGGCGTATGCTATGACAAAATTAAAACTCGGTCAACTACTAGTACTAAGGCGGTGCCGTCCAAAAGTGAACAGGGTCTCTCTTCAAAACGGAGCCGTAATGGTAATAAAGTACAGACCCCCGGGAAGAAGAAAAAACCTAGCAAAGCTCACTCTGTGAACAAGCCCGTAACTCAACCTGGAAGTACTTGCTGTGCAAGTGAAGATATAAACAACCTCCCTTCTGATGAACAGAATAGCACAAACGAGATGGGTCCATCCTTTTGGATAAAAATGGAACATTTGATTAAGAAGTCTTGGGCCCCATTAAGTGAACGTTTGGACTCAATTGACTCTAGATTAGTATGCCTTGAACTATTGCTAGCCTCATCCCGGGGTAGGGAAGGGAAACAAGCCACTGGGTTAGTCAGTAACTATGCAGGGGGAGGGGGAGAGGGGTCTATTATAACCCATGGTGCAGAGATACCCCCCTCTGTCCCCAGGGGCCCTATAACTCCCAGTAAAACGGCTGCAAGTGGAAACTTGGTAGTACCTCGGGGAAATCCCCCTGAACCAGTCTCAAACAACTTATTAAGGGTAGCGCATTCCGGTGATAGGGGAATGCTGCTGCAAAGAGAGTCTGGTAAGCCCGTAACACAAAAGGTAGCATCGCATAAAAGCATAATGGCCTATAGCGAAGCTCCATTACCAAACATCCAGCTTCCTCCAGAGTCTGCACCCTATGTAGTGGTTCTGGTGGGGGCTCCTTCATTATGTCAGGGTAAGAGGGAATCACACCAGGAGTTAAAGAACAAGTGTATCCATTGGCTCAACAAGAATCGTCCACTACCAATACATGTCTCTGCTGAAATTCTCCACGCCAGAAGAGTGGGCTGGGTGGGGTACAAACCAAAGTCAGTGGGGGGGGGGGGGGGGATTGTATAGTTGTTAATTTCAGGGACTGGAGGGCGGTGGATTACATATGTGATTGGTGCCAAAACGACGCGGTATCATCTATTCACCCTCTTCCCCTGTCTTATTTCTATGCAGCCGCGTATCCAGAGAGGAGGGGTAAACAGCATTTTAGAGGGCAAAAGGAGTGGAGTACTGGGGGAATATAGCGCTGTGTAATAGATTTGACGTGCTATCTGGCTTGGAAGAATGTGATTGACTACAAGGGGATAATTTAGGTCAGGGGGTGGTCAATACAGCCCCCAATGAGGCAGAGGTGGTCGAAGTACAAAGGGTAACTGTTATAGAAAGCCTAGTGGTTAATACCGATCCCCAAACTTCAACCTGTAAAATCTTGAGTTGGAATATTGCCGGGATGAGAAGTGTAGGGATAGGTCCTGGTTGGAAGAGATAAAGTCCTATGACATCATGGCATTTCAGGAAACATGGGACACAAACCATAATTTTTATATAGATGGGTTACACATTTTTTTATCTCTGCTAAACAGGCCCAGTTTGGTCGAGCAAAGGGAGGTTTAGCAATGTTTTTTTCCCTGAATTTGAATGGCTCATTAAAACAGATTGATGCGAGCTGCCACAATTGTTTGGCAGTGGAGCTATCTCGGCCACATTTTGGGAAATTATTATTGGTTGATATTTAAAAATTCTCCCAATAGCGAGTGTTTAAATCAATTTTTACTATGTCTAGAGGACTTTTTAATATCATATAAAGTTAAAAACCCGTGGGCTGAGGTTATTGTTATGGGTGACTTTAACATTCACCCATGTGGACAAGATTGTGTTTTTGACAATTCAGATGGTCCCCCATATTCTGCTCTTGTACATTTTGAACACACTATGCAAGGGGAGGCCCTTGAGAAACTTTTGGCCACCACAAATCTTTATGAATCGGGATGTATTGTGGGAGGCCCTAGGGTAGCTACCTTTAAAGGTACGGACACAGGCACAGTCATGGACTATATTTTTATGACTGCCCCAGTCCTAGGCAGTGTTGTTTCTTATAAGGGGGGCCTTCTGTTTTTAGTGCTCATAACCCTGTAATTTTAGAAATGGCCCAGGGGGCCCAATTAAGTTCTACAGTATCCGAGAATATGGGCATTAGACGAGAGATGATACCAACGGACCGAGGCAGGAGATTGAAATGGACGAAAGTAATTCCTGAAATTTTCGTGGGGGAGGTTTTGTCTAATACAGAGAAGGAAGTCAGTATCTGCTTGGATATTGTTGCACCAAATACACTGATTGTAGAGGCTTTTGACATTATCTGTAAACATATTAGTAGCAAGTTGACGAAGCAAATGCATTCCACAACCACCATTAGTGGGAAAAGATGGTTTGACAATGCTTGTACTAGGGCACATTCTGCACTTCTTAAAGCATTAAAACATTGCCCTAGAAACAGGGAGAAAATTAGGGGGTTAAGGAGGTCTTATAAACAGGCCATCAGGTTAAGGAAAAATCAGATCAAAGATGAGGCATGGGACAAACTTTTGTCCCAGGAGGTCTTGAGGGATAGTGGGAAATTTTGGCAAACTATCAATGACCCTTTTTTTTCCGGTGAATATAATTCCCGACTTGATTGCAATATCCAAGATGATCAATGGACTGCCCACTTTGAGAAAATTTATGGAAGTCAAGGTGTTGAGAGCCCACAAGAATACATCTCTAATTCAGAATTAGCGTCAGTAGTGGTCTTCCAGGAGAGTGAAGTATTTAAAGCAATAACGGAGACTAGGATAAACAAGGCGCCAGGTCTGCTGTGAAGATACTAGGCAGAGTTATTTTAGCTAGGTTGACAGACCATTTTGAGGGAAGTGGGATCCTATCTAACGCTCAATATGGCTTTAGAGCCAAAAGGAGCACATTAAATTAATGTCTTAATTTACAGCTCCTTATTAGTAAGTATACTGTTGCTAAAAAGGGTTCCCTCTACCTGGGATTTATGGATCTATCAACAGCTTTTGACCTAGTAAATAGGTCGAAGCTGTGGCAAATTTTACTTAATATGGGCATTGACAGTGCATTAGTTAAATTCCTTGCTGACCTCCACTGTGGCTTGATTGCTTCTATACGAGTCACCCAAGACGGGAGATGTACAAGGCATTTTAAATCAGAAAGAGGGGTTAGGCAGGGGTGCATTTTGGCACCCCTACTTTTTACGCTATATATTAATGCATTAGAACCTGCCCTGAAGGGAGCTTCGTTAGATGTTCCGAGAGTCGGAGATACAACTATACCAGTTCTCCTTTATGCTGACGATGCGGTTTTACTGGCCCGCACTGGAGTCGGTCTAAATAAATTGTTAATGAAGTTTGACATATTTATGGAGTCACTCGATTTAAAAATAAATGCAAAAAAATCTCATGTAATGATAGTAGGGGAACAAAGAAGAAAGAAAAATATGATGACTTTTTTTGTGGAAAAGATGAGGGTAGTAGGGTCCCTGTTTTTACATACCTAGGTCTCTTATTTGATGAAAAAGGGTCCTGGGGTCCGCAAATGAAACTTAAAAGAAATGTATTTGCAAGATCCACATCAGCCCTTATGGGTTTTTCAAAACGTCTTGGAGCCAGACCCATGGAAGCTATTTTAAAGGTTTAAAAGGCAAAATGCCTTGCAATAGCTACTTATGGTTCTGAGATCTGGGGGTATATCTCACAAGACCATCAGATCCAAGTGGTGGAAAATACATTTCTAAGAACCTTATTATCTGTGCCACAGTCAACCCCTACCTTTTCGATACATGTGGAGATGGGGCTGGATTATGTATCAGATAAAGTGAAAATGGCCCGATATTATGTTGGCTCAAGGCTTGGCTCAATGAGGAGATAACTCTGAACCATATGATCTTGAAAGATTGCCTGGCTCTAGATATGGGCAGTAAAATCCCGTGGTTAGCATACATTGAATCGACTTTTAAAAAACTAGGCCGGCCAGAGCTTTTTTCGGCTCCGGAAACCATTAAGAAAGCAGACATGGATTTGATAAAAACTGCCATGGTAAACCTTCAATTAGCTGAATGGGAGGAATTAGAGTTGAAAAAACCTCTAGTTAGACTACACTTTGGGTTAGTGAGTCTACCAGGTCTGGAACTCTACCTGAAGCTAGTTACACGCCCCTTTAATCGTTTTCTGTTAATTAGATTTCGATTTAATTTAATTCATTTTTCTCTGGGAGATTTCCCCAAATGGGGTGTACCGGATAATGCTGAGCCCTGCAAGTGTGACAACTTGTCATCACAAGATACTTTGCACTTTGTCATGCTTTGCAAGCATTACTCAGACATTAGTAAAAGGTATCTATTACCGGTGCTAAAGGAAGTAGGGTTTGCTCAGGTTAGACCGGCACTTATACAGTTACAATTATTGAGTAGTGTCCGGACTATTTTCCATGTCGCTAATTTCTTAGTGGCAGCCGCTTGAATCAACAATATGAAGAAAAAAGTAGGCCTAGTGAATGCTGTATTTTGACCTGGTATGATGCGGTGGTTTTTATTCTGATTTTATTAAATGGTTATGACCTTGTAATTAATTTTAAGTATAATATTTATTATTCATTATTAATTGTATGGAATTCTTATTGAATACCCTAGTATGGATATGTGGGGAGTGTGTCATATGTCCCTGTTTTTATGCCTTCTAAATTGATAAGTAAAAGAATTTATGGTGCTTTATCTGTTTTTACCCTTTAATTGTATATTTATGTTAATTAATGTAATTGTGTCTTTTTGTGATATTAATTTATCGAATAAAAGTATATGACTGACTGACTGACAAATGCAGCAATTATCGCCAGCACCCACCCCTCTCTTCTGCACGGCCACCGGGCGGGAAAGGCAGAGACCGCCACGGGCAGCAAAGTACCTAGCTACGAAACTGAGCTGAACTAATGGCGATTCAGAGCTATGCAAAAATTAGTAACATACCTGGTAGCAAGTTGGTTGGCAGAGTGTATTATGCAAAGTCCATTCATTAGAAAGTGTTTTATGCTTGCCTGGTGCATTTACTTTTGAAGGTTATGCCTTCAAAGTGAAGCACGGGACATGCTTGCCATATTGGCCAGGGGTGCATCCATAGGCAAGCAACAGACGCTGATGACGGTCGAATGACGGAACACTGATGCTGGGGTCTCAATCCTCAGAATCACGCCAGGCTTCTCCAACGAGTAGCTCGTGAGATACTGTTAGCTCTCCTGCTACCTGTGAGCAGCTCTCCTGTGTCCAGCACACTTTACTAAATTAGAAGCGTTACCATGCCTGAATTACTATATGCTGATCAAAATTCAAAGTGCGTATTCTAGAAAAGGAGTGTATTTTCAGAACTCGTGAACCAATGGCTGAAAGCTGATATTTGAGTGATAAATTATGTGGCATTTGGGAGACTAATTAATAATGTTATTACCTCGGTGTCAGGAACATGTCAACTAAGGCTGCTACGCATTACGCATACAGAGACATTCCAAATTGACAAAGCCTGAATTGCATTAATGCTGGCGGCCCTGCCTGATGCCCTGAGGGGCCACAGCTTTCATACGGTGGCCTCTACTGTAATCTTGTCTGATGTGGTCACTGCTACAACACTAACAATGTTAGTATCTTGGAATGATTTTCATGAGTGGCCCTTTTTGCAGAAAAGGTTGGAGACCCCTGAATTACATCAAATGGCAGCAGCATTTACGATATCCACATTATTTGCAAGTGGTAAAGCTGGTGGTGGGTAAGGATGAGTTGTGCTTTTACACTCTCGCTATGTACCTAGATTTTCCAACAAACCCGACATGATGGCTTATCGGATTGAATGCTCGCTGCTGACACATGCAGTTGTCATCAAATCACAAGTCGGAATTAGCCTCCCATCCTTTTGAAATCATTATATTTAGTATGATTAAATTGGGTAATAGTAACATCCGTTAGGTATAGCACTTAGAAACAACAGAATTGAAGGATGAAGAGGTATATAAAAACAAGAACTGGCACAGCCAATAGGTCTTGCCTAGGATACAGCTATTGGCTTTGTTAATGGTTTTTAGTCCTGTAATACAACAGCGCATCTGCTGTGCACCATGACCAAGAAACAAAACGCTATCATGCGTCCAGCGTTGGCCGTGTCATAGAACGGTTTTTGTGCCTGGCGGTAGGGCGGTGGGGTGACCCGAATGGAGGTAAATTACATTTAGGAGAGACAACATAGGCAACGGAGAAGGTGGGAGAAAAGCACTATGATGTGGCCAGCACTGGCTGCGTCTTAGCATTTTTGTTTATTTTTAGTAGCGGGAGGGAGGCAATACGAAGGAAGGGAGGGTGAGTAAGGGGGGACACTGATAATGCAGGGTGGGAGGGAGGGACTGGGAGTAAGCACCCAGACTACTATAAAGAGTGGGAGAGCAGGGGGCAAACAACAACATGACAACAATGGCAGGAGGGTGGGTGGGGGGAGGAACAACACAGACAACAGCACGGACATTGGCAGAAGGAGGGAGGGTGGGAATGATGATGGGGAAGCAATAACACAGACAACAGAGTAGGAAGGGTTAGTGGGACAAACAAAGGCAGAGGAAGGAAGCCTATAGCAGCTCACCAGTCGCAGCCGGTGCAGGTGTAGCGGGGGGCAGGGGAGAAGTCGACAGACGATGGAATAGGAAAAATACAATGTAGAAAAAAGAAAAAAACGTACTCGACGACCGCAAGGAAAGTGGTTTAATTTCTTTTTTTATTTTATTTTCCGTATTCCATCGTCTGTTGACTCCCATCCCTGCCCCGCCGCTCTTACCTTTACCGGCCGCGACTGCAGCCGAATAAAAAGAAGCAACCAAATAAGTGACAACGAAGATAACCAATGGTAAGCAAGGGGTGGGCTCTAGGCCCCCTGATAGAAAACAAAAGGTCTCAGGAGCTGAAATCAGTGCCTTCCCCGGGCTCTCATCTCCATATGCACTTTATGTTCAGGAAGCTGCCTCCGGAGGTACACGTCTGAGTGAATCACTGACTTATAATCGAGCCAGGATCACCCGTGCACACCACGAGAGGCTGGCATGTTTACAGGGCACGGCACAGGTAGAATAATGTCTCCATTCATGCATTCAATGTTTTCCTGCAGTTGCTGTGCTGAGAATCTGATCAGAAAATGAGACATGAATAACAGGGTCATGTGACGTGACTTGAAGGTTTTAACCTAACCAGGTGTCATATAATAACAAAGCATAAGGTAACAGAACGACGTGTATGTGTAAAGTGCATGTTCACCCTTGGGACTACCTTGACACCGTGTAATACATTTTAATTGTTAACCATCTCAATTGTACTCATTTTATCGACATTGGGAAGATGAGCGGCCAGATTGACTGACCGGAAGAAGATGTAATCATTGCACCGCTGAACCAGCAGATATGTCATTCCGTAGAAGGCGCCTAAACCATTAAGCCAAATTTCCTCCAAGAGCCAGTGATTTCAGGAGCACACAAATAGTCTTCTTGGTACAATAATATCTACAGGTTTCACAATGGTTGCGAAGCTGCAATAAAATGGCGAATGGTGAGTTGGACCCAGTGAGGTGGGAAACCATGGCCAGAAGGTCACACAGAACTCTGCACAGTTAATGTCGCCACCATAACAAATCCAAGCGGGCACCTCGGCTGTATATATCTCCTACTGTCCGTGCGCTGCAGTGAAAGGATGAACTCTTGTGGCCTATATTTGCATAGTTTGAACACTATCGATGAGTGGAATAGCACCATTTATCTTCCTCCATGATCTCCCAGTGGTCCTTCTCCTCTTCCCCTGCCCCCTTTCTGAATTAATCATGCTTAACTTTTTTTGACCATACACCTTTACATTCTGAAATTTATGTTAAATAGATTTTCCAGAAATTGCATGATTTATACATGTTGTTGTTGTTCTTAATGGGTCTCCACTTACATGTAGCATTGACCAGACATCGCCAACAGAAGACGACTTTCCCTTCTGGTCCTGTCTCTCGCCCAATAAGCAATTCTCTTTTTTCACCCCCCCCCCCCATTAATTTTGTATACCTTCAGTGGAGACTGTAATTTACAATCACCATGATCGTGCCATCGCATCGTAATTTACTTCGGCCTCTCCCACCGTGCTTACGTGATTAGTTTTCACGCGTCCCCGTAACTTTTCTCTTTCCCTCTATTCACGTTCCCCAGGCGTCCTTGGTTACCACCCCTGATCCTATCATCCTCCCTTTCTCACTCCCCCTACTCCCGCATTGGTCACTGCCCCAGCGTCCGTAGTTACCGTCCCTCCCCCCTCACACTGGTCCAATCGGCGCTCCTCACCATGACGATTATTTTCCTTTATGTAGAAGAGAGCCCGGCTTCTCTACACAGGCTTCGGTAGAGCTCCGCACACGTCCGTGGCGGCTTGTTGTACCTTGTGGAATTTTGGACCACGACTCCCCTGACCTGCCTTCTGTAAGTTGACACCCCTCCCCCTTCCCCTTCCCCCTCATCCCTTGCTTAGTCTGCGGAATTACTCATCCGATCCTTTTCTCCTTTCGCAGGAAAACTCTGAAGCGCCTCTCTGCGCTCCTCCGGTTCCGCTGCTCCGCTCCTGCGGTAAGTGGACAACTCGATAGCGCAGGCTATCCTCCCCTGTTCATTCACTCTCCCTATTCCCTGGCTTATTTCACCCTCTTATTCCCCAGAGACGCTTGAACTTACTCCGAGTCCCTCGATGTCTCTCCTGGACACACCGTTACCGTGAATCTACTTACCCGGAACCCTAGCTAACCAAGTTCCCCTTAACCTGGGCCACAGGTAGGCTTTAGTCGAGACCCACCTTCTCCTTCGCCTGTTTCCTATGTCCGTTTTCCCACCACCGCTCTGATACTGACCTTTATTTTATACAGCACTCCCTGAAATTAACGACCCTGGTCCTGAGGATGATCCGGAATTATTAAGGATCGAAACGTCGTCGACCTGTTCCCATCAGCTCCAAATCCTTTTGGCGCTCTTTGATCTTTTTGGTTCCCCGAAAATTACTCCCTGAGAACTTTTAAATGAATAATTGGAACTATTGCTTGGAACCTTGAATTGTACATACCTTGTATTTACTGTGTTGCGCCCCTTGCTATGGTTTTATACACGTTGTCACTTGCGCCGTCACACTTATGTCACGAGCACATTGTACACTTTTTCCCTTAGGGTTGTTTTGGTAATTGTACCGTATAGTGCTGCTATAATTTGTTAATCTTCCCTTAATATATGACGCCTACCTGCGCATTAACCCAAAAACTCTTGTAGCCTCTTTTTTCTCTTTGTGTGTTTGTAATGTCTTGTACATACGACTACAAATAATTTAATAACTCCTACTGAGATACTGTTGCAATTACACTATATTTGCACACAGGCACAGCCCTTCGCAGCATGCGCCCTCACCAACTGAGCTACTTCCACTAGGGGAGTAAATATATAGCACAGAGGGAAACAGAAGAGGTGCTTCGGACACCACCCTGAGTCTCCGGGCTCTGTAAACCACAATCCTATAAACGAACTCTGCCCATCTGTCCATAGCGCCTCATAGTGGGTTAAAAAGAGCAAACAGCAAGAGGAGGGCGAGAGGAAGTATTTTAAAAGAACGGACAGTGGACAGAAGGAGGGGCAGTGGGTTAAAAAGAATGGACAGGGGAGGAAGGCTAGGGTGTGAGGGCGAGGGACTGTAGACACGTGCACTCTATAACTGCAATTGTGCAAAAGTAGCTACAGGAGCTGTGGCCAGTGGTAGGACACTGGCCGCAGGCAGGCGCCTGTATTTGGTCCATGCTCCATGCAGTAACACTCAGAGACACCCCACAGAACCCCAGGCGAAGAGGCCCCTCACCAGTCATGAGAGTGACAGCGGAGCCACCTAATCGTAAGTAATGGTAAGTACCAGTGGTGGCTCCTCCACTAAGGCAGAGGAGCATCGCCCCACTGCTTTTTTGCAGTGACACAAAGAGAAAATAAAATGATAATAACTTATGTTATTATCATTTTATTTCCTCCTACTTCCGCCCGCTTTGCATTAGGATGCGGGGGCAGTGGAGGAGTGGTAGCGCCCTCCTAAAGTGTGCAGTGACTGCTTATCTGGCCCTCTCGAGCCGTTCAAAACAGTTTTGCGCACTTCGCATGTTCTCCGTGCAGGCTGCATTACAGCTGACATGGAGAACGTGCACAGGCCCCCGGTCAGCCTCTGAGTCCTGAAACACAGCGCTTAGACCAATAACAACGCTGCTACGGCAGTGTTGTGATTGGCTGACTGGGCGCCTGCTTGTGTTTCTGGTAAGGCAGAGCGAGGGAGGACTACAGAGGCAAGGAAGCGTCAAGAAGGTAAGTTTTTTTCATTCCCGCCTCCACCGCGCCCTCTCCCGCCCCCTACTGCCTGTGTAAGCCTCCCTGATCAGTGGTAATCAATGGGCGGGCTTTAAGCCCATTTTAAGATTTATATTCTTTTTTTTTTTTTTTTTTACAAGAGATTTCTCAAGCACAACGCAGGCGCTGTGCAGGCGAAACCTAAAAATGACTTCACGGAGCAGAAGTGAAAATAAAAAAGAATACCGGCCTTGTTGCCCTCGTGCAAAAGACAAACGGCAATGTGAGCAAGGGGGAGGGGCAAAGCAACACAAGGAAGGGCTGGGTGGGGAGCCAAAGCATCTTGAGGGGGGAATGGAGGGGTAGGCTGTGCTACATAACCAGGTGCACGTCCTGCGTAAACCACCACATTTACGCTTTGCGATTTTTTAAAGGTGTCAGCACTTCGTTGACGGACACATCGTCAATGCCCTCCAGTGCGCCGGAAACCTCTGCGTGATCACGTATTCTGCAGTTCCTACTGCTATATGCAGTGGTCGAAGTGGGCGGGAACGGAGGGGCACGGCGTGCCCCTACTTATTTAATTTAGCAAAGTCCGTTCCCCTACTTCTTCATTTCAAAAATGCGTCCCGGGACGGCAGGAATGCTCTGAGCTTAAAAAAAAAAACTACAGGATCATCCAGGCCGGTGTGCTGCATAGCGAGAAAGGCCTCTGCAGCTGCCAGGACCCCCTCCCCCTTCCCCACTGTATCTGTGGGCAGAGGCCTGCCCAGCAGCACTGTAGGAGCCGAGGTGCAATGGAGGAGCAATCAATCAGCACAAAAACCCGTCTACCTCTGATGGGCCTGGCTGTGCGGTGATTTACACCTCATTTAGTGAGGAGGCCACCCACCTGCCCTCACTGTGACCAATACAATGGACACATTAGGACGCATTGGCGGCCCCGCCCTTGACCTCATCTGCCCTTTATTTTCCAGCTCACCCAGACTGACGATGCCACACGGAAAGGAAGAGGACTTCATGTGGAATTCTGTGGCAGACTGTGCTCAAACCTTGGCGCTTTTTAAAACAAGCATTTGCAATGCAATAGGTCTCGCATTTACGTGGGTCTGAGCTATTGACATAGCAAATAACAATGCCTTTTATTTTTGTTTTCGTTTTTAAAACCTAAATAAAAGGCAATCATTTACAATGCCGATAGCTTAAACTCGCGTAAACGCGAGACCTATTGCATTGCAAATGCTTGTTCTTTATTATTACGTAACAGAACACTTTTAAATACTTACGTTTTAGATGTGTGCTGTAAAAGCATCTCATATGTTTGATTTAATGGACTATAAAACTATTCCGCGGAGCCTATTACATTTTGCCACAAATGCAAGTCACTGCACAGATGCAGCTGCACGTCTTACGGTTAATGAGCGAGGCGCTATAAGACTGCACTCGCCCTCTGTGGTCTGAACATGTCTTGGGTGGTCTGTTACATATTAGCAACAGCCGCACGTGCTGCCTCTGTGAGCCTTTAGGAAGTGTCGATAGCCATGTTTGTTCCCTTTTGTCTCCTCATCACCGTGCAGTGAATTCACTCGTGAGTGCACGGCACTAATGGATGCCGTGCAGTGAATTCACCCATGAGTGCACCGCTCTGATGGATTCCGTGCAGTGAATTTACCTGTGAGTGCACGGCTCTGGTCTATTCCATGCAGTGAATTCACTTGTGAGTGCACGGCTCTGGTGGTTTCTGTGCAGTGAATTCACCTGTGAGTGCACACTCTGGTGGATTCTATACAGTAAATTCACCCATGAGAGAATGGCTCTGGTTTATTCCATGCAGTGAATTCACCTGTGAGTGCACGGCTCTGGTGGATTTCCCGCAGTGAATTCACCTGTAAGTGCACCGCTCTGATGGATTCCGTGCAGTAAATTCACCCCTGAGTGCACGGCTCTGATCAATGTCGTGCAGTGAATTCAGCCGTGAGTATACTGCTCTGGTCTTTTTCATGCAGTGAATTCACCTGTGAGTGCACGACTCTGGTGGATTCCCCGCAGTGAATGCACCCATGAGTGCACCGCTCCGATGGATTCCGTGCAGTGAATTCACCTGTGAGTGCACTGCTCTGGTATATTTTGTGCACTGAATTCACCTGCGAGTGCACGCTCTGGTGGATTCTGTGCAGTAAATTCACCCATGAGTACACGGCTCTGATCGATGCTGTGCAGTGAATTCACCCGTGAGTGTACTGCTGTGGTCTATTCCATGCACTGAATTCCCTGTGAGTGAACGGCTCCAGTGGATTCCGTGCAGTGAATTCACCCATGAGTGCACCGCTCTGATGGATTCCGTGCAGTTAATTCACCCGTGAGTGCACGGCTCTGATGGATTCCGTGCAGTGAATTTACTTGTGAGTGCACAGCTCTGGTCTATTCCATGCAGTGAATTCACTATGAGTGCATGGCTCTGGTGGATTCCGTGCAGTGAATTCACCTGCGAGTGCACGCTCCGGTGGATTCTGTGCAGTAAATTCACCTGTGAGTGCGCGCCTCTGGTCTATTCCATGCAGTGAATTCACCTGTGAGTGCACGACTCTGGTGGTTCCCCCGTAGTGAATTCACCTGTGAGTGCACCGCTCTGATGGATGCAACTGTAAGAGTATTGAACAGCAGCCTATGAAAACAAATACAGATTCGGACTGTTGAGATCTAGTTACATTGATATGCCCATCATGGAGTGTATGCTGAACCCCTAGCTGGAGGAAAGGTTAGTTTGTCACAGCTCTCACGTCTGCTTATCTACCAGAACAGCAGTGTCTTTGTCACTGAGGTCACAGGACCCTTGAGGCCAATCCGCCTCACACATAGGCGCCTCCATTGGCCTTGTTCCAGTGGTATTAATGCAACTCACCAGGGATTGGCAATGCAGGATTTGCATGCACACCAGACTAAGGGGCATGTTTACAAGGGCCTTGCGTCATGCTTGCACCATGGAACGTGGTAAATGCACGTCACAAATCTGCAAATCATATTTATGAAGCCACGCAAAGCCACTTTGCATGGCTTTGAATGGTTTCATAAATATGGAGTAAATCAACACAGCGCAAATTGCTGCTTTGACTTACTCTGCACAAGGGAGGCGTTGCAGTGGGTGTTCCCACTCAACTCTCACGTTTTTTATGCATTCCCAGATTTACAAGGACTTGTAAACCTGGGACTGATTCAAAATCCGACGCCTCCCCAAGGGAGGCACAACAAGGAGAAAAATCTTTATTTCTCCCTGTTTTCCTCTTTCTATATGTGCAGCACTCATACAAAGAGGAAAAAGCCTCTCAGGTTTGCTTTTGTGCACAAAAACAATGCTGCATGCAATGGAGGCACCCTTGCACCATGGTGCAAGGGTGCCTGCGTTGGCGCTAGGCTGACGAAACGGCACCAGCACACTTGGAAAGGGCAGGAATGCACCGTATTGGATAACGACGGTGCATTTCTGCCCTTTCCCTGTGACCCAGGGCAGCACAGCAAAGTAACTTGATGCGTTGCACCACCATTCCCGTAAATATGTCCCTAAATTCTCAAACTTCACGGTGTCTCTTTGCTTCAAGCAGCAAGCACGTTTAACATGTGCTGCCTGCTTTTGGGCCGCTGCAATTACGCAGCAATGGAGGGCAAAATTATGTTGCAGTGTTGACTAAATTATGCAGCAAAGAGAGACTGCAGCTTAATGTGGTATATTTTCTGATACTTTGTTATTTTGAAATTTTTACACATACTAACAGTCTCTGTAAAGCTTTCGTCTCATTAATAGCAGCCCTGAGAACGTGACCAGTCAACCTTTGTAAAGGGCCCTCCACTTCACAGCAACACAAGTCACGTTGTTTTGATCCATTTGAGATGCAAACAAATTTTTAGGTAAAACCATCAGCTTATGAAGCAGATGGTGCTTTATGTGGCAAACACGGCAGAGTTATAATTATGTGGAAAACATTTGCAAACTAGGATATTTTGCCATTCATGTTTGAACTTCTCTCATGCAGTCTCTGGTGGGTGGTATTCCTATACACCTACAGTGCTCATGGAGAGACAAAGGAGGAAGGTGCCTAATAGTGATTGCAGAGGATAGTAGCCTGTAGGGGAGAAAATAACTGATTGAAATAATCGGAGCACCACTACCTATTTTTGACACTACCAATGTTTGAGTCTCATAATTTCAGAATTGATGCATTTGCAATTCTGATTGCTATCTAACTTGAGTGGTAATTACACAAACTACTCATAAAATAGTTGTATCTCATTCATCTGATACTGCTAAAAGCATCTGCAAAACCAACAGGTCTGGGTTGTTTTAGAGTGGTAGGTCTAGATACAATAACAGGAAACTAAGAGGCATCTAATGCTGGCTTCATGACATGTTGCGTGAAGCATGTAAAAACACATGAATACAATTTTGCATTGACTGTGGGGCACAGAATGATGTCATCAACAGTGCTCCCCAACACGTGGGGCTTCCTGTCATCGAATCTAAAGCCAAATGTTATGTTCAGAAATGGTTAGAAAAAGGGAGGAGAAGTGCTAATGAAAGAAACTGCATGACTCGGAAACAAATGGCTTATGATTCCATCTATATGCGTATTTGGGACATTCTGTGATTGAATACGTATCCCACATTGTAAATGAATTTTAATGTCAAAAACTCATCTATTAAACCTCAAATAACCGTGTATCTATTGGTTGCATTAAATAACATCATAAGCTGTAACTCGTCAGTGAAATGCCAAACATACAAAAAAATTGGGATGTTTTGCTCTTTTTTTTTTAGCCACACCTCTGACTCCGCCCACTGACCCAATCCTCGGAATATTCCCGCCCCCTGATGCCACGCCCACAGTTCCCCTACTTTTTTTTTCCCACTTCGACCACTGGCTATATGTATGCATACCACCTAAAAACAAAATACTATTTACTTGCCTAAAAGCCAATGACACGTCAACGTTAATACAGAAACAACGATTTCAGTGTGTAGATGCAGTTTAAGGCCGTTGACGAGATTTGACTCCAACATAATTTTTCTCTCAATTTGTAGAAAAAAATCCTTATAAAGTGCAAATGAAGAGATTTTGCTCAGGCATGAAGGGTCCCAATGAGATCACAAACACCACACGCAGTTTTATTGCAATACTAAAAGGGAAGACAAAGTGGAGCAAGAGAAGGAGAACTGGTGCACAAGAAGGAAAACTGGTGAACAAGAACAAAAATAATAAATGAGAATAGAAACTGATGCAGAAGAACAAAAACTGGGACACAGGGAGGCAAACTGGTGAAGAAGAAAATAAACTGGTGCACAAGAAAGAAACTGGTGCACAAACCATAACTAGTATACGAGAAAATAAACAAGTGCATCGGAAGGGAAACTGGCGCACAAGCACAAAAACTGGGGCACAGGAAGACAAAATGGTGTAGAAGAGAAACCAGTACAGAAGAGCTGGAAATAGTGCACAAGACACAAACTGCTGCACAACAACACAAACTGGTATATGAAAAATGAAACAAGTGCAAAAAAAGAGAACCTGGTGCACAAGAAGGGAAATGGAGCACAAGAATGCAAACTCTCACACAGGCAGGGAACCTGGTATACAAGAAGGGGGACTGGGTCAAAAGAAGGTCAACTGGTGCACAAGAGGGGGACTGGTGTACCTGAAAAAAACTGATGCACGCGTACAGTAAAAGGTGCACAAGTAAAGACACTACTGTACAGAAACAGCCACTCTTGCAGTCTGTGCATTACTTTCAGTCAACGGACTCTGATCCATTCTCCAGCTTTTCGCTTCAGTCTCCTCTCACTCCCCTGCCTCCTCACCAGGCACGCATCGCTCATCTAAGGGCCAAATCTCGCCCCCTTCAAAGGGCAGCTGGGCTCTGCCAAGAGCTGACAGACACAAACTTATCAATAATATATAACATCAGTTCATAAGTTGCAGCTCTTTGTGAGCCATCGCAGGGAAACTATGAGGCCATTGTCTCTGCTGCGCATGCGCCAAACTCACAGCCTTCACCCATCTGAAAGACAATGACCTTTATGGCTCAATTGTTCCCAGGCACTTCGGGTACACGCAGTGCCGTGCCCATGTCCAGTCTGTGACTCAACAAGAGCTTGACACTTTTGAGTTATGCGCCTATAAACAGCAGGTCTTCAATGCTTCCTGAACGCCTGCTCAGGGCTGTCACTCTCCAAGCCGACCTGGAATGACATACTTCAAGCAGATCAGCTACTGCTACGAAGAGCGCATCATTACTAGCATCAGATTTCAGCTCTTTTGTACCAGAAAATTAAGGAGGCACTTAAGAGGGCATCATTCAGTTTCATTCAGTTTCTTCGAGCTGTGCACCCCAAGCACCCATTAGACCAGTTCCATCTGGATAAGTATGGCTGTAAATGACACCGAATGGGCGGGAGACTACATGCATCCAGGATGCGTGGAACCCCGGTCTGGTCAGCTGCACAAGCCAAGCATATGGAAGAACATCGTCAACTATCCGGATGTACCAAAGGAGACTAGTGATGACTAGGCCCACGCCCTGCAACATCTAAACATCTACTCTCGCCAACTTAACGGGGAAGATCAAAGATGGCCACTCTTGTGAGCGACAAAGACTGAGGATTTATCTCTGCATTTGTGACAATGCCTTCTTCCCTAGGTCGAGCCTCACCTTAAGCAACAGGGGAGCTATATGTAAGCAGGTCACTATATAGGAAGAGTCCACTCGTTGATGGTCAATGAAGAGTTCATCAAGATAGATTTTCAGGGTAACCAATGAATCGGCAAAGAATCTTCCCAAGTACGTCACGCCTCATTGGATTCAGGTCTTTAGAGCCGCTAGCGGGTACCGGTGCCAGGACTAGTGATTCCAGCGTTGGATCCATCAAGAGTGCACACAAACCCTGGCTGTCTTCAGACCCAAAACCAGGATCTTAAGCATGCTGTAGGACTGCCCTCTCTGGCATTTATCTGGCTGCAGCTCAAAGAGCTCTTGATCCCGGGTGGATCTCTGAACCTGTAACCACCTGCGCCACCTCCCCTGGACGGAGTTCCAACCGGATTGTCTTCACTCAGCGAGACACTATGCTCAGGTGCTGGAGTGAGGTAGTGATTGTCATCAGCTTAACGACTGCACCACAGACCCTATCACAAGAGGGTATCGACAAACAACATAATATACTGACCCAACAGGCAATGAACTCACAACTGCAGACCCCTAAAATGAACCTGGCCCTCTGCAGTAGTATATTTTGCAGCCTTCTGGGGACAGAAAGGGTTTCTTAGTCCTCTCTATCTCCAAGGGTATTTGTATCAATTAAGAACCAAAGCCCCAGTCAACATTGTAAGAAAAGATTGGATCCGTGGCTTCCCGTTTGTGCTGCTTTGCGTGGATGTGCACTGAAGCAATGGAAGATGTACTGTGAATGTTCACTCTGGGTGACCTTATGTGGTAGAGCCGTGCCGAACATCAATGTATCAATAGGTACAGTGGAGTGGCAAGGATAAATCCAACGTGGATGCTTATCTTACCAAGGGATGGGTTACTTATAGTGTTCCAATATAATAATCAATTTAAAATAAATATATATTTTGGATCATGAAAAATGGAAGGTATTAGTGGTTGGCGTGCTGATGAAGGTGGAGGCCTTTCTGGCTTATGACACCGAAACGTGCATCGACAGACATCCCTAAAGTGCCCACTGAAAGGAGAAATTTTGCACGATATTTCCCAGTATACTCTAATAGTGACATTTTGCTTAGATGATGGAATAAGCTGCTGTGATGACCTTAACAAAAGCTAAATCACGTGATAGTTAAAGTCCACATACCACTACAGGAGGACATGCAGCACTGATTCGTCATCCTGCTTTTCCCTCCTCCCCTGTTGCTGAGTGAGTACAGACTTGTATAAGACCCGGAAGGATGGGAAGAGCGGAGAGAGGAATGGTCAGAAGCTTAATGTATTATGGTGTAATATCTGAAATGGTCATTTATATGGCAAACCCCATGCCTTTTTGCCACAGTTCATGTATCATTCCTAATGTTTAATAAAATCTCAATAGAAAGACTTAACTAAAGATCTCAATGGGGGAATGCAGTGGTCCCATCAACAGAAAGAAAGAGGGAAATTATAGTTGTGCACTTTATATCTGTTGGACTGTCAGTGACTATAGAAAGGGGAGACAATGCGTGTATGACTGTGATAAGCTAAATGAGAGTGATTGACAGGTACAAGGGTGTTGGAGGAAGTATTGCAACTGTGATGTAATAACCGGGAAAGAAAAAATAAATAAGGAAATTGTGAAAATATTTTTGTAACAAAATTAATGTAACAAGATACACATAGAAAAAACGGTTCTCTATGGTGAATAGCATGTGCTTTTACGAATAATACAAATGGTTCTGTATCAATTTTGTGTATATTACTTGATATGAATTATGTAATTTAATGAATAAAAGAATTACATGGTCTAATGGATTCGTTTCTTGGGTCCCACCTTGGTACACTAGGAGCTTTTTTGTGACAAAAGAAATACAGCTCTGGCGGGCTTCCTTTGCATACATATTTTTACCCAGCTTAGTAGCATTCCGAAATCCAATCGAACTTCTACAAAGGGTAGACGTTTTACAGGCTCACACAAAGAAGCAGCACTGACGTGACACTGCAGCATACCTGTGAGAAGTTGGGTTACTGGTTGAGGGGGGTGAAACCCTACTCAAGCAGCAAACACAATCCTTGTCAGGGTGAGACACAAGCAACCCCCAAATTAAGCTGTGCTCAGTCTTCTGGTTTGAGGTGTCTTCATTCAGCTATAACATTTCTGGAACTCCACAGACCTAATGCTGCAAACAAAGATCAGGCTTTTTAACACAGATGCAAAATCAGTCCTGCAGTATGGAGCAGACACTTGCAGGACAATGGTGATTACCACTAACACAGTCCAGACCTTCATCAACAACTGTCTGAGGAAAAACTTGCAAATCCACTGGCCAAACACAATCAGCAACAACGACCTATGGCAGCAGACTTTCCAACTCCCTGCTCAAGAAGAAATCCTGAAAAGATGCTGGAGTTGGATACGTCACACCCTCCGCAAGCCCGCATCAAACACCACCACGCAAACCCTGACCTGGAACCCTCAAGAGAAAAGGAAAGGAGGAAGGCCAAAAAAACACCTGGCGTCAAGGTCTTGAGGCTGACTGCAAGGAGATGGGTTGCACCTGGCATCAGATTGAAAGAAAAGCCCAAGACAGAAATGGTTGGACAGGCCTGGTTGATGGCCTATACACCAGGAGGGTTAGTAGGCATAAGTAAGTAAGTAAGCAACCCTCTGGTAGCTGGGCACAGAGCAGTCAGGCTTAACTTAGAAGCAATCCCTAAAGTATTTATACAACACTTCAAACAGTATTAAAGTGAAAACACAGCACAAGAAAAATCCCACAGTGATCTAGAAAAACAGAGTACATTTGAATAAATAGAACAAGACCAAAAATCCAAAAGTTGAACCAGAGACATGCAGGTTTAAAGATTTCAGTAAATATAGCGCCAAAAAGCACAAAGCGGCAATTGTGGATATCTGGACCCAGTTAGGCCCACCTAGAAGTCCTGGGTGCACCGCATTGCGATGCCCCACATCGAGGATTCATTGCACAGCTCCAGGCCATGCATCAGTACCGAGTGGCTGCAAAACTCGATGCGAGGTTCTGCATGATCGTCAAGGATCCTGTCGATAAGGGCTTGCAATGCGAAGTCCAGTGTTGAGGATGTATCGCGCAGTTGAGGCAATGCGTTTGTTCCAAGGAGCTGCGAGGCTGCTATGCAAGAACCTGTGTCGTCATCGAGGTTGCAGTTGATAAGAGATTTGAGATGTGAGACATGCATCAGGAAAGCTTCGCCCAGCGGCAGTTCTGCTGCTGGCTGCTTGGTCAATGCAGAGTCATTGTGCTGGGAGAACCCTCAAAGCACAAGCGATGCATCAGTTCTGCTCAAGATGGTGCAGTGCGGCAAGGGTAAACGGTTCTGCTGGATCCACATATGGGCTGGAAGTGCACCTTCAGGCCCACTTCCAAGGGGCCAGGATTGGGGTGGCACCACTTGGCTGGGTAGGACTCACAGATGGCAGAGTCCGGGTGCTGAGTTCAAGGTTGTTGGAACCTTCTGTCTCGGAGGCTCTAGTCAGGAGGACAGTAAACTAGCCCTTCAAGTTATTTTGGGTCCTGGGTTCAAGAGATGCAGGCTCAGTCCTTCTCACCCAGGCAAGAGTGCAGCAAGCATCAGGTCAGCATAGCAGACCAGTAGTCTTTCAGAGCAGCAGTCCAGCATAGTGACAGTCCTCTCAGCAGCACAGCAGTCCTTCTTCCTGACATAGTATCGACAGTTCCAAAAGGGTACTGAAGATTAGGTGTCTGAAGTCCAATATTTATACCTGGGCCTTCCTTTAAAGTGGGGAAAACTTCTAGAGGTTTCCCTTTGACGTTCCCAGGCTCTGGCCTTATCTGTCCTGGCTCGAGGCTAACTACATGGGGTATACAGCACTTTGTGTGGAGACCGTACAAAGCCTTTTAAAGTGTAAGTATGGCTGCGCCGAGTTCCACCCTCCCAGTGATGGCCCCTTCAGGAACAATTAAGCTCTATAATGTTTGTGGCTGTCTTAGAGGATTACACAAAGCTCAAATGTCACCTACACCCAGTCATGTGCCCCAGAGACAGGCTGCAGGCAATAAATGGCAGGAAAAAGCCAACTTTCTAAAAGCGGTATTTTCAAAGTTGTAATTTAAAATCTGACCACTATGACAGGATTTTTCATTACAATTCCAAAGACACCAAATATGAACTGGTTACCTGCTCCTATTTGGAAATTATCACTTATTAGAAGTAATAAGGTAACTCCAATGTTGGCCTATGGGAGAGGTAGACATTGCAGTAATGAAAACCTAATGTAATAATTTTTATATACACTGCATTCTGGGCTGTGTAGGGGCTACCCTAGGGATGACTTACGTGTATTAAAAAAGAAGGTTTGAGATTATTTTGGCAGGTTGACTTGGCAGTTTAAAAACTGCATACATAGGCTGCAACGGCTGAACTGAGACCTGTTTAGAGTGCCATTTAAGTGGGTGGCACAATCAGTGCTGCAGGCCCATTAGTTAGTAGCATTTAATTTGCAGGCCCTGGGAACACGTATACCACTTTACTAGGGACTTACAAGTAAATTAATTATGCCAATTGGGTATTAAGTAATTCTGTCATGTATTAAGGAGCGAGCACAATCACTTTAATACTGGTTAGCAGTGGTAAAGTGTGTAGAGTCCTAAACGCAACAAAAATGGGTTCAGAAAACAAGGGGATGAACCCTAAAAGTTTGGGGATGATCCTGCAGAAAGGGCCAAGTCCAACCCAATTCCTCTCGGGACAAAAGCCAGGGTACACTAATCAATATCTGATGGGCTTCACTGCTTAGGCGATAGAGCATGAAAGCAGGCCCTATTATGAAGGTGCACTTGTCAGTTCTATGCCCAATTTCTCACAATACCTATGGCACCAGTATATGCCTTTGAGTAAATGCCTCCCTCAAAGCTGATCCTAAGCTAAGAAAATCCATTTTAGCAGTGCGGGTAAGGAAGTGAAACACATTATTAGCTTATATTGGAAATGGAACATGTATGACTGACAATGGCATGCATTCAGGACCTAGTAGGATGGAACTACACATTAACTCCAAGACTAAAGTTTGGTTGCATAGCAGCAGATTGGTAATTGACAAAGATCTGAATACCTAATAAGCCATTTTCAGAATTGTTTTCTTTGAGATGGTCTCGGTTAACATACATTAGGGATCAGGTACTGTTACAAGACCTAACCTTGTTTGGTTAGTATGGGAATGAGTTATTCATAAATTGCTTTGTTTTTCTGACAGTCACCAGAATGTGGTTTGAGGCAAGAAAACACCTGAACGTTGTTTAAGACCATAACATGAAGGGTTTATATGCTATGGGAAGACAGAGAAAAGGGCCAACTGGATAGACCTAGTAATCCTTCTCAGAGGCCATATTACCAATTTCTTCAAATTCTCATCTTTGTGGAAGTAACATCTCATCGTGGCTGCATGGCCATGGCTACAGGGAAATAAGGCAAGTTGCCCAAATGCATCTCAAGAGTGCTTTTTGTGGTGCTGTTACGTCATCAAAAGGCAACCTCGCCTGAGCAGAAGGAATGATCTGGCTCTTCTGGAGCGCACAGCGACTGAGGTCTGATGACGCCTTGGTCAATTGTTCTGTAACATCTTCATGCAGAGATAGATCTGCAGCAACCACATAACTGAAGAAGCGAGTCTGGAAGCCTCTCCTGGCCAGATATGTGATGTCATCACTGATGGAAGTAGCTGGGCAAACCCTGTGCTGAGCCTTGATGGGGGGGGTCACCTGAACCTAAAGGACACTCAGTGCCTGCAGCGGAGGTGCAACCTCTTGCCTGCGCAAGTAAGATGCGGATGACTGGCAGCCGCGTACGCATGAATGAAACCACATTACTAGCGGCGCGACACAGCTCAGAAGAGGCAGCAGGAGACACGACACATCAGAAGTTGAAGTAAGAGATAAAGAGAGGCTGTCATGCCCTACAAATCATGGAGATGTTCGGATGAGACAGCAAGCTGCTCTGAAACTACAAGCACCTATCGCAGACTGCAGGCCATGACAAGCTGCTTGGGTGCAAGGATGGAAGTATCAGCTCAAGAGAAGCATCCTAGCATGCTGCAGAGATCAGGGAGGCGAGGATTTGTCATGGTACCCTGATGTGTGCTTAGGATTACCAGACTTGAAAATGATCTGTTTAGGTGAAAATGCAACAAGGGCTCACATCCGCCAGCCTATGGTACCCCTATCGAGTGGGGGAACAGCCATTACAACGTGGGTTTTACCACGCGTTGCTATTACAACGCATGCGATGTTACAACGCGTGGTGAAACCACGCATACCATTACATCGCATGCGCTTTTACAACGCATGCGATGTAATGTGGCGGCTATCCAAGTCGTTGTGAGGAAACTGAGGCTGTTTCCTAACAACGACGTGGACCTCTGACGACGCAGGAAGCAGGAACCGGGAGCAGAGACGGCGACGCTGGACCCACTAGGAAAGAGGTAAGGCTGATTGTGCTTAGGGTGGGGGTAGTGGTTTAGGGTAGGGTAGTGTAGTGTAGTGTAGGGGTGGGAGTAGTGTGGGTAGTGTAGAAGTGTTTTAGGGTTTAGGGTAGTGTAGGGGTGGGAGTAGTGGGGGTAGTGTTGTAGTGTTTTAGGATAGTGTAAGGGTGGGAGTAGTGTGGGTAGTGTTGTAGTGTAGTAGTGTTTTAGGGTAGTGTAGGGGTGGTAGTAGGTTGGCTAGTGTAGTGTAGGGGTGGGAGTAGTGTGGGTAGTGTAGTAGTGTTTTGGGGTTTAGGGTAGTGTAGGGGTGGGGGTAGTGTTGTAGTGTAGTAGTGTTTTAGGGTTTAGGGTAGTGTAGGGGTGGGCGTAGTGTTGTAGTGTAGGGGTGGGAGTAGTGTTGTGGTGTAGGGGTGGGAGTAGTGTGGTTAGTGTTGTAGTGTAGTATTGGTTTAAGGTAGAGTAGGGGTGGGAGTAGTGTAGTAGTGTTTTAGGGTTAGGGGTAGTGTAGGGGTGGGAGTAGTGAGTTGTGTAGGGGTAGGGTTGTCACTTACCTTGCATACTTTTACCACGAGTATAGCTTTACCACGCATGCCTTTGCGTTGTAATGGCATGCGTGGTAAAGGCATACTCGTTGTAAAAGTATGCGATGTAATGACATGCGATGTCATTGACATCGCGTAGTAATACCCGCGTTGTAATGGCACGCGTGGTATTAGTATGCGTTGTATCGTCATACATCCTATCGAGTGCCACTCATTAACCCACTCAACAAAGGCCTAGTTACAGAAGTACCTAAAAAGGACGAAACGTGCGAGAAATGTACCTCACCTAGGCCATCAACGTGCCTTGAGGCAGCCCTGGAGCTATTTAATGTTCACCTCATCATCCCAAAACATAGCAGATGCTGAGTAACAGTCCTAATCGAGGTTAATGTTACTGCAGGTCCCCGGAAGCACTACCTCTGAGCGAGAGGTGTAGACAAGTAAAACCCAGAGAGCTTGAGAAAGACATTTTAGGGAAAATAATGCCCAATGGCAAAAATAGGAGGAAATATTTAGGTCCAATACTTCAAGGAAAAACTCCCATTTTTTTATAGCATAACTTCACATAAGTAGTGGACTATTTGGACTGGGAATTGAAAAAAAAAACACCATAAGATGCATATGAGGACAGTAGATATGTGCGGGCGAGTTGTTTTATGAGCCAGTTTTTGCCCTTTATAATGTCTCTTTCTTCCACCGCAGAGTCATTTTTCATTGCCTTTCTGCATTGCTCTAATTAAGATATGAATGTGGAGCATACACACTCATAATGAAATGGCTGCAAAACCGATTTTCTTCAGTGTTTTTATTTTGCACTTGTATATGAACGAAATTGTGGGACTTGTAGATACAAAATGATACATTTTCAAACACATCATGGAAAAATATAAATTCAGATACTGCTCTCAAATTTCACTTTACAAAACACTCTTTGTACGTTCAATGATCTCCTTGGTTAAGGGTAGTAATACCTGATAACTCCTATAGTATTCGTGCTAATTTTATACATTATGATATAAAATATTTGATTTCATTTCAACTTGGCTTTCATATTCTAGTTTATATAAATGTATGCTTTATATGCGTGACATATGTTTCGCTGATTGAGCACAGGTGGCACCACCGGGCTGGCGAAGCTTTTATTTGCACAGGTGGATGATGTATCTTGGCTGAGAACTAGTCTTGTTTAAAGTATCATTACATACGAAGAAAATAGCAAATGGCTAAGGGGTGACTTTTTTTATATCAAAATATTTAGATCTGTAGTCTGAAGCATGCCTCTTATTAAAATACATTAATTGGTGCATTTTGTTCTTGTAATTTGTTTTTTAGATTCCCTTTTGTGCCACGGTGTGAATAAACAGATTTTTTTGGGAAACTACTTAAAACATTCTCAGACCTGAAGAAGGCTTGCACCCCAGGCACTGTCTTGTTTCTTGACGAAACCCACGCACATTATATAGAGAACATGGCGACCAAGGATACCCTGTACTGTAGATATTAAGTTGAACTTTTGTTGCTAGAATGAAGGAAAGGATAGAATTGTATGTAAGTTGCTCTAGATTCATATTCACTGGAGATATTATTATGCACTTGATCGGATATATTTATATGTTGATATATTTTGGTAATTATATTTGTGTAACTTCCTAAATCAATGGGTATGCCAGATTCTCTTGAACTATAAGCAATACAAATCATACAATCTGTTTAATATGGAAGAAATGCAGCCAGCAGATTCATTTTAGATTCACTACCGATTGGTCAAACTGCTGTAGAAATGAATGCGTATCCTAGAAGTCATCAGAGACCTTCCTCTTCACAAACACTCTGGTTGAAGTGCCTTTTAGTGAGTGACTTCACCCTTCCTTACTGCACTCACCCATCTCTTATTAATCATTTTACCGCCCTCCACAACACCCAACTCACAGGCTACTCTGGGATTCACTAGTGCAGCTCCATACTTCCTCACCACTAATGCACTTTTTTGACTTGGCTTTTAGTAGATGACTTCACCCTTCCTTACTTCACTCACCCATCTCTTGCGGACCGTTCACCTCCACAACACCCAACTCACAGGCTAGTCTGGGCTTCACTCGTGCAGGTCTGTGCTTCCTTACGACTGACGCTCTTGTTGACATTGCTGCCTGTGGTTGACTTCACCCTTCCTTACTGCACTCACCCATCTCTTGCGGACCGTTCACCTCCACAACACCCAACTCACAGGCTAGTCTGGGCTTCACTCGTGCAGGGCTGTGCTTCCTCACGACTGACGCTCTTGTTGACATTGCTGCCTGTGGTTGACTTCACCCTTCCTTACTGCACTCACCTATCTCTTGCGGATTGTTCCACTTCCCTCCACAACACCCAACACACAGGCTAGTCTGGGCTTCACTCGTGCCGGTCTATACATTCTCACCTAGCCCGGACTCTGGTAGGAGCGTTCTGCACCCATGCTCTCCAGTACTCTCCCTCCATAGGCTTTGCGCACGGCTCAGACAGTGACGTGCCTCGTCCAGACCCGACTGCACGCTGCTCCCTGTCACGCTGCAATGGTTTCTACTGAATTTATTTAACACATAACCTTTCCGCAGCCTCCTAGGCAGGATCTTCCATCAGGTGATATGCCAATATCACATCACCAAAGAATATATGTACCAGGCAAGGCGGAGAGGAGAACATATGTCTGCCTCCTGCTCTGGCTGCACCCTCCCCTCCCCCACAGCACTGATCAATGCTCAGCCACCCCTGGGGCCGGGTGAGCAGACATCAGTGGAGCACTGAGCGCTCTGTTATCCGGTCTGTGGATGTGACGGGCAACATCTAATACAAGAACCGAGGACAGAGGAGCGGAGGATACTAGACTGGAGCACGGAACTGTGCACAGGACTGGAGCATGGCATAATGCACAGGAGCGTGGGATACCACATAGGACAGGAGGGCACCATGCTGCATAGGACAGGAGCACAAGATACAGGACAGGAGTACAAGATACTACATAAGATAGGGCCGGCGCCTGGCACGGGCAGTGTGGGCAGCTGCCCAGGGCCTCGCACTCAGCCCACCAGCATGGGGCCCCGCACCGATCGTGAGTCCTGTTGTCTCCCAGCCAAAGCAACTAAAAGAAAGGTATCTCCTTGCAATTAGGGTCCATGGGAGGGTCCCCTCCCGGGCGTCTCAGGGATGGTGTCTGGAGGCCTAGGGGAGGGAGGCTCTTCCTCTTGTCCCAATTGCAAGGAGACCATTCAGAGACACTGCAGGTCACCCACTGTCCAGCATTTTAGCGCCCCCACAGTTTTAACTTTTAGCCCACAAGCAATTCTCACACCTATCCGGCTGAAGGTGTGAGAATGGCTTGTGGGCTGAAAGTTAAAACTGTGGAGGCGCTAAAATGCTGGACAGTGGGCCTCCCGTAGTGTCGCTGAATGGTCTCCTTGCAAGGGGTCACTTAGGGAAGTTAGAGGGGCCTCGCACATTCCCTTGTGGCCCAGGGCCTCGCAAATTCTAGAACCGGCCCTCAGCACAGCATACTGCATAGGACAGGAGCAGAGGATACTGCATAGCATAGGAGCACAAGATACTGCAATGGACAAGAGAAGATGGTTCTGCACAAGACAGGAGCAGAGAAAACTGCACAGGACAGGAGCAAAAAAGACTGCAGGGGACAGAAGCAGAGAATACTTACTGTACAGATGAGGAGCAGACGATACTAGAGATTGGAAAGGATTTGCAGCTGCCCAGTTCTCATGGGTGGCGGAGGGGCTCGCTAGTGAAAAATAAGGTTCCAGGTCAGAGCTGATGGGCACAGCCAGAGCTACTCCTTGTGTAGGATCTACTACAGACATTTGTGGTGACCTCTTGGGGGCGTCTCCTGTGCGGGAAGTACCATGAGCAGGCCTGGTCACGCACACTACATTTGCACTGCCTACCTACAGCGGGGAGCTCTGCTAGCCTGGGGCACCACCTTACGTGGCAGGGGCCTGTAGAAGAGGTACGTCATCAGCGGACACACCTACTTGTCAGGAGTGTGCAGCGTCTGCACCTAAGCAGAGACAAGAACCTAGATTAAGTACCAGAGTCAGTGCTTGATTTGTAAAATATTAAGCGGCAGGGACCTGATCAGGCGGCCACTGCAGCTTGCACCACCCATCGCCCCTGTCATCGCTGCCAAAACAACTACTAACCATCTCTCTCCCCGGCAAGTGCAACGGTTCAGATTATTCAGGTTTCCAAAGCTAAAGAAATGGCTATGGAGGAAGGTATTAGTAATTTTTTATGTATATTGTATTCATAAACAACCTTTGTTCTGCTCATCTCTAAATTAGACAAGCAGCGCCACCATGTGGCAGACTTTCCTATGTGCAGTGTTGACAATTGAGTGCCGGTGCTCAGCACCGGACACCACTGGCTCAAATTAAGCATCGACTGGAGGAAGGACAGGATACTCAGTAATCAAGGCCACAGCAGTTTCCCACGTCAATAATGGCTGGTGTTTCATAAGAAATGGCGCATAGGACCAACCCGCCGCCAGGCAGCTGCTGAGGTGCACAGTGAGTCTGGGCACCGCCTGGAAGGAGGAGCCAGGGTTTCTACCAAAGGGGTAGCAGAATGAGGGTCTGTAGATATTCGGGTCTCACATGAGTCGGATTGGTAACGCGGACACTCGGAAAATGGCCGAAGGAATGGTAGGCGAGTTATAGCTGTAGGCTGCTTTTTTGGGCAGCCTGGGGGCTGTCTGCGCTGTTAGGATGCCACTAGCAGCCCAATGGGTGCCTGAGTGGACTTTCTAGAGGCAGATGGGCGGAGGTGTCACTCCCTTTCTCTCGAAGGGCCGGCCCATTAATGTTTGCTGATTGAGCGGGACAGGGGGCCTGAGCAGAAATGGTCTCACTTGCATTCATGTGTGGCTCAGCAGTGTGAACTAATCTGTGCATCTAAGTGAAGTTAATAAAACATGCCCCCCACCCCCTTTCTTTTCATAAAAAGTGGCTGAAGCAGTGTTTTGCGAAAGGCGGAAGCCCATATGCAAATATGGGCCACTTTTTTTTAATGATGTGCCCGGGCCGATTTTTTATCTCAGTCCAACCCTGGGTCTCACCCTCACCATCCAAATCAATTCAGAGCACAGAACGCCAAATCAAGCCAGTTTCCGTTTTTGGCTGTTTTAGAAATGAATTGGATGGGAGATCTGTTTATTTTCTGTCTGAGTTCAAATGTAAAAATCTGTGAAATAAAAAAAAAGTAAAACCTAATCCTCGGGACTTTTAATTAGTATTTCCTACTGTTATTTGTTCCTGCAATAAACTGGTAAGTTTATAATGTATTTCGCCCATTTCTGAATCCTGTCAGTTAGATGGGGATATTATTGATTGACTGGTACCAAATCTCCCTGTGAAACGGTGTAATGAAGTTATATTACATCTATCTTACCCACCACGTTCCATGACCCACCGCATTCCATTGTTATCAGTGCCTTTGTGCAGTCATGATGCTGGCTTCCAATCACTTTTTAATGCCGGTCAGTTTATTTGATAATAGTATATTCGGCACCGGTCTCTTCCTACTTACGCATGCAAAAGACGGGACCTGGGCCCATGTCTGTGTCTAACGGAGTCTCTTCGTGTGTGTTTGGGAGGGGAGGGGGGGGGGGGGGGGAACAATCCACGCCTCTTACTCTGAAATCCTCACAGTAACTGGTCTCACAAAATGGCACTTCTCAAATGGCACACAGAAATGACTCAATGGCGCCCTCACTCTCTTCAGACTGGTGATGTAACGTATTTTTTTTTTTTCCCCAACGGAGTTTGATATATCGCGAACTTGACCGAAGTTTTATATAGCGCAAACTTGACTGGAAGGTATCCGGTATCAGAGCGCCTTGCATGAGCACCTGTTGCGTCACATGAGGACACGTTCATTTTTTTTAGGCACGGGAGATTAAGTGATTTGCCCAGAATCACAGGATGTTGCACGTCCTTGCCAAAACTCGAACCCAATTCCTCAGATTTGAGGTCGACCGCCCTAACCACTAGGCCAACTTGTTGGAATGTACAACCCTCTATGAAACACCCTATTCACAATTACTTGTGCAACGGCCATAAACATCCCGTTTTTTTTCACCAGATGTTGACATTGATTTTAACTGGTGCGTCCTGTACATTATTTGACGAATGATTCTGTAAATGGTGTAACAATATTTTTGCACCACTTTATTGTCAGACTGACTCATTTCCCGATAGTACGTTGCTATGGGTTACACTTGTGTCTTCTTCAGCCTCATAGGTATATAGTTACCTCCTCCTATGGTACGTGCTTTACATTTCTCAATGAGGTAGGTGCCTACGGTTCAGTTTCCGGTTTTAGCTGTCAATTACTGCGCAGATATTGACACCCACATGGTTAAAAACCTGCTGCCATTTCTGTACTCAGATCAGCCTTTCACTCCTAAAATGAGTCAGATGTTCTTAAATAACTCAATGTGTCAAGGCCTTCAGTGTGATTCTATAGGAATCACAAGTCTCAACCACTGACTGGGTGTGTTTGTTTACTTATACATTATTCTGAATCTGTAGCTATAATAAAGACTCGAAGTTTAGGGTTCCTATGCATTATTCCAAATTACTACAGATAATCACAAACTAGATGTGTAGGAATCTTATGCATTATCCTGAATCAGTGCTGATGAGCACAGACTTGACTGTAGGTTTCCGGTACATTATTCGGAATCATGTTCTGAAAGCTTCTGGATAGCAAGCCGGCCAGTGAAGTCCAGCCGGTTATCTTTGATGGCCACAGTAGGTCAGCCCGCCTGCAATCACTGCCAGTGAGCATGCTGTGACCACCAGAAGAACATCTGAGCTGAGCACTACCGCAGGCCTGCCGCAGACCCTCTTACACCCGCGGAACAGAATAACGCTAAAGCCTCCATAATATCTCCAGGCTCCAGTAAGAAAGGGGGAGAGCAGAGAAGCTGGTCACCCACCATGCACCAGGGCATTGCGCACTGATTACGGGACCACAACTGATATCGGGACAAATCCGTTCTCATATCCCCAATCCAAAGTCACCGAATGACAGCAACTCAGATCAATAGGGAATAAAGGAGGCACTGTCTGTTCTTCTGGTAGGTGCCTATAGGACACTGGAAAGGAATATGGCTGTTTACAACACATGCAATTAGATCGTATGCCATTACAACGCGGTCGTTTCAACGGCCGCGTTGTTAGTACGCATACCATTACATCGCAAGTCATTACAACGACTTGCTGTAGGGGGCGCACTGGACTTAGGAATAGTATTATTTACTATTCCTACTCCAGTTTGCGCAACAGCAGGGAAGGTGGTGGATTTTAAATCCAATACCAGTGCACCCCCTACAGCGTTGTAATCGCTGTTTACCCCGGAAAGTGGAAGGAGGAAGAAGCAGAACTGCAATGGATCCTTTTGTGTTCCCAGCGAATGCAGCCCTCTTAATCTTCCTTTTCAGCCTCTCGCCCCTTGCAACCAGTCTTTGAGGAAGGCAGCTGTGTGTAGCAGTGTGGGCAATCCTAACATATCCTGCCTCAAAGATTAGCCCCAGTCCAGCTCTACTGGTAGAGGGATGGCCCGCATCTTAGCATCAATCCCTGGGAACATCAACTCTGCACACTTTGAGCAAACCTTACCGCCAAGCCAATGGACAGTCTATCTATCTATCTATCTATCTATCTATCTATCTATCTATCTATCTATCTATCTATCTATCTATCTATCTATCTGTCTGTCTGTCTGTCTGTCTGTCTGTCTGTCTGTCTGTCTGTCTGTCTGTCTGTCTGTCTGTCTGTCTGTCTGTCTGTCTGTCTGTCTGTCTGTCTATCGACACAAATATAGGTATACATACATATAATTATTGACTGACAGACAGACAGACAGACAGACAGATAGATAGATAGATAGATAGATAGATAGATAGATAGATAGATAGATAGATAGATAGATAGATAGATAGATAGATAGATAGATAGATAGATACTCACACACACACAGAGTAGTATGCTATATACTATGGTAACAAACCCAAATGTGCCCATTTACTTGAAAAGTCTCTCTAAATCCAATAACGTGGTTAAAGCAACTTCTCTCTCTCTCTATATATATATATATATATATATATATATATAGATAGATATAGTTAGATAGATATATACAAATATATATGTGTGCAATCCGCAAAAAATTGTGGAGTGCAATTTTTTTCTGTAATCTGCGATACTACCTGCTTGGCTTGATTGCGATTTTGTCTACATTGCAACTGGTCCTGCACCTGTGAACTTGCACCGTACCCACCAGATGGACGTGGCCAAGTGTCTCCAGGAAAATCTCCATTCTGAGATATATATCTATATATCTATTCACTGAAAAAACCATAGGTTTCACACATGTTATAGTTAGCGGAAATTTTACTGATAAAAAACCAATGAAATTGCCCCGTTATAGTTAGTGCTGGCAACTATAACTCACGCGACCGCAATCCTCTGCTGATGCTAATACTGTATTTAGACACTTATTTGCCCATGTCTTCTTCCATACATTTTTAGCTATACATATATTACAAATATTTTTTTTTATAAAGACACATATGTCATCAGCAGAAGATTGCGGTCGCGTGAGTTATAGTTGCCAGCACTAACTATAACGGGGCAATTTCATTGGTTTTTTATCAGTAAAATTTCCGCTAACTATAACATGTGTGAAACCTATGGTTTTTTCAGTGAATTTGCAAGGTTTTTTAAATGCTAATTCCTAACTATAACGTGTGTGAAACCTATGGTTTTTTCAGTGAATTTGTACGGTTTTTTAAATGCTAAGTTACTTTACGCCATTCGAGGCGTGCGCGCCCACTTAACGCAGTGCGTTCCGTGCACGGTTTTTATCAACTTTAATAAGCCCTGTACATTTGGTGGCCTTCGGCCACCAAAAGCACAGGGGGTGGGGTCAATGTGGATAGTGTTTTTTTTATTTTGATTTTATAATTTCATGTTGCCAAAATATAGTTTTTTTACCGATGTAAGAAGCCCTGTACATTTGGTGGCCTATGGCCACCAAAAGCACAGGGGGTGGGGTAAGTGTGGATAGTGTTTTTTATTTCTATTTTTTACCGTACGCGTACTCGGCGAAATTGCCGAAAAAAAAATAAAACCGTTTTTGCTCTTGGGGGATGTTTGGGGACTCCCTCAACATGACTATGTGGGAGGGAGTTGTCAAAACAGCCCCGTAACATGTTTTTGGGCATCATGTTTGATAAATAACACTCAGTGCGAGAGACAAAATGGCGGACGCCGCTTCCTGGTTTCGGCCGATTCGAATGTTTACTAAGATCTAAGAGCCAATCAGAATCGCGCTCGCGCACGCCACCGTACGCGTACGGTAAGCGTACGGTAAGCGTACCGTAAGCGGGCTCAGATATATATATTGATTTAAAGGCTATTTTCTCAGAATCTACTGAACAGATTTACACCAAACCTACAAAAGGCACTTCCTTGACATAGGGACTACCTCTCTGCCAAATTTCTAGTAATTCTGTTCAGCCGTTCGGGCTGTAGCTCGTTCTAAAGGTCCTATGGAAAAATGCATGGGAAAAACGCGTTTTGGGACCCCCCTTTTATCTCAGCCCCCGCTTGACGAATCCCCCCGAGACTTTCAGGGTAGGAGCGGAGCGTAGCGCCCCACCTATTTTGAGAAATTCGCGAGGATTCATCGACCGGCGCCAAAGTTATTCAAAATAGAATGTTGCGGATTTCCTATGGAAAAGGGGTCCTAACTATAACTACCTACTGGCGACCGCCAGTAGGTAATATATATATCTATTTAACTATAACTACCTACTGGCGACCGCCAGTAGGTAATATGTATATAGATATATATATGTATTTTTTTTATCGGATCCTTTCAAGGTCGATAAAATGATACCAATGAGTTGGGTAACAAAAATAATATGTTAATCGTCGCTAAGAAACCCTTCAGGGTGAATGCGCGTTTTACAAAATCCACGCTGGTAATATGCTGTGCAGAATGATTTTACGGATGTTATCGTATTAATCTAACATAAAACTAACCGGGGAGCACTGTGAAAAGATTTTGGTAATCCTTTCTGGTTGAGCCCTAGTTATCCTTACACAGTCTGTTTGTCGCCTATTACAAAGGCGTTTCTGTGTTGTTTTTTTAACATTGCTCCCCTGGATTCTGGGAACATGTTTCACCAGCCCGGAGGGGTCCCCGACCCAGGCACAGCACAAATAGCAGTGCATAATTAGCGATCCTTGTTAACATAAAAATCTTCAGAAAACGTTCGTCCTCGGCCGCGCTCGCCCCTGACCCCTCCACGCCGTACCTGCCAACTGCGTCAACCCTTGGCTGCTAATTAGCTCTTTAATAAGACGGAGGCACGTCGAGGCCGGGGGCCTTCACGCACACCGCTCATTTGCAATCATACGTGATGAAAGTATTCTGGTTTCCCCTCTGGCGAGGAGCTGTTTATACTTGAAGCATCGCCAGAGATGTGCCTGTGCATTATAAATGCGCGTGCGTTGGCAGCACCTATGCAGAGGCCCGATGCTGCCTCGAGCAGCTCCTCAATGGGGCCACGTCGTGCGCAGAGGGACCGTCGCACCTCATGCTATTGGCTATTTAGAATATCACTCAGCTATTTAGTAAGTGCTTACACTGGAGCCCCTGAGGAAAAATTGTACATCATAACAGTCCATTGAAGCCAGGGCCATTTCTAGGTGCTTTGACGCCCTAGGCGAGAATGGAAAAATGCCACTCCCTCCCTTTTACTACCATCACTCTCTCCCCCTGTCATCCAGGCTAGAAGAATTAATGCATTAGATATTCCCAAACTCATGTTTTTTGCCGCCCTCCCCCTTTTGCCGCCCTAGGCGGCCGCCTAGCCTTGCCTAATGGTAGCAACGGCCCTGATTGAAGCCAAGCTCTGGAACGATCTAACGTTTCATATCTGGAGCATGGACAACTATTTGACTTTCTGAAAAGTGTTAAAGACCCATTTGTTTCCGCACTAAGTTTCCCGCCTTTGATCCATCTGTCTTCTCTGGCCCTTCCTTTCTCTATTCAGGAGGGATACTCGCTGTTTAGGTCCTATTTTGCTTAGCGCCGGGACGCCCCGTTGCTGGGGCAGCTGTGCGCTTTACAAGCTATCTTAACATAGCATACCAATCAATCAGGGGCTTGTAAAGCGCGCTACTCACCCGTGAGGGTCTCAAGTCGCTGGGGGCACACTTTCTCTTCACATACACAACTTTATCGTCTACATGCATTCAAGGCAGAATGTAATCCTTTTTGCTACTTTTTTTCAATTTTTGGGAGAGTCAGCGAGGCAGACTTTGCAGGTGTCTCCATCCTTTTCCGTTACAAGAGCTACTTATGAAATAAAATAATGATCCCCGGCTACTAATATCGTTAGTGTTGTCATAGTGATCATATCAGACAAGATCATGTTAGTTAGGGGCCGCCCCACGCAAAATGATTCCCAGTGCTCAGGCACGGTAGGAAGCAGTAATAAAAAAAAAAAGGCTTTAGCAATCTGCAATGCCCTTATGTGGGTAATACAGAAGGGCTTTCAATGCCCATGGCACCAAGGTACTAATAGCGGTAATAAACCTCCCCAAACCAGGTGATAAATCATCAATTATCAACTGTAAAAAAAAAATGGAAATTCAACAATCAGCTTATCTGTTCTGAAAAGGCACACATTTTTGTTTCGAATGCACATTTTTCAGTTTTGGTATACATACATTAATTCAGTCAAGTACAAAGCTTCCCGTTTGATAGCCTCGAGTGGAGGCAGAAGAGCTACGTCTAGGTAGCTGGAGATCGACTGGTAACACACGAGCTACTCCTTGGAGAAGCCTGCTTTTGTGTGATGAACAGCTCACGTTTACAAGGATTGGAGCATTGAGATCAGACCTACTCGCTGTGCTGCACATCTGTTTACAAGGGTTGGCAAAAGATGGTTAGTCCTTTTGGGTTTACCAATTCGTGTTTTTAAAGCTAATAACTCAGAGAACAGCAAAAAGGAGCCTCATGTCTGGCCTTGTGTCCAAGCTGCACTTCTGGCCTCCTGTCCATGCTGCACTTCTGGCTTCCTGTCCATGCTGCCCTTCTGGCCTTCCGTCCATGCTGAACTTCTGGCTTCCTGTCCATGCTGCACTTCTGGCCTCCTGTCCATGCTGCACTTCTGGCCTCCTGTCCATGCTGCCCTTCTGGCCTTCCTGTCCATGCTGCACTTCTGGCTTCCTGTCCATGCTGCACTTCTGGCTTTTTGGCCATGCTGCACTTCTGGTCTCCCGGCCATGCTGCACTTCTGGCTTTGTGACCATGCTGCACTTCTGGTCTCCTATCCATGCTGCACTTCTGGCTCACTGTCCATGCTGCACTTCTGGCCTCCTGTCCATTCTGCACTTTCTGGCCTCCTATCCATGCTGCACTTCTGGCCTCCTGACCATGCTGCACTTCTGGCCTCCTGTCCATGCTGCACTTCTGGCCTCCTGTCCATGCTGCACTTTCTGGCATACTATCCATGCTGCACTTCTGGCCTCCTGACCATGCTGCACTTCTGGCTTCCTGTCCATGCTGCCCTTCTGGCCTTCCGTCCATGCTGAACTTCTGGCTTCCTGTCCATGCTGCACTTCTGGCCTCCTGTCCATGCTGCACTTCTGGCTTCCTGTACATGCTGCCCTTCTGGCCTTCCTGTCCATGCTGCACTTCTGGCTTCCTGTCCATGCTGCACTTCTGGCCTTTTGGCCATGCTGCACTTCTGGTCTCCCGGCCATGCTGTACTTCTGGCTTTGTGACCATGCTGCACTTCTGGTCTCCTATCCATGCTGCACTTCTGGCTCACTGTCCATGCTGCACTTCTGGCCTCCTGTCCATTCTGCACTTTCTGGCCTCCTATCCATGCTGCACTTCTGGCCTCCTGACCATGCTGCACTTCTGGCCTCCTGTCCATGCTGCACTTCTGGCCTCCTGTCCATGCTGCACTTTCTGGCATACTATCCATGCTGCACTTCTGGCCTCCTGACCATGCTGCACTTCTGGCCTCCTGTCCATGCTGCACTTCTGGCCTCCTGTCCATTCCGCACTTTCTGGCCTCCTATCCATGCTGCACTTCTAGCCTCCTGACCATGCTGCACTTCTGGCCTCCTGACCATGCTGCACTTCTGGCCTCCTGTCCATGCTGCACTTCTGGCCTCCTGTCCATGCTGCACTTCTGGCCTCCTGTCCATGCTGCACTTCTGGCCTCCTGTCTATTCTGCACTTTCTGGCCTCCTGTCCATGCTGCACTGCTGGCCTTCTGTCCATGCTGCACTTCTGGCCTCCTGTCCGTGCTGCACTACTGGCCTCCTATCCATGCTGCACTTCTGGACTTCTGTCCGTGCTAAACTTCTGGTTGCCCCATTGTCATCCTGGGAGAAATGTTCACCCTCACAGGGCTAGCAGCCAAATGTAAGTAATCCGTCTGAAAAAAAACACACAGCAAAGCCCTGCAAGGTGGTGTAGGCCGTCATGCAATTCATGTCATCCTTCACTGACCTTCCTTCAAGATGGCGCCCTCCCCAAACCAGCAGCCATAGTTCTTGGCTCTCCAAGAGGAAGTGGAAGCTGATGGTTTCTTTCCTTAGGGGCACACACGACACCCACGTTTCCAGGGGCACACCATATGTCTGCTAAATTGCACTCGAAATGCTGACATCGTGCGACAGAGGTCAAATGGGGTTTAAAGTAAGTTGACTGGTTCAGTAGAGTACTGTCTCTAGGGAGCTGGAGGTAGGAGCCATGTTTACAACCGGACCAAGAGAAGGCCAGAGTGTCCATCTTGGATTGGCAAATAAGCATAAGGTTTCTTGAGACTCCCACTGGAGGGAGGTGTGAGGCTTTTTGTGCGCCAAGAGGAGACTCGTTTCACAGAGCGCGCTCGAGAAGCCTCAGAAATGGTAAACAGATAAATAAAGGGGAGTTCGCGGTACCACTGTGGCCCACGCCGCACAGCTGCGCGCGCGCTCCTCGTGCTCCTTCATGCGGCGTGGAGTCTGGCGAGGCGCCACAGGATTAGGCGACAGAGGAAAACACTCATTACGGGATTCTTCGGTCGTGTACAATTAATGCAGCCTCCGTCTCTCTCTCTCCCTCCCTCCTCGCTTGGCTCTGTTTACTGACAATACGGACCCACAACGTCACACACAAAGACGCGTCCAAACCCACGGGCTCGAGCCGTAAAATGATGCTAATTATGCGGTGACTATTGGACAGCGAGGTTGGGGGGTCCGCTGGGCGCCTTGTATCTGCGTGTACAGGTTGTATAACACACCCGGACGGTGATAGGCCCGAGGGACAGCGCCCCCTTCAACGTGAGCCAAGCAGGAGCGCCCCCTTGTGATACTGAGGCAGGGAGCGTGGAACGCTAAGTCCCTAAGAGAGTAAGAGGAGAACTCAGACCTTACCTACTGGGGGAGCGAGGTGGGCGTGTCCACAAACATGCACGCCGGGGTGGAGGGAAGGAAAGTGTTACATGTGGAAGTGTGAAGAGGGAATGTGAGAAATACACTTACGGGTGAGAGGGAAGTATGTACAAGACTGGCCTCGGAGATGGATGGATGACATCAGACGCACACTGCGAGTGACACGCAGGTGACACGGAGTCTTGTGGTGATGAGAAATGTGGAACCCGCACCAAGAGTGTGCAAGCCAAAGCTCCCACTTACAATAACACGACCTCACGAGTGTGGGTGGGAATGCGGACGCCTGGAAGACGTGACGCACGTGTCACGCACGTGTCACACTCGTGCCACCCCCAGCACCGAGGGATGCCATGTTAGGGTTATTTGACCAGCGTGGCCTCATAGTGGAAGTGGCCCCACGTGCCCGAGTTTTCCATCTCATGTCGGACTCCACGTCACCTGGTGACGGTGGTTTGGTGATCGAGTTCCCGCCCGTCTTTACACTGAGGGGCAAATCTTGTGCAATGAGTTGTGGCTGTGGGGTGTGATTTTGGTGCAGAATACCTAGGGACCGGCGGTTTAACCATTTATTTATGTATATCTTAGCTTGGTACACAAGCTTTGCCAGGTGATTAGAAAGTGTAAACATAGTGCTGTTGACTCTGTGTCATACAAGGCAATATCACAACAATGGACTATGACGTGTTCTTACTGGATGTATATTGCATGCAGGGCTTTAAGTGGGCCGGGTCTCACCGGTGCTGTGCAGTTTTTTGAAAGGGGACCTCGAAACGGGTCTCTATGAGGATCTGTTTTGTGTCCTGGTACAGGCGGTCCGTTTTTTTCCCTAACTGCAGTGACAGTGGAAGTTTTTCAATATTATGTACAAGCCATACATCTTTTGCAACTAACAACCATTGACAAAGCCAATAGTCCTGACTTGTTGTAGGTGTATTGTTACTTGTTGTATCGTATATCTGGATGCAATGACAGAAACAGCAAAATACAAGTTGGGCAGCACACTATGCTAAGAACAGATTTTTAGTTTACATGTTTTTAAGCCACGCCCTCAATTACATTGGCCACGCCCCTTTGAGAGACCCCCCCCCCCCCCAGTTTTTTCATCCCACCAGGGGTATAGGAAGGGGGGTGCGGTGAGTGTGGGCTGCCCAGGGTGTCATCACTAAGAGGTGTGAGAAAATGGCAAAAATATGTGTTTTAAACACATATTTTTGCCATTTTGTCACCCCCCTCAGTGATGAGACCAAAACACTTATTTTTACCATTTTGTCAAGCCGGGGGAGGGCAAGATTTTTTTTGCACCGGGGACCACCTGACCTTGCTACGCCACTGCATCCCACTTAAAGTTCTGATTGTACGTGTGTGAAGTGTCTAATACCTTCATGGGTTAATTATGCCGATATCTCCATAGCAATTAGCACTCCTGGTGTTTCCAGGTTCTGTGGTGAATGCATGTGTCTGGTCTACTGTGTTCTGTTGAGTGTTGTATGTGGCGCATCTTGGTGTCAAGCGCTGTTCAATGCCCAGTGAAGGCATCTCTGAGCTGTGGTGAATGTATGATGTGTTCTACCTGATGCAGCCTGATAGATGTTTGTGTGTGGCATGACTGGGTGGCATGAGCTCTTGGGGGCCCTATGGCAGCCAACAATAGTGCATACTTTATCTGCATTGCATGAGCCTAATACACCCTCCCTACTGTCTTGTGTTAGAGCTTTGTGTGTGACATATCTTGATGACGATTATTGGTGGAGTAGTTGCAGTAGTCAGGCAGAAAGCATATCACATATAAGCTGTGCTTCATGCAGGTGGTATGGTCTGACTCATGGGTTGTGATGTGTATTTGTGTGACGCGCACCTTGGTGGTCCTGAGAAGCCCATGATGACACACCAGTGGGCGTTTCTGAGCAAGGTCACACGTACGTGACAGGAGAGATAGCCAATACAATTCATTTTCTAGGAGCCAATGACACAAACAAAATGTATGGCCTCCATACAGCATGTCAGTTCAACCATGTTTTCAGGAAAATACCAGTGAGTGTCACAGTTTTTAAGGAAAATGGATGACATGCCACGATAAGAGAAGAGACAAACCGGAGGTCAGGCGCCAGTGAATCCCACAGGGAGGGTAAACATGAACTCAATTGAAACCAGCGAAAGGCCTTCTCTGTATTAAGTAAGACTGTGACAGTAGTCACAATATCTAAAAAAGCAATGTGTAGCACCCAGATAATACAAATTAAGTAAATCAATCACCTTCTTAAAAAAATAGACCTACGTTTTATCTCATAAATTTTTGAAGCTGAGCAGGTAACCCCTCTTCTCATGTTTGGCTTTGTGAATGGTTCTTTTCTGGGTTCCTTCATGTCGAATTCTTTGCTTAGATGAGTAAGAGTCTGGGCTGCAGCAAAGTGGAAGTCTCGACTTCAGGGTGCATTGCACTTGGGAGGTCTGGAATGGCATGGCAGGTATGGAATGCACATGAGAGGTATGGAATGCACATGGGAAGTATGGAATGCACATGGGAGGTATGGAATGCACATGGGAGGTATGGAAAGCACATGGGAAGTATGGAATGCACATGGGAGGTATGGAATGCACATGGGAGGTATGGAGTGCGCATGGGAGGTATGGAATGCACATGGGAAGTATGGAATGCGCATGGGAGGTATGGAATGCACATGAGAGGTATGGAATGCACATGGAAAGTATGGAATGCACATGGAAAGTATGGAATGCACATGGGAAGTATGGAATGCGCATGGGAGGTATGGAATGCGCATGGGAGGTATGGAATGCACATGAGAGGTATGGAATGCACATGGGAAGTATGGAATGCACATGGGAGGTATGGAATGCGCATAGGAGGTATGGAATGCGGATGGGAGGTATGGAATGCACATGCGAAGTATGGAATGCGCATGGGAGGTATTGAATGCACATGAGAGGTATGGAATGCACATGAGAGGTATGGAATGCATATTGGAAGTATGGAATGCACATGGGAAGTATGGAATGCACATGGGAAGTATGGAATGCACATGGGAGGTATGGAATGCACATGAGAGGTATGGAATGCACATGGAAAGTATGGAATGCGCATGGGAGGTATGGAATGCGCATGGGAGGTATGGAACGCAGATGGGAGGTATGCAAAGCGCAAGGGTGGTATGCAAGTGTCTTTCTTCTGGAATGACGCCCTCATACAAGGCTGACGTTGATGTTTCTGTTTTCCATGGTGGAACTGATTGACATGTTTTTGTGAAGCCAAAGCTTAATTTTTAGGTAGGTATTTGTCGTGGCGTTTTCCGTGACAGTTTTGTGAAGACACCTTTCAGTTTTTACTGACAGTTTTATAGAAATAAAGTCAAAAATATCTATAGTTATTTACCAAAGTGGAAAAACCGGAGATCAGGTTAAAGCTCGTGTACAATGACTGAATGGAATGTGCCAGAAATATATCAGAAGTACTCTTGCATTTTTCTTGGTTCTGCAGGAATTGAAATCCTATTTACTATTTCATTCCAATTTCTCACACCAACATTCTAAGGAGTTGTAACTATCACTTCTTGTCTGAGATCACACCCCTTAATAATACCCGGCAAAAAGAACTTGAGGTTCTCTGGCTATCCGTGAATATTTGTTGATCTTTTCTAAGAGATGGCTGTCCCAGAGTTCCCTAGAGTAAAGTGATGTGACGAGACTAGATATATGCAAGAACATTGTGCGACAATCCTCGCGTTCCACTCCAGTTGATTGGCGAGGGCGTCCAGGACAGGCAAAGCTCTGCCGCCAATTGGGATCCTTTCCTGAAATGGATACTGTATGCTCTACGAGCACGCCAATGCGCGCGAACTCAGGCGCCAACGTCGTCCCCCATTATCCCACCTGCAAATGATTAATGACGGAGCCTCTGCTGGAAGCCGCTGAGATCGACTGTGGAGCTAATGTTCTAACACTATGCTCTCCAGTTGATGACTTGTCCGCATACAAAGAGGACGCGGGATGTTATCCAATCAATGCCGAACAAAGTCATTTTCAGGGAACACATTGGGTCTGCCAGGAGACCCGCATGCAATCATTTGCAAACATGACCCCATATGCATTGAAGACACCTCAGGGGTCGACAAGTCTATTTTGCTTCCGCCACAACACAACCTTGATCTTGTTCATGAAATGTGCCGCTTGATTGGATCGGCGGCGCGATGCGTCCCTCAGTGCTGTCAGGGAATGTCATCATTGGAGGCCCAGTAATGGCAGCAGTGATATAGGGAGGTGACCTGCATTATTACTTCCCGTCGGTGCCAGATCTAGAAAGGTTCCACCCTGTAGAGTCCGCATCGGAAGAATTGTGCTATGTGGTGGAGCCTGCATTAACAGGACGGTATCCACTGATACCGCACCAACAGCATCTGCACTGAAAGAATTATGGCATGTAGCAGCACCAACATTACCCTACATTGCCCCTACAGTGTGTGCAGCGACCCTATTGTCCGGAGGCATCATCCACAGTGTCTGCATTTTAAATGGGTAGCTACTGAAACCACGCTGCCATGTCATCATGAAAATATCTCAAATCCCTAATGACTCGCCAGAAGCGTTAGAACTGGAAGTACGGCAACAACCTACTACTGCTCTGCAGTGTCAGCCTTTTAAGCATCCTCTAACACCTCTAAGACTGGACTAACCCTGAAAGGGCAGCACCTCCCAGGGCATTATGCTACAGTGTCCACAAGATGGACACCACGTCCCATGTGTGATGCCACGGGAGGAACTCTGGAAGGACAGCGCCTCCTCTACAACTTAGCCACGACGTCAAGACTGGAAGTGTGTAAACACGGCTACTACTGCGCCACAATGTCAACGCTGAAAGGACATCCCCTCCCTTGTTACTGAGGTGCAGTGTCTACACTTGGAGTAGGGCACCTCCCTTACCACTGCTCTGCAGAGCCGTCGCTAGAAGGATGGCACCTCCCCATGTATGATCGCATGGGGTTAGCATACAGCCCCCTCACCGGGTACTGTGCTGCAGCGTCCTGGGAAGTATGGAAGCTCCTACCCTGAAACAGTGTACACGTCGGGAGCACAGCACCTCCCCTGTTATTGAATACTGGGAGTAGGGTTCCTCACCCGGTACTGCCCTGCAGCATCATCTTAGGGAGTATGCAACCTACCTAATGGTTTTGTCCACCATCAGCTTGAAGATGAGGGTTCCTCACCGCCCATCCATGCACGCGATTGCATCTGAATTTACACTCCCTTGTGTGCCCCCGCAAGGATACCCCACATGTACCAGCTGCATAAGTGTCACTATGCATTTCAGAGGCAAACAACACCAACCCCTCGAGCGGTGCTGTACACAAGTATAATCTTACATTAATCCTGATTATTGGGCTCTGTATATCCACACTTAATTTATGTTTTGCTTGAACTTAAGGTGACCGCCTAATGTCGGATAGTTGGAGACTTGGCTGAAAATGTCTAGTGGGGCCTGTGAAACTCACTGTGTGCCACGTTCCCTGCACTAGCACTGTTCTACGTGCTACTTAAGCATCTGTATGGATAGCATAGTGAGCTGGTGCCTTGGGTACCTTTTGTACACAAGGGCGGTACCAGCCACACGATTCTCATGTAGACAGCTGTCAATACCTTATATAAGAAGTCTGAATGGTAGGCACAATAAAAAATACACATTTTGCAAACCCTTATAGGAAATCCCTGTGCTTCTGAGCTGGAAATAAGTTACTTGAATGCCATTAAACGCACAGCTGGGAGATTCAAATTTGTTTTCAATTCATAACTTAGAAGCAGGAATTTTACTAAGAACCAGTGCCCGAGAAGACATTGAATAAATTGCCTTAGAGGCAAAGAAATGGGCGTGCATATGTTATAAGTGAATGTTGACGGATTTGCAATATTTTATATTGCTGTCCTATCCACCAAGTTAGCTTTGTTGACATCTCATTAGAATTTAATACCCTGGGCCTCTCTACGATGCGTACAAATACGTCCACAAATCTGTCCCTCAGGTAGTTCCAATCCTGCCAAAAAGACAGGTAGGACATGATTTATCCATCCTCTCGCATCGAGGCAGGGAGAGAGAGGCTCCTTTGTCACCAGAGGCCAAGAGACAGACTCCTCTGGCACCAGAGGCGATGAGAAAGGTTTCTGTGGCACCAGAGGCGAGGAGAGAAGCTTCTGTGGCAACAGAGCCAGGGGGCAAACTTCCTTAGCACCATAGACTGCTTCTTATCTAAGATCTGCTGCATCACCTGCCGTGCGCCCACTGGCATCAAATGTTATCTCACCAAGAAGCTCCATCATCGGTGGCACCCAGGACACCCAAAGCAAACCTCTGTACTAAATGGACCCTCCTGAAGCACCAAGGTACTGCAACCGTAGCCTACTCTTTTCATACTGTGCCCTAGACATTGAAGGACAATCTCCGCTCCTACTCTTTTCATACTGTGCCCTAGACATTGAAGGGCAATCTCCGCTCCTACTCTTTTCATACTGTGCCCTTGACATTGAAGGGCAATCTCCGCTCCCTACTCTTTTCATACCGTGCCCTGGACATTGAAAGACAATCTCCGCTCCTACTCTTTTCATACTGTGCCCTAGACATTGAAGGACAATCTCCGCTCCTACTCTTTTCATACTGTGCCCTAGACATTGAAGGACAATCTCCGCTCCTACTCTTTTCATACTGTGCCCTAGACATTGAAGGACAATCTCCGCTCCCTACTCTTTTCATACTGTGCCCTAGACATTGAAGGGCAATCTCCGCTCCCTACTCTTTTCATACTGTGCCCTAGACATTGAAGGGCAATCTCCGCTCCCTACTCTTTTCATACCGTGCCCTAGACATTGAAAGACAATCTCCGCTCCTACTCTTTTCATACTGTGCCCTAGACATTGAAGGACAATCTCCGCTCCTACTCTTTTCATACTGTGCCCTAGACATTGAAGGACAATCTCCGCTCCTACTCTTTTCATACTGTGCCCTGGACATTGAAGGGCAATCTCCACTCCCTACTCTTTTCATACTGTGCCCTAGACATTGAAGGGCAATCTCCGCTCCCTACTCTTTTCATACTGTGCCCTAGACATTGAAGGACAATCTCCGCTCCTACTCTTTTCATACTGTGCCCTAGACATTGAAGGGCAATCTCCGCTCCCTACTCTTTTCATACCGTGCCCTAGACATTGAAGGGAAATCTCCGCTCTGCCCCCACCAACCACCCTGCTTAAAATGTGTCTCATCATTCCTCTTCAATCGCCATCTTCTCAAAAGCTCGCTTGAGATGATCCTCTCCCATCCCAGTGTGGCCGATGTTCTAAAGGTGGCACACTATATGTGCAGCATTCCATGCCAAAGGCCTTTACCACCTTGCTTATTTGTTGTTGGTAAGACATATTTCTACCTTTGACCTTCTCTCGCATATGTGTACAGCGCTGTGTTACCTATACTGTTTGCTTTACTCTTTATGGATTCTCTTGGGGACTGATTCACACAAATATTTCTGAGTACAGAAAGTAATACGCAGATGTTTTTGTGAATCGGGGCCCGAAACGTCCAACTTCCTATCACTAAAGGTGCAAAGAGGGCATAATACGTTCTGTTTGTACTAATAGTACAAGAATATACCATGAATATTCCTATTTTATTCTCATTTGAGATGTTTTGGGGCCAATGCACAAAAACATGTGAGTGTACACAAAGGAGTGCAGCAAGAGTAGTGGTTTGTGTACACCAAAATGCCAATGTGGACGGGACACAATGGATAAAAGGAAGGACTGACACTCCATTCCTCAGGGTAGAACTGCGGGTAAACTGACTGAGCTGAGACAAAATCGAGAGCAATATCGCTCAAACTGCTTTATTCAAACTGGAATGGTTTATCACAAAATGATTCATGCAATTAGCTACATGGCAACAGTTGCACACTGCTCGTATTGCAAATCGCCTGTTTGTTTTTGCTGTCTGCTGATTGGCTGTCAGAACTGTGCAACCGTCTTGTGGTCTCATTGGTCCTTTAAGTGTTTAGGCCTCAATCAGGCAGTACTGCCTGATCACCTTCAAAGGACATCGTACGTTTTGTCCTCAAAAACTTGGGCGAGTTCTTGAAGAGGGAAGGGAAGGATTCGTTCAGAGCAGACTTTAAAGCAGGAACGCTTCTGTAAGTCAGCTCAAGGGAAGCCACAAGAAACAGTAGCGAGGGAATTATGAAAAGAACATTTTAACATCCAAAAGAAAAAAGATTATGAAAAAAAGTTCCAATGTAATGAAAACGTGCACGGATTAAATACGTTTTATATTCTTATTGATCACAATATACTTTTTTTTAAATGTGGAAATCTAAAAAGTCTCCTCTTGTCAGCTGTGTCTCTGCTAAATGTTAATATGATACTGACATCCACTACTACAAAGAGCCTGATGCGGCAGAGAGACGCAATTCTGTGTCTCACAGTGAGACGTTAAAAGTCTACAGACCTAGGTGGATTCAAGGTGTAGGTGGGGTTTAACTGCAGGAGCCTCAAAGTGTTAGTCACACAGGGTTCCCTCCCAGGTCTGCTCTTGCACAAGGCTTTTTTCTCAGCACCCATGCACCAAATGTGGTAGATATACAGGAGTATTACCAACCAGTGCTCGAGGGCATTTAGTTATTTAAAGAGTTTCGTATAGCGCTGGTAGGACCCAAGAGTATCAGAGTACTTTACAACATCGTAAGGCATTAGCAGTCACTTACAATGCAGCATGATTGGAGAGTGGGGAGTCCAATCACTATCAGTCGATAACAATACAGCACATTTGCAATGACGAGTCTCGCATTTACACTGGGACGAATCACAAAACCATTGCTTGGGACCATATAGCCAGCTTTCTTGTGAAGGATGGCCTCTCCCCGCTAACAGACACGGGACGGCTTCTCAGCCCTGAGAGAGCAACAGAATCAATGAGTGAAGTAGACTGAACAATTACCCCCTGCAGAAGGTGAGTATAAATGACACTCTGACAGAACAGAGCTGACCCAAATGATCCTCTGTGTATTTAAATAGATATATATGTATATATATTGATGTATGCAGTATATACTGATTTTATTTGCTAATCTTCCCCTTCTAGGGTTTGCCGGAGCTGGTAGCAAACAACAAAGGTAATCTGTGACATTTCAAGTAACAAAATACCTATCTGTAGGCTTTAATACAGATAAATAACAAACCACCCTTAAATTCTTTCTGACTTTAAAATATGATTTTCACAATCAATATGTCAGCATACTGCCGTTAGCATATTTTTTATCATAAAAAATCATGCCTATAACTTTTATTTTTGGCTTGTTCCCATAATCAACTCAGAGCTAGTGAGTTGGTCATAAGCCTTCACCAAGGCATCCATGAGGTATCCCATAATAAAACAAGAAATATGTACACAATTAGGTTGTCAAAAATATCAAATGGATATCAACAGAGCCTAATAAGGGTTACCATAGTGCAAATTGTCTATCCCAATAGTTTGTTTGGGTGGATCACCAACAACAAAACCATTGTCTACTACGGCAATCTGTGAAATTCCATGTAACAGAATACCTCCCTACAGGTTTTAGCTCAGTGTAATAACAATCCATCCTTAAAAGCCTACTGCCTTTAACATGTCCTTCACAAGAAGTAGGAAGGCCTACGGGCTTTGTTATAATGTTTCATAATACACAGATCAAACCTATGAAATCTGATGTGACGTTTCCCAGTGAACAGATGAAGCCTTTACTATGAGCTACACATCTTACCCAACACTTGTCTATTCAAGAGTACTAAACATGTAATCATCATGTGCAGTTAAAATTATAAATGTATAGAACAATGCAGCTTGCAAAACAATATACAATCCCTCTCACCAAGGCCTAACAAGAATCAACACAGTGAGGAGCCTCAGGGTTTGTCAGAGCGGATGGCCAACGCCAAAACCATTGCCTTCTACGGTAACGGATTTAACAAATGCTTTTCACAATTAATAAGCTATACCAACTGCACTTGTCATAGTGTTGCATAATAAGCAAACACGATTTGTGGCATCAAACAGAACATTTTCCAGTGCAGCAATCAGGCTTCTAGCTTGTAACCATAACCAACTCAGGCCTACAGTTTTGAGCATAAGCATTTCCACAAGTCAACCATCGGACACACAGTCATACAATTAGAAAGGAATACAAAATGACGGCTGGCAATGCAAAGTACTAGTTCTCCTAAGAGGCCCCAACACGGATCCCCACAGAGCAAACCTGTATCCACAGCTTGTCACCCGGGCTAACTAACAACAAAACCATTGCCTACAGAGGTAATCTATTCCATATAGCAAAACACATATCTTTAGGCTTAAATAAAGAGCAATAACAATTAACACGTAAATGCCTATTGACTTCAACATATGCTTTTCACAATAAAGAAGACGAGAAATGAAAAAAAAGAGAAAGCAGTAATAAAAAATAACCTACCAGACTGATATCAAGTAGCAGGAAGTGTATAACGGTGGATGGAAGAGGAATGAGATGGAATCAAGACTGTTCAGACTGTTCATTCAGCACCCCCCATATTCGTAGCACCGACCGCGGTGTTCTGAGAAAACTTTGGGCTCTGGCACTTATTGTTTTACAAATTAAGCACTGCCCTTGGATCAAAGTGGGAGGCCCTGAGAAGACAGCATCTCAGAAAATACGTACAAGGAGGGTCTTTCTGGCTTTAGTGAAACAGGCCTTCAAAGGAAATAAGGATGAAATTCAGGTAATTTGTCTGGATAATGTACCTGTCTCAGAAGGCTACTGGTCAGGGACACAATGAATCCGTTTTGCCTTTACTTGGATTCGCCTATATCCCAAAATAACACCGTCAACACTATGGTCACTCCTACGGACACCAAGACGCTGGACACAGGCACGGTTACTATTTCTACTGAATGTTTTCTTATCTTGCTCACAATAGGACCACCTCTAAGGGTAACTCGCGGACGAGACCACGGCATTCCATGCGTGGCAGGTTTTTGTGTGTGCTTTCATGGTGAGAAAAGTAGTGCACTCGGCCCAACCTCCCCCATGGTCTCCACAAGGATGTATATTAGCATCATCTATAAAACATACCTTGTTAATAACATAGTAATAAGCTCACTGCAGTGTATTCAAATGATACCTTTAAAAAACGCTGACACCAATCGATAAATATTGTCGAATTTTTATAACTCCAAATAGCCGGCAGAGTCGGAGGGAAAAGGTTTGTCTCCTTCCGCATCCACCAATCTCCCTTCAATACTCACCCCCTCAGCCTTCAAGAACCAATCTGACATTCTCTATGACATCAGACGAAATCCCATAGTTACCAACATCAGTGAAGCAACATCACATACTGTACAATGCTTACATAAAACATATACATGAACATGCCACAGTGTACAATACTTACATAATACATATATACCGTATCCTATACAATACCCTCCCCTCTTTTTTTAAATGAGAAGAACAAACTTACCCAAGGGAGGAAGGGCAAGTGCAAGGAGAACAGGAAAACAAGAAAACATACCTAGAGAGAAAAAGAAAATAAACAAAAATAAATTAAACAGTCGCAGAATCCACAAAGAAATAAGAAGATAACTAGGAGTAAAAACAGTACACAAAGTTACATATGTACAGCAGAACTTTCCAAGTTCTTCGAAAGTTTATTTCTCCTGCCAGATTAGGCCGACTGTGTCAGGACTCGCAATCTTTTTACTATCTGGAGTCACTTTGAGTCAACATCAGCTTGCTGATTAGCAATAGGACCTTCTGCCACCTGGAGAGCCTCAGAAGTACCTGTGGCACCCACAAGAATGATCAGATACAAGTCTATTATGGGAAGTTTTTATATAGCGCGAACTAGACCCGATAAATCGGGTATCAGAGCGCTTTACATAGCACTAGTTTCTTTACACAAGGACACATTCATTTTTTTCTTAGGCACGGGGAGATTAAGTGATTTGCCCAGAATCACAGGATGTTGAGCGTCGTAGCCGAGACTCGAACCCGGTTCCCCAGCTTCGACATCAACCGCTCTAGCCGCATGGCTACATCCTCTCCCCTAATTTAATCCAGTCTCACAGGCTCCAGTTTCCACCTGAACTTCAGCATCCTCCACAAGCCACCACAATGGGTTCCCACAATTGGGTGCCCCCATCTCATTTTCCCAATCACACCTTCTGGCAATGACACTCATATGTCAAACTCCTGTTGTCTAGATTCACTGCATTTTTCATAACTTTCCCCACTTTCTCAGGTTCACTCAACCTACTCTCACCTTTTGGTACCTTCCACCCACGCTTCACCCGTACTCATAGTTGAATGGAGACTCATATTGATGACCTCATGTCATGTGTTATAATACATTTTGCATTTCTACTGTGAAGATTTTTAACTTGGACCTGGTAAAATCCTGCTCCTTTTCATCCAACTGGGATTGTTTTTAGAATATAGAACCCGTCCTCTCATGATTCTTAAAGGGCTCCCACTCGTGGACTCAGACGTGTATGCCCATGACATTTTTTCTAGTTCAGGCATGCAGTTCTTCTTCACTCCCCTAGCTAGTTAGGTGCCACTTTTGACAATATGGTTTATTCTCTACATGGCACCGTTTCCCCTTGGATGATAAAGAGAGGTGAATCCGTGAGCGATTTCTAACCCTCAAGAATTCAATCATGTCACTAGATTTGAACTACATATAATTATCTGTCAAAATGGATGCTGGGAAAAATTTGCATATGAAAATCCCACCCAAGTGTTCACACTGTCAACGATTTATTTCCCTATCTATTTAGACAATCCGCCAACCAAACCCATAATATACTTATGCAAACTGTCCTTCCACACAATCGACCCCATAAAACTGAGAGTTACTTCCTCCCTTGCTATGGTTGGGTCCTGTGTAGGACTCAATGGAGGCCTCTTTGTTACCTGCAACTTACGTGCAATTTCACATTCCATACAACTTCTCAGTCTTCAAATCAATCCTTGCCCACCAGTATAACGCCTTAATTGTTCTTTTTGTTTTTTTAATTTCCAAGTGGCCTTCTTAACATAAACCAATAATTCTGCTTCTCGTCGAGGGAATTACCCTATTTACCCTCAATAAAAATGACCCAACTTCACTCACTTGTCCTCTAATTCCGGTTTGAAAGAATTTTGAGATCTGCGTACCCTGTTTCAACAATCACCCGTACATCTCTTGACAGCTTTCAACGTGTCATTCGCCTCTTCTGCCTTACACCATTTCCATTCCATGCTGGCTTGCTTACCACTCAGAAAATCGGAAATACACAGAACAGTGTGCTTACTCCAACCATCCGCATCTACCATCACCAGAAGAATTGACATTCTAACGAGAACATTTACTGTAGCGTTTTTAGCCTGAGGAACATACTGGACATTATACAAGAAATCCTTGATGTCATATGGAAAACAAACCAATGCAGGAATACAGTCAAACTTTCAGGGGTAAGCAACTTTGTTAAAGGTTTATGGTCACTCCTGAGCATGAATCTTCTTCCACAAATATACTTACAGAAATATTACAGTGCCCGTGTACACACTAGCGTCTCTCTTTCCAACAATGAGTAGTTTGCCTCAGTGGGAGACAGAGAGAGAGGGATGCAAAGGCAGCCACTACTTCCCCTCTTCGTTGAGTTGAAAAAGCACAACGCCTAGGTGGGTACCACTAGCATCTGCAGTGCCAAAAACCAAGCTCAAACCGCTGCAAATTCAGAGCCTTAATAACGGCTTCCTTGGTCATCTCAAACGAGGCTTGACAATAATAAGTCCGTTCAAATTTAGATTTGTTTTTAGGCAACAACCTCAACTGTGTTGGAAAAATTCTACAACAGATTTGGAACAAAAGTCACCCATGCCCAGGAAAAGCCTGCTATCCTCTTTTGAGACTCACTGTGCCAACGCAATCCGAGTCGGTCCTCTTAAAATAAGTGAAATGCTTTAAGGCAGCAGGATTACTCCATGAACATGGACGCCATATTTCTAGTTACAGGGTTCCCTTTCACAAAAGACACTTATCAGGTGCATTCGTTTTTATATTTCAATAAACATCAAGACGATAATTCCCAAAATGCTTTAATCTCTGAAATAAAAGTCCAGAACTGAAGTCATAGTGCCCTGCCAACATGGTGCCACCTGGCAATCCTCTCTACAAGCGCAGGAAAACCAGGCAGCGTTCACTTCATAGCCTTCATGTCCCTTCTTGAAAATGGAGGTCTGGATTCCCTTCTGTGTCTTCACCTAAATGCACAGACCCAGGACGTAGCTCCCTGGACTGCCCTGGACCCTATCAAAAAGTAGAAGCCCCCTGGCACGCATAGCAGCATCTTCAGAAGTTGGGCTGCAAGTGGATGCCCAAGTGCAAGGTTAGTGCTTGTGGGCGCAGACATGGACAGCACAAGGCATTGAAACGGGGAAAATGGACGAAGAAATACTGCTAAGTTAAAGCTGGATGTATGCGCTTCGAGAGTGTCGTCAAGTGAGCCAGAAAGAAAATGTGCCCTAAAAGTGGGACGGTAGGATGCACATACATTTGATGACATTTTTGAGAAACGATATGGAGCCTCGTTAAGTGACACAGCATTATTACTATCATACCAGTGATGCTGCGACGAGTTGATGTGAAAGGAGCAGATGTCCTAGTACCAAGGTACCATTCACGGCCTGATAGGAGCTAATCCCAGACTTCTCCTCAGTGAGGATTCAGAGTTGCACGTACGCGGTGTGCTCTCCGAGGTTGGCTGTCCCCAGATGATGCCTTACTACGCCCCAAGAAGTTTTACATTTCCAATCGCAGGCCGGCTTTTCTACCTCTTGTTCCTGAATCTTGCTTGTAATTTCATGGACTAGTTCTCTGTGAATTTAAATGTGTGCCATCATCAGTGCATCAAACCCAGGCAAGAACTCTCACCTCTCTGCAGAATTCTCAGCTATGGCCATTCAACCCCACAGTGATTTTAGGAACACAAGTTCCTTGCGCCCTGTGGAGAAAATGATACCAGCTACTGAGCCGTAACGCTTTGTTGCCATGGAAACAAGGTATCTAGCAGAAAGCCTTCGCGAATCCTCCAAAGAGGCGGGATGAGCACTGGGCACAAAATCACCTGTTTCTCATATACCTGATTTCTGCCTAAACATGAATACCTGCTGTGCCATCTGCCCCAGAGGGGAAGCCATCAATGTCTTGCACTCTACCCAGGCTTAACGAAAAGAGTGCTTTGCAATGACCCTACCACCAAACAAGGCCACTACCCTCTAATTTGACCCTACTCTTGACCCTCCCGCCTTTCAAAAATTCCTCACAGAGAAGGAATCTCTTTTCCAGTCCAGACAGCTAAGACATGAAACTCGATAACTGGTTGAATGTGAAGAACTTAAAACCACCTCTAATTCCAAACAACCACCTCTAATTCCAAACAACCACCTGTAATTCCAAAGAGCATTAACATCAGGTGCAGGCAGGTCATAATTGTATGACACAGACCACTCCAAATAAAGGAAAGCAGTAAGATCCATCCCCATGTGACACTCAAGATTATGCACAAATACCAGTTTGCCCAACAATGTTTAGAGCATATCTTGAACCTCCGCCAGCATCTTTCAAAGAGGTCTAACTATACCCAACGCCCATCAATCATGAACTCTGGAAACGGGGACCAGGAACCCGACGTGAACCAGAGTGCTTTGAGGCCTCATCCAGTACATTGCATTTTGTACATTTTACAATACAATCCCCAAGCGTCCTGACTCTTTATCTGTATTTGAAGAATGTGGGCCTTGTGCTTCCAGTTCAGAGTTCAGCCATGCATCTGTGCCAGTGTGAGAAATGACCGGCTCCCTGTATAGTTTCAGAACATGCAGACACACAGCGATGCGAAATATAGGTGCGGCTGGAAGTGAGGAATATATCAGTCAGAAACAACCTCTACGCTAGTGTTCACACTTCTAGGAGCATAAATTATTCAAAAGTGTCATCTACTATACTTTTCAGTAGTATGGTAACACCGCATCAAGTGGAGAATTAACAGGGCAAAAGTAGCCGACATCATGAACCCGCATCACACAGGTGCCTAGGAGGTTTGTTCCCAGTCCCACCTGGTTCTAATGACTCCCCAACAGAGCTCAAAGCCCTATGTGCTTTGCAAACGTTTCTGCTTCAAGAACCGGCAATCAGGTAACGTAGACCACCTTGCAGCCATGTCACCATGCAAGTGAAATCTGCAAAAAATCTATTAGGTTATCCCAGATTCCTGATGTCACTTCTGAACAGAATCTTGCAGAAATGGATTCACAATCCATAATAGTTCACGATTCGGGATCACATTGAAAACTCAGACCTCAAAAGGCAGATTTAGGCTAGATACGGCTATGCGGCAAATCAGCAAATTATACATGTAGAAAGAGTTGTGCGAACATCCTTGTCACTAGGCAAGGCCCGCTTCAACAGGCAGCTCTAGAAAAGGGTTACATGCCGGGGCAGACACAGCACCACCCGCGACCCACCACAAGCAACCCAAGTCCCACAAGCCCTGACCAATTCATCAATACTTACGCAACTGTTCCGCGAACTGAAAATTACTAGCCACACACCTTTCCATTACCTCGCAGCTTTTAGCTGTAATCACTGGTACGAAATTACAGATGGGAGCTCTGCGATCGAGGCAGCGGAAAGCAAACAAACAATACTTAATGCAAGAGAGATGCTGACAACCAACTATTAGAAAAAACGGTGTTTTACTTAACCAGCCACGTCTTAAATGGTGGGTCTCCCAATTTCAACTATGAGAGAAAGATGGGTAAAAAGCACTCAGAGTCTGTCGCGACGTGAAGACGCAAAAAGAGCCCATCTTGTACGAAGAACACTTGCCATTTTATAAGAATCAATGGATTTTTGGATCAGTATGCTCAGGTTTCTACTTCACTGCTAACAAGATCAGAGTTGTCTTCACACCAAGAACACCCTTAATCCAACAATCACACACACTGTATGTTGTGACTATTAATTGACATTTTAGCTGTGTATGAATTTCCCTGGTTCATGAATTTATTCATCTTTAATCTACATGAATATATATTTTATCCCATTATGCACGAATGCCTTGCGGGGTTGTGCTACGTGTTGAATATTCAGTAGCTGAAGATAGTGCGGATTAATTGGAAGTATGCATTGGTGCTGAAAGTGATTGCAACAATCTTCTGTGTGTTATTCTGGAAGATGGTCTGTGGGGTGCTTGCCCTGAATGTCATGTTTAGCGGCGAGTCGCCGTCTCCGAGGAGTGGCTCCCACAGACCGTACGCATTTGTCTAGTTAATGCAACCTTCAACGTCCAATTAGAAGATCTTGTATACGCGCTCAGGGGAGTGGCTCTCTACCCTGAAGTTCATAGATAATACTCGTGCATTGGTACAACTGACACCCCAACCCCTAAGAGGTTCCTTACCAGTCCAGCAATGTGTGCAAACCATGTCTCGGGGGACTGGTGGAAGATCTGAGCAGTTGATGGTGGAATTGAAAAAGCAGCCGGAGACGCGAGCCATCCAAGCAGTCTGATTCTGGGCCGCGGATTTCATAACTGATGGCTGTAGTCTTCCTCTGGTACCCACGGCCCTTCTGTGCACGAATAAACCTTGTATGGTTAACTGCTGTGGTGGCGATGACAGATGTTGTGGTGCCTAGCGCCACTGGCCTGTCCTCTTGGAACCATGTCTTAGCTGCAGTCTTAGGATTGTCGTGCCTGGGTGACACCGTGAATAAGTCTGCTCTGCACTGGAGAGAATACACCGAGAATAACCGCATGAAAGGCAATGCTGGCTGAAAACAGGTGAAGCCACCTGCCAGATGTCATAACTCATAGCAAACCACAATGATAACTATAGAGACACAGCTATTGTTAGTGCAGCAGGCACAGCCGTGTTGTCGAAGCCTAGGGGCGTTTGGTGCTCACTGATCCTCAGCTAGGACTACTTTTTACACCCCAACCAAAAGCCGGATGGCCCTCATTACTTGCAGCTGTTGCACCCCTACTAGCACTAGATAAAACCCTAAACCCCCCTCTGACCCCTCGCCAACTGAGGATGAGCTGAGCCAACATACAGCGAGCAGGTGTCTGGCCCAAAGGTCTGAGTCTCAACCTTCAGAATGCACCAAAAGGGTGGTTAGTAGGCTCTCAAATAGACCAGTCCACTCTCACAGAAAAGACAGTGCTTAGAAGCTGCAGCTTAGCGCTTTCCTTCTGCTGCCGCAGAGCACGTATTTATAACAATATACCAACAGAACAGGTGATTGTCCTGTGCTTCCGACAGGAACTACTGCATCTTCTGAGTAAGTGTAGAAGTTTTCAACCCATGCCACTAAATAATGCACTGATGTGCCCACACCGAGGGCCTTTGGGGCCTCTGTAAGGTGAGGAAGAACTACATATACTGTCTCCTAGAGGAGCCTAACCATGCTAAGAGAGGCAGCCCTGTCACAGGTCCAGGTAGAGCTTCCACCATCCGGAGAGCTGACAGGGCTGCTCTAAAACCGGAAGTATCAACTACAAGAGCTGAAAGTCTCAGCTACGACTCCTGCCATACCTTAAGCATCCTTCAGACTGCCCTGGCCCCTGAGGGCTCTTGTTGGAATAAAAATGTTTTAGCTGAGTTTTCCATGCATTATATGTGTTAAGTCAGCATTCGCGGCACCATTTTATATTCAGCCATGATCGAAACTAACTTCTGTCTCACTCTCTCTCTGCCCCAGCTGAAAGCAGCTGCGATAGTTTTTGTTTCTCCAAGGTTGAGCTTCACTGTGCTAATGAATACACTGTCTTTGCCTGTGCATACCTTTCCCATTAGATAGGCCTGCTCCCACCCTTAGAGCGGCGGGCACAGGCACAGTGACCTTGGCGCTGAGATAGCATGTACCCGGTCTCAGGATTGAAACCCATTCTTCTGTATCTGCTTTGTTCACCAGCTACCAACTGGAAATTTCCAGTGAGGGCGTGTCTTTATTGGTTCTGAATTGTACAATATGTATCGTCATGCTTGCTGGAGTCAGTCCCTCTGCAGCAATCCAAGGAGATTGGTCAGACCGAACTCCACTCTCGTGTACCTGAATAAAATAATATTTGGTTTGTATTCTCTACTCTCTGACCGACTCTTCATTTGTGTGGAAGGCTGAGAGGGGGTCGCGAGTGACCCGGTGGCCCTGATCGGGTCACTTCCCTCACTCTTTGTAGCCACAGGGTAGTTGTAGGTTTCTTGAAATACTGATCCTGAAGGACCCCCTCTGGGTAGACACCCTACTGCACTCACATCACCCGTGTCTCTAAGATGGCGGACCGCAGGCAGACTTTCCTTGGCAAGAAGAAACCAGTGTAGCTGTGCAGCCTGTTCTAACCCCTTTGACAGATGCCAGTGCACAACTTACTTATTAAGCTTTTTTACATTACATGTTTATTTTGCTACAATTACCTTGAAAATAAAACAAACCAGCTTACAAGTGCAGTCTGTTCTAAGCTCTCAGCTCAGAGATGCTTCAAACTTCTCTTGCAATGTTCAAATAAACAGTGGGCCCAGGGTGTAATTTGAATGTCTCGGTTTTGTTTGAGCTTTTATGACGAGATTACTAATCAAATCATAGGCACCAGTGAAGCTCTGAAGAGTCTGCTATTAAGATTTAAGTGGAATCTAAAAAAGATGCCCATGTGCCTCTGTGAACTATATGTTTCATCACATTACATTCTGTTCAATAAACGGAGCCAAACATGGTGTTGTGTGTGTGTGTGAGAGTGAGAATGTGTGTGTGTGTGTGTGTGTGTGTTGAGAAAGAGAGAGTGTGTGTGAGAGTGTGTATGTGGGTAAGAGAGTTTGTGTGTGTGTGTGTGAGAGAGAGAGTGTGTGTGTGTGTGTGTGTGTGTGTGTGTGTGTGTGTGTGTGGGTGTGCGTGGTGAGAGTGTGTGTGCATGTGTGTGTAAGTTAGTTATGCATATGTGCAGAGAATAATATGCTTATCATTACCATGTTTCAGGCGAAGTATATCGTTTGTAAGGAAGCCCCTCTCCTCCCACAACTATGCTAAGACAATAGCATGTTCCTCGCTGCACACCTGCATATATGGCTGATGCCTTGCTGTTATTTACTTTATGTCAGTGAATTAATATCAAAGCGGGTAGGCAAGCATACCCAGGCCACAATCTCAATGCACACGTACATAGTGTAAATAATTTTTTCTTTTGAAATGCCTGCACATTGAATGTGCCATCATGTATATGGATGAACTTGTGTATATGTAAAGTGTGTGCCTCGTTTGTTACTTAAGAGCTGCTCTTGAGTTCAGGTTTGCCTATCATTTTCATATTATTGTTACTATGAAGAAAGCAGTCATGCATCGTTAGGTTATTAAATATTGCTGTCCTCAGGAGCAACACTTGGTAAAGAATCCATTTATTTGGGTCGGCGCTCCATTTGTGTGTCTTATGTGTGCTAATTGTCAGGGGAGCACAGATAATAATCTCTACATACATGAATGAAGACTACCACAAGCAATCGATTGGTTAGGTCGCCCTGGTTATAGCTCAGTGAGTTGAGCACTCGTCGCTGACATCTTCAAGTAGTGGGTTGCAGCCCCTATAAGGTCATCACACCTTCCATCATTCTTAGGGAAGTCAACTGAAATCATTATGTTAGGTAATACTAACACCTGTTCTTTACAGCGCTGAGATGCAAAACTGCAGCGCAAAGTGCTAGATAACAACTGAACAGCATAAACTCCGTCGGGTTAATGCCCCAAAGAGCATCGAAGGCACTCATGTATCACTCTCTCTATCGTTCGCCTAAGGGAAGTCAAACACTCTGGAGCATCCAATACAATCAATTATAAGGACTCAGTGGCGGCTCCTCCGTAATGGCGGAGGAGCGTTGTCCCTCAGTCCGCGCCAGCAGACAATAAATAAGATGATAATAACACAAGATTGTTATCATTTTGTTTATGCTCTCTGAGCCCCGCAATACAAGTATATGGCGGGGCAGGGTGGGGCTGGTCATGCCAGGGATGAGGAGTAGTGTGCACTTAGAAGTGTGCATGTCCTTGGCTGGCCAAACACACATGCGCACTTATGTTTGTCCAAGAAAGACACAGGCTCCAGTGCACTGTCTGGGCAACAAACGAGGTCGCTCAGAACAATCCTGCCGCTGCTCTCATACTATGAGAACAGCACCTCGATTGGGTGTGGAGCCTGAGGGCCAATCATCTTCCGGCCCAATGAGAGGAGCAGCGAGGCAGGTGTCAGCAGGAGCGGAGCAGCGGTTAAGTCTTTTTTATGTTTTTTACGTCTATTTCATTTCTCCTCTCCCCAACTCCATCCCTCTCCACCTGCAGCTGCCCTACCAATTTAGATATGCGGCGGCCGCCACTGGATAAGGTTGCAATACTCTTGGTACCCTTGGGCAGTCAAGAGACCTTCTTGTGGTCAGAAATACAAAACAATTGTTTATTGAGTCGAAAGGCACTCAAAATTAAGCAGTAGTGCAAACATAAAAGAATTGGGCGTCACCTATTTAGAGTCTTGACTCATCAATATTGGGAGCGAAAAATGACACATTTTGGAAAACTAAGAATGCTCATCTTTTGGTAGAGGTAGGCGGGCCAATAAATTAACAAGAGAGCCTAGCCATGGGTCTGGCTCGGATCTTAGAGCCCGTACACGAGCCGAGCCCTGGAAATCTGTGTTATGTAAATCATACTTATATCAACAAACGGATCCGTGGGTCTACAAAAACCCAACCGTAAATCATACAACAAACCACACTAAATATGATCAATTCTCTAAAAAGTTCAAAAAAATGTACTTCTTTAACATGTGGAAGCATTCACATTATTAGGGCACATTATAGCACTGCACGGACAAAGCGCTAATTTTGTACAACTAGTATTCTGAAATCACATATTCCAAATGGGGGAGCGCAATGGTACCCCTCAGAGCAAATAGACCTGGATACACCCTTCTTCTATGGGAGGTTGAAACATACTGGACCACTCTCCGTTTGGCTCACGATGGCAACGCCCTCCCATAGTTACGTGCACAAGTTTGGGCGACAGACTCTCTGCAGGTTGGGGAAGTGGGAGGTTTATAGCTCTCAACGCAGGGAGGAGGGAGTTCATGGGATTGTATGATTTTGTTAAGATTTTTAATCCTTTTGCTCATCAATGTAACAGGCTATTACTGCGTGGATGGATGCGATGTGGACATTAATGTGTTGGGAAAAGTCAGAAACACTTGCACACATCTATGGTGGGACACAACATAAACACATGCATGTATGGACGTGGAATGTGAATGGACGCAGCAACAAGATTAAGCGCACACCCTGGTACTGCAATACACCAGATGCCACTCCCCGACGTTGCGCTAATGCAGGAAACACACCTCTGGGGCAATCGCTACAAGGCTCTGGACCGGTTGGGTATAGACTCCTGGCCCACGCCGGTTACTCCATGGACACCCGGGGGTGGGGATCTTGGTTAAGGGTTCGCTGCCCTTCACGCTGACTCAATTATGGTGGGACACCCAGGGCAGTTACGTGGCTCTTAAGGGTACTTGGGAGGGACGCACCTTGAATCTTTGCTCCCTTTACATTACGCTTAAGACTCTGTGCCCTTCCTCTGGGACTGCCCACTGGGGTTCTCCTACTGGGGAGAGATATGAACGCGGTGATGAATCCTGACCTGGACAGGCTGAGTGCCACTTGGGGGAGCTCGGACGGGTAGGCTCTGCAATGGTTCTGGACCTGTGGAGAACCCACATTCCTCACCTGAAACGATATACTTATTATTCAGTTCCACACGGTTCCTTCTCACGCCTCGACTACTTCTTCATGTACCATGCCTAGGCTGGAGACTTTGGAGAGGTTGCACATTACTCGTCAAGAGTTTCTGATCACTCGCCAGTGGGTATCAGGATCCGGGATCCAATTTTTGACACTGCCACTTTCCCCAGAAGAGATCCTTGGTGCCTTTGAGATGGAGAGGTTAGGTTGAAACTATGCTCAGAGGCTGACTTATATTTCCAAGAGAACCAGGGAACAGTAGAATCCCTTGTACCATGTGGTAAGCCTTTAAGGCGGTCCTCCGGGGACAGGCCCAAGCATTGATTGGAGGGAAAAAGAGAGATGCAGTAGTGGAGTGTAGGGCCACTGAGCAGGAAATGCTCACCCTTGAGACTAGAGTGGCGGAGGAAGGGGGGGGGGCCGACCTGCGCCATAGGCTACTGCTGTGCCAACATGACCTACGAGCCTTGGCAGAGAAAGCGGCTTGGACATACCCATTGGCTACACAGCGCCACCTGTATGATGTCGGGGACAAGGCCTCCAGGCTGCTGGCCTGGCTCGAGAAGAGTGAAAGGGACTGCTCTTGAGTGGTGGGAGTCAAGGACAGGAGAGGAGTCCCACATACTACAAACTTGGAAATAGCAGACATATTTGGATCATACTATGAAGACCTCTACGCGCTCGCGAGCGTCAGAACCGGGAACAACTGAGAGGGGTTCTTGCTGGACTTATCCCTTCAGACTCCCTCAGGTGAGGCAGCAGAGGCTCTGGACGCTGATCTTACTGGGGATGAACTAGCAGCAGCCCTCAGGGCCCTGTCATCTGGGAAGGCGGTGGGGCCTAATGGGCTGCCCGTAGAATTATTTAAAAGCATGTCCGACAAGATTGCATCACCGATGCTGGACATGTTCCGGGAGGATTGAGAGGCCTGCTGTTTGCCAAAGGATCAGCGTACAGCCACGATCATGGAGATACACAAATCAGGCATGCCCCTGGAAGAGTGCAACTCTTATAGGCCAGTCTCACTCATAAACGTTGAGGCAAAGGTCTTGGCCAAGGCCCTGGCGACCAGACACACTAGCGTCCTCTACTCAATTCTCCATGTGGACCACTCTGGCTTCATGCCATGCAGGAGTCCTTGCCTCAATTTGCGGAGACTGTACAGGGTCCTGCACATGACAGACTTGCTGCAAGCAGAGCAGTCCGCACTGATGGCACTGGACGATACGATGGCGTTTGATAGTATAGAATGACCACACCTTTATGCCGTATTGATCAGACATGGGTTTCAGTCCCAAGTTTTGCGAATGGACCAGGTTGCTCTACCAGGCCCCTCTGGCTAGTGTGAATCAATGGAGTGACATCTAAAATCTTCCCACTGCAAAGGGGCACCTGGCAGGGGTGAACGCTATCACCCTAATATTCACCCTGGCGATGGAGATATTGGCGGCCTGGATCCATAGTGACCCAGTGATACGGTGTATTCCGTCACCAGGCAGTTGGGAGGAACGCGTCTCCATATATGAAGACGATATCCTACTGCACATCTCCATGCCGTACTGTTATATAGCAAGGATACTCCACATTTTTTAAACTCCTTGATAGCTACTCAGGCTATAGAATAAACTGGAATAAATCGGTGGTATTTCCTCTATCGGGCCTCCCCCAAGACTCCCAACGAGATGCGCAGCCCCAGTCGAAGCGGAAGGTTTAAAGTATCTCGGGATTTTTGTGACTCATGATCAGCAGCTGTTCATACAGCGCAACCTCAACCCCCAATTAGACAAACTCCGCACGAATGCTGCAGACTGGCACACTCTTCTGCTGTGCAAGATGGGCAGGGCGGCGTTGTACAAAATGATGACCTTACTACATCTCTTATACGTCCTCCAAAATACACCTTACCCGATCTCACCAGCCTTTTTTAGACAGATCGACCATGAGCTCCGGGCACTACAATGGAACGGGGGTGCGCTGCATATTGCACTGGGGAAACTACAGAGGGGAATCTATGACTGAGCGTTGGCAATCCCAGTCATCAAAAAATATTACTGGGCCTTGCAGCTCCTGGTGATTAACAATTAGGTATTTTTGGACTGGGGGAGCCGGCCTACAGGGTTGACAGAGAGATTATGACTACTGGTAACTATGAAACTATCCTCTATACCCGCCGGCGGAGGGAGGGACTACCATTACACAAGTCAACAGTGGTTACATGTCGGAACGAGGCAGGGTTCTCCCTGGGATGGCAGGCCAGATTAATGGCCATGGGCCCCTGTGGCACAGTGACCGACTAAGTGAGGTGTCCAACCTGAAGGGCTGCTCGCGATGGGCAAAGATAGGGATTGAGCACCTGGGTGATGTATGGAGAAACAACGCACTGATTACATTCGAAACACTTATTCAGGAGTACGAATTATCAAACGCCCAAAAACTAGGATACTTTCAACTCGGACATGCCCTTCGGGTCCATATTCAGGAGGAGACAAGCCTGCCAGACTCCTCCCCCTTAGAGGACCGTTTGTTCATGCATCTCATCCCAGATAAAGGGGTGTCAGTGATCTATCGAAAACTGATGAATAATTCACCTGACCCCTTGGGACCCTTGCGGCGCACCTGTACAGATGACCTAGGAGACACTGACGACGAAGACTGGACGGAGGCCCTACAAAACCCCAGTGACATAGCTATCCGAGCAAGATTTAGATTGATACAGCTCAAAGTCTTACACAGAACCTAATACTCACGCACTCTACTGCACAAACTAGGTGCAGTGGAAACGCCACTGTACGCGAAAGGATGCGCGCTAGAAGGCACCTTCTTTCATATTCTGTGGGATTGTCCCATGATTCAAGAATACTGTCAGGGGTGACGGGAGTGATGTCCAGGGTCTTATCTGAAAGGGTGCCCATGGAAGCCAAGTGGCAGCTAAAGATGGTGTAGGGTGAGGAGGACTTGCCCAGATACACCATGCTCTGGCTGGCATTGAGGCGGGAGTAGCGAAGTGCAACATCGCAAGACGGTAGAAGGCCCCTCTCCTTCATCGGTGGCCGAGTGGGAAACCAACTTGGACTGATGTCAGAGGGTGGAAGAAGTGGTTTATCATAGCAGAGGGTGTCCTAAGAAGTGGGAGAAAGTGTGGAGCCCCTTGTGGGAATACCTAGGCACCACCCTGGGGTCATAGTACAACCACGCTCTTTGTATCGGTGGCCTCCGGCCGAAGGAGTGGTGAAGAAGCTGCGCTCATACCCGCTGCTATGTAAAGTGCAACTAAGCTATTAATTATATGCCTAAAGGATGTGGTTTGGCCACCCTAAGTTTTGTATCTTATACCACAATGTAACCTTGTACTCGCAACGCCTTACTAGATTCTGTATCTTTCGATGAGCTTAATAAAAAGAGTTTTAAAAAAAAACATATTTAAAAGTGCTTTTATATGCGTTAATGAAGAAAATAGAGTTTTGTAAAATAAAAGTTGCCTAAAATCACACAATTTAAATAGGGAAGCCACGATTTTATTCAGGTTTTCTGGTTTCACTCTTGAAATCAACCAGTAAATGGGTATCTATTCCTCTTTCCTTATGTTAAGGCTTTGTTTTTAACTCTTCGTGCACTCTTCTGCAGTTTTCTAAATATAACACAAACTCGACCTGAAGGTATTGGAGTGCTGTGCATGAGCGCAAGATACAGTATACGAGGTCATATGCATGGTTTATCGGCATGGGAGATTAAGTGATTTAGCCAGCATCAGATCATGCGAGCCAAGCCCCAGATTCAAGCATGGTTCCTGAATTCCATAGTAACACCACACTCTGGGGAGGAAGGGGTTGGGGAGGAGAGGCAGAAGCCACTAGAAAGCATGGCTCGTTATGGGCTCGATGTTCCAACAGTACCTCGTGCTGAGCCAGGCTTCAGGCTCGAGCCTGGCTCGAGCTCTCAGTGACTCACCCACCTCTCTCTGTTGGAATGGACTTTTGTTCTAGTACAACTTAATTTCAAATGTACTTCTACTTTTAGTGTATTTCTAATCATTAAGCAATGTCTTAAACTCCTGGGTGTACTATTCAGAGCTTGGAACTAAGGTGACATCAATTGTAGGTGGCAGGGCTGTGTAAAAATAAACGTGTCAGTGGAGTGCTGAAGAGAGGAGGCGGAGACAGCGAAGAGTGAGCAAGAAAACAGACGTCATTCCCCATAACTTCCGGCAGAAGCAGGCAATCAGTCAAAATGATCATAAAAATGTATATTCTTTAAAAAAAAAAAAAAAAAAAAGCAATGCAGAAAATTGATGGTCCACGATGCAGGTAGACTGGAGTGGGTTATAAAATGTCTAAGTGGCTCCCAACACAAATCTTTAAACAGATATAGATTTTTTCCAAAATGTATATTAGCCATTATGACACCCCGGAGAGCAGAGCTCACTTTGACTCCATAAGATGTGGTTAGTGTGGAGGCGTCGCATATGATGTCGTCTTACTCAATCCCGAATGAATTGTTACAGAGCACATTTATATTTTCCTAGAAAGCTTCTGACCAAGCTTCTGATCAATATTAGGTTTTTTAATATAGCCAGTGCTTAATATGCAATAAATACATAAATTTGAGAGTGCTGCTACAAGGCTTTCTTAGGAGCCTCAAAGCAACGAGTAAATTAAAACTCGGAAGGGTCTGGGTTTTAGGATATCTAAGGAGACAACATAGAAGATTCTGTAAATAAAATGAAACATGCCATATCAGTGCTTTAAATAGGCACGTACTGCTCAGTACTGAGTGCCTGCACTTCTTTAATTTGAAACGGAGAGTGCCAGCACTTCTCAGCACTGTTGCAATATATTTAATACAAGAGTACCGGCACTTCTCAGCATTGTTGCAGTATATTTAATGCGAGAGTACTGCCACTTCTCAGCACTGCTGCAATATATTTAATACAAGAGTACCGGCACTTCTCAGCATTGCTACAGTATATTTAATGCGAGAGTACTGCCACTTCTCAGCACTACTGCAATATATTTAATACAAGAGTACCGGCACTTCTCAGCATTGCTGAAATATATTTAATGCAAGAGTACTGCACTTCTTAGGAACAAACAGGAACTTTAAATGGTGAGTACGTGCACTTCTATAGTTTCATTTAAAGCACTGAGTGGCATAACGCAAAATGTTGGGGGCCCACTGCAGAATGTGACGAGGGGCCCTCGAGTATCCCATATCTCACAGATATTAATTGGTCTAGGGCTTAACCCGTTGACCGCGGCGCAAATTCCGCTGCGGTGTGGGCGAAATAATGAGTGGGCGGGGTTCGGACGGCCCCCGGCCATTCTCTACACACGCCCACTGTGACGTCGGACGGCTGAGACGCATGCAAGGGGTTAAAGGGGGCCCCTTGGTGGGTTTGGAGGGGCCCTGCACTGCAGGGCCCTGCCTTACACCGTGGCTTGGTGCCCCCTTTATCACTCTCAGACCTCACCAGGGATCGCTTGCTCACTTTACATTCTGGCGGCCCAGGCCAGGCCATTACATGTCGGGGTCTCATGCTATGGATCATCATAAACAGGAACCCTAGGCCCGGAAGAGCCCCTTCTACCACCATGGCTTCCTACCTTCTTGTGAAACTTGCCCTCCTGCAAAGCAGGCTGGTCATTGACACGCATAAGGCTGCAGCAAGGATACCGATTTGCTTTACGCCAGTGAACACACTGCCATCTTGACATGGGGGCACTCTTTTCTGCAGCCTCCTCTGAGTACCTTGAGGTTCTATCCTCCCCCGTTGCCTGTGTTTCATTGCATACCTCGCCACGCCCCCCCCCCCCCTCTCCCCCAACGGTCATCCATTTCCTTTACACTTCTCCTCAATATTTAATTGGTGCAGGTGCTTGCGGGTGGACTCGATGGGCATTGATTTCCAGGGACTGTGACACTTTCACATCTCTGGCCCAGTCCAGGTCTGCAGCTGCCTTTCAATTAAAGACAGCAGGAGAGAGCTGATCAGTACTTTACTTATTTGCAAATAGGTCCATAGAAACAGAAGGACAATACATGAAGTGAGTCCTCACCATTAGGTGTATTGCAAGTCCTTCTTCTGTTTCAATAGTGGTGAATTAGTATAGTGAAATAGGAAAGAAATTTGAGGGGTGGATATTAGTCAGTTATTTGGATTGAGAAGGATAGCGGAGGAATAGAAGAGGGAAAAAGGTTTATATTTATATAGCGATTTGTTACCCCTGATGGGGTGTTGAAGCGCTCTTTTGGGGAGTAGCACGCTGTGTGTGTGTGTGTAAGTGTGCGCACACGTGTCCGTGCGCAGGTGATGGAAGAGTCTTCATCTCTAGTGTCTGTCAGTGCCGCAGCCAGTGTGTCATGGGCCCTAGTGCAAGAAAGAAAATGAGCTCCCTGTTTGAACTGTGAAATACTGCAATAATCAGATGCCCATGTGGTAATGGCAGGTGTGTGTGTGCGCGCGCATGTGTGTGCGAGTGTCCTTCAGTGACCGTGCGCAGGTGATGGAAGCTTGCATTGCTAGTCACCATGCGGTAATGGCAGGTGTGTGTGTGTGCGCACGTGTGTCCCAAAACACGCGAGGGGCCAAAATTTCATGCAATTAAGGCCGGCCCTGGTCTATCTACAAATGCTAGGCTCTCCTATAGTCTGTGTCGGGGTAGCAAGCTTCCTAATCGGGGCGATTAGATATAGGAACAGGATGACGCTGAGTTAGCCCCTCTGAATAAACTGGCAGTATGATTATGCTTGTTACCACCTAATGTAACATTATAGTCCCAAATGTCGCCTATTATTTCTTTTGCATAATATTTTAATGGTTTTTAAGCACATTAAGACATGAATTGTTATTGGTTCCATATGATGTTTTATGCTGATTTGCTGTTTTATGCTGCACTCTTATGGCTCTAACCAGCCGAATAAAGTTGACTTTGACTTTGACTTAGTCACCATGCGGTAATGGCAGGTGTGTGTGCTTGTGCGCACGCGTGTCCTTCCGTATCCATGCCGGGTGGTGGACGGTTGCATTGCTAATGCCCATGTGGTAATGGCTGGTGTGTGTGAGTGCGCATGCGTGTCCCTCCATATCCGTGCCGGGTGGTGGAAACTTGCATTGCTAATGCCCATGTGGTAATGGCAGGTGTGTGTGTGTGTGCGCGAGTGTCCTTCTGTGTCCGTGCGCAGGTGATGGAATCATGCATTGCTAGTCACCATGCGGTAATGGCAGGTGTGTGTGTGTGCGCATGCGTGTCCCTCCGTATCTGTGCCGGGTGGTGGAAGCTTGCATTGCTAAGGCCCATGGCAGGTGTGTGTGTATGCGCTGTGTGTGAGGGTCCTTCTGAATCCGTGCACAGGTGATAGAAGCTTGAATTACTGATGCCCATGTGGTAATGGCAGGTGCGTGTGTGTGTGCACGTGTGTCCTTCCGTATCCGTGCCAGGTGGTGGAAGCTTGAATTGCTGATGCTCAAGTGGTAATGGCAGGTGTGTGTGTGTGCACAGTGTCCTTCTGTATCCGTGCCAGGTGATGGAAGCTTGCATTGCTGATGCCCATGTGGTAATCGCAGGTGCGTGCATGTGGGCATGAGTGTCCTTCCGCATCCGTGCGCAGGTGATGGAAGCTTGCATTGCTGATGTCCATGTGATAATGGCAGGTGTGTGTGTGCGCGCGAGGGTCCTCCTGCATCTGTGCACGGGTGATGGAAGCTTGCATTGCTGATGCCCATGTGGTAATGGCAGGTGTATGTGTGTATGTGTGTGCAAGTGTGTGTGTCCTTCCATATCCGTGCGCAGGTGATGGAAGCTTGCATTGCTGATGCCCAAGTGGTAATGGCAGGTTTGTGCGCGCGTGAGTGTCCTTCCGCATCTGTGCGCAGGTGATGGAAGCTTGCAATTGCTGATGTCCATGTGATAATGGCTGGTGTGTGTGTGTGTGTGTGTGTGCACGCGCGAGTGTCCTCCCGCATCTGTGCACGGGTGATGGAAGCTTGCATTGCTGATGCCCATGTGGTAAGGGCAGGTGTGCGCGCGTGTGTGAGTCCTTCTAAATCCGTGCGCAGGTGATGGAAGCTTGCATTGCTGATGCCCATGTGGTAATGGCAGGTGCGTGCGTGTTGGCAAGAGTGTCCTTCCACATCCGTGCGCAGGTGATGGAAGCTTGCATTGCTGATGTCCATGTGATAATGGCAGGTGTGTATGTGTATGTGCGCGCGTGTCTCCTCCCACATCTGTGCGCGGGTGATGGAAGCTTGCATTGCTGATGCCCATGTGGTAATGGCAGGTGTGTGTGTGTGTGTGTGTGTGTACGAGCGTGTGTGTCCTTCCATATTCGTGCGCAGGTGATGGTAGCTTGCATTGCTGATGCCCAAGTGGTAATGGCAGGTGTGTGCGCGCGTGTGTGTGTCCTTCCGCATCCGTGCGCAGGTGATGGAAGCTTGCATTGCTGATGTCCATGTGATAATGGCTGGTGTGTGTGTGTGTGTGTGTGTGTGTTTGTGTGCGCGCGAGTGTCCTCCCGCATCTGTGCGCGGGTGATGGAAGCTTGCATTGCTGATGCCCATGTGGTAATGGCAGGTGTGTGTGTGTGTACGAGCGTGTGTGTCCTTCCATATCCGTGCGCAGGTGATGGAAGCGTGCATTGCTGATGCCCAAGTGGTAATGGCAGGTGTGTGCGCGCGTGTGTGTCCTTCCGCATCCGTGCGCAGGTGATGGAAGCTTGCATTGCTGATGTCCATGTGATAATGGCTGGTGTGTGTGTGTGTGTGCGCGCGAGTGTCCTCCCGCATCTGTGCGCGGGAGATGGAAGCTTGCATTGCTGATGCCCATGTGGTAATGGCAGGTGTGTATGTGTGTGTGAGCGTGTGTGTCCTTCCATATCCGTGCGCAGGTGATGGAAGCTGGCATTGATGATGCCCATGTGCTAATGGCAGGTGTGTGGTGCGTGTGAGTGTCCTTCCGTATCCGTGCGCAGGTGGTGGAAGCTTGCATTGCTGATGTCCATGTTGTAAGGGCAGGTGAGTGCGCGCGTGTATGTGTGTGTCCTTCTGAATCCGTGGGCAGATGATGGAAGCTTGCATTGCTGATGCCCATGTGGTAATGGCAGGTGTGCGCGCGCGTGTGAGTGTCCTTCCGTATATGTGCGCAGGTGATGGAAGCTTGCATTGCCGAGACCCCTGTAGCACCTGTTCTGTGCGAGGTTAAAGGTTTGCAGGGTGACGGCCATGAGGTGTTGTGTGTGTGTCTGAAAGGTTCACACTGCCGATGACAATGTAGTACGCTGGTGGGAGAGGGGTGTACCACTGCAGCTACCTGTGCTGTGCCGTTTATGTGTGCGCAAGAGGTGTGTGCACTCTGTTGTATCCGACCGAATTGACAAGTCTATCGATTCCCAGTTTCTCCGACCATTATGAGCCGCGAGAGGGGAAAGAATATACATTAACATATAAAAACTAAGGCGGCGCCTGCGGCCTTTGTGGCAGCGGCTCTGCTTGCTTTCAGCAGCAGCCACGAGAGGCCTTACCCCCGTCATGACCTCCCCAGGACTTCGGAGCCCCTCCAGACCGGCCCTCGGCCCGTCCCTCTCCCAGTCTCCTGCCACACGGCCGGTGCACCGGGAGACGCGGCGGGCGGGCGGGCGGGCCGCCAGTTGTGCCGGAGGTTGTAAAGCGCCGGCAAATCAAAGTAAGCAACTTCGCAGGCAAAGACTTCGCCTTTATCCACTTCTAATCGGGCTCTTTTTCATCGGTGCCCGCACTCGAGAACTCAGATGAGAAACACTTAACACTTGAAGGTAAAGTGACACCGCGCAACACCGAGAAAGGCTTTTAAACATTTAAAGCAGCAGTACTGACATGACACTAACTAAACAACATCTGGAAGATGGGATTTTGCAATTTAACGGTATAAAAAAAATGTTGTGTGTGTGTACAATTGTTTGGCATCTTTCCAAAAACATTCCTAAATTAGCCGCTAGTTGGCGTCCTGGCTGTTTGAGAAGAAGCTAAGGAGCAGCACCTGAGAATCCAGCGAAGCAGACAGAAGTTTCTCAAAACTCGAAGGCAACATTAGTTAAAGAGGGAAGAACTGCCCCTGGGGCTGCAGACTGATGGGAAGCACCACACAGCTCTGAGGGAGGAACGTCCCACAGGAGAGTCAGTCCCTCCAGGGAAGGCCCAGCAAGCAGCCCCACACCTCAAGTAAAGCCGGGCGCGTGGGCCAGGTGGGTATCAGGGAGCCACAGCTATGGCCCCACGTGGTGCTGGATCACACAATGAGAGACTGGCGCGTCTGATTGGTACGCAGGTGAAGAGTGGGTAAAAAATAAAACCTCGGGCCTTTAGGAAAGATAGCGACAGCCATCTGAAGTCGCACCGTGAGATCGCGAGATGGTCAGGTGCATTAGGCTTAAAATCTGGCGTTGGCTTATTATTTTGGGCAAGCAAAAGATTGGAGACCTAGAGCAAGTCACGAACAGTGTGTCCATACAGATGGGTTTGAAGGCATGTTTGGCACGCTTTGGGCACAAGCTCTCTCGCTCCATGTCTCCAAGACCCACACAGAGCAGCCAAGAGCAGATGTGGTGCACTCTAGGCGCACATATTCCCTCGACGCCTTAAACACCTGAGGATGACAGTCAAGAGAGCAACTATTGCGTACCCTCGATGCCGCTAAGAGCTGAGCATTCCAACCCAAACGTCACTGGCTGTCTACTCTAAGACATACCCCACAACTGTGTCTGTATGATCTGAATATGGCAGCCAAGTCCTCACACGTTGCCAGCTCTAGGATATACCCTATAACTATTTGGTGGATGAGGCACAAAAATGCTGTGTGGGAGAAATATTTACTCACGGGCCCAAAAAAGGTCTGAACCCATGAAAGACCAGTAAACTCGGGAGCTGATGATGCTCAAATTAAATGAAGTGCTCTGAGCCATACTCTAGTGTCCCAAGCAAGAGTAACTACGCTGCACTACAATCATACAAAAGATTGAAGAATCATCCCTGAAGGAGTCCCTAGCGGGACGAAACTCATTGCTAAAGGCTACAGGGAAAATCAGTCTTACAAAAAACCAGAAGACTGAATAAAGAAAATATTTTTTAACCAATTGGACGTTCTTTGGCATTATGCAGCTTTGTTTACAATGACCTTTTAAAATGTATTATATAATTTACTCATGAGTTTGATATAATGTTTTGAAGATTTGAGTTCTGGGTTTCCTATATTGTAAATGTTTTCATGGACTTTGTCCTGTAAGCAAAGTTAGGGGATTGACCTTCCAGACTTGTGCACCTCTCTCAACATTGCTTAAAATGTAGACCAACTATGGTGATAGTTGCAATAGATCTTCCCTCGCACTCCTTGTAGATTATTTCTTAAACCCCATAACTATGTATTTAAGACCTGAATGTGACAACCAAGACCTCACGCGTTGTACTCGATGGACATACCCCATAGCAATGTCTGTAAGATCTGAATATGACAGCCAAGACAGCATGTATTCTTCACCCTGAAGACCCCACCATTGTTTTCATGTTTTGAATAGGGTCACCAAAGTCAGCAGAGAAGTAGAAACCCTTAAATAAATTCCACTACATTACTAGATTTGCCTTCTTATGTATGTGCTCTTGTGCCAGCCGCCAAACTTCAAAAACCATCATCTTCCTCATGTTATTGGCCCAACCTGTACCCTTTACTTAGGAAACAACTTTGTAAAAATGAAAACAAATCTATGAGAATGGAGGCATAGTCTTTCCACAAACACAAAGCAGGAAAAAGCAAAAGAACCCCAAATATCCTATCCTCGACCCCTAGTGCAGGCTTTACCAGGCACACTTTGGTTATAGCGCGATTTACATTTGCCCAGTGTACTGGTTGCACAGGTACCCTTTTTCGCAAGTCGTGTATACACATACTGTACTCGTACCCACTCTCACACACATCTGTGTCCTCACACACACTGTGCTAGTGTTCACATCCTTCTCATACACACACTACACACTGCCCGCTCATCCATGCACATATTGTACTGGTGTCCACATTTCTATCCCCCAGGTGCTCACGCTGCGTGTCCTTGTATGTCTGTATGTATATGGTATTTCTAGTGGACCTAGCCAAAAGGCAGTTGAGTGCTGTGCATGGTCAAAGACAAGCATAAAGTCAACGAGTAATAGGAGAGGGAGCTGAATTGTGGCTGGTTAATGCACTATGTTCTTTAAAGCGGTGAGTCTTTAACTCTTTCCTAATCTGGCGCAGCGTGGATACGGGGGATGTTGTTCCAGATCCTGGGTGCATAGATGGAAAGGCCTGTTGTCCTTGCTTGCAGCCCCTAGCCGCACACACTGAGGGAACGTTCACTCAAAGGCCTCCCGCCAGTGCGTGCTGACTGTGCGAGCTGTATACAGTGAGCGCGTCCTCATTGGCAGGCGCTGTGTGTACACCCAGGAAGTACACTCCCCGCTGCCCCTACATGCCGACAGTAAAGCACATTATAAAAGATTGCCGCGCTGAGGCCGCTGGGAATTCAAAACCTTTACTGCAACTGGACACTTTCATAAAACTTGGAAATGATTTACGGCATGCAGTACAGACCGTGTCGGCCATGGCATACATACTAATGAACCTGAGCTAATTACAACTCATTAGGAGTCAGAGGAGGAACGAGTTGAGAGCTAAAAAAAAAAAACACAGCCCAACTGGGAGCGTGGAGAAAAAAATAGCACGCAGGCATTTCACACGCAACAAAGTCCCAAATTGTGCACGTCAGAATAGCAAGTGAGAGTCTCGCAGACAGGCCCTCCATGTCTGTCTGGCTCCCAGGGCTGCTTGCTTCCATCCTAAACAAGCATTGGCAAAGCTAATTGGTCTAGTATTGGCTTCCAGCCTATTGCCTTTGTAGCAAGGCTTGATGCTTTTCTGCTTTGCCATGGTGTTTTTAAACTTTATTGTCAGAGGAGCAGGCGGACCCTAAAAAATGTTTTAAAAAAAGCACATTGTCTAAAAGGAAAACTGTTTTTGGTCACAGAATACACACATTCCAATGGTAAAAGTAATCCTAGGCACAGAAGGAAACTACTTTGTGTGTGGATGGGCTCTTGTGAAAGAGCAGAGTTAGCAAATGGCTGAAGTGGGCTTATCCATTCCCTTATGCTGTAGTGGGTGGAAGAAAACTGTGAATGATAATGAAGGAAGAGGGCTGGCTGCAAGTCCCTGTAAGTATTTGATATATATATTTATACTAACTTTAAAGGTATTGGCTAAAGTTAGATGTAAACAATTATAAAAAGGAGTGTAGGAAAGCATCATTCTTTGGTCCGTGTGTCCAGATGAAGTGGAGCAGAATAGAAAATGATTGAAAGATAGATGGTAATTAGACCTAAGAGGCAAACTCTACTCTGAAAATGGAGTCTTTTTCCTTGCTCGCACTCGCCAACGTCAAGTTGGCTGGCGTGAGTGAGGAAGCTCTACCTCCCGGTGAGTTTTCAGAATGTAGGCGGTCATATTTCTCAACACGAATGGTTGCGACCACTCGTGTTGAGAAACCTTCCGTTCGCATTGAGAAGAAAGCTGCTGCTCGTATAGAAAATCTCCTTGAGCAGCAAGAAAAGAAGCAGCGCCCTTTTGTGCTGCGCATGGTGCCGTTCACGCTGATTTTATAGCTCGGGTCAAACACCCGGCGTGGAAAATCAATGCAAACGGCATGACCAAACGCTCTCTGCCGCTTGCGGAACAGCGCGTATTGCGGCACATTTTTTGGGTCACTTCGCAGAATTCTGCATAGCAGAGCTCAGTGAACCCCGCCCAGGCCTAATGTTAATTAGGTAGAATAATCACAGGAGTTATACCCATAGACCCAACTGATTGAGGTCCTGATGATGATCCTTAAATTGGCAGGATCGAAACGCCGTTGACCATTACCCACCAGCCTAAACGCTCTTGGCGCACACAAACTTGGTTCATTTGAAAAAGAAAATTACCAATCTTACTATCCAGCAAATTGTTATATGGACCTTGCATTGTACATATTGCCTTCATGCGCCGGCTGTTGTTGTGTTTTTTTCACGTTGTCACTAGCGCCGTTGTTTCACTTACACGAGCACTTTGTACACTTTTTCACTAGGGTTGCCAGAGTATTTTATACCTTGTTGTGCTCTGTTGATCTATCCAAAAAATATATGACGCCGATTGGCGCTTTTGAAAAAATAACTTTGAGTTTCCTCTCTTTTTCCTTGTAATGTCTTGTACATACCTTTTTAAATAATTTCAGTATATCCTGCTGGGATATTGTCGCATTTACAACTAATGTTAATTAGGGCAGCGACTAATGCTGGCTGCAGTAGCTTCCTGTGGCTTATCATTTGCAGCCCCTCTTATCAGGATTCATAAAGGTGGCAACAGAGAGTTTCCCTTCTTTGTCCTTCCACTAGCAGCAGCATTAAGAAGAATGCTGAAAGGCCAAAAATAAATTAAAGGAGCAACCTTTTGATGTCATCAGGTGCCAAACAGTGCATGTTATCGTTTTCGGTACCACTGGCATTTTTCTGCATCGCCCATGGATGGAACCAGGAGCGGTGCAGGCCCACAGTAATATTTGTGCTGAAGGAGGGGGAGCCAGGTAAAGCTCCCTGGGAGAAAAACATACTATTTTTAGCAAAATAAACATGAATATGATTAAAAACAAGCCCATTTAACCCCTTCCATGCGGCGCGAATTCCGCCGCGGTGCTGACCGTTTCTTGCGCGGGCGAGCTCATGACGGAACGGTTCCGTCATGAGCACAGCTCAACCGACGCTCATGACGGAACCGTTCCGTCATGAGCATGGAAGGGGTTAAAGGAAAGAAAATTACAATAATTTAATGGGCTAGCGAATGTTATGCAAATTCATTTACTTCAAATACATTTAATATTTTCTAAAAGGTTTAATTACATTCTATTTTCATGTGGAAGAACTTTGCTCCTGTTAAACACTGTAGAATTTGTGTAAGTGAAATGCATCGAAATCCCCACATGCTTTAGGCTGCTGGGATCACCTATTGTAAGGGGATGTCATGCAATGTTACAGATTTATACCGCACACCCTGCATAGAGAGCTAGGGCTTCCGTGGAGTAACAGAGCCCGTTTATTCATTCATTCAATCATCGTGAGCCTTAGTTCACAAACTGATGTTTAAGTGGTTGCTCCAACAGGCTCTGTGAACAAGAATGTCTTGGGGTCTTCCTCAAAGAAAGAGAATGGGAGGGACCCAGACTCAGCGATGGGCATTAAAGGCTTCTGTGCTCAATAGAGCGCCCGTCTGCATGGGCAACAAGGCTGGACAGTGGGGTTTTGGACAGGAAGTTGCCGGGGTGAAATTCGCAAACACCAAATAGTTTTACGGTGGATCCTTCGTGTAGCGCAAGGCAGGATTCTAAGGAATGTGAAACATGGAGTCCTCTTCTGAGGCAGCTCACAGAAGTTTGAAGTTCTTGATGTTGGTCACGGCGCTGGTTTGGTACGCAGGTGTAAGTGATGGTGGTTTAGTCTGTTTGAAGTCGATAAACACACCAATCACAAACGAGTGCGGTGGGGGGGTGACATTAAGGAATATTTAAAGAATTGTCCTCATTGGAATAAGGTCTATTCAGCTATGATGTTCACTTGGGATGGAGGGCCGCTGCCCCCAAGAGTGTCAGCTCTGAGGAGAGCCAGAGAAGGGGATATAACCTCACCCAGCCCAACCACTGGTGCCAGCCCCAGAGAAGGGGATATAACCTCACCCAGCCCAACCACTGGTGCCAGCCCCAGAGAAGGGGATATAACCTCACCCAGCCCAACCACTGGTGCCAGTCCCAGAGAAGGGAATATAACCTCACCCAGCCCACCCACTGGTGCCAGCCCCAGAGAAGGGAATATAACCTCCCCCAGCCCAACCACTGGTGCCAGCCCCAGAGAAGGGAATATCACCTCACCCAGCCCAACCACTGGTGCCAGCCCCAGAGAAGGGAATATAACCTCACCCAGCCCAACCACTGGTGCCAGCCCCAGAGAAGGGAATATAACCTCACCCAGCCCAACCACTGGTGCCAGTCCTCTCTGCTAAATCAAGGAACCCTTTACATTGCCATTTGACAACTAGGTTTCTTGCTAGGCTTTCCAGGTTTATTTTAGGTTCTAAAGTGTATATTTGCATGGTTTGTAAAGATATATGCTTAACAAAGTAAGTACTTCTGACTGGACACACCTTAAGTTTGCAGATCACCATGTTCTAGAGCGCAGGCATCAATCGTTTCACCAGCTGCAGAACCATGGGACTGAGTGCTTGGACCGCGCTACCACGGGCGAGTCACAGGTGGGAGATACAGCATCTTTGTTTACCCTATGCATTTTCACAGGATCCACGGGTGTAAGTGACACTGCCCTAGGCTGCTGTCGATCATTTCTGTGTCATCTAAGATTTATTCATTCATTCCTGCTCATGCCCTCAGAAATGGAAATGGTGCTCAAGCTGTAAGCGGATAGCAGAGTGTTTGTTTAGCCTTACACGAGTTCAGGGGTGGTTAATAGAGACCAGAGGCCATGGCACGGCACATCATGTCTTACACTGGTGATGTGGTGGATGGAGTCATTGTCTTTAACTCAACACAAGGAGGGTGCGCTCAGAGTTGTCAGGATCATCTGCTCTGACGTCACCTATGGCTCAGTGGCCCCCACCTGCAAAGGACTCGACCAAAATTCACGTTCTCATTGACCAGTCTGTCATGCTGCAGGCACAGGTCCCAAAGCTGCTATCACGGTTCTTTCATCTAAAATTGTTTATTAGAATTGTATTTTCTCTAGCGCCAAGAAGCACTGGCGTGCGAGCGCACTGTAAATACAAATTAACACACCAGGCCCCTCCTACCTACCATCACATCCCAGGCCCCTAAAAGTGAACAATGCTGCTCCGAGGGGGAATCGGACTTATGCACATTTTATTCGTAATTGACTAATTAAACTCGAGCTCGCTGCACGCACAGAAGCCAAGCCCGCGCGCGCTTTGGAATTCTTTGCCTCTCGCTCGCTCGAGGATCACAGGGTGAATTTGCAGCCACGGCGACGGCCTTTCGCTCGTCCGAGGCAGATACACCGAGGGCCAATTATAAATCTCTCCAGCGCTGCGGAAGCTCGATTCATCAGAGCAGAAGCGGCCTCCCCAGGGCGCGAATCACGGCGGCGGCTGGAGTGGCTGGCAGTGGCCGTGGCCCTGTGCCACGTCGGGCACCCCCAAGCCAGCCCCAGATCCTGGCGGCCTTGTCTGATGATGATCGCTTAATTGCGAAGCATCGGACGCCCTTGTGTAAACAAACCGAGCGAGGCAGCCGCCAATATCCTGTAATAGACACCCACCTCCAGGCAGGGCGATAAGGCTCGGGGAGCCGCAAGGCCCGGGCGGATATGGGCCTGGCTGGGCCAGACGAGTGGTGATGGGAGGGGGAGAGGGGAGCACAGGAGAACGGGAGAAGAAGGGGGAAAGGACAACAGACGGGTAGGTATAAGAGACGGTGAGGGAAGAAGAAGGGAAATAGAAAAGGGAGGGAGGGAGGGACTAAAGAGGGATTGAAGGGAAAAATTAGGATGCTATTGAGAAACGGATAGGAAAAAAGTTATTGGGAGCTAGGGAGTGATGCTGTCAGAGATCTGCGTCTTCTCTTCGAGTAATGTGTGCATCAATGCACTCTCTTAGATTCTACCAGAGGAACAGCAATCGTTAGTGCAGCGGGTGCAGTGGTGCTTGGGCTTGGGTGCGGGCAAGGGGCCTACCTCCCCCTTCAGTTATGACTATATTTTACTACCAAACCAAGGCGTAAGTGGCGCTTTGTCTTGCTTCCTTGCTTACATTATGGCCCGTAAGGCCTTTACTACGCGCTGAATGCAGCTGGTGTTACCCTCTAGTGCAAGCCCTGCAGCTGGGGTTGGTGTAACTTTGGTGTCAGGACAGAAGCACAGGAAGGTACATGAACTGTGACATAGTTAGTTGGGGGTATAAACGTCATTTCAAGGCACAGAAAATACACCACATTCAGGGTCGTTGCTATGCCCAGACTATAATGCCCTGATTCACTAGGGAGCTCCTTCAGACAAACAGAGCCTCGCCAATGCTTGATTCCTAATGTACATGCGCACAAAAGTGGAAGCCAGCGGGGCAGGGATACACTGCAATTTATCCAAAAACACAGAATGTCTGCGACAAGCTTACACTACAATTCTGGAAGGCATCAACTCTAACTCAGGGCAACATCCTTCAGTCCTACATTGATCACGTGGGCTGGCACTTCAGTAGCCATGGCGAACGACAGCAGCAGCAGAAAGGGGTCAAAGTGCTTCCCAAATGGAAAGTTCCAAAGTGAGGCGCAGGCCCGGTGGTGTGCAAGGAGGCCTATTGTAGTGGTGGCCCACAGTAGAGGAGGCGATGGGGCAAATCTTTTTTTTGTTTATGAGTGTGTGAGCACTAACATTGTATTAGTACAAACAAGGTGCTATATTTGAGCTATTTCTAATACTGAACCATGTTTACATCGTTTTCCATCTTGTTTAAACGTCATCGTATTTCACATGATATTATAGTTGATTTCGCTGCTAAAATAAACAAAATAAAATGATGTATTGGTGGGGGGAAATCACTAAAGGTTTTCTATATAGAAATGTTTCCTTTAGACTGTTTTCTATTAGTTTAAATGTAATGACTCGTGTGTTCCCACCAAATATATGAACCCCTTTGTCCGAAACAATATGTGAGAGTGTGCATATCTCTCACGTCAGCGGACCCTACTCCCATTCTTAGTAGGCAAATCTATGCCGGATTTGGTACTAAGTATACTGAGGTCATTTTCTCACTGTTGCATGCTATGCTGCAAATTTACTGATGCAAAAACAACAATTGATGGACAGAATGCAGAACAATGTCATACATTCACCCCAGTACAGAGATCTGGGCCTAAATCCATCGTTTTTTTGCTCACCATGCCGTTCCGGTTTGAACCCAGCCATATGCAAATCAGTCTTGACCCTGTGCCTCATGGGAACAGTCCAGCCCGAACTGCCAAGCCAGGTCCTCCCTGGACCGGAAACAAGCATCCTAGGACCGGTTTCTAGGTTTAACCCCTCTTCAGCCAGGATAGCTTGACTCCAGTGGCATGGAGAGCACGGGACTCACATCTGAGCATACCCGTCCCACTCGGGGTGACAAATGCAGAAACAACACTTGATGGACAGAATGCAGAACAATGTCATACATTCTGTATTTTAACTTCAGTACTTACATAAAGCATTAAAAAAAATCTATTGTCTGTCATTTTATGAGAATATTTCAGAAGTGTTATTTGGCCCTGATTTGATTCTAAATTGATATTTTCCACTGAGAAGTACCAAAGTCCGAGCTACAGGGACTACATTGCTCTGAAAATTGAAACTACGGTGCTGATTTGCACTGAATTTGTATGGCTTTACTTAGGAATTTTGTAAGGGTTCCACTCGTCAACAAGTGCAAGCCTGTGTTGACGTGCTTCCCGTGGATGTGTCTGAGGGCTTGGGGGTTTTCATGGCCGGGGTGGCTGTGGGCAGGTCCAATGACCTTTCAGAAGTAGAAGCCAAGGGTCACGCTGCCTCTTTTGACTCTGACCCACAAAAACCTCCTGCCTGATGGACCTTCAACCTTGGAAGGAGCCCACCCTTCAAGTCACCTGGGATTTCTTGCTTCCCACCCTAACCCATGAATTTATGTTCTGATAGAGTCTTCAATATTTATGTCTGACTGTGCTGAGGTGTTGGTTATTGTGTTGTATTTTGTGGGGGCGGGGGCTCTTGGCCCTGGTCACCTTGACATGTTGCATAAACATATTACATTAAATTCTGGACCTCAAGTGTGCTGGAGCGTTAATCCTCCAGGGGGCTGAGGAGGCATCCTCCATTCATGCGGCTCTTGGGTTTGGGAACGGAATGCATCATTGCGTCCACAATGGATGTGAGGATGCATTTCACGCTAAACACCGTGTAGAAACAAAAAACCAACAAACAGCAGCAGCTTGCATTGTTATATTTGTGTTGTTCATGAGCGTTTACTGTAACATTTTACAATGAATGGTGCATTTCAGCAAGGTTTACTGTGAATGGCGCAAATTATGTGACGTGATTCAATAGCGTGATTTGTGAAATTTCGTTTAAAGAGTAATGACAAATTACTGAAATTATGTTACATTACGCCAGCGTCAGAAAAATTTCAATGGTAGGTGCGTATATTGTACAGCTATTTGTGTAATCTGAAAAGAACAGGTTTTAATACTATACATAAAGCTCAGGGGGTTAATGCACCTACCGCCCAGATTTGTGTGCAATATTTAGGTCATAGAGTTTCAATCAATCATCCTATGGCAGGATCAATGCTTTACGGAATCTACTGCATAAAAACATGAGAATTTAACCAGGTAACTGCCTCGGGAGGAGTCTGAACTCTACATCAGCGTCCCATGGCAATAAAAAAGAACCTTAACAAAGCGAAACATACAAACATTTGTTGCAAAAAGCACCAACGCGTCATTCAAGTACACCTCAGCTCTGAGTCCCACTCGACACGGCACCTTTGGGGCCCATTGCTTTAACTCTACTTCTGACTCACCCAGTCCAATGCAAGTCAATGGGTAGTTCAAGAGTAAGAGCTGGGAGCAGCAGAGTCTGGGGAGCAACGGAACCCAAGAGCCCCCGGGGAATTAAAAAAAGGCCAATTTCTCCTCATGAACTGGTGGAATTCTGGGAAAAGATGGGGTGCGTCACAGTGGGACTCTCGCTGAAGACTACACGCCCGGACTGCATTTTAAGGTAATATGTTCCATATCATTCAGCTTCACGCAGGGAAGCACAGACACAACAGGAGGCTGAACTAAGATCCCAAACAAAACATGTGCTGTCCCAGAGACCCATCTATGGAGTGAGACCTTGAACTTATGCACGTACTAGAGGCCTCTGTACTCCCATAAGGCGCAGGGTGAACAGCCCGCAAACCCAGCACACAGAAGATGTGAACACCCAAACTACAACAACAATACTTAAATAACTGTTACAGAGGAAAGGCAAATCATGGACAATTGCCAGATCAATTGTACCTTTGCAAAAGGCTATCGTGAGCAAAAGGCTGCCCAGGAGCTATCTTTCTTACTTTCTTGATGCCCTACTTGGAGATGCCCAAGAGGGGCTAGCTACAATTCCTGATTACTGACATTCAAGGTGATTAGGACACACAACTGGAGGCCACCTAATGGATCCCAAGACTGGAGCTGGACTAGCAGATTATGATGCTAGAGGCAAACGAGTGAAACCCCTGACCGCAGGTGAGATCGTGGATTCCATAACTGCAGATGGGCTGGTGAATCCTGTGGCCTGACGACAGCTAGCGGATCCTGGGACTGTAGACAGGGTGGTGGACTCCATAAGTTGAGACCAATTGGTGGATTTCATAAGTGGAGGCATATTAGTTGATCTTTGTTGAAACATTTTTTTATTATTTTCCAAATCAACAATTAGTATTCATTACACAACGAGGTTCCGGGTCCAAAAGGAGTACCGTCCCTCCTAACCCCAACTCGTTCCCACCCCTCCCCACCCCCGTGTCAGTATGCCCCTGTCCCCTACCTCTCCCCGGATGTGCCCCCCTTTCCAAGGAAATCATGTACGGACGCTCAATCCCTCTCTGTGCAAGCAGATCGTCCCTCTTGTCCAGGCCTCTGGTAGGTGTCCCGGGACCACCCTCGTTCCTATCTCATCTCATTCCCCAGTCCCCCTCTCCTCTTGTCTATCCGCCGTGGGCATATTAGTTGATCTTATTGCTGAAAGCAAACATCATGACAGAAGGCTGGCAGAAGCCATGGCAGGATGCTGACTACCAGTTAATATGACAGTGGGCAAGATGGTGAATACCTTGAATAGAGGCCAGTTGGTGGCGGCTGCACAGAGAGGTCGGTGGCCGAAAATATAATCAAGACAGCAGGTGGAAATGGATCGATGGAGAAAAGGATGGCTGACGGATGTAGGGAAGGGTGAATGGATGGAGAGAAAAGAATGAAGGAAACAAGGAATGGATGGAAAGCAAGAAGGAAGGACAGTGTGACGGGTCGATGGATAAAAAGAAAGAAAGGAATGAGAGAAGGAAGAATGGAGAAAAATAGAGAAAACGAGGGATGAATGAATGGACAATGGTTTAAAGGAGGGATGAATGGATGGAAAATGCATAAAGTAAGATGGAAGAATGCATGAATGAAAACAAGTATGTAGAGGATGGAAATAAGATGGAAGAAGATAAAGTAGGGTCAACAGAAAGGAAGAAATAACACTGAAAGAACGAAATAAAGAAAGGACATTTAAGACTTTTCAGAATTCTTCCACGGAGAGCATTCGCCCGTACAACTGCTGTGTGGGCTTGCCTCACCCTTCGCTCAGTGCCATTTGGGACATGGTTCAAAGTGGGTGGTATTTTATTTTTCTGGCTCCTGCTCATTTGTGCAGCTCGTGCACATCCGTTCTCGCACCAAGGCTCAGAATGACCTACTTGGCAATAGGGAAATGCTAAAAAAGACGGCGATGAGGGATAAATAAACAAGCATTGGCATAGCCAATAGGTGTCGCCTTTGGGACCTTATAAGTGTTTAGCCATGCAACAGTTGATGTTGTTACACCAAGGATATTGTGCTGGATAACGAAACACTTATAAGGTCCCAAAGGCGAGGCCTATTGGCTATGCCAATGCTTGTTCTCTTTGCTTACACTAGACGAAATGCTACAGAACCTTCACTTTTACCAAAGAGCAACTTTATTAATTTTGCATGTTCCAATGCAGTCTCATTCATTAAGTAATGAAAATATGTTCAACAATGTTATTGCATTTTACGAATCATTTGTCTTAATGCATCCAAGTTTTGGACCACAGCCTCCGTTAAAAAATGTTTGCACAATCGGGATTCCCGTCGATTGTGAAGTGTAGATGGGCATGTTAACCGCTACTTACACTGTTCTCATTGTATTCTATTGTAATTGCTTTTGTACAGCGTTTACTATCAGTGATAAGGCACTAAAGCGCTTTTATATTGTAACATAAACACAAGTTTGTTAATGTGGTTACCCGAGATCTCAATAATGGGGTGGACTCTGTTCTGTGATATACTAGGATATAACGCACATGTTCAGTTTTGTGTCCAACTGTCCTGCAGTGGGCCCGAGGCTGCCAGCAAGTGATGTGCATAAAACATATTTTACCTACCATACTGTGAGCTAGACATGATACATGTCCCATCACAGTCTGCACACCACACAGGCACGCGGCCCCATTAGCACTGCACCAACAGTGGATGGCTTTTCTCATTTCTGTGTGGTCCAGATCATTACAATCCTAAGACATTTAGCTGGATTAATGCGAACACACCCTGCAGTATCCTGTTGCCCACCCTTTAAAACATAATATTGTCACTCAAACTCACTTATCTATTTTAAGAATAAGGAGCGCGCGGGAGACACAGCAATTGAAATTGTAACTGCGGTTTTAAAAGATTTGCAACCAAAATGCCACTTCTGCACATCTCATGGGTTTGATATATGAGACCCTAGTTAGTAGTAGGGACGGAGTCCCTTGAGTGATATTTATGCATACACCGCTATGTACTTAGCAAACATAAGGACATTGTTTAGCTTGTATAATGTCTTACTGGTGCACAGAAAAATCAAACATCAACATGCATAATTTTTCACGTGTGAACACACACACACAAATATACAAAGCGCATTGACTGATGGCGATATTTCAAAACACGCATACACTAATGCTGTTAAGTGCGTGCATGTATGCGTGCGCGGGAAGCGGGAGTCTGCTCTTTTTACAAAGCACATACTCATGCTTTTGTGGCGCATGGCTGCCAAAGCACATACTCGTGCATGTGGCGCGTGGCTGCGCGCACTCCCACAATCCATATGCCGCCACAAGCACGAGTATGTGCTTTGTAAAAAGAGCTGCATGACGGCTAAAGGTCTCCTATGCAGTGCATGCGCACTGCGTAGGCGAGACCTAAAAATAAAATTAAACTTACCTCCTCGCTGCGTCCTCCATCGTAGCATCTCCCCTGCGGCCAGAACTCAGAACAGGAAGCACCTAGGCTGAGGCTTCCCTCAGCCAGTCACAACGGCTGAGGGAAGCATTGTGATTGGTCTGAGTGTCGTGGTTCGGCACTCAGACGGGGACAGAGAGCCTGGGCATGTTCTCCACTCAGGCTGTAGTGTAGTTCCTTCCCTCCCCTGCTCTGTCAGCAGAGCAGCCCCACCCCGCCTGTCAAAACTGCTGTGCCGGTAAAAAAAGGAAAAGATAAAATGATAATAACTTTCAGTTATTATCATTTTATTTTTCCTTACACTGCTAAAAAGCAGAGGGGTGATGATTCTCCAACTTAGCGGAGGAGCCACCACTGCCTAGCCTTGAGGAACCCCAATCCAGTTTTGCACAGTGTTACTGGCCCAGTGTGCTTTAGAAGGCACCACTTGTCACCAATAGCGCCTGAATACCCTCACAGGTGATTAGCCGTGCTCTACATTTCAAAATGAAGTCAAATAACACGGTTCGCTGAGCGTGCGCTGACTGGTACCACTTAAATAGCGAGGTAACAACTCTTGCGTCGCAAAGGTGTATGCATACCAGTCTCTCAGAGACCCCAAATACGGAGTAGATATGGGAAACTGCAGAAATGTGTTTATTTGTACTAATTGTGGGCTGAGATTTACTTTCTTTGCCTTTTTTCGAATACAAACTCTTTTTAATTAAAGTTTGGTGCGGTTCAAAGGTATTGGCAGTCTTTCCAATAGACTGTACATGTAAAGTAATGGAAGCACCATCTATGCAAGGGTCGGCGTGAAGGCTGCTTCCAGCGGCCCGGGCCCCCTCTGCTGCCGGCCTCCGCAGATCTCAGGGGCCGGTTAGGAACACAATGGAGTGTCCTCGGGTGACCGTCTAAAGTGCCCGCTCCCAGAGACAGTAGCAGATTAAGGAATAGTGAATAACTTTCCTCCTTACAGTAAGCAGGAAAAGACAAGACTTTCCTGCAAAGGCCAGTGACTGAATGAGCAGAAACTGGGAAATAATGAATGTGCTTGTAGAATGACTCCCTTCTCATTACCCATAAGGACTGGGAGAAAGAGAGAGAAGCAAGAAAAATAGGAGAAAAGGAAACGAGAATAAAGGGAGGGAGGGAGGGAGGGAAAGAAAAATAGGAGAAAAGGAAACGAGAATAAAGGGAGGGAGGGAGGGAAAGTGGAGGAAGCGGGAGATAGGAAGAAAAGGGAGAGGAGAGGTAAGGAGGGAGAGAGAGATACACAAACTAATGAATGGACGGGCAGATACAGCACTTCATTCTTTGCCAAGATGACACCTTCCAGAGAGGGAGTTAGCCAAGAGTTGAATGGACAGAAAGATTGGGCTCCCATCCACCTTCCAATGGATATCCACCAGAGAGGGGTTGAGGAATGAATGAACATGGAAAGACGGGGTTCCACTACTATCCTGCAGAGGAGATTGCCGGAAATAGGCCAATCAATCAAATATTTATAACGTGTGGCAAATCACCCGTGAGGGTCTCAAGGCACTGGAGATGTTGGCTACTGCGTGGTGGTTTGTTCATTTGAAAACCCAGGTCTTGAGTTCTTTCCTGAATAGCTAGAGCAACAGTGCGGTCCTGAGGTGCAGAGGGAGGTTGTTCCGATCCTTGGCCGACAGGTGCTAGAAGTCACGTCCTCCGCTGTTGGTCCTGCAGATCCGTGGGGTGTCTGCAAGAAAGAGGGAAGCTGATCAAACGTGTCTGGTCGGTTGGTGGAAGGTCAGGCATTTGTGGATGTATGCTGGTCCTTTGTTGTGCAGGGTCTTATAAGCATGTGTCAGCATCACTGGGCGTGGAGAGGTGTGGCTCACTGGTTAGAGGCGGCAGACCCGTAAGCAGAGAATCGGCCAGGGACCAGGGTTCAATTCCCGTCGCGGTAGGGTCGTGGACCAGGGTCAAAACGGACTCGATAATTCTCGCCTCGGTACCTACTCTAACCAGGAACACACTCGGCAACTCTGGGCATTAAGCTTGCCTCATCTCTACAACCGCCCCCCACAGACGCCGGGGATGCCTGGTTTCACCTTGGAGATACCCAGAAAGGGACCATCTCACAGGGATAGCCAGGACTGGTTCCCCAGTGGTCTATAGCGCCGGGACACTTCCGAGTAGCTGTGCGCTGAATAAATTAAAATAACATAACATGGAGAATTGCCTCTCCTTGTACCAAGACATGGAAAGAGAGCTCACGGACGGAATCCCCATTGCAGCTAACTGACCTCCAGTCAGGTGAACCTCGAAGATACAATTCAAAGCTTGGACGTGCATGGACATGACCTCTCGTCAGTTCCGATGGCAAGGTCACTAATCTGATATTCTTTTAATCTTTGCACGCTCTCTAATGCAATAACAGGTGTTACACATCATTTCCAATTCCAGAGCACTGAGCTGGAGCGCATTTTTCATGTACGAGCCATGTCAGGGACCTGTAGTACATTTTTAGACACCAAACATGATCCTCACCAAATTCCACATATCTAGATCTGAGAGTTGATTTGTTTTATGCAGAGATTTGGTGCCAACATCGCTGTCTGGGAACGAATGATATTGTGGATTTACCAATAACACGGAGGAGCTTGCAGCACACCAATTGCTTTACATTGGGTGGCTTTACTGTTACTCTCATTTGTCTGCCTCTTATTCAATGGTTTTCCTTGTGCATCTTGTGTCTATACCTCCAATGAAGCACTGCTAATGTACTTCCAAACGCTGCTCGAATTAAGGAAAGAGTAGAAGACTCACCTCTTTAAAGAACACTACATCACAATCCATTAAACGTCTACAACTTAACTTTCTCTCCATTTACTTGCTGACTTTGAGCTTGCCTTTGACCTTTGGTCCGCGCTATAGAAAAAACATATACATGCTTGCATTCTTCCCCTGCTCACTTTAAGGTAACTCGTTTTTTCCTGCTGTTTTAAGCACTCCAAGAATGAGTGTACGTGTCTCTAGTGTGCTGAGCTCCAGTGTGAGTGTGAGTGTGAGTGTGAGTGTGAGTGTGAGTGTGAGTGTGAGTGTGAGTGTGAGTGTGAGTGTGAGTGAGAGTGTGAGTGAGAGTGTGAGTGAGAGTGTGAGTGTGAGTGAGAGTGTGAGTGAGAGTGAGAGTGTGAGTGTGAGTGTGAGTGTGAGTGAGAGTGAGAGTGAGAGTGAGAGTGAGAGTGAGAGTGAGAGTGAGAGTGAGAGTGAGAGTGAGAGTGAGAGTGAGAGTGAGAGTGAGAGTGAGAGTGAGAGTGAGAGTGAGAGTGAGAGTGAGTGTGAGTGTGAGTGTGAGAGTGAGAGTGTGTGTGTGTGTGTGTGTGTGTGTGTGTGTGTGTGTGTGTGTGTGTGTGTGTGTGTGTGTGTGTGTGTGCGTGCGTGCGTGTGTGCACGCGGACTTCGGAGCAGAGCACTGTAAACCTACGGTGAAGTCGAGGGTGAGTGGCGCGCCCAAACATTGGCAAGAACAAAGAATTCAAGCGCTGCTGAAAGATCGCATGATGTGAAAGCATCAGTGCAACACTGTTACAACATCAAACAGGGCAACCGTAGCAGACTAGAAATAGAGGTTTACCAAGACGCCGGTCTGTTCAGAAGAAACAGAGTGCTGCTAGCATTTTTACAGAAATGAACTGAACATTTAAAAATACTTACTTGTACGCTTTTAAAAGTAAATCCAGATTGAAAATGACATGTTGAATATATATAAATATTCACTGTAAAAAACAAAGGTTACAGGGACGTTTTAGTTAGGCTCAGATTTCACTTGTTCAAAACCAGTCAAATTCAGCAGTTATAGTTAGCTGAGCTAACTATAATTTACGCCCCAGCGATGCACTGCTTATGGCCTCATATATTACATCACTCATGACATGGTCTGTGACATCATCCTGTGAGTGTAAGTGTTTTCTAAGAGTTTATGAGTGTCAAAGATATATACTAACCTACTATAAAAGTTAGATTATTATACTAGGTGCACTACTAATGAATGATACTACTTCTAACATATATTATTTGAGTAACTATGTGAATGTGTATCTGTGTGTGAGTGGGTGTCTGAGTGGCTGCATGTGTGTGTGATTGGATGTATGGGTGTATAAGTGGGTATGTGAGTAGCTGTGTGGGTAACTGGCTGTGGGAGTGGCTCTATTGATGATTGAGTGAGTGGCTGTGTCAGTGGCTGTATTGGTGTGTGAGTAAATGTGTGAGTGACTGCATAGGTGAGTGAATGGGTGTCTGAATGGTTGTATGAATGAGTGAATGGGTATATAAGTGGATGTATGGGTGAGTGAGTGGCTGAGTGGTGTTTGGTTAAGTGAGTTTTGTGTGTGAGAGGCTGTACTTGAGACTGAGTGGCTGTATGGGAGAGTGAGTAGATGCGAGAGTGCTTGTATGGATGTGTGAACAGGTATGTAAGTGGGTGTGAGTGCTTGCCTGGGTGAGTGAGTGGCTGTATGGGTGAATAAGTGGGTGTGTGAGTAGCTCTATGGGTGAGTGTGTGGCTGTGTGAGTGGCTGTCTTGGTTAGAGACTGGTTGTATGAGTAGGTGAGTGGTTGTGTGAGTGGCTATATGCATCAGTGGGTGTGTGAGCGGCTCTTTGAGTGAGTGCTTGTGTGAGTACTAGCATAGGCCTGTGAAGGGGTATGTGAGTAGTGTGTGGGGTGAGTGGGTGTATGAGAGGTTGTATAGGAGTGTGATTGGGTGTGTGAGTGCTTCTGTGGATGATGTCATCAGTGATGTCACTGACCATGTCATGAGTGATACAATATGTGAGTTCATAAGCAGTGCATTGCTGAGGCATACGTTATAGTTAGCTCAGGTAACTATGACTGCTGAATTTCACTGGTTATGTATGAGTGAAATCTCAGCCTAATTATAACAACCCTGCAACCTTTGTTTTTTTCAGTGAATTTCTAATTTTTTTAATGTTGTTTCCAACTAAAACATTCCTGTAACCTTTGGTATTCTAAGTAAATTTCTAAGGTTTTTTAATTTTATTTCTTAAATGTAACCACTAACCTTCGACAGTTAGTGTCTGAGTGAGTGCATAAGTGTCTCAGTAAGTCTGTGAGTGGGTGTTTGAATGTCCAAGTAGATCTGTCAGTGGGTGCGTGAGTGTCTAAGTGGGTCTGTTTCTGCTCGCTCCTGACCTTTATTCTTCCTCTTCTTCTAATTTCTGACCTCTATTTGTTCTCTTGCTGCTCGTTTTCAACCTCTATTTTGCCTCTTTCTGCTGATTGTGCCCTCTATTTTACCTCTTTCTGCTGATTGTGCCCTCTATTTTGCCTCTTTCTGCTGATTCTGCCCTCTAGTTTGCCTCTTTCTGCTCGCTCCTGACCTTTACTTTGCCTCTTTCTATTAGCTCCTGACCTTTATTCTGCCTCTTGCTGGCTGATGGTTGCTGACCTCTATTCTGCCTCTTTCTGCTCCCTTCTGACCTTTATTCTGCCTCTTTCTGCTCCCTTACTGATCTTTACTCTGCATCTTTGTACCTGTTTCTGACCTTTATTCTGCCTTGTGCTGCTCGTTTCTGACCTCTATTTTGCCTCTTTCTACTCGTTTCTCACTTTTATTCTTCCTCTTTCTACTTGTTTCTCACCTTTATTTTGCCATTTTCTGCTCATTTTCCACCTTTATCTTGCCTCTTTCTGCTCATTGCTGACCTTAAGTCTGCCTCTTTCTGCTAATTTCACACCTTTATTTTGCCTCTTTCGTCTCTTTTCCCCCGGGACCGACAGAGGGAGGCTCAAGGCCCCCCGTTGTCCCATCGGCTCCCCGCCTACTGCGGGAGCTGGCATTGCTGCTGCACGGAGGGAGCTGCTGGAAATGGAGCTCCCTCCATCTCTGTGCAGAAGCAATCATTTCATCTTTTTCCCTGCATGCATGTCTACGGGCTGGGAAAGAGATGAAACTTCCGCTTCCAGCGGGCGGGAGCAATTTGAAGGCTCCTGCCCACAGTGTTTGCTTTAGCATTGCGGCAGCTCTGAGCTCCGGCTAAGATAAAGCAAACAGCTATGTCCCGGGGGCACCCTGTGACAAAGCAGGAGCTAGCCCTGGGGGGTGGTGGTCCCCAGGGCCATGTATGGCTCTAGGAGGGGGGCAGCGTTACCCCCTCCTACTGATTGCACGGGCCGGCCCTGGTGAGGTGATAGTCCATGGGGCCGAGAATAGCCCGAGAGCGCCCCTTCTTTGTTAAAAAAAAGAATAACCCGGGAGGTGCTGGGCCTTGCGGTGCCAGGGGGTCCACACAGACAACACTCTATATTTAATTTAGCCCCTGTGAGGTGATGGTCTCTGGGGCTCAGGAGGGTTTGCACAGCTCCCCATATCAATTTCTTTAAAGCCCAAGGAGGTGGTGGGGCCCGGAGCTCAGGGGGAGGAAGGGTCTGAGCACACCCACAAGTGTTTATACAATAAGCACTCGGGATGGCTATACTTATCCCCGTTATTAGTAATGAATCACTAAGGTCACTAAGGCAGCTCTAGAACACAATTTGAAATTCCTTTTTTCTTATGTTTGTATTTTAAGGATGCACTGATAGGAAGCAGGCACTGATAGCGGGGGGGGGGGGGTATAGGCTTTAGGTGACTATCCTTTATTTTTGTATTGGCCAGGACATTAAAATACTGGTTAGTCAGGTAAATAAAAACAGCCATGTGACAACCCGTGCTTCTGGTGTGAGCTGGTGTATGAACGCAGAGGGCAGCGCTGGTTTCAGATTGGGACTGGGCTACTAGATGGGGCTGCACAGGACCATATTGGCTCTGATGGGTGTTAATAGGGCTAGAATAAACTGGGCAGGTGTTAATGGCAGTAGCGGCTGGTGTGGAAGAGTGGCAGGGTGGGGGAGGGGTCGTGGGTTGACAAAATAAAGAAAGAAAAAAGAAAATTACCTATAGACGGCTGCATTGCGCTGGGAATGGGGTTAGAATGGACCATATGTAGCCAGGCTAGTGCTTCTCATTGCACAAAAGGTGTTACGGTTTGTTATTTAGCCCTTCAGTGGACTTAGTTATTTGATTTTACAGGCGAGAAAGTGTCACTCAAAATGTCACACTTTAGGTAGCAGAATGTCACTTATAAGTATACTAAAACCAAAAAGTGTCACACATGAGTAACCTGAGAACTTGGCAGGTATGATTCTGTGATTGGCTGGAGACTGTCGCCCAGCGCGAGGCAGGCGGAAGCGCACGTCGTGCTAATGGAAGGCCTGTTGGCCTGGCTGTGCCATCGCGCGCACGGCGGAGGACATAAAAGCAGCCGGGGCAGTGGAGGTTGTAAATCACACTACACGTCCCAGTTCCGCTATAAATCGCGCTGTTTGCTTTTATAATATCTTATCCGCCTGAAATCCTTCCGGCCTGACACTTGGCCTGCAAACCAACACGTACCGACAAGACACTTTGTCCCGAAGAATTGCTGCAATTTCACGCAGCCATTAGTTATGGCGGCTTGGGATGGAACCGGCCTTGAAGAGCTTCGGATCCACCGGCTACAAAGAAATCCACGGCAGGGCCCGGTGTGAGAAATTGAGGTGCTCGGGAGCGCGCGCGGGAGGCCGAGCGCTCGCTGCAGAAGTGACGATATTAATGCGGATTTCTCCTCAGTGCTTCCAATCCATTTACAAACAAGCTGTGGCCATCGCGTAAGTACGCCGTGCAACGGGTCACTCAAAGTGCATCCACCGGCGACTGTGGAAGGACGCCCTGGAACAGGTCACCGAGTGCATCTACAACAGAGGTACACAATGCAACGGGTCACTCCAAGTGCATCCACCGGCGACTGTGGAAGGACGCCATGAGATAGGCCACTCCGAGTGCAAGCACGCCCTGGAACAGGTCACCGAGTGCATCTACAACAGAGATACACTGTGCAAGGGGTCACTCCAAGTGCCTCCACCGGCGACTGTGGAAGGACGCCGTATTATAGGCCACTGGGAGCGCAAGCACGCCGTGGAACAGGTCACCGAGTGCATCTACAACAGAGGTACACTGTGCAACGGGTCACTCAAAGTGCATCCACCGGCGACTGTGGAAGGACGCCCTGGAACAGGTCACCGAGTGCATCTACAACAGAGGTACACAATGCAACGGGTCACTCCAAGTGCATCCACCGGCGACTTGAAGGACGCCATGAGATAGGCCACTCCGAGTGCAAGCAAGCCCTGGAACAGGTCACCGAGTGCATCTACAACAGAGATACACTGTGCAAGGGGTCACTCCAAGTGCCTCCACCGGCGACTGTGGAAGGACGCCGTATTATAGGCCACTGGGAGCGCAAGCACGCCGTGGAACAGGTCACCGAGTGCACCCACATCTGAGGCACACAATGCAACGGGTCACTCCGAGTGCATCCACCGGCGACTGTGGAAGGACGCCGTGAGATAGGTCACTCCGAGTGCAAGCACGCCGTGGAACAGGTCACCGAGTGCACCCACATCTGAGGCACACAATGCAACGGGTCACTCCGAGTGCATCCACCGGCGACTGTGGAAGGACGCCGTGAGATAGGTCACTCCGAGTGCAAGCACGCCCTGGAACAGGTCACCGAGTGCATCTACAACAGAGGTACAGTGTGCAAGGGGTCACTCCAAGTGCATCCACCGGCGACTGTGGAAGGACGCCGTGAGATAGGCCACTCCGAGTGCAAGCACGCCGTGGAACAGGTCACCGAGTGCATCTACAACAGAGGTACACTGTGCAACAGGTCACTCCAAGTGCCTCCACCGGCGACTGTGGAAGGACGCCGTATTATAGGCCACTCCGAGTGCAGGCACGCCGTGGAACAGGTCACCGAGTGCACCCACATCTGAGGCACACCATGCAATGGGTCACTCCCAGTGGTTAATTTGTGAAAAAACAAGTGCCGGGGCTCTCGCCAGGAGGCAGCTTCCACCAGCCCATTTCTCCTGTTAGCGCCGCCTAAGAGAGAAGCAACTACTCTACAGATGGCGCGAGGATGAGGTTCAACGCCCAGAGCCGCTGAAGTTTTAGTGGTTGTTTTTCGTGTGAGCTCTTTTTTAAAAACTGCGGTTCGCGCCCGGTCTACTATGTCTTAAAGTTTAGATGGACTATTTCTCATGTGCAAATAGTATTTTATTTTATTGTACGATTTTATAATTGTCTTTTTGTACTTTTATGGATTCTCAACAATCCGAATAAAGTTTCATTGATTGATTGATTGATAGTGGTCACATTTATTATGGATTGATGGGCCAGATCTGCAGGTGATTGGAACAGTAGGGATTATTCACACGTCTCTTCTCACCATCGCTCTCATGTTTAAGCTTCAGCGTTTTCACTGAAGAGCGGGAGTCCACAGGGGCGACGAGGGAGTTTTTTTTTTATTTAATAGGTGTATAGTTAGAAGGAAAACATCCTGGCATTTTTAGCAAATGTCCACAATCCCCTCCGACTCTCGTTGTCTCAGCCACACAATCTTCACACTCTTAAATAGGTGTGCTGATTTTTCAATATCTGTCCTTAACGCCGTTTCAGTTTCCTTTTGATGGAGACATTTCTAATGTCACCCAAACCCAAGTCCTGCGCGCTGTGATGTAAATTACCAACACCGACACCAACCGCAGCGGCTCCGGTTACGAGCCTCTTGTGGTGACTGAGAAAAATAACCATGCCATGTTCCTAGGCACCCTTAGTGCACTTGCATCCCATATCACAATTTGTTGTGAGTATAACTACTAAGAGACTCAAACGCAGCCTCTGTCCACCATGGTCCGGATTTTACAAAGCACTAAATCTGAAGGGCAGGCCCTCAGCACGGGAGATAGGAGATTAAACAAACGTGCCTTAATGCCAGATAGGTATTTATTTTTTGTGCGTGCGGTTCTTGCTTTTATGAAGCAAGCAAGTAAACCCAATGTATAAAATCATACCTGTATTGAGTGCGGGCACCGTCGCTCGAATATGGTCCCTTCTGCTGGACGGTGTATGATTTTCTAAAACGTTTATTGGAAGTCCTGCACACTTCCAGCCTGCCGTGCCCCAGCTCAGCCAGAAGCCCGCGCTCAGCCTTTCTTCAACGGAAATTAAACAATGTTCCGTGGAAGGCAGGCGCGAACTGCTGACGTGACATCACTAACGTGATGACGACGCTCTTCTAGCATGCCTGGAGGAGGGTGGGACATACCACAGAAAGAGAGCCGGAATTAATTTGAATAATTACCGGGCCATCGATCTGCTGGAGGAAAAAAATCGTATAGACCCGGCCCAGTGAAATAAGTGCCAGTGCTGAGCACCGGAAAGCACCGGCACAAATTAAGCACTGGTCACTCCAAGTGCATCCACCGGCGACTGTAGAAGGACGCCGTGAGATAGGCCACTCCGAGTGCAAGCACGCCCTGGAACAGGTCACCGAGTGCATCTACAACAGAGGTACACAGTGCAACGGGTCACTCCAAGTGCATCCACCAGCGACTGTGGAAGGACGCCGTGGGACAGTTATGGCGGCTTGGGATGGACCTGGCCTTGAAGAGCTTCGGATGCACCGGCTACAAAGAAATCCACGGCAGGGCCCGCTGTGAGAAATGGAGGTGATAGGGAGCGCGCACGGGAGGCAGAGCGCTCGCTGCAGAAGTGACGATATTAATGCGGATTTCTCCTCAGTGCTTCCAATCCATTTACAAACAAGCTGTGGCCATTGCTTAAGTACGCCGTGCAACAGGCCACTACGAGTGCCTCCACCGGCGACTGTGGAAGGACGCCGTGTTATAGGCCACTCCGAGTGCAAGCACGCCCAGGAACAGGTCCCCGAGTGCACCCACATCTGAGGCACACCATGCAATGGGTCACTCCAAGGCATCCACCGGCGACTGTGGAAGGACGCCGTGAGATAGCCACTCCGAGTGCAAGCACACCGTGGAACAGGTCACCGAGTGCACCCACATCTGAGGCACACCATGCAATGGGTCACTCAGAGTGCATCCACCGGCGACTGTGGAAGGACGCCATGAGATAGGCCACTCCCAGTGCAAGCACGCCCTGGACCAGGTCACTGAGTGCATCTATAACAGAGGTACACTGTGCAAGGGGTCACTCCAAGTGCATCCACCGGTGACTGTGGAAGGACGTCATGAGATAGGCCACTCCGAGTGCAAGCACACCGTGGAACAGGTCACCGAGTGCACCCACATCTGAGGCACACCATGCAACGGGTCACTCCAAGTGCATCCACCGGCCGACTGTGAAAGGACGCCGTGGGATAGGCCACTCGAGGGCACCTACAACAGAGGCACACCTTACAACGAGTCACTCCGAATGCACAACCACCACCCACTGTGGAAGCACACTGCAACAGGCCACTCTGAGTGCCTCCACCAGGTACCACAGAAGCACGCTCTGGGATGGGCCACTCAAGAGTGCATCCACAGTGCAAGCACACCGTGGAACAAGTCACTCGGAATGCACCCACAACTGTGCAACGTTTCACTCCAAGTGCATCCACCAGCCTACATGGAAGTACACCGTGCAAAAGCCCGCTCCAAGCCCATTCACCAGCTACCACAGAATAACGTGGTAATTGGTGGTATTGTCACCTTACGGTATCAAGCAATGACAAAGCGAATTTATTGGGCGTTTTTAAAATAGAAACATACAGATACACAAGACACATATCCAGACAAATTGTTACACCTACAGACACCCTTGCAGACAGACCAGCCGACAAACAGGCACCCAAGCACACAGCTCCTAAGATGTGCAGTGAAACATCCACATAGGACGGCAGGCGAACAGGTACCCATGCACACACACTACCATAAGTAAGGTACCCTTGCACAGACAGATCTATTTACAAGCAAGCAACACATACAAAGGCACTAAGGCACACATTCAGTCCATGACAACACACGAAACAAGCAGACACACATTGACAAACAGAGGAAGGAACAAACATACAGATGGAGGACGGGTGGATGCAGTCTTCATGTGCTCATAAAAATGTTCTTCCTCTGTGGAGGAACCCATATTCCATGGGGAGATGAGCAGGGTGTCAATGTTTATTGAAACCTTGCCTTGTCTTTGAGAAATCACTTTTACTGGATGATAGATCACTTGAGTCTTCATCAGTGGTGGCTCCTCCGCAATGGCGGAGGAGGGCTGCCCCACTGGCTCAGAGCCAGCAGCTGAAAAATAAAACAATATTTTATCTTCGTTTTATTTTTCAGCTGCTGATCGCTGAGCCAGCATGTGTAGGGAGGGCAGGGCCGGAACATGGGAGGGAGCAGAAATGAAGTGGTAGGCACTTCTAAGTGTGCATGTCTGTTTGGCCGGTCGTCATAGGCCGGTCAAACAGACATGTGCAGTAAGGTTTTTCCAGCCCAGCTGTTTTGCACAGCCAGGTTGGAGAAACAGCACAGACTCCCTGTGCCTGAGCGAGCATTAAACCAGCGCACTCAGGCCAATCGCACGCTGCTGCTCTCATGCTATTGGTAATAGCATGAGAGCAGCATGAGGATTGCACGGGGATTCTCTGATGCTGTCCCAGTGTCTGCTGGGACCAGGAAGAAGCGGAACACCAAAGCGGCCGGCAGCTTCAGGCAAGTCTTACCTTTTTATTGTTCTCTCCCCTGCACTCCCTCTCCTACACTCCCTCACCCCGCACCCTTGCACCCACTTCACCGCTCTCTGTTTGTGTTGGCCGCTGCTCATGTTACCCACGCCGACTTTGAATGGGTCCCTGGCAGATACCAATCCATGCACTCTACATACCCATTGCAATATTGGCCTCATGCACTGCGGTAGACCTATGCACCACCTTTAATTCTCAAGTCTTAATATAAGGGATCGCTACTTACTCATCTAATGGAAGATGTTAATTAAATGCAAAGCACAGCTCTCTCTTTCTAAGCTGAAACACAGCCACAAGTTCACTGTATAACTTTGGGTCTCCCTTCCTGACTCAGCACTCAATAGGGAAACTCTACCAACACAGGCTCCTCTAGAACACTGCAATCTCTCCACTGGGTGCTGCAAGACTTCGGGAGTATCCCTTAAAACCTCATGCACAACACCAGAGCAATTTTCAAGAAGTGCCACGCGATGAAGTAAGACTGCACCCAGGGCTTTAAGTGGCACCCGGGGCTGAGCACCGGCAGTTTTTTAAAGGAGGCCTTAAAACGGGTCTGTATCGGGCTCTGTTTGCGCTCTGGCACAGGCGGTCCGTTTTTCCCGGACTGCAGTCACAGCAGGCACATGATGTGCGTGTGTTCATACTACTCACTTCTTACTAGTGGAGAAGTTACGCCATGACGTCATGCCAGGTGAGCGCTGTAGGGGAAGGGAAATCCTTTAACAAGTCATTTTCTCTCTGGATTTCCCTTATCGTTTTGAAACTCAGGAGCAGCAACATTGTCGTGGTGTCACCAGGGCTTTAAGTGGAAGCTTTTTCAATATTCTATACAAGCCATACTTGCTGCTTATTTATCTTAAGCAACTAACAACCAATGACAAAGCCAATAGTCCTAACTTGTTGTAGGTATGATGTTACTTGTGTCATATATCTGGATGCAATGGCACAAATAGCAAAATACAAGTCTGGTGGCACACTATGCTAAGCACAGATTTTTAGCTGGTATGTGTAAGCCACGCCCATAATTACATTGGCCACGCCCCTTTGAGCCCCCCTAGTTTTTTCATCCCACTTAAAGCCTGACTGCACCAATCACGCACAACAAATTGAGTCCGCTCTTAGTTGTCCACTGAAAAGCGCTGATGAGTATGAAGCACCACACAAAAACAACAGCACAATGAAATACAGTGGCAAGCATGACACCAAATAAGTGCACCACAAACTCTGTATCTAGTCTTGCTCTTTCTCCTAAATGTCTCTGTAATAAGGGTCTTTCCTTCAGCTGACTTAATGAGACTTAATGCACTGACCCGTTAAGTGAAAGTCGAAGATCAAAACCCTGGTGCTCTGCATAGGGTGCATCATCTGACTGCCCCACGTGCACTGCAGGATGCATTTTCTATTTACCAGGTTTCATTTCTGAGTCTGAAGGTTCAATATGATGCTTATCATGTTGACAAGTTTACTTATGTTTGATTTCTTTGTTTTAAGACAGTTAAATCATGTTTTCCTTTTGTAATAAAATAGACCAAAAAGCATACTTGCTATACACACTCCTTAGAACTCGTTCACCGTATGAAGCTATCAAAGTAGTAAAGTTATCATGTGGTTAAATTGTCTGGCAGATAAGGCGTCCTAAGCAAGATGTCCCTGTTACAAGGCATTACTCTAAGGAAGTAAGATGCTGAGCCTTTTCTGAAATTGACGGCCTGTTACCGTCAGGTAGCTGAGTGACATGTGACTACAAATTACTATAGCAAATGCCTGGCCTCAGAAAGGTCAGGCGATATTTGGAACTACCGCCAATTAGACAGCAGACGCCACACAACTTACAGCTAAACTATATTGCAGATGCATGGGGTTTGTCAATCTCTGCCCACCAAACAATATCTAAGTTAGTGATTTCCCATAGTGCACAGTGGTCCCTTCTTGTATCTCCAAAAGGTTTGACCTAAATGAATGCCATAATCTCATTTGTTAAGCCAGACTTAATGTGGCTAGCGTTTCAAAGCGTGCCAGCCAAAGTCAAATTCATCAGACAATTGTTTTGAATTCATTGGTGGGCCCTGGAATTGATATTTCAATATATGCATTCAATGAACAGAGGTCTAAACAATGCCAAATTTCAAGTTTAAATATATTCTTGCAAATGTGTGACTAATGTATTTATATGATCACGATTGCAAAAAGCATATACAATAAATATTATGAGTATGTACTGGATTTTCAAACGAAGCTAAAAGCCTTCACTGAAGGTGATGTGCAAGCACAAACAACTAGCAACCTCCAAAACAGATTTACTGCATTTTACGTAAGAGGTTTGTGATGAGCTACTTTTACAAGCGAGCTTGCTTCGTCTTAGAGCAAGTGTAATTTAGTTTCATTCGTTCCTTTGATAGGGGCTTGTGGGATCAATACATTATTAACTGTGCTGTTCTGTACACTATATTTTAAGGTTTAAACGTGCCAGTGATGCATCTGGAAACATAACATTTATTAAGCAGAGGATTAAAAAGAGGAGACCAACAGCAGTTAACTTGCTGAGCTAAAACCAAGTGTATTTCAGCCGTGAGCTTCTCAGTGGGTAAAGTGCCATGTCCCATTACTTTGAACCTAAACTTATAGCCTCTGTTATCACCGATACAAGACTCGCTATTATGCTACTCTGAAAATATTTATAACCCTCTTTATTTAAGCCCATTTACCACCACTAGAAGGTGGGAGCCTGACGTCTGTACATTTTTGGCTTAAAAAATAGTCATTAACCTAAACAGGTCACTTTGGAAGAGCTAATTTCTTCAAAGTCTGTTTTCACCATCTAGGTTAAATGTAATAAAAGGCAGAGCAGAGGTGGCTGCCTTCAATACAAAATGGTGGGGCGCAAAGGTGCTACTCACTATAAAATAGGAGCTGGAGCATGACCGCTGCTGCACTTCTCACTTACAGGAGCAGGAAAAGGGAGGACTTCCTTCCTGCTTTTGGAACGGAACTCCAACCAATACACGAGCTGCTTTCATACTGTGAAAGCAGCTCCAGGATTGGTGGTAGCAGGCTCACCAAGCACTCATTTTGAGGGTGGGGGCCTGTGACAGCAATCCCTAGACTGGTTCAAAGCTCATGGATTTTTTTTGTTGTTGCAGATTTATATAGCACAAACTCGACCAGATGTTATTGGAGCGCTTTACCTGAGCATCAGTTACGTTACACAAGGACACATTCATTTCTTGGTAGGCGCAGGGAGATTCAGTGATTTACCCAGAATCACAGGATGCAGAGCCGACACTGAGGCCCGAACCCTGCTCCCCAGCTCCAAGGTCAGGAGCTCTAGCCAGAAGGCTACATCCCCTCCCCAATTTCTGGGTCTATACTGCACATATTGGAATGGACGGCTGTTGACAGCCTGCCAATCCTTCATCTGCACTGTAGACCAGTGCTGTAATTCTGCATTTGCATGATTCAGCCCCGCCCCCAACCTAGCGCTGTATACAGCGCGACGCAGTGCGGTGGCAAATAAATAAAATGGGTGACATTAGTCATGCGACCGACCTATGTAAGCCTGTGTGGAGTTGTCTGTGAGGTGTATTGCAGTAGGGGTGCAGGTCCACCGACCCTCTCTCTGAACCCCAGTCGGCTGTGGAGGTGAGGTGTCAGCCACAGTCGAGTTAGGAGCATATGCCACGTTCTCCTCCCTCACTGCAGGTCCTTGACTGAAGGACACACCGCCTCTCCGATGGCAGCTCTCCTGGAGCAGGAGGCCTTCCCTCCTCCTGGGTGTCCCCCAAGAGGGACATAACTTATACATCTGCTTTCTTCCTTGCACACCGGTGACTCAGAACAGCTGTGCACGCATTGGGGAGGAGGGATGCGCAAACCCTTATACCACCCTGTGCATACATTTGACTGCTGAAACTTGCTTTGTTCCCAGAGATATTGCATTGTGCTAGAGTCTGGAAACTGGCACAGCTGTCAGAGTAGGACCGCCAACACGGATCTTCTAAGTTACAACAAGTTACTGTGCTCACTGCATGATCAGTATGTGCTTAGTATGTGCTCGTGGTAGAGGTAGCACATCCATCCTGCTGAGGAGCATACATGTGGCACCTGAGCATGTTCTGCATGCGCGTGCCGGACACAGGATACGGTCTAGGTAACGATGTTATGTTGTTTATATTTGTATAGGATTACCTACCGTTGCAATAGCATGGCAGTGTCTGTTTCGGTGCCATTAGTAGGGCCCTGGAAAGGCCATAGACTGATTGGGTCTGAAGTATGTCGGTGCTTGGTGTTTGAGATTGTAAAATATCACTGTGATGAACCAGGTGCGCAAACAGCGGACCAGTGAGAAAGGTTTGAGAAAAGTTTAAGAAAGCGCGGACTGCTGCAGGGTCACTTTGAGGAGAGGAGTAAGTGAAACAGTGCATCTGGAGGTTGGAAAGTATTGCACTCTAATCCCCTTCCCATAGCAAGGGAGGCATTTAGTACCATTCAACTTGGCAAAGCTACCAGGCAAGAAGGGTGTGAACGAGACTTTATACATATCTTGCGCGAAAGACAAGTTGTGCAACTCTAAAAGAGCCCTTTTCCATCTGCAAAGTGGCCGACTCCTTAAAAGAAAGAGGGGTAAAGCGACAGCCCCATACCTTCGTAAGTTCACAAATGTTAAGAGATATTGCAAAACCCCCACAGCTAATTGGGATGTAGCATTTTCAAAGCAAATGAGAAGCAACAAGACTATGTCCTAAACATTTCCGCTGATGCTCATTATCCTTCCCTGAATGCTTAGTGCAATATTGGCCCCAAAAAGACTGGTTACCTAGGCACCAGATTTGGGTACCACCAAAAGTAACAAAAATGGATCTCAGAGTGACTGGTTACCTGAACAACCAGTTCATTCCTCTATCATACCCTAAGTAACAAAAGTAACAAAAATGGATCTCAGAGTGACTGGTTACCTGAACAGCCAGTTCATTCCTCTATCATACCATTAATTTCACATTTTTTGGCCAGCCCCTGCCCAGCTTTGGGTCAGATGTGCTGTGTACTCCCAGACTGCACTGCTGGATGAACAGAAGACGGGCTTGTCAGTTGTTAAAATGGCCTCCAACGGAGAAGACCATTCACACAATACTGCCACTGCCCAAGCTCACAAGATGGCGGAAATGCTTTTTTTCTGGAAGACTTCTGGGCGCCCTATACGGCTTCACGGACTAAGATAACCGGTGCACAGGATGTGTTGAGAATGTTTCATGTCACACAAACCTAAAGAACTGCAGTTGCCTCAGCCATATGCATGCCTCCCATAACGCTGAATTAAATTCAGCGGCCTGCACGCATCTGCATTGCCCATTGCCATTTTACACTTTTTTTCTAGCAGCAACAGAGTGAGACGGCATGCGTATTTTTTTCGGCTATCCCTATATTGTTTAGAAAAAGATGTGAATTTTGAGATCCAACTCCACATTGTTTTCTCTTTCATTTATGTGATTTATTACACAAATGGTACTTTGCATGTTTTAATGGTTTGGCTAACTGTGAGCATGATATAATTGTGTGTTGAACAAACATAACAAGTTCTTGGAAATGCGCACACTCCCCGCTTCCTCCTCCGCCGTGTGACGCGGCATCATTAGCTCTACTGCGCTAAAGGTGCCGCTGACCTCGCAGCCAATTTCCCCCTTGGCTTTCACAAGCAGGCAACCCGAAGATTTTAATTAAATCTATTCATCTTATTTTTCTCCTTACAGTTCAGCAAAGAAAATAAAGTGGGCCTATTATGAGCTAGTTGAGGAGTGGAGGCTGAGGGGAACAGACAAAGTAATAGTAGTCATCTACCCACAATACCTCGAGGGCCCATCCCTCGCCAAAGGGGTAACTTCAAGTGATGCCATTAATTTCCTCAGAGTGCCCAGTGTACGTTTGTTTTAAAGATGTGCCCCAAAGGTGGCAAAGAGCACTCGGAGATGGTACCCTCATTACCGCCAACCATAGCTGTGCTAAGGGACTTGGAAAAGACATAAATGGGGATAATTGTCTCAGTTCCAAAAGACGCCCTTTTGTTCTCACGAGGAAAAGGAATATTTAAACCCCCTTCCAGCAAGTTCCTAGAACTGTCGGAGGGCGGGCGCGAGACAGGAAGTGGATTACACGAAAGGCCGAGGAGCAGCGAACAAGACTGAAGAAATACTCTCGATGGTAACCGCATTTCTTTTCCTGGAGAACAGCTGTACCCACTTGGAATGAGCTGTAAAAGTTGCCTGTAAAGCAATTACTGGAGCTGACATAATGATAAAAACCCTCGATAAATTCATCAGCCGCGCCAGGCTTGGGTACCAGGGGAGCAGGTTACTTTGTTATGAGTCCTCCTGCCAGCAGCTGGCTGCGGGTCTCTCCCTTTAGTGCGCGCCGTGGCTCAGAACATAACACGCAGGCTCGCTCTGCCGCTTGCTGCAGCCCACACCTCATTTCCGCATAGAAATTGATGTGGCATGGACCATACAATATTTATGAGTTGAGGCACATGCCCCATGCCTTGTATTGTTTTTCATTTAACTGTATTAGGCACATCAAACCACCCCTTCCCCTTTTTGAATGTCGGCTAAAACAGCACTGCATACTCTTAACAAGCATTGGAAATGCAATAGGTCTCGCCTTTGTTTAAGTTAAAGCCATTTGCTTTGCTAATGGTATTGTATTTTAGCTATGTCTTATTGAATGTCTGTATGTGATATGTTGTGCCTTTATGTTGTTCGAATTGTAATTGTTATGTGTGTAGTAGTTTAAAGCATAGCATTAGGAGGATAGAAAGGAGTCTCAATGGAAGAAACAGGAGTTGTCAATAAAACGCACAAACAGCAGCTGCTCTTCACACAGTTGTGCTGGTTCTTTAATTGGCAGCGCTGGCAGGGGCAATAGGTGGTGCAATCTGCAGTGGCCTGCTCACGAGGGCCCTGACACTTATTGTTTTTACAAATTAAGCACTGTGCACACTGCATGCACTGCGCCTACTCTATACAGAGTGTGTGTTGACCTACCTACATCTTTACATAGTGTATGCACCCGCTGCGTGCCTCATGTTTACAACTATACCCATAATGTTTAGCATACATATCTCTGTGCATAACAGGTGCACGACACCTGCCTCTGTCTGCACACAATGTGCAATCTGCCTACCTGCCTCTGTACACGTCGTCTGCATCATTGTTCAGCCTGTACACGCCATGTGCACCCTGTTTACATCTGTAGGCGCCTAGTGCATCATGCATACCAGCCACACCCACCGCTTTATATATCGTGTGCGTTCCCACCCCCTCGGATGTACGCATCCCCTTCCGCTCTCTCACGTAAAACACGCACTCGCGGTTTAGCAGGCTACCGCCGCATGCGTGCAGTAATCCGTTCAGGGATTTTGCACTCAAACGAGGCTGCTGAACCTATGGCTAGGCTGCTGAGCCTGTAATCCCGCCCCTCGCTCTCAGAGGGTGAATGCCTCGGGCCTTCCATGCTCCCTGTGGTGTGCACAGTTTTCAGGAGCGGGGGCTGCCCGTCTCTGGGATGGACGTGCTGAAGAGGCGGCCATTGTGTGTCAGAGGGAGAGGGCGGAGCAGAAAGGGATACATTTTCTGAGAGGCGCGGGGAGGGGGCTTCACACTAAACAGGGCTTAGCTTAAACAGGAGTGCCCATAACTGCCCGCATGCCTCCCCACCCCCACAGCTGTAGGGGAGTGCGTTTCTCTCTGACACAGCTGTTCGCATATGGAGGGTTCACAAAGTTCAAACTTCGAGGTTTGAGGAGAGAAAGCTGACACCCGGAATTTACACTCCTGGGGGCCGATCTGCAGAATAAACAACTGGCGTTCAAGACCCCAGCACATCATTAAATCATGGCGCCTACTTCCTCCCTCCCCCTGCGCTGCTGTGGCTGCGATGCCCCTACTACAACTGGAGGCTGAGCTGTGGAGGGGCTCTATGAGGATGGGTCGAAATGCCACCCGCTGAGAGCCCGTCCCTCGCCGCCCGAGCCCGGGGGCAGATCACACATGGCGAATGCGAGCACCCAGCTTTCTTGGGAGTTTTAAATTGTCCTGACGCGCCCCTCTCCTGCAGCACCTTCACACCTCCCTGATCTTAAGTTTCTGCACATACTCTCTGATTTCAAACTGTATATATATCCCACATTTAACGCCACTCTCTCCTCTGCGAATCATGCTTAATGTATCCATCCCAAAATTTAAATTAAACAGCTGCTTACACCACAACGCGAGTCAGCTACTCACTGGAGTAAAGCTGGCATTTTAAAGGGGTTTATACTATACACATGCAGTCACTGGGTAAATACTGATATTTAAAGGGGTTTTATATACACACTTTCATTGTAGTAAAAACTGGTATTTTAAAGGGTTTTATACACATACAGGCACTAGAGCAAATTCTGATATTTAAATGGATTTTAAACATGCACCTTCACTGGAGTAAAAACAGATATTTACTTTAAATAAACAAGCGCGGATACGGGCTTCAAAACGCCTCCCTCTGTACATGCAGCGAGCACTGCAGCTGGCTAGAAAAAAAGCTGTTGTCATTGGCAAAGCCGAAAGAAAACAAGAGCGGTGAAAGCAAAATCGGGCAGCTAAATAATTAAATAGACAAGCACGGATACGGGCTTCAAAACGCCTTCCTCTGTAGATGCAGCGGGCACTGTAGCTGGCTCAAAAAACAGCAAATCGCGCAGCTAAATAATTAAATAAACAAGCGCGGTCCTCTTTCAATAACAAACAAAAATGTGGTTACCGACTTAAAAACGTTGTCGCCATGCCACGCCATTGTGCGAATTAAAAATGAAAGTGCTCACCGAGTAATTAGAAGACACTGTGTCACGCTGGGAGTAAAAGATCCAGTATGGGTGAGCGGGGCAAAAAGTGGACAAGGCGGTAACCAGGACGGACTAAAAAGCCAAAGTCACAATCAAAAGGCACAGTTTACCATAACCAATGACGCAAAATGATGCACACCAATGGAAATAACGGGCAGAGCCGAAACTTAGCTTCTCAAAGAACATTGATTCCAAGAAGCCCTCGCAGAGCGAGTAGCGCATGTGCGCTGCAACGTCAGGCGAGACCTGAAAATTTTAAGTTGAACCTTTCTTTTTTTCTTTTTAAAGGCATCAGGTTTGCCTTTAAGGAAAACAGGCTGTAATAAAAAAAGATTGCATTATCAATTATTATTTAAAAGCAATGCCAGACATGGTGGTTCGCTGACCCCTTCTGGTAACCATCCCTGTGATGGCAGCGTATCATAGTGGGTTGCAATTTGTGACCTACCTCATTAATATTCATGGGGTAGATCTAATTTCGACCTACTACGATTCTGTTTTCTGCGAACCAACCTATAATATGGGTCGGGCGCAAATAAAAGGATGGATTCGGAAAAAGTCGGTGTGCAGTTTGCTAGAGCATGTAAACATAAAATCCCTTTGTTAATTGATTGCTTGTTCAACTTGCTCTTTCACATGCTAACTACTAGACCATATGCGATTATACGTGTTAACTGGTGTCACTGGAATATATTTGTTATTTATTTTCATGAAGGCAGGAAGGGCCCATAGGAACATGGGTACAGAGAAACATGGAACCAGGAAGAACACTGCTCAGAGTCATAGAATGAATTAAATGTCATAACCAGGGTGGATATCTAAAGAAAAGTCAATCCAGTCTATTAATATACAAGCTCTACAGCCATATGAAGCACAACTCTAAAAGGACTAATAGCAACTTGCACCACCCTTCAACCACCAATACAATGTGCACCAAGACATAATGAAAGGCACAGGGCAACCTGTGAAGAATGGGGTTCAACAAGACGTAACTGACAGAATATAACTACACAGCTGACTCTGGTTTGATGGCAGGCTGGAAGACCAGAACCCCGATGGCCCTACACCCCAAAAAAACAACCCAAATGTATATCTGTTCCACATACGTTTGGACGGGTAGTTGCAAGACCCATCTCCCAACAGAACCCACATGTAAAGGAGCCCATACACCAGTGCTTAATTTGTGCCAGTGCTTTCCGGTGCTCAGCACCGGCACTTATTTGTCAGGGCTGGGTCTATGCGTGATATTAGTTGCTGCCTGCTCACTGAGTTCACATGGGTCTCCCCGGTGGCGGCGAAGAGCTGATATCGCACATGACTGTGCTTGAAATATTTCAAATTGGACGCCCGACCTATTATGAGACACATACACTGCCAGAAACCGGCGCCTGAGTCCCTCCCTCAGCATACCAGTCACTACAATCAATCACAGTAGTGCTACCAATGACGCCTGGAAAATATGTTATTAGTCCGGCCGCGTCCCTCCTTGGCAAATCATCAAGTGTGGGTCTCGAGTCGAACCAATGATCACTGTTTTCGAACGTGGCCCGCCCTAGCATACTGCGCAGCCTCAGCACTAATCACCCGCCGAAGACAGAAGATGGAAGCAGTGTGTTGCGCAGCAGGCCTCAGGTAAATTCAAGTCTGGATTCTGGTGTCTTGATTCAGTTTGCAAATATGGGGCAGCCCCGGCCCTTCTACAGTCAGGCAGAAGCCATGCTGGTAAGATGGGTGTTGGGGACAGTAACTCTTTCTGCAACACGTAAGGAATAACCTTTTTTTTTTTTTAGTATAGTACTTAGTGACTTCTTTGTGTAACTTCATAGTACTTTAAAAGCTAACTTGGTAGTGCTCATTTAATTGACTTCAAAATTAAGACATAGAACGAAAAAATCTCATGTTGTATTCAAATCTTTGCTACTGGGCACTAACCCACTGAGCTATATTACCGGTGTTCTAGCTTGAAATTTAAGGCAGTGTAGAAGCGCAAGCGTCTTAATTATTTCTGGTAGCAGCATTTTACTTTTGTCATTTTTATACTGTGAGTCAGCCGTGCGGTATCTAGCTTTGTCACGGTCCCTATTATGTGTAAATCTGTTTGGAATGTAATTTATTTTCAAAATAGTGAGGGGAGAGGACTGTGCTTGAAAAAGCATAGTAAATTAAATAAATGATTTCTCTTGATTTGGGAGGAACAGGCTGGTGTTGTGCATGGAAGTTCGCGTGGCACTCCAGAGGAAAGGAGAGACATTTCTTTCACAGGAATTTTATTGGAATGGATACAGGCTGCCATCTTTGTACAGCCATGCAAGATGGCAGACTTGAACACTTATACAGACCAACCAACCTAAGGCAAACAATCAAAATATAATGGTAGCTCGCCATCTTTGCTCTCTCTTGCAAGGTGGCTGCGTGCTAACACGTAGTGAACCAAACAACGCTACGAAAACGAAGTAATGCAAGCACTACATTTTAACAATCTCATTAAAACATTTAGGTTTCAAACAGAGGAAAGAAGCCGAGTAGTCTTCGGTTGTAACAGAGCACATGGGAGGTCCTTCCCCGCCCTACCTTATATTTAATGATAAGAAAGTGCACAGAAGTGTACTATATGTGCACACACAAACCTTTGCATTCCTGAGGGTTTCGAAGCACAAGACTGTTACAGCCTAGTTACAAGTGACCCGTTAAACTGTGATCCTGAAATTGACTGGTAATTACCAGGTGCGACAAAGACTGAACCCATCAATACATTTCTGCAAATCAACTCTGCTAGAAGTTAACAAGGGGAAAAGGCTGGTATTTACCAGGGCATGCAGATTTTGGGGCAATTAGCATTTATATCCGACTGCATTGCCCAAAAGTGATAATTATTGCTCCAGATAGATTTCAAACACCCCAAAGTAGGTTTTTTACTGGATGCAATAATTATCGGCCTATTAGTAATCAAAACAATGATGTTATATCCAAAGGTGAGGGCGGAAGTTTGCTGGAAAACTCATGTATGTCTCATGTATGTCTGACATCCTCAGCAAAGGCTTCAGAGGTAATGATGTGCTGCCCTCAGCATGTGAGCTGCATTCAGTGCTTAATTTGAGTGAGTGGTTTCCAGTCCTGGGCACCGGCACCTAATTGCCAGCACCGGTCCTTATGACAGTCTGCCACTTGGTGGCGCTGCCCGGCTTATTTAGGCAGGAGCAAAACAACAGCTGTTTATTAGTTCAGTTTACATTTACAATTACTAATACCTGCCTCTCACGCCATTCTTATAGCTTTGGTGGCCCGTAATAGTATTAACGGTCGCCCTTGTAAGAGCGTGATGGTTAGTAGTTGCGTTGCTACTGTCATTGGCAGCTGGCAGGGGCAATGTGTGGTGCAAGCTGCAGTGGCCACCTGACGAGAGCCCCGTCACTTATTATTTTACAAATTAAGCACTGCCATACACTGATTCCAAACTAATTACTCCTTGTTCTAGGGCATGCCTGAGGCCACCCTCAATGGAGCCCCCACCATATGACAAGCCCACAACAGCAGACAAACTCTGCACCATAGGGCTAAAAGGGCAGGCAATTGAGAGCGTGCGCTATAAAGCTGCTCCGTATATTATAACATAATACTGTCCCACACCTATTCATTTTGAAGAACAGAACCCTAAATCCGTCTGAACTGTATCCCTCTAGACGATGCTTGTGGCTACCAAAGACTGAACTCTCTAAACAGGGCCTTAACACAGTGAAAGGTTGCTGCTGCCAGAGTATTTCAGCCAAATACCAAATTTCTGTATTATAGATTCGATAAAAGCAGTGTTCCTAAAGAACACCCCAAGTGCATGGAAAGACTGACCAAGTTTCAAATCAACACTTGAGAAGGAGATGGTACTCCGCGGACGGTCCAAATTCAAAGTTTTTTTGTATTTTACATGCCCCGATTGTAACCGATTCCATACAGATGGCCCTGTAGTAATGAAAAGGGTAAAAGTTTTACTTGGTCTGTCCATGCATTTGGGGTGTTCTTTATAAATACTGCTTTTGTCCAATTCATAATACGGAAATTTCTGATTCTTGTCCTATTTGTACATCTGGTCTATTTATCCCTGAAGCCTCCTAGCTCACCCTTGCCAACATGCCCCGCATTCACCGGAGCTACAGTGGAGGTCGTTCCTTCTCCTGCCTCGCTGCCACGTCCTGGAGCGGCCGACCCCTTCCACCTGCAAACATAGTCCTCGCTGGTGGAATTCAGAAAGGGACTCAAGACCTGCCTTTTTGACTGAGACCAGCGAGATCCTAGCGTCTGGATACCCTTAGGGGTAATAAGCCACGCTCTACAAATACTGATTTGTTGAGTGATTGATTGTCACTAGCCCTGAAGAAGTCCTTTTTGATGATCCAAGTGTTAAATGTATTCCTTGTGTACATCATATGAGGTTGCATCATACCGTGCTGTAAACACTGATGCAAGAGAACTAGTGGAGAACTTCATTGTATCACTGCTCTATTGTGTTATGTACCATTTCATCATATATTTGGCAGTGTTCAGTTGCAGGAGGATTGTACACAGAACTTTTTGTGTGCTGATTATTTGTTTGCTTTAAAACAGAGTATTGTAAATAAATTTGATATATCTACAAACTTGAACATTCTGATTACGAAATATTTGTGTGCTCCAGGCAAGTGAGTTTTCTATTGTAGTGACTGAGTAGTTGTTCCCATAGGTGCACTTTTGAGTAGCACGAGTCAGTTGCGGCTCCTCTGCTAAGGCGGAGGAACTTCGCCCCACAAGAAAGATAAAATGATAATAATGCCTGCTTATTATCATTTTATGTTTCACTAGCGGATCTCTAGGGGCAGGGTGGGGCTGCCAAAAGAACAGGGGAGGAGTGGTAGGCAGCCCACAAGTGTGCATGATGGTTTGGCTGGCCGTCTCGGGCCGGCCAAACATTTAAGCACACTGTGCAAGTTCCCCACCAGGCTGTAATGCACAGCCTAGTGAGGAACATGCACAGGCCCCCAAACTCCATCTGAGCCCCAATCCACGGAGCTCAGATAAATCACAACTCTGCATTGCAGCATTGCAATTGGCTGGAGGAGCTTTGAAGGTTGAGTGCTTTCTGTTCCTGTGTCCTGGAAGAAGGCCGCCGGTAAGGTAAGTTTATTTAAAAAAATGTCCTGTTATCTTTTTTCTTTTTAACCCCTCCCTGCCAACCACTACTGCCTGGTAGCAGCCGCTACTGGCAGGAAACTGTTGTCTGTGTAAACACCAACCTTTACTTCTTCTGGGTTTTCAAAACTGATCACATCTATTGGGGATTGTGCAGATATTTTATGCCTACTGCTGTCTATAGTGATAGTCTATTTCAGTCAAATATGATGGAATTGGGTGAAAGAGGGATCATTTAATAGGCACAGCCATACCTGGATTCCCTTCATTTGGCTCAGACTCATACCGGCACCTCCCTCCCCCTCCCCCCCCCCCTCCAACCTGCAGGTTAGGCCTTCATTCGGCTGTGACAAAGTGATCTGGCCTCCTTACAAAATATGTCAAGGGACTTTTGAGGTTCCCATCACATGTGGCACAACCGTAAAGCATACTCCCTCCTCCCCAGAACATCCTCTTTGGGAGTGTGGGTGGTAAACATTCTGGGGTCCTAAGTTTCCTGGCTGCCGGCAGTGTCTGAACCTTCAGTGCCCAATTCACGGCTCGTAAAGTTACGAGGGCAGACTTTCAACGCTTGTGCTGGAATCTCCACGCTCAGGTCGGAATTTGCACACTGCAGTGCTCAGTGCGGATATTCCACCATTAGTTCAGAGATTACGCATTCGTAACTTTATGAGTCGTAAGTGCCTTTGTGAATCAGGCCCTCGGTGTAATGATTGGGCATTGCATTATGAGGTTGCACTGGTCATTTGAGACTATAGAGGCGCAAACTGCATAAAACGATTACATGGATATGTTGCCCATGGGATTATTATAGATGTGTGCTAGGCATTTGGGGGTGTGCTTCTGCATTTAAGACGGTACTTCTCCATATAAGGTCATACTTACAATGTATAAAGAATTTGTCTGGCATTTGCGGACTCCAACTAGGAATGTGATGATTGAACCCCATTTAGTTACAGTGATAACTAATTCAGATGTTTTGTGACGTATAGTATCAAAAGTCATAAGATATCTTTTTTGTTAGCTTATTACTTTTCATCTTTTTAGGCTCCTAAATAATTTGCCTACTTTGGGCATTCCATTGGGAATAAGCAGTGCTGGGTGTTTGATTGATTTCCATGTGTCTGCCATTTTGTATTAGCTGCTATCTTAAGAGTTAGCAGTCTAGCTCTTCTTGAAGAGATATGTGTTTTGTGCACGCAAACTCCAATTAATGGTCCAGGAAGCGCGTTCCCACAGATCATGCTGGTTTTATCAGCCGAGGGCTTTAACCACGGATATCATGTCCCACTTGAAGGTTGCACCTGTCATGAATCATGGTCCTCTACACACTCAACAATGGTAGTAAATGTCATATCATCCTGAGCGAGTCCTGAGCGAATCTGCATAAATCGCATATTCTCCACAGCAAAACATTTCAATTTAAATCTCTCTCTCCAAACATCAACTGAATAATGCTAAATATGGCTATCTATTTAAGTCTGGTCTCAACATAATTGGGCATCCTTACTGTATGTCAAATCAGCATCTTCGGTCAGTGGCATTCAGTACTGACGCATCCTACTTATCTGTTTCCTTCTGCGAGGCAACGTCAGGACACTGCGGGTAGCTGGCCATGACCATTCCCACCTTCATCAGAAAGACAATTTAAACCCCTGCTCCTTGTAAGGCACTACAAAAACTCACAGCACTTCGAGTCACAGCCATGGTTCCTTAATCACATTTGATGAACCAAAAGTCTTGCGATTTGGCCTCTTGGGAGCCTGCATCCAGCTATCAGGGAGAAGGTACAAGCAATCTGCACCACTCCAATCAAGCAGCTGCTGGTTACAGCCATCATTTCAAGCTTCTTACCGCAAGGTCAGCGGAGGATGATGTGAAAGTGTAGGTCTTGCCTGAATCAGTGGCCCTCTCCTATGAGGCTGAACAGAGGCAGTGGCCAGGCTCAAGGAAACCTTGAGACTGTACCTCAGATCACATAACCACACAAGCCAAGGTTCTTCATCCAGCATCAGAGCATTTTCATGGGTCAGCCCACTCACCACTTGGGGCCAGATACAAAGAAAACCAGCATGGAGGATGAGACCAGCTAAGAATAGTACATTGTTTGAGTTTACCCTCATGGAAGCTGATGAAACAATGACTCACAATGGAGGTCCCTGAGGCATCTCCTATCACAGCAGCTGCATCAAGTGTTAAACCAGTTCACAGCTGTGCAAGAGACATCATCCATTGCTGTAATCCTTCAAAGTGACATGCCCTTTGGGGCAAAAGTGGCCTCACCCATCACAGCAACCCACGCACGAGGATGCCAACCATCATAGCGGCAGAAGAGAAGACATTGCTAATCATGATAGCTGTATGTTGTGGTATTTGAGCTGGATTTAGTCTTCCATGTAAATTGAGTTTACTAGTATCAGGATCCCTGTTTTGTTGCCCGGAGGCCAGCTAAGTTGTACCTATCAAAGGAAGAACACCTCGAGGAAATCCTAGGGATAGATTCCAAGCTGTGAGCGTTCTTCATTGGATTACAACTGTAACACATCTTGTTTCCACAACTCAGGAAGAGAGATCAAACATAAATAAGAAATTCGAAATAAAAATAAAATAAAAAAGAAAACAGCCGATAGGTATGCAAGAAAAGAACAGAAGAAAAACCACACATCATTGTACAAAGTCAATCATGTGTCAGGTCTCCTGGATCAATGAGGATTTTTACCTTCATACCACACATGGAAAGCACTGCGTACACCATCTGCATGTACAGCACTTGGACGGAGAGGTGTGCCTCCACAACCCTCCCCTCCCACATACCCATTCACAGACTCAGTTCCACAGAACCAAGAATTATTTTTGGTTGTACCAGACAATTCAGTATTCACCATCTTCCAACCACTGCAATAATCATCTTTAAAGACCTCACAACAGGATGATACAAAGCCACACACCTCTAGTTCTGTTTCTGCCCATTCTCAAGTGGGCAGTGGCCAACTTCACCTTGAACTTGGGTGAACAGCCCGAGAGTCTTCCAGGCTTAAACTAGACTCAATCTCCCATCTCAATCATCCCATGATACATACTTCCACCACCCACCTTGCTCTTTTATCCATGTCCCACCATCAATTCCTTCAACCAACAAGGTACAAGCATAGAGCCAGCCTTTCTCCCTCTCATACTGGAGAAAGGAGACTGGTGCATTTTGTTCATTAACGGTGGTGCAATATGCCCAAAACAAATATCTTATTGCACCACAACCATCAAACCACTCCTCACAGCCATTTCCAACATCCCCTTAAGCAACCTATTGACTCTCCTAACCTGACCATTGGATAAGGAGTAGTAAAAGAGGTTCTGAAAGGTTTAATGTCTAACACATACAAGAATTCCCTCATTTCACTTGAAACTAGTTATGAACCATTCTCCTTAATAATTTATTATGACACGCACAACCTTCTCTGGCACAAACGTCCTTCAGCACTCTGATTGCGCCAAGAGTTGTTATTGAACACATGAAAATGACTACCGCCCTTTGTATGGACAACCACTATAACAGCAGCGTACTGCTGGGTCTCAGGCAAAGTAGCAAAAGGGCAAATGATGTCAAGACAGACCTTGACACACGGCACACCTGAATCCTCCACATGCTGAGACTGAGTGCCTACTCTAACTTTCAATCTCTTCTCCCCTTCCTTGTAAACCCTGCAGTCAGCAACCTTCTTAGTGACTTCTACTTCCATAATGGGCATCAAAACTTTTTCTTAAGACTATTTTGTCATAGTTGTGAACCAAAGTGATCAGCATATCTCTAACACCGTGGAGAGGTATAAATCTATCCCTACGCATCACCAGATGATCATCATAAATTGTAAGTTCATTCACAGTCTTGAAATGTGGCCTCACTAGTACACAACTCTCCCTTCTGGAGCACATCTACCACTGCTTTCATAACGTAGTTTTTACCCATAGTGGACAACCCACCCTGCCATAGCAACTACATCATACAGACATTCTTTGGTGTTGGACACGCTGGCTACATTCGCCTTACTTTCAAAGTCTTCAATACTCGCACTCAAGTCTGGTAAGCGTGACCCTGCAACTTGGATTAGTTCTTGTCTGTACCACCTGGCTTTGAAATTGTAAGCAGAGGATTGTGATCTTAGTCTGCAAAATTAATTTAGTTCCCTATGTGTAAGTTTTGAAGCACCCAGTAACCCAGACTGCCATCGATACCTCTTGCTTTATAACAGAGTGGTTTCTCTCTGACTTGGTCAGAGCGTGAGAGGCAAAAACAGTTATTTATTTCATGCCATGCATCACAGAGAGTACAGCCCGAGTGCCTGATGCACTTGTATTCAACTTAACCACAGACCGCTTCTTGATGTCTAAAGAGATTAAAATACCAGCATTGGCTATCAAATTTGTTGAGCTTCTTCGCAAACAAAAGTTACTCCCTTCCTCAAAAGAATTCCCATGTCTTCCATATTTTGCCAACATTCTCCACAAATCATTCATAGCACTCAATCAAGCCTATAAAAGCAACTGAGCAGCTCCATATTAAATGGCACATTTGTGTTGACTACGGCATTGGCTGCATCAGCGTTGGGCTCATCCTCCTCAGCTGAGACAGAATACCCGAAGTATTCTCTCTCTTTCAAACAATGACGCTTCTCCTTGAACAGTGTCATGCTTCCACCCAAGAGCCTAGCTAAAACCTCTTCCAAATCACAACTATTCTCACCAACTATGTTGCTAAACACCAGAATGCCATCTTGAAAAATAAAACTTTTTTAGTGGCCTTCAAGATGTCAGCTTATGCCAACCCAAAAGTAAGCTCTGCAAGTTGAAAAATGTCATAGGGTTGCAAAGCTATATGAGCCTATGAGTCCAAGTGTAGCTCAATCGGGTGGTAAACACTCCTCAGATCTAACTTCTAGTAGTAGTTACCACCTCTCAGCAAAAACACCATCTCATCGATATTAGACGGCAGAAAACAATCCACACAATATATTTTAATTCAAAGACCTCAAATTCATGCAAAATCCAAGGCACCATCTGCCTTTTTTGTTATCATGACCCGAGAAAGTCATTCAGAGATTACTAACTTTTGTAAAACACCCTCGGTTACCATATGCTGAAATATACATTTGATGTCTTGCCTCATGAGTAATGAAATTCTTCTACCCTTATGTATGACAGTGTTCGCTCCCATTTTTATGACTATACTATGTGTATATACTTGACTGTGCCTAATTTATTCTGGAACATCATTTTGGAAATGCAGTAGAACCTCATCAACACTCAAATCACACACCACCATGTTCTGGGTATGTCACACTGACATATCCGACCCAATATTAGGGGCCAGACATACTTGGCTGCATATATGTTTCCTTTAATCATTCAGTCTCAAGGTTTAATGTCAGCCCACATGTAGCACATAACATTGATAATATTTCCTGGTGTCCTTTGGAAGTTACATCTTTGAGATGCAACTTAATGCCAGGCCAGGTCTCAATGAAACATATCTTTGGGAACAATTGTGTTTAGTGAACCAGAGTAAACCATGAATGCAACCTCATTCCCTCGCACCAGAAACATGGCTTTAGGCCTATTCCATCTAGAGTGCTCACAGTCTGCCACACCTACGCTCAATACCATCCGTCTATGCTACTCACACTCAAGTTCTACAGCCCTTCCATCTCGACACATACGCGCAAAGTGTCCCTTCCTGCCACACCGTCCCCACTCCCACGGAGTGATACAGCCTTTTTTGTGCAGATCTTCCAGAATAGGTTTTTTGCATTCTCGCTCCTCTAGTGCCCCCCACTGCATCTTTAGACCAGGGAGCAAGTTGTTTCTCACTGCATTCCCCGCTGCTCGCTTACCTTCAGGGAAAGCCACTTCTTGGATCTTCAGTGTCTCAAGGTTTTGAATTTCTCTCATGTACGCCCCAGACTACTTCACAACTTTTGCAGTTGTAACAGTATCTTTGAGGGTGGGGTTGCTTGCAGCCCAAAGACTCTCTTGGACCTTTTTACTCGCACATTGAACACTGAGCTGGCCTTTGATGAGTTCATCTGTCAAAGGAACCAAACTGGCATTTCATGGCCAATTCACGGAGTATTACCACAGATTCATTGATCGTTTGGCCCATTTCTTGGTGAGAGGTATAAAATCTATGTCTCATCATAGCAACATTGTCTGACCATGCGAATCTATTTTCCAGTCTGAGCTGAACCTTCTTCTAAACATCTGCAACCATCACCCCTGGAGCATCCTCTTCCAGTGGTAAATATTTTAACATATGCTGCCTTTCCTTTCCCAATAGGGCTTTTTTTGTGACTCGAAGGGAAACTTAAATTATTCTTTGCTTCCAGATAATTCTCAAAAATATCGACCCATTCCTCCCATTCAATAAGAGGACCAGCTTACACATGGGAATTTGTAGGTGTCACAAGGCCGTGAAGTTAGTGCATGGTAAATGGGAACACAAAACATGTGAGAGTTAGAAGAGCGGTGGTGCTTGGTAAAGGTACGGTTAAATTGTGCAGAAGGAAGTTTTCTTTTTAACGTAAGAATGCTTCCAAACCAGGAATGAAGAGGTGCACCTTTATTTTAAAAGAGTTTATCTCAAAAGGTTCTGCAATGAAGCGCGTTTACCACCAGATGGCAATATAGCTAGAAAGCATGTATGGCGTCACATGATTGGGGAGGGGCATGAGGTCTTCCTGACATGGTTATTTACAGTCCATGGGGGAGCCGAGCCACACGGGCATTGCTTTAGCGCAGCTTAACCCTGTAAGGGAATTTCAGGTGTGTGCCTCAGTCTCACACATTTGTCGGCGGTGTGAGACAATCATGAGGAGGGTCTCAGAGGGGTATGACTGACATGGATCGGGAGCTCGTCACGCGCACAACTAAATGAGTTGAAAAAGCAGCCTTGCCGTGTCATTTACATCCATCCTCTCAGCTTCTCCCGGTGAAGTGTTTGTGGGATTGGCAGCAGGCTCACCAGCTGCCAGAGTCTGTTTGATGAGAAGAGTTCTGTGTAGGATTCCAAGAAATGAACCATCAGGGCCCTGTTCCGCGCTGTGTTGTCCTCCAGTCGTCCCCAAAAGTGTTGCAATAATTGAGCAGGATACAAGTCTTCCGAGTGCATTGAATTTATCAGTCGCAGGTTCTTTGTGGAGTTGCCTGGAGGCCAGCTAGGTTCCAACTGCCCCAGTGTGGGACTGTTTCAAGTTTATATTTTTGTGCACTAATAAAAACACGTGATATGCGATTTTACACGATTCTACATGTATAGACTGAATTTACATATATTTTCCATTGAAATTCATTTCATATGATGTATAGAAGTGAAGTGATTAAAGTGTAGTTTGTTGGCCACATGTCTGTTTAAATCTTCATTCTGAACAAGATGGATGCCGTCTCTGTCACTCACTCCTGCTTGCTCCCTGTACAAATCCTCTCCCCACATGCTGCGGAGCACACAGTAAGGTGATGACCTAATGTCATGACATGTTGTAGTTTCAAACTAGCCCTCGAAGAGTATGAAAATGTCAAGAGCCATGAAAGTCCCTCAATGGAGCCAAAGGGGTCCTCTCTGGATATCACTGTTGAGGATAGTGTTGAGAATCCTGCAAGCAAGTGGATCTACGGATTCCAAAATGGCAGCCGCCTTCTATTCTGGTAGAGGTACAGTCTAGCCATTGAGGCCGCGTGATCCAGCCTTCAAGTTAATCCAGGTGTGCGAGGATCGCACTGTGAACTTCAACTGTATTCTGAGGTAGAGAGGCAGTCTCTTTCCTTCACACTCTCTCAGAGTCCATGTTTTTGGGATAATTATCTTCGGTGAAGAGTGTTTCCAGTATTGCGCTTGCTCGGTAGTGTGAGTAAAGTATCTAGTGAGCAGTGTCTGCTGTTTGTTCAGGCCAGGCCGAGGATTAAGGTGAGTAGTATTTACAAGTGTAATTTTCTCCGGCGAGGAGGAAATCAATGAACATTCTTCATTTAGAGGTGGGTGCAGTTAGTCACTTATCAGTCGGGAAGAAAAGACTTTCTGGATGTAAATATATTTGAGAAAAGAAGTGAATTTCTCTTATCTTCTCTATAGACATACATACATACATACATACATACATACATGCAGACATACATATATACACCTCTCTCGGTCTCCTTTCTAAAAAAAACATACTTTCTTTTCAGCAGGATGCGGCACAGCAATGGTACCCAAACGGTGATTTATTTATTTTTATTTTCACAAACGTGCAGGTTATGGCCGCTGCGTTTTGGCAACATTCTTTTACAAGACCACAGAGTCCACAATTACAGAGTGTTCCACCATCACCAAGCACACATGATTTAGAAACACTAGACCACGCATGACACACTTAACAATTTTCGTTTGCTTCTGCCATTTTGAAGTTGTTTTTTATTTATTGTTATATTAATCAGATCTTCATGTGTTACATTGCGATAGTTATCCAAAACAGGTATGAGAACTAAAAAGCAAATGGATATTAATGTATCTAAAACATGGCAAATAGAAGGTAATTCATCTCCTAATCCAGTCAATTGATATCATTGGTGTATCAGAATTCAGGGTAGACTACCATATAGTCAAAGTTCCACATACAAAAAAAAAAATTCGATGGTAAGATAACAAAATATTCAAGTAAGAGAACTCCTGAGCAATCACAATTATTACAATTCTTGGTGACGTTTTGAATTTTTTTTTATTCTGAATAGGTTTTTTATATTTTAACATTGGACATGCTAACTTGATCGACCTAACATCCTGTGATTCTAGGCAAATAACTTAATCTCCTCGTACCCATGGACAGCGCCGGATACCATCACAAGTGATACGCTGCGCTATATAAATCTACAAACAAACAAGAAGCTTGTATTGTAAGCATATACTTATGTATACAAATATGCCCCCTTTAAGACAGAGTTCCAAGACAACCTTGCATCAAAGTGCTGACAGAAAACTCAATGCTATTTAGATGAGAGCCTTGACATCCTGCATAAGGTCACTGAAAATATATTCCTGGATATTATTTTAAAAAAAATACTCAATGCAGGATACAAAGCATTGCAGTTACCAAGCACAGAATATACAGAAGCTGATGCATAGTTGGTGAAAAAAGTAATTATTTAAAAGTAATTGAAAGAGAAAGTCAGCCTTGGAAGAAACAGAAGAATATAAATGTTTTTCTGATAAAAATGCATTTCTGAAGTGAAGGGTACACTTGTGTTCAGTGCCATTCTACATTCTTCAGAAGGATCACTCGAGAGGACAGAAAAGGAGAAATTAGAAGGTGACGCACCAACTCCACGGAGGCAGTCTCTCTTGTTATCCCCTTTGCCGCCTACTGGTGCATTGTGGGAGAATACCGTAAGGTTCTGTCACATGCAGTAGTGGAGGGGAATTGGGAGATATCATCTACTCCTGTGGAAATCGCCAGCACCAGGTACCGTCAACACCTAATGGTTTATTTCCACTGCGGTATTTATCGTGGTTGTGTTGAACTTGCTATGGTGCGGCTGTAAGATTGCAACAGGTATCTCCCTCATTCAGCTTCTTCACTGGGTCCATCCATTGGTGGAAAGTCTTATTGTCTAAATGTTCCATGTTTTAAAACATCTCCAGATGATATGGGAATAGAGGGCGTTGGATATGTTTTTAAAATTTGGATGGTGTATATGCGTTAAGGTAATGACATGTATTATTCATGTGTTATGATTTGCATAGGAAATTATACTTTTGCTCACACCATGATGGTTCTGCAGATTGCCTAATTTACTACACAAGTATTGTGTATAGGAACCCCTTGGTTTTGGGTGGGAGACAGATATTTTTCTGAGCTTACCTATGTTGCTGCCCAATTTTATTATACTTTTCCTGTCCATTGAGAATATTTTCTGATTTGTACATACACTGTGTAACGTTACCTCTGACAGCCTTTGTGGCATTAACGCTTTAACTTTTCCTTGATCTAGAACTCAATTATTGAGTGGACCCTATTAATGAACTATTTTGACTCTGCTAATTGATGTTTGGGGAGGTGCCTTAACATGGGGATACATTGCTTCATGAAACTGAAGTTACGCACCGTCTCTGATCCAATAAACTGTGGGAAGGTTCATTTTAAAGTGTCAGTTTTTTTAGTACAGTTTTGTTTGCACACTTGAAACATTCGAAGATGTGAGCTTTCTTTCTTGGCTTAAAGCTACAACATTGTACAAGAAACGTATCTTCCCAACATTCACAGCTCTGCAAGAGTGATCTAACACCACCATTCACTGTTGTACAAGTGGCATATTACACCAACTGTCACACACAAGAGAAAAGGCTCCACAGGAAGACATTTTCAGGCATCTACAAGAGTCCTTCATACCATCATATGCTTACAAGCCATCAAAACGTTTTCCATATGTTACACAGGGCACGGTCTGGAATCACATGAGTCAGTCTTTTGAAATGGTACCAGTCAGTAGTAGTACATGTATAGGGAAATCAGACATGGTATTTGCAAACAAATCCCGAGTCCTAAAGTAACTGACCGTGTATGAAAGATGCACCATTTTTCCTACACTTTGACAGCATCTTTAACTTGTTATTGTTAGTTTCAGTACAATAGAACAATGGAATTTCTCCATTATCAATGTAAAAACTTGGAGCACGAGACATGAGGCAACTGTAGATAGAAAAGCACAATGCACTTCTCTGTGTTGAGCAATACATATGCTATTAAATATGCCTTCTCAATTTGCATTGTGGCACATATATTTAGTGTCACAGTTTGGCAATACAAAAATATCCAGAAGGACACGGATAAACAGTTACGGTTTAGTCCCTAAACAAAAATATTTCTTTGAATTTCTACATTGTTTGCGTTCACCTTGTGGTTAGGAGGCTATGGTATAAATACAAATATATATGGATTGGGGCATTAACCCCCATAAACTAACACCTATTGAAGTCTTTCCTCTAGGGCAAGCGGCAAAAGAATGTCCTGGACTCCAACAGCCTATTACTTACAGTGTCTATTGTGTTTTTTTGTACATTACTCAGCCAAAGTTACCACAAGATTGTTGAATGAATGGCAGATATTGGCACGGGTGAGTTTGACAACATTGTCATATTGTACATGAAAGAATGAAGTATACTCTGGGACGCACAGTAAAAGTTTTATAGAAGTCCAGGATGTAGCAGCAGAATGACAGCACGCTGCTGGTCCAGCATAAGGATGTGGTTTAGCAGGAGAACATCTCCTCAGCTGGTCGACACACTTCCTGCCCCCACCAAACCTGTGGTCCCCTGCCTTATGTAGAGGTGGGGGACCACCAGGTGTCTGTGCCAGAGCCTGAGCTGACTTCACCATCAGAAACCCTTGATCCAGAATACCAAAGAGCACCCATCACCATGGCAACTGGCTCTCTCTGTGTATTGTGTGTTGGTGTCACTTCCAAACCTGATGTTTTCTGCCCGGACCTCCATGCAAGACACGGCTGTTTCGAGCAAGAAAATAAAAAACGGTCCGATTTACAGGGAGTTTTCTACCTTTGTGTCAGACACATTATTGTTTTGTTCTCCAGAAGGAGAGTCCATTTTGGTATTTCTTTCTCTCTAGGAACAAGGCACCTTGCTCGGTATTCAGGGTGCCAAAAGTTAAAGTGCCACACTAGCCCATGCACTCACAGCAAACCCATCCCTGCCACTTATTAGGAGATTTTTAAATATGACAGGCAGTCTTCTGCTGGGAAGGAGGAAGCGTGGAAGCGGGGGTCTCTGACAATGTGGAAGACTAGTGCCCCCACCCCATGCCAGGACTAAATCTATCTCGAAAATTGTCACTTCCTTGTGAAGCTCTCTGCCTCTAGACCTTAGCATTCCTCCAAGGCTATGTCATTTCAGCAAGAATCTTACTGCCCCTTTAATTGGATTATATTTGAGCTAATTCAGGAAATCCACATAATCTCCCCTTATTAGACACTGTAGTTACTGATTGGGTATTTTAAGAAATTGTTATTCACATGTAGTGGATAGGTTTCAGTGCACTTCTATATAAGCCTGAGTGCACATTCATTTTACATGTAAAAGCTCATTCGTTCTCTGGGCCTTTGCCCATGGGTTCGCTTCCATTCCCAGCTCTGGGGGTCATCTTCTGCTGATTATATTTAGGAATGTGGTGTTTATACCTGGGGTGTCCAATCTCAATCCACTAGGGCCTGACTCGTGTAAGAGTTAGGAAACATACATTTGAGATAGACATACATTTAATGAAGCTATATGGGACTCATTTAAGTCGCTACTGGCTATCCGGAAAACATGGCATGGATTCAGCGGCCGTGAACCAATGTTGGAAACCCCTGGTTTGTATCACGCCGCCCCTCTCCTCCTTCTTACAGTGCACATGCATTTAGATGTCTGATACTCTTGTGGTACTTTTAGGTTGATTAACTTTTTCCAATGCGATTATGCACCAAAACCGGTTTCGTGGCGCCATGAGGGGTGTGTAAGCCGGTTAGATGGGCTTGGGGGCAGTGCCAGGTTTTCAGACCCTTACAAACATTAAGGTGCTCATGTATAGCCTTCAAAGGAGGTGAAAGAATTCCAAAAAGCAGGAGCTAGTACAGTAGAGATGGGCCGCCATGCTTCGGGCAGCAAAACCCTGGAGATAACAAAGAGACCAAAATTAAAGTCAAACCAAGTAGGGCAGAAGGGACAGATCCAAACAGAGCCCAGTGTACCACACAGGTACCCCGAAGTGAATTCTGGCTGCCCAAGGAGAAGCATGGCAACAGAAGCCTAGGTATTAATGGTGCAGCAGGTGCAGTGGCACTAGGGCCCAGGGCACTGAGGGCCCTTGGCACCTGAATTCTGGATGTTGAGTTTTCTACTACTAAACAGCCAGCAAGGAAGGCGTATAATATGACTGCGTGAGGGTCTTTTGTACCCTTCCTACTCCAATGCACGACAACATACGGGGGAGTTTCAAATGGCGCCAGTAGCAGCAGTTTTTTATTACGGGATACTATATAAACCACGCGTGGATTGAAATAAGGTCTAACAATCACTCATTTAAACTGGTATTGTTACAAGCGAAGTTGCTTATTCCGTCACACATTTAACATCCCACCGGTGTTGAGACAGTGGTATGTTCTAGTAAGCGATATTATCTGTGTGCTACTCTCTCTGACATTTCAATGCATTCCCCCTTTCCTGGAAAAAAATTATGCTTAAATAAATTGCAGTATTTGAAGAACATTGTTAAACAAAATAAAACACAAGACAACCGACATGAAATGCTAATAACATTAGTAATGAGGATCTGCCATCTTGTGAACGTGCACACGGCATCCATCACTAGTCCCGATCCGAACAATGGAAGTCAGTCCCAAATCGAATCAAGTGTCCCTTCTTGTCCATTAGGGTGATGGATGGAGGGCGCCAGGGCTACACTCTTCATCCCGCAATACTAAGTAACGCGGGTGATTGGTGAGTCTGTCTTTGAGCGATGGTTCCATCTGCCAATGACAAAGGGGAATCTATGAAGGGATATGGGCACGGTGAGTCTGGCATACAGCTCCCCACAGCATCAACCCCTGCCGGGGGTGCTCGCTGAGTGACTCTGATGAGGAGTGACACAGAATCATGATGAGAATTCCTGGAGAGTTTGTCGTTATGAGGCTAAGAATGCCAGTGTTGTAACATCTCAGGCGAGGGTGTTTGTGTTGTGTCATCGCTTTCAGTGAATACTCTTCTGGTGTGTAGCACGTGTTCACCAGGTGTGTTGATACGAACCTTCCTGCATACATGACTTGGCTCTTTTTACACTCAACAAAAGAGGTGTGTTTAGCAGTTTTAATCCTTAGTACAGTACAAGATTTGACAAAGACCAGCAACATCATCAAGGTGTGCCTCATGGCACAGCTTCTACTTATGTGTAGGCACCGAAGCCATTACAAAACCACAACAGATAATTTCACGAATGAATTCGACGTAAACTGCAATACACAAGTGGTATTACACTGTGCCTTCCCCACCACAGGCTAGCATGGTTACCAATCACTAACCACCTCTAATCTGCCTTTTTGCATCAGGTACTGTGACCTTAAGAACCACAGATAAAACCATGCGGCGCGATGTCACGAAGGAAGTTTATTTAGTAGAATTTTGCCTTGAACTTTTTTTGTGTGGAGTCCATACGTTTTCAAGCATCGCATTGAGAATAACGCAAGAAATGGAAACTGCTTAAGCAACGTTGTTACTAGCATTGCTTAATTTGTGAAACGTTAAGGGCCGGACCCAAAGTTTTGCTCAGATGCTTGCGGCTGGCACCATTGAATGTTGATGTGTCGAAAACCAAGGCTGCCTTGTCTTCATTCCATCTCATGCCTCCTTAGTGCACCACCAGACACTCCCTGCCTCTTTATCTTACTTTCTCAGGTGCTTGTTTCTTCCGTTGTCACTTTTCATTCGTTCTTTCTTTTTCTTTCCCTCTTTTAGGTTTCCCCCCGTTGCTCTGATCAAAGCCTGTTGATGGAAAATAAGTGACGGTACCCAAAATGTAGCCCCACCTGCAACCACCGACCCAAATGAAGCACTGGTTACGAGTAACTGGCTGCAGGATGTAACAAAAACACCATTGGAACCTGCACCGCACTGCTTCCCTCCCCTGACCTTAGGATCAAGTAAAGACAGACTTATTGTCAGATGAGACTCAACCATAAAACACTGGGGCCGAAATATCAGAATGTTGTGCCCTCAACTCTTGGTGCCAGGAGTTCGCATCACAGGGACCAATCCTGTGTGCGAGTCTTCAAGAGAATCTCGTCCAGGAAGACTGCATCTCAAATGAAGACAAAACAGTGACCAGATCCCACAATCAGCCCTACTCAGGACTAACCAATCTTATTCCACCCTTTAAAGCCCGTTCAAGAGTTTGAACAATAAACAATCTAGACTGTTCATCGTGTTCAGTACAGGTTTCTACTGGAGTCTTATAACGAATGACATTCATTGGCCTCATGGCGACAATCCCGTGCTATTGAAAAGGTTAGTTAAATGAATAAATGAACGCTATTAACAATGGCAGAACACCACATTTAGAAGTTCAGTAGGCACCCTTAAGCTGTTTCTCCATATTTCCATCACGCTTCTTGAGTAACATCCAACATGGTATAGAGAAGTCTTCAGGGCAAGAGCTTGTGCTTGTTGGTTTTTTCCAACTGACTTGGCTCTTCGCAGAGATGTGACCCGAAGAATGCAAGCTGCACCACTAGCCAGCCGCAGAACACCTGGGCTAGTGCAGCGTCCCGTCACCTGAGATGGGAATGATGTGATCTGATAATATTGTGCTACTCAGAATGGGTAAATGTGGAAATGGGAACGCAGGGAGGTGGTGAGGAGGACAACGCTCGCGTGGCCGCTCGCGGGAGCCACGTGCACTATATCCCATACTCATTTCCCAGTAGAGCTTGCGTCAATGATTTCCACATCTAATGCAAGATGGGTTACATTTATGGAACACTTTCCAGGAAGCGGAAATGAAGAGCTCGTGTCACAGTCGGTCTTTGGACAATGAACTGCCATGGTAACCAGGGAGTTTACAAATAGCCGCCACATCCCTGTGATATATGAATGAAGAATAAAACTGGAAAAATCTGTGGGTCTCAGGGAAACATAATAATAAAAGAAAATAAACAAGCACACGTTTATTTGTATGCATTTCTAAGTATATCTGTCGATCTAAATATCACAACATATTTTAGCGAAGTAAAAGCTACAAATGTTAAACATTTTTTTTTTAAAACAGGACATGTGGTCCCTCGTGGGGCAAGGCAGCTTACCATTTAACCCTCTCAACACTGATGCATTGATATTAGCTTTGCAAAATTCATACCCAGTGCCATTGGTTATGTACCTGTACGTACCATCAACAATGACATACGCCACTGATACGTAAGCAACATGGAAGTACATTCCCAATAGGGGAGCAACATGAGTATATACATTGAAAGGGCAAGTCATTAGGTCTCCAATAGCATTATGTATCTATTGTATTTGTCTACGCAAGTGTTCACAATTCTACATTTGAGAAAGCTATTAAAACATAGGGTAGATTTAAGGGGTAACATGACAATAATTTATGCAAACAGGTGACTGCATAGAGTCGTGCTTAGAGCAGGGATCTCCAACGCTACACTGTGGTCATCCTAAAAATGAGGGTTGAGACCGGTCCTCCTGGACCCATTGGAGCAAGCAAGAGATGAAATTTAAGCTTCTGACAAGCAAATGGGAAGAGAATTATTGAGAAATTAGGGGGTCACAGAATAAGTGGAAGAAGAGGGCAAATAAAACAGAAGCAGAAAGGTTGAGACCAGTCCTCCTGGACCCATTGGAGCAAGCAAGAGATGAAATTTAAGCTTCTGACAAGCAAATGGGAAGAGAATTATTGAGAAATTAGGGGGTCACAGAATCAGTGGAAGAAGAGGGCAAATAAAACAGAAGCAGAAAGGTTGATGGTGGTCGTAGATTCAAAAGAACAAACTCAAAGGAAGAAAGAAGGATACAGACAGGAGTTTGGAAGGAAAGTTAAGGGCAATGAATTGGTCTAATGATGCTGCAAAGAATCCAGAAAGAAGCCTTTGAGAAATTGGGAGCCAAAGATGTGGTTGTAGAAGATCGAGAAAATTGTGAAAGATTAAAAAACCAAGTGGGTGGTGGACAAACTGGAGAGAAGCAAGTTATAGAACCTACGCAGACGAGAATCCTTGCAGGGAAGTACGGCTGCGAGTTTCAATGAAAGACATTTTGAATTTGCAAATGTTTTGAAAACTGACACTGACGTGTAAGAAACATTTCAAATGGGGGCAGAAAACATTGTAAAATTGAATATCATTTGTTAGGTTTGAATATGACTTTTTATCAATTTCCAGATTACTTTTGTATCACATTTGAAAAAAATATTTAAACAAAACAAAAGAAAGTGAAGGATCAAATATTGTTCCATGACTGCAAGTGGAGAAAGAAAAGGAGAAAGAGGAGGAAACGAAGTAAAACAGATGGAGGCGTCAGGGGGATAAGAAACACGGAGAAAGGTTAATATCGGCATTGAAAGTGCCTCTAGAAAGAGAGAATAAATCCAGATCTGATTAGTAAAACAATCAGCTCAAATTTGGAAATGAGGAGAGTCTGAGAATGATGGAAAAGAACTGATGATCTGTAAATCAATAGCGCATGATGGGTGGTCCTGAAAACCACGAGAAGAGGTTATGGGTCTGTGTCTCCAATGAAGGGGTGACATTTGCATGTATCCTTAATTGGAGAGCAACCAACCTAGGTGTGGAACCAAAGGGGCTACAAGCAACTTGAGATTAAAGCATGAAAATGCGCTACAAATGGATGCACCACAAAACACCATATCTTTCACCTAAAATGCCTCCTAGTGCATGCAAACTTATGTTAATGCACTTGGCATAGCTGAAAGGTGGCATACTTAGGACTTCAGGAAACAGTATTAATACAAAATATGTCTAATGTTTTGAAAGTTGGTCACTTTGGCCAAACCTTAAAGAATAAACCTGTATATGCCTAATAGGTTTACAACATGGACATATTCTCCAAACAGAAAAGGAGCCTGGGAATAAAGCCTGAACAGTGGAGGAATCTGTAGATATTCACCCACCGAAGCAGGGGAGTGCATAGACAAGCTTTTGGGTACCTTAATTGTGAGTTAATTGCACATTTTTGCTGGGTTCAGTCTATGTTCAGAGTTCTGTATTACTGAGTTCTGTCACAGGCTTATGTGTGGTAGGGCATGGCTGATGGCTCGTGCTGGAGTGAGCATGATGACATATATTAGGGGAGGCATTCATTCCTAGACTATCATCCTGCATCCTTGCATAGTCTGTGCAGTCTCCAGCTTGGTGTCTAAATCAATCTAATAAAGGAACACTACTCCTATACAAGAAATGTCAAGTGGCAAAAATATGAATTCCAGGCCCGCCACTTGGGCACATCATTCTCATGGGACTCTTGACCCGCCTACATACATCCACGAAACTTCCTACCTGGTGACACACCCCACAAAAAATAACTTGCCGGTCCTGTCAAGATGGTGGCCCGGTAAGACGTGCGCCCCTCTCCTCCTCCTGTGCCTAAAACTGTGGTTAAATTTGAGAGACTACCCGAAACCCTCCAGAGTAGGGAACAGGCTGGAATCAACCCTGGGGCAGGGGTGCCCGTGATGGTGATCTACCACATATAAGGAGAGAAGCCTCGGACCTTTATTGAAGGCCGGACACCCGGCCAAGAGGGCTGAAATTACAGGAGTGTCAGCCAGTCTCCGAGAACCCCGGGGGTGGTGCCGCATGCTCCAGGATCGCAGTCATGAGGCAATGACTGGGTGGCAAGAGGTAGACTATGGTGCTGAGGCAGCACTGCGACCATCGAGGCCCACTGTGAGGTCTTCCGGACCTGCGATGTGGCTGCAAGCGCTTGGGTAGACATGACAACCACCCAAGTATGCCAACTGGGATCTGGGGCCTCTGGAACTTAGGGCACAGGCAAAGACAGAATCTGATTGATGCAAACTGAGAAGGTCCGGGTGTCCCTTTCTTGCCCACAGTGCCTCAGTGAAGTACTGTAACATCAGGAGGGGCCACATAGGAAATGGAACCCTGTGAAGTTGGCTTAAGGTGTCGCTGATGGAAGCGAAGGAAATACGTGGGTCCCTCATCCAACAAGAGTGCTAAAATGACCCTAGGTGGTAAACAAGCATCTACACCACCTTCACTGCGAGGTGAGTACTAAGAATAAAGCACCAATCCAGAAAGTCGGGGTAATTAAGGGGATGAACTGTTTTTTTTGCTTCTCACCCTGTCTACTTACATACCTGTGTAGATTTTGCTGGTGAGGAAATATGAAGGCAAGTCCCTCAAAAGGCTCAACCTGGAGCTTTTGTGACACCAGTGTGAATAACTGTCTAAAATTATGACTATGGCCTCATATAAAACCAAGAAGGAATCCTCAGTGAAGGAAATGCTTTTGAGGGCTGGAGAAAAATAAATTCTACCTCCAGTAGGGTCTGCCCATCGACCTCTGGGGGTGACAGTCAAACAGAAGCTTGGAACATGAACCTGTAATGCATTCCTTCATGGAGGAACTGTGCCGGAGTATCTGGTATGACGTCACACATCTTCGAGAGGACATCTCCAGAGGAGTACAAGTAATTAATCAAGAAGTGGCAGCTCTGGACCACGGAATTGAATCTTTGGAAGAGACATGAAAAGCTGAGGAAAAGGAGCTGGATGCCTTGGGCCAGAAACTCATCAACCTAAAAGACCAGAACTTGGATCTTCAGGAACACCTAGAGGATCTTGAGAATCGATCAAGATGCCACAACATTAGAATCAGAGGAGTGTGCTGAATGCAAAGGGCGAGGATCCCGAAACCTATGTTAAGACATTCTTCCTATATGAGCAACCTGAGCTTGTTGAGAGGGGTATCATCCTGGACCGCACGCACAGTACTATATCTGACGTGCAGAAATAGCAGCCCTAGCTGCTATCTTAACTTGTGTGCACTATTTCCGACAGAAAGAGGCTTTTACGCCAACTGCAAAAGCATCGGCACTATCGCTTTTGAAGGATATGTTATCAACACTTATCAGAAAGTTTCAGTGGTCACCCTCCATAAGAGGAAGAAATTCAGGCCGGCTACCAGATTTTTTAGAAGCACAGGTATTAAATGCTGATGCTGCCACTCCTTCAGGATTGTTTTTCACTGGGCAGTGTCCAGGCACCAAGTGCATTTACTCAGGGAAGTGCAGCAAAAGCTGGGCCTGGAAGGAGACCGAGATCTCTGCAACCAGGGACTCATCTTTCTGCTTGCAGAAAGTCTAGAACCTTCAGGAGGAGATTTGTCCAGTGCAAAAAGAACAGAGTTAAACCTACAGAGGAAAGAATCTTGTTGGATAGAAAAGCGGTGCATTTGGAGCTCCAAGAAGCAAGCTCCTCGCTGTTGTCGCAAGAAAGGTGAAGGCTTTTACAGCCTGTATGGAGGGTAAAGATGCCTCCTCGAGGGGAGTACCTGGTGGTCCTGAGAAGGACGGAGATCTTCCTTCAGCTAATCTATGTGGGTCTGGAAGGGGGAGGGACTGTACAAATGACCACGATGGGGATGACTGGAGAAGGGTTCTTCCCTTGGAATAGGGATTGAGTTTACTCAGCTTGACACTCAACCACGCTGGGAGGAGGGGAAGTTTGTTTACTGTGGTTTTAGCTTAAAGTTTGATACTACAATGGTGGTGGAGTCTCTGTATGAGAGCAAGGAGAGAAAAGGGTACCCACCCATCACTAGGGTTTCAGGGATCACCACCAGCCACTTCCAGGATGATGGTCTACTGCATCTACACACTGAGAAGCATGGCCTCTTCGGATATTACCCCATAACCTAATTAATGGCGCAATGAGGGACTTATTGAACATATGGAGTATAAATGTGAGAGGTCTCAATGCCCCAGCCAAAAATGCTGTGCTCTCACGAGATTCAGATAGTTTGCCTGTTGCAGGAGGCACATTTGCTTAAAAAAAGACTGGCCACAGTGCTTTCGGTCAAAATGGTTCCCGTGCCAATACCTAGCCTCGGATTGCAAGACGAAACGAGGAGAAGAAACAGAGCTTTGAAAACCCTGGTGAACATCAACTGCCAGGGCCATGCCCTGCTGAACACATGCTCATTAGGCCATGGCCGTGTTGCCGCCCGGTGTGACCATGGGCAGTAAGGACAGTGTGGGAGAGAGCTCCCTAGGATCGTGGTAGTGGGGTAAACTTTGAGCTTCTCTCTGGCTTTCAGCGTATAGTGTAGACCTTTGATATAGTCCTTGTAGTTTCTAATATTGGTACTCAATCTAAAGCTGTATTACATTGTTTCAATGTGCCTGAGTTATTTTATAGCGCTTGGAAGACTTTAAAAGATTTATTCGCACGTGCAGAGAAAACTTTGGAAATAAATAGATCACGGGATTTGTGATAGGACTTTAATTTAAGTCGTCTTTGTCTAAAAAGAGCAGTAACTCTGACGCGCACAGTTCTCTCCCTTTAACTTCGTTTCTCAGTTCTAATAACATTCACGAGGCTGGGGCCTGAGGGTGGGGGCTCTCCAAACCTTGCTGCCATGGCAATAATACACACATCTAAAATAAAAACGAGTGGACGGTAACGTCCCCCGTTCCCCCCTAAGGTGTCAAGGGAGAAGCTGTAAAGAAAAGGTGTTCAGAAATAAATCTCGCCGCTCTACAGGAAGTGACTGCCAGCAGCAGACACCGCCGGTGCCGGGATGTTATTATCGAATATGAACACCCTGAGCCCTCGTACAATTAATAATTGCAGAGTTTAACACCGCTGCCCGGCCATCCATCACACGGCGGACCGGCGTCACGCCACCAGCAATCTCGCGCTCCGCAGAAGAACGAGCCCGCGCAGACAGCGAGGAAGGCGTGGGTGCAGAGGTCAGCAGCGAACCATAGCAGAGCAGGCGTGGGGGGGGGAGGGGAGGTGGACACACAGGACCAGTTCACCAGCACCCAGCCTCTCGCAAACCGAAGACAGTAGAGCAGGCATGGGGGAGACACAGGACCTGTCCACCAGGGACCCCAGCCTCTCGCATACCGACGACATTAACGCAGGCCAGTGCTTAATTTGTAAAATAGGAAGTCCAGGTGCTCAAATTTTTGGAAGAGGACACAACCACTTCACCTGGTTCCACCCACTTCCTTCACTGGCTCCCGGAGAACACGCATGTCCACCTCATGCGTCACCAGGCTAACAAATAACTGTTCTGCCTAAGTAACTAGCATAGCTCGTTAACAAAGAACCAGTGCCCTGCATCATTCGCCCTGCAGTTAGCTAGGGAGGAAAGAACTGAATGATGTAAACGTATTTTGTTTCATGGCGCGAGTTCGACCTGAAAGTATTGGAGCGCTTTACATGAACGAGCTCCAGCTACACTACACAAGGTTAGGCACAGGAGGATTTAGAGATATGCCCGGAATCACGGTGTTGTTGAGCCAACGCCGAGACTCAAACCTCTAGCTCTAGCCGCGACGCCACATTTTCTCCCTGCTCGCACTTAGGAGAGCAAAAGCTTCATAATACAATTTTGTAAACACTTGCCAGTAGTTGACTTTGTGTACCTGAAAAACAACGTATAAAGTAACAAAAGGAACATAAATAAATGGTTTGTGTGTTTGTCCGTTTCCTGCTGCACCAACCTTTCATGTAGCAAACAACCATTCCAACTGCAAAACACACATCCTTCGTTTGGCCAGGCTCCGTCCGACTCATGACAGCACGAGTGTAAGATGGTTATTGAACTGCAGCTGGACTATAGACACAAATTTGGTGGAAAACAATAACAGGTGCTTCGTAGGCTTCTATTATGCCTGCAGTAATCTTTCCTCCCTCTTTATCACAACACTCTCGTCCAGAGTCACAATGTAGTACCGGGCCTTCCACGTATATGCATCCACGCCAGCAGTATTTAAAAGGAATAAACAACTCAACCTGCACCAAAAATGACAAATTACTTGAACGTAAGGACTCTGGCGAAGGCAGACCATGAGTTGTGTAAAGGCAGCTCTGCAGCTCTGCTCTGCTTTCTTAACTTTGTTAAGACTAACCGGTTCCGGTTTGTTCGTGGTGGGCCCGGCGGCCGGGACACATACTGCCTGCACTGCCTTGCTTAGTCTATTAACTGACTTGACCTGGCCTGCCAGCCTGCCTGCCTCATGTGGTGCTGCTGCCAGTCCTCACATCGTCGTTGGAGGGTCGGGTGAGATCGCGATGGCTGGCACAGGCACTCCGACCTTGAACGGCCGTTGGGGAGTTGGTGGTGAGGCGTGGACGCGTGGCAATGCACAATCTGAAAAAATCTGCGCACGCTGCCTGCCGCCGCACATCCTCAGCCCCCACAAAACCAAAATACAGCCCAAAATCAGTTTCCCGCCCACTGGGCCGGCCACACTGTAACTGAAGTTTAACTAAGAGCCGCGGCCTCCATGCCATCAACAAGATTGATTTTGAGATTCTGTCATGAATCTCCATTCTCTTTTTGGCTCAGCCAGGGCAGGCCAGGCTCGCCACAGCTTTGCTGAGAGTGAGACTGAGCCACACGGGACTCGGGAGACAAGCAAGCAGACAGTACTGCGGACGAGAAGTGGTTGAAGTTGCACAATACTCTTTGCCACTGCCAAGTCCATTAGTGAGGTAAATAATGAATATCAAAAATAAAAATCAATGACGTGCAGCAATCCGTGTAGACCCGGCCCTGATAATTAAGTGCCAGTGCAAGCACCGGAAAGCACCGGCACAAATTAAGCACTGACGCAGGCATAGCGGGGGACACCAGACCAGTCCACCAGGTACACATGGCCCTTCGGCCAACTCCCTCTTATTGAGGCTGTCAAGGTTCTTATACTTGGCTGCTACACCCCCTGTCCAAACAAAACCACCACTCATTCTACCCAGCCACTGTCCGAAAGACCCATCCACAATTAGCTATAAAGACACAGCCCAACCACTTCCTCAAACACCCAGCCAAAACCTTAAAAACACTCCACCCGTTAATCTGCTGCCCACGCACTCTCACCACTCCTGACACCAGATAGTCTTGACTGTCCCCGTATATCGATGCTCTATGTGCCTCCTGTTTAGATACACCCAGTACTGTTCTAGAGGCTCTCTTTAATGCCCCTATACATACATCTCCCACTACTCCCCCCAGCCTCCCTATGCAGACACTCCATAAACCTCCAGTCAAACCCTCTCTTAAAACACACTGTAGAGACATGCCTTCACACCAAACTCTCTTCTAATTCCTCTTTACAAATACAGCCACCAGACCCACTACACTGACTCTGCCACCATTCAGCCAATCCAGACGCTCTCTTCAGCCCACTATAAATAAATTCCAGGGTCGGACTGGCCTATAGGGCAATCAGGCAGTGCCCGATGGGCTGGTCAGACAGATCAGTGTGTGGGATGTATTTTTTAGCAGTTTGTGAGCCTGTTTTATGGCTAGGTGGGTCGGTTTTTGCTGTTGAGTTCCCTGATATTGCCACAAACATTGCCTGCAGAAAGCACATATGCATGCAGTCTCCCATGCCTTGCAAAATTTACATACAGCCTGTCTTTTCAAGTTAAAAAATGTCCTGATTTGCAAATGTGGCCCACTTTTTTCCACTTATAGAGTTCGCTAACGGGGGCCTTCTTTATTTTGGTGCTCGGTCCTATTTTATGTTCCAGTCCGACCCTGATATATTCCACCACTCCATCACTCCTGCCATCAGTCCCTCCATCCACACAACCACCATCGCAGACACTCTTACAATCCAATGTACAAGACACAGACATTGGTACATTCCAGTCAGCAAGTCTCAGCCACTCTTAAATTGAAGAGTACAAGTCTCGGACACACTTACAACCCAGTGCAAAAATCTTAGACATTTAGCCAGTCTGCAAGTCACAGATGCTAGTACATTTCTGCCTTCATATTTCGAATTCAGTGCACAAGTCTGTGATACTCCTAAAATCCAGTGCAAATATATCAGATACCTCAACAGGCCAGTGCACATGACATTATCCCTATAATCCAGTGCACAAGCGTCAGACACTCCTAAAAGCCAGTGCAAACATCTCAGCCACTCCTACAGCCCACTGCACGTGTCAATACCCCTACAATCCAATGCATATGCCTCTGGCAGTCCTGCAATCCAGTGCAAACATCTCAGCCACTCCTACAGCCCAGTGCATGTGTTATCACTCCTATCTAATGCACAAGCATCTGACACACCTACAATCCAGTGCAAACATATCAGACTCTCCTACAGCTCAGTGCACGTCATTATCCCTACAATCCAACGCACAAGTGTCAGACACTCCGGCAATCCAGTGAAAACATCTCCAACACGCCTACAGTCAGGTGCACATGCCATTACCACTACACTCCAATGCACAAGCGTCAGACACTCCTGCAATTCAGTACACACATCTCAGCCACTCCTACAACCCAGTGCACGTCAGTACCCCTACTATCCAATGCACAGGCATTAGACACTCCTGCAATCCAGTGAAAACATCTCAGCCACTCCTACAGCCCAGTGCACGTGTCATTACCCCTACTTCCCAATGCACAACCCTCAGGCACTCCTACAATACAATGCAAACATGTCAGGCTCTCCTACAGCTCAGTGCATGTGTAATTATCCCTACAATACAACGCACAAGTGTCAGACACTCCGGCAATCCAGTGCAAACATCTCAGCCACTCCTGCAGCCCAGTGCACGTGTCAGCACTCCTTCTTTCTAATGCACAAGCATCTGACACACCTACAATACAGTGCAAACATGTCGGACTCTCCTACAGCTCAGTGCACATGTCATTATCCCTACAATCCAACGCACAAGTGTCAGACACTCCGGCAATCCAGTGCAAACATCTCCAACACCCCTACAGCCAGGTGCACATGCCATTACCACTACACTCCAATGCAAAAGCGTCAGCCACTCTGGCAATCCAGGGCAAACATCTCAGACACTCCTACAGCCCAGTGCACATGTCAGCACTTCACAATCCAACTTGCGAGCTTCAGACACTCCAACAGCCTCAGAGTCTCAGAAACATGTACATTCCAGTCTAATAGTGCCCACCACTCCAACAATCCAGTCTGTAGGCCTCAAACACTCGTATTTTCCAGTACACAAGTCTCAGACACTCCTACAATCCAGTATGCCGGTCTCAAACACTCGTACTTTCCCGTCTTCAACTCCCTGGCACTACTTCAGTCCAGTCTGCAGGTTTTTGCCATTGCCCACAGCTTTGCTGTGGCTTAGTGTGGGAATCACACAGTTGATTTTCCTGGGCTCGTGGTTGATGTATGCCTGAGATGTCATCACAGCAACATCGTTTAAAATGCAAGTCTAGATGTCTTCCTAGGTCTGCTGTATACATTTCCAATGTCATTAACAGCGTTTTACCACAACACACCCATCCGCTCATAACTGTGGAAATAATGGCAGTAGGTCTGGGGCAGGCAGATATGAAGAACTGGAGTCGAATGCTCGGTAGTCCCAAGAGAAAGCCCTCAGCAGTCCCTCATTAGGACCCCATGCACCCTGGCTTCACCCCTTATGCAAACATCATGTTATGATCCTATGCACTGCACTGCAGGATGGAGACAAGCCGACACTGCTTTAAAATCTGTATTTTCATAGCCTTGCTAATTAAAGACATCTACTGAGGATTACATGCAAATACCTCACATAATACATGGTGCTTCCAAGTGAAAGATGAACCATGAACTAAAAATAGTCCAAGATAAAAATAAAATCAATTATTTCATGGTCTGCAGCTGAATGCTTCAAATAACAGGCTAGTGGAAAAACAAAGTGTCTCAGTGGGTGGTAAGGAGTCCAGCAGGCTAGAACTATGATGCCTATAAAATCGAAAGCCACAATTTTGCAGTCTATGTGTAAATGAGGCACTTCTACAATTGGCAACAATATACAACGGGCTTCAACCTGTATTTTTTGCAGTACTAATCTCCTTTTTAGGTCTCGCCTGAGCCAGCGCTTTAGCGCTGCACTGGCGAGAGTTTTAGTAAGCGGGTTTTGTAAGTGCTAACTAGTGGCTTTTTTCAGGCCTCCAGCTACAGTGCATGTGCGCCGGGCGTGCGCACCATTTGTCAGCCTGCGTGATCACTTTCACAGCCGCTTTGATGTTCTCAGTGAGCCGCGCGGCCACTGAGAACATCAAAGCGGCCGCGAAAGTGCACACCATTTGCCAGCCTGCGTGCCTCTCTCCGCCTTAGTGCGCGTGACGTGCCCTACCCCCCTCCCTTATCCCACTTTCTGCTTGTTTTAATCAGGGGCTTGGGGGGTACAACAGAGCGACAAACAGACTCTACGCTGTACGGTGCTTAATAACGTAACACAAAGCCAGATTTTATCGACCTGAAAAATGTCATTCCTTTACCAAAGCATCGCAACCCATTTTCATCACAGAATTGAAATATAAGTACACAGCAACATCTCGGCCGCTTTGATGTTCTTACTGAGCCGCGCGGCCACTGAGAACATCAAAGCGGCCGCGAACGTGCACACCATTTGCCAGCCTGCGTGCCCCTCTCCACCTTAGTGTGCGCGACGTGCCCTACCCCCCTCCCTTATCCCACTTCCTGCTTGTTTTAATCAGGGGTTTGGGGGGTACAACAGAGCGACAAACAGATTCTACGCTGTACAGTGCTTAATAACGTAACGCAAAGCCAGATTTTATCGACCTGAAAAATGTCATTCCTTTACCAAAACATCGCAACCCATTTTTATCACAGAATTGAAATATAAGTACACAGCAACATCTCGGGAGTCCACGGCACTACACTGTGAGGATACATCTTTCATTTCAAACTAAAAATGGCACAAGACCCATTTTCACGAATGATCTGATAATTTTCTTTCTCGGTTACAATTAGAAATACATTTCACATATCTTCACTCTCCTCAGTTCATAATCACAAAGACGAAGCTACCATATGTATTTTGGGTATGAGGAAGCACTCGCGATTATAACAGAGGCGCGAGTTTATACTAGCTCTGCACGGATTCAAATATAACGCTTCCAAACTCCTTCCTGCCCTTTGGCTGCGAGGGATTACCAAACACAAACAAGCATTGGCATAGCCAATAGGTCTCGCCTTTGGGACCTTATAAGTGTTTAGTTATCCAGCACAATATCCTTGGTGCAACAACACCAAGTGTTGCATGGCTGAACACTTATAAGGTCCCAAAGGCGAGACCTATTGGCTATGCCAGTGCTTGTTGTTAAAGTGGCGGATACGGAAAGCCTCTCTTTTTACATTCCTTAGATCTATTCACTGCCATGTAAATACATACATCTAGTTTATTTCCACTGCACCCACCCTAAATACAATCTAATATAATGCATCTCACATCTTACTTGTTATCATTTCTTGCTCTCTCTCTCACTGGCATAGACTCCAATTCTGCTAGGATTTTGAAAGTCTGGCATGCACCTTCCTACCCTTGCTGGCCTGAAGAGTTGACTTTGCCATCCAGCATTATCGAAGTTCAATTAAATGGACGGAGGAAGTGGTCAGTGGGCTGCTATAATTTTCACATCACCTACTAAGGGCCACTAAAGGTTTTGCACCAACGAACTGGAAAGATATGGTGTACGCAAGACACAAATTTCACCCACTGCAAACCCTCAAATGGCAATTGCTGTACAAGCGATTCACATTGGTGCAATGGGCATGAGATTTATAATAGCATTACCAGTATAGCATCTCTGGGATTAAAGCTCCTACCATTTGCATGCATTTGAGCTCACCAAAGAACTTAAGATGCAATAGGAGTACAATTTTCATACTCATTTTGTCCGGCTTCAAGTTATGTGCATTGACCACCCTGGGGAACCTAGATCTAAAAGGACCTACATTTCATTTGTCTTCCCTCTTCTTGTAGGATGAGCAAGTACAGAACTCCTCAACACCAGCTTTCTTGGTTGTCCAGCGTAACCCGATCTATCACTAATGGCTTCCCATTGGCCTCCTACAACACCGATGCAATAAGAGTCAAAGGTCACAAATCAAGGAAAGCTCCAAAAATAGGATCCAATCGTCCACACCACACAGCAGATATTTTGTGTCAGAAAGAACCAGGCAAACAATGATCACAGCATGATGTGATTTGGACTCCGTCCTAGCCACATCCGCGATACGTGATGCAAAGAGAATTACAATTTCTTAATAGTGATGCGTATTATGAAAGGATGAATGTATGTCTGTGAGGTGAAAGTTTGTCTGAAGACTGTTGGAAGGTGTCAGCCCACATTCCAAAAGTCCCACTTCCATTGCATCCTTCAAGGGATCCTAAAATCGAGTTACGAAGTCCCTTATCGTTCAACCAGTCACATCTAAGGGGTTAAACGAGAATGTATTTATTTTATGCATTTTTATATAGCACAAACTTTACCCAAAGGTGTCAGAGCGCTTTGCAATAGAACCAGTTACATTACATAAGGACTTCAGAGTAGAAGAGTGGCATAAAAGATACAAACAGATAAACTCTTAACTCACATGAGAATGATAGTAAGTACATATGACTACTACAGATACTAGTGGTTAGAGTTACATATATAGAAGTTGCAATGTGTTTTTATATTCCATAACTTATTCTAAAAGTATGGCTTGAGCATTTAATTTATAAAGGCTGGAGGAGTTACACCTTTTAGTAAAGATTAAAGCTCTTTGAGGGTGAAGTGAAAAGAGATCGTAACTTGCTTCTTATAATAACCTTGTTGCAACCAATTATTCAAAATATTTCATCATCTTGCCACCCCAAAAAATGTGAGATAGCACGAGCCTCTTTAAAAAGAATTTCTAGTATAAGGGATTCGTCAAGTAGCCCTCCTGGCTCTCAGGAAGAACATGGGATGGCGAGTGTATGCAGTGTACAGGACCTGATCTCTCTCCAGCTCCAAGTTCCTTCAATGTGAGAATGTAGTAATATGTTTAATGCAAAAATATTTAAAATAAGTGTGAAGATCTACAAATGAGATATGCAATTCTCACAGACTGACTGCCCGTATTCCATTTTGAACAAATTCCTAGTATCTTTGAAAAGGATACACTGCCACACCCCACACAGAGGAACCCTAACTTGTTTTTAGAATTATTTGTAACACTTCTTTCCAAAACAAAACCTATAGAACTGAAAGTCGCCAGCTGACCGCATCTCATTTACAATCTTGCAACACCTTCCTTAATTACAGCTTCAGTACTCTGAGGGAAAGGTTAGTAAAATGGGCCTTTAAGAACTGCAACTAAAGCCTGAACCACATTTATGCCCATTACCTTCCTGCTCACACTTTCCAAATACTCAAAATAATGAGTAATGGTAAGTACGGTCTGCACCAGATACCCCACTATAAACGAGAAGTACCGTGAGCCCCTGCACCATCTGTGCTAGCCCCTAATCACCTACTATCTAGAAGCTGCTTCAGTATCAAAGAAAACTATGTAAGTGAGGAGGAGGCAGAGAAAACAAGCATTGGCATAGACAATAGGTCTCGCCTTTGCGACCTTATAAGTGTTTAGTTATGCAGCACAATATCCTTGGTGCAACAACATCAACTGCTGCATGGCTAAACACTTATAAGGTCCCAAAGGCGAGACCTATTGGCTCTGCCAATGCTTGTTTTAAATGCTATAAAAGTTATTTTAAAAAAAACACTGCTATGATGCGGGCAGCAAAAAAATGTTCATAACTTTTTTTTCCTGTTATAACTGTTTGCCTCTACAGCATGGCTGAAAAGACATTGGCAAAGCTCACCGATATCACATAGGAAAGAGCTACTGGCTTCTCCATCGCTTGTTTTCAGTTGGAAAACTCATTATGTCCCGCCAGGCTACCTTTTCTCCATCAGATAAAACAAAAAATATATGTTTTATTGTCCTAGCAGCGTGATAAATTAGTGAAGGGATCTCCACTATTTGTCAGCAGCCTGACAGTGTAGCCTGATAAATAACACAAGTGTTTTGCTATTAATAAAAATAGTTCCATGTTTTTGAAAATCAATATGGTGTTCCTCTAAGTTCAAAAAAGAGGGCAGCGACAGGAAAGCATCGGCATGCTTCTGCTTATCCGAGTTCACTTTCCAAACGCGGGCTTTGGACATGTGCAGGATAAATGCTAAACCTGAATCCCATCCACTATTACAGTAATCAGCCAGTAAAACGGCAACCTCCTCGGCGCCTCCATGCCAGCAGCCTTCGAAAACAATGTAAATAATAGAGGCGGTTTTCAAAATAAAATATGCAGGAACAAGAAAGGTTTAGAGTAGGGGAAGAGCTGTGTTTCGCATTGGTGCAGCGAGCCACTCCTGCCACCTCACACACCACGTTAAATGATTTGTGATGTTTACCCAGAGGTCGAAGTGCAGTAAAAACAAGATGGGCTGGGAGAGAAGGGAGGGGGGAATGCGAGGAGCCTGAATACAAGTGACGAAAAAAGAGGAGGAGAAGGGAGATGCGAGCAGAGCATCAAAGAGCAGGGTGAGAAGGGAGGGGGGAATGCAAGGAGCAGAGGAGCAGCTGTGCATGTGCACGCCATCGTGCACGCAAGCTCTAGGCCAGCAAAACCATGTGGGTAGCACTTTTGAAAACCCACTTACAAAATGTCTCAAAGAGACAGCTTGCGCTGTCTCAGCGAGACCTAAAAATGAACATTCACTTCTTGGTTGAGTCAACTCCCAAATAACAGGAGGCCTGTTACACAACATGATGCCTGTCTCTACTCTCACGACACAAGGCCTACTTCCTCTCACACAGCACACATCTGGTCTCAACTCGCACAACAGAAGGCCTGGGTCCTCTAACACAAGATGAAGTCTGCATTCTCTCATGCACCTTGAAGACATTCTCCTCTTACAGAGTGCAAATGCAGCCTCCTCAACTCACAACTCCTTATACACAAAAACATCTTGCCTCATCTCATAGACTGCTCAGCAAAGGGCAGAATGTGATGCCAGACACATTACATGGCACCATAAATGTGCAAATCAAATGATCCTAGTAGCCACACCTGACAGAGGCAACCCAGAGGAACAGTCTTACTTGTATTCATTCAACTGGAGCCTCCGTTCGACATCTGGCACCTTAAATAAATACCACAAACATCTGAAATAACCAACACTTACCACCTTGAAGAACATTTTAATAAAAAGATTGTGCCTAATTGTGTCACCTTGATCCACTTGAAACACTGCTCATCATGTACTTGTCCATGTAGTTCTACCCGTGTCACGATGCATCAGTTCTCCCCCTTTAGGTCACCACTCCAACAGTAAAACTTTATATCTACTGTCTGATGCTACTTACAGCACCTCCATTAGGAGGCCTTCACGGCTCTTCGATAAAGAGTGAGTAGCCACTTATCCAGGATCCAAACCAATCAATCAATCAAACATTTGTAAAGCGCACTACTCACCCGTGAGGGTCTCAAGGCGCTGAGGTGGGGGGGGGAGTGGGGTGGTGCTGCTACTGCTCGAATAGCCAGGTCTTGAGTAGCCTCCTGAAGGTGAGTAGGACCTGGTTCTGCCGTAGAAGGATGGGGAGGGTGTTCCAGGTTTTGGCGGCGAAGTGGGAGAACGATCTGCCGCCGGTGTTCACTCTTCGGATGCCATCAACCTCTACCACTAAATTCAAACTCCCATGACACTGGCGAACAATTTCACATTTTCTCCTTCACATGTATACATCATGGACACCGGCTTTCCAAACAATCTCAATAGTTCCAGTCGCACAGGTGAGGCTAATATTTTTTAACAAATTCCACACGCCTTAGTCTCTCCTTCTACTCTTTAAATCCACAAATATGTAGAATTTCTTCAAGGACCTATTTCCAAAGTAATTTTAATTATTTATAGATGTACTTCACAGTCCACATCTCCCCTTTTGTTTGAGAATCAATTTAGAAACCTGAACTTGTAAGGTAGACATGCCAGCTTTTAGTATTTCAAAGTTTTATCCAGATTATGAACTGTGTGCAAACATTCTAATTTCGTTTCAATGCAAGGCAGCGCCACAGATGATGCTATATAACTATCTTGAGCTGAAAGAATTTTGTCGAGAACGCTTTTCAAAACAGTTCTTTCATTTTTAGATCAATAATATCAAACATTAGCTAGGTAAACTTCTTTCTCGCAAGAAACCCTGATGGCAGAAATGTATTTATTTATTCATGGGTTTTTCGTGGCACTGGCATTATACTCAGTTGGGATTCAAGAGTGCTTCGCAAACATTTATGGGGGAAAAAACACAATAAACAACACTGTCTGGCTCCCGCTGCAGGTGGGAATTGAGACAGCTACTCAAAATTTCTAAGTCTTCTAATGATCAACCATGTGGTAAATGTTATAGAAGAACCTAGGAGATGTCAAGATCTTTGGTTCCAAGCCTACCTGAGTAAAAGTAAATATTGTAGCGGAAACTGGAGGGCACGGTAAAATGAAGAGTGCCCCATACTGATTAATATACTGACAACCTCAACTAACCCAAGGGGGCAAATGCCACAGTGTCACTAAACCAATCACTGCATCATATTGTGTAGGGGTGGTGTTTGTCAGCAAACTGACCCCTACACTGACTCAAGCCTTATTTAGAGTTTGGCAGATGGAATACTCCATCACAAATAAGGCGGATGTACCATCTGCCGTATGGCATGTGCATTATAGACTATAGCACTTGCAATAGAGTGGATGGGATAGCAACGTGGTTTTGATGGAGTATCCTTTGTGACAATCTGTAAATAAAGCCCTTAATCATTTCCAAGCCTGGCATCTGTATCTCAAATAGGAGTATGAAGGACTAGACTCAAAACCAATGTTCCTAAGGCTTTGCTTGTTGTAAATATTGATTCAAGCAAAGCTGGTCAGCGTAAGACCAAGGAAGCTGGGCGCCCTCAGTGCTCTACCGTTGACCCCTCCCCGAGTGCACCAGCTGCATGGATATCTGGACCCCCGGTAATTATTTTTGGTCTTGTTTGGATAAGGATCATGCATGTGTGCCAAAACCTAGTCGAGTCTCATGGTAATGTGGTCTTGTTAGACCAGGAGGGGCACGCCATGTGCTACTCTCAGAGAGGTAGAGGTCAACTGCCCTAATCTGGATTTAAGAGACACAAGCACGGTGGTGGCAGCACACCTATTTTGCGTTTCACAGAGATCAGTAGTGAAAGTAGGCCTTTTAACTGTTTCACTGGAGGGGCACCTCTTGGAACTCTCATGTGAAGTTTGTGGCTGTGTACCTAACTCACTTGTGTGATACTTGCATGGGTTGCTAAGATGTGTGTACCTGTATTTGGTACATAATATGAAGGCCTGTTGGTTCCCTTTTGGAAAGATAGGGTCTGAAGAGGTGAAGAGGCTAGTGTAGGTGAGGACTACAACCCCTAGACAGGAGGCATGGATTGCTGACATTCCTGAGGGCTGGAGTGGGATCACACTCACTGAAGGAAGAAGAACATCCTCTGTCCACATTAAAGGTCTCTGATTCCAGGAAGAGTTACAGGTCAGTGGGCTCATTGTCAGGGAGACGGGGAGACTGATAAGGCCGGCACTGTGGACTAGGGAATCGTGTTAGGAAGCCTTAAGCATTTAAAACTTTATGAAGTATAGCTCAGCGCAGGCTGAGTGCCAGGTGTAATGCCCGCCTGCTCCCTTTGCCTGTGTTGTGGATCAATCAGAATTGGAGCCAGTCTTACTGTGGCAGACTGGGCCTTTGACAAAAGGCAGTGCAGAGAAGAGAGCACTTCAAAGGAGGTGACACCCACAGACTGAATTTCAAAGGATCAGACACTAATTCACATTTGTGTCTGGAGATAGTGTATAAAGGTGAGAATATGAGTCCCATAAATTGTTCAACAGCACTGTTCAACATGAGAGATCACCGGGACTTTTAGCTGTTACAAGGATTTGGGACCAAGGTTTACATTCTGGGTGAAAATCCATCTCTCAGGCAGTCAAGACCACTTGCTCGGACCCTTGAGCATTAGCGTTCTGCCTACCTGCCAATTCAAGTGGACCCTGTGAGGAGGAGGAGAAGGCCTGGAGGAAGCGATGTTCATAGGGGATTCTGCCAAGTGGATCCCAGGGAGCAAAGTTTGATATGCCCAGTCTAGTTAGGACTGCTGCATGGATGAAGCCTGCAACTCCAGTATGTCAGGTGGGGGCCACCATGAAGAAATAGCCATGAACGTTGTGCAGAACCAGTCGGTGACCCCATATGCCAATTGGGCACCACCATGAACTAAAGACTGTTGCCCTTGTTTAGAACCTGTTGTTGACCCCCATATGCCATGTGGTGAGCCACCGTGAAGGGCCATCACCCTTGTGTAGAGCTAGTCAGCGACCCCTGTGCACCAGGAGGGGGCTACTGAGGGGGCAGGGCTGTTGCCCTGAATCATCTTGTTCATGTTGTTGTGAGGAACATATAATAATTGCGAGAAGCTGAAGAGCGGCTGCGTACAACACCAACGCGGCCCGTCCTGAGACTGAAGGAGGCATGATGCATCCTCAAAGAATGTAAGAGATCAAGGAACCTCACCATGAGGACACCAGAGCCCACAGAGATGTGCGCCGGTCCTCTGGCACTTGCTGGTTGCCATCAGGTCGGGTAAGACTGTTCGAGGCCAGGAGGCCTTTTAGGGATGTGCATGGACTTATATAACGCTGTTGAAGCTGACTCTTAAGCCCAAACTTAGACGTTTTTAACTGACTACATTTGGGAGGCATTTTCAGTGTTGAATGGGGAATAACCAGTCTCACTAGAAAGGGATGGAAGGGCTCAGGGATACCACTCAGATGACACAAGTGTGTAGACTTTAAGAGACTGTGGTCATTATTTAGTGTGTTGGCTCTAAGCTTTGTACGCTTATAATACACATTTTTTAAAATAAAAACTAGTATTAGACTGGACAATCACCTTATTGGGGTTACTCTTTGTACTTAGAGTATTTTTCGTCTGTATGACTCGCACCTACCTCCCCCTTGAAGGGCCATGGACTGCTTGACCAGTGCTACCACTGAGTCAAGTGTGCTCTGGGTAGTTCTTGGCACAGTTACTCAGGACCCATGGTAGGTTTGGCCCCTGGACATCAGCAATAAAAGGTCTCAACCACCATGGCTGGGCCCAGCAACTCCTACTCGCCCCGTGGCCCTCTAAAAGGAGTTCTGACAGACGAACACCGAAAGAGTGTCTGAGCAGCTGCACACAGTGCAAAAGGCCAAGCAGCAACACACAGGGCCCTGTCAAAGAAGCTGCAAGATGAGGCAGTGACAGAGGAGCTACAAGCAGTGCCACTCCCGGTGCGGCTTGCATAAAGGCAGTCTCGTCTCAGAACAGTCGCACACATAGACAGTCTCAGAGCAGTCACATTCATAGACAGTCTCAAAAGAGCTGCACACAGTAGCATTTTCAGAGCAGCTGCAATCAAAGACACTAACAGCAGGCTCGCGTTGAAGGAGTTTCAGCGCAGATACACCTACAGGCAGTGTCACAGTAATTATAAATGGAGGCAATTTCCAAACAGCTGCAAACAGAGGCAGCCACAGAAAAGTGCAAATCACCGGCAGCTTCAAAGCAGTGTAGACTGAGGCAGTCTCTGAGAAACTAGGTGAGGCAGCCTCAGGGCTTTCAGCAGGCTGGGTCTGTACGGGTCTGAGCACCGGCAGTTATTTTCAGGGGGGCCTCGAAACGGGCCTCTATCGAGCTCTATTTTCAGGCCTCGCAGAGGTAGTCCGTTTTCTTTTTTTTTTTTCGTGCACCAAACTTATTTTGCTCTAGCTGGAATTGCCAGGCTAGATCCTGAGGCCGCTGACCTATGTGCACGCTGTAGATCAGGCGTGCAATGCCCATTGGACTGAAAGGGCTTCAGCCCACCCCTCGCCACTGTCGTGTGTGGCATCCCGGGCAGACACAGCTTCCCGGGCACACACACAGCCGCACCCGAGCACTTCACAGGTCTTTAAAAGACCATATATATGTTAACGAGGCTTTGTTGTTTTCCACCCCTCCTTGTACAGAGTTTGAATTCTCATGCGCACTTATTTTCTCATGCTTTTTATTGTTGTCTCAAAAAGACGGAAGTCTCTTGGGTGAAGGGGGAGTACTGAATCAAATCTTTGCCTTTACCTTAAGCTTTAAACAGTGTGCTCTGCTACTCTCGCAGTATAACATGTTCATAACCACTTCTCTGGCGTATTTCATTATTTTTCTCCCTCTTTTCATTCTTTTACCAAGCAAAGTTTGGGTTCCTTTTCACCTTTTTCATTCTTTTATTTTACTTTCTTTTTTACTTTTCTCTTATTTTAATCTTCCGTCGTTGTCACCTTATATTCTTTTCCTATTCATTTATTTTTCTGCCCTTAGAATCGGTTGTTATCCAAGTCTTTTCCTGTTCTTTGATTCTCTTTTAGCCCTTGGATTTGTTTTGTTTTCATTGCTTCTCGATGTTTCCACGCGTGTTTTGTTCCCTTCGGTTCTTTCACTGCCCCTTGATTCTTTATCGCATTTATTAACACCCTCAATTGCTATTTCTGCGGGGTTTATGCTTCTGTAAACACTACTATTGTCGTGTTTTAGAAAAACGGTGTAGCATGCCATCCCTTTGTGTTGCCAGCCAACACTTTACCTTTTTTTTTTTTTACACACCAGACAGCCAACTCTAGGGACAATCTGAAGTGTTGAAGATGGGAAAGAAGAACGAAATGGCAAAGCAAAATCCACACTTTTCTCTTTGCAGACAACACTTTCAAAAACAGAGCAGGTGCAAGGAAATAACATAAAGAAAGTCCATTGATTTCCAAGAACAATACTCTGCGATCAGGCACCTAAACACAACAGATTCATCATTCATACAACTGGCACAGCATGCAGTCAGGTTAGCTCCTTAGCAGGATAACAACGAATGCTGCTTAGATATAGGAGTCGTTACCATGACTGACTGTGATATCATTGGCCGAAAGAGTGGCCCATGAGATCATCCCCTTGCATGCCATGGTGGCTACTGCATGACGGTGGAAGATTATAGGTCCTAACATATTTTAGTAATTACCAGCCCTCTCTTTCAAAACGTAACCTCTGAAATGCCCCACACTCTGCACTGCTCGACAGGCAGGTCAGTCAGTCTGATAGACGTGCAGATGTTGTACTCGTCAGTTTCTTCAACCTGGGGGATTTCACTGTTTGACTTAAAACATAATCATTTTGAGGAGTTATGCTGGTTGGTATAAATGAAATCGATACCCATTTCTGGTGTGTGCTTTGTTTCTGCGACATGCTTCCACCAACCATCTGGAGGACACTTAAAGTGAAGACCTGTTTATAGTCAGAGATGTGGCCAGAGTAAAATGTGCTGGTCATCTATGTCAAATGAATGCATGAAGTTATTTTCAGCAAAGGGCACACAGATCAGTGAGAACAGGGCTTTAAGTGGGCCGGGTCTGAGCACCGGCCATACATATCTTTATTTAGACCATGCCCCTACTTGGATAGGCCACACCCCTTTAAGAGGTTTGCCCTGCCCCTTTTAGAGCACCCCCAGTTTTTTTCCCCACTTAAAGCCCTGGGCAGCCTCTAACCCCTCGCTATGGTAGTCCGTCTCCAAACAGCTGCAGAGGAAGGGTCTCTTCGGAGGCCACACACTGTGGCAGTCTCTAAGCAGCCAGACGCAGTAGTAGTCACACTTGGTGTCCGAGCAGCCGCAGAAGGGTGTACCATCAGAGTTGGTACACACAGAGCCAATCGTAATGCTCCTGCATAGAGAGTCACATTTAAAGCAGACACCTACTGAGGCAGTGGTTAACTAACTGCTAAGGGAGGCAGCCTACAAACAGCTGCATAAGGAGGCTGTCTCTAAGCCGCCTCGCAGAGTGGACGTGCACAAGCAGCCGCGCACAGGCACTCTCTCGAAGCAGGAGCACAAGGACAGTATAGGAGCTGCCGCCCACAGAGGAGGTTGAGAGCACCAACATCCATAGGCGGTCTCCTAGGAGCTAGACACAGAGGCAGTCTCAGAGCTGCAGTATACAGAGGTATTCCCAGGCAACTGCACAACGGTCTCAGAGGAGCAGCACACGTAGAGGCAGTCTAGGAGCAGTCACGCACAGCCAGTCTTAAAGCTGCAAAACATACAGCCAGCCTCAGAACAGTCACACACCCCGTCTCAGAGCAGCCACACATAGTCAATCTCAGAGAAATAACACAGAGCCAGTCTCAGAGCATCCATACACACAACAGTCTCACAGCAGCCACACAAAGAGGATGTCTCAGAGCAGCCACACACATAGCAGTCTCAAAGCAGCCACACAGAGGCAGTCTCAGAGCAGCAGCACATACAATCAGTCTCAGAGCATCCATACACACAACAGTCTCACAGCAGCCACACAAAGAGGAAGTCTCAGAGCAGCCACACACATAGCAGTCTCAGCAGCCACACAGAGGCAGTCTCAGAGCAGCAGAACATACAACCAGTCTCAGCGCATCCATACACACAACAGTCTCACAGCAGCCACACAAAGAGGAAGTCTCAGAGCAGCCACACACATAGCAGTCTCAGCAGCCACACAGAGGCAGTCTCAGAGCAGCAGAACATACAACCAGTCTCAGCGCATCCATACACACAACAGTCTCACAGCAGCCACACAAAGAGGAAGTCTCAGAACAGCCACACACATAGCAGTCTCACAGCAGCAACACATACAAGCAGCCTCGGAGCATCCATACACAGAGAGCGCTCAAGAGAAGTCGCAGAAAAAGTAGTATCCGGGGGCGTGTATGCAGACAGAGACAGTGCAGGCTCACAAAATCCAACACAACATACTCACACACACACAATCACAGGGACAGGAGCCACAAGAAAGCAATTTAAAATGGATATACGGTGAGGCATCGTCTCAGAAAGGGCATTTCGTTTTCATTTGACTTTACTACTGACTGATTCCAGCTTTCACTGCTACTATTCAGATGTCTGAATGACAGAGAAGTAAGGGAAAAAATATCAACCTGTCAAAATATCCTGGCAAAAGTACCCTGTTCCAGAATACCCTGGAGGTAGGTGTAGCTAAGTATAGATCTATTATTGTCTAAATATATGTGCCTAGAAGCTATAGTTAGTTATTTTCACAGTATGTTGGTGGTCTTTATTTTGACTTCGCTATGTTGGCAGGAGGATATTTTAATTCAGATGTGTGCAGGCTGCCACACTCTACACATATTCTCTTTGCAGGAAGTACTCTTTACTAACGAAGGTTGGCCTGCGCTTCGCTTGGATTTCATCTGGGGTTTTTAAATATTCACTCAGCCAAAAACAAACACACGTGCCTCCCTTCACAATTCACACTCCTTTCTCTTTCCACATGCCCTTAAGCCTCCTCATGTGCTGCTTCTCAAATAATGACTGATATGATGTGCCAGTGTGATTGTCAGAAAATCTGAAGCTCACGCCCCCCCCGGTCCTATAGACCAAGATACGCCCCTGGGCACGCAGCCCCAACCTGCCCCACACCCATGTTCCAGTACATTAAGTAAATGGTTGCAATAGCAACAGTTTCAAAAGAAAAGAAATATCCGCATTTACAAAGCCAAGTTTACATGAACTGTAAAAATGCAATTCATTGTCAAAGTGATTGGCAATTAATGCAATTGTTATTCAAAGCATTGATCACATAAGGCAACACAGTTGCTCATACATTTAAAGATGTAATTGTATTTACTGTGCTCTTGCTGTAGTAAGAGGGAGGTAAGTGGGTTTGGGATTCAAGTGAATGAGTGAAGGTGGTGGACAGGGAAGAGGTAGCGTATCATATACATCAATTATACATGGTATAACCTTTCCGGCCTAAATCAGGTCAACTGTTACCATATGTACACATAGCCCTGAAGGACATCAACTAATGAGAATTCAGTCATCAGAGCTTGTGGGGTGAGTATGTACAGTCAACGTTTCGACCCCTGGGAAGTAGGGTGGGTTCAGTCCTCAAGTTGGGGTCTTCATCAGGATAAAACTGAGAAGAGCACTCCGGTTAACAGCAGGTTGGCTCAGCTGTACCTTTAAACTACTGACAACACCCATGTTCAGCATGGGGCACAACTGCTATGAATGCACTGAAACGCCACATATAGTCCATACATTGCAGTAGTTAACCTCCCTTCTCTTATCATGCAAGTTGAACCAAGGGCATGAAGCCAGCTCTTCCTTTGGCCTTGAACGTAATCCCCACCCTTCCACCGCAGCTTCAGCTCTAGCCCAGCTCTGGTGCTGCACCTCTTCCTGGAATCACCTGACTTCTTCTGGTGCTTCTGGACAGCACGTCATCACGTCATCTTTTACATTTTAGGAATACATTGTAAGAGGCCCCCAGTCCTACAATGTTAGGGACAGGAGTCATCAGTTCTTGACTCCCTATGAGTCCAGGACCTTCAGTTTATTTATGTATTTATCTGTGTATTTTTATAGCACGAACATTGCCCAAAGGTGCTAGGGTGCTTTATATTATAGATGGATCATTACATAAAGTACAAAATTACATAGTCCAATGATGTGGATATGTTACAGTATAACAACAGATCACATGGACATCGGAGTCTAGTCATTGCCGAGACTAAACCAGAGAGATCAAAACTGAAGTAGAGATGCTAGCCAAAATGTCCTAGAAGGGGAAGAGCTTTTAGCTCCTATTTAAAGATAACCTTCGAAGAAGTGGTGGTGCGTGGGGTCGCAGGTAAGGAGTTCTGTATTCTGGTGGCATTTCCTGTGAAGGATGCGCCATGAGTCGGGGTTCTAGCAGCGGTGCTTCAGCATTGGTTGGTAGTTTATTTTAAGTTGGTTTCTTAAATTGTGCTCTGTGCCACACCACGGCGACCTCCTCAGAGAAGGGATGGAGAGGCGCGACCTCGAAAGAGGCAGAGAGAAGACAACAGTGGGAGAATGAGGGATGTGAACAGAATGTAGCTACACTGTTGCAAGCTGCAGTAATGACGGGTGTACACACACAACGCAGGGCTTCAGGTGGGATGAAAAGACTGGTGGGGGGGGGGGCTCTCATAGGGGCGTGGTCAGATGGCTTAAAAACACAAACTAAATATTTGTGCTGAACATAGTGTGCCGCCCGACTGGTATTTTGCTGCTTCTGTCATTGCATCCAGATATATAATACAACAAGTAACATTACACCTACAAGAAGCTAGGGCTATTGGTTTTGTCAATTGTTATTAGTTGCATAAGATAAATAAGCAACAACTATAGCTTCTTTGTATATAATATTGAAAATGCTTCAGTTCTGAATTGATGAGCCTGTGAAAGTACTATAAGGAGTCTCTTTGAAGTTACATCAAAGGCACTGAAGGGCGGCACTGCGGCAGAGTTCAGATTGTTGGACTCTGAGGGTGAGGGCAAAAATGGAGAGCCCGATAGGGACCCAACTCAGATCCTGCTTTTTAGACCTGCCGGTGGTGAGCACGGGCTGGACCCGACCCCCTGCATACAGGTAAGAATGCTGCAGCACACAGAAGCATGTCTCCTTGTGTAAGGTAACTGGTGCTTATGTAAAGCTCTCCAATACCTTCGAGTCGAGTTCGCGCTATATAAAACTACAAAAAGATAAAATTAATAATGATTCAAGTCATTCAGCGACAGAAAGCCTCTCAGGTCCAATCCTTTGACTTCACGGCGTTTTTTGCATGGGTTCAACCCCCCTGGGGGCCTGTGATGTCCATGCACTTAGCAGAGCCAAAGTGCACTTGTCTAGATGTCAGATCCCGTTCCACCCCTCACTTCCTCCTCTCTGGGACAGCAGCAGATGTGCGCGGGCAGCCAGACGGACCATATGGCGACACGTGCCCCCAGGGACGCAGGAGCCCTCCACCCATCTCAGCACTCTGAGGGGCGAGAGCGGGGCAGGAGGCAGCCCTCGGTGCCCCTGGAAGATGGGCTGTGGTTTCTTCCTCCGGGTGCGTGAGAGACAGAGGTCATTAAAGATGTCTTCAGCGAGCATACATCACGATGCAAGCTCCCGTCTTATTGGGTTACAAATCAACCCACGAGGAAAGCTCTTAATAACTCACATACCGCACCTTTCGCTCTAGATTTTGAAATATCACACGCCTCTCCGAAAACGATGAGAACCTTTATGCTTTCGAAACAGAACTGTGCTTTTAAAATTATGAACCTTCCGATGCAGTCAGAATATTAAAACCGGAGAAGAATTCATGTCCGATGAAATGAAAACGGTGACAATTTAAGTAATACACAAAATAACTCTGAAACTTTAACCCACAAAACTGAGAAAGATATATATGTATGTAAATACTTATATATAAAAATGAGCAAATAAAAAATGGGGGGTAAGGGGAGGCGGGGGTGGGCTAAAAGGACTGAACAGAATTCCACCAAATTTGGCAGAAAGCTAGAAGTTTATCCACAAAGCGGGATTTTTTGTGATTTGGTGTAATTCTGTTCAGCCACTTTTGAGAATTAAGGTTCAAAATGTATATATATATATATATATATATATATATATGTTGCTGTAGGAGTCCCGCAGGACCACATGGGCAAAGAAGACAATCTATTTGACTGGGCCCCTGGATCTCCCTTGGGAATCGCTCAGGATCGGATGAAGCGATTGGCTGGCTGCAATGGAGAAAAATGTTGCAGGAACCTTTACATGACTCAGGAACTCACTCACTAAGTCCTGGAAAAAAAGATCTTAAGGGGGGGGCAAGGTAGGGATACCCTGACCCCCCCAGCCCTTTGTGAGGAAGTGCCACCCTGAGGCCATGAATTTGAAAAAAAATGTAAAAGGTTATAACAGTCTCTTGAGATTTAGCACAGCCCCGCGTGTGGACACACAGGACAATTTTTTTAAAAAATATCAAACGCTACTGTGCACAGCCTTCATCATGTAAAGTGGTCTTCACAGAGGCCCCTCCCTCATCAAACCCTACTACCCACCGCCTCCGCCCTGTATAGAGGTTTCTGTGGAGAGTTCACTCCCTCTCCAAACCCTACTACGTACATCCATTGCCCCATGCAAATATCTTTGCAATGAGGCCGCTCCCTATAAAATATCTACTATGCACAGCCTTTGTTTGTCCTTTTTGCAAATAGGCCACCTCCTCATCAAACCCTACTACACACAGTCTTCGCCCTGTACACAGGTCTTTATGGAGAGGTCAGTCCCTCCCGATATTCAAACTTCCTTACGTAGCCACGGCTCTAGTAAATACAGTTAGGTATGGTAGTAATACCTTAATTTATGTTACAAAAAACCTTGAAATTCACTGACAAAGCCAAAAGTTAAACAGACGTTATAGTTGTCTGGTAATAATTCATTTCTTCTACATTTCAAAAACCCTTCAAATCTACTGAAAAAACGAAGGTTAAATTGATGTTGTAGTTACGTCTGGTAATAATATCTTACTTTATTATTTTTTTTAAATAAAAACCTTAGAAAGTCATTTAAAAAATAAAAGGTTAAAGTGCTGTTATAATTAGGTGAAAATGTCAGTTAAACATACCATTCTAAATTTAAAAAACACAGAAATTCACCAGCTATAGTTTACTGAGCTAACAATAGCTTGTACTCTGCCATGCATTTCTCATAATGTCACATATTACATTTGTTTATTTATTTTAGGAGTTTTATATAGCGCTGGCAGGACCCGAGGGTATCAGAGGGCTTTACAACATTGTAAGGCATTAGCAGTCATTTACAATACAGCATGATTGTAGAGTGGGGAGTCCAATCATTATCAGTCAATAACAATACAGTATATTTGTAATGACGAGTCTCCCAATATTGTAATGACCTTGGGAGGGATATGCATATTATGTGGTAATTTTCCAGTCTGCTTTAGGAGTCAGTTTCCAGGGGGTTGAGGTGCTGATTTAGGAGGAGTTCTTTGAATTGGCCTTGGAAGCTCACAAAGGTGGGGTTAGTTCTGATGAGTACTGGGAGAGAGTCCACATTTTGGGTGAATTGCCCGAAAAAGAGCAAAATATGGCTTTTTGTTTATGTTTTTTTAGGGAGGATGAGAAGCAGTGTGTTGGAGCTTCTCTATTGGCCTGCTTTTGTGAACTTAGATGTGAGGTCGTCTGGTTTACCAGTGTGTAGAGTTTTGTGGGTGAGGCAAGCAGTTTTGAATCAGCATCGTGCTTCGACTGCTATCTATTTTTGCATAGAGAGGGTGAGATGTGATCGTATCTCTTCGCTCCAGTGACCATACTTGCCACTGAATTTGGAGTGGCTCTGAGGGGGGCCTAAGTATTGTTTCAGTGTGCCTGTGAGGGTAGCATTCTCGTAGTCTAGTCTGGATAGAACAAGTGCTTGTGTGGCAATTATTAGGTCATTTGGTGGAAGAAAGGGCTCGATTTTGTTGGAGCTTCAGGTTATAAAATGCACCCTTTGCTGTGGACCTTATGTGTGTGCTCATTTTGAAACTTTAGTTCTGGGAGATCTCTAGAGATTTGGCGGAGTCTGCTGGAGTCAGCTTGCATATCTGGGCATACAGGTTGTTTGGTGGCTGTGGTGATTGACCGTGGGTGGACAAAACAAGAATTTTTGATTTTATTTGGTTTGAGTTTGAGGTGGTTGTGTGATAGCCAGTTCTGAACCTTTATGAGCCTTGCATTAAGCTGGTGTATATCGTTCAAGGAGGATATTTCCAAGTAAAGCTGGCTGTTTTCTGCATAAAGGTGATAGGCAATTTTTGGTTGCTGAGTATTACGGTGAGGGGCTCCATGCAGATGTTGAAGAGTGCGAAGAGAGGACTGAGCCTTGGGCATCACCTCGGGTGATGGTAGAAATATTGGCCGTTGGGTTGTTTATTTTTTATTATTTGGGAGTGGCTGTACTGAAATTAGATGAACCACTGCAGAACTGTTCCATCTGCTCTGGTTCATTGTTGCAGAGTCCAAAAGTAGCGTGTGGTCGACCGTGTCCAAGGCTGGTCTAGGAGGATGAGCATGCAGCAGCTGTTTAGGTCTAGGGATTTGTGTATGTCATCTGTTATATTCAGCATCGACGTTTTACTGCTGCATTCTTTCCTGAAACCAGACTGGTGTGAATCAAGTAGGCTATTGGTGTCAATGTGTTGGCTGAGCTGGAAGAGAACACATTTCTCCAGGATTTTAGCCAGCCATGGAGGGAATGATGGAGACGGCCCTGATATTGCTGAAGTCCTCTGGATCTGCAAGGGTTTTTTAACATGGGGGGGGGGGGGATTTGGCCCTGTTTAAGACAATCAGGCATAGTCCCGTTGCTCAGGGAAATGTTTATTCTCTTGTTCCATAAAGGCTTTAAGGAATGGTTGAGGCTTTAAACCAGGGAAGCCGGGAGTGGGTCTGCGTAGTGGGAGAGGGGGCTTTGATCTTGCGATCACCATTGATATGTTCTCCTCTGTGAGTGGGTTGAACGTCTTCCAACTCTTCGTGTTGTCTAGGGCCTTGGGCACTGGTTGAGTCCTTGGGTCCCTGGGGTAGCGGCCTCTGTTGTAGGGACCGAGGAGTGGGCTGAGGTTGTGCTAACCTCTGTTGTAGGGGGAAGAGTTGCTAGTGGAAGTCATTTTGTGTTGGTCCAGGACGAGTTCAATCTTTGTGATTTTGCCATTGAAGAATTGGCAGAGTTATTGCAGTGTTCCTTTGAGAAAGGGGGAGCATGTTTGGTTGGTTTGTTGTTTGATGCTGTTCAAGAGGTCTTAGAGGTGTTTTTGTGCTTTGTCTAGTGTATTGCGGAAGAAAGTGGATTTTTATTTTAGGATGTGATTTTTGAATTTCCTGAGTTCTCTTTTGAGCTGGTGGAGGTGGGTTGTGGATGGATTAGCTCTCCAGAGTATTTCGGCAGCTCAAACGTATCTTCTTTTTGAGCTGAGGTCTTTGTTGAACCATGTTCTTGACGTAGTGTCTCTGACCCTATTAAATTTCAGGGGAGCTGTATGGTCCAGGCCGGTTTTCATCGTCGAGCTGTAGTGATTTGTAAGCTCGTCTGTTGTGAGGTTGTCTGAAGGAGGGGGAGGAGAGAAGCCATTTTTTCTTCCAGGTCAGTTTGGGGGATCCAAATGAGATTTCTAAACCATAGGAGAGTTTTTAGAGATCGGTTAGGAGGTGATTACGCTTGGTTGTTGTGAAAACAGAATGTTTTGATGGTCTGACCAGTCGACTGGAAGTATGTTGCCAATGCTTATCACTTCCTTTTGGGCTATAATGGCCTAGAGTTGATCCTTTGCGGTGTTGGCTGTGCACTTTGCTGAGTAAGAGTTCATTTAGGGATTGGATTAGTGTGTCCTTCTCATTGTTCCAATGGTGGTTGAAGTTACCTAGGATTATGTTGTTGGCGTTGGAAAGAGAGCAGTTTGTTATTAGTTCTGACAGGTGTTCACACGAAGGAGAGGTTGTTTTCCCGTGGGTGGTGGGGGAGGTGGCGTTTCATCATTTTATTGTCTTTTAGCGTTATGGTGGTGCTGAGATATTCAAATGTGGGATAGGAGAGGGAGTTTGTTTCTGTCATAGTGATGCTGTCTTTGTGAATGATGGATATGCCACCTACATGGTGCTCTTCTCTGTCCTTCGTAATGAAGGAGAAGCCTTGGGGGACTAGACGGTGAAGGATCGGATAGAAAGATTCATTTAGCCACTTTTCTGTGATGAATGCAATGTCAATGTTGTGGTGCATAATGGCTTCAGCCAGCTCTGCTGCATGCTTTGTTGCTGACTTGCATGTAGTTCGTTTTGCTGATGTTAGTGTGCTTCTGGGAAACTGGGGGGTCAAAGGTAATACGATGCGCTGTGATTGTGCGTTGGTGGCCCCGGAAGGGTTATTTCCTCTGCAGATTCCTGTGATTACCTTGATTTTGGAGGTGGGAGGGTATGGGGTTGTCGTAAGGGGGTATGTTTTCACTAACTCTGTCTTTTCTCTTAGGGACATCTCAGGGCTCATTCTTTTCAGCCTGTGGGATTGGTTGTAGATGGGGGTTGCGTGCCAGCTGTTGGGTTGGGTTTTGGATTGCGGCAGGGTATCACTCGTGACCTACATGCATACATGACAACATGCCAGAGGAAAAAAATGAAAGTGACCCAGTGGCTTAATAAACCATGTTGTTTGAAGTTTTGGGACAAACGTAGAAGCGTAGTGATAAACACAGATTCAGACATATATTACTGCGGCGATAAACCTGATGTTTTTATTCCACAGTACAGGGGAGAGTCCTCAGAGATACTTGCAGATATAAATCCTCTTGGGAGGGATAAGAAGGAGAGGATCCACGAGGGTTAGAGTTTCTTTTCACATTTTCTGTGATTTATCAAAATGAGTATACCTCCCTTCTCTCAGTTCCCTGGTGCTGCATCAAAGCCGGCGCTTCTGCTCAATACATCAATTTGCCATCCCTGCAGATGGTAGGGAGGGAGTGTTGACCACCATAGAGAGTTTAGCGGAGGAGCGTGTGGTTCTGCTAGTCGTCTTGGCAGGAGGACTTAGTTGCCGTTTCTAGGGTTCATGGTAGTGAGTTGGCAGGATTCCTTGCTACCTGTGTTTATCAGCTTGTCTTTGTCCCTTGCGTTTCTTGTTGTTGACTGAGTAGTATGTGTAGAAATGTAAAGCTTTGCCACCATGTCTACTTGTTTTTAGTCAAGATGCTGTATTTCTTTCTTAATTACATTCTCTTAAAATATAGAAATGTTCAAGACACAGCACCATGGGAACTGTTCGCAGAATGTGACTTGAAAATCAGGTTTCTCATCACTACAATTCACAGCTTAGTGGAAGCAGTAATATAACCAGAAGAAATATGCTAGATATTCTTGGAATAGTGATCAAAAACCAAAATGAAAATCAGGCTACAACTGGAGAGTTTGGGAAACAAGCAAAGGGCAGTGAACATCTGAGTGTACCAGAGGAGGCTGAAGTGGATGTGCTGGAAAACTGACCTTCCAGAAGGATGTCTTGGAAAACTGGTCGCTTTAGATCCTAAGCATTCCACATTGCTTGCCAGAGCTCCTAAGCATACCGGAGAAATGAGCAACCACAGGTGTTTACAGGTTAAAGACAGATGCACTAGGACATGATGATTGGAATCTGAGTCCATTGAACCTAGAGGTGTTGAAAGACTAACAAGCCTTCTGTGGCTGTTCTATGGAAAAAGGGAAGTGAGGTGGGTGATCATGGACTATTTCACTGTTTACCCAAACTCCAAGCCTGGTTTGTACAGAAAGATGAAAGACACGGTGAAGGTTCAGAAGGTGCACATGACACCTGATGATAAAAGATACATACTTGGCACCGATGGCGAGACTTGGAGCTGCTCATCTCCACAAAACACAGAGGGGGTGATCAGGAATCCCCAGGTTACGCTTGACACGGAAACAGAAACCAGTTTATGGAAACAGCATCAGCCCTTCTTCGCAAGGTTCGTATAAACAAGCAACCACCACACATCGGCAACAGCACATTCAAAAGTTGGACATGAGATCAGATGCTTATCCAACCCAAATCGTTCCTTGTGAAGCGCTCTGCTAGCATATGAAGGGCCGCGTCTGAACCACGCCATCAAGCACCTTTAGGTGCAGCCCACATTGCCAAACTAGTGATGTAACTGGAGAGGAGAGGTTGACTTTTCTAATCCTTTCCTGTACCTAGATTAATTTTACTTGCAATACTGATGACATAGCAATCCAAACCTGGTTACTGGAGGACAGGGCATCACACACCCTCATACATCCGCCCACTTAATTCCATATTCAGTTCCCCCTCCCTGCTTATTCCCCACACCTTCTTCCTTTTGTTTCCGTACCCCTGAAATCCGGTAACTCAACACAGGGAATTATGGCATAGGCATGCCCTTACCCTGTACCCCATCCCCAACACCTCACCCCCCTAAGGAACTGCTTCATTTGGAATGCATGAGAGACTATTTTATAAGATAAAGGTACAGTATTATAATTTCAGTTCTCTTTGTCGCGTGGAGTGTCTGTAAAAAGCATTCCCTTTTGTTATTTTGTTCACTGCCAGACACGTTGGTTCAGCAATGAATTGCCAGGGAAGCCAAAGGGCCGTTCCTCTAACGATTTCCATTACATGAGCGACCCTTTGGCGTCCTCAACTGCAGCATTCAGCCGCTGCCAATGTTTTTTCATTATTATGCGGGTTGCTTTAAGAATTAGAGACTGCTTTGTCAACCTCCCTAGGTGAAGTCCCTGCTGCGAACACTCATCCATTGTGCTTTTGCGGTTTCTGTCACCGCTGCCAATAGCATCTCCAAGCGCAAGTAATGTAATGGCCTTCATTGGCCGCTTGCATAATTGAATGAGCCCTGGTGCTGGCCTAGTAACCACGACACGCGGCTAGGCCTCACCCTCAATAAACAGCAAGATATAAGGGTACAGGTGTTTGAGCAACCTCACTGCCACCTCGATCTATTTCACCAAAATGTGATCTGGACTGGCACTAGAGTTAGATATGAGAGAGGCGATCACATGTGGGGAGTGTACAAGCAGTCAGGCCGTCACCTCCTGCACCCACGTCCTGCATACTGCCTCTCTCCAGCCGCACAGAAGCACTACATGTGCTGACGTCAGTCTGAGAGGAAAGACTGCGTGAAAGGCAGGCAGCATCATGTACCGCCAGGTCAGCCAAGATGGGGGCTCTGCTCGGCCATTAAAATGGGTAGATATTGCCGGGCACTGGGCCTCTGCGCTTCTTTAAGTTAAAAGGGAAGAGTACCTCCTCTACTTCTCAGTGATTGTATGACATTACAACACATGCGTTTACAATGGATGCCTTTATCACGCATCCTTTATCATAAAATGCTTTACCACCCGTATATCTTTACAACACATATACCTTTACCGTGCATGCCTTTAGAAGGCAAGTATATGTAAGGTAAGTGAAACCCCTACTATTTTTGTAAGTATATATATATATATATGTAAAATATATTCATTAAAATATGTATATATAAAATTGTGTATGTGCTATTTTTATATGAATATATATTATGTATAATTGGAATTTATTTTTGTTTCTAGGGGGGGGAGGCCCATCAAACTCCCCATTTTTAAAAATTATGTAAAAAATGTTTTGGGGAGGATGAGCCTTTTATTATAACCTTGCCTCCGTATTCCCTTACCCACACCTAAACCCTGAAAGGATCCTTACCACCCTATACCCCTACCCACCCCGAAAACCAGAAATGTTAATTATACATGTATTCTTGTGTTGTGAGTACACACTTCTGTTTCCACTTCAAGATCCGGCTCTAGCGGTGGCGTGGTGAGCCTATGCCTGCTGTTAATGCTGAGCCTCTGCTGAACATCAAAGCAGCCACCAAGACTGTGCACCCCTCAGAATTAATGCCTGCCAGCCGCCTGGGCACACACTGACCCGCTCCTGGCATACGGTGACGCGGTTATGTTACATTGCACCACTGTGACGGCCAACACTGCCACACAGACCCACACGGCGCACACAGTGCTACAATGAACGCAGAGCACACGGAGTGTCACATAAAGTAGTACAGTGTGGCAAAGGGTGCATAAAGCCACTCGGGCCACACAGAGGAGTGAGAGGACCACAAATCACAGGGCACAAAGGGCAGCACAGAGCAGCACATGGCACAAAGAGCAGCACAGATCATACAGAGCAGCCCGTGGCACATAGAGCAGAACAGATGTCAGGGCACATAGAACAACGCAGAGAACACAGAGCAGAATAGATCCGAGGGCAGAGGCATTATAGGGCATCTCAGGGCACATAGATCAGCACAAGACACAGATACTCAGATCACATAACACATAGAGCATCACAGGGCGCATAGAGCAGCATCAGGGCACGAGTCGGGGGTACATGCGGGTTGACGGCGTCCACCCGCTATTTTCACAGGGTGAACACCGTCCACCCTGCCAAGAATTTGGGCCCCATTGAATAATGTGCTGAACGCGTCCTGGTTTAATTTCTAAACACTTTCAGCAGCGCCTGCACATTGTCTGCTTTCCATCTGCAACAAACAACAATGTGCAGACGGGGGACTCCTGCTGGGCCCATACAAAGGCCGAATTTGAGGGGTCATCAGGCCTCCTTTTGTTCGAGTCTCCTGGCTGGGAGCAGTCAGGAGCCTCACACCTGATGCAACTGAAGCTGGAGGTAAATCGAAGGCTCACACCTTGTTAGCACTTCGCACATACTTACGAGAAGCAGCATGTCACTGTGTTCAGTCCATGTTTTGGATATATGCCTGCACTGTAAGAATGTAAGAATTATAGACCTGCTAAACATATATGTGAGGGCTTTAGATCTGTTGTCACTTCTTGTGATGCCACTTCCTGTGAAGTCGTGGCTTGTAATGCCACTTTCTATGATGTCAATTCGTGTGATGCCAAGTGTGTTGTCATGCGCTGTTATATCGTACACCAGGCGCCATGATGTCATGCACCATGATGTCACGCGCCGTGATGTCACGTGCATACTGCCTAACTAGGTTGGTCCCCCCCACTTCTTTTTTTAGGACCCGTGCAGCATCGATCAAAGGGCACAGAGAGCAGCACTGGGCACAAAGAGCAACACAGATCAAATGACACAGATCGCATGGCACATTGAGCAGCACGGGGCACAGGGAGCAGCAAGGGACGCATAGAGCAACACAGATGCCAGAGCCTCAATCACAGGGCACGTGCAGCGGCCTGTATGAGAACTGGAACGGGCCAGCCTGGCCCCTGCCCTGCGTCTCTCCGCTGACACCCGATCTGTGTTTGGGGTCTGGTTGGTCCAGTGGGTGAAATGCTCCTGCAGCTGAGATACACTGTGGCAACCCGCCCACCGCACACTCCAACTCCAGCAGGGCGACGCAGGCAAGAATCCATTGAGACACAAGTTGGATAACACCGGCACCTTCTGTTTACAGAGATGCACAGGGTCAAGACAGTGCCAGCGAAACATGCAAAAAAACACAACGAAGTCATCTCTTTCTGTTGTGCTCCAAGGCCTCCCAGGCCTAGGTGATGCAGAGCTGTACGAGGCGCCGAGACTTGAGCAGATGCAGAATGAATTCTAATCTAAGCCAAATCAAACAAAACGCACAGAGCAGTTTTCTCTGTCTGAAATGCTTGCTTTCTCTTTGGCACTTTTTGTGCTGATTGGACTCCCGCATTTTGCGCTGGAGTTTTGTTTGTGCCGCGTGTTATGAAAATAATAACTTTGTTTTTTATTGGAAGATAGAAACATCTTGTCCTTCACCCACAGGTGCCTCCTGCCAGGCCTGAATGGGGCTGCTGCCCGCGTGCGCACATCTTATGGCCATCTGCGCAGCCGTGAAACGGCTGCACGCCTCTGCCTAATCAATCATGCCAGGCCCCATTTGGGCAATTCCTTGGGGGACACTAATGACCCAGGCTGAGGTGAGCTGTATTAATGCAGCCCTCCCTGAAAGGGCAGCATATGGTGGCTGCTGTGACCTCAGTCCCAGGGCGCCATCTTAGACAGGAGGCAGCAGCATCAACGTGTAAGTGCTAGAGCGAGCGAGCGGGAGAGAGAGGAGGGGATAGGAAGGGCCGTGTCGACGCGCATGCGCAATGTGCTCTTGTGAGTTGTAATGTATCTGGGTATTGATATCAGAAAAAACAGGTGGTTCTGTTGGGGTGTATACAATTACTTAGAGTATTGTGTAAATACTAAGGTAAATTACTTTTTATGAAACAAATACAGGATTCCCAAAAGAAGTTAATTCACAGACCGCGAAAACACACACACCACAACAGGATATAATAATCAATATTGTATTCTGAATGAGTATTAAATACTAGAGGCTGTCACAGGTACTCGTATCCGGCGGATGGGAGTCACTGGGACGGCCCTCCAGTGGATCACTTCCTTCTTGGAGGATCGATCCCAGAGGGTCCATCTAGGAAGCCACAGGTCCAGGCAGGGTAATCTTCGCTGGGGGTCCCGCAGGGTTCGGCGCTGTCCCCCTTGCTCTTTAACATTTACCTTCCACCCCTGCTTGAGGCTCTAGCCAAAGCAGACTGTCAGGTGTTTTACTTTGCAGACGACACTCAGTTAATAGTGAGTATTGACAACTCCCCAGACTCACAGCGTAACGTCCAGATTATTCTCCGGTACGCCATGAGCTGGATGACCACCAATTCCTTGAAGGTGAACCCAGAAAAAACCGAAGTCCTGGTTTTGTCCTCAGGAGTCTCCCCCTGGTCCAGCCTCTTTTGGCCCCCAGAGCTGGGCACTACTCCAACACCTATGCCAGCCGTGAAGAGTCTGGGCATTATGCTGGACACTGTACTGACTCTAAAGACCCAGGTGTCTGCTTTAGTGGGAAGTTGCATCGGATTGATGCGACAACTCCGGAAATTGTCAATCTTGTTGTCACCCGCTACCATGCAGGCGGCAGTGACTGCATTAATTTTATCTCGCCTTAATTATGGCAATGCAGTCTATATTGGTCTCCCAGCAAACTCCTGGGGAAACTCCAAGTGGTCATGAATGACGCAACGAGGCTGATCTATAAACTGCCTCGAAGAGCACATGCCACCCCCCTGTTGCATCAGTTGCACTGGTTACCTATTAAGCAAAGGGTAATCTTCAAGGGTCTGTGCATTGCACATAAATCCTTGTTTGGTGAAGCACCCAAATACATCCAAGATCGCTTGAAGCCCTACGAGCCTGGGCGCCACCTTCGCTCATCACATGCCAGCCTTCTTGTACTGTACTGGCAACTGAGGAGAATCGGAGGACGATAGACAGGGGTAATAAAGCAATTCTGGTTCTATTAGATCTGTCGGCAGCGTTCGACACCGTAAATCATACGGTGCTGGCGCAACGGCTGAAAGAGATAGGGTTGGAGGACACTGCTTTCAATCTACTTTCCTCTTTTATGGATGCCAGACAATAAAATATACATTGGGAGAATATGCGGTCTGGAATGTTTCGACTCCCATGCGGTGTTCCGCAGGGGTCTGCCCTATCTCCGACTCTTTTTAATATATGCGTTGCCCCATTGGCTAAATTGGTCAGGAAACATGGATTCTCATTAATCATGTATGCCGACGACTCTCAGCTCACTATTTCAGTTGCGAAATCCTTAGATACTGTAGCCATTGGTTTCCATGCCTGTCTGACGGACATTATGCATTGGATGAGTTCAAATTTTTTGAAAATAAATACCGACAAAACCGAGGTCCTTGAATTTGGTAAAGGACCATCGGTATGGAATACCAGCTGGTGGCCCACGGAGGCGGGACTTTGCCCCACCCCCGTTTCAAAGGCTAAAAATCTAGGGGTAACCCTAGACAATCAGCTAAATCTATCCGCCCATATAAATAAATGAACCTCCTCCTGCTTCCTCCTTTTAAAAACGTTGAGGGAAATATTCCCATTTATAACAACGGAATTTCAAAAAACAATTGTAGTTGCACTTTTTCTATCCAAGTTAGACTACTGCAACGCTCTCTTTGTGGGAATTGATAAAGCACAGGAGAGGAAGCTTCAATCACTGCAGAATGCGGCGGCTAGATTGCTCATGAATATACCTAAGGGCCGCCCCACCTCAGAGGCCATCAAAACTCTACACTGGCTTCCGGTCCGCCAAAGGGCCAACTTCAAAGCCCTTTGTCTAGTACATAAGGCCCTCTATGGAGGCATTTCCAGGGAAGTAGGCAAACTCTTTACAAGATACCTTCCTGCCAGAACCCTTAGATCATCTACAGAAGGACTTGTCTGTATCCCAAAAACACGGAAGGTCAGATGGGGAGGCCGCACATTATCCTTTTGTGCGGCAAAATTATGGAATCAGATGCCATACCATCTGCGCTGTCAACCGAACCGGTTGTGGTTCAGGAAGGAATTAAAAACCTGTTTTTTTGGCAAAAATTAAGAACTCACTTATGGATTATATCATGTTTCACAGTCAGCGCCAAGACGCCACGGCATTCGTGCGCTCTACGAATAACACTTCAAATCAAATCAAATCTTGTATGCCCTCGCTTCAACAGGGCCACTTTTGGAGGTCGGGCCTTTTCAGTCTCCATCCCCCATAATTGGAACAAGCTACCGGATGGTATGCGTAAGGAAGCCAGATTGCTTCCGTTCCGGAGGAGACTCAAGACGATGCTGTTCACGGAGGCGTTTGGCCATGCTTAGGCTGTTCCATGTTGAGTTCATGGTGTGAAAGAACTTTGGACTGTCTGATCCAGGATGCAGCGCTTAGAGACCTTTGGTGATTAGCGCTTTTATAAATGCAATTTAACGTTAACATTCAATTGTGCCATAAAACAATAAGTGACTGTGGTGAACAAAGTGACATATAGTGATTAAGTGATATAGACAGTACACTATATAAAAGCTCAGAGCTGGTCGGAATCGCTGCCATACGGACGCGACTTCATTTCGCTAAGCAAGCCTGAATTGGTAGGCTTCCTTATGAGACTCCAACCAGCTGGTGGAGGTCCGTAAAAGATTGAATTAAGACTCCAATTGGCTGGTGGAGACTTCCTTTGCCAAAAACGTGCATCGTTACCCCAATACTTCTTTCTGATTGCATTCACTTGAGACGTCAGCCCCGTTGGCTGTCCATCCTTCCTCCCTTTGTCCTGAAGAAGACCCGCCCTGACGCACCCTAAAATTGCGCTATTTCCATGGTCGAAACGTCGACAACATGCCATATATGTCCGCACAGCCCTCATGATCACGATTTAATTTATTTTTGAATCTAGTGGCCCATGTGCAAAAAGAGACAGGACAAAACATTCGCTAAACTTCCCCCTCCCCCTCATTTATTTCACATGTATTTGTTTTGTATATAGTGTACTGTCTACATCACTAAATCACTATATGTCACTTTGTTCACCACAGTCACTTTTTTATGGCACAATTGAATGTGTAACTGTGACAGCCTCTAATATTTAATACTCATTCTGAATGCAATATTGATTATTATATCCTGTTGTGTGTGTGTGTTTTCTCGGTCTGTAAATTAACTTATTTTGGGAATCATTAATTTATGTTTCTTAAAAAGTAATTTACCTTAGTATTTACACAATACTCTAAGTAATTGTATACACTCCGACAGAACCACCTGTTTTTTCTTGTGAGTTGTAAGGCCCACGGTCTTGTGCAAAGTGGCTAATAGCATTAGAGGAGACTAGACTACTAATAAATTACCTCTCTCCTCTTCTGCACATACTTACTTCATATTCTACCTCCCCTCCTCTCCACCTTGTTCTCTTCGCACTGAATTTCTTTCCTCCCGTCACTTTATCGCTCCCTACCCTGTCCCTTCATCCTCCTGCCCTACCATTGCCTCTCTTCGTTTCGCCGCCTTCTCCTTTGGTCTCGCTCCTCGCTCTCCATGCTCTCCTCTCCTAAACTCTTCTTACAGTCCCTCTGTCCTCGACCCCTTCTTTCGCTTCTCTGCTGCATTCCTAGTTCACTGCAAGGCATCTGCAACGCTGTCACTGTTATTATGTAAAGCGCATCTATACTTCTGCATTCAATGCATGCATTACATGCATTCAATAAATAAATAAATACACTGATCTGGAGGGAGGTATGGAGATTTAGGCGGATTTTAATTGGGCCTCCTGGGGATGGCTAGTATCGAACCCACGGCTGGTGGCTCCACGCAGGAAAGATGAAAGGGACCAGCTTTTGAAGTTTCACTGTGTGTGCCGTGTTTTAATATATTGTTCTCCCAAAGAACCCATCCATGGTTTGCTTTTTATAGTGTTCAAGGACGCCCCAATATATAAGAGCCCCAGAAATGACTCCTAGTGCCAATATTGGTAACACTCCCCACCCACACAATAATAGAGCATGCATGCTGAAGAAATAAAAACACAACACAACTTCTGTTTGGAAAAATATTGCTGCAGGTTTATTCCATACAAAAGTATGCAATCTGGTGGGTTATCTTACAGGTGATCCAAGGGCAGGCAGCTGTAACCAGCCTATGCTACGATGCCCGCCTGATGAGCCAAGCACTGTGGAGAACCCCAATCAGTGCTATACCTTATGGGTTGATCCTCTTTCCGTATCACGTGACACATTGGTCCCTATTACTCACGCCCTTTTCAGGGCAGAGCGTAGCAAGGCAAGCCCCCTGTTGTTCGGGCCCACAACCGCCCGAAAGTCTAACAGGGCGCCTACGCGGTTTCCCAGGAACCTGCCATGAGGCTCCTGGCATTTGGCTCTGGCACCCCTATTGTGCCGCGCAGAGGTACCCTTCAGTACCCATCTGCTTCCAGATCACCCAGTAACTCCGCCTGCAACACAAAAGGAAAACATTACAACATTACATGAAATTTGCTTGCCACCCCACGCCGCGTAAGCGGTAGAGTGAGAGACGGCGTGCCTGGTGCAACAGAGGATGCCAGGATGGCCGGGGGAAGCATATATACCCTTCCCCCAGTCCCTATGTCGCGCAGGAAGTGACGCGCCTAGCGCCACAAGCAAAGGGGTATTCCTCCCAGAGTCCCATCCTCAGAGGGGGTGGGTTGGTGGCGGTGCCCAAATGGAACTAAAGGTACTGCCCACTTAGGATGGCCCCCTGCGTGGGCCGCGGGCAGCCGCATAGTGCCAATATTGGCGACACACCCCACCCACACAATAACAGCGCATGCATGCTGAATAAATAAAAACACAACACAACTTCTGTTTGGAAAAATATTGCTGCAGGTTTATTCCGTACAAAAGTATGCAATCTGGTGGGTTATCTTACAGGTGATCCAAGGGCAGGCAGCTGAAACCAGCCGAAGCTGCCATGCCCGCCTGATGAGCCAAGCACTGTGGAGAACTCAATCAGTGCTACACCTTATGGGGTGATCCTCTTTCCGGATCACTTGACACATTGATCCCTATTACTCGCGCACCTTTCAGGGCGGAGTCGAGCAAGTCAAGCCCCCGGTTGTTCAGGCCCACAACCACCCAAAGGACTAACGGTGCGCCGACGTGGTTTCCCAGGAACCTACCATGAGGCTACTGGCATTTGGCTCTGGCAGCCCTATTGTGCCACGCAGAGGTACCCTTCTGTACCCATCTGCTTCCAGATCACCCTGTAACTCAGCTCTGGAGGCAGCCCCCGTTGCCGCCAGAGCCCGCCACCAAAACTGCTATACACTACCTGCAACCTCTAATCTCCAGGGCCTCCTGTAAATCTAAAATGAAGAGATCCATCCCTACTGGTGACAAATGAACCCCATCTTTATCAAAGTACCCTTTCACTTTAGCTTGAATCATCTCATGTCTGATGAAACCCAGATTCCTCTGATCTGTTATCTTACGCATTGAACTATTAACTCTCTTCCAGGAATGTTCAACGGCCTCCTCTAACTTAGCCCCGTGCCACACTCTGCAGGGAATAATCTCACACCCCAGAGCTCACCTTGACCCATGTATTTGGTGATCCCCCCTAAGTCAGCTTTCATGGCTTGCAAGAGTGACCGCCTCCCCATGGCAATGAGGTCGTTGCCCCCTAGGTGTATCACTAAGAAATTGGGGGGGACCCCCCCCTTGGGCCAATCTCTGAGCAAGGGTGTCCCCCTGCACTTGCCATGCATCCGTTATGCCTTATGGAGATTTCCCCTGCACAGCTCCCTCTGTGGTGAAACCCCCTAGGCATACCTGCTTAGTTGACCTGTCTGCTTTATTACAGTGTGCACTGTCTGCAATATGGTGCTTAATATTCAGGATTGACTAAGTCCTACCTTCCCCTCATACTAGAGTATTCCACGATGGGGGGTGGGAGGGTTCACACTGCCCACCCTGTGCAGCCCATGCAGTGGAAACATTTCCTGCCCCGTTTGTGCTTGACACCATGTTTTCCCATTTATTGGGACAATTCAACATCTCTCCTTTCCTGCCGGACTGTTGCCTGTTCAGTTAGATCTGTGGTGACTGCACCCAGACTTCCCAGGCAGTCTTATTGCTGATAATGTGACCAGTTGACCCTGGGGGAATCTCCCGCTTGCAACTTGCAGCTACAGTGATTGTTTAATTGAAATGATACTGTGCGTCTAAATTAACTATGCACAGGCAATTGCACTCCCACATGCACAGTTGTTGTGAACAGCAAAGTGGATGGCTAGAATGTGATGGGGGACCTCCCCCCTACCAGTCTCTGTTGTAGTTTTCCCCCAACGGAACTGCCAGCTGTGGCTCAGCGGACGGGTGAAATTGTATCCCAAGCCTTCTTATGTGTTGTTCACATGGTGAAAATTAAAATGAAAATTAAAATACTTTTTAATACCACTGGTGGGGGAGAGCTGGTGAAGTGCTGGGCCTACTGCCAGCATCTCCCCCGACCCCCCCCCCAACCTGGGATGCGATGGCCCAGTAGCCACTGGACCAGTATGTGAGTACTATCGGGGGCCTAAAGCTATCATCTATCTCAAGCGAGGAATGGCCAACTGCAGCCTCAATTGGTCCCCAATAAAATTATCTTCACCGGCCGTAGCATAGCTCAATTATTACATGATGTCCTGTCTGGGTCCAACCCAGCACCCAAAGAAGTGCTTGCTTCCTAGGTGAGTTGATGCAGCCTGCATATGCTATGCTAAGAGCAGAGTGCACCTGCTCTGTGATCCCCAGGCTGCTTGTTGGCCTTCCTATATGCCCAGGGATACCTAAGGCAATGCTTCAATTCCGAACTGGTGTGACTGTGCAAGAAGTGTAATGAGCCTTCGCCTGCACAAGTCGCCCAACAGACAAGTTGGCGCTGACTGACCTGGTGTTCTGGTGCCAGATTTGGGAAGGCGTTCCCCATGTTCTGTCAACTATTGTGCTGTTGGAATGCTGAATGCAAGGTGGGGATGCTAACCTGCCCCAAACTCTGCGGACACCACAGCCTGCGCAAGCTTGCGAGATAATGGAAAATGTTCGCACGTTCAGTAAATGGGACACATTGGACTTGTCCCTCAAACTTAAGCCAGGCACCTCATGAGGTCTGGCTACCCCAAATGTATGCTAATGTGTACCAGGGGGCAGACCAGTCAGTGGGAACAGGAGGTGAACAGTACGTCCAGCTACCTGCCCTTTCTAGGATCTGGGAATGTCTAGTGCACCTTACTACGTTATTGCCCCTTGCATTACCCCAACTTTCTAAATCACAGCGCACTTGTAAGGTGACAACACCCCACACCCGCCAGGCTGCCATGGCTAAAGGGCGGGTGATTAACTTAAGCAACATGCCCATCATTAGTGGCATCGACTAGAAATCAGCGCAGGCAATTGTGGTGATAAACTACGTCGCCAATGGAATGGTGTCACTCTGGCTTGCGAATGTATGTCTATTGTGCATCAGACAGAGTGCCCTGCTTTGTTTCAGCTGGGTTAAACTTGCTGCCTGCGCCACCCACCCGGGCTATGGAAATTGTGCCAAACTCCTGCTTACGGCGGTCGCTGCATCTGTCAACCTCGCAACATTCACTTGCATATAATGAACATGGCGCAATCCCCAACCTTGACTCTCAGACAAAGACAGGCTTATTTTGGGACTATTTTGTGCTCATGTGATGTAGCAGGAAAGATAAAATTAATGAACCTGCATTGCGAATGGCTGGCCGGAGTTGCTAATAATTAATAAGACGTGTAACAGGACCTGTGGCCAGACTAGGCATTTGATCTTGGTCCCCTATGGTAAATAAGCAACAACTGTGGCCTTGTTGTAAGAATATTGAACAGATATATACTACTAAGTGGACACTACACTTACAAGCCAGTACTCTTGGCTTTCTCAATGCTTGTTGGATGCTTGAGCTAACTAAGCCACAATATGGCTTTGTTGGAGTAGTATATTGAAAATGCTACCCTTTTGAATTGGTGAGCATGTGAAAGAAGTATAGAAACTAACCGCCCAACTGGCCCCGAACTCCATAGGCGGAAAATACCGATTGGTTAGTATAAGCATAGGTTTATATTTATTGACCTATCAGACCAGTGGAGCAACCCAAAGACCTCTTCACATTAAATGTGCTAGAGATCTGTGTTGTACACATACTTTGCCGCAGGGGTGCGGAGACGCCGTGCTACCATACTGCTATACCAAGGTTACACTTTTTATGCACCTAATCATAAATTGACAAACACACCACCTCTGCCTGAAGTCAATGATGCAACCCATAAACAGGGGATGTGATGAACCTCAATGCTTTAAGGAGCCCAACTCACCAAAACATCAACGGTCGCACCACAAAAACTATCCTGTACCGCCAAACGTCACCCGCTGACAGCGTGTCGAGCTGGTAACACGAAGGTCCCAAGGCCTCAATGACAGCCGAGTGCGCCGCAAGCTGCTAGGGGAGAGGCTCAAAACTAGCACACGGCCCTTCGGATTCCCGGCCGCAACTCTGGCCGGGGCCCAACATCCCGCAGGCCATTTGTAAACTTCTAACCCTGGTGCCCAGCCGCCCGAGCCACCTGGTGGCGTGTTTGTCCGTAAGCTAGCCGGCCCCATCCATAGCTGTCATTGTTCCAGATTGCTATGTATGGCATTTGCCTAATTTCAGTGCATTTGTGCGTGACTTTAAGACTATGCGTGACACTTACTGCCAGCAAAATCAAACCCAAGAAAAGCGGGAAACATAATGTCAGTAATTACATGCATTTGAGCAAGGAGAAACCCAGAGGGACCAAGTTTTCTGACGCTGTATGTTCTTTAGACATTTCGCTGGGCAAGAAAGGCACACAGAGTCGCCAGACCAAGGGACACTTAGACCCAGATGGCTGCAACCACAGCAACCGCAATGATTCTATATCAATCCATTGTGCATGAGACATTTATTTAATGCGATTTTATATGCTTTACAAAAGAACCAGTTGTGTTACATAAGGACTTTGAATTACATGAGTTACATAAGAGATACAAACTGAAAAAGAAAAAAGAAATCCAAATTTACAAGTGGAGTGAAAAGAGGGTACAATTGCAAATGTACAAGTTGTAAAATCACTCAAGGAAGAGATACAAACAGATAAACTCTAAAATCACATAGCAGTGGTAGTAAGTACAAAGGTCTACTACATATACTAGTGGTCAGAGTCATATATACAAGTGGAGTGAAAGGAGGGAGAAATTGCAAATGTACAAGTTGTAAAGTCACTCAAGGAAGAGATACAAACAGATAAACTCTAAAAGGTCTACTACATATACTGGAGATATATATATGAAAAAAAACAGGCTATCTAAATCTGGCTTTTACAAATGCTCGCCATGTCGAGCATGTAAGTTCGGCTTGAATCTGTCCGAATATTGCACAGCTTTCAGTGATATTCCGATTCGCCTAAAAGAGCATTATACATGTAGGACGGAGTTTGCTATATACCAACTACAGTGTACTTGCCATTTAAAATACATAGGCAGTACCAGACTACCAGTCTTTAACCGAATTCTTCAACATCTCCGCGCCATAGTGAACTCTGATGAAAATTATCCAGTGGCGCGACACTTTAAAGCTGTGCACAACAACAGATTGAAGGACTTAACCTATTCTGTGATTGGGTCTGTTCCCCTTAATTTTCGAGGAGGGAACAGGGAGAAAAAATTAAGGCAGTTGGAATCTTCTTTCATTCTCATGCTAGATACACGCATGCCGCATGGGTTAAATACCAGCGAAGATTTACATCACTTCCTATAACTTGAACATGACAGAATCTGTGTGACATTTATAGGGGACATGTTGAATACCAGTACTATAAAAACCTAATGACGTATATTTGGTCCTTTTTCTCCAGTATTTTAGAATATAATTAATTGTTCTAAACACGCTTACATGGAGATTATGTCTTCAACATTATTAGACATTGCTGATTCCTTTCAATATTTACACTTTTTCTGTGGACACTAAACTTATTAGAGATCTGAGAATGCCAATTTTCAGCCAAATCAACTTTTAAAGATATACTTGATGTGATTAATTTTTGTAGCCCTCTGCTGCACTCCTACAAAATCTTTTCAAGACTTTATATTATTATGGGATTTATGTATTATTTTTTTCACTTTTTGCACAAATTTTTTGTGCACATGTTTTAAAGAGGTTACAATATGTGATCAAAAGTTTACAATGACAATGTATTGAGTACACACTATGCAATAAGGGGACTAGTTCGATATACGATCATTGTTAGTCGATTTCAGTACATACAATATGGGATGTGAATCATCTGGCACTAGCCAATCATTGCAGCATCGCCAGAAATCGTTTTCTGTTTATTAGACATTCGACAGCCAAAGCTTTTTCGCATTGTTGTTATCTTTAAACTGTTCACTGCAACCAAAATAAGATAAATATGATCGGCGATAAGCTTTATAGTCTGTCTTCATGAGTTAGTGGTGAAGACATTTAACAAAGTTAAACAATATTATTTGTTTTTTCTCCCCCCTGGTTTTATTTATTTACGTGCTAGTCACAGTACACGTATTAATTGTAAATATAGCAAATTAATTGATTAGGTTTGTAGTAATAAACTCAGAAGTCGTGAATCCTTGAAGTTGGTTTATTACTGGTCAACACAGCAGAGGCAACAAAAGGCATCCGCCTTCGACAATTAACGTCCTCGCATACATTTGAAAACCCTGGAATCCTCTGACACCATCACCCAGCAACCCATGAACATTCCTAATGAAACCCTGCCACACAGGCTAACACTCTAAGTTTAATAACCAGGCATAACATATCCCCCTTTCTCATTTTTTGAAAACAAAATAAACGTTACACAAAAAAAATATAAAACAACCCCAACTTTCACATAAACTCTACAACATAGATTCACTCACGAAAACGCATGGGAATTCTGCTTCTCCTACTACTCCTCCTCACAGTAGAACGCACATCACCAGTTCTACGACCCGCATCTAAAGCATCAGAAGAGCAAGGCTTTCCTGTCCCACTTGTTTCCCTAGCTTTAACAATTTTACCTACATTCCACCAACTACCCCCTTCAACCTTTACAGCATTCCTACCGATTTCTATGACACGGATGGGTAGTCCAAACTTACTCTCTCCTTTCTTGACATGTATGGAAGATTTAATCCTAACAAAATCCCCCACCCGCACTTCAACAAGCTTAGCGGAATTTTTCTTATCATACCACCGCTTTTGTTTGACTTGAGCACACCCAACATTCCTTTTCACGATCTCCATCAGAACGTTGACATCATGTAACGATTTGATCCACTTATTCATCCAACCTGGTCGGAAACATGTATTGGCTTTACGTCCTCTCAATAGCTCAAATGGAGAAACTCTAGTGGTGGAATGGGGAGTAGTTCTATAGAACCAAAGCATACTATCAATGGACCCTTGTATATTAACTCTTTCACTCTTAGCCCATCTGATACAGTCACCCACCACTCTGTTCATGCGCTCCACTTGACCATTAGACTGTGGGTGATACAGCGAACTTTTCGTGTGTTTAATGTTGGAAGACTTTAGAAAAGACTCAAACTCTGCACTAACAAATTGAGTACCATTGTCCGTGACCAATGTCTCAGGAAACCCCTCTCGAATAAACACCTCTCTCAAAAACATAATCACCGTAGAAGAAGAAATATCCTTAACAACCTTAACCTCTGGCCATTTTGAGACATAATCGATTAAAACCAGAACAAAACGTCCACCATTCTGCAAACCTTCTATTGGCCCCATGATGTCCAACCCCAACTTACTCCAGGGACCCAGTGGACAGTCAACTGGCAAGAGTGGTGGGGTCTTTACTTTCAAGCCTTTATCAGCTTTGCTGCATATGACGCACCTGTCAACAACTTCTGTGACATCCGAATCCATAGATGGCCACCAGAAACCATCTCGAACTCTCCGTTTGGTGAGAGTCAAACCTAGATGACCCTCATGAGCTCTGAGAATAATATTTTTCCTGACACCAAGAGGAGGAATAAGCCGTTCTCCCCGAACTAACACCCCCCCTTCAATGGAAATCTCAGACTGAACTTTCCAGTATGGCTGTAAATAATGCACCAAAGTACTCTCTCTAGGCCAACCATTCATCACATAATGGTTCACTTGCTGAAGCACTTCGTCTTGAGCAATGGCCTCTAACCAACTCCCTTCGTCTCCAACAGCAATGTCTACCGCAGCTATGAAACAATCATCTGAATCGTCTTCGTCTTCTTGGCATTCATCTGAACAGACCCCTTGGTTCAAGCCTACAGGAAATCTAGACAGGAAATCCGCTCTTGTATTTTTACCACCAGAAACATGGACCACATCGAATTGGTACTGCATAAGCCTTGAAACCATTCTCACAATCCTCGGTGAACAACACTTGCTAGTACCAGCACCAAGAATATTCACTAAGGGTTTATGATCGGTCCTCGTCGCCAGTCAAATTGTAGTAATAAACTCAGAAGTCGTGAATCCTTGAAGTTGGTTTATTACTGGTCAACACAGCAGAGGCAACAAAAGGCATCCGCCTTCGACAATTAACGTCCTCGCATACATTTGAAAACCCTGGAATCCTCTGACACCATCACCCAGCAACCCATGAACATTCCTAATGAAACCCTGCCACACAGGCTAACACTCTAAGTTTAATAACCAGGCATAACAAGGTTGTTCTCTCTAACCGTGCAATAGTCTTTTTACTCTGTCTATTGATATGACGTGAAAGCAATTGCTCTTACGAATTCCATTGGTTGTAATTTATTTAAAAATGGAGACCCGTCAACGGCACATCAGGTGAACAAGATCGTTTTTACGATCGAAACTCGTCCGGGCGGACACTTGTTTGCACACTCTCTTTTTTTTGGTGATATTTAATAAAATTTATAAGAAGCTGTAACCTGTTTTTTGGATGCCAATTTTTAAAATACTCCAAAGACTTTGGTGGGCCGTACCTGTTGATCCCTGGATCGATATCCAGCAATTCAGGTTTTGCTTTGCATATATATATATATATATATATATATATATATACTACTGGCGGTCGTCAGTAGATAGTTATAGTTAGGACCGTGTTTCCATAGGAAATCTGCAACATTCTATTTGGAATAACTTTGGCGCCGGTTGACGAATCCTCGCGAAATTTTCAAAATAGGTGGGACGATCCGCTCCTACCCTGAAAGTCTCGGGGGGAATCGTCAAGCGGGGGCTGAGAAAAAAGGGGGGTCCCAAAACGCGTTTTCCCCATGCAATTTTACATAGGGACCTTTAGTCCAAGGTACAGCCCGAACGGCTGAACAGAATTACTTGAAATTTGGCAGAGAGGTAGTCCTCAGCTCAGGGATGTGCCTTTTGCATATATGGAGTCAATCTGTTCAGTAGTTTCTGAGAAAATTGTAGTTAAAAGCACATACATATCTATAGCCGCGCACCGTGCACGCACCGTGCGAGCACCGTGCGAGCACCCTAACGTGCGCGAGCGTAATTCTGATTGGTGGTTACATGTTAGTCAACGTTCGAATCGGTCGAAATCAGGAAGTGTCGGCCGCCATTTTGTTTGTTTTCAGTGCGAGAGTGAAAAAGGAAGGTGGCGAACGTGAAAAGGGGGCAGGGTAGAGAGTTCCTGACCCCCTAGCCTTTGTCAGGGGGTCCCTGAAGGACCCCGAAGGCAGAAAAAAACATTTAAATATTTTTTTTTTTTAAATCGCGGGGGTGCGTGCACCGTGCGCGCTCGGTGAAAAACCCCCCAAAAAATAAATAATAATAATTCTTTTTTTAAGACGTAGTTTATTGTAAAATAAATATATAAAAATAATAATAATACATACATAACTTAGCATTTAAAAGACCGTACAAATTCACGGAAAAAACCATAGGTTTCACACACGTTATAGTTAGGAATTAGTATTTAAAAAACCTTGCAAATTCACTTAAAAAACCATAGGTTTCACACATGTTATAGTTAGGTGGATATTTCACTCGTAAAAAACCAATGAAATTCCCCCGTTATAGTTATTTCAGATAACTATAACTCGCGCGGCCGCCACTCTATCACAAGGATGATGTCATCAGTGATGTCATGAGTGATGCCACTGACCATGTCATGAGTGATGTAATATGTGACGTCATCAGCAGTGGATTGCGGGCGCGCGAGTTATAGTTATCTGAACTAACTATACCGGGGGAATTTCATTGGTTTTTTACGAGTGAAATATCCACCTAACTGTAACATGTGTGAAACCTATGGTTTTTTAAGTATATATATATATATATATATATATATATATATATATATAATCTACTGGCGGTCGCCAGTAGATAGTTATAGTTAGGACCGTGTTTCCATAGGAAATCCGCAACATTCTATTTGGAATAACTTTTGCGTCGATTGACGAATCCTCGCGAAATTTTCAAAATAGGTGGGGCGCTCCGCTCCTTCCCTGAAAGTCTCGGGGGGATTCGTCAAGCGGGGGCTGAGAAAAAGGGGGGGTCCCAAAACGCGTTTTCCCCATGCATTTTCCCATAGGACCTTTAGTCCGCGCTACAGCCCGAACGGCTGAACAGAAAACCTTGAAATTTGGCAGAGAGGTAGTCCTCAGGTCAGGGATGTGCCTTTTGCAGGTCTGGTGTAAATCTGTTCAGTATTTTCTGAGAAAATAGCATTTAAAAGCATATATATATCTATAGGCGCGCACCGTGCGCGTACGGTAAGCGCACCCTGCCGTGCACGAGCGCAATTCTGATTGGTTGTTAGATCTTAGTAAACATTCGAATCGGTCGAAACCAGGAAGTGTCGGCCGCCATTTTGTCTCTCGCAGTCCGAGGGAGGTGAAAAATGAAGGTGGAGAACATGAAAAGGGGGCAGGGTGGACAGTTCCTGACCCCCTAGCCATTGTCAGGGGGTCCCCATAAATGTTTTTAAAATTTTTACGAAAAATCGCGGAGTGCGCTTACCGTGCGCGCACGGTAGAACCGTGAGAATTACGCGAACGGCGTAACGTGGGCGCGCGGTGCGCAAAGCGCACCGCGCGCCCACAGAGCACGCACGGTGCGCGAAGTGCACCGTGCGCGCACGGTACGCGCACGGTGAAAAACCTTAAAAAAAAAAAACATTTCAATAATAAATACATAACTTAGCATTTCAAAAACCGTACAAATTCACTGAAAAAACCATAGGTTTCACACACGTTATAGTTAGGAATTAGCATTTAAAAAACCTTGCAAATTCACTTAAAAAACCATAGGTTTCACACATGTTATAGTTAGCTGGACATTTCCCTCGTAAAAAAACAATGAAATTCCCCCGTTATAGTTAGTAAAGGGAACTATAACTCACGCGACCGCAATCCACTGCTGATGACGTCAGATATTACATCACTGATGACATATGTGTCTTTCTGTAAAATAAATATTTATTAAATATGTATAGCTGAAGGTTAAAGGAAAGAAAAATGGGTAAATAAGTGAATAAATACAGTGATGTAATATCTGACGTCATCAGCAGTGGATTGCGGTCGCGTGAGTTATAGTTCCCTTTACTAACTATAACGGGGGAATTTCATTGGTTTTTTACGAGGGAAATGTCCAGCTAACTATAACATGTGTGAAACCTATGGTTTTTTAAGTGTATTTGCAAGGTTTTTTAAATGCTAATTCCTAACTATAACGTGTGTGAAACCTATGGTTTTTTCAGTGATATATATATACATATACATATATATTCGACTCAAGCTGAGTTTTTCTTCGTGAAAAAACAGAGACAGCAACCACGGACTCTTACGATCAAAATGCGCTATTTAATAATGCAGAAAATAGGAGGGAGGAGCCAAGATGGCGACCGGGACGGCAGCGTAGATTCCCGGCTCCGTGAACCTCCGCATCCCGCACGGATATCCTGCATGAGATCCTCATTCTGCGCTACGAGATCGTGTTCGTAAACGAAAGTGGCAACCGATCGTGTGACTCCGAGGTCTCTGACTGCCGTACAACCGGAGACATCAGCGGTTGAACTTTGAGGCCCGTGCGGTCCCGAAGCCGGGACCTCGAGTGGACGCCTTGGCCGGGAGGCAGTTGAACAACAGCGGCCTGTGGTGACTGGGTGGAGTCGGTCCACCGGAGTGGAGCTCCCCTCGGCCTGCATTTCGCTGCGGCCGCTCCCCCCTGCTGAACGTTGCGGACTGAGGACATGCCCGGGTGTGCAATTCTTGGATTCCGTGGCGTTTGCCCCTGCCTTTGACGGTGAGCTGCCCGGACGCCGTCCCTGGCTCGCCCTGATCCTTGCGGGCTGCTCCCGGCTTTTCGCGGGAGCTGGTCCGTGGCAGAGACGACTGTTGCCCGTGACCGCGCAACGGCTGAATCTGTGCCTGCCCCAGGATCCCTGTCTTCAGCGACGTGGACCTTGAGGAGTTGTTCCCGGGGTCCTGGCCCCACTACGAGTCGGGCCTTCCCAGCGGCCATTTTGTCGCGATGCAGCCTACCATCCTGTCCGCTGGGACGCAACGAGACTGGGGGTGTGTGACTTTCGGGAGTGTGGCGGAGCGATCGGAGGGAGCTGCTCTGGGATACGGCAACCTCCTGGAGGCCCTTGGTGCCCTTCATTCCTCCTTGGCTCATGGCGCCGGGGTCCTGGAGGGGAAGCTAGATGGTGTGGTAACAGCGTTGGGACAGTGGCGGCATGCTGGTCCACAGGTACACAGTGGCTTTCCACACTGCACACAAGAGGAAGATGTTGCGGCCCCCCCCGCGATTAGTGTACAGCCGGACACTCCGGACAAAATGCTGCCGTGTGGTCGGCTAACTGTGGACTTGATTTGTTCCGGAGGTATCGGACCTGAGCGGAAGATGGTGGCCTTGTCCCGTGCGCGGTCTCCGGTGGCCCAGGGACAATTCCAGCAACGTGTGTCTCATTTGGCTGATTCAACCTGTCTGGACCTTGTGTGCAGTGCAGACCCTGGGGCGGCACTGGAAAAGACGCCCCTCCATGAAGTGGTCTGTGCGGATGCTCAGAGACTTCCACCCCACCTGTGTGCGGCGCTTCCCGACTGTTTTTGGACACTCCTGTACCTTGGGACATCGGACATGGTGCTGGGTCGAGGGACAGGCATGGGCAGAATCGCAAAAAGCGGTCAAGGCTGAGGTTGATTCTTCGGGGGTGGTTACCTAGTAGACAGGCGGACTCATGGTTGCGCGCTCTCGTAGTTATTTGCATAGTTGGTGTATAATGCTCCCCATTCTCTCCCCCCCCCCCTTTTTTTGATATGGTCGACTTGGTGCTGCTAATCGTTTGCTGGGGGGAGACTTCACCGCGCGGGAGGGAGAAGCCGGGGGTATGTTTTTAAGGCCCTCCTCCAGTTTATTATATTCTTTCCGCCCCCCCGTCTGGGGGGGCTCTTTCTCACTCTCTTTTTTCCCTGTCTCTTCTATATTTCGGGTCTAGTTCCAGGGCGACAGGCACACTGCTGGGGGGTGGGGCCATACTCATTCGCAGAGGTGCAGGGTGGGGGATGGGGGAGGGGACTCTTTAGTCTTTATCTCTTTTTCCATGGCCTCCGTTTTCTTCACTATTTCTTTTTTGCTTTCTTTTTCTGGGATCAGTGCGATACACCACCCTGATTGTGAATCGTTTGCTCTTTATGTGTGCCACAGTTTCCGGGGGGTTCGCTGGGCTTTAGGTACGGGGACCTGTAGGCGCAACTATCTTTGATATTGCTCCTCATCCGTACTTTCCCGCGCCTGCGCCATTGATTTAATGTAGTGCTGCTTATTGTTTACGTCTCTTATCCTTGCCCCATCTCGCTGTTGGGAAATTGTTTGGCACTTGATCCTATTGTTTTGTCTTATCATAAAATGAAAAACCCTTTCTCTCCTGGTGTCCTACCTGCGCGGCTCATTGGCCGGACTATATTGGATTGAAGACTTTGCTCTCCGAGGTGCCGCCTGTGTTGACATTTGTTATTATTATCCTGGTTACTTAGCGGCCGGCCCCGGGGGGTTGTAGGCCCATACGTGTAAATGATTGAAACATCAATAAAGGTTTTTCAACAAAAAAAAAAAAAAAAAAATAAAAAAATAATGCAGAAAATAGCCACTCGACGCGTTTCGGGAAGAATCCCTTGATCACGAGTATATATACATATACATATATATACACACAAATAGCAAATTCACTTAGGATTACATTCTAACAGCGATTAGGCTTGGACAATTATATATTACATATTTACAGAGCAGGAAATTCTTGCCTTCGTTCAGCCAGGTGTTCAGGTGGTGTTGCACTCAAGGGTGGTAGTCTTGGGTCTGGAGGGATCCCCGAGTTGGGGATGTCCATAGGGGTAGAAGGCCGGATGGTGGTGGGGGAAGCTGGGCTCCATCTTGTGGATAGAGGAGGGCGCTCAAAGGCAGGCGGAACTGTGCCACAAAGTCAGGTCTCCCGCCTGGCTCGAGCACCCGCATTGAGGCCCCGGCCATCTTGGTAGCTCCTATCTAGCACAGCCAAATTGGTAGGTGCGTTGGCGGCGTTTGTAGTAAAAAATCAACGGCAAGGAAAGAACCCTTTTGGCACGGGCCCTCGCCCAAGTCAGCGTCTATAGCCCACCCGGGTGGAGCCTGGCGGAGGTACCTCACATGGTGGGGAGGGAGGGGCCATCCTGTCCTAGCGACGATAATAACCGGAGGTCGAATGTAGTCAGGTTTCACAATTACCAAATGAAACCTGTGCTGGCCTCCCGCACCCAATCCGGCAACCACATGCCTACATCGTACCATATCGCCATTTCCAACTGCACAGCGTGCCCCGGATAAGCCTGGACACATCACTCTGTGCACAGTCCCTTCCTTAATCTCATCATCCCTATCTGTCTGAACAGTGTTGGTGAAAGAAGGAGTCAATTGAAAAAAGGGAAACGCTTTCCGGATGTTTTAGAATATCTTACATGATACTTTGTAATACTTCGTTACTGTTTTCCGGCATCCCTTTACTAATTATCAGATTCCCCGATAGCAGTCGCACAAGGCATTTAACAAACCCCGTCGGGCCTGGGCGTAACCAGGCCGCGGGCCCAGACATGCAGCTCTCTTGCCCCTTGCAACCGGGACAAAGACACACTCCGGCGGCCGCAGCCCCCGGCCCGCAACTGCTGCCACTCAAATCGGGACCCGGGCAGTCTGAACCCCCAGACTGGGGAAAAGCCTACTGAAATGTGCCCGCTTCTGTTGGTGCGGTCACAGGCACACTACCTGAGTCCTGTGTACATGGACGAGAGGGCCCACACATGATCACATGCTCCGCACTGCAGCGTCTTGCGGTTTTAATTGCAGGTACGCGCCGGCTCTTGCACACGCCTCGGGGCGAGCGGCACTCACTGACCCCTTAGCCATAACTATTTTACCAAATGCCTGACTACCGGAAGGTAGGAGCCATAGTTCATCTCAATCATTGGCCCAGCCCGCACTCAACGCACCCACATCCAATGCCCGCGCTCCACGCCGGCGGGCCCGGCGCGCTGGAAAGCGTGTCGCTGGGAACAAAGGTGAGCACACTATGGCATTTGCGCCCTCCCATGACAGCGATACATGCCCTGAAGGGGGTGCCTACAACCGGAGCCTCGCACCCTCCCCTCCAGGCACCGCACACCGACGGAGGGGGGGTGGTCTATTTGAAGAGAACCCGCCACTAAAGGGCTCCTGGGCCCGACCAAAGGCACGACCAAGCGGCGTGATGTCCGGGACATCTGCCAGGCATGCAAAGATCACCTACCCACCACTGCTGGAGCGTGATCACTTGCAATTGCCCGAAGAAAATTAAACTCTCCTGGATGTGGTATTACCGCCCCAGTGAGACCAAACCTTTCCTTTGACCTGCCCCGAAACAAACCTGCCTCGGAGAGAAGCTCTTGGCAGGAAATACTTAATCGCCCCCCGCCCCCTGGCCCAGCGTGTTCCCAAAAGCCCAGAGGCAGGAGCAGTGAGTCCCCAAAGGAGGGGGGTGCCAGATGCTTAAAGCAATTGCCCCGGACTCACTGCATAAAACACCGACGCTGCTATCAGGCAAAGAGTGTGACGCGACACGAGGGCAGCTGACAGCACGCCTGGCGCAACAGAGGATGCCAAGATGGCCAGGGGAGGCTTATATACCATCCCCCCCAGTCCCTATGTCGCGCAGGATGTGATGCGCCTAGCGCGCCACAGGCAAAGGGGGACTCCTCCCCGAGTCCCATCCTCAGAGGGGGTGGGTTGGTGCCCAAATGGCACTACAGGGGCCACCTACTTAGGATGGCCCCCTGTGTGGGCCGCGGGCAGCCGCAAACTCTTGCATAGGAGAAACCTAAAAGAGCTTCCACTCTCTTCGCCCCACCTAGGTCCTAGGTTCCACCCCTGTACCCCCTTACTGAAGGATTCTGGGTCGAGACAGAATGGTTTTGTGGGAGCGTCCAAAGACTGGACACTCCTTAAATTCCTGACATCACCCAGTATTGGGGGCCCTTTGTTCCCCAGTTTCGTGACCACAAGAATGATTGTAAACAAAGGGACGAAATGAACACCACTGTGGTCCCCGTTTTTACTTTGCTAAATTGATGGCGAGAAACTAGCTTTTGGGGTGAGAGTGGTTAAAACCAGGGCTTTAAGTGGGATGAAAAAACTGGAGGGTCTCCCAAAGGGGCGTGGCTGATTTAATTAAGGGTCTGGCTTAAAAACACAAACTGAAAATCTGTGCTTAGCCCAGTGTGCCTCCCGACTGGTATTTTGCTGCTACTGTCATCGCATCTACGTACATAAAATAACAAGTACCATAACGCTTGCAACAAGCCAGAACTATTGGTATTGTCAATAGTTGTTAGTTTTATTTATTTATTTAATGAGTTTTATATAGCGCTGGCTAGACCCATAGGTATCAGAGCGCTTTACTAGTTGCATAAGATAAATAAACAACTCTGGCTTCCTTGTATATAATATTGAAAATGTTTCAGTTCTGAAATGATGAGACTGTGAAAGTACTATAATGAGACTCTTTGAAGTTACCTCAAAGGCAGTGAAGGGTGATACTGCTGCTGAGTTAAGATTTATGTTTTTCCACCCTGAGGGTGAGGGCAAAAATGGAGATTGGAGAACAGATGATAGACGGAATGCAGAACAATGCAAACAGTCACCCCCAATCACATATTTAAGTTTAATTTATCATTTTTTTGCTGGGTTCAACCTGGGGTGGCGCAGTGAGCAAAAAAACAAAAAAGCTATGTATTAAACGGAGGTCTGTGACTGGAGGTAAGCATTCCATCCATCATCCGTTCTTCTTGCATATATCTATGGCAGTGGTGTTTGGGGGAGGGAGATCTCTTTGACTGCACATACCTTGGGGAGTCATGTCAGCAGGAGTTGGATCTGTTTGACTGCGCATATATCTATGGCAGTGGTGTTTGGGGGAGGGAGATCTGTTTGACTGCACATACCTTGGGGAGTCATGTCAGCAGGAGTTGGATCTGTTTGACTGCACATACCTTGGGGGGTCATATCAGCAGGAGTTGGATCTGCTTGACTACACATACCTTGGCGAGTCATGTCAGCAAGAGTTGGATCTGTTTGACTGCACATATATCTATGGCAGTGGTGTTTGGGGGAGGGAAATCTGTTTGACTGCACATACCTTGGGGAGTCATGTCAGCAGGAGTTGGATCTGTTTGACTGCACATACCTTGGGGGGTCATATCAGCAGGAGTTGGATCTGTTTGACTACACATACCTTGGGGAGTCATGTCAGCAGGAGTTGGATCTGTTTGACTGCACATATATCTATGGCAGTGGTGTTTGGGGGAGGGAAATCTGTTTGACTGCACATACCTTGGGGAGTCATGTCAGCAGGAGTTGGATCTGTTTGACTGCACATACCTTGGGGGGTCATGTCAGCAGGAGTTGGATCTGTTTGACTGCGCATATATCTATGGCAGTGGTGTTTGCAGGAGTTGGATCTGTTTGACTGCACACATATCAAACATCACCTTCCTAGATGTCTTGAGACTGAAGGATGGCAATCTCCCCAGAGGTGGTATCAAGCCTGCAGCTCTATCCCAGCTCTAATCCTGCCGGTGTTGAGTGTTCCCAGCCAATCAGTGAAAGAAGTAATGCTGAGCGATAGTAACCCAAAGCCCGCTAGGTCCTCTCCACTGTCTGAGCAGAACTGTACAAGAGGGTTGAGGGTGAGCTGAACCAGCAATGGAGAGTCTACCTGGTTAGCGTGCTCAATTAAACCAATTTTTATTTGCTACAGGTGTGGGGATTTCCCCCTTTTGTATCATCTTATCACGTCACGAGAATACTTTGGGCTCCTCACCAGCTTCTCCAGCATGGGCGGCGGAAAATGTGTACTTGAGCAACACCTACATGCTGCTGATGCTTGCTGCTTCTGCACCGGTCCAGCACCTTGTTGACCTCTTATCTAGACACTAAGCTTGGGCAATGGGCCACAACCTCTCTGTGAATCCCATTATCCACTGGGATTCAATAATCTTCCCCTCGGGACTGGGACTGTTAATATGGAGTTGCTATTTTGAATGCGCCCGAGGCATCAAGTTTGGAATATTTGGACAGCAAGAGGTGAATTACAAAATATCAGGACCGGGCGACCTGGTACCCTGAAGTAACTGCAACCGGTTGGAACGGAGAGGTAGAGGCTTATTAAGTGTAATTAAGGTTTAATTCAATTTAAATTTTACCCTCACCCAGCTGTTCTGATGCAAACTCCACATGTATACACACAGGTGGTTAAATAACTGGTGGGAAGATTGGTAGCGGGTCAAACTGGAGACCGGCCGCTACTGTTCTTTTCAAGGTAAGGACGCAGCAAAACCTCCACAGACTCCAATGTTGAACTATTCAGCCCTCTGAGGAGCTAGGGAGCTATCCATGAACTGCGCTGGATGACCTTGCGCCACTGTTTCCTATGAGAGTTTTCTGAAGCAGACTAGGCCGACTTAAAAATATCCCCAACCAAGGATGAGTATCTGAGACAGTTCTCGAAACCAAAGCTATTTGAGATCATATCTTTGAAACATCTAATGACAGAACTATCAAGCGATTACGATTTGCTGCAATGTTTGAGAACTGGAATAAAATGCTATTCTTTAATTCAGATAATGACGTCCGCATATCCTGGCATCTTTGCTCTGGCCACAATGATTGCATTATTCTGTATCTAATCCAGTGCTTAATTTGAGCCATTGGAATCCGCACCGGCACTTAATTGCCAACACCGGTACTTATGACAGTCCGCCACATGGTGACGCGGTGTCTAAATTAAAGATGAGCACACAACAGTTGTTTATTAATTGAACAAACATTTAAAAGGATCAATACCTGCCGCCCAAGCCAGTCTCAAAGCTTTGGGGGCCAAGAATAGTCTGAAGTTTCAATCTTGCAGGAGTGTGATGGGTAGTAGTTGCGTTGGTGCTGTCACTGGCAGGGCTGGCAGGGGCAACGGGTGGTGCACGCTGCAGTGGCCTCTTGGGCAGGTCCCTGGCACATTTGGTTTTATTGTTACAAATTAAGAGGATTTGGCCGAACGGCTAAGGTGGTGGACCTTGAAGCTGGGGTACGGGGTTCAAGTCTGGGAAGGGACGCTTGAAATCCTGTGATTCTGGGCAAATCACTTAATCTCCCCGTGCCTAACAAAAATGAATGTGTGCATCTGTAACGCAACTGGTGCTCCTGTAAAGCGCTCTGATCCCCTCGGGTCTAGTTTGCGCTATATAAAACTAAAAGAAAAGCACTAATCTAATTCCACCCTTTACAACCCTCCAGGTTGCTAGTACCTGAATGCTGGACTGAGCTCCCCAGTAATGTCAAGAGGCTTGGGAGCCCAGCTTTCTTTTGCAATATCCAGAATTTTGGTCATGAAGGAACACAGCTAGCCTTAGCTTTGATGCTGCTGAGAGATACATAGGCTGGGGGAGGAAGAAATAAGGAGTGAGAGCGTTGGTATAAGGATTACAGAGAGGGAGGGCAGAAAAAAAGTGTGTGTGTAAAGATAGACAAAGGGGAGCTGGTGAGCGAAACAGAGAGTGAAAGTGATCATTGGGGAGAGGAAAGAGAAGGGGTTCACAGAGAGGAAGAGGTGGATTAGGACAGAGAGAGAGGGAGGGAGGAAATCAAGCAGAGGTTCAAAGAAAAAAAGAAAGAGAAGTCATTTATTCATCAGGTAACTCATTTTTGTTGATGGTGACTGGAAGTTGCCCACAACATGCTTTGCTCTTAGTTCAGTTGTCACATTTCTCAATAAGGAGTCCAATTCTGGTGAGAAGTCAGTGTAAAGTAGAAGCAGGAGCTGTGGCTCACAGTGCAGGGCACATTACATTTGGGATGCAGCCGGAGTTCTAGTTTGGGGATGACATAGGACGGCCTCGCTTAGCGGTGGTGCCGAGGGGTCGGGTTTGGTGGATCTAGTGCGGGGTGGCCACGGGGTCTAGTCTGCCGATGGTGCTGTGAGGAATAGTCTAGGGTGGTGCAGTACGCAGAACCAGAGATGATGCAGTATGGGCACTGATCAAGTTGGTGAAGGTGGGGGTTAATTTGGGATGGTAAAAATGAAGCCAATCTGTGATGGTACGGTGCGGCAGTGTACAGATGATGTGCTTCTATAGTATAATGAGGAGGTAATGGGGTTAAGACTGTCGTTAATACATCTTGAGCGATTGGATACAAATCCGGGCTGATGGTAAATGTGGAAAGTTCGTATTTGTATCTGGTGAAGTCACTGCAAGAATTTGGCCCCGCACATCTCCCTGGTTCCCTGTTGCCATGGGAACCAGCACCTTTCAAATATTTAGGCATACAGATATACCACATGGACGAAGCTCATTTTGAGAGGAACAGAGTTGTGGCACACTTGAGGATCCAGAAATCTGTGTCCATCTAGAGTAAGACGCCCCACTCAGCAACCGGCTTGATGGCTATAACCAAAATGGCGGTGCTGCCTTGCTTCCTTTCCTTCTGTAGCACAATGCCACCGAGTGTGTCAAGGAGTCAATTCACTGAAATAGACCCCATGCCGAAAGAAGTCATTGGGGACTGAACAAAGTATCCCTCAATGAACTTCAGTTGCCGAGTCTCGAGAGCGGACTACGCACACCTAACCTTGAACACTACCATCTATAAGCACAACTCTAATGGACAAGACAATGGTTAAGAGACCCAGATGACAAGAATGTTCAATGCGTGTGCGGGGTGATGAAAGGGGTGTTAATACTGATGCACATATGTTCGGAGCATTAGAAGCACTGCCATGTACCAGTATTGTAGCACACGAACGAATATTGTTAGAACAGGTAATTGATAACATTCGCAAAAGTGCGGAATCTACCCAATCTTTCACCGTAGCAGGCTGTACAACCACTTGAAAGGGAGGGGGTGTACTGACCCTGGAGACCTGTATGATGGTAGCTCCTTGCATATATTCTATATGATGTGGGTGACAAATCCCCCCTTGGCAGGCCAATTTTTAGAATTCTACGCTGTGCGCTAAATAATTAAACAAATGTAGCTCGGCGGGTCAGCCAAACCTGGGACGAATGCTGTATCGGGAACAACGCTCAGACTAGGAACAGGTAGAAGAGTGGTGTCTCTGCTCTAATCAGCTTTGACAGCCATGACAGGGGTAACCCTACAGCCATTATGAGCAACAGGAACTGAATAAATGGGGGGTGATTTATGGGATGCGGAATGTCAGCGGATTATAGAATTCCCTCCAGTGGAGCCATGACGGATGTGATCCTACAGCGATTATGAGAGACATGGACTGAACACATGGAGGGAGAATTAACAGATGCAGAATGGATTATAGGATACCCTGAAGTGGTATTTCATTTTAAATTGATACAATACAACACACTCCACTGACCTAATTTGGCACTCCACAGGCGCCACAAGATGGTGCCAGTCCGAGGCCGCAGATGTTGCACTAGTAATGCTGACCTTATACACAGGTTCTGCAATTACAGGGACACATCACAATATTGGGCGAAACTCACCCAGGGGATAAAGTACCTGACAGACAGATTGGTCGTGAGCATCCTCAGGACGTGTGCTGGGGCTCATGACCCAAATAAAAATGCAAATTTACGGACCGACCTTTCTATTAACTAAAAAGAAAGCCGTTATCCAGTGGAGTTCAGACTGAGCACTACTGATGATACAATGGAGAGGGAAACTTCTCAAATGGGGGAGGCAGAAGGTGAGCACTGGGAACAAGCATAACAAGGGGAAGGAGACTTCCTGAATATCCACCTGGGACATGATTCCTCAGAAGCCAGGAGTGATGACAAACCACCTTGAAGTAGTTTGTCAAAATGTTGATATGTTACGGAGATGACGTGGCACATACATAAAGTCTGACATATCTTTTTGTTCACTACACAGTCATAGGAGCAAATACGTCAGTCCAATGCATGCAAGCACGGGGGGGGGGGAGAAGGTGTATGACCCTAACACATATTTACTTGGAGGGCTCTCACAATAATCCACAACGAAAGGGTGCTGGGGACCACTGGTGAAAAGTCTGAAGCACAAGAAGCAGTGAAAAAAATCAGAATGTACAATGTCACACATTCTACGGTGTGTTGTACACTATGCTACAGATGTCCGAGATACCAACGTCATAATGCCCGTACTTCACTGGCCATACCGACTGTATAAACGTATGTTAACAATACCATTCTTTTTTTTTTTTACTATAATGTCTGGAAAGCTTTTTAAATGTGAGAATGTGATGTATTTAAATGCTGATTCTGGAAGAATTTTGAATGTAGAGTCTTGGACAGTTTCAAAAGTTAGGTCTGGTATAGTTCTTTCGAATTTAGAAGAGTTTTAAATGCTCAGTTTAGGAAAGATTTAAATTTAAGATGCGGACACTTCTGGGAAAGTTTTAAATGCGGGGAGTGGGAGAAATTTAAATATTGGTTCGGTAGTTTTAGACGCTGGACGTGAGCGGAGTTTTACAGAGTGGTTCTGTGAAGAGCGGTCCATGTTGGGTTTGGGGGGAGTTCTTAAATACTGGGCCTAAGAGTGCTGTAAATTCTTGACCTGAGAATGTTTTAAACATAAGAACAATAAAACATGACCTCTGAGAGGTTCAGAGATGCTGTGCCTCAGCGCGCTTTGAATGTAGAGTTAGAGACACCTTCAACTGCTGGGGCCGAGGGCACTCTTAGATAGTGGGGACCGGCCTGAAAGTTAGAGCGGTCACTTCACATTAACACATGCAGCATAAGAAGTAGAGGTTTAGCTGTGGAAATAACACAAGAGGACAAACACTGGGAATTAGGTTTCCGTAAGTACTGGTAATTTAAATACTTATTATTCCAAACAATAGTTTCGTATCTCCAGGGGAACCAAATCTCTCGGCTTCTCCATGTGCTGCTGCCAGAATGGAGAAAAAAGCCGCAAGTTGAAGTCTTGGTCCATGGAAGCCTCTTTCAAAAGGAAAACATGTTGCAAAGGCTGAATTAAAAATATAACTTCCACAGAAGGATTCATTATCAGCAACTGCTGCTACCTTCACAGCCTCTGCTGGAAATTGTTATCTCCACATCAAAAAAGGGCAAAGATGGAAAACTAGTTTGCATTTTCCATGCAGTTATTTGGAAGGAACCGAGAGAAAGAAAAAAATGGCGGTGTCGTACGAGACAATAGAAAAGAAGTAACTGCTGGGTAAAATTGGACGATTTGCAGACAGAATCAGCCTGGAGTCATGGAGGGTGAAAGCAGAGCGCTCCCCGGGCTCGGTTATCAGGGTCGTCTTCCAGGCTCCATCTCTCATTAGATATTGCAATAATAACAAAGTACAAAATAAGTATTAATGCTAAAAGGAGAAGGAAATATATGTACAACCCAGCTTGTTTTTCTAAAATGTAGTGTTCGTGGGGGCGAGAGGGATGATAGGTGGAAAGATAAAAGAGGGCTGCATTAAAGGAGCAAAATCAAGGGACCCGAAAACAAGTTGGAGAAAAAGTTTTATAAAAGTCAAAATAGTCAAAATAAAGGTGCAGCTGGTAGGGGCGGAAATATGAGAGCAGGGATAGAAACTCTAAAAGAAAAAGAATGGAAACTGGAGACCGGTTGAGAAACACCCTGCCTGTCAAGAGGATGAAAGAAAGCAACATGAAATTGAACGGGATAACTTAAACAAGCTTTGGCAAAGCCAATAGGTCTTGCCTGTGTAGGAGCTATTGGCTTTGCCAATGTGTTTTAGCCATGTTGTACACCAGCCTGGTTAAAAGTTAGTGGAATAGAGGAGAATAGCATAGAGTGGAATGGCGTAAGGTGAAGTGGAATGGTGTGGAGTGGAATGGTGTAGAGTGGAGCGGCGTGGAGTGGTGTGTGGTGGAGTGTCGTAGAGTGGAGTAGAGTGGACTGATATAGAGTGGAGGAACATAGAGTGTTAATGGCATAGAGTAGAGTAGAGTAGAGTGTTTTAGACTTGAGTATAGCGTCTTAGAGTGGTGGGGCATAGAATAGAGTGGAGTGGCATCAAGTAGAGTATAGTGGCATAGATTGGAGTGGTGTAGAGTGAAGTGGAGTAGAGCAGAATAGAGTGCCGTAGAGTGGAGTGGCATAGAGTGACGTGGCATAGGGTGGGTTGGAGTAGAGTGGCAGAGAGTGGAGAGACAGAGTGGAGTACAGTATCATAGAGTATCATTGCACAGAGTGGAGTACAGTGGAGTGGGGTAGAGTGGCATAGAGTAGAGTGTCGTAGAGTGGGAAGTCGTAGAGTGGAGGGGTGTAGAGTGTCATGGAGTGGAGTGGGAAAAAGTGCAGTGGAGTCGCATAGAGGGGAGTAGAGCATTGTTGAGTAGAATAGAGTGCCATAAAGTGGAGTGGCATTGAGTGGGGTAGTGTGGCGTGGGGTGGTATACAGTGACATGGCAAGGAGTGTTATAGAGTAAAGTGTCGTAGAATGGAGTGTCCTAGAGTAAAGTGTTGTAGAGTGTTGTTCGTAGAGTGGAGGGTCATAGGTTGGAGGGTCAGAGTGAAGGGTTGTAGAGTGGAGGGCCGTAGAGTGGAGTATTGTATAGTGTTGTGCAGTTTAGTACAGTAGCGTAGAGTGCAGTCGAGTGGCATAGAGTGAAGCGGCATAGAATTGTGTGTTGTAGAGTGTCAAAGTGTAAAGTATCTTAGAGTATTGTGGAGGGCTGTAGTGTGTCGTGAAGGGTTGTAGAGTGGAGTATTGTAGAGTGGAGTTTCGTTGAGTGTAATGGGGTGGAGGAAAGGCACATGGAGTAAAGTACAGTGGCGTAGAGGGGCATAGAGTGGAGGGGCTTAAAGTGGAGTGGATAGAGTGGAGTGTCGTAGAGTGGAGTGCCGGGGAGTGGAGTGGTATAGGGTGGAGTAATGTGTCATAGGGTGGAGTGACTTAGAGTTGAGTTCTGTTGAGTGAATTAGAGTGGAGTGGCATAGTGTAGAGTGACGTAAAGTGAAGTAAAGTAATGTAGTGTCACATAGCGTGTGGCGTAGAGTGGCATAGAGGGTGATAGAGTGGAGGAGCATAGAGTGGAGTAGAGTGCCCTGTAGTGAAGTGGCGTACAGTGGCGCAAAGTAGACTAGAGTGTCATAGAATGGAGTGGTGTAGAGTGGGATAAAGTGGAATAGAGTAGGTAGAGTGTTATAGAGCAGAGTAAGATGGAGTGGAGTATTGTTGAGTGTAGAGTACTAGAGTGGAGTAGAGTGAAGGGGAGTGGAGTAGATTGTCTCAGAGTGTAGTGGCATAGAGTGGGGTAGAGTGTCAGAGTGTTGTAGAGTGGAGTGGCATAGAGTGGAGAAAAAATGGCGTGGAATAGAGTAAAATGGTGTGGAGTAGAGTGGAATGGCGTTGAGTGAAATGGTGTACAATGAAATATAGTTGATTCGAGTGGCACAGAGTGGAGTAGAGTGTTGTGGAGTGGTGTAGTGTTGTGGAGTGGAATAGTGTAGAGGGGAGCAGACTGTCGTAGAGTACTGTGGAGTAAAGAGTGTGGTAATGGTCTGCCATTACACACAACACATGTTCAATTGAAATGACCATTATATTTGCACAGACAGTTTAGCGAAAAACCTATACAGCGCTCAAACAATAATCTGTGGAAATGGCATCACCAGGTGTATTGATTTGTTTAAATCTTATTAAAATATTAGTTTCCAACACACTTCGGAATTATGGAAAAAGTATCTCATTAGTTATTTTTTAATTCTGATATATTCTGAAATATTTGAACAGTTCATGTACAGGGATTACAATTTTTGGGCTAGAAAAAAATAACATCACACAGCCTTCCTCCAGCACACCCACAGTACCTAGCATGATTGCGACATAAATCTTCTCACATTGAAGTCAGAGAAAGAAAAGTAAAAACACCAAGCTTTCTCGGAAGACAGAGCCCAACATTTGACCTCTGTCTTTGTATGCACAGCAAAAGTGACAAGATAAGAAGAAAATGTAAAGGCCTGTTTACTGAAAGCAACACTTCTGGAAGAATACAGTAAACAGGCCATGCTCCATGGGAGGGACAAATATATACTGGATAGCATAAAACAAATAAAACAAGCAAATAGAAGGCAAGCAACTGTGGGTTACAAAACACAAAGCCAATGGTAAGCAATGGGCAGAACACATTCCAAGATAAACTTTACAAATCTAACCATGAAGGCTTTGCAAGCAGACAGCTGTGCTGTCGTGTAGGCTTCAACTTAAAATGGAGGACTGGGAAGATAAAGAGGGAGAAGGAGGTAAAGAAGGCATAAGAAGTATGATTGCATTTACATCTGAAATGATTGGAAAGTGTAGACCATATAATGGAGAGGCAAAAGTGGTGGGTGAAATGCTTAACTGAATCTCAGACACTGGTAATTGCTTTTGACAAACCCCAGTCCATATTTCCTGTCACATCAGACAGGAATTAGTCATATACCATTCAACACTGGTTCTGCTACTACTTCAACAGCCTAATAGGAAACCTCAGGCCAGGCCTGTCCACTCTGATCGGGAACACAAGCAACACCAGACAGGCTTCGACCTACTTAGGCCTGGTCAGTTGGGTGCCACTTGAGTCTTGTGGCACAGTGAGCACAAGATCCACATATGGGCATACCCATTGCTTTTAAAACGTTGTACACAGGAAAGTATTAAATAGCAGGGGAAATGCTTGAATTAATCCCAGCCACTGAATGGCAACCCCAGTTTGTTTGCTGTTGTAGATTTTATTAACGCCATGTGGGTGGGTAGTAAGTAGGCCTGAGTAAAAGTTCTGTAATTCTGGGCGTAAGTGCACGTAATGTTGTATTACGCTTGTTACAGGAAATTCCCCAAATGACACTATCTGGCAACATCACATAGTTATGCACTGTTTTTGGCAAAAATTTAGCACTTTGCATGCAAACAGCACAGACGATCAGAATGCGACGCCCCTTTTTTGCAGAGCTTGTGTTTTTTGCACCAGTCTAACACAAGGACACATTTAATGCTAAAATATGGCTGCAAATGCCAGTTTTGCATTTCATAAAATGACACGTAATTTTGTGTAAATTTTACGAAAAGGTGCATAATTTTGAAAAAGCAAATCATGCGAATTTCACACACTCCTTAATAGTAAGCAGGGTAGAAGCTTGCTGATAAACAACCTAAGAATGTTGTTCGATGGGCTCACCTCGTTGCCTAAGGAGACACTTGAGCTAGGGTGAAGAGCTGCAAGGGGGGAAAAAGCTGCAACACTCCAGCTCCTGAGCAATACCATCTGAGCTGAAGGGTGAAGGTGTGAGAAGGAGTGGAAGAAGAAATGACGGTGAGAGGGAATGGCTGAGGAAATAGGATAGATAGAAGCTGTGTGGGAGATACGATAGCTCTGTATCAGAGAAAGGAAGGCACAATGTATGGAAGAACTGACGGCACCGCATGGGATAAAGGAAGACACATCACAATAGGAGAATCAACGGAAGAATGGATAGGAAACAGCATCGATTATGCAGAAGAAAGGGCGGTTGGATGGAAGAAAGAAAAGCAAACTACAGGGGAAAGAAATGCATACTGTATGGAAATGGAAAATCAAGGGTACAGGAGAAAGGAAATGAGAAAGCTAAATAGAAGGAAGGCAGAGTGCATGGGGTAAACAGGGAAGACTGAATGGCAAAGTAAATCAGAACAACAGAAATAGAGGATGGTTTTATAAGAAACAAGCATCTGCAATGCAATAGGTCTCGCATTTACGCAAGTTTGAGCTATTGGCGTTGTAAATGACAATGCCTTTTATTTATGTTTTGGTTTTTAAAACATAAATAAAAGGCAGTGTCATTTACAATGCCTATAGCTTAACCTCTCGCAAATGTGATACATATTGAATTCCAAATGCTTGAAGGCATCCCTGAGTTGCCCCCTTCTGTCTCCCATGGCCACTGAAGAGCTCCCAGTTTGCTACGAATTAAATAAACAAGCTGGTGGTCACAACTGCGTACGAGAGACCCTCCTGCAGTAAGAGAAACTCATGTGTGTTTACAGACTAAAGAAGACCTACCGTGTAACAACTGAAGTAAAAGGGCCAGTTCTCATGGGAGGTTACCAATGAAGACAAGGCGGTACTAAGGAGGGACTAACAATCCTAACAAGGACTCAGAAGCCAGCATATACGAAGGACAATGACACAAGCCAATGGCAAATACGGGCGGAGAGTGGCTGGGGCTTTAAGAACATACTCCAATACAGCATGGCTCGCTGAGCAGCGCATGCGCTCCCCAGGCTCGACCTAAAAGGAAAGCAAACTCTATTAAGAAGAAGACGGAGTATGGAACTAAGAAAGCAGACTACGAAAAGGAAGTATGACTAGAAGAGAAATGAAGAGAGGCCGTAGTAGAGAAAAGAAGGCAAGAATAAGAGGCAAAGCAAGCCATTAGGATAGAGAAAGTTAAGAATATTGCATGGGAGAAAGGAAGGCATACTGTATGGGAGATAGGGAGGTATATTGTATGGGAGATAGGACAGCCTAAGAACTGAGGTATCATGTATGAGGCAAATTCAGGTAGACTGTAAAAGACTGGAAGGCTGTGTGTATAGGAGATAGAAAGTCTGGTTGAATGGGAGAAGACTACCAACTGTATGGAAGTAAGGAAGGTAGGTTGTATGGGATAATGTATGACAGAGTGCATGTGTTAAAGGGGGATAAGAGTATACAAAATAAAATGTTTGTATGAAACAAAGATAGACTAACGAAGAAAGGAGAGCAGATTCTGGGAGAAGTTATGACAGAAGGCACGAGAAAAAACTGTTCATGGGAGAAAGGAAGGCAGAGACTAAGGGGAAAATGACACCTTACTGCATGGATGAAAGGATGAGAGACCATGTAAGAAGCAACAGTAGATCTTAAGGCAGAATAAAAGGCAGTATGTATCGGAGAACAGGAGATAGGAAGGAGGGGTTATGGGAGAAAGGGAGGCAGAGAGCAAGGGTAAAAGGAAGACAGAGAGCATGAGAGACAGAAAAGCTGACATGGGGAAAAGGAAAGCAGAGAGCAAGGAAGAAGGGAGACAGAGTTCAAGTGAGAGAGTAAGTCAGACAGAATGGAAACAAGCATTGGCACAGCAAATAGGTCTCGCCTTTGGGACCTTATAAATATCTAGTTATGCAGCACAATATCCTTGGTGCAACAACATCAACTGTTACATGGCTAAACACTTATAAGGTCCCAAAGGCGAGACCTATTGGCTATGCCAATGCTTGTTTATTTTCTTTTTGCAGTTGTATATAGCGCAAACTCGACTAGAAGGTATTGGGGCGCTTTACATGAGCACCACTTACGTTAAACAAGGACACAAATGATGTTATGATATACATACCAGTTTTGCCAGGGCTCGGCTCAGGCACGGGCTGCTGAAGACAGAGCCCACTAGTGGCTGGGCTCTCCCTGGTCATTGTTGGCTCGCCCACCTCCAGCAGAGACTACAGAAGGCGAGCAAGAAGTGACACACTGACTGTGCACTCCAGGCTGTAGACTCGCTGAATGGTTGGTAAGTTTGGTTTAATGCACCTCTCGGTGCCCGCTTCTAAAAATTGCGAGCTCTGCCAAGGCTTTCCTTATAAGAAGGTGTACGTCACCCTGTGAATTGTGTCTCGCCTTTCTGATACGGCACATGTAGCTCCGCGTGCAAGCTGAAAGCAGCCAGTCCGTCAGAACCACTGACACCTAACACGAGACTGCTGGAATTCTCGGAAATCGCAGTCCTCCAAACAGAAACTACGGGAGCGGTTTTCCGCGATGACCGATCTGCATTCAAAACAACGACCTGGTAACTAGAGGTTAACATAAAAAGAACGCCCCTGCACAGGGACGGCAAACTTTCGGAATACAAAAAAAAAATTGGCAACGCAGCGCACAGCTGTGAATTAGTAGCAATATGACAATCAGTCACCAGGCATGCCCAACTCACCTCTCCCACCCGAGGCCGTGAGTGTGGTGTTAGGTAAACTAAAGTTTATTTGAAGTGGGGGAAGTGTGCCTGCAAAAACTGCCGAGCAAAAAAAAAAAAAAAAAAACAGACCCACAAAGCGTTTGCCTTGCGGGAGCGAGCAGGGGCATCATCTGTTTGAAAGTTAATTACAAACAGATGTCGCCAAAGCTCGCTCCTGCAAGGGAATCGCCATACGTGCACATGTTGCCATTGAAAGCAATGCAAAGCGTGCACGTTTTTGGGCAAAAAAGCGAATCGATTCCAAAAGGTCCCCTCCTATGCAGCGCATGCGTGCTGTGTTGGCGAGACCTAAAAAGGGAAGGCTGGCAGTATGGGAGAAAGGGAAAAAGAAGTTAGAAAGCATGGGAGAAAGGAAGGCTGAGATCGTGGGTGACTGGAAGGCAGACATGGGAAAAGTAAGGTGGAGGGCATGGGGCAAAGGGAAGCAGAGTGAATGGGGAAAAGGAAGGCTGAGATCGAGGGAAAAATGAAGGCAGAGTGCATGGGAAAAAAGAAGACGGACAGCAAGGGAGAAAGGATGGGAGAAATGAAAGCAGAGATCATGGGAGAAGAAAAGCAGAGTGCATGGGAAACTTGGGGAACAGTGCACAAGAAAGAATGTAAGGCAGACTCTGAGAAATTAAGCAAACTTTATCACTTAAGGCAAGGAGGGTATGTGAAAAAAGAAGACAGCTTATGTGGCAAAGAATGGCAGTAAGGAAGATGGCATGTGGGAAGAAACGAAGGAGAACATAGGAGAAAGGAAAGCAGAGAGTGCATAAAAATGAAAGAAAAGTACAGAGCTTAGCAGAATGGAAAACAGAGAGCACAGAAAAATGAAAGTGAATTGAGAATGTGGGAAAGAAAAAGCAGAGAGCTGTGAGAGAAAGGAAAGCAGGTACTAGGTGAGAAAACATTAGAGTGAATGGGGAAAGGAAAGTAACCTATGGAAAAAAGGGAGTGGGGCAAGACTAAGAACGAGAGTGGGATTTCATCTCGCTGCACACACAGTCCTGTAGGTTACATGTTGACCGAGCAGCGACAGAGATGAAAGGAACAAACAACTCGTGGCTTTCTGACACAGATGGCAGTCCTAAGGAGACTGGGTCGGAGGCAGGGCCCATGTTAGGAGGGACTAGAGTCTGCACCACCCATTGCCCCAGTCAGCGCTGCCAATGACAGTACCAACACAACTACTAACTATTACACTCCTTGAAGAGTGGCAATCCAGACTATTCCAGCCCCTCATAGTTATAAAAATTGTTTTTTGGCAGGTAATAGCCATTTTGAAGGTATATTGAATTGATAAACAACTGTTGTTGTGCTCATCTCTAAATTTAAAAAACACCGCCACCATGTGGCAGATCATCGTACGCGCCAGTGTTGACAATTGAGTGCAGGTGCCCAGCAGCGGAAACCACTGGCTCAAATTAAGCATTGTTCCAAGCCCTACAGTGCCAGCCCCCACCCGGTGAGCTCACAGCTCTCATACGGAGAGATGTGGGGAGGGACAAAGATAGGGATTCTCTCTTCACGTGAAGCCATGTCACTTGCTCCCTGTGTGCGGGGCTCTTTCAAGAATTGGGTGCTAAATGATGGCCAGACAGGGAGTGCGCATTAAATGCATGGGCGGTACCGATGGCAGACCTGCAGACACCTCCCACCCCCCAAGGCCATCTCACTGGGGGTGCAGCCAGGGCCCTAAGTTCTAGGCTGGGTCCCCATACTCGCATTGACAGCACACAAGATGAATTGTTCGAAGTAAAGTTATGATAACATGTTTAGTGAGCTTGTTATCTCAGGGTCAGAGGTGCTTTGCAGGAGCCAGTCAGGCCCATTTGGGTGTGTGTCTTTGAAGGAGGTGGGGGTGGGCTGTCGAGGGGGGTTATTAGGGAGGAAAGGCTCTCCATTAAAAAAAAAGTAATACTGCAGGATATGCATGCTGTCTTTAGATGCATTGTGTAACTGTCTCCTCTAATTACAGAAATAGTGACAAAGCCCTATGTTTGATTTTGGTGTAGCAAAAACAACTCTAGTATTCACAAACATACAAAAGAACATAGGTAAGGGCGGGGCTAACTGGGGGAAAGGGAGGCAGAGAATAAGAGGCTGTTTTATGAGGATAGGAACAATTTCACTGCAGCACACTTTTTGTATTTGTAATTCACAAACGAACGACTTTAAAAATGACACGAACTGAAACAAGAAGAAAGTACATGTAGCGCTTCCACCTTTTGAGAAACACACTTTATTTGTGTGTGCAAGTGGTATAGACTTCTGCGTCAATGTACCTACTATCAGGGCTTTAAGTGGAATGAAAACACTGCGGTTCTCTCTAAGGGGCGTGGCCGAGTGAACTAAGGGCGTGGCTTAAAAACAGGAAGCTAAGCATCGGTGTTTAGCATTCTGTGCCGCCCGACTGATATTTTGCTTCTTCTGTCTTTGCATCCAAATATATAATACAAGTAACATTACAACTACAACAATCCAGGACTATTGGCTTTGTCAATTGGTGTTTATTACGTAATACAAATGTACACTGGGCGCAGCTGGCGCAGGTAACCGCGGTGAGGCGGGGGTAGGTGGGAAGTCGACAGACGACGGAATAGGATCTATTTATTTATTTTATTTCCCCTATTCCGTCGCCTGTCGACTTCCCCTCAACTCCCCCCCTTTACCTGTGCCGGCCGCAACTGAATATACAACTATGGCTTTGTTGTATATAATATTGAAAATGCTTCCAAAGTGAAAGAATGAGACTCTGAAAGAATGATCACAAGTCTCTTTGAAGATACATCAAAGGCAGTGAAGGGTGGTACTCATGCAGAGTTTTTATTTTTAGGGAGTTTTATATAGAGCGAACTTGACCCAGTATAGGGTATCCGAGCGCTTCTCATAGCACAAGTTGCGAAACATGAGGACACGTTCATTAGGTCTCGCCTGACCCAGCGCATGCGCTGGTCTGGCGAGACTTATTGAGAGGGCTCCAAAAAGTGCTACCAGGCCAGCCTAGAGCTACAGTGCATGTGCGCGGGCGCGCGGCGCTTTACCGCGATTACTTTCACTTTTGCGGCCCGACGGCTGCTTTGATGTTTGATCGTGGTCGCGATCACTTTCACTTTCGCAGCCTCACGGCCGCTTTCCATATCCAATAGGTCTCACTTTTGGGACCTTATAAGTATTTAGTTATGCAGCACAATATCCTTGGTGCAACAACATCAACTGTTGCATGACTAAACACTTATAAGGTCTCAAAGGCGAGACCTATTGGCTATGCCGATGCCTGTTTTTGTTAGGTACGGGGAGATTAAGTGATTTGCCCAGAATGACAGGATGTTCAGCATCATTGCCGAGACTCGAACCTGGTTCCCCAGATTTGAGGTCGACCTCCACAGTCGTTAGGACAACTCCTTTTGATTTTTTCACACTGAGGGTCAGAGGGTGAGGGCAAACTGGAGAGCCCGATAGGGACCCGTCTCAGCACCTGCTTTTTAGGTCTCGCCTGACCAGCGCTTTAGCGCTGCTCTGGCGAGACTTATAGTAAGCGCGTTTTGGAAGTGCAAACAGTGGCTTTGCAGGCCTCCAACTACAGTGCATGTGACCCGTCCGGGCGCGCGCACCATTTGGAGTCCTGCAACCACTTGTTTGCTTTCACTTTAGCCGTGATTCATCGCACCATTTGGCAGCCTGCGTGCCCGCCCCCACTCCCCCTCCCACTTCGTCAGCTTCAGTGCGCGCTTGTTTTTTTTTTTACTTTAAGCGCGTGCGGCCAATGCTTGTTTAATGCTTGTTTTTACTGTTTCGGGGGTTAGTTTCTTAATCTTATCTATGACACCATCTACTGTTCGTCGTGAATTATTCTAAAAGCAAAGTGTTGTGGATTGTAACAAGCATGCTGCCACCACTTTCATGTCCGTGAAACCTTTATTTATATTGCGAACAGGAAGAGAGCAGACTGGAAGGAGCCTTAGCTGCATCTGTCCGTTATTTTTTAGTTGTTTTCAGTTCACTGGCTTCAATCTGCCTGCTTTCATCTTCATCTTGCCCTCTTTTAATACATCATGGCGGTTCTTACTTTTTAAAGTGCATTTTCGGATCTTCTTGGCGCTTTTACTGGCTCGTATCGCAGCGTTTTATTTTAAGTGTGTAGGTTCTTAAATTTTCATGGGACTTTTGCTGTTGCGACATTAGCCCATTGTGTTAGTTGTGTAGAGAGTTAACCTGGAACAAACAGCCCCCGGGGGCCAAGCACTTTGCCAGGGCCGGTTTTGGTTCCCAGTCCGGCCCTGGACTTTAGGATCCTGCTGTCATGCATTTGTATCCCACAGATGCTGCAGACGGATAGATTCCTATCTTTCTCAGTTGGCTTGTTTACGCTTAATTAGCCCGGCCTGGTTTCCTTTCTCAAGTGTCGGGCATCTCACAGAAAGTCACACTTTAGCAGACTTTCAGGCGGCCTTTTTTCACAATACATACGTTTATTCATTACATTATGTTAACCCAGTTAATAAAGCAATGTGCAAGTTATTTTAAAAAAAGATTGTAGCCTATTTTTACAAATTGATTTTGATTTTATTTCACGCTACTAATTCTTGTTGTGTGTAGCTGCAAACATGCGGCTACAGATGTTCTGTTAGACACGTATCTACTGCCGCATTCCTAGTTCTTAATTTGCAACAAAGAAAATATGCACTAAACCTTAATTAGTGTTTTACCTGCTGATGTTTCCGAACTGCTTAATTTGTGACGTAACACATGCTGTGTTCCTAATCAGGTAGCAGCTTTATATTGTGCATATTTTAGAAGTTTCACTAACATCCAGCTAATAAATCCAAAAGTAGGAACGGATATTTTTGGGGACGAGCTTTAATGTCTAATTCTCTCAATAATTGTTAATTGATAACTAACGCTAATTTTGGGGCTTATGTTTGTTGCGTCTGAATTATTTGGCACAAAATCAGTCCAGCTGAGCACGCTACTTATTTTTTATACGTACCCTTATTGTACATTTTTGTGCCGTTGCTCTTATTTGGCGGCTGCTTTCTATAACAATTTTTAGGTGTTACCATGCATAAGAAACAAAATTGAGCCTGTATTATTGGGGAGGGCATGTTCTTGAAAGGCGAAAATTGTAAAATTCAGCACTTTCTGTTCAATACATTTTTAAATTAATTTCTCTCTTAATGTAGGTGTGGTGTACCCAGCTGCGCTTCCTTGTTGTTTTTGGCTTAGCTACAGCCTCGTTAACAATGCTGGTTACAGCTGCTTTCAATAAGCTTAATTTGTAAGGTGATAGGTGCCGGAGCTGTTATTAGGCAGCATTTTTTAATAATTTGTTTTGTGTTACCCTGCCTACGGAACAGCACAGAAAACGTACAGTTTGGAGGGCATATTGTTTACAGGTCAAAAGCTGACACGTTTAGCACTCGTCTTTATTTTACTTTAAAAGGCAAATCCAGCCAGCTGCAGTTCCTTGATTGTGGCTTAGCTACATGCACGCTTTCACAGTCCTGGTTACAGACCCTTTCTTAGAGCTTAATTTGTGACAATAGAGGTGCTGGGGCTCTTATTGGGCAGCAGCTTTTAAAAAAATGTTTTTGGTGCTAGCCTGCCTAAGAAACAGCACATAAACCGTGCAATTGGAGAATGCATGTTCTTTGAAGGCAAACAGTGAGAAATTTAGCAGTTGCATATATATTAATTTTAAAGGAGACTTAACACAAAATGCACCTGTGCCCAGCCAGCTGCAGTTCCTTGTTGTTTGTTGTCTGTGAGTGAATGTACATAAAAACATCTGACATTACGTTTATATTAATTTTGAAGACAACTTATCACAAAATACACGTGTTTTCAAATTTTAATCAGTATGCGTTTTTTACTTTGTGGTATAGGAGTTAGCTGTTCCATATGACAACGACAATGCCCGTGTTTTACATAGGCAGCAGGCCTCGACTTATTGGCTCGTTGTATAACTTACAATAAAATTCAAACTGTCCCTTTTTTTACACAACCTTATTCCACCAGAAAATGGTGTTGCTTGGGGACGTGAAGAGGCAAAACATGTACTTTTTTCGTAATATGTAACTTTTATTTCCCCAGTTGTGCCTTTTCATCACCATTTCTGGCTTAAAAGCGGCTCTTGTGCAGCCTTTGGAATCTGTGCAGCTTCAGCTGCTTTCACGGTGCTGGTTACATCCGCTTTCCAACGGTTTAATTTGAGATGACAAAGGTGCCGGGGCTTTTATTAGGCATTAGTTTTAGGTGGCAGTTTTCGATAAAATGTTTTTTGTGTTAGTCTGCCTAAGAAAGAGAACAGAAACCGTATTTTATAGGAGGACATGTTGTTTAAAGGCAAAATGCAGCACCAATCAGCACTTAAGTTTTTTTTTACTTTTACAAGCAACTTCCATCACAATGCAAGTGTACCTAGACAGCTGCAGTTCCTTGATTTTGCTGGCTTAGCTTCATCCGCTTGCACGGTGCTGCTTTTCACGTTTTTAGGTGTGCACGTTAAACTTTATATGTGGCTTTTTTCAGTGTCTAAACTTTTGATTACATCGCGTTCACTTTTCTCACCTCAACATTTTTTTTTACTTCTGTGTTTTACACACTGTACGCGTATCTCCCTTCTGTGCAAGCAATCTATATGCATTGTACAACACATTTGTATAAATTGTTCTTTATATGTGTATCACCACTAATGTGTGTCTTACAACTTCCACATGTATCCTATTACAAACGTAGCTTTTACGCCCACCTATATGTAATCCAAACGGCCATATGTGCTTTGTATATTCTTTACATTCTATTGTTCATGAGCGCATTTTACTTCACATATAATGTTTATATGTTCACTTAGCTGAAGTTTATTTTACTTTGTTGTCTATCAGTTAAAGTACATAAAAACTTGAGACAATTACTATTTGCGTGTATATTAATTTTAAAGGGAACTTCCCACAAAATGCACGTGGTCTATGCAGCTGCAGATACGTGTTGTTTAGTGGTGACCTCTGTTGCCTTAACGACTTTAGGATCCTGCTGTCATGCATTTTTATCCCACAGATGCTGCAGAGGAATAGAGTCCTGTCTTTCTCAGTTGGCTTGTTTACGCTTAATTAGCCCGGCCTGGTTTCCTTTCTCAAGTGTCGGGCATCTCAGAGAAAGTCACACTTTAGCAGACTTTCAGGCGGCCTTTTTTTTCACAATACATACATTTATTCATTACATCATATTAAGCTATTAGCTAATAGTACTGTAAATAACAATGCCTTTGAATTATGTTTTAAAACCCAAAACATAAATAAAACGCATTGTCATTTACAATGGCATTGGCTCAAAATCGGATAAATGCGAGACCTATTGCATTGCAAATGCTTGTTAGAATTGCTGTTGCTGAGCACCAGCAGGATCCGGGACACTTAAAGCCCTGCCTTCTACAAGTATCTGTGTGTAACCTGTAGATTACAGATTCACTCAACCTTTCATTCTTCCAAGGTCAATACAATTCTCAGTTTAGTATAGAGGGGCTCAACAAAGCCTATGAGAGCTCTGCCTCCCCCTTCCCCAACTCTTGTAACAACTTTTACTCAGGGTTGAAGGCGGTACCGGGCGCACTCCTTCCGTGATTGTGATGAATGAAGGTTTTTCTGCTCTCACCCTTCTGTTGGCCTCTCCCACCCGGGCTATGTTTTTGAACATGAAAGAAGCTCAGACGGGGCCAGGGGGGGCCTCCGGGTTAGGAGCCCCCCTGCTCTGCTAATCCAGGAGCTCCCAAGGGGTCTTTCGGACCCTCACTATCAATAGTGCTGCTTGCACTCACACCCATCTACCTACCCGCCCGTGCAGCACCTCTTCCCCCTAACTTACTGCACGCCCCCCTTTGTTCTCACAGGGGCCTGCCCTGGGAAGGGACGCGGGCTGGAAGGGGCGGCAGGCACATCGGCATTCAGTAAAGCAGCGCTCTTCCAAGGTCATTATGCTGTAGCCCCCTCGCGTAAACACAATCATTGGGTCCCCCAGAACGACAAACACTCGTTCGTAACTATTCTAGAAAATCGGCAGCTCTGAACATACTTAGCAATGCAAACATTGCATATATGCTGAATTACCCCTTTGAAAATACAAGCATATACATAACTGCCAATATGCTAGTGGCGCCAAGCAAGAGCGGTGACATGCTTTGGAGGCTGCACTACTTCTACTGCTGCATCTAAAACATGGCGCTCCTTGCCATTAACGAGGCATCGCGAACCTGGCCGTACCTGCTCCAGGAAGCTTTCGAAAATGCTTCTGTTTAATCCACAGGGTACCGGCCTGTCATGCGGACCCCTGGTTATCGAGCCCTTTGAAAATACAATATATGTTTGCACTAGAAATAAGCATTAACAAAACATCATGGCTTCCCTACTCTCTCCAACAGCAGTTCTGTGCTCCCTGTCTCTGGTCATCAGTTCCTATTCTGTTCCACCAACCATAGCCCTTCTTTTCCTGGCAGTCCCTCCTCTCTGCTCTACAACTGGTGCTCCTGGTCCCAGCGGTTCAGGCACTTTGCTTCTCTACCTGGCTTCTCGTCTGGGCATTTTGTGTTATCTATTCTGTGCTCAGCAGTCTATTCCACGCTGCTCTCCTACCCATTCTCCTTTCTCAGCAACCTCTTCCCTTACACCCTCCCCCTCTCAGCAGGTACTTGCCGTGTTCCCCATAGATCCCGGACCCCCCCTATATCGACCCCGTTCCACCCATTGGATACCCACAAACCATTCCTTACTCCAAGGTGTGGGAAAATTAGGCCATGTTTAATACAAAACAAGTTATTCATAAACATGACAATCAAGAACATTGATAAATTACTAGGCTATAAATTCTTGCATAACACATTTTAATTTCCTAGTGTTCTGAATTCATAACCTAATATTCTTGTCCCTAATACCCTCCAGCACTAAGGGGCCTCCAGGCTCGCATCCCCGCCGATTGAGAACCACGCAAGGCGCAACCCACCTGCGTCCTTGAGTGGTGAGCCCCCCAGCCCTTGGTCCTTATCCATCTATTTCCGGGGGGCCCAACCCTCGCCACCAGGCTGCCAAAGGAGGCTCGTGTGACCTGTCGCCCTTTCCTCCCCAGCAGCCGGTGTCCCCATTCTCCCTGCAATGCACGCCTGTTACTCCGCGCTTCCGCTCCCGTTCACAGTGCCCCCGCCTGCCGCTGCCTAAGCCTTTCTCGCGCTACGGCGGAATCTCTTTCACCCGACCTGCTGTCGACACACCCTCAGCTCGCTGCGTCGTTAGGCGTGTAGGCGACGATCAGCTTCTACCCGTGCTGCGCTTCCCACGCCGCTGTTGACCGCAACTATCCCCTAGCGTGCCCGGAACTCCTAGTTCCCGCCTCAGAACCTCCAGAGCGGGACCAGCCTACGCAGCGTTCGCCTCCCCACAGAAAAACCACCCTACCACCAACCGGCAAAAACCTCCAACCCAACCCTGCGGGGACCGACAACCCTGCGTGCCGCGACCCAGAGCCCTGCGGGAACCACACTACTGCGCCTGATAATACGATGCAAGGGTGGCAAGGCCACCGCGCCACACCCGGAGCCCAGCGGGGCAGCAACAATTATAATATACCACCGGCCGCCCACTGAACACCGGATGCCGCGCCCGTGTCCCCACTACCCCGGCACCTTACCTGAAAAACCGCTACACCACACCCCGAGATCACCGCCGCACGCTCAGTAGCACGACCAGCAAGCAGCCCCAACGACCAGCAGCTAAGCAGCCCGACCGGCAAGCAGCCCCGACGACCAGCAGTCCGACCACAATCCGAAGACCTCGACGAAGAGTGGAGGTGAGATCTGGGTCAAAATAGCCCCCCAAGCCCCACCTCCACTCTTCCCTACCGGAAGTCAACGTTGGGCCCACGACGTGGTGCCCCGGAAGGACTACTACTGGCCAGCAACCAATTGGGTTGCTGGCCACGCTACCGCTAAAAGGGGTGTGTCCCGGGGGGGGGGGGGGGGCCAGGCCCTAAGGGTGCGCTTCCCGATGGTTGCGCTTGGCAATCTCTGCTGAGCATTGCCCTCATACCCATCATCTCTTCACAGCAGTTGCTGCTCTCTGCAGTCCCGCCTCCGCTCTACTGCCTGGTTCTGGCACTTTCTTGGCTGGCAACAAGCCTACACCATGAATGGGGGCGTTTCAGATGTCAAAGGGCTTCCTGAAGGGAAAGCCGGTAAAATTGTCACTTCCTTGCACCAACCACGACAAAGGGAGCATGGCGATTGGCGTGGGCAGAATACGACCGCCTCCACAGAGAGTCACTCAACCTCAGTGGAGGCCATGTCCCAGGGCCCTGCAACCTCAAATAATGACGGCCATTCTCTCTTCTACACCAGTTTCTGCTTCTCTTAGCAGTTGCATGGCTGCCATGATGCCCCGTGTCATCTGTGGTACATTCAGCCAGTCCTGACTTTGTAGGCAACAGCAGTTTACATTCTGAGACTTGTAGTTTTCCTTTTACAAGTAGGTGCTCAAATGCCACAGCATGCAGAGTACTGCTGACTTAAAGGCCAGGACTGGCTGAAGGAGTCACACATGACACGGGGCCGCCTGGCTGCTGATTGGTGGGCGCCCTTCCCGTGAGCACAGTCAGAAGCATAGAGTAGCTCAGACTTCTAAAGGAGAATCCTGAATTTGCCAAGATAGTGTTTTAGAAGCTTTCCCCTGTACCAGGGCACAGGTCATAAAAAAAGAAGTGGGGGGACTAACCTAGTTAGGCAGTAATCAAGTGAGATCACGGCGCATGACATCATGGTGCATGACATCATGGCACATGACATCATGGCATCATGGTGTACGACATCACAGCGCATGACAACACACTTGGCATCACACGAATTGACATCCTAAAAAGTGGCATTACAAGCCACGACTTTACAGGAAGTGGCATCACAAGAAGTAACAACAGATCTAAAGCCCTCACATATATGTTTAGCAGGTCTTTCATGCGTACGCTTGAGCGCATTGAGAGGATAATAGGACAGTGAGCTATGGAAGATGATATGTGACTTCTACACCTTGCAATCCCCCAGTGTTATGTAACAGGTCCTCTACATTCATTTACAAACCTATTTAATTTATGGTACATGTAATATGTACGTGTTGATGTAAAGCGCTGACACCCTGCATTGGGATGAGTAGGGCTATATAAAAAGAAAAAATAGTGGTACTAAAATTATTTCAACGCCCCCTCAGGGGAAGTAAGCTCTATATAAATTCAATTTGTTTTGTGTGAATACTGGGAAAGACCAACACATGTGACATTCTTACAGTGCATGCATATATCCAAAACTGAACACAGTGACATGCTGCTTCTCGTAAGTATGTGCGAAGAGCTAACAAGGTGTGAGCCTTCGATTTACCTCCAGCTTCATGTGCATCTAGGTGTGAGGCTCCTGACTGCTCCCAGCCAGGAGACTCGAACAAAAGGAGGCCTGATGACCCCTCAGATTTGGCCTTTGTATGGGCCCAGCAGGAGTCCCCCGCCTGCACATTGTTGCTTGTTGCAGATGGAAAGCAGACAATGTGCAGGCGCTGCTGAAAGTGTTTGGAAATTAAACCGGGACGCGTTCAGCACATTATTTAGTGGGGGCCAAATTCTTGGCAGGGTGGACGGCGTTCACCCTGTGAAAATAGAGGGTGGACGCCGTCAACCCGCATGTACCCCCGACTCGTGCCCTGGCCTGTACCCGCTCCAGAAAAAGGCCCCAGCCAACAGTTCCAAATAACTCCCAAGAGAAAAATGCGCATACCCCCCACATAGAGACATGCATAAGCTGCGCATGGTGTCACGGTCACATGCCAGAAGCGGAAATAACACAGCGCAAAAAAAGATTCAAACACAATGAAATAACGAAATGGTATCTGCCGTCCCATCAGGACGTGTAGTTGATGTGAACACAGGTTGTTGCCACGTGTGACCCCCGGCATGCCAGACAGCACCAGCAGAGCCTGTGCTTCTGGGACAGTTAGTGATCTACCTGACGAACAGAGCTGCCAGGAGCAATTTACCGCAGACTGCACTTTCTATTAGAAATATGCAGATAAAGCAGAAAACAGATCTGCATCACAACACGTTTCCACAGCAGAGGGATGGCGCCCCCAGAGGCGATGATCCGTCACGAGCAAACAGACAGCGATTGCCTGCAATCCTAGCATCGGCTCTAATAAATTGCTTTTCTGTGCTGTGCAGTAGGACGGACAGACACAGAATAGACAGCGTTGCAGGTAAACATCGCCACCCCGGGATTGATATTGAATATAAGTTACATTATCCGCAACACGACGCACAAGGCATATTTGAAATGACGATAGTCCCATTGAAAAGAAACCGACAGCAATGTTAGACTGGCTGCATTTATATAGCACATTTCCGCCATGTGTATGGTCTCAAAGCACTTTGGAAGCAGGCCGCCCTTTACTATTCTGGGACTCCCACTGACCAGAGCCACGGGGGGTTGCTTGGTTGTGTTTCTCGTGGTTTAGATGCGAGTCCTAGCAGGCAGTGGCTGGCAAGGATGGGGTAGACTGTTGTACTGTTTAGTGATGGCTTGCATTGGGTAGGGACTGGCTCGGTTCTGCTGTGCGTCTGGTTGGAGCCGCATTATGTGCATGGCTGTGGTTCCAAAGGATGTCCATGCTAATTTGTCCGCTGGGGTGTACAGTTGCCCACTTGCTCGGCTTCAGGTCGTATCTGAACGCACTCTTAAGCCGGCCTCAGTGCTCTGGTTCACAGCCGGTGATGGGCAACAAGCTGCTCGCTGTCTCCGCCTCTTTACAACAGGTGTACAGGGCTGCAGATCACATAAAAGGAATGTGTGATTTAGAGTTCTGAGGCCCAGAGATCCCAGGTCCTGGAGAGTATTGCTGGATTTTGGATGAAATCGTTATTGTGTTCTCGGGGGAAGAGACTCAAGGCACTGGACCTCTATGGCCTTAAAAAATCATGAATCCTTGTAATAGTGAGTCAATTTCCCTCTCTCTGTAGTAAGGAATATCCAGCCACTTAGTAAATCCAAAGTATTCTTTATTCGTGGCACAAATGAACATGAACAGCCAACACGTGTTGCTGGGGGTCGCGTAACTATAAAAGGAATGTGTGCCGCAAGGGCTGCCCTCCTAGCAGAAAGAAGATGGAGGCTATCCACATGCTGCTTGTCCACACTCCAAGACACACCCTGCTGACCCCTCGTAGAGGTCCTCTTTAACTCCTGCATGAGTCTGAAGACACCGCCACTCGGTCTCAACTGCTCATCGAGAGGCTGGTGGGCCAGCGTCAGCCACCTGAAGCAGCCAGAGCCCAAACAATGCCACTGCTAGCAGCAAGCAGCATCACCGCCACGCCTGCTGAGGAGACTACCCAAGTATGACAAAACCATCAGCCACTTGGATACTTGCTAGCCTCCTCCGACAACCTCCCACCTCGACAAACAGGTGCCAAGCAGGTGGCTACTGCAAAGAAGAGTGCACCACAAACTACTCACCGAGGGTGACAACGCCACCCTTCACCTAGCGCCGCCCTACCACTCACAGCTGGTGCCTCGTCACACTCCTGTGTGCTTTCTGCATTCGCCCACTCAGCATCCCTTGACTGTAAGTGTACCCTAGTACCACCTCAAGGATCTGGTCCTGACAGCTGCTATGGAGAGCCTCACAAACCGCACCAGGGCTACTCCCGCCCAAACAGACCACAGACTTCACTGTTCCCTCTAGAGAGGCCCAACCCCCAAACCATGTCCACACCACACCTCTGGCACCAGCACGGCACTATGATGGTACCACTCAATGCATGCCCTATGCATTATCATGTGTGCATAAACGTATCTCCATCTGTATGTCAGTCATCACTGATATCATCTGCCTGTTGTTCACCCAGAGGTACACATTGTTTACACCCCTTTACTGCAACTATGAGCAGCAACTCTATTAGTAAGGACACTTAGTGATGCATCAACGAAAATCTGGAGAGCAGGACTTGTGGTGGAAGAGAGAGGCATTAATGATACCGAGAACACTGAATGCTGCTGAGGAAAGAGGGTAAGCTGAAAAGAAAGCGAGCAGGAAATACTGCTGAGGAGAGAGGGGGAATTAAAGATATGTAGAAGACTGGATGCTGCTGAGTGGAGAGAAAAATGAGAAGCCAAGGAGAAAGAGCAATAAGAATACAGATAACACTGAATGCTGCTGAGGAGACAGAGGGAAAACGGAGCAGAAAGGGAGCAGGAAATACTGCTGAGGAGAGAGGGCATTAAAGATATATAGAATAACGAATACTGCTGAGGGAAGAGGCAGATGGGAAGCCTAGGAGAAAGAGCATCAAGGATACAGATAACACTGAATGCTGATGAGGAGACGGAGGAAAAGCTGAAGAAAAAGAGAGCAAGAATACTGCTGAGGAGAGAGGGGCATTACAGATATAAAGAATAATATATGCTGCTGAGGGGAGAGAAAGATTGGAATCTAAGGAGAAAGAGCATTAAAGATGCAGAGAATACTGAATGCTGCTGAAGAGACGGAAGGGAAGCTGAGGAGAAAGAGGGCAGCAAATGCTGCTGAGGAGAGAGGGGCATTAAAGATACATGGAATAATGAATGCTGCTGAGGAGAGAGGACTGTGAGGAGATAAAGAGCATGAATTGTGGCTATGGAGAAAGGGGCACTGAGGACATAAGGTGCAATGAATTATGCTGAGCAGAGAAGTGGATCGAGGTAAATAAATCGGGAGGAGAGCTGGGCACACATAATCTAGAGGGCAGTGAATGCTGCTGAGGAGAGACAGCAGCATAGAGGATAAGGAGCAATAAATGCTGCTATGGGACAGCCTTACTAAGGTGGCAGAGCTGAACATGCAGATGTGGAGAGAGGGGCACAGAGGAAGGGCAAAGGCAGCTGCTGAAGAGAAAGGGGCGCGGAGGCGCTGTAGATACTGAGAAATACTGAAAAGGTGAGATGGGCAGTGAGGATATAGACAGTAGGAACTGCTGCTGAGGAGACACTGGCAGTGAGAATATAGACAGCAGGAAATGCTGCTGAGGAGAGGGGTGCCGAGGATGTAAAGAACAGGGAATGCTGGCGACGAGAGGGGTAACTGAGGGTACAGAGAACCTTTAGTGCTGCTGAGGAGTGAGGGGAACTAAGGATCTAGAGAACACGGAGTGCTGCTAAAGAGAGAGGTTTTCCTGATTAATTCTTCAGGGGAAAGGAATGACTGACGCTACAAACAACACTAAAAGCTGCTGAGGAGCTCGGTTCTCAGAAAATGGATAACACTGAATGCTGCTGAGGAGAGTGGTACTCAGGATATAGGGGGCACTGAATTGCAGAGAGGGTGACTCAGAAGGAATGTTCCGGAGAAGTGGGGTGGCTCAGGATAAAGAGAGCAGTGAATGCTGCTGAGGAGAGAGAGAACTGCGGCTATAGAGGACACTGGAAGCTGTTGAAGAGAGGGGTGACTGATGAAGTAGAGAACACTGAAAACTGCTCATGAGAGTGGGAACTGAGGATATGAATGACACTAAAAGCTGCTGAGTAGAGGCTGACTGACTATATAGAAGACACTGAATGCTGCAGAGGAGAGATGCTTCACAGCGGAGGATTCACGAAGGCTAAAGAAAGCAGTGAATGCTGCTGAGGAGACATGGAACTGAGGATGCCTCGGGGACACTCCGTCGTTGCATGTTGTCCTTGCGTCTAGAAGACAATTCATCCTCATTGTTCGTAAAGCGGGCAGCAGAAGACTAGGAGATACATGAACACCCAACAGTGAAGCTACTATTGACTTAAGATGGACACTGGGAAAGCTGGGACTAGTGGGGTAACAGTGACAGAGATACCACAGTGCACACAAGCATTATGTTCAAACCATTGATAGTGCTGTACCCTGCACTGTACTCTGTGTGCACTTCTCTATAGTGAAAGAACTGTGAGGCACATCATTAAAAGATCCTCACCAAGATGAGTGAAACTCTAGATGTAATGCCCTTTAACTCCCATTGAGGAGGACATATAGAGGGCCTCTACTCATTATACAGAGAGATCAGGCGACATGATGGTGCCACACTGAGTGTCAACTCGAGACACAGCACGAATTAAAGAGACCGATGAGCAAACTAAGTAAAATAACATCAGCAATTCCCCAGAAGAGACAGCATCTCAACATTCATCACTGTGTTTGTATTGACCCCAACAGACTGTGAAACAGTGCTTTTGAGATTCCAGCCAATGAGTGGCAGGATACAGACCTCTCTTTGAGAGACATGTCCTAGCATTGGACGATGCCCATGCGTTGATCACGAAGGTTGCTCTACAGAAATGTTGCAATGAAGGGCTTTACTGTAGGTTTTCTGTGACTATCGGTAAGTGCCCAGTCCATGATAACATTAATATGACCTCATATCAAGCCATGATGTACAACACAAGTAATAGTCTGCGAGGTCTGCAGTATTTCTATCCAGGGCTAACGCACGCCCTCCTGTCTAAGTGGTGAACATTGATATAAGCGAGAGGTGCCTGCCATCCTCACTCGTTGATTCCAATAAACATACAACAGTGATGGATGCATCCTCGTAAAGCGTTCATTAGTCCAAGTATCTCTAGATATGTGGTGGAGGCGGGAAGAGGAGTCGAGGGCGGACAGCAAGCAGGAGGACCCTTTATTTACCTCTGTTCGCTGGGTTATTCTTTCCTCTTGTGGACATTCAGATCTGCACTTCCAGTTAATTGGCCTAAGTAAGTACTTGGAGTAATGAATTGATATTTAATATAAACATTGCTCTTCCATGGTGTACATTACACTAATTGATTGTTCCCTCCCCCAAGCCAATGCCGGAACCTTCTCAGAGTTATTATACATATGGTCTGTTAATTTGTGTCAATGTCTCCTTTTGTTAAGATGTCTTGTTGATTGTGCAATTATTTTTAAAATAGAAAAATCCATGAATAGAAAACAGCCTCACCTAGTATGGCTCCCCCGTGGGTTTGAGCACATGGGCATACTCCCTGTCTCTCGCCCAGGTATTTCCTTCTTCACAGAGGGCCACCACCTGCGAGGGAAACAGACTAGCATTGTTTGAGGAAGCAGAGAATGTCTGCCTGCGTGTCCAGTGCAATGTAATGCCTATACCACCAGGACTCGCAGTGGCGCCAGAGAGCAAGCACAAAGCGAGAGCTGTCAGATTACCGCACAATAGGGCTGTGTGAACTTGTGCAGTGTATCCGCACCTACCACCATCTCTTCTCTCTAGTCAGTTTCAAGAAAAAGTAGCTTGCACGTTACCAACCTAGATTTGTGGCAAGTGAAGGAATATGCATAACATACCCAGTTTCAGAGCTTCTCGAGAGATATTGCTGATCAAAAGTCTCCTGAAAGAAAATATACACGCTCGGCTAGAGTGACAAATATGTGAACCTACTATTATAATGGCATGAGCATCAATCGGGATCTACCCGACACTACACACAGCTCCCACACACTACAAGCAATCAATGGAGTAGACATGGTGGCCATAAAGTAAGCAGGAAACATGGGCCACCTGGACGTTGTTGAGTAGCACAAGACATCCATATCTGGGGGTGAAGTGAGCCCTCCACACCCTGGGCGGGGATGCGCTACTCGCCAAAAAGCGTTTCAACACCTCATCAGGTGTAGCAAGCGCTATATAAATACAAATCTTTTCCTCTTCTATCCCTCCACTATCCTTCTCAATCCAACTAACAGATTAACATATCCACTCCTCAAATGAATTTCATATTTCACTATACTAATTTATCACTAATCCTTTTTGGGTTCCGGAGTACCGTGTTACTCGCTGAAAAAGCACTTTGACGCCTCGTATGGGTTAGTAAGCGCTATATAAATGCAATTACAATTCCACCAGCTGCGATGGCTAGCTGCAAAGGGTCAGAGCAGTGATTGGCCAAGGCCCCACATTTCAGGAAAATTAGATGGAGAGCAGCAAGCACCCTCTTTGTGCACTTTGAAAACTACAGTGCTCCGAGGAGACACCAGAAGATATCTAGGGAGCCGGCTCCATCTACACACAGGGGCTCCTTGAGCATTAACGCAGGGAATTCTACCCCAATCCGCCCTACATCAGACAAGCGCTGACTGCTTCCTTGACAGGCTGCTCATCAAAACAGCTCACATCTTTTCACCTATGTTGGTAGTATGTGTGTGTGTGTCAGACGTCTATTCATTCATTCATTTGGATCTCTCTCTCAAAAGCAAATTTATTTACAGACTGGATCCCGCGCCCACTGCCAGAAACACTTTCTGCAAGAGGATTAAGGAATATACTGTTTTTGGCTCACAAAAGTGCATGGTGGATAGGGAAAATTACCTCCACAAAGTCCTCAAAGAGAGGCAGGTTTTCCCTTGGTGTCACCATCGTCTCCTGCCATGGCTGCCAGTCCTTGGACCCTTCAGGAGGCTCCCACACCTCCTGCTGGATGAAGGCCCCTCACGCACTTGCATGCCTCGACGAAGAGGTCCTCGAGTCCAGGGATGCATTCTCGGTCTCAGTGCATCACTCACCAGAGGTATCATCTCAGGGTCTCGCCCATTAGACATTTTTATGTCAATTAAACTTCTGCTACTTAAAAAGGTAAATGTTGCTGATAGTCAAGAGGATCAATTTCCCACCGTTGACTGCCCGAGCTCTTAGCTTCACTTGAGATGCACAGGTCTGATCCACCCCTGTAGCTGCCGGCTCATGACTATTACCGTCCAATTCATGATCACAAGCACCAGATAATCAGGAGTTTGCAAGGAACAGGTCAGTAAGACAGGCTAACTACCTGCCTTGTCCACCTGGAAGGCTGTTTGTTCTGGAGCAGCAACCGTCACTGCAAACTGACCTTTCTTGCTGAAGGGATGGCTGGCAAATTAACAAAAGGATGCAAAACACCAACTACTCAAATCCTAACACAGCAAAAAAAGAAAACACTGGTTTTTACCCCATTGCGTGAAGTTCTTTTACCAGACTCTTCCTCCAGAGGTCTAGAAGGGCCTGGATCAACTCCAATTTTTTAGGGGCAATAAATCTAGCTCAATAATGTGCAAGGTCGGTCTATGACGGCCAGATCCAGACCAGATTTTCACGATATCCACGTAAGATACAATAACACGTGGGCATTAATAGAGCTCAGTTAAATAGCTGGCTCTTACTCTAAAAAGCTGGCATTAGTCACACTCTCCTGTACCTACATTGGACACCGATGTTGTAGGGTAAAAAATGCCAAAATTTAGCTCTTGTCCAAAGATGAGGCCTCTTTTGAGTTTGAGACCCAGGAAAATGGCTTCTCCTGGCCCAACCTCTGGGGCCTTTACAGATAATGAGGGATCTGGGCAGACCTACCCTCAGGAGTGCCTCCCTAAGGACTCATTGACCGATACATCCCTTAAGAATCGACGTGTTCCTTCATTTCAGGAACAGAATGATTCCAACAAGACACAAAGAGGAGCATTTCCTCACTTTATATTCCAATCGCAGTGACAATTTGCAGTTTTAGGCGGATCTGTCAGCTCTTTTTGACAGCTTTCAGGATCTGCAGATAAGAGTCAGAAATGTCCTAATGAAGAACTACAATTGTTTCATGTGCCGAGGTACCACCTTCAAGGTTTTTGGCAGGTGCGAAGTATTTTCACGGCTTCTGAGGGAGAAAATAAGGTTCCCGCAGAGATAAATTATTCTTTCTCGAGACAGGAACAGAACATATCATGTGGGAGCGACGAGAGGGAAGCCGTGCGGTGCCGAAAACTTATATATACCCAAGACAAGACATGTTTTAATGTCCCTATGGAGTCCAGGGTGCTTGTGTTATAAGGCGCACGATCAACTGAGCCAAAGTGGTAAATTCATAGCGCTTTAATTCTGGTTTAAGTTCATCTCTTCACAGCGCTCCCAACACCAGCTTTGTTTTGTATTTGGAAGCCTACAGTCTCTGACTGCCTCGATGCTGTATCTAAGGCAGTATGCAAGAGTAAGCAGGCAGATTCTGGGAATTTCACATTTTGCTTATATAGCACAAAGTTGTCCATATTTGCCCCTTTATGGAGTGGTAACACTTTGGCAATCCCCGCAACCGGATGTCCCGCCTAACTTGAAAGGGAGGCCAAACTGCAGGTTTTTGTTTCCCTGCAGCCAATGGCCTGGCAGTGGGAGAGTGCACTGGCTGCCTTTTGGCCACATCCCTTTCCCCCATTCACGGATGTACCGGGCTAGGATTTTTGGCAGTGGGGAAATGAAACAGAGCTCGTACCACCAATGATTAAGGAAAGTGGCTGGTGCACTCAGCCACCGTGTAGTACCGCTGCTGACCAGGGCTAAAGTCCAAGTGCCCTATGTCTTAAGTGTGATGGTATTTGGTTCCTCGATGATTGGCCTATTTGATTTACTAGTAAATCCCTAATACAGTGCGCTACAAGGCTGGCGAAGTTAGAGAAAACATATTTCACGTGGTGAGGCTGCTACTTTCACGATCGTGGCTCCCACTTATGTGCATGTACGGCTCATAAAGGCCTTTTATATGACCTTTATTAGTGCAATATCATACACAATTGGGTCAGGGAATCCGAATAGGCCTACGGCAGGTAAGATCAGTAGAGGTGTAGCAGTTGAGGAGAAAGGGATTGAATCAAGAAAGACAAGTTTTCTGGTCTAAAGAAGATCAATTTGAGGGGTTCATGAGCTCCGGCAGGGAGAAAGCGACTCAGGGCTGGCTAGGAAGTGTATTCTTTAGAAAAAAAGACCAATCTCACTGAATGACCGGCAACTGGAGCGGCAAGAAGATGGTCATGGTAGACTCAGGAAATTCTGATTTGCTGATAGGCTACAGCCAATATGTTCTGATTTGATCTGAGTGGTCAGGTTTTGGTCAAGATGTTGTGATTGGTATATTTATTGTGGGGTTTGGTCCGGGAGTTCTGGTTGGCACATAGGTGTCTAGATTATTGTGAGGAGGTTCTGATTCGCAGATGGGCAGTAGGGGTGCAGTTAAGAGGTGCTGATTGGCAGATGGGTGTGGGCAGGTTCAAGTGAGGATTTTCTGGTTGGTAGATTGATAGTGGAACACTAGTCAATAGGTTCCAATAGGCAGATAGTTGTTGGTGACATTATGAGGAGCTGCTCATCGGCAGATGGGTTGCCGAGCTACGATCAGGAGGTTCTGATCGGTTTATCCCTTGTGGGTTATGGTCACAAGGTTCTGGTTGGCACACAGGTGATCGGGGCATTCTCAGGAGGTTATGATTGGCAGAGGGTAAGAACCCATATGGATAAGTAATGCAAGCAGTTGGAAGGTGATGTGTCATGAATCACTCTCTACTCGAGGGGTAGTAAGTTATACTGAGGTTCTTACTCAGCGCAAAGTACATCATTTGCACAGAGTTGTCTCTGTTCAAATGCTATTTGACTCACAACACTGCTTCCACTTACAGCACGGCCTGTGTATTGGCTGTCTTAGGCGGCAGCCCTGAAGAGCCTCATGATATATGCAGAATCATTTCCAAGTGGATGTTCATGATACACGGACTCTAATGAGTTGACAAGACATTAATCTTACTTAGTGGAGGGTCTCTCAATGGATGCACTTGGACTTGTGTCATCAAACATCACATTGTAACTGCGCATACAAGGGAGATGTAAACTTTGCGTTGGCCGCCTCCATCTAAACACGCCCCCTCTGCTGGCTAACATACTCATGTGCTTTCTTTTCCTAACAAGGCTCTCTTTGTAATAGGAATACGATTTCGATTTTGTTTTATACGATGCATGCACTACAAACACATTTCTTGAGCTTGGATTTATTGTGCATGTTTCATCGTGAAGCCCGATAAAAATATTCTTATTTTAAAAGTTTTGGCACGTGTACCTATCTGTTACAAGGCAAAAACAAGCTAGTAGCAGTGAAAGACAGCTTATCAAGTCAAAGATCACTGGGGTAGGCTGTACAAAAGGGGTCATCAAGTGAATTGATGTCACAATAGGTTTCAAAACGTAAGCAGGCATCATCAAACAATAGAACATTCTGGAATGCCCGTTGTTGATGACTGTTAGAAGAACTGGATAACTAGGGCTGTTTTTTTGTTTTTCTTAATCTCTACACTGGATGGTGTCTTTAGGGTACAAGCATAGACAAGACAACATTAAAAATATATAGTTATGAACATTAGGAGATGATGGGCTGGTAACTAGGTGGCTTTAGTTTAGGAGTTTTAATTTACAGTGAATCATGCATTTTTAAAAACCTTTTTTTCCTTTTTTTTTTAATTCAAGAAGGAACCACTTAAGAACACCGGATATGGAATCTCTCAACAAACTGGATTCAAAGTTGCACTGACCTTGCAGTGGCACAAACTTAGCAGATTTGCCTCCAGTGCTCGCAACCTGACAGAAGTAGACTTGTGATGATCTATGAAACTTCCTAATAAATAAATCACCTTAACCATTCTTATTAGCCTCTTAACTAATGTTTATTTGTCCTAAGATTACAGGTGAACCTAAGACAATTTAAATCTGATTCTTATTAGCATCTTAACTAAGGTTTCTTTGTCCTAAGATTACAGGTGAACCTAGGACAATTTAAATCTGATTCTTATTAGCATCTTAACTAAGGTTTCTTTGTCCTAAGATTTCTGGTGAACCTAGGACAATTTAAATGCGATTCTTATTAGCATCTTAACTAAGGTTTTTTTGCCCTAAGATTACAGGTGAACCTAGACAATTTAAATGTAATTCTTATTAGCATCTTAACTAAGGTTTTTATGCCCCAAGATTACAGGTGAACCTAGGACAATTTAAATCTGATTCTTATTAGCATCTTAACTAAGGTTTCTTTATCCTAAGATTACTGTTGAACCTGAGACAATTTAATTCTGATTCTCAATAGCATCTTAACGAAGGTTTCTTTGCCCTAAGATTACTGGGGAACCTAGGACAGTGTAAATCTGATTTTGGTTTGCACCTCTTTCCTACCTCCATTCATTGAAATGTACAAAAAAGCACAGTATTAAATGTATACCTCTAAGTATGAAACACCATGTTTTTTTACACCATACTCATTTTTGTAAATTACATAATCTGGTCTCAAAAGGCAATTCTATAGAATATAAGGTTGCATAAAGTGGCAGAGAAGTATGGGGAATCCTAGGGCTTCACATCCAGTGTTGGTGAGACCTTCTCAAAGTAACTGAAGGTGACGCCTCTTCTGCCGCTGTATGTGGGAAAGAGCTTAAGGAATCCAAGAGCAACCATTTACGTACCTGCCCCCATCCCACCTCCCAATGTCCAGTCTGGGCAAAAGCAACCTCCAAGTGTACAGGTTATGGTGAAATCTCCTGGCACTAAGCATTAAATACCGGTATACGCAACTGCATGGCATTTTCACCATACCATTGCAAATAAGAAACAAGAGGGCAACCCTCCTACAGTTACTTAACACCAATTTCTCACTAGACCTTTAAACATTCACCTTACCTGTTCAAGCGCTATGCCGCACCATTTTGCCTGTGCTAACAAAGCCTTTCTGCACAGCACTACACCTTTGCAGCCAGGAAATTGCAGCTGGCAAATAGTGACTATAATGGAGAAAATGTAGCAGGCAGTCAATTTTCCAATTCGCATACAAATAGGACTCCAGCGAAAAATAAGTAGGCAGTTAAAGAAATAAAATCCTTCCTGAGCGTTCAGGACTTACAGAAAACAACTTGCCGTTTGCATCAGATAAGTGGGTCAGCGGAGAGCGGTATTCTTAGAGATTCTGTAAGAACGAGGAAGGAAGGGCACATAGACATACCATTCTAGATCTAGTATAGACATACGAAACACGGCACTGCATTAACGACAGGTGATACAGTGTGTATTAAAGGCAGGCTGGACATTCTGCGCGCTGTAAACTGGTGATACATCTTTGTGTATTTAAAAGGTGACATGTTGTGTTACTCACTTGATGCCAACATAAGGCCAATTTAAAACCCCGAGGAGAGAGAGGGGAATCTGCTAGGAGGAAAAGGGCAAAAGTAAAGGAGTGAGCAGGAGTGAAGAGGAAGCTTTGTGAATGGAGTGATCTTCCCAGACGGGTCGGGCGGTGGTGTGTTGCTGGAAGTTAACACGGGCATCTATTTAGAGACGAGGTAGAGGCAGTCAGACCTCAGGAGAGCCATAGAGAGGAATAGAGGTAAGAAGGAAGGAGGCAGAATTAAGTGCAAGGAGTCTGGGCCTCAGGAGAGAAATCAACGATGACTGCTGGAGATGACTGGGGCAAGCCAGAGACAGCACCCGAGTACCGCGGACTGTACTGTCCCCACAATAACAACTGCTGGAAATCTAGTGGGGCAAGCCCGCGCCAGCCCCTGGAATTCACTGACTGTCCCTTCTCCTCAATAAAGACTGCTTGATTTTAAATGAGGCAAGTCTGAGACAGCTCCGGCAATCAACAGACTGACCTATCTCCTCAGTAAAGACTGCTGGAAATCTACTGACCAAGCCCGAGACAACTGCTGGATTCCACAGGCTGCCACACCCCCACAATAACAATGGCTGGAAATCCAGTGGGGCGAGCCAGCCCCTGGAATTCACTGACTGCCCTGTCTCCTCAATATAGACTGATGGAAATCTCCTGGGGCAAGTCAGAGACAGCCCATGGAAGCCACACACTGCCACATCTCTTCACTAGAGACTGCATGAAATTTAATGGGGAAAGCCAAAGACAGCCCCTGGAATACACAGGCTGCCCGTCTCCGCAATATAGACAGCTGGAAATCTACTGAGCAAGCAAGAGACAGCCCCTTGAGTCCATAAGATGCACCCTCACCTCACTGTTTGCAGTCAGTATGTTCTTCTTGTCTCTTCATAATTAGTGCATCCATCTGCTGACCTGCAGCTGAAGAGGGAATTTGTAGGAGGGAAACCAGACACCCTACTAGATACACTTCCTTCATTTCTCTGGGTGATGGCATTCTGGAAGGGGAGCTGGATCAGGGATCGAGAGAGGTCCTACACAGGATGCTGAAGGACCTGCCATGGCAATCCCCTAGCTCAGTCTAAGTAGGGTTACCAAACCTCCAGGCCTTTTCCAAGCTTTTCAGAGTGGCTTCTCCAGTGTAGCCCCTGGGCCCTTGACCTGATTAAGGTGTATGTCCGACAGGTGCTTATTCTTAGAAGACCATAAGTGAAGTGTAAGGATGCAAGAGGCAGAGCCCCGTAAGTGTCGTTCAAGGACATATGTTTTGTGATTTGAGGGCTGGTAGCACAAGAGTGGAAGACACACCTTCAGGCACCATACCTCTTCTGCAGCACACAAATGGTGCATGTCTAAAGGCAGCTCTTTCACATCAGCCAAGGTTTCCGGTCTTTGGACATGCAGAGAAGCAGAAATAGTGTGTCATGGGGCAGGAACAAAGTCCCTAGAGGGCAGCTGGCCCTGAAACAATGGATTTATGAGTTAAAGAGATCCAACAGGTCTTCAAACACCACCTTACTGCTAGTTCCAGCATCCTGCATGCAAAGGGAAGGTGCCAAAGTTGTCTTCCTCTTGATTCACGTGTTATGGACCTACGTACTCCCTTCCCTCGGGTTTGAAAGGAATCTCAGGGCTACCATTTCAATTAACTTTCTTCGACCTGCATCAATCTCAGATGCAGCTCACCCTGCACAGACTTTGACACCTAACCGCTTTGTCCTTCCCTCTTACCCGTGTTTCCTCCATGCATGCTTCGAAGCAGCAGCCTCTAACCGCATGACTGCAACAAATGACGCAAAGATAATAACAACAGCGATAAAAATACCAGGGAGGTTGGTGGGGCAGGCATTTCAAATAAGGACGGTGTATTATCTGCAGCAGGCGAGGTAAACATACATTTCATATCTGAAGGTGCGGTTCCACCTAGATTCAATTTCAATATGGCCATGCAGCGATGAGCGCATGCAACAAATCTGTTTTTTCCGGTACGTGGCAATCTATTCAAGTGCCATTTTTACTCCGATGCATGCGAAAACCTTGGGCAAAAAGGGTCTATACATCTGCATACACTTTACATCTAAGGTTGATGCTCCTCGCGGCAGTGAAGTTCTATTTGAAGAATATGAGCTATATATTTATACATATATATATAGCACATTTCCCAGCTACCCCATTAGAGTGCTCCTTAGTTACATTTTTTCATTACAGTTGCTCAAGTGAGTGCATTAGAAGTCTGTGAAAAGACCAGGAATGTCATTTACTACTGGGAGAGAGACGTGGACCAGTGAGCAGGCGAATGACACACACCGCTCAGTCACGGAGGCAAACTGCTACACAAGGTTTTTTTTCCCCATTAGTCCTGATGAATGTTCCCATCTCCCCCAGACTCCCCTGCCCTCCGCCTCCCCTCATAGTTGTCCCATAAAAATGATGACAATGTTGAATGATTCCCTCCAGAAGGGCCGCGCGCCTGGAGTCGGCGCGCGCGGGATCCATCTTCCACATAAATGAAGCGGTCCGCTGATGGAAAGACCAATTTCATTAAAAGAAAAAAATCACACACACACAAACGGCAGCCTTGTTTCTTTTCTTCCCAAGCCGTGGTTTGTGTTTGTCGAGACCTGTATGAACCCTTTTTTTGTAATCCGACGCAATTTAGAAAATTACTAGGTTTGATGCGAGATCCGCATTTCCTGTGCTTGTGATGTCCAAAATAGGTCAGTGTTCGGGCAGGGTGGCTCACCTCTAGCTGGAACCAACAAGGCTGCAGAGGCAGCGGGGGCACCCGGCCTCCCAAAGCACGAGGCGCAGGTGAAAGGGCTGCTGGACGGAAGCCTGGGGGGTGCCTCCCCATGCACTTCATCATGGGAGATGACCAAGGAGGCATCACACCTGGGTCTGGTTCTACCAGGTAGGGCGGGGTGTACCGAGCTGCACAGATCAGTCAATCCCACTGAGGGCCCGACCTCCATACATTCAATAAGGGGAGGGCAGGGAATGAGACAGGACGGCCTCTAGGCAGGGCCGGCTTTAGCGCTGGTGGCACCCGGTGCGAAATCACTTTTGGCGCACCCACGTCCCATGACACCTCCATGGATTCTCTCACTACCTCCTTCAAAAGTGCCCCTCATATCTCCTTTCATAAGATATTGCCAAGTACAGCGCCTCCCCGAGGTCACAGCGCCCGCCTCCACAGGTCAGCGCCCAGTGCAGCCGCACCAGTTGCACTGCCCTAAAGCCGGCCCTGCTTCTAGGTTTTATTACTGCATGCCATCTAAGGAGTGTTCTGAGCCATCTATGGAGTGTTCTGGGCCATCTAAGGAGTGTTCTGGGCCATCTAAGGAGTGTTCTGGGCCATCTAAGGAGTGTTCTGGGCCATCTAAGGAGTGTTCTGGGCCATCTAAGGAGTGTTCTGAGCCATCTAAGGAGTGTTCTGCGACATCTAAGGAGTGTTCTGCGACATCTAAGGAGAGAGTGTTCTGGGCCGTCTAATGAGTGTTCTGAGCCATCTAAGGTGTGTTCTGGGCCATCTAAAGAGTGTTCTGGGCCATCTAAGGAGTGTTCTGAGCCATCTAAGGAGTGTTCTGGGCCATCTAAGGAGTGTTCTGGGTCTGGGCCATCTAATGAGTGTTCTGGGCCATCTAGGGAGTGTTCTGAGCCATCTAAGGTGTGTTCTGGGCCATCTAAGGAGTGTTCTGAACCATCTAAGGTGTGTACTGGGCCATCTAAGGAGTGTTCTGAGCCATCTAAGGAGTGCTCTGATCCATCTAAGGAGTGTTCTGGGCCATCTAGGGAGTGTTCTGAGCCATCTAAGGAGTGTTCTGAGCCATCTAAGGAGTGTTCTGAGCCATCTAAGGAGTGTTCTGAGCCATCTAAGGAGTGCCCTGATCCATCTAAGGAGCGTTCTGGGCCATCTAAGGAGTGTTCTGAGCCATCTGGGGAGTTTTCTGAGCCATCTAAGGAGTGTTCCGGGCCATCTAAGGAGTGTTCCTGGGCCATCTAAGGAGTGTTCCTGGGCCATCTAAGGAGTGTTCCTGGGCCATCTAAGGAGTGTTCCTGGGCCATCTAAGGAGTGTTCCTGGGCCATCAAGGATTGGTCTGAGCCTTCTAATGAGTGTTCTGAGCCATCTAGGGAGTGTTCTGAGCCATCTAGGGAGTGTTCTGAGCCATCTACGGAGTGTTCTGGGCCATCTAGGGAGTGTTCTGAGCCATCTAAAGAGTGTTCTGGGCCATCTAAAGAGTGTTCTGGGCCATCTAAAGAGTGTTCTGGGCCTCCCCATGCACTTCATCATGGGAGATGACCAAGGAGGCATCACACCTGGGTCTGGTTCTACCAGGTAGGGCGGGGTGTACCGAGCTGCACAGATCAGTCAATCCCACTGAGGGCCCGACCTCCATACATTTAATAAGGGGAGGGCAGGGAATGAGACAGGACGGCCTCTAGGCAGGGCTGGCTGTAGCGCTGGTGGCACCCGGTGCGACAATCACTTTTGGCGCACCCACGTCCCATGACACCTCCATGAATTCTCTCACTACCACCTTCAAAAGTGCCCCTCATTTCTCCTTTCATAAGATATTGCTAAGTACAGCGCCTCCCTGAGGTCACAGCGCCCGCCTCCACAGGTCAGCGCCCAGTGCAGCCGCACCAGTTGCACTGCCCTAAAGCCGGCCCTGCCTCTAGGTTTTATTACTGCATGCCATCTAAGGAGTGTTCTGAGCCATCAAAGGAGTGTTCTGGGCCATCTAAGGAGTGTTCTGGGCCATCTAATGAGTGTTCTGGGCCATCTAAGGAGTGTTCTGGGCCATCTAAGGAGTGTTCTGGGCCATCTATGGAGTGTTCTGGGCCATCTAAGGAGTGTTCTGGGCCATCTAAGGAGTGTTCTGGGCCATCTAAGGAGTGTTCTGGGCCATCTAAGGAGTGTTCTGGGCCATCTACGGAGTATTCTGAGCCATCTACGGAGTGTTCTGAGCCATCTAGGGAGTGTTCTGAGCCATCTAAGGAGTGTTCTGGGCCATCTAAGGAGTGTTCTGGGCCATCTAAGGAGTGTTCTGGGCCATCTAAGGAGTGTTCTGGGTCTGGGCCATCTAATGAGTGTTCTGGGCCATCTAGGGAGTGTTCTGAGCCATCTAAGGTGTGTTCTGGGCCATCTAAGGAGTGTTCTGGGCCATCTAAGGAGTGTTCTGGGCCATCTAAGGAGTGTTCTGAACCATCTAAGGAGTGTTCTGAACCATCTAAGGAGTGTTCTGAGCCATCTAAGGAGTGCTCTGATCCATCTAGGGAGTGTTCTTGGCCATCTAGGGAGTGTTCTGAGCCATCTAAGGAGTGTTCTGCGACATCTAAGGAGTGTTCTGCGACATCTAAGGAGAGAGTGTTCTGGGCCGTCTAATGAGTGTTCTGAGCCATCTAAGGTGTGTTCTGGGCCATCTAAGGAGTGTTCTGGGCCATCTAAGGAGTGTTCTGAGCCATCTAAGGAGTGTTCTGGGCCATCTAAGGAGTGTTCTGGGCCTCCCCATGCACTTCATCATGGGAGATGACCAAGGAGGCATCACACCTGGGTCTGGTTCTACCAGGTAGGGCGGGGTGTACCGAGCTGCACAGATCAGTCAATCCCACTGAGGGCCCGACCTCCATACATTTAATAAGGGGAGGGCAGGGAATGAGACAGGACGGCCTCTAGGCAGGGCTGGCTGTAGCGCTGGTGGCACCCGGTGCGACAATCACTTTTGGCGCACCCACGTCCCATGACACCTCCATGGATTCTCTCACTACCACCTTCAAAAGTGCCCCTCATTTCTCCTTTCATAAGATATTGCTAAGCACAGCGCCTCCCTGAGGTCACAGCGCCCGCCTCCACAGGTCAGCGCCCAGTGCAGCCGCACCAGTTGCACTGCCCTAAAGCCGGCCCTGCCTCTAGGTTTTATTACTGCATGCCATCTAAGGAGTGTTCTGAGCCATCAAAGGAGTGTTCTGGGCCATCTAAGGAGTGTTCTGGGCCATCTAAAGAGTGTTCTGGGCCATCTAAGGAGTGTTCTGGGCCATCTAAGGAGTGTTCTGGGCCATCTATGGAGTGTTCTGGGCCATCTATGGAGTGTTCTGGGCCATCTAAGGAGTGTTCTGGGCCATCTAAGGAGTGTTCTGGGCCATCTATGGAGTGTTCTGGGCCATCTAAGGAGTGTTCTGGGCCATCTAAGGAGTGTTCTGGGCCATCTACGGAGTGTTCTGGGCCATCTACGGAGTATTCTGAGCCATCTACGGAGTGTTCTGAGCCATCTAGGGAGTGTTCCGAGCCATCTAAGGAGTGTTCTGGGCCATCTAAGGAGTGTTCTGAGCCATCTAAGGAGTGTTCTGGGCCATCTAAAGAGTGTTCTGGGTCTGGGCCATCTAATGAGTGTTCTGGGCCATCTAGGGAGTGTTCTGAGCCATCTAAGGTGTGTTCTGGGCCATCTAAGGAGTGTTCTGGGCCATCTAAGGAGTGTTCTGAACCATCTAAGGTGTGTACTGGGCCATCTAAGGAGTGTTCTGAACCATCTAAGGAGTGCTCTGATCCATCTAAGGAGTGTTCTGGGCCATCTAGGGAGTGTTCTGAGCCATCTAAGGAGTGTTCTGAGCCATTTAAGGAGTGTTCTGAGCCATCTAAGGAGTGCCCTGATCCATCTAAGGAGCGTTCTGGGCCATCTAAGGAGTGTTCTGAGCCATCTGGGGAGTTTTCTGAGCCATCTAAGGAGTGTTCCGGGCCATCTAAAGAGTGTTCCTGGGCCATCTAAGGAGTGTTCCTGGGCCATCTAAGGAGTGTTCCTGGGCCATCAAAGGAGTGTTCCTGGGCCATCAAAGGAGTGTTCCTGGGCCATCTAAGGAGTGTTCCTGGGCCATCAAGGATTGTTCTGAGCCTTCTAATGAGTGTTCTGAGCCATCTAGGGAGTGTTCTGAGCCATCTATGGAGTGTTCTGGGCCATCTAGGGAGTGTTCTGAGCCATCTAAAGAGTGTTCTGGGCCATCTAAAGAGTGTTCTGGGCCTCCCCATGCACTTCATCATGGGAGATGACCAAGAAGGCATCACACCTGGGTCTGGTTCTACCAGGTAGGTCGGGGTGTACCGAGCTGCACAGATCAGTCAATCCCACTGAGGGCCCGACCTCCATACATTTAATAAGGGGAGGGCAGGGAATGAGACAGGACGGCCTCTAGGCAGGGCTGGCTGTAGCGCTGGTGGCACCCGGTGCGACAATCACTTTTGGCGCACCCACGTCCCATGACACCTCCATGGATTCTCTCACTACCACCTTCAAAAGTGCCCCTCATTTCTCCTTTCATAAGATATTGCTAAGCACAGCGCCTCCCTGAGGTCACAGCGCCCGCCTCCACAGGTCAGCGCCCAGTGCAGCCGCACCAGTTGCACTGCCCTAAAGCCGGCCCTGCCTCTAGGTTTTATTACTGCATGCCATCTAAGGAGTGTTCTGAGCCATCTAAGGAGTGTTCTGGGCCATCTAAGGAGTGTTCTGGGCCATCTAAGGAGTGTTCTGGGCCATCTAAGGAGTGTTCTGGGCCATCTACGGAGTGTTCTGGGCCATCTAAGGAGTGTTCTGGGTCATCTACGGAGTGTTCTGGGCCATCTACGGAGTGTTCTGAGCCATCTAGGGAGTGTTCTGAGCCATCTAGAGAGTGTTTTGAGCCATCTAAAGAGTGTTCTGGGCCATCTAAGGAGTGTTCTGAGCCATCTAAGGAATGTTCTGGGTCAATCATCTAAGGAGTGTTCTGGGCCATCTAAGGTGTGTTCTGGGCCATCTAAGGAGTGTTCTGAGCCATCTAATGAGTGTTCTGAGCCATCTAATGAGTGTTCTGAGCCATCTAATGAGTGTTCTGAGCCATCTAATGAGTGTTCTGAGCCATCTAAGTAGTGTTCTCTCTGGGCCATCTAAGGAGTGTTCTGGGCCATCGTAGGAGAACTCTAAGCCATCTAAGGAGTGTTCCGAGCCATCTAATGAGTGTTCTGGGCCATCTAAGGAGTGTTGCTGGGCCATCAAAGATTCTTCTGAGCCATCTAATGAGTGTTCTGGGCCATCAAAGGAGTGTTCTGAGCCATCTAAGGATTGTTCTGGGCCATCTAAGGAGTGTTCTGAGCCATCTAAAGTGTGTTCTGGGCCATCTAGGGAGTGTGCTGAGCCATCTAGGAAGTGTGCTGAGCCATCTAAGGAGTGTTCTGAGCCCTCTAAGGAGTGTTCTGGGTCAGTCATCTAAGGAGTGTTCTGGGCCATCTAAGGTATGTTCTGGGCCATCTAAGGAGTGTTCTGAGCCATCTAATGAGTGTTCTGAGCCATCTAAGTAGTGTTCTTTCTGGGCCATCTAAGGAGTGTTCTTTCTGGGCCATCGTAGGAGGACTCTGAGCCATCTAAGGAGTGTTCCGAGCCATCTAATGAGTGTTCTGGGCCATCTAAGGAGTGTTCCTGGGCCATCTAAGGAGTGTTCCTGGGCCATCAAAGATTGTTCTGAGCCATCTAATGAGTGTTCTGGGCCATCAAAGGAGTGTTCTGAGCCATCTAAGGAGTGTTCTGGGCCATCTAAGGAGTGTTCAGACCCGTCTAAGGAGTGTTCTGAGCCATCTAAGGAGTGTTCTGGGCCATCTAAGGAGTGTTCAGACCCGTCTAAGGAGTGTTCTGGGTCATCTAAGGAGTGTTCTGGGCCATCTAAGGAGTGTTCTGGGCCATCTAAGGAGTGTTCTGAGCTATCTAAGGAGAGTTCTGGGCCATCTTAGGAGTGTTCTGGGCCATCTTAGGAGTGTTCTGGGCCATCTTAGGAGTGTTCTGGGCCATCTTAGGAGTGTTCTGGGCCATCTTAGGAGTGTTCTGGGCCATCATAGGAGTGTTCTGGGCCATCTAGGGAGTGTTCTGGGCCATCTAGGGAGTGTTCTGAGCCATCTAAGGAGTGTTCTAAGAAGTGTTCTGGGCCATCTAAGGAGTGTTCTGGGCCATCTAAGGAGTGTTCTGAGCTATCTAAGGAGTGTTCTGAGCCATCTAAGGAGTGTTCCGAGCCATCTAAGGAGTGTTCTGGGCCATCTAAGGAGTGTTCTGGGCCATCTAAGGAGTGTTCTGAGCTATCTAAGGAGTGTTCTGAGCCATCTAAGGAGTGTTCTGAGCCATCTAAGGAGTGTTCTGGGCCATCGAAGGAGGACTCTGAGCCATCTAAGGAGTGTTCCGAGCCATCTAAGGAATGTTCTGGGCCATCTAAGGAGTGTTCCCGGGCCTTCAAAGATTGTTCTGCGCCATCTAATGAGTGTTCTGGGCCATCTAAGGAGTGTTCTGAGCCATCTAAGGAGAGAGTGTTTTGGGCCGTCTAAAGAGTGTTCTGAGCCATCTAAGGAGTGTTCTGGGCCATCTAAGGAGTGTTCTGGGCCATTGTAGGAGGACTCTGAGCCATCTAAGGAGTGTTCCGAGCCATCTAAGGAGTGTTCCGAGCCATCTAAGGAGTGTTCCGAGCCATCTTAGGAGTGTTCCGAGCCATCTAAGGAGTGTTCCGAGCCATCTAAGGAGTGTTCCGAGCCATCTAAGGAGTGTTGCAAGCCATCTAAGGAGTGTTCTGGGCCATCTAAGGAGTGTTCTGGGCCATCTAAGGAGTGTTCTGGGCCATCTAAGGAGTGTTCTGGGCCTTCTAAGGAGTGTTCCTGGGCCATCAAGGATTGTTCTGAGCCTTCTAATGAGTGTTCTGAGCTATCATGGGAGTGTTCTGAGCCATCTAGGGAGTGTTCTGGGCCATCTAGGGAGTATTCTGAGCCATCTAAACAGTGTTCTGGGCCATCTAAAGAGTGTTCTGGGCCTCCCCATGCACTTCATCATGGGAGATGACTAAGGAGGCCCATCGTACTCCAGAACTGCTCCATTTCTCAACCGCATGTATTGTGTCTGGTTCAAAAATGTGGAGTGCCTATGAAACGGGGTAACTTCTGGACTGTGCAAGATGTTGAAGCATGAACCATAAGCACACAATTGGTTGCTTCTAGAAGACTGCTTTTCCTAAAACCCTGCATATAGAGGGCAGTGTTCAGATCAAGAATAAACCTGTGGCATAGACAGGGTCACTGGAATTATACGGCAAAAGAGGACCATATTATACAGGATCGTTGACTAACTTATGTGGTAACAAAAGGCAAATAATAAGGCCTTTTTGTGTAGAAACAGCAGCAGCCACAAAAACACATAAATCCAGTGGCCTTGGGTAAAGCGTTCCATGTCCGCGCACTCTCTAGTCCAGCAGTTATGGATCAGAGATCTCTGTACCATAAAGATAGCTCCCTGGTGGATCACTTGCTGTATGTGCCCAAGCTTGAGAAATGCACGAGCCTGTGATGCCTTCCTTGAAACCTTCCTCCTCCCCCTCCCCTCCCCCCACCCCCCGGGCACATCAATGCATTATGTACTATGTGAACAAGGCCCTGTTCTACCTTTAGAAAACAGTACCTTGCCATCTGATGCCAGACTCTCGATGCATGTATGCATTTATATTTTATTTAAAATAACCCTGGGGTCTATCAGAAGCACAGGATGGAGGGAGAGGATTAAAGACTGCGATTATTAACATACTTGCATTACATCTTTTTATATTACACATACTTACAGTTTAAGGCACATGGAAATTACATGTTTTACCCAGAATCATACAATTTCCAGTGTCAAAGTCAGCTATATAATTTGATCGTTCCCTTAAGTATAATTCCAATGGACCTGTCGATACAATCGTAATGTTCTCTTTGTTATATGTACCTTGGTGGATGATGTGGTCGGCCTACACCATTGTGCACAGGTAGCCTCCTGCAAGGGGTGAGAGTGGGGGTGGGCGGGGGGGGTCAGTCCGCGAGCGAGAAAGTGTGTGTGTGTGTCTTTGTCTTGCTTTCTCTGCATCAGTGGCTATATTTGTCTGAAGGTGGTCCCAAGACCGCACTAGCACCTCGCACATGGGCTGCAACGCACAAACTACCCTCTTCACTAGAGAATCTCCTTGGCTTGGTAGCATATCCTACCCCCCAAATGCTCATACACAACTCTGTCCTGCCAAATATATAGGAATCCTAAGATCTAACAAGCCAATTAAAGCCATATCCTGTAGGAAAGAGCCGCGGCCTCCTTTACGAAGGTTACCTCCTATGCTGGCTTCAGAATCCTGCCCCATCCTATCATTAGCGCCACCAGATCAGAGCGCTCCATTGAGAGACATTCCCCTTAAAGCAAACCAAATTGTTCTTTCCTGACCTTCCACAGTAGAAGAGATTTCTTAGTAAAGTAGAAAAGCGCTAGTGATGCTCTTCAAACCCCACCGCAGATTGCAAAGCGAGCATTCTCCAGGCAGAGCGCGCTTACCAGGGAGCCGGAGTGGAAATGGTCCCTGCTGGAATCAGGCAAGTTTTTCTAAATTGTAGAGGTTTAATCTGGTGTGGCATTTGAGGGATTAGCATTGAAGCTGGGACGACAAAAGTCAAGCCCTAATAACACATAACTGTGGAAGGCTCAGATGCCAGGGAAAATCAGGCATTACCGCAGGGATTCAGAACCCAGCTACACATGGCCAGCTGACAGTGCTCTAGAAGGGGACTTTTATAGTGATCCATAAGGGTAAGAGCTGACAAGCCTATGGGATCTAGCACAGTGACCTAGTGTGATGGATTAGGGGAGGTACTGATGACACCAGTGGTACAGAGTAATGTAGGTTCTGAGTACAATGTGATGTAGTATGGTAGGTTTTGATCAACTTGACTGGACCTAATTGGGACATTCTGATGCTGGAGGGTTGGTTTTCAGGAGCTAGAGAGCTCATGCCAGTAGATTCCAATCAGATTGGTGCAGTTTAGTGGACCGGCTCCTGATGACCTCAATGGGTTCCAGCAGGGTAGGTTCTGATTAGGCAAACAGAAGCTCTTCGGACCTCTTGTGATCTGCATGGGATACAAGAAAGTAGGTTCTGATTAGCCCATAGGCTGATCCTGAAGATACTAATGAGATCCTGGAGGCGGGCTCTGCTGACTTCAACAGGATCCACTAGGGTAGATGGTGATGCAAATGGTGGAATCTGGTAGAGCTGGTTCTGATGAGCACAGCGGGATCCATTGCAGAAGGTTCTGAGAAGCTCAATGTGATCCAGCAGAGATCGCTTCGAAGAGTAGCACAGTACTTGTTTGCATAAAGCACAGGGCTTCATACTCGACTTCGGCCATTACTAAACATTGGCCATCGCGGGAGGTACAGATTCCAAATCTAATGGCTGAATTTGTGGACCTCAGGATTATTACACAGTGGATCGGCCTTGCCAAGCTTAAAATGCTTGAGGTACTGATTACCGAATATGTCAGTAGAAAATGTTTATTTTGATGAGCCATCTCACCAGCTGGGCTGGTTAGGACAGCTTCGGATAAGCCCACATGAATTCCTGAGCATATGTTTCAGATCTATAGCGGTGTGTTTTGTGAACATAGCCAGATCCTGTGGGGAGTTTTCTGATGAATCCTGTGGGATCTAATAGGGTCCGTTATTATTCAGCTGGTAGGATCTTTGAGGTAGTCCCTCATGCCAAAATGGAAAACAAATATACAAGTAGTCCATTAATAGAGGTCTGTGAGAGCCCTGTGGGGTCCACAAGGATAGGTTCCGATTGCCCAGTGGGAATCTATATGGTTGTTTCTCGTGCATCCAGTGGTTTCAAGTAGGTTAGATGCTAATAGGCCACGATGACCAATCAGAGATCCAAATATCTCACTGGGGGGAGGAGGTGTCCAGCATCAGTGCACTCTGTTGCTCAGAGCCAATGTGTTGTATGGTGCAGTAAGGTAGCCAGAGCGAGTGTGCCTGATGGAAGGGTATGGAGCCAATAGGCAGTGTGCTGTAGGGTACGATAAGGTACCCAGACCCAGGTAGGGTGAAGTGCCCCACTCTACTGCATGGCAGAGTAAGATGCCCAGAGCCAGTGCCCTGTGTAGTAGGGGTGAGGTACACTGAGTGTGCTGTACTGTGTCAGTGGGGTTCCCTGAGCCATTGTGTTCTTTCAAAAGGATGAGGTCGCGCAAGCCAGGTTGCTGTAAGTCAGTGGTGAGGCACACTTAGCCACTGTGCAGACAGACCCCTTGAGCTGGTGTGCTATGCTGTGCAGTAAGGTGATTAGAGCCAGAGTGCTGTATGGTGCAGCAGGGGCACAGAGCCAGCATGCAGCATGGTAAGGAACGTTGCTTAGAGCTACTGAGCTGTATGGCAAAAATTAGTGGTGGGTGGAGAGAGAGCGGGGGAAAAGTGCAGGATGGCGAGTATAAGGGGTTAATAATAAAAAAAGGACTAACCTGAATATGCTGGCTGCCTCATGCCTCAGTGTTCCTCTGCTTCCTGGTCCCGGCAGACACTAGGACAGCATCAGACACCCTGTGCAATCCCCACGCTGCTCTCATGCTATTACCAAGCATGAGAGCAGCGCCGGGATTGGCCTGAGTGGGCTGGTGTACCGCTCGCTGAGGCAAATTTAGAAATGCTCACACCACTCCATTCCTCCTCCCTCCAATGGCCCCGCCCCTCCCAGCACACGCTGGCTCAGCCACCAGATGAAAAATAAAATGAACCTAAAATATTGTTTTATTTTTCAGCTGCTGCCTTTGAACCAGCGGGGCAGTGCTCCTCCACCACCCTGGAGAAGCAGACGCTGTAACAGTAACCTGCAGAGACAAGTCTACAAAAATGTACCATTATGCAAAGACATTCTCACAACAGGTGAACTTGCCGAAGAACACTGCTCATGTGTCGTCCTGCTTGTCTGGGTTCGAGGAAAGACAAATTATCTAGAAATGTGTTTTCTTGGATGACGGAAACCAGGTAACTTTGCAACCTTTGCAAGGAGAAACTTATAAAACGTTGACACCCACAGTTAGAACTGCTCAGTGACACGGGGAAATGCCCGGTGGCCGGTTGACCACGGGCGGCCACATAGAAGTGTCTTGGGGTCTTTGTGGCTGCGGATACTTCCTGCGCGGCTCGCAGTCGCAGAGCACACTTCTTGCATGCCAATGGCTCCCGCTTTGTTGAGCCGCTCTGCATCCTGGGATACGCCTGCTTACATCCGTGCGCGAGACGGAAGCCTTCTAGCAGCGGAGCCGCCAGGGGCAGTTTTATGCTATTCAGTTCCCGCGGCTGGTGGTGGAACAGTACAGAATGTAAAGCCGTGGGCCGCGGAGGGATTAATTACACAGGCCGCGCGCTCTCTTCCCTATGCCGGTGCATCCGACCGTGCAACCGCTTCCGCTCCTGAACCAGGCACTGGGCTGCTCACAGCAGTGCCTTCTGAAGCCTGTTTGCTGTATTCAGTGTGCTTAGGCACCTCGTCGGGGACCTGAAGCGCTACATACGTGCAGTTGCAAATACATCCGATTAGTTTTATAGGGGGAAGTAGTACACAGGAGTTCTGCTACCGCCTCCTCTGTATGAGACCTGCAAAGAGAAGTTTTGGTAGTAATGTTCATACAAAACTAGAGCTCCTGTGCAAGGATTGTGGAGGGCCCCCAGTCAAAGTAAATTACCATTTCGCCTTGTGGGCGCTCCACCTCCACTCGAAACTGGGTAATTCGTGAGAGCTTGTGTCGCCATCTTAAGTCCCCTTGTAGTGGCGACCAAAGGGGGCTGCCTACATTCGTATTGTTATTGTGCACGTTCAATCACAAACAGGAACACATTTGTGATCACCACTACCTCACCAGCACATTAACCTACCAGCCGTGTAACACGTAGGCCCATGAAGCAGCACGCATACTCCCAAGGACACACACGGCTTGCAGAACTCACAAAGGACCGTCAATGCAAGTTGCATACTGCCCTGACTGCCGTGCTTGGATTCTGCATGCTGCTGGCGAGTCATACATGTAGCATAACCGAGGTAACTGGAATTATGCGGCAGGGAAGGCCCATATTAAGTGGTAGGTTTAACTAATACATGTAGCAAGAAAATGCACATTATATGGCGTAATGCAACCTATTTTGTGATTGTATTATTTCATTAGTATGTCATTTTTATGCATGGTAACGCTGACTGGCAAATATTTCATGTTATTAGTAAAAGTTTACACCAAAACACAGCAATAAGGAATTGATAGAAGACCAGTCAGCCTTTGTGAAAGGCCTTCCCCTGCGCTGGAACATGTATTGCCACATTTTTAGTAACTTTTCAATCTGGCTTAGAAACAACATTTATTTTTCGTATTATGTGGTAAATACAGCAAATCCATCATTATGTGGAAAATGCCACAGTTGCCCCCAGCCATAAAACAGATGTGCACACACATTATGTACAGCGATGTGCAGGCCAGAGAGATCGCAGTGGCTGTTTGTGTGTGTGTACAGAGCAGACAGTATATTGTTGAAATTCAAACACTTTCCACACAGCCTATTTGTGCTTAGATGCGATCTATCATTTCCAAGATCTTAGAACGTGGTGGCAGATAAAAGCTTTTAGGCATGGACACAAATGCAGTCCAAATCTTTAATTAAATCTCCCGTGAAAAATATATTTTGGAAGCTTAAAATGGGCCAGCCACCCCGGGCACCCTTCATCAACATACACCGAGCATTAATGGGGCCATGATGCAACAGTAACCCTAAACACCCGAGCTGACAGCATCAAACAAAGGAATATGCCACAATGCCTATTTCTGATGATTGTTAACAATTCAGGACAGGGTAAACAGAGCATTTTTATTTCCTAAATTGCATGGTCTTTTTTAAGTTTTCTTCACGGTAGTAGTTTAACATACCACTTAAAATAGGTCCTTTGAGGATTTCGGATTCCCGGTGACTGAAACCTAGGTGTACTCATAAAAAAATCATATTTCCAATTTACCATCTAAAAGGGAATGAAGCAGCTGGGGTCTAAAGAATTTCCCCCTTCTCTTTGTCACATTTGATAGCCTCACCTACCCTTAATGTGTGTCCCTCCCTTCTTCCCCTCTCTTTACATTTCACCTTTCAAGCCCTCCTGTACTAAAAGGCTATAGCGGTCGGATCATCTAGTGAATTCAGAGACCATTAGTACTCCATCATCATAGTGACTGAGTGAGTGAGGTGAATATAGTTGAATCCTGCTGACCACAGCACCTTTAGCTACTTCCGGGTACACACGTGCTACTAGGAGGTCTCAGTTTATTTTCAATACAACTCTTTCACCAGGTATTCGGCCGTAGGGTTGGGGATTATCACCTTCAGCAAAGGTTATGAAGATTCTCTGTTTACCTTCACCCTCTGGCATTGTGAGATCATTTTCACTCTAGTCAACACCAGCCAAGCTAGATAATATACCGTGAACTTTCCTATGCAGAAAGTCGCACGTTTTCAAGATGTATCTCTAGAAGTTCATCTTCTGAAGAGTTTTTACGCACAAGTGGCACTGCAACAATAAGCCTTTGAAAACTTTGCAAATTTGCAGTTTCCAATCAAACTCTGTTGGGAAAAAAAGGAACTTTGCAGGAATACGATTGTTGCAAGATGTGTTCAGCTGATGTCACACATTACAGTCATTTTAACCTCTGCTGTGCATCAGTGCATGCACTTTGGACCAGGTACGCTTGGGCCTGCACCTTTCCTATGCCCAATGCCCATTCTTTTCTTTTGGTAAACGTCACCTTAATGGAATACGACAGGATACAGCACAGGTGCCAGGGCACTCCTCTTGATTCACAGTGATCATCTGCCTGCTTGTAGCCTCAAACATGGCCGCTCTCCAGCCACGTGCCCTGGCCGAGGGCTGCAGCTCCTGGAAGCAGGAGGAAGCTGCACACTGGGCTGGTTTGACGTCCAGTGTGCTCTTGTTTCTGGACAAGGGAATACAGCAACTGCATCTCTGAAGTGACGAAGAGGACGGCAGACCGAGGGATACCCGACCCAAGACGCCGTCTCTTTCAGAATCAACACTCCTGAAAAACACTGATCACAATCTACCAAGCTCACACAAGCAAACAGACTCAATCGACTGAATGCACTTCTAAGTCTGCACAGGTAAGATGCATATGATGCCATAATAAAGGAAGTGCTGCAAAACCCACAGGTATCAGCTGTATAATAACACACACAATTAAACCTCAGGCCCATTAGTGAGCCACACACATAATCATTCAAAAACACTAAAAAGCCACGTCATTTGGGGGTTAGTTACTGGGTTTGGAAGCAGGCACCTATGCCCTGGCTGGTTCACTTGAAAGACTGATTTACCAAGCTCATTCATTCTGGTGTAAAGTTAATGGTTAGCTTTCCTAAGACAACTGAATGGGGCAGATACAAAGAACAATTACGTTCAGTGCTTCATTTGGGGCACATAGTTGTTTGGAACCGAACGATTTTGTTGCAGAGGCATTGCTATCATTGGTTCAGCAGGTGCAGTGGCACTGGGCCCAGGGTTCTGAAGGGCTTTCTGAACCGCAATTTGAGATCATTTTTTCCACACACAACTGGGTAAAATTGTGCATTCTCCATGGTTGCATTGGGGTACATGGCACCTATGTTACACTACTGAGCAGGTGTGTTACAGGAAGAGAGTCTTTAGATGTTAGGCAAACAGAAAAGTGAGGATGAGGCTTTCAGGCAATATGCACAGAACACCCAGCCACATTTCAATACTGCATCCAACAAGCTCTGTTACAACCTATAGACATGTCTTTGAATATCTGTATGTGATGGCACCAGCCTCCTTCACAGACTCCCTCTTTCTTTCAGCTTCTAGAGTTAGTTCTGTTTCTGTTCTGTACCGGGGTAATACGATTCGAATGACATTTCAATGGTAATTTTGTTTCTCATGACATAATTCACCTGCTGAGACTCCTCTGCTTTCAGTGAGGTTTTGCAGAACTGTCTATTTCAGCTATTTATGTTTTTATCCCCCAAAACCCTTGGATTTTTATTCTTTCATGCCCCGAGGCATCACCCGCACAATAGTGTCTGTTTTGCTGAGATCTACTTTCCCTGATGTTTCGCAAAACCAGTGTGTTGCTTGTGTCTGCAGAATGCTTCAGTAGTGTTTGTTTCAGGCTCTGGGAACATCACTTTCACAGGTAGTTGGTTTTTTCCTGCTTGTTTTGATGGGCCGTCTACACAACTTATTCAGAGGGTTCCCCTGGTAACTCTTTTAAGATCTGGTGGCAGTTCTTCCCTATTTAAGTTACGTGATTTTGAGTGGTGCAGTGTTCAAGAAATCTGTATGCACTTTAGGTTCTTATGACAGACTGATGTTCATGTTTGGGGGTTTACCTTCCTTAGGGAGTCTTATAATTCGGAGTTGTGGGTTAATTCACGACTATGCCTGGTTTCGTGTAGGTGAATGCCCTGGGTGGTGCTTGGTAATGGGTCTTGTGACTTTTGAACCTAACCCTCATGAGTGTTCACTGAGTCATGGGGAAGCAGTAGGTACTCTTTAGGTGGATTTGGGAGTTACTTGCACGCCTACACCAAACCTGTGCGAGCCCTGGCACTGCCATGTGCCTGCCATTTGTGGAGTCTGAATGGTTCGCTCAACGGGTGATGTTTGTTGTGCTCCTACAGCGGCCAACGCGGTGCATGTCAGAGTCTTCCTAGTGTGGGGTTTCGACTCTTTTGCTTCTTCTCTGGGGTGAGCGTTCCTGAACCAAGTTCTACCAGACCTGAAGTCCCGTCTCCTTTTAGATGCCCCCTTTTCACAGGTTTTGTAAAACTTTTCTATTCCTTTGCCCTTGTGTTCTTTGTGTGACCGTTGCTGAACTGATCAGTTTCCCGGGCTTCATTCATCTCTCCATTTGCCTTCTTGTTACAAGGGTTCTTGCCTTTGCAAGGTACTCAGATCCAACCCAGGTCTGTGGACCTGCACTGCAGGCCCATACTTATACAGAACCGATATAGGAATACCCCATGCATTACAAAGGCGAGTGATTGAGATCGCTCGCGAAAGCTATAGAGAAATAACTGTGACAAAAACATTTATAGCCATGTTGAAGAAGTTATGCAAACGTGTCACTTCTGTCAATGTACAGTAAAGAAAACATTTCAAGAAGAACTTAAAATGTTTCAATTACTAGGTGCCGTGTGGATGATACTAGCAGCAGACTTCTATGGACCTATAAATTCAGGACATTATTTGTCATCAGATATGGGTTTTTGAGGATTCTGTTAATAGAACGAGTACCATCAACTTCGGCATGTGTTGTACTTCAAATTCTAGATGACATATGTATGTACTGGTATTTATGTAGCGCAAGTCTAGCTAGTAAGCAATGGAGCGCTGTACATTACGCAGGGGCTGAGAGAAGATCTACAAGATTGTGTACATCCTTTGGGGATAACACAAAGTAATGTCATACATTACCCTTCACATTTTTCAGACACAGGGAGATTAAATGCCTTGCCCAGAATCACACAATGTTGTGCCAAGCACTGAAGCCGTGATACAAAACCGAGTCACAGGTTCTAAAGTTAGCAGCTCTAGCCAGTAAACCACACCTACCCATCTCAACATGGGGCATAGTAAATGTATTAAAAACCGGTAATTGCCTTAGAGAAGAGTTTAAAAAGTCCCTAACTTATATGGGGGTTATGCATAGGAAAATAACTCCATGCTGGACATAGGCAAACGGAATTGTAGAAAGGTTTGAGTACTCCAAAGAAAACAGTTTTAACAGCTAAATTAATGCCAGTAGCATTGAATCAAGCACTGTGTCAAATGTTGAGAGATTACAGAAAAACTACTCATGGAACAACCGAAAAATGATGAGCCAAACTAATACTTGGACAAATGAGACAAAGTTATTTACTACAATCAACCAGCAAAAGTTTCTGGATGTCATGAAGAAGTTGTCAAACAAAAGGAACTGGCAAAAGAATGAATGAAAAGATATGCAGACAAACAAAGACATGCTAGAACACAAAATTATCAATCAGATGATATAGTATTGATCAAGCAACTATTAACAAGAAAATCCCAAAAAATGTTTGGTCCTAGTTCACCAACTGTGACTGGGGTAAAAAGGATCAATGATTTCCGCTTAAGCCAAAGAACAACTATAAAGAAAATAGAAGTAACATTTGTGAGAATAATTCTTATTTTAATGATCTACGTGCAAATAGTGCTGTTGATTTATAAAAACAAATCAATACACAAGATGACAAGAACATTCATGATGCTATAAGGAAATTAAACAAGATATATCAAGAAGTCTTTAAAACTAATTAAACAATGTTGATTAAGTTGTTCTATTTTCTTATTTATTCATTGTTTTAAAAAAAAGGGGAGATATGTGGTAATGTAGTAGTGAGTTTTCCTTTAGTGTGTGTTCTCTTTAACAATAGAACACAGAACTTACAGGGATGTGACAAAAAACAATGTTATGACTGAAAGTTACTAGCTAGGAGTTGGGAAGCAGCTGAGCAATAGCATGCTGTAATACAGTGTAAAATAAAGCATGATTGTCAAGAAAACTGGAATGACCTCTGACTATTTAGACAGAAAGATGAGAGGCAATACAATTCATACGGTGATACTTCAGTGTTCAGTAACAGTTCTTTCACTGTTTTTTTGTGTACGTAGAAGATTCTTTATTCTTTAGATTCTTTTGACAAGTAGGTACAGCCAACGCATTTCGCCCTAGAGAGGGCTTCTTCAGGGTAAAGTATTATAGTGAGCACTGTCCAAGTATCCTTGGTAGGAAACGCCAGCATCAAATTATGTCAAATCCGTTCCTTGCTCAAATCATAATATTATTTTAGTGCAACAAGTGTTGCACTGTAGTTCCCTTAATAAAACAGTTAAGATATAGATCCGCAGTGTCTCGCTTAGCGCCTCTGGCATTTCCGAGTCTGTGTGTTAATTCGATTAAGTGACAGTGTAGTCCCGTCTCCGGAGAGTCGTTAACCGATTATTGTCTGAACCTATGCTAATTTACACTAATGCATGGATGCGCTCTAGAACCAATATATACATACATATTTTAAGTTTTATATAGCATGAACTCAACTCAAAGTTATTGGAGAGCTTTGCACGAGCACCAGTTACATTACACAGTCATGTTAATTTTGCATGAGCACCAGTTACATTTACACAAAGTCATGTTAATTTTTTTAAGGCATGGTGAGATTAAGTGATTTGCCCAGAATCACAAGATGTTGAGACGATACAGGGACTCGAACCTGGTTCCCCAGTTGCTAAGCTGGCAGTCCTGGCAATAAATCAACATTCTCTCTTATCTCCTCATCTGTACACTATATACATTACAACAGTTTTAATAGCACCACACTGGTAATTCAAAGGCCTTCCGCCCCTATCGGTTGTCTCAGTATGCAAGCTGTTGTTTGCTAGCTGTGGTGTATCCATGTTCAAGGCACTCTGTAAGGAGGAAGGTGTTGGCACCTTCAACAGAACGTGTGTATGTGTCAATGTCTCTAGTCCCAGAGTGGGCCATGTGTGTCCTCTCACTTGATGTCAGTGCTGTCTGTGCGCCATGTGTGGTGTGTTTCTAGTGTGGAAGGCATGTGACACATTTTTCTGGTTCACTATCGGTGTAGTGTATGCCACGCCTCTTCTTTGTCTATGTAATCCTGGTCCTAGTATTACGATGTTCCCATCACGTTCCACCAAGAAGGCTATAGAGAGCACTATTCCTCTTCATGCCCCCGCTGAAGGAACAGAAAAGAGTGGTGAGATACCCATGGTAGATGTTTCAGGGTCTTCATGGTTTTGCATGCACAACAGGTTCTGCTTTCAGGGGAGGTTCTATCTGTTTTAGGTTCTCAGACCATCACTGTTGCAGGTAGACCTATCTGTTTCCATTATGACAGCTTGTACTACACAGGTGGTTGTGTTTTGCAGTAAAAGCATCCATTTACTGTCCTGATAGCGCTCCATGCAAAGCGATCTCTGTTTTTAGTTGGGGGAGGGGGGGTCAGCCTCTTGATGACAACTCTGCCAAGAAGTTCTGCTTTAAGTAATGCTCTAACTCTTTCACGCTGTCATGGCTTTGCATACATAGGCTTTCAGGTGGTGTTCCATTTCTCTGAGGTATTGAACGTTCCCCCATTATTTGTGTTCTGTGTGTCCTAGGTTTTAATACAACCACTTTCGTAATGAGTTCTGCTACCAGTGAAGTTCTATAGGTTTCAGGTTCACATTGTGTTCCCGCACAAGAAGTTTTGTTTTTCAGGTGAGGTTCCATCCGATGTGTCCTGTGTGTCCCAGGCTTTAATCCCATCATTTTCGTAGACCGTTCTGATGGACTCCAGTCACAGTGTATGAATGCCGAACACTGGCAGTTGGATTATTCTTAGCCGAACATGGTGCCACATGGATGATGTCTTTTCCCACAACAGTGACATAGCAACTTGTCCATTTATTGACCAGTAACTGAATTAATTTTTAGCCTATTACGGCTAAAAAAGCCCTTGTGGAATACTGGTGTACCACTCATTATGATGCATCTACTTTAAATTCTGAGTCTGGATAGACATATGATTTTACCTGAGGAAGCCTGTTACTGGGCGAAACATGTTGTCTGTATCTATCTATATTTGATGAAGAAACAATTGAATAAAGAATCACAGAATCAAGCAAGATTTCTTTGACTCATTCCATCTTGATGTGCTGTGTACTAATCTTACATGTGTATTTTGTTGCCTCTCGATAGTGCTTCTATGTATTAAATTAATGGCGATTTGGTAGCTGGCCATCAGAGGTGGGAAATAGTTGCTTCATACATAAATAAGGACACTTCTGGTAGTGCGGCAAACGGGTCCCCTAGTCGCCAATATTTGTTCAATTTACAGTTCTCTTTGTTTTAGGCTCTTATCACCTTCCCTGCAAAGGACCCTTCGCTTTCAGGTCAGGTTCTATTTACTATTCTGAACTCCACCTCTACACACCTCGAAAATATATATATATATATATATTACCTACTGGCGGTCGCCAGTAGGTAGTTATAGTTAGGACCACGTTTCCATAGGAAATCCGCAACATTCTATTTTGAATAACTTTGGCGCCGGTCGACGAATCCTCGCGAATTTTTCAAAATAGGTGGGGCGCTATGCTCCGCTCCTACCCTGAAAGTCTCGGGGGGATTCGTCAAGCGGGGGCTGAGATAAAAGGGGGGTCCCAAAACGCGTTTTTCCCATGCATTTTTCCATAGGACCTTTAGACACAGCTACAGCCCGAACGGCTGAACAGAATTACTTGAAATTTGGAAGAGAGGTAGTCCTCAGGTCAAGGAAGTGCCTTTTGTAGGTTTGGTGTAAATCTGTTCAGTAGATTCTGAGAAAATAGCCTTTAAATCAATATATATATCTGAGCCAGCTTACGGTGCGCTTACGGTACGCTTACCGTACGCGTACGGTGGCGTGCGCGAGCGCGATTCTGATTGGCCCTTAGATCTTAGTAAACATTCGAATCGCTCGAAACCAGGAAGCGGCGGCCGCCATTTTCTCTCTCGCACTCTGAGGGGGGAGCTGATAAACAAATGCCAAAAACATATAAAGGGGCTGTTTAGACAGCGCCCATGCACATAACCATGTTAGTTGAGTCTTCAAAGATCCCCCAAGGCAAAAAACGGTAATTTTTTAATTTTCGAAAATTTTGCCGATTACGCTTACCGTACGCGTACGGTAAAAAATTATTAAAAAAAAAAACCCCACTCTCTCCACCCCGTGTGCAAATGGTGTCCGAAGGCCACCATTTGTGCATGGCATATAAGAGCACAGCATTTCCCCCAAAAATTTCAACAGATTACCTATCACAAGGAAGCGCATAATATGTCCTCCATGTGCGCACGGTGCGCGAAGCGCATCGTGCGTACATGGCCCATCTAGCGTAACGTGGGCACGCGGTGCGTGCACGGCACTAACTGCGTAAAGTAGTGCTCACTGTGCGCGCACGGTGCGCGAAGCGCACCGTGTGCGCACGGAACGAACTGCGTTAAGTGGGCGCGCACGCCACGAATGGCGTAAGTAACTTAGCATTTAAAAAAACGTACAAATTCACTGAAAAAACCATAGGTTTCACACACGTTATAGTTAGGAATTAGCATTTAAAAAACCTTGCAAATTCACTGAAAAAACCATAGGTTTCACACATGTTATAGTTAGCGGAAATTTTATTGATAAAAAACCAATGAAATTCCCCCGTTATAGTTAGTGCAGGAAACTATAACTCACGCAACCGCAATCTTCTGCTGATGACATATGTGTCTTTATGGAAAAAAAATATTTGTAATATATGTATAGCTAAAAATTTATGGAAGAAGACATGGGCAAATAAGTGTCTAAATACAGTATTAGCATCAGCAGAGGATTGCGGTCGCGTAAGTTATAGTTTCCTGCACTAACTATAACGGGGGAATTTCATTGGTTTTTTATCAGTAAAATTTCCGCTAACTATAACATGTGTGAAACCTATGGTTTTTTCAGTGAATATATATAAATATATATATATTTCTCTGTGTATAATCACATTCATGACGTTTAGTGATACTAGGATATTTATATTTATAGGATATTTATTCCGCAGCATGATATTGAACCTCGATATTCTGGAAGCCCACCCTCCTGGTCCTCGTTGTGACCGCTGCCAGAGTCCGCTCCACAGGTATGCAGCATTGCCTGCGAGGCAGCTAGCTTACTTTTCTATTTTTGAAAAAGAAAATGCGATTTGACAAATGTACAGTGATGAAAATCAGAAACATACTTAAGGATGCCCAGATTGCTTGATTTGAATGTAATTCCGCGCACTATTTTCTCTCATTGACAATTTTACTATTATTTTGCATTTTTACTGCCTCTGCTATTGAAAGAAAGAAAGGGTAATAAAAGCCGGTGCTTTGCGTGCGTTCCATCGCCTCGACACATTTTGAGATCCTAACTGTTATAGAGCAGGTCTGCGGGGAAAATCTGCATTTTTAAATTATTTTCTTTACTACATAAATTTTGAGTTTGCCAGCGTTTCCTCACTGGGTGTAGTTCATTACATTTAAATTAAAAGCATAAAATGAATTGGTCGCCATATTTTTCCCTCGTAATTTTCGAATGTTGTATTAAAGTTGACAGCAAGAAATATTTGTGCATCTAAATGCACTCCTTTGTTGTGGTTTCAGGGCCGTCAGCTGCACAGGATTACTCTGTCAAATTAGTCTCTAAATTGCGTACAGACCCAGAAGCGCCGTCACCCTCTGTAGCGCCTCGTGGTCCCAGCTTTTATTTCGGAACCCTACAATCTCCCCTGCAATAACCAAACTCCCTGCATTCCTCCGTCTTCCATCCTGCCCTCCTTACTGCATGAACCTCCTGCACACCTCAGGTCTCACTACTGTCTCCTGCTGTCCTTGCACGCCCTGAACATCTCTCCCATGCCCTTCTCTCCCTTGCAGTCCCTTAACTCCCTGCATTCCTCCATATTCCACCCTGCCCCGAACACTGCATGAACTCCCTGCACACCTCAGATCTCACTACTGTCTCCTGCAGTTCTTACACGCCCTGAACATCTCTCCCATGCCCTCCCCTTGCAGTCCTTGAACTCCCTGCATTTCTCCATACTCCATCCTGCCCTGCAGAACCTCATGCACTCCCTGCATATCGGAGATCTCACTTGTCTCCTGCAGTTCTTGCACGCCCTGAAAATCTCGAATATGTCGTTATCTCCCTGTGCCGTCCTGGAACTCCCTGCATTTCTCCATATTCCACCCTGCCCCGGGGCCCGCATACTGGATGAACTCCCTGCATATCTCAGATCTCACTTCTGTCTCCTGCAGTTCTTGCATGCCCTGAACATCTCTCATATTTCGTTCTCTCCCTGTGTCGTCCTTGAACTCTCCACACATCTCAGATCTTACTTCTGTTTCCTGCAGTCTTAGCACACCCTGAACATCTCTCATATGTTATTCTCTCCTTCTGCAGTCCTTGAACTCGCTGCATTTCTCCCACATGCTCTATGTCCACTCTTTAGTTCCTAAACGTGGCCTTATTTCATCTCTGGAGGTGCTGTACTCTGCATCTCTTCTAGACGCTCTTTTTTTCTCTGGAATAGAGGTTCAGTACCTCTGAAGCAACAGCTTGGCAGACCATCGTGGGCTCACTTGGGTTGAAACCTTTACTGGTGCTGCGGCAACAGATGGGTATCTGGAGAACCAAGGTGCTTAAGTTTTGAGGTTGAGTCTATCAGATTGCACAAGCTATCGGGTTGCAAAAGATATATTGTAGGCCTACCAAGAACACACAGGGCTTGTAGCCTGCCCATTGCTTACCATTGGTTGTCTTTACTGTCACTCTTATTTGCTTGATTTTTATCCCATAACTTTCCTAATTTCAGCCTGTCCCTCTTGCGTGTGTCCCTCCTCTGGAGCATAGCCTCTTTACCATATCTTTGACTGGCTGGCGTCTATGCTTTCTCTACTCATTTTTAGGGAACTACTTTTCTTTTCTTTTTCTCTCTGTTGCCCATGCACCTCTCTCCTCCAACCCCCTCTCATATTGCTCTCTCTTGCCTGTGTACTTCTCTCTCCTCCCACACTCTATGTTGCTCTCTTTCACTCATGTTCTCTTGCTCATTTTGCCTGTCTCGGTCCCATCTTTTTGCTTTTCCCCTTGCTGTCCATGTTGCTTCACCCCACCCTCTCTGGCAACCCAGTCATATGTTTATTTTTATTTTTTAAGATGTGTTTTGCACTTCATTTTTCAAATGTATCTATCCACCACAAATCTGTAAATATAGGAAAGTCTGTGTCCTATTGTAGGTATGTCCATATGTGTTGAATGCACGCGCATACCTAAAAAAAACAAAGACCACATCATCACAGCTTTATTTTTTATAGTCATGCTGCACAGCATCCAAGATGTACCCACAATGCTGCACAGCGTGGAAAAAAAACATTGGAAAAGCCAATATTTTCTTATAGGAAACACCTATTGGCTCTGTCAATCCTTGTTCATTTCTAGAGTTGAGCAGCTCTGCCCATCATGAAAAACAAGAGCAGAGCGTCCAAGAAAAAACAAAACTCCCCTTATGAAGATATATTTTCTAATGTTGTGGTTTATCCCCAAAATTCAATGCCCTGGGCAGTGAAGGAACACAATAAAAATATAAGAACTGGTATTTCCTTTCAGGTGGAGATTTTCCCAACAACAGAAATTCCACAATAGACTTCAAATGGAGCATAAGACCTCGGTGGGAGCAGGAGAGACACATTTATGGCTTTGTTTCCACTCTTGTCCCATCAGACTGTCACAGCACATCAGAGGCTAGCCGAGAGCGCCTTCCTCCCTAATGCAGTTTAAAAAAAAATAAACAAACAGCACCCTGCTCGAGGACTGACAGCTGGCAAGTGTGGGATCCATGAGCGTAAATCACATTTAAAATGTATGTTTCTACTTTGCCATCTCACACTGAAATCGCAGTTTAAATGCATAAGTATGGGAAGGCATATACAGAGGCTGCAACTGAATGCGCCTCACAGATGTGTACCAGCAAAGACGATAACTTCAGGCAACCTCCATGGGCACTCTGTACCTCAGTGTTTTGCAGGTTCATTTGTTTCCCTTTAATGAAGCTTTGGGCTTCTGAAATAGTTCAGCTTGACTTACGGATGGTCAGTGATATTAATATTATATTAACAGAGTGCTCTATGGAGAAAGGCACAGACACATTTTAGGTCCGGTTGCAGACACCCCTGCACAGCAACCTAATGGTATCAATATCTTAAGAAAGTACAATGAGAAGGTTAGAGAGAGGGGGATTTGGGTCACCCCCTTCAGCCCTGAGCTTCCATGAAGGTCTCAGGGTTTGGCATTGGTTGGACATTGCTCCCTTTGTGTTTCCATTGGGTGTTGTGATGGGACATCAAGTGGTCCTTTTGTTAGACTGCAGACAGAGAAGCAAACTCACATCAATGCATACCATACTCTAGTCTGCTGCCCTGTCCATCTTTTGTTTTGCTCACATGGTGACTACAGACAGAGACGCACAATAAGCAGTGCAGCCCCGTTCCTGCCCCAGTAATCCAGCCTGAATTGCTCGAGGTGAAGGCCTTTTGAATGGGAGCACAAGCAACCCCAGGTCAGTTTGGGCTCAGCCGGGACTCATCGCGGATGTACATCTCGAGTCATGTGGGTCAGCAAACACTGAACCCTCTTCTCGGCACAGCCGTTGCACTTAGAAATATGAGAAATCAGAAAAAGAAACAAGTACTGACAAAGCCAATAGGCCTGGCTTTAAAGTGCTAACACATGTAATGTAGGTATGCACAAATGCAGACTATTTGTGCCCTGTTTTGAGCAATCTTTCACCCTCTGTGCCTTTTATGTCTATGTCCTGTTCTTTTTTTTATTCCCTCAAGCACTCACTGCCATACATCAGGTTATATACTTCACCAAGCCTGCCTTTCCATGCATTGGCCTATTAAACGCACACATATTGGCATTGCCAAAACGTATTTTAAACAGTTTACAGGTTATTTCATGTGGTGAGTTCAGTTCCTCTCTCACACAGTCAACACTGTATTATTTGCATCATGTTTGTGTGTTTGATGTAACACCCTAGGTGGCTAAGAGTATGCCCTGGCATGGGTCCCACACTCACTGTCCCCCTGGAACCAAGCTACATCTGGCTGAAAAGCCCCAAACAGCCCAAAACCCGGTCTCTGGTTGCCTGTGCTCTGGTTCAGGGAGGACTTGGCGTGGCAGTTCAGGCTGGACTGTTCCTACTGGAGCAGGACCAAGACTGATCTGCATAAGGCTGAGTCTTACCTGAGGTGGCATGGTGGGAAAAAACGGATGGGTGAAAATGCTACCCCGAGAGTGGACAGATCCTTTACAAGCAGCCTCCCAGAGCTTTAAGTGGGCCGGGTTTTTTACAGGGGGCCTCGAACGGGTCTCCATCGGGCTCTGGTTTGTGCCCAGCACAGGCGGAATGTTTTTTCCAGACTGCAGTTACAGCAGGCACATCGATGAGCGCATGCTCACATTGCTCACTTTTCACTAGTGGAGCAGTTACGGCATGACCTCATGCCAGGTGAGCGTTGTAGGGGAAGAGAAATCCTTTAAAGAGTCATTTTCTCTCTGGATTTCCCTTCTCTTTTTGAAAGTCAGGAGCAGCAACATTGTCGTGGTGTCACCTGCGCTTTAAGTGGAAGCTTTTTCAATATTATGTACAAGCCATAGTTGCTGCTTATTTGTCTTATGCAACGAACAACCACTGACAAAGCCAATAGCCTGGACTTGTTATAGGTATGATGTTACTTGGTGTATCATTTATTTGGATGCAATGACAGAAACAGCAAAATAAAAGTCAGGCAGCACACTATGCTAAGCACAGATTTTTAGCATACATGTTTTAAGCCACGCCCTTAATTACATTGGCCAAGCCCCTTTATGAGACCCCCCCCCCCCCCCCCCAGGTTTTTCATCCCACTTAAAGCCCTGCATCCTCCCATCATATCATCTTTTTTGTGGCCAGTGTAAGAATACATCCAGAGGGTCATAGAATGGTACAATCAAGGACCTTCAGTTCCCTAAAATCCTGACATTCACAAATTCATGGCAGGTGACACAGTGCCCTTCCAATTAACTTCTTTTTTGTACCACTTCATGGCCCCTGTAAAAAAGTGAGCGCTGCTTCTTGCCGGACCTACACGTTAGATATTTTGAGAAAGATTTATAGTTATTCAGGTGACACCTAAAACACAAACATGTTGCTCATCAAACGTAAAAACAAACGTGTTGGTATTCAGAAATCTGGAGCAATAAAAATTCAACAAAATGTGAGCACTAAAGCCACAAAGAGATAACACACTTAAAGTATTCACTGTGTGTTTTTTTGATCAGCACTCTCTGCAGCTGGCGCAGAATTTTTACAAAACGTTCAAGTGCAACTTCCTGGCTGTGATCTTAGAATCCACCGCTTCACCTGCGGCCGCCAGTGACACGACTTCAAGCACATGTGTCCTCGAGGTTCAGAGGCCTCACTGCATTCCACGCGTGACCAGCACCTTCTCAGAGTGCAAAGCTGCTGCCATTTTGAAAAGTGGACACTGACGTGTGGCCTGAGTCTCTTCCATGGCGTGTGCTCTCACGCAATGTTGCTAATACGTACCGGTGTGTGCTCTCATGTAGTGACCCTCATGCATAGGGGTATGGAGCATGGGTGGTACAGAGCGGGAGGTGTGTGGCATAAGCAGGGCCAGCCCTTCAACAGGCAGCGCCCCAACGGAAACATTGGCTCAGATTCTGAGCAAGCTCATGCAGCGCAGCCTCCTAAGAGGCTGTGCCGTGTTGCGTGACATGCAGGGAGCAGGAGAGCACCATATTCACAGAGAAACGCCACTCTCCTCGACTCTCCATAGCGCCGGGCAGATCTCAGCAGCCGTGCGCCAGGCAGAAACCACAGCGCTAGGTTTGTACAGGAAGGATAGCCTTCCTGTACACAATACAATGCCTACAAATGTCTAAAAGCATTTCCTACTTTGTATGTGTGCTGCACAGTGCAGCATGCATGCAAAGACAGAAAAGCACAGAGAAATGCAAATATTTCCCGGTTTAATGCCTGCTTTTCAGCAGTATTAATTTTTGGCACTAAAGCCTTTCCACTAATATTAGTGATTAGGGTTTAGCGTCAAAAAGCATGGGTGGTTGCATGGGAACACCCATGTAACACCCCCTTAATGCAGAGTAATGCAAAACAGTTACTTTAACATACAAACCAACGCAAATATTTATTTGTGTTGGTTTGTGAATTCCAAAACGGGTTTAGCGTCGGGTTAGCGTTAAAAAAGTAATGCTAACCCGACACTTAACTTTTGAGAAGCTAGGCCTAAATTTGGTACCCCTGCAAACAGTCTTCCCCCACTCCTTCCCCATCCACTCCTTCCATTGGTGGTCCTAGTGGGGTGCCCCTCCGTGCTCACAGGTCAGGTCCCAGCTGAATACCTCAGCGCATTGACTAAAGAGTGAACACCCATTTGCACCCCGCACCAAAATCAGCTACTCAGTTGCTAAACTGAAGGTGATAGTTCATAGGAGGGGTCAGGGTGAGAGGATGAAGCAAGGGAAAGTGGAAGAAAGTCAATCGGAGGGAGATTATGGAAAGTAGAGAAAAGAAGATTTTAAAGCCAGCCTGCATGTAATGAACCAATGAAAACATTATTTAAGGCAACTCGCAAGGTCAGCTGTGTACACCCCTCTAAATCTTGGCGCCCCGGGCCTGGGCCCAGCTCGCACATGCCCTGGCGGCTCCTCCGCTAGGAGCGTCGCCCCACTGCTATTGCAGCAGTGTAAAAAAGAAAATGATAATAGCAAGACGTTATTATCATTTTCTTTTTCTTTCAGGAGTCAGACGGAGCTGGCTCCCTGACCCCTCCAGGGCTGGCCAAACCGTTATGCGCACTCGCCATGTTCTCCATGGTGCCGTGTTGCACAGCCCCATGGAGAACATGCCTAGCCTCCCCAGGCACTGCCTGAGCGTCCAAACAGGACAATCAGGCCAATCACGACGCTGCTCCTGCAGTGTCGTGATTGGCTGGGAGAGCCCGGAAGCCTGAGTGCTTCCGGCGCTTCCAGCAGAGGAGGAGAGGCGTGTGGCGGCAGGAGAGGCGTGCGGTGGAGAAGGTACTTTGTTAGCTTTGTTTAATCCCCTCTACCCTTCCCCCGACACCCCCATTCCGAGCGAACCACCACTGCGCACATGCCAAAAGCCAGCCCTGGGCACAAGTGTACATTCAAGACTGTAGACAGCATACTTTCAAAGCTCCATTCAATGTTGCTTGCCCCCTGCAGTATACAACACTCCGGCCATGACACCACTGAGGGGTCTGCAGGACAGAGTGCAGGGTTTGATGGCGAAGGCCTCAAAGGATTTCAAATGGAAGCGAGGAGAGTGCCAAGTGAGTGGCACAATTGTGCAGATGTTTCCAGCTTTATCAATATGAACAGATGTGTTTTCATTATGTTAAAAAAACAAAACAGAACAAGATGTGCAGGTGCAGGTTTGTAGTGAGACCCTCTCATGACAATGCCTTAAAGCTGTCTTAGAAGTGACAGAACTGGCGTGATCCGTGTTAGTGGCAGATGCAAACCTATGTGGGCTGCTCATCATCCTGCCAGGTATGTCATGCCTGCCAGCCTGCGCGCGCCTGCGGCACTCAGGTGTCACTCAATCCGAGGACCCTGGTGACTGCGTGCACATCTGCTAATACATGCAAGGCTTCTGCCACCTCCCAGCCAGCGTGTCAGTCCAACAAGAGCTGTTACTTAGTTCTACTTCCGGGACATTGTAACCTTGAGATACTGTGAGGCCCTAAGCTATGTTGAGCCAGCGGAGACCTCAGACACATATTCCACCATGTACGACAGCTAAGCGCGACGAGGAGAGGATCCAATGTCGTCTTTGGCTCTTACTAAATTGCTTCTCACAGTGGTAGCACCTCACCTGGTGTAGTGCAAGGGCATCTACCTAGGTCTCCAGATGGAGGCTGAGTGCAAATTCAGAAAACCCTTTAACAGGAGCCATACATTCGGGCATCACAGGAGCTCACTCACAGTGGCTTCCTCTCTCCTCCCAGCTTAGCAAGCTGGTTCACACACGTTATTAAAGTGTTTGTGTCTTTTAAGTAATAATTTCACATTGACAATCATATTTATGCTGTAAATCTATTTTGGGATATCCATTTGCTCTTCTCTGTTCTGGACATGTGTGTGTCCTCGTCCTCCCAGGGAATGTGGTCGATTCCTTTATGTACTGGACTGACTCCCCCACTCCCCACAGCTAGACAACCTCCCCCCTTCACCTGCCATTCACTCTCTGCCACTCAACCTTTCCTACAGCCCAAAAACTCTCAAGGACACAACCCTCCTTCCCTGGGCGTAGGCTGCACCAAAAATAGCCTCTTGTGGTGGCAGGTAATGCTGGTGAAAGGCCACACACAGCAAAGACCTCAGAAGCTACTTTGGGTTGGAAAATATTTCAACTGAGAGATTTCTGGTGCCATCGCATAATGCTCCCAAATGATGTGTGGAATCACATCACGTTATAAAGGAGGGGGGGGGGGGGGCCTTAAGGGCCAGGGATCACTTTGTCTTGAAATCTCCACCTTCTGGTACCTACAGTGGACTACGTAGTTTGAGGACTGTGCCTCTACAAACAGAGCCATCTTGAAACTATCCTGCATCTCTGAGATGTTCCTGCTGGAGATGGTGTACCTAATCTGTGCAAGCCACTTTCTGACTTGCCTCAGGACCCCCACAGACATCCGCTGTCATGGTCTCTGGCTCTTCCCCAGATTTCCGAAGTTGTAGAAACCACCCAATAGCATCAGGGGTGGGGCTGCGTGTATTTGCTACTGACAAAGATGCTTGCTACATTAGCAGTGCCCAAAGAAGACAAGGAACAAAATAAGAGTGAGGATGCATGCTAGATCACAGAGACCGAGCTGACCTGCTCTAAGGACGGCAGGCGAAGAGAAGACAATCAGATCACAGACGCGGGGCAGCACAGACCCCAACCAAGAATGAGATCAAATGATAGAAAATGGAGAGAACAGATTCTAGAAACAGAGAAAAGAAAAGATTCCTGAGAGAAGGAGAACCAGTTCCATAGAGGGAGTACAACTGAGTCCATAAACCAGCGATGAACAAGAACAGACTGCAGAGGGCAGTCAGAACAGAGAGGAAGGAGAACAGATTGCATAGAAAGGGAGAATGATAAATCCCAGAGAGAAAGAAAAGGACATCCCTGACAGGGAAGAAAACAGATTTCAGAGAGGGAGGAAAACATCACAGAGAAGGAGGAAACCAGATGCCAGAGAAGGAAGAACAACGATGAGAGAGAGAGAGAGAGAGAGAGAGAGAGAGAGAGAGAGAGAAAGCGTCCCAGAGACAAAAAACACTGATTTCAGAAAAAATTGAACACAAAACAGATTCCACAGAGAGGAGGTCAAATTCCTTCGGTAAAGTGTTCCAGGTCTGACTCCCATAGAGGAGAGTGGGGTGGCAGACGAGACTGTCGCACTCCGTGGCATTGTAGTGGTTGCATCCATGATTCCCAAGATGAATGTCGGTTTGGGCTTGGGAAGAGGTAGGGGCAGGTGGGGTTTCCCATGAGAGCAGACATCAGGTCACACCGAGCTCACATGGTGACAAGTGAAGACAACAAGCCGCAAAGACTGAAGAGTGAACATGTTGGCAGGGTCACAGGAAGGAGGCGGCTTCCATTCCCACCGCTATTATAATTAGTAATTGTAGCGCGGACATATTTATGGACACATTACAGAAGATTTTCGATCTTCTCTTAGCACTGCTTCAGAGTGGAATTGATTGCAGTTTTTATTGTTTTCTTGCAAAGTAATTTCACTTTTAGATTGGGTTTAAACGTAGGGCAACCTGATTTGGTTGGCAAGAGCTTTGCTGTCAGACTTTACAGCTGCTGCAGCTTTGACTTACTGGATGGTGCTTTCAGGGGTCACTTTGGAATCTCACTCCTTCGGTGACTTTTCTAGCATTAGCAGGAAATGTAGAAGTCCCAGCACAGCCAGCACCGCATAATAAACACATCACCAGCGTCCAAAACGCACCGAACAACACCATCATTACAAGAGGGGAATACAAAGATTCATTGCTTTGAGTGTTAGAATTATCACATGCCTGAACTCTGAGACTGGATCAAACCATCCACAGTGAACCTCCACGAATTATCAAGGACAGACACCCCGTTCTAACGACCTTTCGCCATGAAATCAAAGCCGGCATTGCTTCAGTGTGAGATCACCCCCAGAGCATTTAGAATATAACCCCGTCCCTTCAATTTTGGTGAACACACCCCAAAGACCACCAAAAGACCTTTGGTCTTAGCTATTTGTGGTTGCAGTAAGGGACCTTTGGAATGACCAGATAGTGCACATGGAGGATCGGGGGTACATGATTGGCAGCTCTGGTTTTCAGCTTAAGCCACGGTCAAGGGAGAAGGTTGTTCAGACCTCACTTCATCTTGCGGAACGCTGCCTCAAGTTTAGAGTGTGATGGAGTTACATTTCAGTATGGTCGCCCCTCGGCCTTACCTGCCATTTGTTGTACTTAGCCATGTTGAAGGCAATCGATAGTGGGACCGATCCATAGACGTTTTGTTGGATGGTACATTCGCAAGACATGGAAAATCATCCCATTGCATGATTACGCCATGCTATCTATACTGCGCAAAATATTTCAATGTTATCTCTTTTTTTCTCATCAATAAACAGGGCATGCACAGCTGGTTGCCCGTGTGTACACAATTTAGATGCGGTATAATGCATGGCTTTATTTGCCTTAGAATCTGAATTGTTGCTCCATCAGGAGACCTAGCTGGATGTCAGTGCAGTACTACAGGCGAGCTGTTGGCACTGTGAGAAGCAACTTTTTATTTTTTGAAGTTTTATATAGCGCTGCCTGACCCGAGGGTATCAGAGCACTTTACATCAGTACATTATTGTGAAGAATCACATAATACAATAATAGTATAGGTCGTGGCGATTTCAAGTTCGTAGCTTTGCTGACGCAGTGTCGAAGAGGTGTGCGGTGTCTGGTTCAGCACTCCGAGTGCTCCTATCGGTTCACTAGGGAGCGGTCGAGGAACAGGACTTTGAGCTGACTTTTGAATTTTGCAAAAGAGGGAGTAGTTCTGATGTGTGGGGGGAATAGAGTTCCAGATTTTGGGCACGTTCCCGTCGAAGGATGTGGCCGCTGTTTTTTGTTTTCGGGATTTCAGTGGGATGAGTAGTAAGGCGTTATAGCTTCTGAGGTTCCTGGTCTGACCAGCTTTTTTAGTTTGGCCACTAGATATTCGGGTTTGTCGGTGTGCAAGGCTTTGTGTGTGAGGCAGGCTGTTCTGAAGCTCACCCGCATTTCGACTGGGAGCCAATTGAGTTCCCTGAGTGCCGGTGAAATGTGGTCAAATTTTTTGATTCCGGTGACCATTTTGGCTGCCGCGTTAAGAGTTGTTTTGAGGGGAGCAAGATGTGATTTAGGTATTCCAGGAGAGGACTGCATTCCCATAGTCTAATCTTGACAGCCCCTATGATTGGGTAGCTTGTTTGAGATCCTTGGGTGGGATGAAGGATTTTATTTTGTTCAGTAGCTTCAGGTTATGGAAGGTGCTCTTAGCTGAGATCGCAATGTGTTTGGACATGTTCAATTTCGGGTCTACTGTGATACCTAGAGATTTAATAGTCAGCCAGGGTGAGGATCCCTTTGAGCGCATCGATGGCTTTTAGCCATTCAGCAATTTGGGGGTTTTCTTCTTTGTTCGATATGAGGAGTACTTCGGTTTTGTCAGGATTCAGTTTTAATTGGTTACTTGACAACCAGTGTTGGACTTCACTCAGAATGTCATTTAGTCTTTGAATGTCTTTGATGGAGGGGGTTTCCAGATAGATCTGCGTGTCGTCAGCAAATAGGTGGAAGGGAATGTTAGCTTTTTTGAGTAGGGTGGTGAGGGGTTCCATGTAAATGTTGAAAAGTTGGGCGGAGAGCACTGAACCTTGAGGTACTCCCCTGCTGCCTGGGTGAAGGTCAGACAAAGTTTTTGATTTTGATTCTCTGGGTGTGGTTGTGTAGGAAGGAGGAGAACCATTAGAGGACCACCTCATCCAGTCCGGCCCTTTCTTGAAGAACCTTAATGAGAAGATTATGTTCTACCGTGTCAAATGCTGCTGACAAATCTAGGAGGATGAGGAGACAGCATTGGTGGATATCGATATCGTCGATGATGTTAAGGATCGCAGTTTCAGTGCTGCAGCCTTTCCTGAAGACAGACTGATGGGCGTCGAGGAGCTTGATACTGTCCATGTGTTGGGTTAATTGTTGAAGTACGCATCTTTCTAGGATTTTGGACAGAAGAGGAAGGTTAGAGACAGGTCTAAAGTTATTCAAATCCTTTGAATCGAGGCTGGGTTTTTTCAGCAGTGGGGTGACTTGACCCACTTTGAGGCAGTCTGGAACGACTCCACTTTTTAGGGAGCTGTTTATGATCTTGCAGCAGTGCGGGGCAAGGGAGAGTTTCAGCTTTTTGGTCATTTGGGCAGGTAAATGGTCACGGACGTGAGATGAGGGATTGGAGGTGGTGATCAGATTGGTTATCTCGGATTCCTGAATGGGATGGAAGAGAAGCCAGGGTTTGGTAGGGGGTAAGGGAGCGATGTCATACGTCCCAGACGAGCTGCTATCGGTGCTCTTGCTGTTCAGTGAGAGCTCGATCTTGGTGATCTTGTCATTGAAGAAGTTGGCAAATTTGTTGCATAGATCTTTGGACGCCTGCACTGAGGACGTAGCGGGCTTGGAGGTTTGCTGTCTGATGATGTTAAAGAGCTCCTTGGGTCTATCCTTTGCGCTGTCCAGTGCAGAGCGGAAAAACTTGGATTTTTTCTCCTTGATGTGACAGTTGTACTTCTTCCGGACTGTTCTGAGTTGTTCGCAGTGGAGAGTAGTAGGATTATTCCTTCAGCGTCTTTCTGTGGCTCTTAGTTGTCTCCTTTCGGCATTGATGTCAGAGTCGAACCAAGATCTAGGAGTAGCTCTACTTTTTAAAAAATTTCGGGGTGCTAGTTGATCCAGCATGGCCACCAAATTTGAGTTGTAGAGCGAGGTGAGTTCAGTTGAGGAGAGGTGATTATTGTCGCTATGGAGGAGCAAGCTTATCTTTTCTTACAGGACGGCGAGGGGAATCTGGGTGAGGTTTCTAGACCATTTGGGAGGGTCTTGTGTGGGTGGCAGGTATAGCGCTTTTTGATTGATGTGGAATAGGATAATGTGGTGTTCCGACCGGTCCACAGGGAGTATGTAGTCGATCGTAATTGTGTCACGTTGAGCAATGATGGCATCCAAGGTTGCTCCTTTATTGTGAGTTTCCTCTGAGCAGTGTTGGGTTAGATTGTTGTCACCGAGAAGATTGTTTAGAGTTTGGATTAGCGGGTTGTTCACTTCATTTCAACGAAGGTTGAGGTCACCAAGGATTAGGTTGCTAGCGTCTCCGAGTGAGCATTGGGCAATCAGGTCAGAAAAGTGTTCCCCGAAAGTGGGGGTGTTGCCTGGGGGGTGATAAAGAAGGTGGCAGTGTATAGCATTATTGTCCTTAGTCTTGATGTTGACAGTAAGACATTCAAAGGAGCTGTATTTGCAGGTGTTCAATTTGACGATGGTGATGTTGTCCCTGTGTATGATAGATACACCCCCTCCTCTTTGGTTCTTTCTGTCTTTGTTGATAATAGTAAAACCTGGAGGCACAAGCATATCCAAGCAAGGAGCGGAGATCTCATTTAGCCAGGTCTCTGTGATGAAGGCAATGTCTATGTCATGCGAGAGGATGGTTTCTGCGAGTTCAGTTGCATGCTTAGAGGCTGATCTGCAGTTAATGAGCATGCAGTTGGTGGAGAGCCCATTTTTGCTGTGGATCTTTCCAGGTGGGGCCCTCGGAATGGTGGTGAGGAAGGGCGGGGGTCTAGTGGGTTTGGTAAGGGGGTAGTCTCTTCCGATACCCGTGATCATTTGGATTTTGGATTTTATGAAGCTGTAGGAGGGGAATCGTACGATAAGGCTAGATCAGCTGCGTCTTCTGCGGATATTGCGGCTTTAGTTCTAATAGGTTTCTGAAATCGGATCTCTGCATCAGTTCTTAAGACACTCTGTGCCCGAGACACCTGTGCTTTGGTACTTATGGGACTCTGTGTCGGGATCTCTGTGTCGGTTTTAGAGGGTCTCTGTATCTGGGTCGAGTGGGTGATTGGGGATCTGGTAGGGTGCCTTGGATGGTTGGAGCTTGTCGGCTTGGGAGCCCTGGGAGGGTATTGCCGGGGCTGACGAGCTTTGTCGAGGTTGGTTAAGATTTCGTTTAGGCCCAGGTATATCGTTTCTAGTTGGCTTTCTAGTTGGGCGGGATGCTGTGCCATGTTTTCTGGGGCGGGGGTGAGGAATTCTTGGGTGGGGCCTTCTTGTGAGGTGGAGGGCGTAACTGTGTTATGGTGTCTGTTGCTGTTTGTGTAGACCACGCTGTCTCTGTTAGGAACCCTAGGTGGGGGGTGCATTGGGTCATCTTGTGATTTCGTCCTCCTGATTTCTGCGTGAGTGATGATGCAGTTGGTGGACAGCGCCGGCAGGGTCATGATGTTGTTGTATGTGAGCCCGGTTGGTAGGTATGGATTGACGTTCGTCGGGGTGTTGGAGTTCGTGATTCGTGGGGGCAGAGGCGTGGGTGGTGACTCGAGAGGGGGAAATGGTGACTCTGGCGGGGGGCGCGGGAATAGTTGCGTGCTTCACCTGGTGTGACAGGTTGTCCGGGGATGCGAGCTGGGTCGGGGTAGGTCGGGCGTGTGGAAGTGAGCGGTTAGAAGTGCAGGGAAGAGGGAGTCAAAGGCCTCTAGGTTCTCGTTGTTTGCCTGAATCAAGACAGTACCATTCGAGTAGATGGTTACTGATGTGTTCCCACTCCTAGCCGAGCGGTTAAGGTAAGAGGCCGTCAGTTTGCAGCTATGTGTAGTGGTCGTCGTTTTGGAGATGTGGAGATGCATTCTGAATGTAGTGTTCCAGTTATCGGGACTATCAGTGGGGAAGATGAGATCCATCTTTATCTGTCCTTTGGAGGAGCAGTGATAAGTGTCTGTGAATAGTGTTTCTGGGTACTGTCTAATCAGTCTAAGTTTGAAGTTTCTTTTCGGTTTGAGGGAGAGTTTGGGGGGAAAGCTAATTGCGAAGGAGTTCACTTCATGAGGTTTCAGGTGGGTCTGTATGCGGGGGTTGGTGGATATTGGTGTGCCCGGTGGCATTGTTGCGTTTCTTTGAAGGAGGGACCGTGCTTTTGATAGGGAGGGGGATCTACATAGGTGAGGGGCTGTCATCTAGGGGAAGCTGGACATGACGTGAGGCTAAAAGGCGAGTGGGGGACCTCGCTAGTAAGTAGCCGTGAGACTTGATTGGAAGATTAGTCTCGGCATAAGGATGGTGGCAGCCTTTGTCTGTGATTCCTTGGTGCCCTGTTCTGAAGAGGAAGGATGTCAGAATGCTTGAGTGAGATGAGGGAGACACTCATCTGCTGTAGATAGAGAGTATTGTGTGGGGGCCCTCTCTCTGGCTGTCAGGGTCAGCATCCACTGCAGATTGGGGTTAATGTGTGGGGGCCCTTTCTCTGTTTGAGCAGTTCGGATAGGGGGCGGGCTTGCAAAGTTGCAAGCATTGCTCTGGGGGAAGTTGGGGAGCTGAGGACTTCGGCGAGGGGTGGGAGTAATTTGCCACCTTAAGATTGGGGTGGGGTGGTAGGGCTTACCTGATCTGCTGTATGGCCTTTAGCTTCCTTTCATTCCCATGGTTTCCGGTCTCAGAAGGAGATTCGGACAAATTGATTGCCCAAATTTGGTCACTTTTTGCCAAAATTCCTGTGCAGTTTTGGTGTGGGGTATCGAGGAACCGCGTTGCTCCTCACGCTGACTGCAGATGCTTGTCAGAGGGGGCTGTTTTTATGGGGACCCCATTTTTGGGGTCAGGCGTGAATTGGTGGGGGGCAGCGTCACTTCTCTCGCTGTCTGATGGGTTATCAGGCCTTGTGTCTCACTCTCTTTTCCGTAGGGCCTTGAAAACCTGGTTGTTTACACAAACTGTGATATGATTTCTCTATTCGGCTGTGCACTAGTCCTTTAATATTCATTCATTCATTCATTCTAACAATGCTGAACAAGGATTACTGTACTCACTGGGCAACCATTTTGGGGTCAGGAATCTGAGTCGAATTAACCTTTAATCCGAGCCTCCTTAGTTGTGAGTTGTTGCATGGGGCACTCGCTTTGAGATTTTTTGCTTCCAGTGTGCAGGGGCAGATCGGTTTTCTGGGTCTCATTTGCAATGTGGTTTTATGAGTTGAAGAAGGCATAGTATCCTCTCCTTGTCAAGTTTAGCTGTAATATATGTTGGAATGCGTATCTAATGACCGCATTGGCTTGTGGTATGTCTGACAGTATCTCAGGTTTGCCTTGCGCAGTATTATTTGTGGGTTATTTAGAAAAGGAAGGATGCCCATTTGACTTGATAAAGTGCTGAGGCTCACGAGGGAAGGAAACTATGTAACTATCGATCCGTCAAACTCCAGCATTGCCGTCCGTGCAGTTTAGTAGCATTTAGTTCCAGTAGTTGAACGCGTTTCATTCACCATCGCACTTACTGGATCTCAGCATGTAATTTGCAAAATAAATATTAAGTGCAGTGCCTCAAAGTTTTTCTTAAGCGCCCCTAGCTGGCTTAGGCAAAAGGCGGTAGTGATGAAGGCTAATACTGCCTACCCTTGATTGCACTTCAAGCCTCTTTCCTCCATCACTATACACTTTGTGTCTGTTTATTTCGCTCTAGCATGTTCCTCACTACGTCACTTTTTCGTATCTTGTTTTTCCTTTTTATCCCTTTCCCACTCTGTTGTGCTTGGTCACAGTTTGATGACGTTAAATACGAGTACCGGGACCAACCGTCAGCAAGCACCAGCATAAATTAAGCACTTGCTGGTCTCTTTTTATGTTGGTGTAGTTAAATTTGTGTGCTTCAAAGGAGTACGCTTGCAGCACACTTATAGCGTTAACTGCTAAGGCCCTAATCCCAGAGGTTTCACGATGGATGGTTAGTTGGTGGATGGATTACAATAATTATAGTGAAGGCTTTATAAAATCAACCACTTTCCGTTCAAAATCGAGAACTGCCTGGGGGAATGTTGGGCTGGATGGATTATTTAGTTTTTTGTATTGCGCTAAATCAAATTCTCCGAGGATTTCCTAATAATTGTCATTCATGCTCAGAGACCACAAGTAAAGATGTGCTCAGGCAGGAGTAAGTGGTTGCGCTCGCAGTCCGCACTCCTCCACTCACGCAATATATGATTTCAGGTAAATCACTTTCTCCTGCGGTACTCATCACCACTAAGCTGACGAGAGGACGCGGAAGCACGGCTTCAGGCTGAGCCCATTACTGCTGAATTGGAAAAACTACCTCAGCCGCTGCAGAGACGCGTAGAAACCAATATCTGCAGTGCCTGCTGACCCCTTACGTCCTTTCCACCCAGGGAGACCTGCTCGTGAATGGAAGATTCATTTGCCCAACTCCTTCTCTCGGCCTGGAGCGCGCCTAGCCTCAAGGACGCGCATCACATACATGGCAATGGAGGCTCTAAGCCCTCATTCCTCCAAGTCATGTTTACCACGCTCCCTTTGGTTTTATTTAGAGCATATATTAACTCTGCCGGCTTCTGTAGGATGCGTAATGGCACTGAGGGCCACATATCAACACAATAATGAGGTATTTAGAGTCCATTGTCTATTTTCACATCTCCGCCAGCAGAGGTACCCAGCTTGCAAGAGGTTTCCTTCCCTTAAGCGCCGATGAAGGTCAGTGGTGATTTAGAGTCCATCCACTCATTTAAGGAAGTGTTTTACTCTCTGCTTTTAGTGCCAAGGTGATGAAAAGCAATTTCAAGATGCAGCACACTTACAAAATGTGGGAAGGGTAGAATGAGGCTTCAGGCAAAGGAAAAAAAGCAATCAGTGACAGGAACTGTATCTTTAAACGGATAAGAACAGATATCAGACTTGATCTTAGCCAAAATGCTGAGAAGTGATTACAGGCACTCTATCATTGACTTACCAATGATGTAAGGGAAGAACTAAGAGTTGGTCAATGAAGGAGAGGAGAGGGAACCCACAGAGGAGAGGTAACACTGATGGAGCGATGATGACAGAGACTAAAGTGGCAGTGGTGGAAGAAAGGAACAAGAGGTGGGGTCAACAATGAAGGAGAAACAAGACAAAGAGCAATAAAGAGTAGAGCAACAGTGTGGGGAGCAACACATAGTAAAGCAACAACAGTTTGAGGAAAGCAATGGGAGAGGGGAAAGGGTCAGAAAATGAGTAACTGATGGAAAGGAGGAATGAAGGGTTGAATCAATGATGAGGCGTCAACAATGGAGGAAAGAAGGATAATGGAAATGACAAATGGAAAGGAGGACACGTGAGGAGAGAAAATAGAGTGGAAAACAGATGGACATGAAGACAAAGGGGGACAACAGTTTAAAAAAAGAAGCCTGGAGGAGAGGAACAATTAAGAAGATAATGGATGGAGCAGACACGATGAAGGGGAACATTTATAATGGGAATCAAGAAGCATTATTTACACCTAGAGCCAATTGTAAAGATGTAAGGCATGTGTATGAGTGCACATTTGTATTAGTTTGTGCATTAACCACAGCTTCCTCGTGCTGCAAAGCACACACCGCAGCACTACAGTGCAGGGACTTGCCATACTGAAGAGTGTTAAGGGCAGGAATCCTAGGTTGATTAAGAGTGAACTGGTTCCCTTACGGTGAAAGATCTAGGGTGCCACTCTCTCTCTAGTGGGTAAGCATTTGGTGTGCCTCACTTTAAGTCTTCTGCAGTTGGCATAACCCTTGATAGATTAAGTAATGAGGGGTGCAGTGGCACAAGTATAACCTATCATAGATCAAATACCAGTTTTTCACCTGAAGACTAGCGAAATCCTGAAGATGCCCAACTAAATTAAAATCTTTTAAACCACGTCAGAGGTGGTTAATAATGCAGGCAATCGACGAGGTCCACGGTAAGGTTTTATTTGTGAGTCTGAACCTAATTTTATGTCGAAAGTATCAATAGCTTGATTGCCAAGACTGAATGAGGTAGAGAGTTGTCATCTGTGACTCCAAAGGAACAGTGTTAACACAGTTGGTAGTGAATGTGGGCTTAGTCTGAAAGTGTGGTCTTTTTGCTTTGCCAATGCTTATTGTAGATGCTCAACAGCATCAGCACAAACAAAAGCCAAAATAGCTGCTGCAACTTCTTGACTTATGCACATGTGTGCGTCACCACACAAAAAATTTAAGAAAATGCTTGAAACCGCATTATAAAGAAAGGGACAGCCTGTTTGCAAATTGCAACTGCCCTTTCTGGTGCTAAAGTAAAAAAAAAAAAAAAAAAGTTAATAACAGGAGAAGGGGTGGCTGACAGAAGCATGAGGTGAGAGGTGGGATGGAAGCAAGTGGGTAAAAAATTGTCACTGTGTGGCGGGGAGGACTTATGGTGGTGCTAGGGAGGAGCTTTACATTTAACTAAAAATTGTAGTGGGACGGGGAGGGCAGGGGACGCAAAGAGGGTAAGTGCAAAACCCAGGAGGCAGCTGAATGAAGTAGCACATGGAAGAGAGTGCAAGAAAACACATGCATTCACATGGAGTTCTGAAAGATGAAGAAAAACGCAGTTCCTTGATAAGCAGAGGAAGGATATAAGTTATGCAGCCAAAAAGAATGGTAAACACACAATAGCAGGAGAGGGACAAACACAAGTAGAAGAAGGACAGCAATTAAATAGGAAGCAAGGAAATGATAAAGACAAGAAATACAGTCAGTCAAGAGAAATTGACTGAATCAATCGACACTCAAATTTGACAACCAATATCTAAAAGTTGATTGTAGGTGGGGAGACGTCCCTCCTTGTCATTACAGACACTGCTTCCAGCCCCAAACTATTGTGGGATAACCTAATGCATTCTGGGTACAGTGGTTGTTTTGTTTCTATTGAACAAATTAGATTAACACACCTGAAATCAATTATTTCTAGCTGAAAAGTTCAGCACTGGGGAAAGTGTCCATAATGTCTTGGAGTGAGGTCGCCACCCTACCTGTGGGTAGTTCAAATAGGAATGCAAGTGTGATTTTTGTTTTGGATCAATTTCCCAAACAATAGCAAGAGCCAAGGACAGAAGAGATATCCTGGGTCTAATACAAGGGTAAAGTAGCTAATGTGGTGTTGTCAGCTTGTGCAGTCCCCTACTTCTGGTACCAGGGTTTGAAAACAACTGCAATTCAGTGGTGTTGTAGAAGGAAGGAAGTTGTGGAAGGAAGTTTAAAGTGGCAACCAGATAGCCCATCTACGTTAGAGTTCCCATGCAGTGTCACAGTGCAAAGGAGCAAGAGCTGGCAGATCACAAACTGCCACACATTGGAGCAACATCCAGAGAAAATCCTCTAAAAAGGCCAGCTGGTACACCCAAGAACTCAGAACAGAAATACAAGACAGCAAACAGTTGGAGAACAACATCACACTCTGACAAGAGCTGTGCGACGACCTCGCCCACTTCTTCTACAACAAGATCGCAACTATATACAGAAATTTCGAACCCCAACCCACACCTATGGACTTCATCGACAGAAGCGCCACCACCGTAACCGACACGAATCATACACTTATCACCTGGAATATCCTCGCTACCCCGGACACCACCTCCACCATGAAATCCATCCACTTGGGAGCTCCCACAGACCCATGCCCACACCACATTTTTAACCTCTGTATCCAAAGGATCAGCCAGGAATTCACCACCCTTCTCAACATCTCTATCACCACCGCAACATTTTCTAAAGCCTTAAAACATGCCAAATCTGACCACTATTTAAATAGGCAAACTCAAAAAGTACCGCCCAGTCCCCCTGCTCCCATTCCCAGTGAAGGTACTGGAAAAGGTCATCAACAATCAACTCATGACACACCTGGAGCAGAACCAGCTACTCAATGCCTCTCAATCCAGATTCAGCAGCAATCACAGCACCAAAACTGCCCAGATTTTAGCCACAGATGACATATGAATCCTCTTCGACCAAGGAGAAAAGCATCTTTGATCCTCCTTGACCTCTCGACAGCCTTCAACACTGTATCCCACCACACACTGATCGAAAGACTTCACCACATCAGCATCATAGGACACACAATCAGATGGATCACCTAATCCCTCATCGGAAGAACCCAGAGGATCCACCTCACACCTTTTACCTTTGAACCCAAGGAGGTCACCTGCATGTGCCTCAGGGCTCATCCCACAGCCCCACACTCTTCAACACATATATGACCCTACTTACCAACATTGTCAGAACCCACAGTCTCAACACAATTTCCTATGCAGATGACACCCAAATCTTCCGCTCACTCACAGACGACCCTACCAGAACCACCTTCTACAGATGCATTACAAACATCACTGACTGGATGAAGAACAACTGCCTGCATCTGAAACACAGACAAGACAGAAATACTGATCTTTGGCAACAGCAGCAACACATGGTGGCCATCAGATCTAGGACCCGCACACACTCGCTCCAACCACTCCAGACGTCTCGAAATCATCATTGACCCAAGCTCAGCATGAAATCAGCACTGTCTCCTCCATCTGGTTCCTCACTCTGCGCATGCTACTTAAGATCTTCAAGAGCCTACCCCTACACCGGAGACACACTATGACACAAGCCCTCATCACCAGCCGACTGTACTAAGGCAATGCCCTCTACGTAGGAATCGCAGCACACCTCCTTCAGAGACTTCAGAACATACAGAACGCCGCAGTCAGACTCAACACCTAAGTCTTCCCCAGCAAACCCACATCACACCCCACCTCAGGAAACTCAACTGTCTCCCCATTGAGAAGAGATGAGAATTCAAGGTGATGACCCACGCACACAAGGCTGTACACAACAAAGGACCTGCCTACATTAATCACCGCCTGAATTTCCACCAACCGTCCATTAAGCACTGCCTGAATTTTCACCAACCATCCAGAAGACTACGCTCCGCCTCCTTTTCACTTGCCCATACTCCCCGCATCTACTGAAGCGTAAGTGGAGGATGCTTCTTCTCCCACATTGCAGCAAAGACTTTGAACAGCCTCCCAACACAGCTCCAGACTATCACATCACTTTCGGAATTTTGAATGGCCCTCAAGACCTGGCTGTTTGAATAAGCCTCCGTGACCTGCAAGCACCTGGATATCCCATCCCGTGATTTGCCCTGCTTTATAAATCCTGACTGATTGATTGGGAGGACAGCAAATTATTGATTTCTGATCTTAAGGTGTATGTCAAAATAACAAATACAAAAATAGAGTTCTGTAACAATACAGACTGCAAAAAATGGACTTGAAAAAGATTATGGTAGGCATTTATAGGTCAGTGTACATTCACCCTTCTTACTCCACCATCTACCTACCTCAACAATACTGTGCAAGTCGATATCTTACAGTTGTTGCAGATTGATATTTAACAGTCAATCTTGTAGTACCATATCAAGCCAGCAGAAGCACTGCATCCCAGATGTGTATAGCTACTCATCTATTTCAAGGTTTTGTGAGTTTGATGAGGTAGGGGGTTCCAAAGTCCTGCCAGTGGATACCCAATGCCTCCCTTTACAGATTGACGTTAAGGATCATGGGAGATCATCACAGAGGCAGGAAGCTCTCTGTGGTTCTCCAGCTGCTTCTCCAGTCCTCTAGCTTCTGGTTATTCTTCACTTTTTACTTTAGCCAAGAAAGAAGTCTCTAGTTTTGATCCTTCATGAATGACTATAACAACTTATCTCCTTACCAAGCTGGATTTAGACAAAAAAAAGCACCATCGATCAGGTGTTTCCTTTTTTTCTTCTCACTTGGAAGACTGTGGTCATTGGTCGCAGAAGTCTCTATGTAGCCTTCATCGACCTTGAGACCTCTTTCGATCTCGTTCCTAGGAATATGCTCCGGCAAGTACTAAACGATATGGGTCTCCCTCTAGAGGTTCTTTCACTCAATTTTCGCCTTCATGACACAAACTTTGCTAGGGTTCTCTGGGGGTGTCAAGGCCAGTTCTCTGACCCAATAGAAATTAACAGGGGGGTATGCCAGGGCTGGGTCCTGGCACCTACACTTTTCTCTCTTTGTTGATGGTGTGGTCCAGCATCTCTCAGAGGTTCCAGCGGATGCTCCAATTCTGGAGGGAGATAAAGTTCTAACACTATTGTTTGCAGATAATACTCTGTTAGTCTCTAAAACAACAGGTGGGCTCCAACTACTTTCAGATCGCTTTAAAACCTTCTGTGTCTCTCAGGGACTAGAGGTCAATACCTCCAAGATGAAGCTTTTACAGCTTAACCCTCATAAGTCATTTAGAGGCAAAATATCATTAGGTGGGGTTCCCTTGGAGAAGGTGAGCACATTTGACCACCTGGGTATCACCATCTCAGAAGACACCTCGTGGAACCCCCACATAGCCAAACAGACACTTAAGCACAGACAAATTGCGGGGGCCTTCATAAAAGAACACAGTACTTCCTTTAGCAGACCGGTGGCTGCTCCTCTCCAGATCTACGAGGCTAAGGCAGTAGGCTCAGTACTGTAATAAGCCGAACTGTCGGGCTTTAAGAAGATGGACTCTCTCTTGAATTCTGAGAACAAGTTCCTTAGGTCACTGTTCTCTCTACCCCAGAGCATGCCTCTACATCCCCTAAGGTTGGATCTGGGTAGAGCCACCAAGAAGGCTAAGTTATGCCCCTCACAGTTTTGGCTAAGTATGAGGTCCACCCCAGAGCTGTCCTCGCATGCTGCTGCCCTTAACACTTATCGCTCTACAAAGATTGGTTGGATCTACAATCTGAAATCTCTGTTAAGTGAAACAAGACTAGAGAGCTACTGGGCCCCAAAGGATCCATCATTGTTGCCTAGCAAAGGTACAGTTAACAAGCAATATTGGGACTGGGTAACAGAGGAATCTCTTACCAGGTCCTCATGGGGACACCTAACCATGAATTTTATGAATTTTAAACTGACTGGTTTATACGAACACTACTTTGAAATAATACTATACCCCAGGATAGGAAACTTTACATACAGGTTAAATTAGGTTCCCTACCTTTGAATTAATTTACTGCTTCCTGGCGACAGGTAACGGCTACTTCTCAGGCCTGCCCTAACTGTCTCATGGCAATAGAATCTATTGCCCACGTCGTTTGTTTGGCCCAAGTACTCCTGCCCAAGAAGGAAATGTCTTGGGTCGATCTGTAAGCAACTGGGCACCCAATATTGCGTTGAAGCCCTTCGTATTCTAAGATCAGATACTAGCTCGGCAATTGTTTGCTCTGTTGCTAAGTTTCTGGGACATATGTGGTCAATTTCAGCACTTGCTGAAAGTTTGAGACTGCTGTTTATGTTGACAACCTTTTTATTCAAACAGCTCTAAAAAAGTACCTTCTAATTAATTTTGCTGCTATGGCCTATGTAGATTTGAAATTTCCAACCATGCCGAGTTTACTTGTTGCCCTGGTGTCAAGTGCATATTTATGCTTTTTCATTTTACTATGAATTTTAGACAATGCCATGATTGGAATTTTACAATAGGTTTTTAGTGTATTATCTATGGTTTTTAAATCGCTTGGTATGACATTCATTGTATCTATACTTTTATGGTCTAAGACCGAAATAACGTTTTTATGATGATCCTTCATGTCATTCTCTACATCACCACTATCATGACAGTGCCAAGCATTAATATCGTATTACCGTTGTGAAACCGCAAGGCACACTATCAATCTCCAGCAGCGATCAAGCACCCATAAAGAAGCATGGTTTTCAGAGATTAAAAGGGCCACCTGTCATGGAGAATTTCTACCTCTTGGCTTTTTCTTCCAAAAAACAAATGTTCCAAAGAAGAGCAGCATCAAGGACACTGTTTAGCACAAGTGGTTTTGTACCACTAATCGCTACAATATCTCATTATGTCTGCAATATTCTCTGCCACTTAATGAATTAATTATGGACAGTTTTTTCTTTGAGTACTCATAATGAAGTATTCTTCAATACTCTTGAAGCTATGGCGCCCCCCAGACTCTGATCCTCCTACTTCTGCATCTCTATTCTCTAGCATGATGCTCTAAGCCCAAACTGGCAAAGGATTACATCTCATAGCTGCCCAGAAGCTTCAAGATTGAATACCCTCCCTCCTTAAACACAATCAGATGCCTGCCATCTAACACGCCACTGGATGAAGTAAACCTCTGACATGCAATGTAGCAGGCACTGAGATGCTGGTCAACATCAGATTCACATTGCCTTCCTCTGGGCCTCTGAGCTTTGACCCCTAGCAGGTCATTAACATTCAGTCCATAGCACCCAGTAACCTGTTTCTAAAGGTGGACTTTCATGTAACCAGATCTAATATGCATTGTTCACCGTTCTGTGCTAGAAAAGCAACCTTATCAAACATTTTAAATAAACTTGACTTGACTAGCACTGGGTGAATTAATTTGAGCTGTGCGTTGAAATGAAGTGTCCATCCAGGATGTATCTTGTATTATGTGGACAAGAAACTAAGTATTTAAGCAGAACTTCCCCCTACTAATGACTGTAATAGAGAAGTAGGTGATAAAGATTGAAATTCTAGATTTTTCAGGGTCAAGGATATATCTTGTCTCGCGGTTGTGACCTACGTCAGCTAGCAGGGTTCACCTACTGGTCTACAGATCTGAGAGACAGATCAAGTAATGAAGGAAGAAGCCACACAACTCAAATATACACAAGCCATGGGCTCTGGAATTCAGACGGAGGCCTCACAGGCTTCTGCGATAATAATAATAATAATATCCACATTTGTAAAGCGCGAACAATCACTCGTAGGGGTCTATAGGCACTGGGGGCCGTCGGGAAGATTAAGCAAGCTATTGCCCAGAGTCACATGGTGCTGGCCTAATCTGCCGCCGGCGCCGGGGATCGAACCGTGATCCCCAGATTCCAGAGTCTGTCACCCTGGCTGCGGCGCCACACCTCTTCCAAGCTTTTATACACATCTCTATATGGTGAGGGTCCTATTCCAAGTCAGAAGTAACTCACTATTAATACTCAAATCCATCTATAAACTAAACAATGTCTAACTTGGGTATTACATGTTCCTAATCATTTCCTAAATGTTTAAATCCCATTTTATTAGGAGGAACAATATTACTAATCACCAGATTTAAGGTCTTCTGACCATTTTTCAGAGAGATGCAATGCACACCTAATTTACCAACAAATTTGCCTAAACATGAAAGCAGATCATTGGGAATCCAGGATCCTAGATTGTAGAATATTTGAACTCAAACATGAAAGCCAAATCAAAATACAAGTGGTTCATGAAGTATGCAAAAAACTCAAACTTGATTAGAATTAGAAGGCAACAGAAGAATATTGTACAAGAGTCCTGAATCACCAGAGCAGACTTCACTTCTCCAATTGTTGCTTGAATTAGATTTTTGGGGCAATCTTCTAGTGCCCTGCAGTAACCAAGTGGTGATGTGTAACACATTAAAACCTCCAAAATAAATGTATAAACACTGTCACTTCCGCCTTGTTCAAGAAATTGGTGTTACTGGAGGTCCAAACTCCATCTGCAGAATTATTCCAACTGACAAAATGTATCGATGGGTTAAAAACTAAAGACCACTTTTGACCCTTCGTGAGCGATATTTAGTTTTTTTTACTACACATTCTCCTATTCATGAGGTTGATAAAGATGGCTGAACTTCAGGACACCTTTTGAAAGATCTTGGAGAGTTTTTGTATCACCCCAGGGGTGATTATAACCTTCTAATTAACCCAATCCTATACAAATGGTGTATGGTAAGGTTTAAGCTCTTGGCATTATCCATAACATGCAAAAACTTCTATCTTTATTTAGCTATGATACTCCTGAGTGTTGTATTTCTTATTGGGAAACACAGCAATGTTACTCCATCCCCTGTCTATCGTATCCAAGAGTCAACAATTTTCCATTGCATTTCTGCCCATCCGTTCAATCATTCATCGGGATTTGAGTCCCCTCATCTCCTAACCATGGCTCATTATTTAAAGCTTTATCTAATCCAGGATATGTTTCACACTGGTTTTCATCATCCACATCCTTCTGCTAGGAAAACATTTCTGGGACACAATTATTAGCCATTCAACCAAATTTCTGAGCTAAAATTGTTGCAATGTTCACGATTAAAAACAAAATAATTAGCTAACCAATCCAACTCCAAATAGGTAATTTAAATAAAATCATTATAAGTCTAGAAAGAAATTTAAGAGAGTGTTAAACTTGCATGCAACAATTTAATTAGTAATAGCACAGAGCTTTTTTATTTAAACATATCCACTTTTAGCACCTCAGGGATGGCAGAACAATTACCAGCAAACTAGGCGGCTTAGCAGTTCACACATTCTCCACTCAATACCAACTTTAAAATTGATGTTTACTAGCCTAGATCTTCTTTATAGTCAAAACTCAGTGAATGACCAGCAGGCACAGTTTACTAGGCATGCAACTGACTCTGTCCCAACTTCACATGCCTTTTAGCGGCGCTGCCACAAGCCTCGCTCACAATCTTTGAAGCTTTTTCACATTATTGGTTTGTCCGGGCTCCTATATTTCAGATTTCCACATCCGCTTAGGACCCGTTTGCTCTCTTTACCTTTTGCCTCTGAAGTTCAGTCTCCTCGAAGCCCAGGAGAGGCAACAATCCCGCATCATTCCCCTACTCCTTCCTTCAGAGCTCTTTTTCCAACAAAGAGAACAGCAGACACTCAGAACACAAACCCAGCCTCAGGTCTCTTCTCAGCCAGCATCTGCAAACAGACTCAAACACAGCAATATCAACTGATGCCTGCACCAGAAGGCAGCCAAATGGAAGGCACCACAGGCTTACACTGTTAATTTATCCAACTGGAGTTAAAAAAGGAAATTAATTTCTACGACTTCCTGATGTCTTGTTTGTCACATAAAAAGGTATTAACAGGGCTGTATTTCAGCCCCAAAACTTCTATATTTGAGGTCTCCATTCGCTCACTCACAAGATGGATCAATGCATTATTAGACATGTTGGAAACCATCAGTTGCGTCACCGCCACCTTTCTGCCTTTTACGTTTAGAGCTTTGTAAAGCAGATTGTGCCTTCTTCTGGTTACTATATTGTAAGTTGGACAACACTAATGCCAGCTGTTAGTGCCCAGAATGTGTGCAATACCAATGTTAACTATTATTTGTTCCATGTCACAATTGGGCCATTTGTGGGAGGTAAGATTACTGCTTCATCCACGGGCCTCCTGATACTACCGCTTGACTTGACATCACTATGCACGCGGCTTGTACTGGTGTCCTTGTGCTCAACTGGCTCCATTAACTAAATGGATGAGTTTTGCATTTAGAGCTAATGGTCAGTTTTCCGATGTTTTCTATTGTTAAGCACCTGTTTTGGCCTCAAGAGAAATTTGGAACCACGTTACCAACATGTTGATGTTATTCAGAAGCTCTAAGCAAGAGCAGTGGTTAACCACAAAGTTTGATAACAACTCCGCGCTGCCTCCGGCCTGCTATAATTGTATGGGGATGTGGTCTCCAGAAACACAATAATTGCCAGGGAAAGGGATGATACAACTTCTCTGGGTCTGCTGGTTACATTCCATAATTGCCTCCCATGACCTTGTCAGGTAAACAGCCATTTTGAGACATCTGAGTAAGTAAACAGATGGGAATCACTTGGTGCATCTTGGGTAACCTGTAGTACACTGCCGCCATAGTTAGTTGCTTAACCCCGCTTTGAATGCCCATGCTTGCTCCTCACTGCATTTCCAGGAATTTGCCAGATCAATGACCACTCTTGTGGCTTTTTAAAAAAACTCTTCACATTTTCCCTCATTCCAGTTGCATTTCCCACCTGCTGACTGAACTTTGAATCATTTTTAAAAAAGATATACATACATAGCCCGCCAGCAATGTCACCTGAAAAAGAGCAGAAGAGTTACAGATAAATTATCTAACATCTTAGCGCCTTTTTCTCAGAAGGTTCTCCACTTACTAGTGTTCGGTCAACCATCTCTCAGCCAATCCTCACCCAATTCAACAACATGGTTCCAAAGAAAATGCTGTTAAGTTTCTTCACAATGCATTTGAACTAACTGATGGCAACAAAATGGCTTATAAGTAGATAAACTCCACAGTTCGTCCTTTATTTCCTGAATCATCCACCCAAAGAAATCCACTGAACTGGTTTAGAAATACCTTCCCCTTAAGAAACCAAGCGACAATGGATTTTTACCAATAGCAAAAAAACAATATATATTATTTTTCCTTGCTGTTGAAGGCAGGCCACCTGGTCTGCAGCAGTCAGACTCTTTCCAGTTGGCAAACAGCGAAGCCAGATTATTCCAATTTTTTCCACGTATTCTTGACCCTCCCAGACTCTAGAAAGTGTTTTTGTGATTTCTACTGCTGCTATCACCGCCTCTCTGTACGTCTTTAAGTACCATGATCTGGACTCACTCACTCATGCACCTCAAGCCACCTCCAGTAGGATCCTCTTTCTTATTAGGCTGACATGCACCTTGAGGTAGTCTGCTTCTAACTCAATGCATACGAAAGTTATGCTTTTTTGCCTCCTCAACCTAGTGAAACAAATAACTTTTCCAGATCTCACACTGGAAACCTTCACCCTATTTAGGTAAATAATGCAACCCAACTCAACCACCAAATTACTCAACGCTGCCCAATTATCCCATTTCAGTCGGGGAGACAGCATAGTGCCCTGAATAGAGATGCATACTGCGTTAAAACTTATGAAATACTAACTCATTGTTGCATCTCTAAACCATGGCTGACTAATACATATTTTCAACAAGAATTGGAGTAAACACTATGGGTCCGATTCACAAAGGTAAACTGAGACAAAAGTCTGACTTTATGACCTTTGGTAATCACAAAGGGCATTTCTGAGTAGTAAAGTCAGACTTTCGTCTGAGTTTTGGTCTCAGTTAAACTTAAGACGAAAACGTACGTTTGACTGAGACAGAAGTCTAACTTTGCTACTCGTAAATGTCCTTTTGGAATACCAAAAGTCGTAAAGCTAGACTTTTCTCTCACTTTACCTTTGTGAACCAGGCCCTATACTTCTATAAGGCATGTCAGGCTAGTATAGATTTCATGTCAAACGTGTGTCCCAGGGGTGATAAGATCACACACCAGTGAGTCATCAGCCAGTGAGTTCCCTGCCAAACTCACCACATTCTTCAAAGAAACAAATGTGGAGGACATACTGAGAGTGTAACATATGGGACTGATTAAGCTGGAACAAGTATGAAATGTGGAGTATGCTCAGCCATGTGGAAAATTCGTATGGTCAGCCAGTAGTAAAATGTGTTGACATGTAAGCTTAGACAAGTAGAAAACATTTGGGTAGGTGAGATCAGCCACGTCTAAAATGTGTGGGTAAGCTCAGCCAAGTGTTAAATGTGTGGGTATGCATTAGTCAAGTGTGAAAGGTGTGAGTTAGTAAGATGAGCTGACTGTAAAATGTGTAGGTCTAAATTAGCCAGGTGTAAAATATGTGGGAAGTTAGATTCAGCCAAATAAAATATGCATGTAGTTAAATGCAACTAAGTGTAAAATGTGTAGGTCTGGATCAGACAAGTGTAAAATATTTGAGGAAGTAAAATTCAGCCATATGTAAAATGTGTGGGTCTGAATTAGCCAACTGTAAAATGTGTGGGGAGGTAAACTCGGGCAGATCTACAATGTGTGAGTCAGGATTAGCCAAGTGTAAAATGTGTAGGTAGGTAAATTCAGACAGATGTACAATGTGTGAGTCAGGATTAGCCAAGTGTAAAATGTGTGGGGAGGTAAATTCAGCCAAATATAAAATGAGTGTAAATAAACTCAGCCAAGTGTAAAATGTGCGAGCCTGGATTAGTCAAGTCTAAAATGTATGAGCTTAGTAAACTCATCCCAGTATAACTTGCATGGCTTTATTAGGCACATCCAATTATAAAATCTGTGGCTTAAGTGAGCTCCGATTTGTGTAAAATGTGTGAGTTAAATGAAATTAGCGAACAGTAAAACGTGAAGGTGGTGTGAGCTCAGATCAAACCATCAAGTTCTATTAGGGGCACAAAGCAGACAGGATTGAGTGGTGTTGTAGATGCCAATTGTCAAACCTACTGAATCATTTTGCTTTTTTTTATTTATACATTTATGTGTTTATTGATCTGCAAGCTGCTATGAAGGTCTTCTTATAGCTATTTCAGAGCACTCATGGTCTTAGTTACAAATATGGATCTATAATGTAAAGTCATAGTAGAGTTTCATTGGAAGGTGGAAACTTGCTTGAAGTCTCATCACAGCTACTATCGGGTGTGTGATCAGTTGTAGGAAAGGTTGAAGACCTCGGTTTTCAATAGTTTCGTAGGTGCAAGTAGTTCAGTTGGGCTCGTTGTAAAGGGGTTCAAAGGGCTCCCTGCCGCCCTAAAGATTCACCTCCCTGCAGCCCTAAAGATTCACCTCCCTGCAGCCCTAAAGATTCACCTCCCTGCACCCCTAAAGATTCACCTCCCTGCACCCCTAAAGATTCACCTCCCTGCCGCCCTAAAGATTCACCTCCCTGCAGCCCTAAAGATTCACCTCCCTGCACCCCTAAAGATTCACCTCCCTGCACCCCTAAAGATTCACCTCCCTGCAGCCCTAAAGATTCACCTCCTTGCAGGCCTAAAGATTCACCTCCCTGCAGCCCTAAAGATTCACCTCCTTGCAGCCCTAAAGATTCACCTCCTTGCAGCATTAAAGATTCACCTCCCTGCAGCCCTAAAGATTCACCTCCTTGCTTCAGCCATTTGAACGTGTATTGGGTGTTGAGGTGAGCGGCCGAGGAGCAGAGGTTTACGGTTGCTTGGGAAGCAGTAGAATTGGGCAGAAGTAATTTGGTGCTTTCCCCTTGTACACTTTATTGGCTGCGCAGCGGACCCCGACTGTGAGTGGATCCCTGCATACACTGGGCGCTAAACCCGATCTTTGCCCAAGCCTTGATCAAAAGCTTAGCTTTGCAGTCTTGGAAGCCTGTCCATGAGGTATTCTGGTGGCCCAGTATAGAAGGCATAGTCAAGGCCTGATAAGGCCAGAACTATTGTTTTCGAGGCGTGGGAAGATTTTCACCTCCTGGTCCTCCGGGCCCACCAGTATTCAATTACGAGGTGTAAATCGGAGTCTGTTACATCCATTCGTAGACTGCAGCCACCAATCTGATGCTCCCTTCTGAGCAGCGACAAGGCCACTCTTTGGCTAGGGAATTGCTGGTCAACTCCGAGCTTTAGCTATGCTTTTTCTTTTTAGTATAAACCCTGTCAATTGTGTGGGCATTACCTGAAAAAGGTATAGCTAAAAAGTGGTTTCTGTCTGCTGCCTGCACTCCGAATTGCTGCAATGCACAGTAATCCAGTAGCTGGTTCCTTGATGTCACCTATTCGGAAATCCAGGTCTAAGCACATTCAGGCATCAAGTTTATGGTCTTTCTGCGCCTAATTTACAGCCTGCAGCTGACCAAGGAGGCCACACGTGTTGGGAAAACCAAGGGCTCAGGTCTCAGTGGCCGAGTCCAATGGTCCTCAGTACCTTCTTGATTTTCGTTTCAGGCTGATGTGTGTGTGTTTGTGGGAATATAAATAGATGTGGTTTTTGTGACACATGGAGCTCAAATTGAGTTGATTTGTCTAGCTGTAACTAAAGCAAACATCTCACACTTCTCACCCGAAAGACCCTTGAATTACCCTTTCATTATTTTATCTAACTCCAGCCCATTCTTGCTTTATCTCTGTGTCCCCCATGATCCCAGTCCATACCGCTCGTGTCCCTCAATTCTCTGCATTCTGTTTCTTCCCCATTCTTCTTTTCACGTTGACTCAGACCACCTCTCAACCCACCCATCTCCCCAAACTGGTCTCCTCCTCATCATAGCAGTGCCCTGTGCCTGCAGTCCTCTGTTGTCCTCTTTCTATTGCCTCAGTTGTTCCACTCTGCTCCTTACCAACCCTACAGGGGGAAGAGATTCATGTTTGATTGGACTCGTCGTGATAGTTTGAGTGCATCACACTGCGGTGAACGTGTGGAGGACTGTGTCTGGGGTTGGTGAGTGGCGCTGGTGAGGGCTTCTTGGGAGGTTGGCACCGATGGGAGCTGAGATCAGCATCTCCTCGTTTCACAGGTGCCCGCTGGAACAAACAGTTGCAGGGGCAGAGATATTTTTCCATCAGAAGTGAAGGATATATGATGCCTTTTCTGGCAGCGCCAGCCTTCATGTAACCCGACAAATATACAACTAAAAGAGCTTTCTTCCAGGTTATCTTTCTTATAAGACATTTTATCGTTGAGTAATACTTTGCCAGCATTTCTTGCAAGAGAAGCTCCCGCGCATCACCGGTAAATGGGCACCGGTCACACTTCGCAGTCATCCCATGTACAAATGTCACGGTGTGCGTGTTGCGCCACATGCTGTGGTGATTTTCATTACTACTCAATGGAGAGAACAGGCGTTCCCTTTGGTCATGCTAAACCTCCAGCTGAGCTCCAAACCTGTGCCAGACAATCGACTGGACACCTTGCACATAACAGATAAAATGAGATGAGAAGTACCACTCACAGGGATGGATTAGAGGTGGTCAGTGTAAGACTGATACGGCATGGGGCACTACCAGCTATGTGCATGAGTGGAGATCATTGCTTGCGACTCGTGCAAGCACCTGTTCATGCTAAAATGGTAGAGCTTGCAACAGATGGGGAACATTTGATGGGCTGAAGCCTATGGCTCCTCAGGGCTACACTCAACACAATCACATGGATAGAACCCAATGGGATTGTAAGGGCTCCATCTGATGTCACTACATTGGGCTGCACCTAATTGTAATTGAAATAGTAATTGCATTAATATAGCGCTTATCACCCTTCACGAGGCGTCGTAGCGCATTTCGGCAAGTAGCATGCTTTTTTGGAACCCAAAGAGGCTTAGTGATGAATTATTAGAAGTACTGGGAGATATGGAATTTATTTGAGTGATGGACATGTGAGTTTTTTTATTTGGATTGACAAAGGATAGTGGAGGGATAGAGGAGTGAAGGGTTTGCATTTGTATAGCACTTCCTACCCTTGATGAGGTGTCGCAGTGCTTTTCGGCGGGTAACATGCTGCTCCGGAACCCTAACAGGATTAGTGGGTAATAAGTATAGGGAAATATGAAATAAATTTGAGCGGTGGCCATGTGAGTCTGTTAGTTGGATAGAAAAAGCACTAGAACTGCGTGGGCTTTACTCAATGGGACTGTAAGATATGTACCCCATGGGCAATTGGAATAGCTGTAGTCTATGGCATTGCGAGATTAATGCTTGAGTGCAGTAGGTCATACTTGATGTGCTTGTATGCACAGTGCTCCATCACATCAAAGGGGCTGCACATAATCACATCACTAGCATTGCAGGTGCCAGACTTACTCACATCAGAGAGGAGGCACTCAATGGAACCACAGAGGCTGCACTGAGTGGTCTGCAAAGGCTCTCTTTGAGGGCAGTGCAAAGTCTCCACAAATCACACCATGGGGCTGGACTCAATCACATCTTATTCGCTTTACTAAGGTTACGTTACTCACATGTGCATGTTGCCAACCATCATTGCTATGGCACTGTAGTGCATTCTCTACCTGGGTACCCTTTCCTGCGGATCTGGGAAGCCCATCAATCAAACCGGAAGAACCATTGTTTCACACTGGTTGTTGTTTAGTTGGTGTCTGGTGCTGAACTGGTCACGTCGTAGTGCCTGTACTCAATGGCAGACATGGAAGGTGCTTGATAGGACTAAAGGGGATGCTTCCTACCATGCATGCACACATTTGTCACATTATAATGTCCTAGCAGAGGCTCTATGATTTTATTTCTGTGTTTGGCTACATTTGCCTCTGGTACACTTTAGGAAAACATGGGTGCTGGCCAGGATTGTATAGAGGGGTCTACTCTGTTACCCTATGTACATGGCTAGTGTGCATGCTTGTGCTGCACCTGAGCTCCAGGGGATCCTTTCCATGCTGAAGCTACATCACCGTTCTTACTCCGGAACTGCATTTGAGTGACCTTAGCCCCCAATGATGGCATAGCTGGCATCGCAGTGCCTTCTGGGGGGAATATACAGGCCCTTACAGGAGAAGATGCAGCGCCACCATTTTTTTTAAACCTATGTGGAGTGTCACTAGCCTCCTTGCAGCCCCATAGATGTGGAGCAGGGTCTGTCTCCCTCTGCAAGGACCACAGTCTCTTGCTTTTGAGTGCCACGCAACATCAGACGCCGTAGACATTTGCTGGCGCTCGCGAGCTCCACGAGTGGCATCGTGCTGGGCTTTACAGGTTTACAGAAAGACCCCAAGGCCAGGGAAGTCTTCACACATAGCCACCTTCAGAAATGTTTTTTTGCTGCAGGCATAAAGCCTGCAATGAAGGTTATTCCAGAAAACAAGGGTCACGTAGCAGCATGAGGCGAGTGGTGGTGTACTCTGCAGTGCGCAGAGGGCTTATGGTACAGATAAGCGCCTCCGCCATCACTGCGGCACCCCATGACAGCAGGTAAAGAGGAGCATGCAGAAGCCAGGCATGCTGCAGGTGACTGTCATACCACAACCTCCATCACGCCCCGCTGTTGTCAGTGACTGATGTCAGGCGCAGGTACCATTAGCGCACGAGGCACTCCCAGCAGGCCGCTCTTCTCCTGCATTTCATGGTCTGGCAGTGTCGATAGCACAGGAGGTGGGAGAGTGCTCCAACAGTCTGCACAACATCCACATCATCAGGCGCGGAGTACCCGCCGGAGCCTCACCGCCGCACCTGCGCGGCGGAGGCCGAGGAGAATGATGGAGATAGCCTTCCAGAGAGCTTGAGATGGGGAGAAACAAATGAGGGCTGCTCGTCTGACTAGCCTGGTTCCTTCTCTCAACCTAATTGTTCTCCCTGTTCACTAGATGGGCAACACTCTTCTGCCTCATTATCGCATGATATCCATTTTTTCTACAGCACATTTCTCATCCGCATAGGACTTGGAGAGCGTAAAATACAATCGGAGGTCGAGACTGGCCCAAATAACTCGTGAAATCGAAATGTACATGCTAGGGAACACCCCAGAACAATCTACATTTAGCAGCAGTTGGATTTGTAAAGTTTTGGTCAAATGTATGAGAGCGGTCTTGAACTTAATTCTAGAAAACACGCAATGACATATGGGACTGAACGACGAGCCTCAGCGCATGACGACAGACATGTCAATTCTCCTAACCACCAACAGGCAAGTCGGCAACCTTGGCATTCATTACAAGATAAAGGATACCTTTGTCTTTGAAGTGAAGAAGATTCATAAAGTGGGCTGTGTAATTGTCAACACACAGGACTCTTCTGGCCTCAGAAATCATTCCAGCAGCTGAGATCTGGACACTTTGGAGCCAGGGGTATTTCCAGCTTCACATAAATGTCAGAGGGCAGAAGGAGGCAGGGGGAGGGATTACGCAAAATATCCTGGTTTTCATTACGCGGCATGTTAGATATCGGAATGAAATGTAATGGCAAGAGATACATATGTAAGCATATTGACAACATGTTTGGAGAATTTCAAGACCGTGTCAGTAGAGAAAATGGAAGGGTTATTGGTCTCCCGTGGATTTCTGGGCACAAAATATCCATTCGTAAGCACGGTAAACCAGTAACACTGCCCCAAATTCGTTAGGATTAAAGACTAATCCATGGGGGCATGGGAAGGATTAGTGATTTTCCTCTATAAGAACACAAGATTGTTTTAAACGTTTTGTTGCGCACGCTTAAATGTTAAACACACAAGAATACAAGAAATTAAAAGCCTTACCTGAAGAGTTAAACAGGGTTGTGTCAAGACCAGGAAAGGTTGAGAAGTGGAGTCTGATTGCTCTCATGAAGAGCGGTATCAGCAAATCAGAATGCAAGACTACAAATCCAGAAAACAACCTAAATCATGCAGCTACCATGGCAGTAATCCAAAATACCACACGTCACCTGTAGTATTTGACCTTTCATCACATCTGTCTACACCACTAAAAAGTAACAAGACTCTGGCAGCGAGCACTATATGAAGAGTCAAGCCCCTCATCTGGGAAGCTTGAACTGTCGGAGTTAGCAGGACTTGGGGGTTTGAAGTGGGATTCAGAAGGCATTCCCAAGGGCCACTGAAACGGCCAAAGGGGCTGCTGAAGAGTCCAAGGTTTTGCAAAGCAGGGGACTGACTTTGTCCCAGCCCTACCGAACTGATGATTGACTGAGTCCCTGATCCTATTGGAGTCACAGCACTGCATTTGAGTGATTCTTCCCCATTCCAACTAGCCTATGAGAGATACCACCTTGAGGGATCAGAGATTCTGCCACATTTCCAAAGAGCCAGTAGGAGGTTTCCCACTTTCGAATTGGTGGGGACTATAACCCTCTGATGACAGACCATTTTGCACCAGTGACCCAATGCATTCTATGTGAGGGCTTCCTGGCTGGAGAAACTGGAGGACATTCATGTTGACACTGGCTAGCATAAAGAAAAAGAAGACCTCTGAAGTGTCCAGCAGTAAATGTAGCCACTAACACTTATTTTCTAATTCATGCTCTATTGAATAAAACACTGCTCATGGAAAGGAAACATTAGCGACAAATATGTGAAATCTATCAAAAGGTGGTTGTTTTTGCCAGCCAGTGAAAAAACACATTGAAATAATCACATGAAAGTGGAGTATTGCGACCACAACTACTTACAATTATGTTGCCAACAAAAGTTTGTACAATAAATTTCTTTAAAAATCTCAAAATGAGGGGGGCGTGGCCAACTGCCGAAGGGAATGGCCGCACGGTAGCCGAGTTCGGTTGTGCCACTCCCGATTAATCCGCATTTGAACATTGTGACCTGTCCGGATTTGCCTGTGAGTGTGCCTACCTGGACCCGACGTTGTGCCCTGCAGCCGGACAAGAGGCGACCTTGATCGGAGGCACCCCCGCACTGTAATCGCTTCCAGAGTGTTCCGGCGGCCGTGGCAGTTCTTGAGTGATCCGCTGCTCGTTGGCTGAGGGCGCTCTAATCTGCACTGCGGCTGCGGCCTTGTCTACGTGTGGGCCTTGGTGCAGGGTGGCCGTGCAGCATTTTCTACTTCGGCAGTGCTGGCGGTGAGTGCGTCGCGCACACATCGACTTTCCTGTTGACCAATCGCCCCGGAGTCGCGGCCATTATTGTCCCAGCAGGGAACTAGCGGCCTACCGACGCTTGCATCGGCACCTTCCACACCAACAGCAGTGAACCGAGTGGGGTGCGTCTGCTGTTCCTCGGCGGCTCCATCGACACGAGAGACGCCCCGCCGGGCCCATCAGGCAGGAGCGCAAATTAACGCTGCTGCTGCGGCCTACTGGTGCAGCGGACGACGCCTACGGTAAGGGGACAGAGCGGAGTGCTAATTTTTGGCGGCGTTGGCTGTGTGTGTGCCACATCTCAACTTATCTTCCCGCGGCCGACTGGACTACCCTGGGGCAGTGAAAGTTGCCGTCGCACCCGGCCCTTTCCACGGGCCTTCCAGAGGGTGGGGCAGTGCCTGGAGTGAACTTGTTTCAGCGGCAATGAGACCCCGGGCTTGCTCTTGGTCCAGAACTGGCATAATAAATCCGGCGGGAGCGGCGAGTGACCACCCCTATACATAAACTCTGCGCCCTGATCTGTTGGGGTGTTCCAGGACTTGTACTGATGCGACTTTGGCTGTCTCTGTGCTTAGCAAGAATTGGGGGCCAAGACAACTCCTGGGCTCTGGTGGTGGAGACAGGGGCCTTGCCTACCCCCTGAGGGCCGTGACTTACATCCTCCCAGTGTCTACAGACTGAACAGGGCCCCTGCACTACTTGTGGGGTGCTATCTGGATATCCTGGCGCTCTGAGGTTGGGGCGCTGCTGGTCAAAGCCGTCAGGCGGGTGTGGGCGAGTCCCACTGCAGGCGGCGGTGAGTAGCTGGCGTGACTCAACCCTCCCTTGGGCACCCCACACTTACCTGCGAGATCATGGCAACCGGCCGCAGTGGTCATAATGCAGTGCAGGCGATACTGGACAAATTTGCGTGGCAGAAGGTCCAGGAGGGGGAACACACGAACTCCAAATCACATGGCGAACAACCAGATCCCACGTTGCAGGACATTTTAGCAGCTATAACCTCTGTGCGTACTTCACCTGAATCACGCATTGCCACTGTCGCTACGGAAGTTTCATTGATCAGGGCGGACATGCGGAAAATGTCTTACCGAGTCAGTACCGTCGAAAATATAACCAAGGACCTGGCGAGTGACACAGATCTCATTAAGCGCCAAGTGACCGACCTTCAAACTACACAGGAGGCACTCGCTCTACAGCTGGATGATTAAGAAGGCCGCATGAGACGCAAAAACATACAGATTTTAGGGGTTCCGAAACGGGCAGAGGGGCAAGCTGCTGACCTCTTTGTCGAGGAACTGATTCTTCAACAGCTTTAACCAAAGGGCCTCTCCAAATGCTTCTCAATTTAACAAGCCCATCGTGTACCTGGGGGCAGACCGAAACCAGGAGCGCCTCCCCGGCCTCTTCTCGCAAGGGTCTTCAATTTTCAAGATAGAGACGCCATACTCCAGACGGCTAGGGCGGCCCCTCCATTGGTGATCGACAATAGTAAAGTCACTTTCTTCCCAGACTTCACCCTGACGGTTCAGAAACAGCGGCGCAGCTTCTTGGACGTGAAGCGTGCGCTAAGGGGCCAAGAAATCAAATATGCCATGTTGCTCCCAGCAAAGCTCTGGGTCGAGTCAGAGGGTAAGCTATAGTTTTTCACGAGACCCGAGGATCCCTGGGACTGGCTCGACAGTTGGCGTACAGTTGGAAAGCGCTCCCACAAACCTGCGAGCGACGATGGCAAAGCGAATGACCGACACCAGCGGCAGCGGTCCCCTCCCGGCAGCGACTTGGTGACACTGAACCAGACAGGATGAAAGTAGAAGACCGGCAAGTAACAGTGACTGTCCTCTGAGACTTTGACTTCCAAAGCACGCGTCTGGTAGCGGCTGCCGTATTTTGGGTGCCTCATCTTAAGCATGGGTTCCAATAGAGCAGAGCTGGGGTTGATCCAATTACGTCCAGTCGTTGGTTTCAATGTATTAGATAACGCTATCTCTTAACTACTGCAACAAGTTACTTGTAGTCAGATCAGGGGATTACTGGCCCGGGCTGTTCCTGTTCTCATGAACCATTGACCCAGGGAGTGGAGTTGTTCACGTACTCAACACTGTTGAGGGAGGGAGACAGACACTCTGCAAGTTGGGGGTGGCGGGTGGTTCTATACCCGTTGTGCAGGGAGGCAGAGTGGGGGTAGTGTTGGGTTTTGGGGGGGGTTTGGGTGTTTTTGGTATTTCTTTCACTGTACTTGTGCAATGCTATGCTTTGTTTTCCTTCTTGTCAATGGGTCCAATTGTTTTATGCCACTATTCACTTTGACTGCGAAATATTATACTCACCGCCAGTATGCAAATGTATTACAAAAGGGAGTGCAGGGGATGCTTAGAAATCAGTGCATGTGCCCACTCATTGAGGCGACTGGACCCCGAGCCGGCCCGTTTGCGAGCGGCGTGCTCCCCCGCCTCTGCAGCCCCGGTGCCACGTTCCTGACCTCACCCTCTGAGTCCCTTCAATTTGTTCTCCACACTTACCACCCCTATGGCTTCGCACTCAGTCCTTAAATTCCTGACGTGGAATGTCAATGGTCTGGGTGACAAGATCAAGCGGAGAATAGTACTGCAATACCTGAAGCGACAGGCGCCAGATATCATCCTGCGACAGGAGACGCATTTGATTAGGAACTCCTGTGGGGCACTAATTAGGTGGGGATATCGATTAGTGGCCCATTCAGGATTCACTTCGGGTTCGCGGGGGGGGGGCGGGAGTACTCCTCTGCAGAGGCTACCCATATATGATTTGCAACGTTTGGACAGATACGCGGGGTAGATATGCAGAAGTATCTGGCACTTGGGAGGGGCAGGTTCTCAATGTAGTATCCATGTATGTCCCCCCTGGGTTACAGCGTCCTGCGTTGTGAGACGTAGGGGCGCTCCTACTTGACTTGCCTTTGGGTGTATTGGTGCTAGGGGGTGACTTCAACTTGACATTGGATGGCACTAGGAATCACCTCCCACCTCGCAGAGGCCCCCTCCGGGGATCCCAAATGAATGAGTTTTTGTCCTCCATGGGTTCGGTGGATATCTGGAGATGGCTTAACCCGACCACCATCCAATTCACGTTCAATCTGGGGCTCACAATAGTCAATCTCGTATTGACCACATGTTCACACATGCTCAAGATATTCATGTTTTTACGGAGTCCCGGTGCCTAGCGCGGGGAATCTCTGACCACTCCCCCATTCTCACGACTTTAACCTTGGGGCAGACTGGGCGCCGCACCACCCTCTCTATCAGTCCGTGGGCGCTTAAAATACCCCACATGAGAGAAACACTGCTCAAAGACACCGACTATTATTTTGCAGAAAATATGGGAACAGTCACTTCCGCTGGGGTATTGTGGGGGGCATTTGGCGCTGTCATTAAGGGTCGCGCCCTATCATTGTTGGTGGGGTATAGGAGGGAACTTTCCAAGCGAGTAGTGGAATTAGAAGATGAAATCCTGGTTAAGGAAAACGCCCTTGCGTGTGCTCCTGACTCGGATGCGCAACCGCACGGGTAAACTCTTGGCCTGGCTAGAGAAAAGGGCGCGGGCCTCCAGGTGGGTCCACTCGATATCCAGTACTGATGGTGTGCTACTCACTGACCCCCCAGCAGATTGCCGACACATTCGCCACTCATTTCGCATCGGTATACAGCACTGCTGAGACGTCGCATGCCCCTATGGCTGCTGACCTCCTGTCTACTATCCAAGTTGCGTACCTGTCCACACTGGACAGTGACTCCCGAGAGAGTGACATTACAGAGACTGAAATTCGGAAAGCTATTCAGGATGCACTATCAGGTAAAGCTATGGGACCCAACGGACTCCCCATTGAACTCTTCAAACCAATGGCTTCTAAGCTCTCTCCCCACTTATTGCACGTGTACGCTGAAAACTTTGAGCTGGGTATCCTTCCTGCAGACGTTAGGACGGCCTCAATTGTGGTAATACACAGACCAGGCAAGCGAGCGGATGACTGCAAATCCTATCGCCCCATTTAACTCCTCTCAGTGGAGGCGGAGATTCTAGCAAAAGTGTTATCCAACAGACGTATCCCCCATATCACTGAGTTGGTGCATCCTGATCAATCCAGGTTTATGCCAGGAAGGAATACGGCCTTGAATCTGCGGCGGTTAAATGGGGTCCTTGGCAGACTTGGCACTATCAGGGAAGATGCGATCCTGTTGTCATTGGACGCCACCATGACGTTTGACACCATTGAATGGGATTTCCTCTTCGGGGGTTCTGGCTCGGATGGGCTTTGGACCCAATTTTATCAAATGGATCAGGCTACTTTACACCCAACTGACGGCGCATGTAACAGTTAATACCCATGTCTCCAGTAGTTTCCCATTACAGCGGGGCAAGAGGCAGGGGTGCCCTTTGTCGCCCCTGCTCTTTGCCCTCGTGTTGGAGCCGCTGGCTGTCTGGATATGGGGTGACCTGGAGATAAGGGGACTTAAGTGGACTGTGGATCATGAGGATCGCATTTCTCTCTATGCGGATGACATCCTCCTCTACTTGGCCTCGCCCTCGCGGTCCCTACGTCGAGTGCTCCACATATTCCATATATTTGGTGCCCACTCTGGATATACGATCAACTGGGATAAGTCCCAATTATATGTTTTGTGGGGTGATCCACCACTTAGCCCCAGGGGCTACAACATACCGGTGGCGTCTCGAGACTTTAGATACCTCGGAATCTTCATTACCCCGGACCCCGCTTTATTTTATTAAACCAATCTGCTGGGGCCCTTTACTCGTCTGAAATCAGATGCTAGACATTGGCAATCTCTTCCTCTCACTCTTTTGGGGCGGGAGGCGCTCTTTAAGATGCTTGCGCTACCACGTTTCCTGTATGCACTGCAAAACGCCCCCAATGTGATATCTGACGCCTATTTCTCCAGTATTGATAACGTGGTGCAGGGACTGCTATTGGGATGGGGAGGATACAATAGGGCACTCTACATGAACCCCCGTAAGCTTTCCCTTATGGGGCCCACCGCCCGTACAGTGGAGGTCTGGCTCAGAATCTCAAAGAAATGGGGCTGGCACAATCGACTTACAAAAGCTACGCCACTCTGGGAACCAGATATGTTGGGTCAGGTTAGTAAATGTCCTGGCTTTGACAGGTGGGATATGATAGGAATCGCAACGTGGGGGACATGTGGGTAAAGGGAAAATTGGCTTCTTTTGCCGAATTGCAGGCCAAGTATCAATTGGCTCCCACCGAGACCTTCAGATACCTCCAGATTAGTCATGCTATCTCTGCTGCCATGCCCAAGAAGCTCCCCTGCCTGCATCTTCTCCATTGGAGGACAGATTGATGCTTGACCCTATGCCCACAAAAGCGATATCCCTTACCTACATAAAACTATTAAATAACCGGCCTGATCCTATGCACCGCCTGAGGCAGGGTTGGGAGTCAGACCTGGGGAGCATGGATGATGAGGACTGGCGCGACGCACTTGCTTCTCCTAAGGAAGTGGCTATTCCCATGAGATTGCGTCTAGTCCAACTGAAAATCCTCCACCGTGTGTATTTTGACACAAAGCTGCTGTTTAAACTGGGTAGGAGGCCTGACCCCTTATGCTTGCGAAATTGTAATCAGACTGGCACCTTCTTCCACATCCTATGGGACTGTCCAATAACGGGGCTATATTGGGATAAAGTCACGAAGCAGATGGAGAGGGCGTGCGACAAGACCTTGAAGGCCTCCCCCCAGCTTTGCCTCCTTAATGTGTGGGAGGCCACCGATCTCTCACAGACTGAGCAAACATGGGCCTCAATGGGTTGGGCCATCGCAAAACGCAACATTGCACAGAAATGGCGGGTGGGGACTGCCCCATGTTTACGAGACTGGGCTATAGACATGGACAGGGAAATGATTGCCGAGAAAGACGTGTTCAAACATAGAGGTGCCCCAAGAAGTGGGACCATAAATGGGGAAAATGGAACAAATACAGAGGTAATATATGTGTATCCCCTTCCATAGAACTACAACGTGAAAGAGACTTATTACTAGATCAGCTAGTGAGTGATGCAGAGCCCACGCTTTAACCCCTGTTGCTACTGATCCAATTGTATGAAGCCACCTGCTCTACATGCTGTTGACATACTTCTGTCTCCTAGTTCTTGATGTTATACTGACCAGACGAGGCGCTGCCATCCTGGTTCACTTCTGGGATATGCATGGTGTTTATTGATACATCTCTGTACTGTACTATGTGTCATTTGTATTGTGGACCTGGCTACTGATCTATCATCACGTTGTACTTTTTCTTTCTTTTGTTTAATAAAAATTGTTTATAAGAATTTTTTTTTTTAAATCTCAAAATAAGCGAGAGGCTCTTTTGTTAGCCTTTCCTTTAAGTTCAATTAGTTACATATGGCTTGGGGTGTTTGGCAAATTAATCAGAGGTAAATTAAAGTCTCCTCAGCTCAAAGCAATGCAGGGCACTTCTACACACAGAAGCGGCGGCTGAGGCGATTAATTGATTATAATCCTGTCCCGGTCTTTTTTTGCATTCTTTTCAGAATCAGTATCCTTAGCGAGTCTGTCAATGGGTCATGAAATTAACTTCATCATCAAGTACACAGTACACAGTCATAATGGCCAAGGAGAGCCCGCACACCAGCAGCTATAGATGCATCCTGTCCCTTCTTGTAACTCTGATATACTATCCGGTCTGTTCTTATGGCATGATTTCCTTTATTGCAGCTGTAAGAACATAGCCATTCCCCCTGTACCTGTGACGCCACATCTGGTTATTTCTTGCACCTGTCTCTTTATGTCCTGCCCTTCTTCAACCAGTGACATTTCTACTGCCCTAATCTTGTAGAGGTGATATCAGTTCAGACTCAATCTTGTTGCTAGATCATTACAACATTTCATCTACTCAACAGAATAAATATTACACATACCTGTCCCCCATTCTCTTCTAAACCAAACAGCATTAAAGCAGAGGTCCCTCAAGGCTCAATTATCTCACCCATGCTTTATAACATCTACGTGAAATCATTACCAGATCTGATATATGATCAATAGGTTTAACATCACCTGCTATAACTACCTAGATGACACACACATACTCCTCATATGGGAAAGCTCAAATAACATTAACATCTCAAAACTCTTTCCTTGCCGCCAGCCTGTTGACCAAAGGATGACATGGAGCCACCTCAAATTCAATGCCTTCATAACCGACACATTCGCCTGTGGTGACTGGAAAGCCTGTAACCCTCTCTGCACCTGGCCTGATCATCTCTGACCACCTCCTAATATATCTTAGGAAGTGAAAAACCTTGGAAGCCAAACTGTCAATGTATCCACACGTGGATAAGGTAGTCAAATCAGATGAAAACATTTTGACGCACCACCCCACACAAGGTTGAAGCTACCTTCTCTCTTATCCTACGCTAATGTTCTGTGTCACGGCTCAACTTTGTCAAATATGAGAAGACTAAAACAATTAAGAACACTGCCAGTAGACTCCTCTAACATGTGAAGCCACAAGCACGCATCTCCCCTGCTTTGATGGCACTATACTGGTTTCGTGGTTTCCGGTTGCAAGAAGATACTCCTTCAAGTTGTTTTGTATCACACGCAAAGCAATACATGGTGTGTATTCTTCATCAGGAAAAAAATCAACACATACATACAACAAAGGAACCTAAACTCAAGAGGGCCTCATAATTCCTAGATACAAGAAAAAAACCATGGCAAAACAGCCTTCTATGTTTAGCCAGCCATACTATGGAATTCCCTACCTACAAAAATAAGATACACGGACAGCCATCTTCACTTCAGAAGATTAGTCAAGAGCTGGCTCATCCCCACATTACAACTATATTGACAATTCAAGAATATACCACAACAGTATACTCAGACATGGCAAACTATAGTTCTCAGAGTGAAGGAAAAGAACTGTTGTTATACAAGTATACACTATTGTACTTTGAACTATGCCTCCTGTTATAAGTAAATACATTTACATAAGGGTGAAACTATATATTTCACCAAGATACATGTGTATATCACACCATGACGAAAATTACTGCATTATGTACATAGAGGTGCATTTATAGAGGGTTATGCCTGCTACTATTAGCTACATTAAGTGGGATGTGTATATTTATGTATATATAAGTTACACTTATTCAAAACCATAAAAATCTACCACAAGATAAATCTATATATATATTCACTGAAGAAAACAAAGGTTAAAGTAACGTTATAGTTAGGTGAGTTAGTCAGTGACCCCATTACCATTTTAACAAAAAAACACAGAAATTCACCAGTTATAGTTAGCAGAGCTAACTATAACTTGAGCGCCCACCATGCACTGCTTATGACCTCACATATTACATCACTCATGCCACATGCTATGACATCATTTATGACATCACTGTTGACATCTCAAATGATGTGATTGAAGGGGTATCCTTGTGGCATCACCAGAGGCCCCTTCAGGTACTATTGGTCTTTGATCCGGTCCCTTTTAAAAGCTCTGCCATCCTGTAGGTCCTCTTCTTGTAGCTCTGACAAAGGTTCCTTTCATTTGGCCATAACAAAAGACCTGGTCACTTCTTGCACTAATGACAACACTGAAGGCCCTTCAATGTCTTAATAGCTGGTCACTGTTAACGTGACCCGATGTTCCATCAAGCAATCAAGAACAATCGTTTAGAAACAGGGCTGTGCACAGCATCTTAAGCAAAATATCCCAAGGTACCCTCAGCTCAGTAACTTTTGATTGCCCCTGCTTGTGTTTTATTTCCACCCACTGACTCTCGGTAAAGCCATTAAGAGACACAGGAAGTGAATGAGGGAAAGAGAATGGTAATTAGGGAACCACTGTAATTTATTACCTCAGACACGATTACCGGCAGATCTATCCGTCACCAGGCTCCACGCAGACGAAAGAACTATGCCAGGATTTTTAATGCCCCTCACGAACCCATGGTCCTGGCATGAGAAGAGAAAGGGGAGCCTGAACATTCAGCTAAGAATATTTATTTGTAAGAACTGACATACTGGTACTTTACACAACATTGAAAAGCTCAAACAAGTAACCAGTCCTCATGTCAAGCAAACAGAGACAGATGTCTAGGTGCCCTGTACACTCTGTACCACCATTTGTTCCAGACCCACAGATCCGCAGGTCCTCCCTCACAGGCCTGTGGAATGGCCAGGGAGTGAAAGGAAGCAGAGACCCTAATGAGGTCTAATTAATGATAGCTACAGAGCCTTCCAACAAAGTATAGGACCAGAATATTATAGCCTGCTACTGAGAGCTATTAGAGCATTCCACCCACTGAGGGCAGAATGCTCCAAATTCAAAAGAGAAAAAGACTGAGACCAACATTAGAATGTTGGACCCGAAGGCCTCCACCAGACACTATTAACCCTGTGCTGCTTCACTGTCTTCAATGGAGCTCACAACATTCCAGTATTTTAATGAGTTTTCAATATTCTGCTACAAAAATATCCAAGCCAGAATATGGACTAAAAAAACAGTAGGAAGAGAAGTATATATAAGCAATTATAATTGTTCTTTGACAATTTCCACATAAACGTATTGTGACAATATATCTATCTTCAAGGGACTTAGATGAGAAGTTAAGTATATTAGTAGTTCTATACATGTTCATATGAAATATTCTTCACAATAATTTGGTGGCTGCAGATAGAGAGTCTCTACTGTTCTCGTTCAGATTTCCCTGGCTCTAAAGATCCAGAGGGAAGAGAAAAAGCATTGTCACCTCCTCCCACTACCCGCCCCCTGGCGCAGGACAAATGTCAGTGAATTCTGGATTCCCAGGACACACTTGTTCCAGGGGCAGTGCACATTTGTCTTTGTTTATATTGGGTGAAGGAGAAAACAATTCCAGCAGCAAGCTAACCTGCCAGGGCGCGCTGCAATCTGGACCTGCGCCAAGGGTTCCGGTAAATCATTAATTACCTGTAGTGTGCAGGCGGTGCAGCTAAATCTCTGTCACGCTCAGTGTATTCCAGCCCTCGATTGGATGCCGGGTTACAGCAAGGGCAGCTCGGGCTCCCAGAGGGAGCGTGCAGCCCAAGGAAACTCCGGCTCACACCCCTGGGCAACGACTAATGTAGCAAATGCAGAAAAAATCAATTGTACTTCCACCTCCAAGGCACACCTAGGAAACAGCGTAGGCTAAACCGTGCCGTTGGATGTGAACCAGGTGATCAAGCCTGGCGCGCAGTGCGGTCCTTTGCGCGTGTACGGGTAGTCAGGAGGGAAATCAAATGAAGCAGGCAGAAGATGGAAATGGTCCACTGCCCATCAACGACCAAGGTCTGAGAGGTTAGACGGAATCTGGGAGTGTTCCAAACTTGCAGCTTTTTAATGCCTCCACAGTCACACTAGTGGACAAGCAAATGTATTCAAGGCCTGAACACACTGATGTGAAGACAACTGAAGGGATAAACGGAATTCTCCTCTTGGAACTTGTGAAAGCTGAAAGACCATGAACAAAGTCAATGATCTGGACGTCTACTCTGGCATCTGGAGGACAGACAGACCCGCACTTGTAAGGTGGCGGAGGCATTTGTACAACAATGTAGATTTGAATATTCAATAAACCCAATAATCTGTGGAAAAAGATATATAATGCAGTTTTAACAAATCGACATACTTCCATTGAATGCACTGCGTCTTCTTGTTCAGTCTTAGTTACGGATTCCTTAAGATGGCATTTATGGGTGCTTTTGAAGTCATTGAGTGAGAGGAAGGATCGGATCCCAGAGGACACTGAGTTCCATTGGTGGGGGCCTAGAATGGTATAGTATGTTATGGTATCTTATGTTAGGGTTAAGACAGAAGGACAAGAGGACCCTGGAGGACCTTGATTTTCACATGCCAGCTCTAGGTGTTGTGGTTGCCACTTTGCTGCAGTCTGGGGCCCATTTACTTTCGCAACCACTCAACTCTTCAGTAGCGTTTCACGATCACCTGAGATTGAAAGGGAGCTACTGGACAGAACATCAGAAAAAAAGCACCACAACCAGTGGATATTCAAATGTCTTACCTGGAAGCTTCAGAGAACTATACAGACCTACCCGGCCGCTGCCTGTCGGCATCTCAACTCGATATTCCTGAATCCATAAGGACCGAAAAGCCCCATAACAAGCCTGGGCAAATGCACTGCTCAGAAAGGCAATCCGCGTGACAATTTCCGCTCAACCCACTTGTGCGAATACCAGCATGCCCACTCACCCCCCACAGAAATCAAACTTGCCTACAAGACATAAATAAAATAATACATCTGTGAGGGCCAACTGGCAACTACTCTATCCTGGATAATCTGTCATTTTTTCAGTTTTAAAGTGTGGGGGTGGCCCATCTGGGGTGCCAAAAGATGTCCACGGGGAGGCGAGGCTTTGACAAGGAGAGTATTTGATATTTTACATACCGATTAAAAAAAAAACAACACATTAGCAGCTTCAATACATGGAGTTAGAAGATCCAATGAATCATGTTTAAGTCAAGACGGGCTCAGCCTAAAAAGTGTAAAATGGCTTCTTTCTTGGCATAAGTAGCTATCTTACATTTGTCTCGTGCAGTGACGCAGCTTCATGCTAAACACATCTTAGATGAGTTCCTCTAGTCTAGTGGATGACGATGTTAGTTACCACACCAGTATTTTTTTCATCATCCCTATGAAACAGTCTGAATTGATATTTTAAAAAAAATGTGTGTGTACGATGGGAATCAGATGTAGGGGTAATTTTAAGATTAGCCACATTTTATGATGTATGCAAACACATCTTTAAAAAGATTCTTTATAGCTGGGCAGAGATTCTGATAAGCATCAGTAGCATGCTACGCTCGGCTCATCATGCCCAGTGTTTACAAGGGAAAGCGAGTGTGGAGCGACCTAGTGAGAGTAACAAAAAAAAAAGAAGCAACACTAAGCAATTAGAATCTAAGCTACACATACAATGAAACAAATATTTTAGTGGATATTACACAAAAAGCAACATCTGCTTGTGCTACATGAGATACCCCCTGGGCACAAAGTCAACTTTGAACTGAATCTGCATACGTTGATGCTTTTGTGAGACACTTCCAAACTATGAGAAATGATAGGGAGTGTCAAGGAATAAACAAAAAGTCTTTGGAAGGGTTCAAGGACCTTAATAGGTTGTTCTCGTGCAGGAAAGGCTAGAGGGATGCTATGCATGCAGCTGGAGGACTAACTAAGAAAATACAGTAGCCCGAAAAGATCCATGTATGCAACTGACGTCGTCTCATAGGATGGTTTTTAGTACACCAGAACACGAAACAAATGAACACACCCCTGTGATGCTTGCTACAATGGTGAAGCCAAGTCAGTCCCGTTTCAATCATCACCGACCATTCCCCAGGGGAGAGGAGACTTCATACCGCCCTGTAGTTAGGGGCCCTCACTCTAGTGCGGTGTATGGAGAAAGAAGGTGGAGGGTGCTACCAAGTGGTTCTCTAGCATTTGAGGCCCACCTCATGCAGTGGGTCCAAAACTATGAGGCATGCCCCGAGGGCACCATGGTGGTAAAGCTACGGCGGCATCCCTCCATGTGAGAAATCTGGGCTGTGCTCGCTTCCCCGGGCCAATGGACTTGCTGCATCCTCTGATTTATTCACTGAATCAGAGCAGTAAGGGAAATGGCTTCAGATCTAATGAGGCTTTGAGGTGAAGCTGATCTTCCTCGTTCTTGTGATAAGACTCACGATCTAAGTCACCAAGTGTTTCATGGCAGAGGTTCAAGAGCATGGGGGCAATTATGGGCCCTGGAGAACACCTTGCAGCCAGGGACATGGCTTTTAAAAGGAGACAAAACTTAGAATAATAAACAGAACAGCAATATTTATTATTAAACAGAGTGGTCTTGGTGTCAGGGCCATCTTAACAGCATTATAGGCCCCCAGGCAAAGCAGTGCACTGGGCCCTGCCTACACAACCACTCACAGGAATAAAACTGTTTAAGGGACAATTAGTGTTAAAATCTAGTCTGCATGCTCGTGGGCCCCCCTGGACAACTGCCCAGCGTGCCCATTTTGTAAGACGGCACTGCTTGGTGTATGAAATACCCAAAGGTATTGGGAGAAATGCTTGCAAATAAGCTAACTACAGGCACCTGCTCGTGGTAGCATCACAGCCCACTGTTTGTACATCCACTGTGTCACTTTATACAAAGGCCCAACTTATGCAAATCAGGATGGACCCAGCTCCTCACTGGAACAGTCCATCCTTAGCTGCCAGGCAAGGCTCCCTCCAGGTAGATGCACAAGCAACCCCAGACCAGTTTCAGCCTTACTAGGCCTCGGCATGAGCTTTAGCTTGGATCCTGAGACACAGCCGGCTAGGGACCCATGGCTGGGCATACACTTGGGCATTTACGTGTAACATAAAACACACAATAGGTGATGGGGGAATACTTGCAAATAGTCTAACCACTAGCAATCACTCGGGACAGCCTTCCAACCCAGCTGCACTCAAAGTGCAATGCCCAGACATGGGCCCCGTGCTCACTGCGACACTAGAACCAACCCGTACATGACTGAGGGGGCTGAAATATGTGGAAACCAGTCTTAGGTTACTTATGTTCGGTTCAGAGACAAACTGGCTCGGAAGTCGAGCTAGACTTGCCTACTAAATCGGGAACAAGGCAAATCTGCGTATGGCTGTGTCAAATTTGAGGTAGCATGGTGGGGAAAGAAACAACGAACTAGAATGCAGCCCGAGCAATTGTCAGTGGCTGATATTAATTCAAGCCTTTTACCCATCCCCTTGTTGTACATTGCAGTTGATGCCCTAAGTGCAGTGGGGATGTTCAGACATGAATCCTGCACTCACTGTGCCACTGAAACAAAACTGTACCGGGCGAGGCACAACTAGGCCAAAACTGGTCTTAGGATGCTTGTTTTAAGATTCAGAGAGAACCTAGTTCAGCAGTTCCGGCTGGACATGTTCCGATTGAAGCAGGACATGGGATGCTTCGTATATGTTTGAGTTGGAAAAGCAAGTAAAAGAACAATGACCTGGGATGCAGCCTCCAGTGACTGCCAAGCATTTAATCCATCACCTTAATGTTCGTTGATCTTGGGGTATGCCTTAATGCTATGGAGGATAACCTGACAACAGATTAACGTTGAAAGTTGTAATTGACCATATTTTGTTCTCATCCAACTAAATTCTCCTTATTTTAAATTATGGGTTAGTTTTTAGCTGCATAAGCGATCATAATCCCCTTACTCTACATTTGCAGAACAATCTCAACACCTCAGACACTCAAACTCCATGTAGTCCCATGGATTTTACCAAGAATAAGGGGTTTTATATCAAGTGGAATAGAGTGAAGAAGGTGGCATTTATGAAGGAGCTTGTGGAGAGTAATCAGGTGATATTCCAATATAGTCTGGCACAGGAAGGTGATCGCTGAACCATTATCAACGCTTTCACATCCCTTGGGGCTTGCATTGTACAACACATCTCTTTGAGTAAATACCCCCGCATAGATAAATCAGACTGGTTTAATCAAGCTTGTTCTTTTACCCACAACAGTCTTAAATTAGCATTAAGCCAGCGTTCGTGGGACAAAACTAAAGTGAGTCTAGCCAGGAAGGTCTGTAAAGCAGCCATTACAGCTAGGAAGGTTGAAATAAGTGATAGAGCATGGAAAGACTTGGAGATGGCGGGGAAGCTAAAGGACACAAGTGCTTTCTGGAGAGTTGTAAATCAACCATTCTTCTGTAGCAATGACAGACCGCTGATGGATGCCGTCATTCCAGTTATGGTATGGATCGAACATTTTTCTAATATCTTTGACCGTGGGAGTTCGAGTCGGGGGCCTCAGCATAGCGATGAACCAGTTTTTGATTACCAAACCGCAGTCCTAAAAATAACTCCTCGTTCTTGGCCCCCACTGTTGCAAAAGTTTTCAAGGCTGCCACAATAGGCCTCTTGGTACCAAAATAGCAGGAGTCAGTTGTTGTTCCAATATTTAAAAGAGGGACAAATCCCATCCGGCTGTTATTGTCCCATATCTTTATTGGACAGTACTTTTAAAATCTTGCGGAGGGTGGTATTGTCAAAGCCTGAAGAGTGGGCATATGAGAACAGGGTCCTGTCTGACGTGCACCTAGGGATTCGTCCAGAGTTGTTACGAAAGACTAAAGCCTTAATCTCGACCTTGTTACGCAGAAATACATTAGTGTTAAGAAAGAAACCATGCACACAGCTTTCATGGATCTCACATGTGGCTTTGAGTCAGCTCAACTGCACAAGTTATGGGGTATCATGGAAGGAAGGGAGTGCAATAAGGCCACTGTTGACTTGCTACGCAGGTTACATTGGCAGACATCTGCCAACATTTGTTACAGCTCCGAATGCAATTTATCGCCAAAAATCAATGCATTCGTTGGGGTACACCAAGGTTATGTCCTAGCACCTTTCCTATTTTCACTTTAAGTTAACGGTTTTGAAGACTTCCTGAGTAAAAATGGGAAAGATTTAGCCAAGATAAGCACATGCCCCATCCCAGTCCTCTTATATACGGACGACGCAGTTCTATTGGCTGGAACCGCCAACGGGCTGCAGATAATCCTGGATGCTTTTAATAATGTTATGGTTGACCTGCGCCTGACAACCAACCTTGCAAAATCCTTCATTATGAAATATGGACATAGATTCTCTAAGTCCTGGAAATTTACTATTTCAGGGAATGAGGTGGCTAAAGTTTCCAACTTTACATATTTGGGAATCCCTTTGGATGTAGCTTGTAATCGAATTTTTTTGTTAAAAATTAGATCACATCAATTCCAAAGGATGGTTGATTCAGTGTTTCATTTTGCTGGGAGACTGGGTCCAGATAAGGAATTATTCTACATCTATAAAAGTCAATGCCTGTTGGTTAGCACCATCGGTGCAGAGGTCTGGGGGTGCACAGATGTTAGCAGCTTACAAAAGATAGAAAATAGCTTCATTCGTAGGCTCCCGGCAGGGATACAATCCCCACCAACTATTTGCTGTCATGCTGAGGTGGGATTGGGCCTCGTTGAAGACTTCTTCAAATTGCAATCACTGCTATTATGGCTAAGAGCCTGGAGGAAACCAGAAGGAAACCCACAAAAGCAGTCTAACTGGATTGTCTTTCCTTATGAATTCCATGGCTAACACACATTAGGCATGGTACTACCGTGCTAGGTGTACCAGAATTAAATTAAAATCCTCAGAGCTCTGTATACCTAGATATTGAGCAGGTTAGAGCTTTGTATTTTGAAAAATGCTTTAACGTGCATGGGGCTAAATTGCAAGTGAGGGACACGGGTGTATCACGATGGAACACTAGTGTGAGTGCTGCCCGGAGGCATACCTCCAACTTATCCCGAACGAATGCTTTAGGTTCCTCCTTCCGAGATTTCGTTTTAACCATGCCCACGTTTTAGTTGCGTATCCCGTTCAAGGCAAGTGGTTCCTGCCCCTTCCCCTTGTGATGGTTTATCCAAGCAAAGCACGACATACTTTATCCTCTTCTGTAGACTCATACGCAACGATTCCTTATTGCTTTCTTGCGCAGCTTTAATACAAGTTGGCACAAGTTGGTTTTTACTTCTATCCAGCAATTAGGTACCCCAGAGTTGGGTAATGCTGCGGTAAACTGTATTATATGCTCTTTACGGACCAGGAAGAGATATTGATGTGATGAACTGTTATGGTTTATTAGAGTTTTTAGCTCTGTGAGATTGCTCTGGACTTTGTGTATCATTTTAACTGTTTTTATAGTACATTGTGTGTTTTGTGTATTGCTTGTGCGCTTTTTTGGTTGTTTAAAGAGCGGAAAAACATGACATTGAAGGTTGCAGCTGAAGGTACCTAGACCTAGTTATTGTTATGACACTTCTTCTATGGCAAAGCATCAGGGGCTGGCTCTGGAAGCCAGCATTCAAGGGGTCATAGTCCTGGTGTCCCCACCTGCAGCTCATAATACAGAGACTGAGAGAGAAGCAAAAGAGGGGGAGAGGCTGTCGCTGCTGCATCATTCTCATAAAAGCAGCTGGCCTCCCGGTCAGCAGCCTCAGCACAGGCGGGGGACACAGATGTCGGCAGTAATCACCCCTTAAAAGTTAATTGGTCATGTGTTGAAGCTTCGCCCGTGCGCGAGCAGATGTTAGGGTCTCTTCACCTGCATAGGTGCGTGGATTTTAGTAAAGTGCTCATTCATTTAATGGCTAATACAGTTTTCACCTGCTAGCTTCCACTAATGACCTTCTTGCAGTTTAGGCGGAGCGCCATGCTGCCTCTCTGTCCCGAAGGACAGACGGATGAAGGAGGTGTAGTGCCTCTTGTATGGAGTAGGAAGCAGCTCTTAAATCCTTTTACTCATGTGACAATTTTAAAGTAGGCCATTCCGGAGCACAGATGAACTGTAACTAACACCCACAGCCACTGTGTAATATCAGGCGAGCACCCTTCCTGCATCTAGTCTAGACGGCATCTCCGAGCAGTACCATGCCACCCATAGGTGGGATAGAGTCTCAGAGCTGCAGTGTAGCACCAGAGTCCGAGGGGAGCTTGTCACAGCAGCACCAGGTAACACAACCTTGCAGCCATGGATGCACACCAGATCAGCAACTTCCCTCCAGTCAAGTGAGTAATCCCATTCCATACTATAAACAGGTGTAATGCAATGAGGTCAATGCCATGGGTACCATTTACTTTTCGAGTAAAGTTAGAGGCTTTTGACTTTTTTTTTTTTTTTATTAATCGTGAGTTATTGCATATTGTTTAACAACCCTTTAGTAGTGGTGCGATTTTCTATGATGTCGTCATGGTAAAAGGTTATGTGACGTCACTTTATAGGGTGTACTGGGGGTCAAAGGGCATGTCATATCATTTCATCTACCCCAGGCATTTTGGTGAATTAATGTCTGAACTCCAAACTTGTTGCTGGAATCTACCCATGAATCAGTATGCACCAGAGAGCGAGAATGGTTGCTTTGCAGGCCGCTTGTCATTTGAGATCATCTGCGTCACATTTTAAGAAGCACCCAATGCTGCGGATTTGACCACTGGTGGTTTTGACAATGAGTATTCACTATGGTGGGCAGTGCCAAGGTTTGCCTGGAAGGACAAGGAAAGTGCTTCCGCCTGGGCCATAGTCAGAGTCCACCCAGGAGTGACAGGAGCCCAGACATGGAGGTACAGTTAAACCCCCATTCAATCACTTTATGGAGTCCACCCATGAACTATAGGTGCTCAACCCCAGGAGGTGCAACTACACCACTAGTAAATCACTTTATGGAGTTCACCTATGAACTATCGGTGCTCAACGCAGGAGGCTTGGTTAAACCACTAGAAAATCACTTCATGGAGTCCACCTATGAACTAGAGGTGCTCAACGCAGGAGGCTCGGTTAAACCACTAGAAAATTACTTTATGGAGTCCGCCTATGAACTATAGGTGCTCAACACAGGAGGCTCGGTTAAACCACTAGTAAATCACTTTATGGAGTCCACCCATGAACAAAAGGAGCTCAACACAGGAGGCTCAGTTAAACCACTAGAAAATCACTTTATGGAGTCCACCTATGAACTAGAGGTGCCCAACCCCAGGAGAAGCAGTTAAACCACTAGTAAATCACCTTATGGAGTCCACCTATGAACTAGAGGTGCTCAACGCAGGAGGCTCGGTTAAACCACTAGAAAATCACTTTATGGAGTCCACCCATGAACAAAAGGAGCTCAACACAGGAGGCTCACTTAAACCACTAGAAAATCACTTTATGGAGTCGACCTATGAACTAGAGGTGCTCAACGCAGGAGGTGCAGTTACACCACTAGTAAATCACTTTATGGAGGTCTCCCAGGAGTGTTAGAACCCACCTCCGAGGGTGCAGATAGGAGAAAGTAGAATAACTATGACAAACCACACTGAAATCAAATTTCATTGCATGCACTTTTTGACTCCGCAGTTGATACCTGTAGGGGGCAGAGGGAATGCTCTCGACAGGGACATGTTCTCCCAAGGACATCTAGCATAAAACAGGGACGACCTCTGAAAACACTTCCCCTGTTATGAAAATGTGTTCAACAGCAAAATAATTTTAAACAGCACACATATCAACATTTACAGCAAATAAAGAATTTAGACTTTTTACACAACACAACGTGCAACATATACATTGAAACACTCCGGAAAACAACCATCAGCGGTATTACACAAAAAATAGATTTAGCAAACAAACAAAAGTAATGTCTGCTCTTTTTGAAGTGGAGGCTGGAAACTCAGCATATTCCCTCAGCAGTGCCATACCACTTCATAGCCGGTGCAGCATCTCGTAGCAGCATGGCCCATACTGCTAGGTGAACACTGCAAATCAGCAACATGCACCCTTGAAACAGGCAGCACCTCAAAACAGCATTATTGCAATCTGCAGTGAAGGGAGCATCTTAGAACAGCAGTATCCCACTCTAGGGCTAAGAGAGCATGTCAGAGAAGTAGTGAGTGTACCACTATGTAGCTAAAGGAGCAGCTGTGAGCAGCACAGTGGCACTTTGGAGCTAAGGGGGCATCTCTGAGCAGCAGCATCACACTTTCTGACTAAGGGAGCATTCAGAGCAGCAGTGCACCGCTCTAAAGCTCGGAGAGCACATCAGAGCAGCTGTATCCCAATCTACTGCTACATGAGCTTCTCAGAGCAGCAGTGTATCCCTGTATAGTACAGAAACATCTCCAAGCAGCGGAGTTCCCATCTTCGGTGTACTAATCTGCATTGAAAGTAGTATCTCAGAGCCGCAGTTTCTCTGCAGCTATGGGAGCATGTCAGAGCAGTAGTGGACCACTCTACAGATAAAGGGGCGTCTCAGAGCAGCAGCTGTGTCCCACTCTATAGCTAAGGAAGCATCACAAAGCAGAATGATGCAACTCTAGAGGTAGGGGTGCATTTCAGAGCGAGCATTAGCAGGGTGCAGTGTGCCACTCTAAAGCTAATGGACCATTTCAGAGCAGCAGTGTGCCACTCTGTAGCTTAGGGACCATCTCAGAGCAGCAGCGTGCCACTCTGCAGCTTAGGGACCATCTCAGAGCAGCAGCGTGCCACTCTATAGCTAAAGCACCATCTCAAAGCAGCAGTGTGCCACTCTGCAGCTTAGGGACCATCTCAGAGCAGCAGTGTGCCACTCTAAAGCTAATGGACCATCTCTTCGCAGCAGCGTGCCACTCTATAGCTAAAGCACCATCTCAAAGCAGCAGCGTGCTGCTCTGTAACACAGGGCGCATCGCTGCGAAACCAAAGAAGCATCTCACAGTTGGGCCTAACCTTGGGTGGGGTTCATGGTGGTACTATCCTCTGTCTATCTAGAAGGTGTTCATGACAGATTACATCCTTACTCCAGCCCACAGTGGATTCCAGGGCGGTGTCTACACGTTCACCAGTCATAAGTGGACTTTATTGCAGACAGGGATCCAATATCTCCGAGGCAGGGGAGGATGTCAGAGTTGGTCGTGTCCCTCATCTTGCTAAGGATAGGTTTCATGCTTTTGTAACAGCATCTAACCTTCCTCCGGGTGAAGGGGTGTTTCCGCCTGCCACAGTACTCCCTGCCAGCTAAAGATGGGTCCCATGGTGGCCAAGAGCCTCCTTACAGTCAGAGTTAGAGCTCATGGTGGAACAGTACCCTTTCCAATCGGAGATGGGTCCAACGTTGCATAGACCACCCTTCTAGCTTGAGGTGGGGCCCAGGGTGACTTAGAACCTGCTTCTAGCTATTGGTGGGTCCCAGGGTAACACAGAAACTTCCAGCTAGAGGTGGAAATCAGAATGTCACAGAACCTCCTTCCAGCCTAACAAGGGGCTGCAGGTTGATGAACATGGAAGCTCGTAACAGGAAGTGGGGACTTGGGTTACACACAAACTCCTTCCGATCGGAGGTGGGCTCATGCTATCACGAAACCTCCTTCCAGGCAAAGATGGGGCTCAAGGTGGCATTTTAGTGGCACAGTGCTGCATTTCAGGTTTTTCCCCCAATGTTGGTCCAGCACCCTTATAGAGTGTACTATTATGGTATAGTTAATGTACACCAGATACACCTCACCCCTGAACCGCTGTGCGGTTTCGGACTACAAAGACGTCCAAACACCACAAAACAATTCATTTTACATAACATGGAAATCATATCGGTCCACACTCAAACACATCCTGGTGCGAACTAGTAGTTTCTTCGAAAGGAATGATAGTGGTTCTGGCCAGATGTAGGAGTTTGCAGAGACCGGCCAATAGCGAAAAAGCTACTTTACAGTTGTGCATTCCTTTAAATCATTTTTACAAGTCTGTGAAACTAAGGTCCCTGGACTCAATCAAGGGTCATGCCCACTATGGATTGAGTAATGGGGGTCTCTCTATTGCCAGACCAGGTGATTATCCGCTTCGAAACAAGAGACGGGGATTCCAACAACAGGTAACTAGTAAATGTGTAATTTGGGAAAACTCGTGTCTTAGTTTAGACAATAAAGTAAATAAACAAGAGAGCTTTATTAAAAATGTACCCCAAAAAATTGTTATTTACAGAATATGGAAATAAAACAACCAATGCCGAGTCCGAACTGCACTAGGGATGAAAGAGGAATCCGTGTTACCATGGATTCAGCAATTTCCTGTGCTTTCTTCCTACAAGGTAATGCTTTCTTGCTGTTGTTGTCTTCCTTCATTTCAAATAAACCAATTCAATTAATGTACCAGAAGGTAATTTTATGTTACATGAAAGCTCAGGACAAGAAACCTGGAGGCCTGATTTCCACATGTCTTTTGAAGTAGAAAAAACGGTGAATTGCAAAACAGAGTTTGCAACATCAAAATAAGTCTTTCCAACATACAAAAGTCTTTTTCCAGTTGAAAAAGGTTTTCGACTCATAAAATTGTTTTTCCAAATATTTGTGAATCACAAAAAGGAGGAGGCGTGAAAGGAGCAAACCCCTCCTATTTGTGAATCCCTCTATGACAGGGGTCTCCAACCTTTTCTTTTGTGAGAGCTACTTCTGCTCAAGGGAAGACTTACAAAGCTACTAGCATATTTTATCTCTGTAATATAGTGACAAAACGTGTTCATATTACACTATGACTGCCATAAACAGGACTACCAATACTGACCAATAAGCATTCCAGGCAAGGTGATGAATAGAAATGCCAGTAAAATGTTAATTCATATTAAAAGCCTCCACCGAGTAATGAATTAACATTCGAATCTTCACATGCCTTGTGGCACCAAGGACATAAACATAGCAGTAAGTCTGCTCAACTCACACTCTACTGTCAATAGGCTATCAAATGTATTGTGTTTTAGAATTTCAATATTTTGTCTTTGATGGCATATTAGTTATTAAAAATGCACATATTTTCCCATCAAATACCACCTTTCTCTTTTTGGCAAGCAAACTCAATTTTCCAGAACAAAACCTTTTTCAGAAAAAAGAAAATATTTGTCTTCAAAAAACAGTTTTCATTTAAAAAAATAAATAAAAAGTGCCCAAACATAAATACATCATTTTCATCAAGCACTACCATGTAAAAATTCCTCACATGGATAGATTCAGCTTCAAATACTCACGTATTGCAATCATAGACCATAAGTGCTCACCATAACACAAAGAATGCCTGTGTTCTGCTAATATTAAAACCACAATTATCCCAAAGCTACCACTAGGCTAAGGCTGGACGCCAGACCATCTAAGGTCCCCATCCTAACCCAGTCATAGCCATTATTATGCAAGAAGCTGTCACCATTCTGCCAGAGATGGCTAAAAGTATGCCGGTCATGCTCTTAATATGTGAATTGTGGTAGCCAGTATAGTCTAGCTTGACAAAAGGTGACCAAGGATGGCCATTATTATGCTATTGGCACTATTATGCCATGCACTAACACAATCGCACCAAAGATAAAACCCTTGACTTTAGACGTGGCTTACGAGAAACAACACTGTTTATTCGGGAGTGGCACAATGTCAGACAAACACACACATAAATAAATGCAGATAAGGCTCTTAATTTTCTCTACCCTGGATCCATAACCTGCTCTTAACAGCTCCTGGACTAATCATGCTCCCAACTAACAAACACATTTTCGCTCTGGTACCTGCAGTCACACAGTTTGATTGGCCAGCATTGGTAACTGCTGGCACTCTTCTTTCTTGGTGCATTGTTTGCACATGTGGTGCAACTGATAGACCAGTACAAATAACATGGTCAATCTCGTTGTGACTTAGATTTAAAGTGGATACAGATGGTCATTTGGCAGACCCCATAAGCCAACACAGTGCATGTTTGAGTGTTATCATAAGACCCTGTCATTGATTTGGCCGGTCGTCACTCTAACGGTCTTGAAATGAGCATTGCTGCTTTGTTTAATGTGCACAGACTGAGATTGGCTTAGCTTTACCTCTGAGAGCAACTTTGAGGGTGCTGGCGAGCTACCAGTAGCTCCCGAGCTACTCGTTGGAGACCCCTGCTCTATGATGAAGCAATAGTGTGTGACCAGTCAATGCAGTAAATCATAGATCAGTTGCTAAGTCGCAAAGGGGAAGCTGTACCCTTGGAATTGTTTTTCCTTAAGGAATTGTGTGTTAACAGCCTTGAAAGGAGCAGACACTGGTGTAGGAAGCCACTGAGGCACAGCCCGTGCAGGTAAGAGCGATGGGGCGGGGTTGGGGGGATTCAACATACGACGACAAGGGAAACTTAAATAAATGTCGAATCCCCCCTCCGCCCCACTGCTCTCACCTGCACGGGCCACGCTTGGAGCCACTGCATGCTACCCATGATGTCTTATTAGCCTGTCAAAAAAATTCTTAAGTAGCACCTGCCCTTTTAAGGGATACAGGTGGCTTACATTTTTTTTTGACATGCTGAGAGTGTAAACAAAGGGAAAGAGGTCTGCTGTTCCTCTCAAGCCCCCATCCTTTTGTTTGCGGCCTTTTGTCCAAGGTTGCAAAATGTGTCCATCCTCGTTAACATTCACGAGATAGGAGACTTTGCAACCCTCCGCGAATATATATTTTGCAATGAAACTGAGTAGTACACCAGATGTATCGCAAAAGATGGGCTGGTCTCAAAAAGGTAGTGCACCTTTTGGATCCACAATTTGTAACCAGCCTAGTTATACACCAGGCCCATGGTGTCATATTATTGTGAAGTTATCTGGTAACCCTATTTTGCAACCCAGTGCCATCATTCTGAATGAATGGGAAGGCCTGTTAGACACATGGGGAGAACATACTCAAGGAAGTTAATGGCTTGAGTGCCACTTTCACTTACGGAACCCTAACTTCAAACCCAAACTATGAAAGGTGCAATGACACCCGACAATGAGAATGCCAAAAGTAGGTGACCCAGTTTCAATTTCACACCACAAATTAGTGTGCTGTTCAGCTTTTTGACCATGGGATTAACTTAAACTTTGGTCAACTAATATCTACTGATCTCAGGGAATCCTTATTATAAGAATACAATAGACCTCACCCACCTAGGTGGCAGGCTTAACATTTGGGTTAGCTCCTCGCTGGGTGGGTGCTACATTACCCAGTATGCTCCCAGAAACTGGGGCTATTTGTTGGAGATATTTTTCTCTCCCCCTTGCCCAGTATTAGCCAGAGTTCAGGTCGCAGCCCTAATTTTGGGGGTCTGTAAGAATAGGAGGTAGATTGGACAAACAAGTGGTTAAAAATCACTATGGGCACTCCCTTAGCAATATTTATTTTTGGTGAGTGACCGTGCCAAGATTAAAAACATGACTGAGCCAAACAGGGGTAGTAATGAGCCCTTGGTTATGTCCAGCAGGGTCAACATGTTTCATGCCCAAAAGTAAATAAATGAATGCCCGGTGTGGAAAACCACTCCCTAGCTGCTGGTCGCACTTAACATCAGAACACGATGGTTTTCTCCTAGTTTTCTCCAGTAGTTTTTCTTTATCTCCAATACTTTTACTTTTTAATAAATCACACTTTTATCCATGATTAATCATCCTATTTAATTGATTATGATATTCATTCATCATCCATATCCATGATAATGTATTGTTTTTCCAGAATTGATTCAGTAATCACTGCGAAGATGCAACCCAATGCATTTCGGGCCAGAATAGACCCTTCATCGGGGGTCTTCCAGTTGTAATCTCTGGTGTACTGCGTGTTAGTCTCTGCATCTTCCGTACATGGGACACAGGATTACTGAATCAATTGTGGAAAAACAAAACATTATCATGGATATGGATGATGAATGAATATCATAATCAATTAAATAGGATTATCAATCATGGATAAAAGTGTGATTTATCAAAAAGTAAAAGCATTGGAGACGAAGAAAATCTACTGGAGAAAACTAGAAGAAAAACCATCGTGTTTTGATGTTCAGTGCGACCAGCAGCTAGGGAGCGGCTTTCCACACCGCGCATTCATTTATTTAGTATATGTCTATGTGTTTTTCAGACCCGGCGCACGCAAGCTGAATCGCACACCTTTAAAACGTAAGAGAAAAAGAAAACTTTTGAAAATGGAGTGCATGTTGGTAAAATTATTTCATGCCCAGAAGTGCCAGAGAGGTCAACGCATTTAGTCAGGAGAGTAGGCTGACCCTAATCCACTCAGTAATGTTCCTAACATGAAAATTAAAAAAAAAGAATAGTCTGCGTTTCATGGTGCCCCTTATCCAAACTGGTCATCTAATGAGGGTCCCTTAGGAAAAACTCGGAGCGGAGGCTCCTCACCAAAACTGGTTTCTGAGGTGGAATCCGACCCTGCTTCGTGAATAGCTCCCTATTCCCTAAGGATACACCAGGCCCATGGTGTCATATCTACGGGGAGTCATCTGGTAACTATCTTGTTACCCAGTGCCACACTGAATGAATGGGGTGGTCTTTTTGTCACATGGGGAGAACATAGTCCAGGAAGTTAATGGCTTCAGCGTGAGTGCCACTTACGGAACCCCGACTTCAAACCCAAACTATAAAAGGTGCGATGACACCCGACAATGAGAAAGCCAAAAGCTGGTCACTCAGTTTCTATTCCTTAGGGTGCACAGTGGGTTTAGTGGCCTATCCTGGCAACCAGATGGCTCTTCTGTAGAAAAAAAGTAATCCATCCGTCCTCATGATATTGACTCGTCTTTCTATCAACCATGCGTGACAACTCCCTCATCACTAACAGTGCTGGCCATGTTCTCCTCTGACACCCCAGGGGAGGCCCGACATCTGCTCTTTGGTACTTGCAGACAGACCCGGCTTCGATTAGAGGCGTCCCTATTTGACAACCTGTGAAATGGTGACGCAAGCAAGCTACAAACTTTAATTTGTAAGTACTTAGAAAATGACAAATAGAACATTAATAACTGTATTTATCTGACGTGGCTGCAAAGAACACTACACACCTTCCATTCAAGGTCCCAGACCGTCGGCGCTTTGCATGCTGCTAATGAGCGGCTCTCAGATTACGCAGCCCTGGTGGACAGACCAGCAGCCTGGCATCCACAATAATACCAATATTAACAATAATAAGTGCTCTCTCTGGATTCTGCGATTCCCCGGGGCGCAGGTCCGGCCTTTGAGACGCGAGGAGCCTGCACCATGCCGCCGCGGACACAGAATGAAAGGGCAGAGGGCGCGCGACCCCTCGCGGCCCCGCGGAGCGCTCCGACTGCCGGAGTCAAAGGGCCGCCCGCACAAATGTGCGCAGTATTCCTCCCGTAATTGCCCGCTGGTTTTGCTTCCGATGGCGCAGCAGGTCCTGGCGGCGAGGATAGGAGACTCTCGTGGCATGTTAACATGGCGCACGAGCCATCCTCCTCAGTCCCCTCGACGGCTCTCCTGGGGGCCGGGCGGCGCAAGGACGCGGCGACGGCCTCCTATTTGTACACCTTTTGATCCTATTCCTAATGTCAGCGCCATATTGCCGGAGGCAGCAGGACTATTACTTAAAGCACAAACATAAGAAATGGCATGTCTCCTTACATTGCTTTCAAGGCAACGAGCTATTTAATGGTGCGCTCTGCGGATACAGAGGATGGCGGCTCTGGTTCAGCCCTCTCGGAAAAACAATTCTGCGCAAAATCTCATTCCATTATCTGCTGGGAGATGGAGGTGCGCTCCAGCCGCGGCCACAATATTCGGCGTCGGGCTCCTTTCCTCGGCTGCTCGGATACTCAGACTGGTTGTAATTTTTGGGCCTTGCCGGCGCAGGCCGGGCTTACAGAGGACGCACTGCGTGTGCTGGGGGTAGCCGCCTAGCGCCGATATCTGCAAACATGGTAAATAGCTCCTAAACTCATTATTATATACCCCTCCCCAATTATAGGGGCATATAGCATCCTCCAATAATTAATGCTCAGAACGGCCAAATGAGCCCTGGTCATCCTTCAGAGAGCATATATATATGTGCATTACAAGACAGCACTGTTCTGAAAGGGGACCCTTAAAGTAGGAGCCAGCTGACCCCAATGGGAGGCCCCGTGCTAGGGCACCAACACTACATGGTCAGTAGCGCGCCATGTGTTTCCATAATGAGATTACACGTTAAAGGCTTTCCTCCATGTGACAAACCACTAGCTGGATTCGGGGAAGGGACATCTTGACGCGGCCAGGATGGAGAGAGAATGTAATAGTAGCTCCAGATGATTTAGAAATTAGACATGGTTTAATTTCTTTCTCCCAGGAATTGACTGTGCTCCACCAGAATAAAAGACCTGCCTTGTCCCCGGATTAGTTTCTAGTAACATCACGTAATACAAGAAAATGTCAGATATGAAAGCGCCTGCCCCGAGCTACATTTGGGTAATGCTGGGTCAGGAATAGCACAACACAGGCGGGGAGGGAGCGCAGAAATGTAAAACATGAAAGAGGAAACTACCATCTAGCAGAAGGAAAGCGCCCAACTTGGAGAAATGACTCAAGGCCACTCTCTTCCTTACTTCCTACAAGCCCTGTATGTACTTAGAGCAACCAGACCTAACAACTGAACCCTCAAGACTCCACAAAAACATCTGGAGAACTAGTGCCTGGGCAAAGAACATACAGCCATGTACAAATGAGCAAAGACTCACACAAATGTGTTACAGGGCTCCCACATAAGCACCCTGGCTGACAGTCCTGCTCATACAAATGGACACTCAGTCTCACACAAATTAGCATCTAGGCAGGCACACTTGGAACACCCACAATCATACATTAGTACTAAACTCGCCAGATTGAGCACACAAGACTTCACAAACGAGGAAGAGAGTCGAATAACTACTGCATTCTATTCAATTACCCCATCCGTATTTGGTCAATAACTCCTCCGCGGAGGATATGATATGTTTAAAAAAACAACTAATTTACCATCATCTAATTCCCTAATTCTGCGTAAGAGAAAGAATAACAAGCGAGTCACTGGGAAACACCAAGTAAGTGAGTGGTTGTCCAAGAGTAAGCCCTCCCTTCGCGCCTGCTGAACTTTAGCCAAACCAGCTCTTTTAATTCAACCAAACCTAAGAGAGTGCAGACTTTTTGAAGTTTTTGTGAGGTTAGGGACCAAAATGTAGGTGGGGCCCATGGATGCCCCTACCAATTGTGCCAGGAGGTATCTATTCCTATGTATAATAGTATCTAAGCATTGAAATGGCACTAAGAAACAATATGGCATCTGCCACTATCTAGGGCTCTAAACAAGCCAGCTGGTAGCCCTGTAGATGGCAGGCCCGCTTGCAATAAAAAATATGTTGCTCAAGGTGAGCAGGGCAGGTAGAAATGGGGGTCTCTAGTTGGCAGGGGTATGCACCCTGTCCAAGTAGGGACCCACACTCTAGTCAGAGTAAGTGCAGTACACACCAAAGTTTACCTATGCTCGTCCTCTGGTAGCTTGGCACAGAGCAGTCAGACTAAACTAAAGCGGCCATGTGTAAAATATTTGTGCACACATGCATTCAGTAACACAGTGAAAACACCACAAAAGTACTCCACACCAGTTTAGAAAAATAGCCAAGATTTATCCGAGTAAAACAAGACCAAAATTACAAAAATCTAACATACACAAGTCAAGATATATATTTCTCAAGATTAAATGCAGTAAGCTTAGAAAGACAATAGCTCTGGTTGGGGCTATCTCGACGAGCTTGACAGGCATGAATCTACAAGTTCAGGCAGATCGCGATGTAGCATTTGATTTAAAGGCCCTGTGCGTATGTAGCAGTGCACTGTACTAGGGACTTATTAGTAAATCAAATATGCCAATCATAGGAAACCAGGTGCCATTACATTTTAGGCACAGAGCTTATGCACTCTAGCACTGGTCAGCAGTGGAAAAGTGCTGAGCGTCCTATACCCAGCAAAAACAAAGCTCACCACACAGTCAAAAGCAGGAGGTCAGAAGCAAAAAGACTGGGGAAACCACACCAACAGATGCCATGTTTACCAAGGACCCTGAAAAGTGCAAGGACTCGGCATAATTCCCAATCTGCCCACCACATAATAACGCTGACTAGGTCTCTGGGATGAATGGCAGTACGGCGGGTCATGATGAAGAAAGGGATGAGGGCCAGGAACCCCATTTTCCATGCTGCTGGGCTCTGCAGTACGGAGACCAGCCAGCGCAGAAAGTGGTGATCTTTTTTGGGGTGGAGTGGGGATTTTTTAAAGAAGATATCGAAGTCACTCTGGTTAAGTACATCAGATTCATTTCCTACCTACTGTTTGTGTTTATTCAGACAGCTGTGATCACTCTCCTTTCCGAGCTGTGTCACCAGTTAGTAAATGTATATATCTGAGAGGCTATGGGGCAGTAAATGTATATATCTAGGAGGCTATGGGGCCCATATCTACCAGTTTCCATGGCCCAGTGCATCAAAAGCAGTAGATATGTCCTGTAATACTAAGGGAGGAAAGTCACCCGCCATTGTTTGACCGCATTCATCCCACAAGCCTTGCGCATCTAGGGCTAACCCACCTAGGCAAGAATCCCCATCGAAGGGGAACAAGACAGCTCTTGCTTTCCATCCAGACCAAGTGTACTCACACCTCACCCTACACTGACAGTACACAATAGGCATCCTCTGGTACCATCAAGTGACCAGCATGGCTCCCAGCCATATATGTGTCTGGTTATTTGCCACCTGAATAATACATTTTCAAGTTCTGTTAGTCTTGGCCCTCTCACCAACATGCATGCCAGCCATCCCTGCTTACGCCACGGTGATGTCACTGACCAGGGTCGGACTGGCCCGCGCATTCCAGTCATCCCGAGTAACTCAACTTAAAGCTAAGACACACACATACACAGTGCGGTGTTACGTCACACAATGGGAAAAAAATACGCAAAACATAACTCCAAACAACGTAAGTGGTGGTGTTATATGTGAATGAATCTCAGCCAAAAGCAACTGCTCTGAAGCCAAGCAATGGGCAACTCTACACCCGCAGCAGGAGAAGCCAAACGGCAACGTGCATTAATGCACACAATGCTCTAAACCGAACTCTAACAGATCTAGCCGGCCACTTATCAATAGAACCCATCACTATACAACACATTAGTCTATTCTAAATTTGCCAACAGGAGTCCCATGTGTCAGACCTCTAAACAATACGCGACGGCCAAAAACAATATAAACAGGCCAATTTGCCTCTGGTGTAGGGGGAGTCCAGAACACTTCAGTGCGTTTAGAAACCAGAAATGCTTCTAGCCCATATACACGCACAGACGCTCTTACTACAGGAGTCTAGCGCAGGGAAGAACCGGCACGCGCAAAGGCCTGCTGGGAAACCCCGCGGGAGCACGCGCCGTCAGTGTGTATAAGCACCTAATGAAGGGCTAATTCGCTCGCCCGTCGCTCAGGCTCTCCCGGGAGGGCTGCCAGTGACATCTTGAGCTCTAACCTTCCTTCTGTGGGAGGGAGGAGACAGGTTCGATTGCCTCTGCTGCTAAGCACCGCTTAGGTAAATACCCCAGACTGCTCGCCCCTGTATCCTGCACTCATTAGCGCGTGCTATCCCGACTCCCCCGCCTCGGTAGGAGGGGTGGCTCCCTACGATCTCCCGGGACAGCGCTAAGTAGAACAGACTCCTTTGAACGGCGGTGCCTTCAACCTGATCAAACGGGATGTGTCAACACGCGCGCCCCTCCGAGGCTGCTGTGGTGCGCTCCTGCTCCCGCGGGCACACACGGGCAGGCGGCGGGATCTGAAAGGTACTGCCTCCCTGCGAAGCTTATCGCCGGGCGTCTGTCGCTAGACTGCAGTACTGCGTGTCCCAGACGTACCACTACCGTCTGGGGTCAGAGTGTCTGAAATCGCCGAAGCAATCCCTGCTTACGCAATGGGGATGGCACAGAACCGGGGTCGGACTGGCCTGTGGATGTAGGGCCATCTTGCAGTGCCAGAAGAGCTGCTCTGACTGGCCAGTGTGTGGGCCTTTTTCATGGCTGTTTGTTGGCTTGTTTTTGGTGAGGGGGATTATTTTCAACTATTGATTTCAGTTATATTATCCGTGCCCCTAGAGTTTTGTAAAATGGGAGGACCAAATTATACAGTAGTGTAGATTAAATTGTGTAGCAACAAAGCAAATATTGTGTTGCTTAGTATCGCAAATATTCTGATAATATTAGTTCCTTATTTTGTCATTTTTAAGCATTAACACTATCTGGGCAAAGGCTTCCCCCTAATTAGTAACAGGATAGCCCCGATATACAGCAATAAGTAACTGAAAGGTGGCCAGTTAAACTTTGCAAAGTGCCATCCACTGCATGGCCACACATATTGCATCATTTTAGTAACGTTTGACTCGTTTGAGCTAGAAACAATTTTTTGGGGTAAAAATCTGCAATTTGCCCAGCAGATTATGCCTTATGTGTCAAATACCTAAGAATGTGGAAAATGTTGTGGCTGCAGAATTGTGTAATTCAACTAGCCCTAACATTACCACAAACACTACCATCAACAAGAACAAGTATGTGCAGTCCCCCATTCTTTGGAAAATACCTACACAACGTGTCTTTACAAGTTCATAATCTGCCCCAGTTTGCAAATGTGGGCACCTTTTTAGGTATCTACTTTGTTAATGGGGGCCACTTGGTGACCGCGCCTATTTTCTGTCGTAAGCCGACCCTTGATAGCATTAGCTAGTGTTTATGTGCTTGTGATGTCGACTGCTTCCTATCTGCTCAGCTCTGCATCCCTACCGTCACTTCATCTCTAAGGGCAACTGTGTCTTTCACACCAGTGCTGCTCGGCACCACTGCCTGTGCCATTCCATGCCTTCTTGTTGCCCATGCATGTTACATCCCTGAAGTCAGCTGAAGTACTTCATAAACACTGATAAACACGCTTTGCAAAGCCAACAGGCCTTGTTTTAATACACCAATGTAGACATGCACAAAAGTGTTTTGTAGTGTATTGTTGATAGATCTGGCATCCTTGATGTGGTTTTCCCCCTAACTTTTTGCCTTCCACTCTCCTATTTTGCAGACTTCATTTTTGTCTGCTTTAGGACTCTGCACACTGTACCACTGATAACCAGTACTAAAGTGCTTGTGCTCTCACCTTAAAACATGGTAAGATTAGTGTATACCCAATTGGTCTATTTGATTTACTTGTAAGTCCCTAGTAACGTGGCATTACCTGGGCCCAGGGCCTGCAATTTTAAATGCCACTAGCGGGCCTGCCGAAATGACTGGGCTTCCCACTCAAGTTTCACTTTAAACATGTCTCTGGGCTGCCATTGCAGACTTTGTGGGTGCAGTTTAAACTGCCCTCTCGACATGGCAAAATAAACTGTTTGCCAGACCCAAACCTTCCTCTTCAATGCATCTAATTCACCCCACGGGTAGCCCCAGACAGCCCAGAGGGCAGGGTGCAATGTACTCAAAAGGTAGGGCATTTACTTTTAAGTTTTACATGTCCTAGTAGTGAAAAACTCTTAAATTCGTTTTTCACTACTGCAATGCCTACCCCTTCCATGGGACAGCATTGGAGTTACCTTATTACATTTAATAAGCTGTCATTTCCAAATGGGAGCAGGTAACCAGTCACGTTTGGTGTCTGGAATTGTAATAAAAAATCCTAACTTAAGGTAAAGAAAGTTTTTAAAATACAATTTTGAACATACCACTTTTAGAAAGTTGGCATTTTCTGTCTCAGCCATTTGGTGCCTGCAGCCTGTCTCTGGACCACGTGACTGGGTGTAGTTGACAGTTGGACTTTGTGTATTCCTCCTAGACAGCCTCAGACAAGAGGGAGCTTAGGTGTGCCTGAATAGGCCATCACTGGCAGATTGTGGGAGATCAGCTGGGGCCAGCCCCACTTACACTTGACTAGCCTGGGTCCTGCCTCCACACAAACAGCTGCTTACCACCTATAGTTAGTCTGACGCCAGTGCAAGGAAGGCAGGGCACATGTGCACTGTAAATGCATGTCTCTAGAACCTTCTCATCACTTAAGGCACAAATAGGTATACATATTAGACCTCCGACATCAACTCTTCAGTACACTTCTGGCTCTGTGTCAGTACACTTCTGGCTCTGTGGATACTCTTTCAGGAAGAAGGATTGCTGTGCTGCTGAAAGGACTGATACTCTATTGGAGTACTGCTCTGAAGGACTGCTGCCCTGCTGTGCTGACCTGCTGCCCTGCTGTACTCTTACCTGGGTGTGAAAAACTGGACCTGCATTCCTTGAAACCAAAACCACAGAGGGATTGAAAGCCTCATGATCTGAAGCCTCTGGGACACAAAAAGATTCCAACAGCCTTGCAACTGTCCTCTGCCAGCTGTGAGCCTGCTTTGCCAAGTGTTGCCACCCCAGTTCTGGACCCCTGAAAGTGGTCTTAAGGTGCTCTCACACCCTCTGTGGATCCAGCGGAACCTACGCATCTCCTCTGCTGCATGGCGCAACCTCAAGCAGAACCAATGCATCGCCACTGCTGTGTGGGTCTGAACCATCACAAAGACCTGCATCGTCTCCGCAGCTTCTTTGGAACTGCCACTGCACGATGCATCCTCAGCGCCTACCCTCGCATCCTACATCAACGGCAGCCTAGGCGATGGCACCGGACTCTGCATTGCAGCTCTCTGGAAGAGATGCATCTCCCTGTCTGCATGTTGCATCCTCAATGCAGGACTTTACATCACAAGCCCTCCTCGATGGGACCCTCGCATCGTAGCCTCGCCGCACCTTGGAACTAACGCCTCGTTTTAGTTGCGCGGATACTCGCAATGCTTCCCAAACCAGCATTGAAGGTGCTTTGTTCGATGGGCCTAACTGGGTCCCTGTAGCCGGCCCGCGCTCCATCGCTGTTGGCCTGAACTTGTGACTTTGTATTATTCCGAGGTGACCAGATATCCACAGTTGGCGCTTTCTGCTTTTTGGCACTATTTTCACCAAATTATTTAAGAGTGCATATCTCTGGTTCTAGTGGTTGGATTTTTGTAGTTTTGGTCTCATTTAAATTATTCTATTTTTCGAACTCAGCGTGGGATCTTTTTTATGTGGTGATTTTTACTTTATTACTGTTTGAAATACTGCACAAATGCTTTACATATTTCATCTATGTTAAGCCTGACTGCTCTGTGCCAAGCGACCAGAGGGTTGAGCACAGGTTAATTCAGGATTGGTTTGTGCCTCACCCTGACCACGGACTGTGGCTACTGCTTGAACAGGGCTCACACCCCAGTCAACCTGCAACCCAATTTCTTACAAATGTATTGCAAACAAATGCTTTTGCAAATAAAAGCCAGACCTTTGCCAATATTTGTTCTATTTTATGATTCGTGTCTGTCCCTTCGCATTTCTCATTCTGGAGTGTGAAGATCCCTTCTCTTATCTTGTTCTCTCCCTCACCTCCAACTTTACCCACATTTCTTGCTCTGGTGTGCCATTGTCTAAAATCACAATTCACCTGCTGGGTGTGATTGGCTCATTCCACGTCTTCCAGCTCACTCCTTGCCTCAGCAGCCCGGTGCGAGGGTTCAAATAGAGTGCTCCACATGCTGAATTTGCTACAGCAAAGCAATGCCTAAAAGAAACATCCAACGATGTCAACACGCCGATATAAATGTGTTGTTCAGTGTTTCACCAATAATATATTAACTAAGGTCAGCGTCCACACAAGTAATTTCACAACACTATCAGTGTACGGGTATTAAACTGATAATCCGGAGACCTTGTAAAATGCAATAAATGCATTGGTAAGAACACCACCCACCGTCTAACAGCCTTACGAGTTCAACCAAAGTTCTACTTGTCAGAAAGAGAACTCTTATGAGGTAAACTGGCGAACATTCCATCCAGAGCTAATACTAGAACAGGGATGGACAAAATGGATAAAATGAGAATGTTGATAATTAACCTAACATTACAGCTTAGTGTTTTCTGCACCAGGACCCCAGTGGATCAACAAGATGTGTCCGGTCTGGTGTTCACATCAAAAACTGACAAGTGCACTCTTAAAACCCCACCAAAGTGGTGCTGTATCACTCGACCATGTACAACGATCAGTGAGCCTGCTGCTCCGCATCGTCTCTGATGTAAGTGAAACAGCAGGTCTTGTTGGTGGAGGAAGTGGCTAGCAAACAAGAGGTCCACCACAGACCAGCCAGGTAGCCAGAGATGCATGATGTGGAAACAACATGTAGGCTTCACCATGAAAGAACTTGACAAGGGCAACAGATTTGACTTGGTCAGTCTCTCAACAACTGCCTAGTAACCAATAAAATACTACATCAGTCTTTGAAATGTTAAGTACTGAAGTACCTAGCAGTGGTTATCTAGGAATAACCGATCCTCACTGGGGGGCTGCCACAACATTTGGGTTAGGAGGTGGCCTGTCCATGGTAGACGAGATACCACAAGTGAGTAAAAAGTAATGTGCCCTCCTTAGTGTATACTTCAGCCAGAACGTTGTGATGGCCACAAGGGTACAGAAGCATCTGATGGGGGTCCAGAACCCGTCACTGTCCTGAACAGCCTTGCTCCACATGTACTTAAGGTACAATGTTAGACTAGGGCCTGTCCTGCCCTGGACACAGCTACTATAAGGAAGGACGTTCAATGCAAAGGATTGTGAGAGGCCCAGATGTAACTAAAGTGTAAGAATGCAGACTAAGATGAGTTGTCTCCCATCCTCAGATGGCACCCGCACAAAGGGAGTGCAGTTACATCACTCAGTTTGTATCCCCTACCTTCCTTTATCACTAGTACCTCAGCTGGCAGACCCAGCAGCAAAGACCAGACTCCCTCCCAGGACCAAGCCGCGGGACCTCCATCTCCTTTCAATTCCTGGTGGGAGGATGTTTGAGAATTTTGTAACCTCATAGACGGGGACACCAGTGGTTCTCACTTCCTTGTGCAACACTATTCCAATAGAGTCCAATGACACAAACATCCTAAGCGCACGGAGCCTGGAGGGAGTGGATTAACACTCGGTCTACGCTCTATCAGCGCTCTTCATTCAGTTTCATCAGAAGTTACCCGCTTGCAATTTCCCAGAGAAGCCGTGCAACCAATTTTTTAAAAAACCATCCACAATCCACCCTAAGCCCACACATCCTCCAACTCGTCCTTTAGTACCCCAAAGCAGAAATGTCACTGTTCATTTTTATTATGTCTATCAGGTGCCCACTCCTTAGCCTCTCCTGCCCACAGACACCTGTACAGCGAGTTTTTAAACACGGTTCGATGTGGTAAATGTCACTGCACTCCTGTCAGACCAGGTTATTTAGGCCGCGGTGACTCCTGGCTCCTGGCGGTGGGGGTGCAGGTGTGTTTGAGGTCACTCTTGTTGCCACCACGTAAATAAAGGAGGGGAAGTGAGAAGAGCATTGGCAGTAAAGAAAGACAGTGCACCCTGGGATGAAGGCACAACTCCTTTTGCACCTACAGGCAAGAACGAGAAAACATGTCAAGTGCCTCTAACCTTTCAAATGGAGTTTACGTTGCCTGGAATCCATATTTCTCGAAATATTTTATTTTCAACAGTAAAATGTGCTGTATTTATTTTACTGTTTATATAAATCTATCACATTTTATCACAATGTCACAAAATTGAATTAAGAGATTTCACACAGATGTTTTGGGATTCATCCATTCGTACATCACACTGTTCTTGCACCATATCGCCGATTGCAATGACAACACCTAATGCCAGAGAAGCACAAAATGAAACGCAAGTACTTTATGTGGAATAACGTAAAAACAGCAATGTGGTTAAGTAATAAATACTTTAAAGGTCTAAAACAAGTTAATTAAAACATGACCAAACTGTAATGAGTAAAATGTCACAAAAAAGGTCGAAAATTGATGCAGGGATCAAAAGTTACAAACAAAAGAAAAACACGCCCTTAGAAAACACTGGAAAAAGGCGTTCATGTCATCCTTTGAACAAGTGAAAATATAACAAAGTGTTCCCTGTGAGGTTGACTGGAACTGAGAACCCCCGTTTGCCAAACCCACAAAAAAAACACTGGTGGATTGAAGCTGGTGATTTCATCGCACTCAGTTTTCACATTTAATGCCCAGAAAGATTTATAGAGGTAGGAGATCGAGGTAAGTATGGACGCTTTAGCAAGAAAAGGCTGCCAAACATCACATACATCAAATACATGGCCCTTCTGAAACCTCTGTCTTCCCAGTGCTCTAAGTTGGTAAAACACAAAATTGAAGCCGCCAGACTATTGTCAGGGATGTTTGACTGCTTGTCCAAATGCTTCAAGGGATCACTTTTTTCCAAGTCCAAAGTGTTTCTCAAACTTCTTGTACACTAGTGCTTGACGAAAAGTCTTCATATTTTCAGATATCATTCGTCAGAATCCCGTCCACTTTTCTGCATTACAGGAGAGCACCCATAATTGTGCTTTCCAGAAGAAATATTCATTACCATTAGGTAAACTATAAGGCAGGCAGCAGTGGGAGAAATTTCCCTGGCGACATGCAGCTTCTTTGCCCAAACCGTGGCCCACTTGAGCATGGAGGTCAGCAATAGACCGCTGATGCCAGCCTTACCGCAGAATACTGGCATGCAGAAGTTCAAAAGCAAGCTAGAAACACTCGTTTCTAACACACAGGCAGATATTACATTACCACAGCTATTGAGGTCTTCACTGTTCTTCAGTTCCAAGCAGATTCTGTCCTGGAGTGTGTTGAACATGACCTCTTTAGGGTAAATTGCCCCAAAACTTTTAGCTTTTTCCTTGTAGTCTTTGCCAACCCTCTCTGCTTAACCTAAGGAATCTGGGCATCTTCCCTCTGTACGGCAGAGGGAAGGTGCGATTGTCCGCCTCTCCCACATTGGGCTAGGGGTGCGTATACGAATGGGTTTGGGTGCTGTACCTCTGTGCGCCCTGTAAACAGGCACACCACATACCCAGAGCAGGTACGGCAATTGCTAGGTGTGGGATGTAGCAATGAGTATGCCACCCCCCGAATAGTTGTCAACCCAATATTGGGTCTGCCAGGAGAGGCCTGTGGGGCGCCAAGGCGCCCCTGACTAAGTTGGCATCACTTAAGCCCCAGTCAACCCTCAGTGAGTTGTCCCATACCCTGCGGGCACCCCCGAGAGAAGACCTGATGGACACCAAGGGGGTGATAGGCTGAAGGCTGGACAGGCACATATGGATGTTCCCTGCCCAGGTAGTGTGGAACCCCCCAAATGGGTCTTCCCCTGCCTTGGAGTTTGGCTCTCCCCATGGATATGCTGGGGATGTTGCCAATTATCTGGAGTGGCTTCAGGACCCTGCGCACATCCTCAATGTTAAGGCTGTATGGAAGTGCGTGTGCCTCCCTACACAGATTAGGAAAAGGCACTGACACGCTGTTCCGGAACATGAGCTGGTCCGCCAGTGCAGACCAAGGTGTCTGCACCGGCCCAGATGCAGTTGGGATACATGTCCCGCGTGCAGTAGCAAGCTGGAGGATGCGCCATGGCACCTATAGCATTTTGGATAGGTGCCCAGTCTGCCATCGTGGCCTGATGAACATATACCTGCATCCTCAGTGTTCTAACCCACTGTTAGATCTCCGGTACTAATCTAATCCCCCCTTTGGAGGGGGGGGGGGGGGAGAGGTTAGATTAGGAATTGTCCACAGTGTGCATAATATTGATATCATAACACTATGAGTGGGCCTAGTACTGCTAGTAATATTTCCGAACGTGTTTTATTCCGGAAAGTATATGATGGTCATGTTTTAACCTCTTCTGTGCCCATGACGAGATGGTCTCGTCATGGAGCACAGTCGCGCTGTGCCCATGACGAGACTATCTCGTCATGACACCCACCCACTAGGGAAACGCCAGGCACAGGAGGGGGAAAAGGCCTGGCACCCAAAGGGTTAATGATTGAATATGTGTGTTGAATATAAACGTTTTTACATACATGCTGTGTGATGTTTTTTTTGTGATGCTCAGTGTATTAGTAGCAAGTAGCTGCTGTTCCTTTGCTTTACACATTGCCTCTGTAGTGAGCGTGACTGCTCAGTGTCAGGGCAGAGGATGTAGCCTTAGGGCAAAAGCGGTCGACCTAGAAGCTGGGGAACTGGGTTCGAGTCTCGGCAACGACGCTCCTGTGATTCTGGGCAAATCACTCAATCTCCCCGTGCTCATGTAAAGCTCTCCGATACCCAATGTCTCGGGTCTAGTTTGCGCTAAATAAAACTCTAAAAAAAAAAAAAGCTACCCAAGGGTGAGCATGGGTTATAAAGTAAAGTGTAATCACCAGCCCTTGACGGGAGAGGTAGTTCTGCCTGGCTGGGAGCATCCCTTCAGCCAACCAGACACTGCAGGTTCCAACACAGAGGCTTAAGAATGGTATTTTAAGGTGGTAGTGAGGCCCAGGCCAGCTCAACCCAGAAAAAAATCAGAGTCTTCCAACTTCCATATTTGCAGAAACATGATGCACTTACTTTTCTCTGCACATACATAGCGCACCAAAGTACCTCCAGAGTTCCATGCACCAAAGCCCTAAATGGCTAATTCATGGGTCACCTGTGTACAGCTCTCTTCTGCATTCTAACTCCACCCCTACCCCTCCAAGTTCAGCCCACTTCATACAAATGAACTCTCTTCCCATGAGCCAATATTTAGCCCAGGACTCCTTTGCAGACTGACTCCCCTAGATCCGCAGGGTCCTCTTCTCTGAAAGAGTTGAAACTGCAACACAGTCCAGTGACTCACACATGTTCTTACTCAGAAGCCCATCCTGAGCACTATGTGACCAGTCCTTTGAAGTGACAGCTGGTGGCCAAAGCCAACAAAGCTATGAAAAAGTGGGACCAGAGAGAAAAAGTTGAATATCTTTCGAAATTCACTTTAGACAGAATATATTTCATAGCCTGTAATTTAAATTAAAGTAATAGGTTAGAACAATTTAACCAGGTGTTTTCTTGATTTGATATCATCTCCTATCCATAGTTACAGATTTACGGTTACATTACCTTTTGTACTCAGGATTATGTTGCGCATCAGGGTACCTAGGTGTTGGAAAGTGGGTTATTGGTAGGGGCAAATGTAGGTCTGCCACTGGCAATAAGGCCACTAACACATGATAGGACTCAGCATAGGTCTTGACAAATTATTCCTATACTCAACCCTTGGTAACGTGGCTGCGAGTAGACAGGCTTAGCTTCAAGACAGGTATGTAAAGCATTTAAAAACACAATTTCAGTAAATAATTAAGACTCAACACATAACAAAAATCCAACACCAATTTATACAAATAGGAAATATTTTTATCTTTAAAATGAAACCAAAACGACAAAAATCCAATGTAGGGAACCTGAGATATGAATATTCAAACATTTAATAAAATATAGCACTTAAAAGATTATAGCACCATATTGTGATACCTGCTCGCGATAGACCGTGCCAAAGTCAAAGTTTCAGGCCGGGAGCGATAGCGCCCTGAGCGGCTACAGCACGCGGCAGGTCCCGGTCTCAGTTTCTACCTTCACACTTAGAAACTTTTCTGGAGCTTTTCTTCCCGAGGGCCATCAAACCTCCCAGCCAGTCTGGATCCGGTGAGGATTCGCCGGCTTGACTTGTGACGAGGTCCCGGTCAACTTCCCTGGAGCGGACTTAGAACATTTCTCAAGATCGCTTCAGCGGGGCAACCCAGGAATCCAGGCCGACATGCGATGGAAGGCAGGTGGCCTTGCTCTCGCGGTTGCTCCCGGTCACCTTTTCTATGAGCGTACTTAGAAAAGTTTCTGGAGCTTTTTCTCACGGGTTCTATTGATGCTCCCCATGTAGCCGGATCCGGTGAGGGTTCGCCGGCTTCAGTTTTCTTCTAGTCCCGGTCAAACTCTGGAAGTTGGACCCATGGAGCTTTTAGCGGGACAAACCTAGATGGCTTGGCCAGCTCGCGGTTGAAGGCAGGCGGACTGGCTGGCCAGGTTGAATCGGTCCCTCTATGGAGCTTTTTCCCCAAAGTTGCTCCGAAGTTCTCCAAACTTCTTTAACTTCTTCCTGAAGTTCCTCAAGGGGTCCCAAAGTGTCTCAAACTTACTCCAAGGGTCTGGAAGCTCCAAGATGGTCCTTGAAAGTTGAGGACGTCAGTTCCCACAATCCACTGGTACAAAACCCTTACAAATCCACTGATGGTTCTCCAAGGGGTAGATTTAATTGGTGATGTTCCAGATGAGCTCTTTTAACCTGTAGCTTTTAGGGAGTCCAATCTTTAGTTCTTTTTCAGCAAGATAATCCACAGGGGTGGAGTTTTCAGATGGTGCAGTCTTCAGAGGTCAGTCCTTAGAAATCTTTGCACCGCAAAACATCTCAACAGGGCACTTCTTGCTTCAGTAAGTTTCAAGCAGCAGATCTGAGAGGCTCTGCCCCTCTCAGATACTTATTCCAAGTTCTCTGGGTCATGCAGGAGGTCACTTCTGACCAATGGGAGCAGGGTAACTCCTCAAAGTTATGACCACATCCTGTGGAGTGTAGCATTATTTTGTCCCAGAGTGCATCAAATCTTCCAAATCCATAATGGCTGATTTTCCTGCAAGGAGGTAAGATCTGGCTAAATACACCCCTAGGATGACTAATTTACTCAGACTCTCCCCCCTGCATCTGCTCATACCTTCTGTAAATCTTCCATCTGCCTGAGGTAGTAAATTCAGAGCTGTGAATGACATTGGTCTCTGCTCTCCTCTTTGAAGACCATGGTTTAGGACTCCTCCCCCTGGCCTGGCATTCCTATGGAACAGCACACTGCCCTCCCAGCAGAGCTGGCCGACCCCAGGGGCTCTTTATCACCTCTACAAGGCAGTCTGGCTAATCCACTTAGCTCTGACCAATCAGGGCAGACCACTGGAAGGCTGAATTTGGACTAACAAAGAAGAAAGTCTTATAACTTCTTGTACGTACACTTTAGGAGAAATTCAACAATATGATATTGTTGGATTTATTAATACCATTCTGGGAAGTCTTTGAATGGCATTTCTAGCCCTCTCCTATCAAGAGGTATTAATCAATAACTTCCTACCATATTAACCTATGTAAAAGGAGATTTGCAATGGGAAAAATGACTTGGGTCATTTTTCCAGCACCAGGACTTACAAAAACATATTTTAGAAGTACTTGTCTTATATCTACAGGAACCCTACCCCATGTGCAAGTAGGGGAGACTTTAGGGGTTCTGAATATGCAGAAATATTGCAGATTCTCCCTCCACAGTGCTCCTAGCATCAAAGTTGAATTTGAGCAGCACTTTACCACAATGTGGGGAGTGAAATGTGAAATTTCACTTTACCCAGGCATATAAAAAACTCATTTTATAAGGGTGTACCCTATAAATACCTGACCCCCCACCCGTGGGATACCTAGGGGAGACCCTGTGGGACCCTGATATGCCAAAACATTGTAGGTTATTGAGTCGAGTTTGGGCACAATTTACCTTTTTAAATCAGTCCTGGCACCCAGGGCTGTTTTTAAACTGACCCCAGGCTTCAGCAGTGCACACATGCAAGTGCAGAAAAAGGCTGCTGGCCTCTAAACTGCCATGCCCCAGGGTACTGGGGACTTCTAGGCAGTTTCAATCCCTTGTGCCCTATTATATACTAGGGGCCTATAGAGGAGGTCATGCCAATCACAGGGGTACCCCACCATACCATTGTGTACCCTAGTGTATGTAGGTGTTTTAACTGTATTCTAATATTTCTCTTTCAGCATAGCACTGGCCCTGGGCCTGGTTAGGCAGAGCCCAGGATCAGTCAAAATCAGTTACCACCAGTACCATTCAGCAAAAAGTTGGGTGGTGCCCAGGGCACAGGATGACTTTGCAACACTAGGATAAAAACATATCATTCAAAATCACATGCTATGGCGTAGAAGTAAGTGGGGCGAGCACATCTTTCCCTCGTGCTTCTCTTGGCTGTATTTGGCAGATTACTCAAAGGGCCTCACTGATTCATCAGCCATTCTAAGCTCAGAAATTGATGCTAAAAAACACTATTTGCTCTGTTTTATCACTGCACTCTGTTTTAATAGTCATTCTATCACAATGCTATGCTCATGCTGCATAATTACCACCGGGCAAAAATTTTGCAGCATCCAAATCACTGAAACTCCCATACCTACGCCGGTGGCTCAGGTTTTGAAAGGAAGCCAAGCAGGCATGTCTTGCACAGAGGTGTGCCCAGAGTGAGTGCAGGCCCTACTGAAAGACAACAGGAGAGCTTGTTGACTTACAAACAGCACGTCTAAAAGAGATGCTTTCAATATAAAGTAAACACAAACAAGCACACTCAAGATGAGGGCGTGCACAACCCGGAGGAAAATAATACGAGTAACAAAGGCACATGCTCTAGAAAAGTGAGCACCCAATGACAGTACAAGCATAGAAAGAGCGTACAAAACAAACCATAAGCATGCCATCGAGAGACAGATGTCAACAGCTAAAATGGGTCGAAACCAAAAGGACTTGAACACCAAAGACAGGGTGACACCCAAAACCCATCAGTACCGCGCATGAATCCATGCACTGCGCACTCCAGTGCCAGCAAGTAGGGCAAGCTGAGTGCCGACCACAAACAGATTAACACCCAACGGTGGGGGACCGTCATGAGACCAGTGTGCTGCAAAAGGAGACTTGACATTTCCACCCTCTCCCGTAATTCAGCTATCCCACCAAAAGAAACCAATTAGACAACAGTACTTGCATTAGAGAAATAACAGCATTCTCTGGCCGTATTTATTACACTTCATATACACTACGTTAAACGAAAACATTTTTCAGTTGTCTAAATATTGTATAACATTTCCAAATACATTTACACCACATGTATACAAGTTTTCTCGCACTCCATTAGGAGTCCTGCTTGACCACCTCAAGGCTCCTCGTGGCATCATCTACAAGGCACACTTTCCACTCCCCCAAGGTGTGGGAGCCAGGACCAACTCAACATCTGACCCCTAAAAGAACCATCCATGTCAGAGCAACCCAATGAAGGCACACCCCCTGGCACCCAAACAGGGGGATGAGGCCGGGCAACCGGGCCATTCCCTGGTGCTCTGTTGTAGCCATCATTCCCCCCCCCCCCCCACTCCCCACAGGGCGTACCACGGGATACCCTCCAGGACCAAGGACAATTGCGGTAGCAGATGCCCCCAGCCCTTGACCAGTGACCGTGTTAACCCTGCCCTGGGTAATTCAAAATCAACATCTTAAATCCGCATGCGCTTGTTTTTTTTTGTAAAAAAAGACTCCTTAACCGCCTTCCTTATATGATTCACAAAGTTAAAGGGGATGGGAGGGTGGGGAAAAGAAAATTCCGGTCCTCAGGCGCTCCAGACAATGTGGACCAGAATCCGCAGGGGCAAGCAGGCAGCAGGAGCTCTCCAGGCTAAGACAACGCCTTTAAAGCGCTTTCCTGCTGCCCCTGCAAGCCGCCCAGGTGACCCCGCTGCCCCCCCATTGCCCAGTCACCATTAAACAGCCAGCGAAAATTCCAAAGATGCGGCCACAGTTAGGCCTCAGCCCTAAACCGGTCCATACCGGCCCACACCTGTCTTCAGGGCCTTCGAGGTGGGGGATGCGGCTCCTCGTCCATCAGCACTGCTCACACCTCAGACAGCGTGTGACTCAATGCGGGGAGCATTCAAGCGCCAGCAAGTGGACCACGTTGAGTACCCACAATATATAGCGCATGAATCAATGCGCGGCACACACCAGTGCCATCAAGTGCACCAGATTGAGTACACAGACCAGACAGCACCGGAATCAATGGGTGGCACATCCCAGTGCCATCAAGTGCACCAGATTGAGTTCACACAACTGACAGGTTAACACCCAAGACCCTTCAGCATCATGCATGAATCACTGCGCGGCACACCTCGGTGCCATCAAGTGCACCAGATTGAGTACACGCAACAGACAGAGCATGAATCACTGCACGGCACACCTCAGTGCCATCAAGTGCACCACATTGAGTACACAGACCAGACAGCACCGGAACCAATGCGCGGCACACCCCAGTGCCTGCAAGCGGACCAAGTTGAGCCCACACAATAAACAGGTTCATGACCAATACCCATCAACACCATCCATGAATCAATGCGCGGCACACCCCAGTGCCAGAAAGTGGACGACATTGAGTACACACAACAGACATCACGTGAATCAATGCACAGCACATCATAGTGCCAGCAAGTGCATGACGTCGAATACACACAACAGACAGCACATGACTCAATGCCCAGCACACCCTAATGCCAGCAAGTGGACCACGTTGAGTACACACAAAATATAGTGCATGAATCAATGCGCAGCACTCACCAGTGCCAGCAAGAGCACCACGCCTGTACACACAACAAACAGGTTAATGACCATACCGAGCAAAAGCCCGACCTGAGCCAGCCCCAAAATAAAGTACGGGAGTTGAACAAAGAAACTTCAACGCAAGCAGACAGTGGAGCCAAGCAAGTGTCCAAGCTGAGCACGTCACAGACTAATCACTGTTGGAAATAATTCAAGTAAATGTTCGGGGTAAGTAAATGCAAAACGTCGGCATCGGCAAATTCTCCTCTTCTGAATTACAAGCCGACACTCCCAACACGCCAAAGAAACCTCCCTTGCAGCCACCTATCGCCAGGAACGACAGCACCGCTGCCAACGGCAACTTTATTTACCTGTGGGATTCCTCTTTACTGCACACAGGTGGTTCCCCCTTTTTCTAGCAACCTCCCCTCCCTAGTGCCTCACTCATCCTTCCAACACAGAGGTACCTGCCTCTCTCCGATACCCAAAGGGTTCTACACTTAGAGTACTTCCGGTGTGAGGAGTACCTGCCCCACTGTGTTACATACCACTGTGTATCCCTGTGTGCACTCCCTGTATGAGAAGTACCCGCCCCACTCTGTTACATGCTACTATGTACCCTCTGTGCACTCCCTGCATGGGAAGTACCCACCCCACTGTTACATACTACTTTGTATCCCTGTGAGCCCTCCCTGTATGAGGAGTACCCACTCAACTGTGTGCAACTAACTGTGTGTACTCCCTGTATGAGAAGTGCCCGCTCCACTCTGTTACCTGCTACTGTGTATCCCTGTGTGCACTCCCTGAATGAGAAGTACCTGCCACACTGTGTTACATACCACTGTATATCCCCGTGTGCACTTCTTTTATGAGAAGTACACGCCCCACTCTGTTAACTACCAGTACCTTTCCTCATGCATTTTTCCTCTGTGCAGGAGTACCTGCCCCGTGTGCCACCTGCCAGGTCCTATATCTGTGTGGACTGCCTCTGTGTAGAAGTACCTGCCACTGTGTATACCCCTGTGCGCTCCCTGTCATTCTGTCGTATTTTGGACTCCCTCTGGGTAGATGTACCTAAGCTCCACCACTCTTTCATACCAAGCTGTATGAGAACAGCCTGCCAGCCCTCTGTGCACTTCATCTGTGTAGAAATGCCTGTTTCAATATGACAGCTCCTACTCTCTATACCGGTGTGTACTGCCTTTGTACATAAGTATCTGTCCCACTCTGTTAATTACCAGTGACTATGCTCCTGTGCACTCCCTCTATGCAGAAGTATCTGCCCCGTATGCCCCCTACCAGTCCCTATACCTGTGTGGACTACCTCTGTGCAGAATTATCTGTCCCACTGTGTTACCTGTCCGGCTCCATACCTGCATGTACTTCCCCTGTGTAGAGGTACCTGTCCCCTATGTTACCTGCCTGTCTCCATACCTGCATGTACTTCCTCTATCCAAAGTACCTGTCCCCTATGTTACCTACCAGTCTCTATACTTGCATGTACTTCCTCTATACAGAGTACTTGTCACCTATGTTCCCTGCCAGTCTCCATACCTGCTTGTTCTTCCTCTATGCAGAGTACTTGTCAACTGTGTTACCTGCCAGTCTCCATACCTGCATGTACTTCCTCTATCCAAAGTACATGTCCCCTATGTTCCCTACCAGTCTCCATACCTGCTTGTACTTCCTCTATGCAGAGTACATGTCCCCTATGTTACCTGTCAGTCTCCATACTTGCATGTACTTCTTCTATGCAGAGTACCTGTCACCCAAGTTACCTGCCAGTCTCCACACTTGCATGTACTTCATCTTTGCAGAGTACATGTCCCCTATGTTACCTGCCAGTCCCCACACTTGCATGTACTTCCTCTAGGCAGAGAACCTGTCCCCAACGTTACCTGCCAGTCTCCACACGTGCATGTACTTCCTCTATGCAGAGTACCTGTCCCCTATGTTACCGGTCAGTCTCTACATGTGCATGTACTTCATCTATGCAGAGTACCTGTCCCCTATGTTACCTGCCAGTCTCCATACCTGCATGTACTTCCTCTATGCAGAGTACCTGTCCCCTATGTTACCTGCCAGTCTCTACATGTGCATGTACTTCATCTATGCAGAGTACCTGTCCCCTATGTTACCTGCCAGTCTCCATACTTGCATATACTTCATCTATGCAGAGTACCTGTCCCCTGTGTTACCTGCCAGTCTCCATATTTGCATATACTTCCTCTATGCAAAGTACCTGTCCCCTATGTTACCTGCCAGTCTCCATACTTGCATGTACTTCCTCTATGCATAGTACCTGTCACCTATGTTACCTGCCAGTCTCCATACCTGCATTTACGTCCTCTATGCAGAGTACCTGTCCCTATGTTACCTGCCAGTCTCCATACTTGTATATATTTCCTCTTTGCAGAGTACTTCTCCCCTATGTTACCTGCCAGTCTCTATACCTGCTTGTACTTCCTCTATGCAGAATACATGTCTCCAATGTTACCTGCCAGTCCCCACACGTGCATGTACTTCATCTATGCAGAGTACCTGTCCCCTATGTTACCTGCCAGTCTCCATACTTGCATGTACTTCCTCTATGCAGAGTACCTGTCCCATGTGTTACCTACCAGTCTCCATACCTGCATGTACTTCCTCTATGCAGAGTACATGTCACCACTGTTTCATGCCAGTCTCCATACCTTCATGTACTTCCTCTATGCAGAGTACCTGTCCCCAACGTTACCTGCCAGTCTCCACACGTGCATGTACTTCCTCTATGCAGAGTACCTGTCCCCTATGTTACCGGTCAGTCTCTACATGTGCATGTACTTCATCTATGCAGAGTACCTGTCCCCTATGTTACCTGCCAGTCTCCATACCTGCATGTACTTCCTCTATGCAGAGTACCTGTCCCCTATGTTACCTGCCAGTCTCTACATGTGCATGTACTTCATCTATGCAGAGTACCTGTCCCCTATGTTACCTGCCAGTCTCCATACTTGCATATACTTCATCTATGCAGAGTACCTGTCCCCTGTGTTACCTGCCAGTCTCCATATTTGCATATACTTCCTCTATGCAAAGTACCTGTCCCCTATGTTACCTGCCAGTCTCCATACTTGCATGTACTTCCTCTATGCATAGTACCTGTCACCTATGTTACCTGCCAGTCTCCATACCTGCATTTACGTCCTCTATGCAGAGTACCTGTCCCTATGTTACCTGCCAGTCTCCATACTTGTATATATTTCCTCTTTGCAGAGTACTTCTCCCCTATGTTACCTGCCAGTCTCTATACCTGCTTGTACTTCCTCTATGCAGAATACATGTCTCCAATGTTACCTGCCAGTCCCCACACGTGCATGTACTTCATCTATGCAGAGTACCTGTCCCCTATGTTACCTGCCAGTCTCCATACTTGCATGTACTTCCTCTATGCAGAGTACCTGTCCCATGTGTTACCTACCAGTCTCCATACCTGCATGTACTTCCTCTATGCAGAGTACATGTCACCACTGTTTCATGCCAGTCTCCATACCTTCATGTACTTCCTCTATGCAGAGTACCTGTCCCCAATGTTACCTGCCAGTCTCCACACGTGCATGTACTTCATCTATGCAGAGTACCTGTCCCCTATGTTACCTGCCAGTCTCCATACCTGCATGTACTTTCTCTATGCAGAGTACCTGTCATCACTGTTACATGCCAGTCTGCATACCTGCATGTACTTCCTCTATGCAGAGTAACTGTCACCACTGTTACATGCCAGTCTGCATACCTGCATGAGCTTCTCTTGTCCTTATCTCTTCATTTGGGACCCGCTGACATCGCACTTTAATCCCCTGCTGGGAATCATTTGTCTTTGCTGCCACTGTTGCTGGAAGATCATGAGGGACGCTCTGCCTAACACCCTGGGCGAGGACTCAAGCCCCCAGGGTGCAACAGTAAGCCCACAGCTGCCGCGAGTGAGGGGGAGGCATGGTGACCGCGCATAAAGCGCTGCCTCTACACCAGTGGCGCGGGACGAAGCCCAGACCAAGGTCTGAGCCCGTCAGAGACAGTTAGAGGCAGGGCTGGGCAACCCCCCCTAAAATTTTGTCCCAGGGACCATAAATTTACATTGTTTGTTTGTTTTGGCTATTGTTGTTTTAAACACATACCCTGTATTTCTATACAGTCAACCATGATTAAGCTTAAAAACAGTAAAGTTCGGACTGCTGTAGGGACCTTAGATGCTTTCCTGCAGAGGGCAGAATGCGTCCTTATACACAAACTACAGCTCACAGAACGAAGGCTGCCTCTAGAGCCTCTACCTCCTCAGAGCAGACTTTCTTTGACCCCCGCACTTTTGGATTCTAGTGTGGTGGTTAACAATGAGATATCTTTCACTGACTAGCACCCCAGCACAAGTTGCGATAGATCAAGCTATAAACACCATCTCCTCATTATCATCTGAACTTAGTCCCGTCAGGTCCAAAGTCACCACCAGAGGACAAAAGGCCAAACGTAAACGTAAGCCAGAACACACTGTAGAACCCCCCCAAAAAAGGTAAAGGCAAAAATTCTGGTGCGTACAATTTTAGAGAGGGGCTACAACGGGCCCGTTAATCCCAACAATGTAAATATATTACCACTAGGATATTTTTATTGTCCACCAAAACCCTCAATGAATCAAGGCCTCCAGTTTGTAGGAGACAATTATTTGGGAACCAGGCAGCTTAGATACCCTATCCGAATACACAATCGTTTTGACGCTTTGAGTTCCTTGGAAGGCATCGATTGACTTCCTTCTGGGACCACTACATACTATAACTGTGTAATTGGCCTACAAGACACTGGGGATAATTTGAGTTTGACTCTAATGGACAAAGATGATGCTGCCGCCAAACATCTTGCGGGAAGCAACAGAGTTGTGCCCTGTGGGTCTAGGGATATGAAGATGGAGAACCAAGTTGATCCTCAGGGCATTGCTAATGTTCTTTCTCCATTTGGCTGTCCAAAGGAGGTCTCAACAGAACCTAGGAGTGATGGGGTTCAAGGGCTTAGGGATTCAAGAAATAAGACTTTGGCTGGTTCCCAGGGCATATCAAATGGTTTGCCTTTATCTATATGTTTAAACAAGGTTTTACCAGGGGCAGCATCTCTCCGTCATAATTACCCTACTGTTGTTAAACTCCCTCTATGTCACATTGTTTCGTGGAATATTGCCTGAATGCGCTCAAAACTAAATACCCAATTATGGTGGGATTTTATTGTACAATTTGAGGTTCTTTGTTTCCAGGAGACATGGACCAAGGAAGCGATCCACCTAAATGTGTACAGGACTTATCATGTTCCAGCTGTTGATGGTCGGAGTGGTAGAGCAAAGGGTGGTCTTTGCGTGTGTATATCTAGTAGCATGAACCTAAAGAAAATAACGAAGATCGCTAATGATGATTATCATCAACTAGTTGTGCTGGATTTAGATACAACATCTTCCATAGCTTTGGTTAACTTCTACAATAATATTCCCCCAGGACTAGTGAGAACTGTTATTAAAAATATGTCCCAATCGTTGAAATTACTGGGTAAAAGGAAGAGGAAAGATAAAACGATAATTCTGGTGGGGGACTTCAACTGTACGTTGTGTGAGAATGCTGGGGATAATCTGTGCGGAGCACTACGTGAAGAAGGTGTATGTTCATCTCACTTTAGTCACACTGCTCTGAGGGAACAGCTAAACAAACTTATACGTAGTTTTGACTTAGGCTTTGTAAATGAACTGTGTCCATCACCAGCCCCCCTGCCCTGGACATATAATAGTAGGGGATGCTGTTCTGCTATTGATTATGTCTTGGTATCCAGTAACCATGCACAAAGCCTCCATTCCTTTTATGTCTCTGAGAACTCACTCAGTGACCATTTCCCTCTCTGCTTGTCTATAACATTACCCTCTAGTAAAATTTTTGAAACTAACAATAATGATCGACTGTTAAGAGAATATAGCCATTAGGAGCACCAATGGATACTCCCTCCGTTGGGCTATGGTAGATCAAGAAGCGCTGATCAAACTAGTTGTTTGCAAATATAAATTAGACATAGAGACATGCCTGAGTGAAAAAGTTGCCCCTGCTATTATACTAGCATCCTTCTTGGCAATAACCAATGTAATAAGAGAGTCTCTCATCAGGCAAAAAAAGAGTAATAGACCCCAGAATGGATGGTTCGACTCTAGGTGTACTCAAGCTTACTCTCAGCTAAAAAAAGAACTGCATAAAACCCCGAGAAACACCTCTGATATCAGGAGAGCAAGAGGGGTATATAAACAGGCGATAAGGGATAGGAAAACCACAATGGGAGGCATTGCATTCAGCCTCAGTAGCCAAGGAGTGCGACCAGGAGGTTTATGGTTCAAATTATCCCCCACATTATAAGGAACTAACGTTTACCTTAGAGGAAGTAGAGCGGGCCCTATACGCAAGTCAGGGCGGTAAGGCTCCTGGCCCGGATGGGGTCCCCATAGATATGTTAAAGTCAATTATTCCTCTGTGGGGGCCCCTACTGGTGCAGGTGCTTAATGCTAGCTGTAGTACAGATTTCCTACCCACTTGGGTGGAATCTACTATTGTGCCCATCTTCAAAAAGGGGATAGGCAAGACCCGGGGTGCTACAGACCAATTTCCCTGTTGGATGCCATAACGAAGGTAGTGAGCAGAGTCATACTGGAACGTCTTCAGGATTGGGCCGACGAGAACTCCATCCTATCGGACCTGCAATATGGCTTTCGGACCTTTGTGGAGACTGTAGAGCAGGGTTTGAATCTCTGTCTTCTGGTGGGGAAGTACACGAGGGCCAAGAAAGGGAACCTATTTTTAGCATTTGTGGATCTCACATCTGCTTTTGATTGTGTGGTCCACTCTGAATTATGGAAATTACTGGAAGCTTTGGGGGTTGACGTAAGCATTATTTATTTTCTTAAGCGTTTTTATAGTGATGTAAAGGCACGTGTGCGTTATGGTCTGAAGGGCGAGCGCTCGGCGGCTTTCCCAATCAGGAGCGGAGTCAGGCAGGGTTGTGTCCTGGCTCCGTTCCTTTTTAACCTGTATATAAATGGACTTGAGGAAGCTCTGCTTCAAGATAACCAAGACTTTCCCCAAGTAGCCGGCCACCCAATTCCAGCCCTCTTGTATGCGGATGACGCCGTGCTGATGTCACGCACACAAGTGGGCCTTCAGCGCATTTTGGATAGTTTTTCCCTTTTTATGAAAGGATTAGGATCAAGGATAAACTCTTCCAAAACTTTTATCATGCGCTGTGGCAGGGGTTTTAAGACAAACAGAGACATGTTTGTTGCAGGACAAAAGATTGGGGCCACAAATAAATTCTCTTATTTGGGCATTCTCTTTGCCCATAATGATACCTGGGTACAAGCTCTAGCAGCTAAAAAATTGGCATTTATACGTGCTACAAAACACACAAGATGATGGACGGACTGTTGCACATTGGCAAAACCTTCTCTCCCAGTCACAGATCTGGGTTTAATCCATCGTTATTTTGCTCACCACGCCACCCCAGTTCAGACATGGCCATATGCAAATCAGTCTTGACCCTGTGCCTCATGAGAACAGTCCAGCCCGAACTGCCAAACCATGTCTTCCCTGGACCGGAATCAAGCATCCTAGGACCGGTTTCGGTGTTTCACCCTCTTCAGTCAGGATAGCTTGACTCCAGTGGTGTAGTGAGCACGGGACTCACATCTGGGCATACCCTTCCCACATAGGGCGAACAGCAAAACACACAAGATGATGGACGGAATGTTGCACATTGGCAAAACATTCACCCCCAGTCACAGATCTGGGTTTAATCCATTGTTATTTTGCTCGCCACGCCAGTTCAGACATGGCCATATGCAAATCAGTCTTGACCCTGTGCCTCATGGGAACAGTCCAGCCCGAACTGCCAAGCCATGTCTTCCCTGGACCGGAATTAAGCATCCTAGGACCGGTTTCAGGGTTTCACCCCTCTTCAGCCAGGATATCTTGACTCCAGTGGCGTAGTGAGCACGGGACCCCCGTCTGGGCATACCCTTCCCACATAGGGCGAACAGCAAAACACACAAGATGATGGACGGAATGTTGCATATTGGCAAAACATTCACTTATACGTACTACATCCGCCCTCATCACCTTTGACAGGAAACTGGGTAAAAGACCACCCGAGGAAGTTATCAAAATACATAAGGCAAAGTGTGTTTCTGCTGCAGCTGAAAGGAGTGGGGTTTGGGGGTTTGTTGACCTCTCCCCTATAGAGATAGTAGAAAATTCCTTCCTAAAATACATCTTAGCTGTCCTGAGTGGTACCTCAGCATGCATTTGCCATGCAGAGTTAGGTCTTCCCTTCATCTCCGATTTAATTAGAATGGAGCCTGTGCTATTATGGCACAGGCTGTGGATGAAAGAGGAGGTCAAATTGAATAGAGATATCCTTTTAGCTATCTTAAAACTGGAAGATGTTATGAGGATACCATGGCTAAGATACATTCACAACTTTTTCAAAGATCTTGGCCACTTAGAGTATTTTACCAATCCTACCACCATTATGACAGTAACCAGGAAGGAACTAAGAAAAGAGGGTCTTTAGCTGTTGGATACTCTCAGAACGTCATCTGAGATTTTAAAGCCCACAGTCCTGCACAATCAATTGGTTTTAATTACTTTTAACATTCAACCCTATTTAACTTTTGTTTCCGGTGCCTATGATAGGTTCTTATTAACTCGATTTAGGTTGAGGGTCTTTCATAGACTAGTCGCTTTTCCTATCATGAATGACTGGTCGCGAGACCTCCAGCATTGCCCTTGTGATAATATTTCCCCTCAATCTACGATCCATGTTACCCTTTTTTGTAAATTGTATTCCCCTGTAAGGAGTCTGCTTCTGATACCTATATTAAAACAGTATGGGCTTCGTCAATGTCGTCCTGCCCTTTTGGCATTACAATCCTTAGATAACGAGAATAGCGTTCTAAGGATTACTGTTTTCCTGAAAAATGTCTTGAGTCTTAGGAAAAGTGTGTCTATTTAACTGTTTCTTTTTAATGAAATGAGGGCTTTTGTTAGTGTAAATACTGATTTGTTTAATTGGATCTTATGTAACATTTGTAACGAATCTTAATATCATCATCATCATCAAGAAAGCTTTATTGGGGGGAGGAGCCAAGATGGCGACCGGAGCAGACGCTTGAGCGCCCGGCTCCGCCGGCCCTTGGCCTCGGACTATCATCCTGATTCCTATCCTCGCCGATTTTCGAGGTGCAACGTGCGCGACGACGCGCTGACCGCGCCGCCGCTTTCCCGGAGTCTGAGCCCGCCCGGATGCCGGAGTTCTTGGTGCCTTTGTTCTCCGCGCTGGACCCCTGCTCTATTGTGGCCTTGGCCGGCCCCCTGGAAGCTCCGCAGTCACTGGACCCCCGGCGCAAATCTGAGCCCCGCGGCCCCGATCCCGTCTCACACCACGGATTGTCGCCAGATGAGCCGGGGGAGAGACGCCCGGACACCTCCTTCACCTTTCACCTGACGGGCTGGAGTTATAGGGTAAGCCCCGGTGTGGCGGGTCGCCTGCTTCGCTCTGTGGCCCGCGCTGTGGAAGGCTGCGGACCCCCTTCTTCTATTGCCTAGTCGGCTGCAAAGAGAGTCCGAGGGAGGGGAAGCGACTGTTGGCTTTCACCTGTTGCGGCGCAGACCTGCGTGGAATTGCCTCCTTGTTACGACCCCCCCCCTGGCCACTGTACCGCTCAGCGGTAAAACATGGCGTTGATTGCCTGCTCGCTGCTGGGGGGCGATGCTCCGGTCTCGCCCGCTGCCCGCTTCGCCCTCCCTCTATCAGACTCCAGCTCCACAATGCCGTTCCGGATTGCTGCCGATGTGGGGGCGCAGCTTCCGCTGACATGCGGCTCCGTTCTGGCTGCCCTGCGGGACCTTCGTCTGCAATTGTGTGTTGGCTTGCAAACGCTGAGTGAGCGGTTCGACTCCATACTGTCGGCTGCGGGTCGTGAGCGCCCCGTTTGTTCTCAACAAGACGTGGGTCTGCCAGTGCTTCTGTCCTCTTGCGGGGACGCAACGACTGTGTATAACCGTGCTACACTGGTGTCTGCATCTGGCTTTCCCGGCACCCAGGATCAATCGATCTCCTGCTCAATGGTGGACACTTTGTTTCCCCGTTCATTGCTGCCTGCTTTGTTGTTGCCTGCCTCACCGCGTCCGCAAGAGTATCCAGCTGAGCGACACCTGACGTCCTCGAGGAACCGTTCACGGTGGCCTACGGCTTCTTTTATGTGGAACTCCTGTACTTTACAGGCCAGGTCTGGATTTTATATGGTGCACAACGGGACCTCAATAGATGATCGGCGGCCATTTTGTGACTCTACTTCTCCATCTTCTCCCAAGCGGCCATATTGTCTTTGTCTGCACGGGCTGCGGGGCCTTCATGTGGGGGCTAGTCTAATCTTACGCCCGCGATCGGGCCAGGGCTAGATTGATTTCTATCACCAAGGTGTCACGGATGGGCTGGACTGGGACTGGAACTGTCTGCATATGTTGTGCGCACTCGTCGCGATTTGTCTGCCTTCATTTATATGGTTGCCACACGTTATCTTCACACGACCGCCTTTGGGTGTAGTGGGTTCTTAGTGTGTGGAGGCGTAGTTGGCCGGTGGTTTCGGGCGCTCCGAGGTTACGTGGGCTCCTCCCCGCTTTCTTCTTTGTTTGCTTATTTTCTTTACTCTATTCCTACTTTCTCTCTTGTCTATATTTCGGGTTCATTGGGCGACAGGCACTATGCCGGGGGGGGGGGGCAGGCCGTAGCCTCCGCATTGGTGTAGGGTGGGGGGGTAAATTACCTTTTCTTTTTAGTTCTATGGGCCTCTTTCTTCTATGTCTCTGCGCTATACTTGCTTCCGATTCGGGGTCCGGGAGTGGGGTGGATTGAGTGAGGGCGGCTTTGGAGGGGTGCGTATTTACTCATGTGACTATCCTGTTCTATAACTGCATCGCCTCACTGTCTGAGAATTTCTATGGCCGTTTTAATGATGCTGCTGCTCTCTCGTGTGATGAAGCCATCTTGCGGACTCGAATCTCCTTGGTTCTATCCTCTACTGACTTTTTCCTCCATAAAATTATTTTGAAAACCTTAAAATTAACCTTTACTTCTCCTTCCCCTGGTGTCAAGGATCTCTCCAGTGTATAACTCCTGAATCGTAGCTAATCTTGACCATTGACGCACAGGGGTTGTAATGTGTGTCTCAGTGCTTAACCGTTTTGTGGCCGGCCTGATGGTTGTAGGCCCGTATTTGTCCTTTTCATATGCACAAATAAAGGTTTTAAAAAAAAAAATAAAAAAAAAAAAATAAATAAAGCTTTATTGCGATTCGATAAAATCATAAAAGCACAATCATAAAATCACAATTTTCATATAAATATAATTTCCAATTAATTAGGAATTTAAAAAATACAGAGAAACAATAAAATGGTGAATCAGTAATCAAGGTGGTTTTAACAAAAATCTAGCCATAGTGATACTAATATATCAGTGGATAATTTTTGCTAGTAATTTCCTACGGATTAGCCACATTGCAAACAGGAACTTTGAAACTGAGACCACAATAAGTGGGTTTGTGTCGCTTCTCAAAATCCTAAAGAAATCAAGATAGCTCCTAAGTCCCAAATTTAAACATAACTGTATAATCCATTTTTTCCGAATGCCAGCATACGCAGGACAAAAAAGCACGACATGAATCATGGTTTCCAATTCGGTTGAGCAGCCCGGGCACACATACTGTGTCCCACTCACCCATCGATCAGTAAATGAATATAGGGGCAGGGTGCCATATCTGAACTGTAAATATAGCTTCTTTGCTAAGATAGGCTGTATGACGTCAAGATCAGGCACAAAGGCATAAAAACATTTGACGTCAAGGAAAGCGTCAGTCAGACTTGATGGTTTAGCCGAGCTATAAGTTTTCAGTAAAAAGTAATCTTTAAATGTTATGGCAAGAGATTTCTTGGTGATGCCTAAAATTGAGTCCTCAGGATTATCCCAGAGGTGAGCAAGACCAATCTGATTGAGTGTCTGCCGAACATACTGGAGCCAAGGAATCTTATCGGCTCCGAGGGTGCCCAAGATTACTTTCAGTTCATCTCTATAGCATGCCAACTCAGTTGTACTCCAAATCCTCCTCCAATACATCACAGGCCTAGTAGCAACAACCTCTGATAACGGACGAATGTTTAAATCCAGCCTCAGAGGTGTAAGCGGCGTGTTGTTTGGGAGAGTTAAGAGTTTCCTAAGAAAGTTATTTTCGGTACTAACCAAATAATTTACAGAAGTATGGCCCCATAGTTCAGCTCCATAGAGTGTCGAGGACCTGGATTGCACAGAATACATTTCAAGAGAGGCACTTATGATTTTTAGTCGGCATTTTTTGTAGACTTTAAGGATGCCCCCTATAGCCTGATTAAGTTTTAAATTTGCTTTGATCTTTTGTGGGGACCATCCCATTTTGTCATTCAGGGTCAGACCTAGATACTCAAAAGTAGAAACCCGATCCAAAGGGATACCTTACATCTTAGGATGAGGGTAGTTAGAGGGTTTTACATTAAAGGCCATATATTTTGTTTTATCTATATTGACCACCAAATTCTTTTTGTTACAGAAGTTGGAAAACTGGTTCAACACCCGCTGCATGCCCATCGGTGATTTTGACAACAGCAGTGTGTCATCTGCAAACATGAGTGCAGGATATCTTTGAGAAGCCAGTTTTGGAGCGTCAATGTCTGTAGTTTCCAAAAGGTCGTCAATGAGGCCATTAATGAAAAGTGAGAACAGGGTTGGGGCAAGGACACAGCCCTGGTGCACACCCTTCTCCACTGGGAAAGGGCCGGTTAGCTGACCAAATTTTCCGTAGCGGACTCTAGCATATGTCCCGTCGTGGAGAATCTTCAATTGATAGCATAGATAGGGTGGAACCCCCATATCTAGCAATAAGTTCCAGAGCTGGTTGCGGTCCACCATATCAAATGCAGATTTCAAATCCACGAAGGTCAAATATAGACTACCCCCCTCCAATGTGACGTGTTTCCAGTAAAGGATCTGGAGCCTAAATAATTGGTCCATGGTTGAAATTTTGGACCTGAATCCCGCTTGAAGTGGGGTAAGGATATTATTCTCCTCAATCCAGTTCTGCAACCGTTGCAAGAGAAGTCTAGAATAGATTTTTTGGCTCACATCTATAAGGCTTATAGGCCTGTAATTGCCTGGATCAAGGGGGGATCCCTTTTTAAAAATGGGGATAATTTCCGCACCCATCCAGGTAGATGGAACCGGTAAACCTTGCAGGATAGCATTAAAAAGGATTAGGAGGTAGGGAGCCCAGACTGACTGTTCGTCCTTGTAAAGGTCCCCGGGGATCCTGTCCAACCCAGGTGCCTTGTTTGGTTGGAGATTATCCAATGCCAAGCACACTTCTGTTAACGTCCAGGGAGGAGCATCCCAAGATGGATCCATGGTCATAAGAATGACAGGGGGATCAACTCTTCTGGTTAAGTTAATGGAATAGAGTTTCTTGTAGTGTGAGGCCCATGCGTCTTCGGAAACATTAGGGTCAATCGTGGTTTTACCCTCCGATTTCCCAGAGTGGACAAGGTTCCAGAAGGTCCTAGAATCTTTTACCATAAGTGCTGATCTAATGTCGAGCCATATTCCCTCTTCCCATTCAATTTTAGCACTAAGGATTATCTTCCTATAAGCCCATCTTGCTTCCAAAATATGTGGTCGATTACCTTCCTTTAAAGCCTGTAATAATTCCTGTTTGGCTATCCTACAGCCCTTGGTAAACCAGGGATTTGAATTCCCAGATTTCTTTGTGTTTGCTGTACCTACTTTATAGAAAAAACCACACAATATATCAACTAGGTCCTTATGAATTTTAGCCAAATCCATAGTTTCACCAGCTACAGGGTTGTTGACTTCCGTTTTGAACACTCTTTCAAGGAGGGGAAGAATCTTTTGATACATACTGGTAATGACCGCATCAGACTGTTTTACGGTACGCCAGCGTATCCTCTTCCCCCCTTGGATGACTCTTAGATTCCCTGCTGAAGGGGTATCTTTATCTGGCCCTATGGTCAACAGTTGGTAGTTCAGATCTACTGTCAGAGGATCGTGGTCACTCTCCATACGCCTAATTATTTTAAAATCCAACACTTTGTGCCACAAATCTAGACTGATCAGAAAATAATCAATCACAGATTCGTGTCCCATTCCCCTATAGGTTGACTGCCCCGGCATATCCCCTTTGAAACGACCATTACACGCTCTCAAAGAGAATGAATAAGTAAGGGAGGTAAGTTGGAGAACCAAGGGAGTCCAACGTTTGACTGCATACATACTAGTGGGTGGAATAGATCTAGCATCATCTTCCTCAGAAGTAAATGGGGTTTCTCCACACAGGGGCTCGAAATGACAGTTTAAGTCACCTCCAACCATCAAAACCACGTCATCCGGAATAGATTCTAGAAGAGATGACAAGGCCTCAAGAGTCGGTGATGTACCACCCCGACAAATTGGGCGCGAGTAAACGTTAAGTGCAATTTTAGGGGTCTTCCTATGGGACATGAGGATACATATTATGTCTCTACTATTGGTTTCTACCCTTTTGATCTTAAAACCAAGGTGGGTGCCCACACACACACACAAACCCCCAGATGGTCTACCCGTTGGACCTTTTAAAGCAGGTTGCATAAAAGTAATATATCCCAGTTTGTGTATGGGTTCTATAGACCACGTTTCCTGTAATAGGCAAATCCCGAAGGGATCTGTAAATGAACACCAATCTGGGTTATCAATGTTGGAGGCCAAACCCGCAATGTTCCAGCTAAGTATTTTAAGCGTTCTGTTAGCGGAAGATGAATCGTTTATAGGGTTAGTCTCAGAGGCTAAGGTGTTAACAGATGCTGGAAAGTTGTTAGGTGTGTCCACCCGAACCACAGATTGAAAAGGTATATCCCCCATATTGCTTGGACCAGTGTATGGAAGATACTAACGCCATAGGCGGAATCACCGTTAAGGCTCCAAAGCCATCTTTGTCGCCATTCTCAACAACAGGGGAGGTGGAAGATGAATGATGATTGACATACAACTTCAGTCATTCCACCTCATCCAAGGAGCTAAACCTGTTGTTGACTGGAAAACCCAAGACTACATTATCAGACATCCTACTCCACATATCATCAACTGATTGCCCTTGATCGTAATTTTTACGAATCGGTACGAGAGGCCTAAGACGAAGAAAAGAGGGTTTGTTGTGGGGAGGATAAAAATATCCTAGATTAAATGTTTTGATGTTGGAGGTTGCATTATCAAAGAAGGAATTACAAACATGGTCAACTACCTCAGGGTTTTTGAAGTTGACAATAACACAATCGCCTCCCACATCCTTTGGTTTGTGACCCACCCAAGCAACTCTCCTGACAAACAGAATAGATGAACATACATTCCTAGGCAGTGGTCTGTTAGTATTCAACCAAAATGTTGCTTTGTTTTTAAGTTCCTGGAATGATTCAAGTCTCTTAGTAGCCAGTTTGGGAACATCAGTCAAAACGACCACATAAGGGGCACTTTCTGGAGGGAGGTCGATACGACGAAGGTCGTTGTGAGGATGGGGCACATCAGGAGGCTCTGGGCAGTGATTATTGATTGGTGATATACTATCATGCAAATTTGTGGTGTTGGGCAATGGTATCCCCTGTCGTAAGTTTGGGTGGGGATTACAAGGGACTCCCTGTTGTTGAATCTGTTGGGTGTCAGATGGTTTTTGAAGAATAATAGGGACACCAGATATTTTATCCTTACTTTGGCATGGATGTGAGCAGGGTTTGACGGTCTGTGCGTAATTAACATTGTTGACCGTAGCAACCTCCAGTGCAGCCAACCTTTTCTCTATTGCGTCTAATCTAAGCTCAAGCGGTTGAATGGCTAGAGCTAGTACTGAAGACATTTTCCCAAGTAGCAACTCCATATCAAATAACTGAGGCACTGGGTCCAGGGGGAATCGATCTGTGCAAATTGGCTGGAAACGAACTATAACTGCAGGTAGAGAAGAATCCAATGTATCAGAATTTAGTTTCTGAACTTTTTTTCTCCTACCTCTAGGCGAAATCACAGTTCGTTTCCTTTTGGGGATAGTGCCCACTTCCCGTGCTGGAGGTGCTATCAAAATGGGAGGGTCTTGTTCGGAGACTGGAACACTAGAAGCAGTATCAATAAGGCCTTTGGCGGGGGCAGTAGTTAAATTTGTTAAGGGAGAATGGCCATTATGTGGGCTCATAATTGGAGGGGTGAAGGAAGGGATGACGGGAGAGCGACTACGCGCAATTGAGCCCAAAGAAGAACGCTTGGAGGAGACCGGCTCCATAGACAGCCGTCGCTCTGTCATAGCGATTTCCTGTTCAAGTATAGAGGAAGCCCTTACAATAAACTTATCAAGTGAACCCGCAATATGGTCTGTAGTAGTGGATTTCATACCCCTTTTGTTCACCATTGTTCGACAGGCAGTTAAACAACAACAAAGGTACTCACAAGGTTGTAGGAGTAAGAGAGTAGGCCCGGTCCGGTCACGCTCGGGCACGAACGGGCAAAACGGGCCCGCCCTTGGCCCGGGCTTCGCCCGGGACAATGCCCGGGACGCGTCCCGCTTACGCGTAAGTAGAGAAACAATTATAGTGGTCAAGGAGGGAGGGGCCGGGAAGAGCCAGCAGCTGCAGCAAATGATCAGCAAGGCAGTAGGGCCGCTGGTACTCGCAGTCCCGGGGATTGATGTAAAAGAGAATCACCTCTCCCGCACTTCTCCGCCCAGCAGATGCCTCCGGTGAGTTGTAGGATGTGAACAGAGTTCGTAGACCAAGCCAGGCTCCGAGCAGCTCCCGCGAAGCGGGGGCCGCGAGGCGCTTTGTAGTGGGAGGGAGGGGCCGGGAAGAGCCAGCAGCTGCAGCAAATGATCAGCAAGGCTGTAGGGCCGCTGGTACTCGCAGTCCCGGGGATTGATGTAAAAGAGAATCACCACTCCCGCACTTTGCACCCAGCAGATGCCTCCGGTGAGTTGTAGGATGTGAACAGAGTTCGTAGACCAAGCCAGGCTCCGAGCGGCACCTTAATATATGAATTGCTTATGTATTTGTAATTGTGTGCTTTTATGATTGTTATTAATCAATCGAATAAAGCCTTTTTTAACTTGAACTTGAACTACTTCCTCTTTGCAGAGTACCTATCACCACTGTTACGTGCCAGTCTCCATACCCGACTGTACTCCACCAGTACAGAAGGGCCTGTTGAGCTCTGTTACCCGCCGCTCTCTATACCTGTGTATATTTCTCTATACAAATACCTGCTCCAGTCATTTATCTGCCACTATCTATACCTGTGTTTACTTACTCTGTGCAAAAGTACCAGTCCCTTCTGTTACCTGCCAGTCTCTACAGTAGTGTGCACCGCCTATAGGCTGACACTCCTGGCCAGTCCTATGCGCTTCCTGTATGCCCAAGTACCAGCCGCCCTCCTTTTATCAGCCGCCTCGTCCGTATTCCCTCACTTCCTTATAACCAGGCGCTGCACACCGCCCCAGGGGCGCGAGTACATCGTCTTGCTCAAAGAGTAACATCCTCGCCTCGGCCGGGGAGGAGAGAACTCAATACTCAGTAAATAAATAAGCAGCTCCTGGCGCTCCTGCGAATCAATGCCGCTCTCCGGGTGAACACGGGGATTATCGAACTCCAGGCCTGACAATGTAAACAAGGAGGGTGGCGGGGCGGGGGCGGATACAGTCTTCCATGCCAAGGCCAGCCCGGAGGGCATGCCCGGGGCAGCGGTGCGCAGGGCGCAGCGGGGCACGGAGGGGAGCAGGGGAGGGGGAACTGTGGGCAGCTTGACTGCACAGTGAAGCACACAAGAGGTGCCCGTTTATTGTAAAGGAAGCAGGCACCACAAACATTGCAGGGACATCACAACGCACACAGTAGTGCCTATACCTCCTCTAAGATTTACCTTTACTTTCTGCATAACTGGATCGTCCGGTAAAGAGAAAAAAAGAAGTTCTCTTAGCAAGACCTGCACTGCTAACAATCACCCACAGGAGGCATTCAGGAAGGCCCCTTTAGTCATGGCAGTTTAGACACACTGCGACGTCATGCTTCAAAGGGCCGATCATACCTAGGGCCCAAATCTTAAAAAACAGAAGTGGGGAGACTAACCGAGTTAGGCAGTATGCAAGTGACATCACGGCGCATGATATCATGGCACGTGACATCACACATGACATCACAGGAACTGACATCATAGAAAGTGGCATCACAAGCCACGACTTTACAGGATGTGGCATCAAGCCCTCACATATATGTTTAGCAGGCCTATCATGCGTACGCTTGAGTGCATTGACAGGATAATAGCACAGTGAGCTATGGAAGATGATATGTGACTTCTATACCTTGCAATCCACCAGTGTTATGTAACACATCCTCTACAGTCATTTACAAACCTATATAATTTACTGTACATGTAATATGTACATGTTGATGTAAAGCGCCGACACCCTGCATTGGGATGAGTAGGGCTATACAAGAAAAAATAGTGGTACTTAAATTATTTCAATGCCTACTCAGGGGAAATAAGCTCTGTATAAATGCAATTTGCTTTGTGTAAATACTGGGAAAGATCAACACATCTGATATTTTTACAGAGCATGCATATCTCCTAAACAGGGACTGAATGAAGTGAAAAGCTGCCACTCAAGTATGTGTGAGGTGCTAACAAGGTGTGAGCCTTTGTTTCCCCTCCGCTGCATTTGCATCTAGGTGTGAGGCTCCTGAGTGCTCCCAGCCAAGAGACTAGAACAGAAGGAGGCCTGATGACCCCTCAAATTCGGCCTTTGTATGGGCCCAGCAGGAGTCTAAAATAAGAAAGCCCCCTCCCCGCCTTCATGTTGTTGCTTGTTGCAGAAGAAAAGCAGGCAACGTGCACATTATTTAGTGGGGCCAAAATTCTTGTGAAAACAGCGGGTGGACGCTGTTCACCCGTGTGTACCCCGACTCGTGCCCTGATCATACTGGAAGTGCCTGTTGCCTAGGGCTGCACCGATCCATAGACAATCCAGAACAAAGGCGGGGAAACTCTTACAATTGTAAGTGTAGCTTAGAGCAAGTGTGAAAAATGCTAGTTTGTAGCACAGGGATGTGTTATAAATATTGATTCCAGCCAAGTTGTTATTCTACCCAATGAAAGACGGCCACAGTGTAAAAGGACAACCACTCCAATGATAACAACTAGGAGTTCACCCTTTGCACTGTATGGTTGCATGAGAGAAAGTTCAATTATATGTACACTTAATAAAACACCGTTCTGAACCCGCCATTTATTTTCACTGACACATAGCTTACACTCACACATTTGGGACGAAAACACGAATGCAAAATTCTATGGTCGTTTTAACGAATTTGGCGGTGCGGGAGCAAAAAATGCATGCTCCTGCCATGAGAATATTTCACTAAATGAGTATTCTCAAAAGCACAAAAAATATTTGTAAGGTGCCTGAGGCACTAATGTATTAATTTGACAAAATGAATGTTCCCAAAAATGAAATAATTTTTTGAAAGGGGTTGTGGGCACGAATGTGCTAAATTAAAGCAAAGTGCAAAGTTAAGGCAAAAGAAATTCAGGCAGCAAACACACATCAAATGCATGCTCTTGCCATGACAATATTTCACAAAATAAATGTTCCCTAAAACGAGTTTATTATTTGAAAGGCTTCGGAGGCACAAATGAAATAAATTAAAGAGAGAGCCAAAGTTAAATCAAAAAACTTGAAGGTACCAAACAGGCATAAAATGTGTGTTGGTGCCATGGCAATTTTTCACAGAATGCATGGTACAAAGAACAATCTAATTAATACAAAGGCGTGAAAGGTCAACATTTTCAAAAAACCAAAATCAACAGTCAGTAAACACGCATAAGATGCATAATGCTGCCACAAAACCATTTCAGTGATTACGTGGTCGACAAAACAAGATAGGTATTTCAAAGACAGAAATGCATGGTCTAAAATACAACATAATTAGTTTGAATACATTGGAGGGCAAGAATGTAATAAGCGCATTCTAAATGCATGCAGACAGGATGAGAGAAACCACAAAATGCATGCACGCTCTAAATGCATAATGTGCAGCCTTAACAAAAAGAAAAACGTTCCGGCCTCCAAACCTGCAGATAGGAATGAGTACTTGGGTCTTGGGAAACAGATAAGAGAAGCACAGAAGGGAGTACAGGCTAAACTAATGAAATAAAGGAAAAGTAAAGCAGCAAGCACAGCGACCAATAAGACGAGAAGTCCTTTCTAAGATATATTGAATACAATAGATTTCACAAGCACAGCGCAAGCATTGTGCAGGGGAAACCTAAAAAGGTCTGAACATTTTTAATTAGTGGGTGGGAATTGCTCCAACAACAAATTGATTTGCGCCTGGAGCATCGAAGTTCTTGCACCTTTGCAATTCATAACGTCAGCACATAAAACACCAGTGACTAAACGATTTTGGCCCTACAAGTTGTGCTTTGTTTTGTGGGAGCGGGTTGGGGTTCCATCGGTGATGCGTGACATGCTCATTTTTTGAGAAGAGAAATCAGTTATATTTTGATCATCTTACTCTTTGCTGTCTTGTATATCATGGCTCCGATACGTGAAGGTGAAATTACTCTTCATGCTTTATCTTTGTGTGAGGCCTGTGTGCAAGAGAAAGGTTTTCACTTCCGGTTTTACAAGAGAGAATCGCAGGAACCCCAGAGTGTGTATGTGTTGCCCGGAGGAGGCCTCTAGCTTGGATGTGTTGAGTAGTTCCTGCAGATGTGTCCATCTTGTCAACCCGCCCTTGGCACTGACAGGCCCTGGGAACCCTCCATGGCGTGCCCAGATGATGTCTAATGCGTGGCTGCGTCTTGTGCCGCACTTGTTTACGGTAATTAACAACCCCATACAATAGATATTTTGCAACTGTCCTAATTTCACCACGGAGGCCATGTAATATGTGGGCCCCTTGTAGTCGGGGCCTACATATCATTTCTCTGTCAACTGTACATTTTCCCGCCAGCACAGACCGCTTCTTGCCTCTGAACTCTGCTTTTCTAGACAAGCCAGGCGGATATGATAATGTCAGTTGTGGTGGCGAGGTTGGTCTAATTAATATCAGCTCCACGCATATCCAACCGTTTTGTCCGGTAAGTAATGAAGCCTAACAGACCCCCAGACAACATGTGTCTCAGTCACAAGACCAGCAGTGGAATATTTTCAGCTGTATTAAATGCAGGGCAATGGGAAGAGGCGAATATGCACTTGGAGAATAATTCAAGTGCCTAATCTAATTTACATTACCCACGGTGCCATCCAAATGCATTTCTTCAGATTTCCCTAATTGGACCACTTCAATATTTTTATTCTGAATGGATCCAGTTTTGAATCTAGGTTATAGGGCTTGCCAGGTGCTTGAATGACTCACTTTCTTCTTGGAGATTTAGGTTTGTAGTTATACCCTTTTCCCCAAATATTTTTATAAAGTAAAAGGTCGATTCATAAAGGATTAGGGAAATTTTAATCACACTTATGTTCGCCCTGGTCCTATATGTAATTTACAGTTTTTTCCAGTTGAAATACACTTCTTCTGGGTACACGAATAAACAACACCTGAGCCCTCAGTCCAGCTACAACGTAATAGTTTATGCATAAATCCCATAGCTTTCTCTAGTTACAGGATGCAGAATTACTTAAAAATTCCGAGATGTCCCTTATTAAATGGAGCATTACCATGGAAATTTAGGATACTGCACTGCTTTCCGATAGGTGTGGCGCAGCGGCCAGGGTGCCTGACTCCGGACTTCAGGGTTCACGGTTCGAGCCCCGGTGCCTGCGGCAGGTTAGCCCAGCACCATGTGACTCTGGGCAATAGCTTGCTTAATCTTCCTGATGGCCCTCAGCGCCGGGACACCTCTCTCTCCGAGGTACAAATGCTGGTATTTCATTTCATAGTAGTCCCCCAATACTGGGCTTCCAGGAGGGGACATCCTCCGCCAGATCTGACCCTGCGATTGCATCCCTGAAACACCAGAGAAAATTAATGCAGGCCTCGGAGTAGCCAGATCAGGCAGGATCTCCTGTGTCCACCCAAACTGGGAATTCCAAGAGACTCCTAATACGAGATTTGGTGTAAAATGTTTGTGCAAATGTATGTGAGTGACAAACATGACTCCTGAGAAGTGACCGTTCACAGCAAAGGAAAGAAATGTGAATTATTTAATTAGCTTCGCCTAAACGACTCTGCCCTGTTTAAATAAACACTTTTGTAAGTGCAGGTACAAATATGGCTTTTACCCCTTTGAAAGCGGATAGCGAAATGTTCTCTCTTCTTACCAAATTCTTCCTCTTAATTGAAGGAGCAGTTTCTATTTTTTGGAAAAATTAATAAGAAATCCTTTTTCCCCAACAGATTTATCCAGGTAAAATTGGTGAATTACACCACACTGAAACAGGGTAACTAAATTAAAAGGAAAGGAGGGAAAACATCTTCTGCTTGAGTTTTGTGACTCAGGCTGACTTCAGAATATAATATACTTTAGATGAAGACCTTAATCTGTATGGCCTACACTGGAACATTTACCCAAGTGTGTCCATTTTGTCTTGAGTGGTTCACACTTACACACATGCTAACACGTCTCTTTCCTTTTGTGGATAAGTTTAACCTTTTTCAAGTAAGCATTTTTGATCAACAGTGGCTACAAGTACTTTTGAGCACAAGTTTTTGTTTTCTTAAACAGAGCCTAAAACATTTCTACTTTGCAACTGCTAGTCACAGTGTATCTGCTTTCTGAAATACTAGCTTCATGTGTCACAAGTGGGGCAGAGGAACTTAGAGGGCTCCAGCGCAGGCACCACGAAAAGGATGCACATGCACAAATCCACTCTGGTCAGCTTCAATGACAGTTTACAGTACTTTTCCACCTTATTGGTCTCATAATTGAAGATGTGAAGGAAGCGGGAACTGCACCTCTAACTGAGCTCTCCATGCCACTGGAATCAAGCTATCCTGACTGAAGAGGGGTGAAACCCCGAAACCGGTCCTAGTATGCTTGTTTCCAGTCCAGAGAGGACCTGGCCTGGCAGTTCGGGCTGGACTGTTCCCATGAGGCACAGGGTCAAGACTGATCTGCATATGGCTGGGTTCAAACTGGAATGGCATGGTGAGCAAAAAAACGATGGATTTAGGCCCAGATCTCTGTACTGGGGTGAATGTAGGACATTGTTCTGCATTCTATCCATCAACAGTTCTTTTTGCATTTGTCACCCGAGTGGGACGGGTATGCTCAGACGTGAGTCCAGTGTTCTCCATGCCACTGGAATCAAGCTATCCTGGATGAAGAGGGGTGAAACCCCGAACCCAGGCCTAGGATGCTTGTTTCCAGTCCAGGGAGGGCCTGGCCTGGCTGTTCCGTTACCCATCGCTACGAACCCTGTTAACCACCCACTTGTCACCCTTACTGCCCGTTACCCACTCCCACCCGATTGCTAAAGCCAATAGGGGAGAACTATTCACTTTCCCAAAGCTTGTTTAAATAATTTCTTCCAATCTTCTTCCAAGTGCTATCTTGTGGCCATTTGTGTTGGCACCTGCTTGCAATGGCCCAATGTGCCAGTGGCTTTGGTGATGAGACATGCCATAAGAGGCTTCTCAGACGGCTTGCTCTCATCTTGTCCTCATTTTTGTCATGGGGCCGGGATCCACTGGGTGGTGATAGTCTTTGTGGTCCTGGGGCGCTGTCTGGGACGTACCTCACCTCTGCACCAACTGCGCAGGATGGATATTTTAACAGATCAGAGATGAAAGTTTTTTCTCAATTTTTTTCAACTTAGTCTATTTTTATGCCATAGTTCGTAGTCTTCTAAGGAACTATCATGACCACGTCAAGTAATTTTATTTTTAAGTTCTAGTTCTCCATTGCTGTGCTCGAATTCACTTTCCCGACCTCCTTTCGCCAGTAATGAAATGAAATGAAATACCAGCATTTGTACCTCGGAGAGAGAGGTGTCCCGGCGCTGGGGGCCCTCGGGAAGATTAAGCGAGCTTTTGCCCGGAGTCACATGGTGCTGGGCTAACCTGCCGCCGGCGCCATGGATCGAACCGTGAACCCCGTGGTCCGGAGTCAGGCACCTCCCTGGCCGCTGCGCCACACCTCTTCCTTTTTGGAAACACTAAGTGGGATACCCAAGTTCAGTAAGGCAGTGGAGGGTGCAAACACTGCATCGGACCTGCGCGGGCACTGATGCAGAACCATTTATAAACATTGTCAGATTTTGTTTCTTAGTAAGTGTGCTACAGCCATTTCGATCTATGAATGCCATCCTAGCTTTAGCTGCCCTATGACAATCAGTTTTAAATTATTATTTTTAGTATTATTGTTACTAATAACGCTGATTATTATTATAAGCGACTGATGTTACTATTATTGGTACTGGATTTACAGACCTTGGAATTGATGGGAGCCTGAGCCAAGCCTGCCAGGATTCTAACTCGTGGCATTGAGATCACCCCATCCGTCAGAGGCGAGCGTTCAGCTCACTGAGCCACCCAGCCAGCCACGTTGAGTCTACATCCATCCCTTATCAAACGAGTTCGCTCAACGACGGTCCCGCCTGGAGGACGCTGTGACGTCCAGCCTCATGTTCAGGCTCAGCTGCCTTTTTGGTACTAACATCCTCACAGCAGAGCCCGATACAACGGGCGAGGAAGGAGCGTACTCCTACCAAACACAAGCACTTCACAAAGGCTTCTTTTTAACGGAATTTTCAACAAGTTATTGGGGTGCGTCCTCCGAGACGCAGCTGAACTCCCACACATTACGGGTAAAAAGCGAGCAAAGGCTCGGAGCAGACTGGACTGGAGGGAGGATGTTTTATAGGCTGGACGTGCAGGGAATGCGGGAGGAGGCCCTGCGACAGCCCCGTACCGGCCTCCACCGCGCTGGGCAGCGGCGCCCGCTTCCCTGTCTGCTCGCTGCCGCTGTCCAGTATTGCTGCTGCTGAACCGCCCGCAGCCTGTAGCCTGAGCGGGGGTCAGGGGCCGCGAACTGGTTCGAGAAGTGCCGATTGGGCCAGGCGGGGTTAAAGGCAGATTAAGGGCGGCCTCCGACAATCATGTTCACGTTTTCCCTCATTGGCATCCCTCGGGGTAAAACGCGTTTCCGGGACATTATCCAGGTTGTATATCCTTCACTCCGTTTACCTTGGAAATAAACATGGCGCCCGTAGGCCCCCCTGCAGGCGCATGCGGGCAGTACGCGCCGCTGCAAGAGAGACATCCCTCTGGAGGCCTCCCAGTATGACCTCGGTGGGCGATGTGGCCTATCCAGTTGACTCGGCAGGACATGAGAAGGAGGGGGTCACCTGGGTTAGATCACTCCCCATATTAAAATGCTGGAATTCAGAAGGTGAATGAGCGTGAAAGATGCCTTCAAGTGATGTTTTTGTCTGGTGCATTTCTGTGCCTTCAAAGACAGAGGTCACATGGCAGGCTCTGCCTTCTGACAAATTGCTGCCTATTTTTCTAACATGTACATTGCGGTTTACTTTTCCTTCTCTGACTGCAAAGTTAGGGGAGTAGTAAAGTGAACTGTGTGACAATTTTGCTGGGGTAGATGGAGTGTGACTGTAGGATGGATGTCAGTTTTGTTTCTAGCACACAACACTATTTAAATACCTGTAAATGAACTGTATGGGCATTTAAAAACGTGCTTCAGTGTGCACCAAAATGCACTACCTACACACAACACCTTATCACTCACCTGCTGGATGGGCGTGCCTCATTTCCCACGCTTATTCTTTATGTGACGCTTGGACTTTTCAGTCCCTGTGACTTCAGTGATGTAACATTGATGGCAGCACCCCCTCTCCAAAACTTGTGTCCATAGATACCAAGAGGGGTGGCTCCACTGAAGATTGGACTACTCCCTCCTGTCTCTGCCACTACTCTCTCGCTCCTGGGTCACAGGCCTATGAAGGCTGTGGAAGGAACAGACAGCAAGCAGGGCTGTGAATGAATGTTTACTTCCACATGACTCAACACCTTGACCTCCCCAGCCCATAAGGAGCAATTAGGAGGATGTTGAGGGGCCATGGGTAGGACGAAAGGGACAACACTGAAAGGTCAACAAGGGTCAAAGGTGCATGAAGTCACTTAAGCTAATCCTGGTATTTTGATGATGCCCGTGAAATGGGACACTTGTACGAGCAAGGTATGCAACAGGGCCCATGTGCATTGGTAGTCACTGCTTTCACACCTTCATGATGTAAGTAAAAAGAATGATCTCTGATTCCGATGGGAGTCGCTGGGTGAGGCTGATCTAGGCCCATTGCCGGTAAAAGACATTACAGGCACGAGCTACACAAATGCAGCTTTGGTGTCCCAAAGGTGAATGTCTGAAACTGCAGTGAAGCAAGGATCCAGAGAAAGGGAAGGTGGGTCCAGTTTCAGATGATGTGCTTGGAGGTATCTAAACACTGCCTACTGCTAAACACCTACGTACGCAGGGCCTTCAAAGCGATGTTATACGGGTCTCCAAAATTCCCCTGTGAACTGTCAACTAATTCAGTGTTTGGTTAAAAAAGTACTAAGACATCTTGCCACAAGTCTATATTAAGTTAGACTTGTCCACATATATCAAACAAAAATATATCACAATTTTAATCATATCAAGTCTTTATACTTGTAATGTGATTTCTAAGTAGCGCATGATTTGAGATTGAGAAAGGTTATGGCCCACGTATCCCAAGTTAAGAGATACACAGGATAAGGTCTAAGGATCTTGACGCAGCACCCTCCTCTTTGTTCATTAAACACACATTTGTGTATCAGGAAGAACATTAACAGCTGCATTACATTTGTATCGGCTTTAGTCAACACACAGGGGCGGCTCCTCCACGTGGCCATCGGAGCGTCGCCCTACTGCTTTCTCGCAGTGCGAGAAGCAGAAATGTAAAATGGGAGGAGTGGTTAGCCCAATGTTATGGGCGCTGACTGTTTGGTCGGCCCCAGGGCCGACCAAACCAGTCATAGCACTCTCTGTTTTCTTCATGTTGGCTGTGAGCAGCAGAAAACTGCCTCCTCATAGACGCCTGTGCGGTTGGCGTGCTAGCCAATCACAACACTGCCATTGCTGCATTGTGATTGGCGTTTGGGAAGAGAGGGAGGCTGCCTGCTTCTGCATCCTGTGAGCAGGAGACGCGACGCAGGAATCCGGGACCAGAGGAGCGAAGGTAAGTTAATAAAAAAAAAAAAAAAAAAAATTAACCCTCCCTGCGTGACCCGTTCCCCCCCCCCACGATTCATGCTGGCCGCGACTGTCAACACATGGTGTCTGTACTCGCAGGTAGGGCCGCTAGAAACGTACAGTGGAAATACAAATTATGCGGCATGCTTGACTAAATTATGTGGCGCAGTAATGCAAATTATGCAATATTCTCTAGTTACTTTTATGCTCATCTATTTTTATAATGTAACTTCACTGAGCGAAACAGGATTTCCAGTGCTAGGAAAATACAAAAATGTTTTAAGAAAGAAAACTATTTGCACTCATCAAATCCAGTATAAGATATTATGCAGCAACTATTTATAATGTTACCTTGTATAGCAGCTCCAAAAGCCATTTTCTCAGTGTCCTTTCTCTCTCCCAGAGGAAAAGGAATTGTGTAAAGAACGAACGAGGTTGCACTCAGCAAAAAACAAGCCTACATGTACCCTTTTCTTGTGATACAAGATAAGCTTAGTGTATTCAGCACTTGCTGGTTATGTTGTAAACTGGTGGCCAGTATAAGGTTTCCGTTTCTTCACACTACAGGGCCCCTGGATGCACCACTTTACATTGCGAATCAGCCCTGCCGAACAGTATAGTGCAAGGATAATTTTCAGGAACACATCCAGGCGTCTGACTTATTAAGAAATGTAATATGTTTGGAATCCTTCTAGAGTCTGAAAGGCCCCTGTTTGAATTATAAAAATGAAGGAATCAATAGTGAAACAAAACATTTCCTTGACACATAAGGGATAATTGTTTTTGAATTTGTACCTAGCTAAAAGTAGCAACCTGGCTTTCGCTAGCACGTTATAAAACTTGCTGCCAATAGGTAGCACCTAACATACTGCAAAAGTCAGCCGTCAACTTTCAGCTGTATTCAGATATTTAAAGAGATGACAAAACTGCAGATGGCATTTAAACGTACTTAATCAACAGGTTACTGGAAGGCATTCTGTTGGACCTAGACTCAAAATCATATAACATTAATATAATCCATGCATGGAGAAAATGATTCCTACTTTATCATGAAAATGTTTTGCTTCACTTTTCACACAATGTCATGTTTCCATCACAGCCACTGGCTTCAAACAAGCAGGTGTTTAAAGTAGATGCCACATTGTCTGTGCCTCACTCGATCTGTTTCTCATGTAAAAATGTTGCTGGTTTGCTTCCATGAAAGATAAACATGATTAGTTGTCGGAGAAGAGGATTTACAATAGGGTCTGCTCAATGTGCCTATAAGACATCCATGTAAATAAGAGTTTTATTTATGTCAATAAGAGTTAAAATGTCAAAATACCTAGATTATACCACCAAAGAATATGCTGCATAATTTGTTTTGATGCATTGGAATCCCTACCTCCTTTTTGACACATCTTATGATCCTGCTGCCTCCTACAACGCCTTCCTCCATTTCAAGCTCACCCACTGATGAAAAGTAGGCCTGTCCGCTGATTTATCAGGGAATGAAAAGTCAGGTTACTAGCTTAAGCTAATTTATTTGTGCCATTCACCGGGGCAGAAGCGCGGCATGTGCGCCTGTAGAGCTGTAAAAGCTGACGGAGCGGGTATGGAAAAGGCAGATAATGGCGGCTGCAAAGCGGCACATCTGACTCTTAATGTCGCCTTCCTAGCGCATTCCCGCTCTGGCTGGTTTTATCACCCTGGCACCACAGCCAAGGTTTGACTCGCAGTGAAGCGGAAGCGAGGCTGGTGCGCGGCGGAGGTTACGTACGGGGCACGTGCAGACGCAGAGATCATGGGAGTTCTGAAAGAGGCGTGGCTTAAGTGCACTCTGGCCTATGCAACACAATGAATCTCGTAACCGTTGGGCCAAACCACTTGTACACGTAAGGGACCCACAGCGTGCTGCTCGCGGACCCTGACAACATGGATGAAGCTACACGCGAGTCAACAAAGGGAATGAGAAGTTTGAAAACACACCAAGCGTAGGGAGCCGAAATAACTGGAGCAGTGGCGGCTGGTGACATTTGAAAGTGGTGACATTTGAATTTGAAAGTGGTGAGGCGTAAATACTGGGGCTTCAGGGGGGGGTTTATCCCCCAAGAAAAGTTTGAAAAGAAGAGTTGGTAAATGGTGCATTTTCAAGCAGATTTGAGTAAGGTGGCTTGGCAAACACATCTCTGGGAGTCGCCAGACAATGCTGTAAAATTCAGAGACTCCCTTGAATGCAGGGAGACTCGCCTCTGCATGCATTATAGGCAGAGAAAAGAACTTGTGTCTGAGAACTCAATGTGTGAGGGTGTGTCTTCTCTAGTGCCACGGCGTGAAAGCATAGTCAGTGTGTCCTCTTGCATAACAAGATCCCACCACTCAACCCACTCCCTCCGACCAGCAGAACCTTTACAGAATTACTTGCCAAAGCCAAAACCTCTGTTGCTGCTCGACAAACTCTCTCCTGCTCGACACTAAACCAACATCATAGCAGAAAAGTCAGTGACAAATGTACATAAAATCCCAAAGAGAAAGATGTTTCCTCATCGTTAGATTCTGTAGCCGTGCTCCTTTAGGCGCTTTAGATGACGTGTGCAGCTATTGTCCGACTGAACAGTACTTGCTTTATAGTGCTAGGAAGGGCTTAGTTTGTGGGGCAGGGATTTTCCCCTTCTGTTTGTAGGCTATAGTGGGCGTGCGCACCAGGTTGTGTGCAATAGAAGTGTGCTCTGTACTTAGGGCCTCCGCAGAAAAGAGACAACAATCCCACTGCGGCAAGCGACCTCGTGCCAGACGGCGAGATACATAATTACCCCACGGAAGAGGCAACGATCTTAGTAGAACAAGTCGCCCTGTGCCAGACAGGAACAGTGTGCGAGGGGAGTGTGCTGTTACCACATAGACCTGGCAGCGCTCCCTGTGCGGCCTGTAACCATATGACAGTAAAGCACTATAGTGCAAGGGGCCGAGGAACACCAGAGAAAAGGCAAAACACCAAGAGCAGCAAATTACTCTCTCTGCAAAGCAGGGGGTCTCTGAGACACGAGAGCTTTGCCGATCGCCATTAGGACCCCACTGAGACGTTAAGTATTTGGACTGGCCGCCGAGAGGCGCGCTTCCCTGAGCTGTTTCATATATAATATTCCCCCTGGCTATTTTTACCTCAAGCAGTGGACATGAAATCGCCGCTCACTATCCATCAGCGCTTTTCCCCCACAAGATGGTGGCACACTATGTGACCCGAGGTCACAAACGTAGACGGACATAGGTGTCAGAAGATTAAGATGATGCACTGCAAACATGCATACATGCGTAACTTTAACTCATCGATGTCCTACAGCGTCGAAGAATGCCATTGTGCTCCGATGCCGACCATTGCCAGCAGTCGCAGCCGGCTTTACTTTTGGAAATGGGGTCGTCGCGCCGCGGGTGGGAGTGGATGGGGGTGAGGCGGGAGGTATTTAATAGAAAACCAATACATAAAATAGAACTTACCGTCCCGCGCCATCTTCTGGATGGGTCCCAACTCCCGCTGTCTGGTCCTGACTCCTGCTGCCTTCAAGTTCCGGGCCGGCCGGCTGAAGCTCTCCTCGCAATCTGCCCTCCCTCCCCTCCGCCAATCACAACTTGTGAGGCGAAACTGAGAGCACCTCATCCGGGCCATTTTCTCTATGTAGGCTGCTGCATGCAGCAGCCTACATAGAGAAAAGGAAGAGTGGGCGTTCCTGCTCAAGGGCAGGGAGGGAGTGGCTTGCCCATTGTTGTGCATACTGACTGTTTGGTCGGTCCCAGGGCCGACCAAAAAGGAAGAGTGGGCGTTCCTGCTCAAGGGCAGGGAGGGAGTGGCTTGCCCATTGTTGTGCATACTGACTGTTTGGTCGGTCCCAGGGCCGACCAAACAGTCAGTATGCACAACAGTGGGCAAGCCACTCCCTCCCTGCCCTTGAGCAGGAACGCCCACCCCCAACCAGAAACTTCTGCTTTCTCTCAGTGCGAGAAGGCAGAAACATAAATGGTAGTTATTACTATTTATGTTTCTGCCTTCTTGCACTGCGAGAAAGCAGGGGGGCCTCGCCCAAACGCCCCTATAGAGGAGCCGCCAATGAACTGGAGGCAAACAAAAACGTGAGTAGTAGAAGGATTGCATTATTAGCAACTTATGCCGATACTCCTAGCGGCATTCTGGGTCATCATGTTTTCTGCTCGCTGTGTGTCACTACAGAAGGGGGCTAGCTGTTTTGGCCTCGCTGGGCCAGAAAAGTGCAGAACAGCGTACGTTGTAGCAGGGCTTTAAGTGGGATGAAAAAACTATGAGGTCTCTCAAAGGGCCGTGGCCAATGTAATTAAGGGCGTGGCTTAAAACACATAAGCTAAAAATCTGTGCTTAGCAGGGCTCGAGTCGGGGTACCATGCGGGTGGATGGCGTCCCCCCACTTATTTTACCGGGAGCTCAATAACTGGAGCAAATGGAGTCACACATTCACTCTTTGGCCTCTCTAGGGCGAGATCGGAGCTCATTCAGAATGCTGCTCACGCGCTGGCTTCTCTGATGCCATCGCATCTAAGGGGTGAGCGAGGGGAGGCAATGAGTCTGATGGTGCAAGCCACCTTTTCGTGACGCCACATCCTGTCGTGACGTCAGCGTCCCCCCACTTCTTTTTTCAGGACTTGTGCCCTGGTGCTTAGCATAGTGTGCCGCCCGACTTGTATTTTGCTGTTTCTGTCATTGCATTCAGATATATGATACAACAAGTAACATCATACCTACAACAAGTCAGGACTATTGGCTTCGTCAATGGTTGTTAGTTGCCTAAGATAAATAAGCAGCAACTATGGCTTGTATATAATACTGAAAAAGCTTTCACTTAAAGCCCTGGTGACACCATGCAATAGTGCTGCTCCGGAGTCTTGTGTTTTAAGAAGCAGACACATGGGAGATGTAAGAAGCAAGGATTTCCCTTCCCCTACAATGCTCACCTGGCATGACATCATGCCGTAACTTGTCCACTAGTGAGAAGTGAGCAGTGTGAGCAGCGCACATTCATGTGCCTGCTGTCCGGAAAACAACGGACCGTCAATGCACTGTCAGGGCACAAAACAGAGCCCGATAGAGACCTGCCGGTGCTCAGACCCGGTGAGACCCTGCCCACTTAAAGCCCTGGTTGTAGGGCACAGTGAGCTGCAGGATCCAAGTGCAAGAGGTATAGCTGGCCTTGCCTCTTGCAGCTCACATGCTTGCGCCTGGAAGCAGAAACCGCTCTGCGGTTCCTTGTATAGTCGTTTGGCCTGGGCGGTAAATTTCGTTCCGCTCGCGGAATTTGCAATATTTTGACATTTTTGCGTTCCGCGGAGAGCGCGAAAATGTCAAAGCTTTCGCAACCTGCTGCCAAACGGAAGTTTTTTCATGTTCGCGCTTTAAAAATGCTTTCTCGCGGTCGCAACTTACCGGGTCCCTGCGTTCGCCGTCGAGTTTTCCTATCCATTCGCGCGTGCCACAAGATGTTGGATTGTTGATAGCCGGTCGCGCTATCCCGCGAGAGTTTGCGATCGCTAACATGTCATTGCGATCGCGAACAGGAAATAAGCATCGCGAGCAAGATGGCCGCGCCCTTTAGCGACCGCATGGGCAAGTTGGAGATATATTTTCCCACGAGCACGCAAAAACACATTGCGAACGGGCGGGAAAAGCAATCTTCGCAAAAGTTTCGCATGCTCGCGGAGATTTTGCGCAATTACGCGATAATTTGCGAAATACAATTTCGCAAATTCCGCCCACCCTTAATAGTCGTTCAGTTGCGACGTAGCCAGAGAGTTGGGCATCTCAGTCTTATGTAAATGATACCTCATCCTCCTTTCTACATGATGATAATAGAGACATGCAGTCCAGTGTTTCTCTATCGCAAAGATTGTTTAAATACATAATTTTTGTCTTGTACGACGGTAAAATGATTTACTTTTGGGGCCACTGCAGTGTTTTCTGTGAAATACAATCAAAGTGCACTGTCGGTCACTACCTCTATGGATGTTCAGAGACCTAATTCCCTGCCATAGAGCAATCCGGTTCCCTGGTATTATTACAAAAAACCTTAATTTTAGTTTACGAATACACTTGTACTCATTTTTTGACATTTCGGCGATATCGAAACCAGAAATAAGACAGAACGTTTCTGTTTTTGATTTCCATAACTTGATGGACACAATATGTGATGGCAGAGTTTCACAATGAAAGAATAAAAGACAACCATTTTACACTGATGAAGATCTCCGTTATGAATGGTTTTAATAACTGAAGAAAAGTCCACATTATTTTAGAAAGCGAAAGCATTCCATTGTAATATGCATGAATACCGGCGCTTACAGCCAGAGGGCATTCCTAGAGAGAAGAGGAGAGTGGCGCTTTTATTCAGAGATGACATCCGCAAGTGTGTACAGCTTCCACGGACATTCACACCACAGCTTAGAGCGAGAGGTCACTTCGAAGTGAGTTCAGCGTCCACCCAACATTCACACCACAGCTTAGAGCGAGAGGTCGCTTCGAAGGGAGTTCAGCGTCTACCCACATTCACAGCGTCCACCAACATCCACACCACAGCTTAGAGCGAGAGGTCCCTTCGAAGTGAGTTCAGCGTCTACCCACATTCACACCGCAGCTTAGAGCGAGAGGTCGCTTCGAAGGGAGTTCAGCGTCTACCCGCATTCACACCACAGCTTAGAGTGAGAGGTCGCTTCGAAGTGAGTTCAGCGTCCACCAACATTCACAGCGTCCACCAACATCCACACCACAGATTAGAGCGAGAGGTCCCTTCGAAGTGAGTTCAGCGTCCACCAACATTCACACCACAGCTCGGAGGGAGAGGTCGCTTCGAAGTGAGTTCAGCGTCCACCAATATCCACACCACAGCTTAGAGCGAGAGGTCGCTTCGAAGGGAGTTCAGCTTCTACCCACATTCACACCACAGCTTAGAGCGAGACGTCGCTTCGAAGTGAGTTCAGCGTCCACCCACATTCACACCTCCGATTACAGTGAGGTCACTTTGAAGTGAGTTTGTCATCCAGACACACTTTCACTTCTTATTACAGTGAGAGCTCATCTGGAGGTGAGTTTATCGTTCACGCACATTCACACTAAAGCTTACAATGAAAGGTGAACTGAAGGTGAGTTCATCCTTCATGCACTTCTTGAGATAAGAGGGGAGGTCAGTGTCCCACACGCATTCACCCCAGACAGGAGGTATGTTATTTATTTATGTGAGAGTCTTATATAGCGCTAGCCAGACCCGAAGGTATCAGAGCGCTTTACAACATTTATCATGATGCAATCGGACACATATTATTTCAATAAGTTGCATTGCCTTGTGTCGACTCCTGTTAAGGCTTGAAGGGGATCATAGGAGCGAATCAAAAGGCAGGCGATGAAAACGCCTTCTTGTTGAAGTGTCTATATTCTTCACTGGGCGAGATTCCTGTGGCAGAGGAGCTATGTCTCGTCGGGTGGAAGCTATCAATTCGGAAGAGTTCGGTTGAGGAAGAGGTCTTTGAGCTGTTATAATATCATAGACGTTAATAGTGTCATCCCAGACTTTTATAATTCTTAAATCCACGCTTATGTACAGCAAAATTATACATATAGTAGAGGTACATATAGGTAGAGTTAAGCAGAGAGAACCAATACTTACCTTGATGTTTTGCCCACAGTATTCTAGCAGGACAACATTTAATCCATGAAGTTGGAGGCACGTCCGCACCCTCAACACGCATTCACAACACAACATACAGGGAAACATCCCTTCCAGAAGTAAGCGGGGAGTTCAGCCTCTGTTTACCCCCCAACCTAATTTGCAGTTGAAGGAGAGCCCGGGGAGTGTATGGGGGCATGCTAGGCCTGGTCTGAGGCATATTCAAACCTCAGCTTACACCAGGAAGAACCCTCTAGAGGGATCACAACTACCAGGGACAGTCACACATCCGCTTATATTGAGGAGTCACTTCTAGAACCTCGGTGCTTTCAAAACCCTGTGACACTGACTGAGAGACTGCTTTTAGATGGAAGGTGGACTATAGGGGTCTGCTTACACTTCGATTACGCTAAAAACGTAACTTCTAATGGGGGACGCTGTTGAGCGTCCATGCACCCTTTGAGCATCCATGCACCCTCAACCCTTAACTTCACCCCAAACCCAGGTACTTGTACTAGAAACATCACGTCTAAGGTAGGAGAGGTGGACAGGCTTGAACCCTTCAGTCTTATTTTAACACAGAGAGCGCCTCTACAGGCAAGAGGTCCTCGGCGTGTCCTGCCGAGATGCCACACTTTCTTTCTTCATAGGAAATGCCGTGCTGTGAAGGCTATGGCCCATCTATTGGTGTTCAGGAAGGTCAGTCTTATTTGGTGATGTCATCAGGCAGCCGTCTTACTGGCACTGTTTCAGTTCACACTCAGCCACAGCTCTCTCCCAGTGAATGATCTAAGAAACACTGAGCCGGGCTGGATGGGGGTGTCGCTCCCACTGCTGTTAGAGACCGCTTTCTAAGCCTCAATGCTGGCAAAAGGGTTTCAAGGCATGTGAACCCAAACAAAGTTTACTGGTGAAAAGTGAAAAAAACACCCAAGCCTTTGCTACGGCTGAACAATGTTGCAAAGGCTTTTCTTTGCACCTTTCATAACGGTCTTCAGAACATTTTGTGAAGTTGTTTTGCTCCAAGACCCTGACTTTTCAGATACTTCATGTCATCTGGATCCCTACTTCTGCAGAGAAATATTGTTTAGATAATAGTTACTGTTCTCTTCCTCTGCAGTGTCATTGTGCACACGCAGGTTAGCTCTGCCTCCACTGACATACAAGAGGTGGGCTTCAAACGCCTCCATCATGTTAGGTGTGTGTGGGTTTTATGGGCATGGGCAAGGGCCCGGGCCCGGTCCAGCAAAGCCGATACAAGCAAAAAATCCCATGGGAAGCCACACAGTCGAATGACTTTGGGAAAGAACTAGGCTTGGTTCCTTGAGTCCAAAAAGTAATTTACAGACAGTATGGATTCTGAGCAACAACAAATTAGTTAAGCTGTTTTTTGAAGTTGAAGGTTTAAAAAAGAAAAATGATAATGACATAAAAAATCCCAGATACATATTTACAAGGCAAGATTAAAAAAAACACATGAGCCACAGACGTTCTAGATTCAGGGTCTTCAACCTGGGCATAGGTCTATCAATGGCAGTTTCAGTACTGGCTTACTAACCCACCTCACCCCAAGCGTGGTCATCGGTCAATAGCTGCCTAGACAAAGATTTACACGGTCATTGGTATGCACTCTACAGAATGTTCCAGTAATAAGGGAAGGGCCCAGTAAACAGACACCCCTTCAACATTCCACCATCTCCTGGTGCAACTAAAGAGCGACCACAGCTAGGGCTTAATCTCAGCTCATCGCAGATTCATCTTTGGGAGGAAGCCTTTCATACGCAATCCATCCAGAGGCGAATCTTGCTGCTGCCTATGGATTGCTGCATGAACCCATTCCAGGCACGGCTGCTCCTTCCGGAAATCCAGATCTCAAGGTAGGCGAGGGCATGCTTTTCCGAAATATCAGATTGCTCCATCAATCCGTGAAAACCAACCTTCCAGTAATGCACACTTTCTGAAAAGGCCAACTGTTGCTAGGAGGCAGCAGAAAAAACATATCTCATCAAGAAATGTAGCAATTTCAAGGCACATGCCATTAGGCGAGCCGAGCGTCCTGTCACAATGTGGCACCTTTCATCTTGGAGAAGTGCTTCCGAGGTATTGTTTGAACGGATCAAACAAATGCTTGAGGGCTTCCGAGAAGAGGAAGAGAAGACACCCACTGCATGAAGAGTTATGCACACAAGCCTTTCACCTTTTTGGAGAGAAGTCCGCCTTTTTCTGCATGACTGCAGAAAGTCCCAAAAGCCAACAGTAGTATTTGCTCCTTAAAGGGGAGGAAAGGTCCAGATTACAGCGAATATTATTTATTTATTGAGAGTGGCTGCTTCCCGTCACTCGAAGGATTGCATGGTTTGACAGAAGACTATATGCTAGTAGTGGTTAGATCCCAGGTAGTTACTTAACTATCTGGGGGGCACTGTCCCAAACTTTTGAATTCGAAATGTTGGTTAGATAAAACATTTTCAGGTGTCGGACTGCCTGAGACCATGTGACAGCTTATTTCATGAAATCTTAGATACAGTACGAGTGTGCATGCTTGATCTCAACGCTTTTCACTTAATAAGGAGGATTCACGTGTACTAATGTTCTCACTTAGTGTCGAGGACTAAAAGATTGCTCATGGAGAATGGCTTTGATAACAGGTGTGCAAGGGAAATGTGGATAAACAAGTAATAAAAATAGCTTGAAGACTTCAGATCAGTGCCTTCAACAGCTGGACCAATGGCAAGTGGTGTACAAGTATGTGGCGCTCACCAACTCACCCCCCACAGAGTAAGCTCAATACGTTGAACCTTCATGAGCTGTTTGAATCTTTTGATTGACGGGGGCCACTTCATTGGGACAAGCAGTGGCCTCACTCAATCCTGGAGAGGGCCAGCAGTGCCCTCACCCAATCTGGTTCGGGTGGGGTCATCTAACGAGGTTGAGATATTGATGGGGGAGATGTTGAAAAGTGTTTATATCAGTTTAGTCACAGCGAAGACTGGATTAGTCTGGTGTTGCAGGGTCACCACTTATAGCATAACATCTGATTACATGTTGGTATATGTAGGCATTACTGTACCCATCTACTATGTGGTCAGAAAAAAAACAATAGAAGATGCCAAACACCTTCACAGGGAGTGAGAGGTAGTAATAAAAAATTTCGTGGAGAAGAGGCAGAACAGGGGATGTGCTTCAATAAGAAAATGCCAGCACACCATCACGCAATGCCAACGTGAGGCATATTACTCAGAAATAGAAGAAAAACAATAATTCACACTATATGTTGGAAAGGGAGGTGCATCTTTCTATGTTGGAGCGAAACTCTACTGCCATTCTAAACAGAATCACTCACTACTAAGTTCTCATAATTAGGATACCAAAATGTGCCTAAATTCACCTAAGTGAGACCATACAAAACCTTGACTCAACCTGCTCCATTTTTTTCAGGTGGATACAAAAAAGAAGTCAAATTTATATGCACCATTCACATGGTCTGTTTGGGCAAATACTCAGGATACCTGAGGAAGCGCACCCAATACTCTCCTATCAGGAACTTGAGTTTGGCAAATCCACACCTGATTATCAAAAGAGTCTTCAAACAGAGGGAGCACAGAGTCACGCTAGGAAGCTTAGAGTCCAGGGCCAAGAGTTATGGCATCCAATGAACCCACACAAACACAAAATAGGGATTCAGGAAAAGTCTTAAATTGAACTCCATGCAAATGAGTCATTTTTGAAGAATGCCAAGTTTGGTCTCTCACATTCTTAACAGAGAATGCCCACCAGACATCCTACTAACTCGGGCATGCATGTATGCTGATATCTGTGTATGCCTGGGATTGGCAGTGCACAACCCTAACTACAAAGCAACAAAGAGCAGAGCACGAAGAGGGTGTTGCAAGATAGTTGGCTGTAACAAGGTAAGGAGTGGACACGAGAAGGAGGATTCTAGAGGCTATGAAAGTGCAGAAGGTGGTTTGTGGGAAGATACTGAAGTGTGGTGGAATGCTGTGCAAAAGAGATTTCTTCATTTGTTTGTGGAAGGAGGTTGAATCTGTTCTGGTTCTTGTTCCATATTCGCAGTGCATTAGGAAAAAAAAGTTTGTTATATTTTCTCCTGCCTGCATCCCTTAGTGAGCTGAAGGTGACATGCAGCACAAAAGTGGGAAGGAAGCACACTGCCTGGCATAATCCGGTATTTGTAAAGCGCAAACAAATCACCCTTAAGGGTTCCAAGGCGCTGGGGGCCTTCGGGCAGATTAAGCAAACTTTTGCCCAGAGTCACATGGTGCTGGGCTGAGCTGCCGCCGGAGCCTGGGATCGAATCGTGAGCCCCCTGCTCCAGAGTCAGCTGCCCTGGCCGCTGTGCACTGATGCACTGTGATAAATGGAGCGCTCACTCAATTCAGTTGAAATTCTTTAGTAATGGGCTACTTGTATCTCTTGGTGAGCTAAAGTTGACATGCAGCACTCTACCAAGCCCTGCTCCTGGGACGCCAGTGGATGATGCCACTGACCGAACTCTATGCCTATCTGCCGGTCTTCAAGGAACAGACTGGAGCCAGCCTATCTGGCACACAGCCTGTAGGGCATGTCATGTTCTGTCACCTGGGGATGTTCCCTCAGTCAGCACGTGGCCTGCCCCGCTCTCTTCATGACCCGAGCACGGGTTCATAGGACACGGACCCCCCGGGTTGTCCCCGGCCCGCCCCCATCAGAACCCACATATCAAGACTTGACCAGCGCTGTGGGTATAAAAGGCCATGTTTATTATACACAAACACATATAAACATGACAATATATCATAAATAATATTCAAGTTTCATACAACATATATCTATCAACTTTGATCACTGAACAATATTTTATTTATGTTGATCCAACTTCATAATCTATAAGCAGGGATGACAGAACTTAATTTATTGACAAAGATTGTTGTCTCGCTCCAGCACTAAAGGGCCTTCTGGCTCGCGTCCCCCAACCAAATGAGAACCACGCAAGGCGCAACCCACCTGCGTCCTTTAGAGGTGAGCCCCTGCCATCTGGTCCTTGTCCGCCACCTGAGGGGCCCACCCCTCCACCACCTGGCTCTCCATCGGGGCTCGTAGGGAATACCCAGGGGCAGATGCCCCATGCCCTAGTTTGTAAACTGGCGCCCTTGCCCCTAGCCGGTGTCTCCATTCTCTCTGGGGTGCGCTTACCGTATCCCCCCTCAGTGCTGGCCTAGGGAGTATGCAGGAGGACTCCCCTTAACAATGTAAGGCAATTTATGTGGCCTCCTTACTGCCACAGGGGCGACCAGGGCCAACCGCCCTTCGCCCTCCTCACCAGAATCTACCTTCCGAACAACCAGGTCCTATCAGTTTCCAGGCCCATAGCCATGTCAGACTCGAATGCCACAGCTCCATAGTCTGATTCCCCGGTAGACATGCCCACACCATTGCAGTGGCACATTTGATCACTGTGCGTAATTTTTTGTGTGTATTCCCACGCTGGGCCCTGCCCCGGGCCCAGCCAGACTATTCCCGCATTCAAGGTACTTGACTGGAACCTTCTGCAAGGCCCTTGACCGTAGTCCTGGCCCCCACTTATGCCATGGCACCATGAGACCACTCTATCCTGGAAACGCCTTATGCAACCGGGAAAACGCCGACCATAGTTCCTCACTCGCGGTCTTGTGTCATAGCCTAAACATAACATTACTCCCTCAAATGTAGGATAACCAACTCTGGGAACGGCAGTCCCCCACGACGTCTTCCATCCGCCTGCGAATGTGTGCGATCTGTCTGAAGGGGGGGGGGGGCAGAAATTAATCAAAACAAACAGGGGAGACACTCTCAAAGCCCCCCAGCTTCAACTCCCGCAGCTGTTGTAGATGATAAGTCGCCCCTCACACGATCAAGTAACCTAGCACCCACACCACTTCGGAAGACATACTACCTTAATTCCGTCATGCCGCAGCACCATCCTGTTTTGCGTGACTGACTAGCTTGCCCCTCAGCTGCGACAGGTAACCCCAAATAAGATATATGCCACCATGCATGAGTTTGAACATGAGGACGGGTGGACATGTAAGCCCCGCAAGCGCCTCACCAGGCCTACTCTATCCCTTTTTCTGCATAGAGATCCCCCAACGCCCTCTGTCCAACAGGGTCAGGTTTGACCTCACCCTGAGAGTATATATGTCTGCCAATATCCCAATGAAGGGGAAATGCAGACCTCTCCACTGTGCCCCGTAGCGAAGCCCTTACCAATTTGGTCCCTCTGAAAGCCCACCTAAAATTACCACAATTACTCCTTGGCCGAAATTATGGCTATTCCATCAGAGAACTGCCCCCTAAGCGGGGGATAGCCAACATGTATCCCACTAGGGTCTTAATCCCCAAGAGGAATTGCCCTCATTCTGCATCCCTCCAACTTGGCGAAGAAACCGAACCACGTCCAAAAGATGCGTAGGGCACCCATCTGCTCTGTGATCTCCACCAGTGCAAGCAGCCCTGAGCGAGCCTTTCGTGAACAAAGAGGAGGGGGAAGGCCTTGCATCCCCGTAGGCCCTGTAACCCATATGCACATTTGCATGCCTTCTGAGTGCGCTCACAGCGCAGGGCCCCCACAAACGGTGATAGGGCCGTACCCCAATTTTCCAAGAGGTGTAGAGACCCTAGCCATCTAATCTGCTGCCTGAAAGGAGGGCAGGGCCTGATAGTCCCATGCTTCCAGCATTTGTTATAAGCGCAGCTGGCATCTGGTCCGCCGCTTTCCCGGCGGACATCGTTGCAAGGCACAAAACAGCAAAGTGTGTCAGTTTAGCTGAAATGCCTCAATGTCTGAAACTTACCTCAGGACAAGTATGTTCTGCATATTACCGTGGGGTTCCACCTCCTAGTCGGGTGGACCTCGCCCCCCCCGTCGAAAATAACGGGTAAACGCCCTCTACCATTGTGCCTTAACTTGTGCCTTGGTACTGGTTAGCAGCAGCGAATCTCTTTCATTGGCTGAAAAGAGACCAAACCCTACCCTGATTGGGCTGCCCCAAAGTGTATTAATTGCACTGTTAGACTAGGAGGAGGATTCCTAGCCCAGAGACAGGGGTTCAACAAAGCCATGCATCCATGGAAGATCTGATCCTGGAGTAGGCCCGGGAAATACAGGACACAGAAAGGTGGGGGTTTAATCAAAACTACTTAATTCTTCGATGGGTGGCCAAGCAGGACCCTTCCCTAAAACTATTTACCTACAGAAACGGCCGCCCGACATTCAGAAAATGGGAATTCCGGAATCATGTAACCTGACCATGCTGCTAAGGAGGTCCCATTTTAATAAAGTATGTTAACTATCTGCACGCTGCCACCCTTGAATGCCTGGCAGAAGGGCGGCTCTGACTCCTGAATGCAATGGACTGAGCATGTTCTATGTCAGCCCGCATATATATGCGCAAAGAATACCTTGCCCCCCTAGAACCTAAGCGTTCAAAGCAGGAATGGGACAATGGGACAATGCAGCAGGGTTGGGGGGAGGGGGGGAGACCCAGGGATGAAGAATGGCCAGCGCCTTCAGGAAGACGCCACTTCCACTACTCACAACGCTCCACTGATAACATAGTGCCTATCAGAAATGACCACACAGATACCCTCATGCTCCAAGCAGATACAATTCTTACCTCAAGAGCAGCGTGCGCTTGTGCTAGCCCTCGTTCCATTTAGTACCAATTTGGGCCAAAGAAAGAGGTTGCTTCACCGCATGCGTTATTTCTCTCCGTGATTTCAGGCCTAAGTTAATATCTGCATTGTAGGGACCCTAGGACAGTAAATAAAAGACATTACCATAGCTTTATGTCTCCCCGGACTGAGCACCATTACATCTTTCCCTCATTAGTCCTCACTGTCTACTCGCTTCTCCCCCTCACAAGGTTCGCAAAGCGCATACCACTCCCACGCACTCCTCTCCTGCTGTAACCCTATATGTCCCTACTGTACCTCCCTCCCACTTGTGCCATGGACGCCATCATGGAGCTGATCCCGTGAACCTCACAGGGGACTAAGCCCCAGAAACGCCACCCCACCACCTCATTGCGCGCACCAGTGTAACGTGTTGCACTGTAAGTCCTCAAATGACTTCAGCACACGCAACCCCGTCCAAATAGCAAACCAAAAAAACGATTGGCACTGGCAGTATACGAGCACCTTACATGAACCAATCGCGCTACGGAAGGACTCTTACAAGGTGAGATTAAATCGGCTGCCGCCGCATCCCAGAATATTGAGTGTCCCCGTTGACACCCGAATCCAATCACAGGGTCCTCCACAATAGCCCATCTAACACACTATCGTGATGCGGATAAGCTACCCCGCCTTAACAGCATTGAGACTTGAGCAGCCTGCTGGGGCCCTACATCATCTGTGTGCTCCTTCCAACTTTCACCCCAGGAAACCCTGCCCATTCACCACAACCAAAAACAATTAGCATTGAGAGCACCCTCCCTGAGCACCAATCGCGCCACAGAAGGACACAAAATTTGGAATCAAGTAATTTCTAGAACGCAAATGTTGAGCTTTCCCGCCGTAGCTCGAATCTGGCACCTCAACTTCGCTGCTGACAGAACAGCCCCCAAATTGCGCGTCAAGATCACAGGTCCCGCATACGTCACGTTTGCCAAGCGCGAAATATAATGAAGCGCGCACTTAGGACTCGGCCCCCCGGGCACCCGGTCACGCCCCCCCCTTTGGTGGTTCTCGTCCCTGGAGTAAACGGGACCGCAGCAGAAGTACTTCTGGGTCAGCGACGACGTGACGTCACTTCCGTCCGGGGCCGGCGCCTCGAGGGTGGGGGAGGGGGCATAGGCCTATTTAGGACAACTTGCCCTTGTCCTCGCCCTCTCTTTCTGGCTGCGCCGTCCCCGGTATGCAGGGGTCTCCTGAAATCTTGTAATCTCTCCGGTGGTCTGTGCTGGTCGTCGAGTTACGCGTCGGTAGAGGATCGGTTTTCGTGAATTTGATGGACGGCGGTTGGGGGATAGCAGTGCTGCAGGTTTTGGAAAGTGGAGAGCAGCGGTGTTCCCGGGGAGCCGGAGGTGCGGCGCAGCCTAGGAAGAGGTGATTAGCCATGGTGTGCTGGTAATGCACGGAGGTAAACGGAGCGGGGTTTGTCCGGTTGTTTTGCGGGGCAGTCGCGGGGGAAGCCTTGGTTTGTTTATGGTAGATGGGGAGGGGACGATGGTCTCAGCGGCTGCCCAGTGCGCGATAGATTTGGAAAGCGCACGGGAAAGGAGTGGCCGCTTTGGTCGCTTCTCGCCCCTTGTACTTGGCTAATTGTTTTGACCCAGCGCCGGAGGGGATTAGGCAGCAGTTTCCTTTGGGGGCCCGGGTTACCGATCTTTTGACTGTGTTGGCTAGTGGCCCTGACGAGTAGGTGAGTTTCCCCCCCCCCCTTGTGTGCTTCGGGTAGACTGTGCTTTGTGCTTGCAGCGCCGGTCCTGGCTTGGCAGTGTGGCTGCTCAGCATGGGATGATTCAAGTCGGGAAGGTCTCCTTGTGGGGAGGGAGCGCAGGAGTGCGTCGCTTAGGGTGGGGAGCCTTTGGAGTTTGTCAGCGGGGCCCAAACTCACCAAATGTTGAGCTTTCCCGCCGTAGCTCGAATCTGGCACCTCAACTTCGCTGCTGACAGAACAGCCCCCAAATTGCGCGTCGAGATCACAGGTCCCGCATACCTCACGTTATCCGATTCCCATCGCTGGTAACCCTAATTGATAACTACTCGTTACCGACATAAGCGACACACCTCCGGATTACTGTGAGGCCCGGCCACACGTTCCTCTCATCGAGCCCGTTGGCGCCACCACCAATACTATCCCAAGCTACCGAACCAGCAGCGCCCAGCGACATGCACGGCCCCACTCCTCTCCACGAAATGGGCACAATACTTCGATGTCTGAGCAGAGATGCGTGCTCTGGCGATCCCACGAGTTCAGAAGCGAGTCAACACCTGACCTGGCCACTGCCCAGCATCAGACCCCCGCACCTCCCGTGGTGGATATACTGCCCCGGCACCAGCTGTAACCGCCCAAGACCTATCCATACCAGCTAACAATGCTGAAACCTCATTTGATCCCCGCGGTACCCGCCACGCACTCACAGGTGTGGCGGGTCCGATCTGAATCGGGCCTGTACGAGAGCCACTGACCCTGCCACCCCTTTCCAACAACCGACTGCGCGCAATCACGTTTTGCCCAGGAGACCTCTGAATACATTCCCCGTAGGCTCATGCCTGCCATTTGCTCCCATTTTAATTCACCCATCTGAGGATGGAAGCTCGCCTGCCCCGCACTATCCCAGTCCGTCTGCAAGACACACGTTCCTCCCCGATGTGAATCGAAAACACAAAATGTGTAAATGCGCATCTACTGACCAGCCCTACCACCTATTTCAGGAAATCGCGCACAATATCGTTCGCTCCCCATTCGCCCATAGTTTTAAAACCCGTTGCCCCCAAACTACAAACCAGAGGAACTAGGCGAAACAACTGTAACAGCTATAGTAAGGTCCCCGAAACTAGGCTAAATAACAGAAACTCCCGCCTTGCAACTGGCAAGGGTGGCGTGCCTACCGCACCAGCGCTCTCGCAAAAATATCCGCCAGTGCCCCAGAACATTCTATAAGTCCACAGCCAGCGTGAATAAATTACTATGGCCTACATCTTTAATTGAAGAAACAGATACAATGAAACACCAGGAATTGAACACTTAACCCTGAGAGTGAGAGGCTAAGACCTTAACCATTAAGCCAGTGACTCTCCCATTGCCTCACCGCCAAACACCATAACATATTAACGGCTTGGGCACTAGGTAAAACGTACAAGGCGGGCCAAGACGGAATTCGCTCCCATCGCCTGCCGCGTAACCAGGATTTGTCCCATGGATAGCGAAGACTCTCGACACGAAACCATCGATCACCCCGCCCCCGTAAACCAGAAACAGAAGGGGGGGGGGGGGGGACACCACCCTGTCGCCCCACACCTATTAGGCACAACCGCAACCCAGATCCCCAACCACGGGCGCCATGAAATCAAGACGTGGCCGCAACCATCGCACTCACCTCAGCCCGCTCAACCATAGCGCCATCGGATAAATTTGACGACAACCGAGCCAGTTATCCCTCACATGGGACCTCAACCGCGCACCTCGCCCACACTGGGCGAGCCACCCTCAAGCCTGTGTGGCTCCCGGTCATCGGGCGGCGCAAAGCTCTCCAATGGCCTTCCGCAATGGAGTGCCCACGGGCCTGATGATTATCAGCCTGAAAGCTGAGATCGAGAAATGGAAGACTCTCCCGCTGCACGCCTCCTCCTCCCCAGAATCCCAGGAGAGATTCACGAAGTCCCCTGCACACTGGGCCGGCGCTGCAAGGAAGAGCGGACGAGGGCCTGGGCAACGTGCCCTAAATAGGCCCACAGCCCTCTCCTACCTCCTCATTACCGGTCAGGTGACGCCAAGGTATTAGGTACAGGCTGGAACTGGCTTGCCCACTTGTATGACGTCCAACGTGCACTTAATAACATCCCTAGAAGGTCTCTGGGTGGGAGGACCACGTACATGATGCTCTTTGGAGTGAGAATGTTTGTTCCGGACCTTGACTGTCTAGACATGGCGGCGGCTGCCGCGCCTTTTGACCTAGATGACCACTGTGCTGTATTGCAGAATCTACAAGAGGCAAGAGACACTCTAGCAAAGGAACACCTGCCCTCTACATCAGAAGAAGCGCTCCTGATTCCGGTAGTCGGCTGGCTGCCTTGAGTTGGTGACCTGGTCCGTGAGAAGGTGGAGAACAAGAAGGAGTTTGGCCCCTCAAATCGTGCACCAGTCCCGGTGCTTGGAGTATTGGGTACACGTACAGTTGTTTTACCACCACTTCCTGGTCGCAAGGGTAACAGGTACATTTCAATTGAGAATGTCAAGCTACACATGGTGGCCGATTCTCCATAGTATGCCACCTTCGGTTTCCTGCCCTTCGATGCTGAGAAACTCTATTGTGATGCCACCCTCTATCATCGTGCCTGAGGTTTCCATTGAGATGCTTCCAGTTACTGATCTGTCTGTGCCACCTACTGCTGGTGGTTTGCCTGATGATCCTGAGTATGCTTATCATGCAGAAGTCCCTTTGCCTCTATTACATACAACAACACTTACCGAGTCACATTGTTCCTTTGAAACTGAATCATTGACTTCCACTGCCCCTTCCAAAATTTCTATATTTTTTGCCTGGTTCAAGAGACATTTTTTGGTTGCACCTTGGACTTACATCTGCTTGGTGCTGATTTGTATTTTGTTATTAATGACAATTGGCTTTGTGGTAGTGTTTTTTAGACTTATCAATGGACACTACCTGAATGAGCGTTCTACAATTCAATTAATTGATGGAACTTTGGCCCCCCATTCCTCATCACACATCATGAAAAGAGACCAGACGTTTGTGAACATCACCGCCTGGCCTGTACGTGATGGGATTTCTTGGGATGCAGTGAACTTTCAAATTCATGGTCCCACCGAAGTTATTAATGTGCCAACTGTTTTTCATGTTTCTATGGGTGATGTAGTTAAACAAAACATCCGCTCAGATGATTGGGATGTACACGCAATAGAAGCACTGTTATCTGATTTAAAATATTATGCTGCATTTGATACTGAAGACCTGTATTTAAATACTGCAAACTACGATGAGCAATTTTGTTTTCAACATTATGGCACACATTTCCTGCCATGTTGCAGGGATTCTGCTTATGCACAGAACTATGCGCAGGAGACCAGGACCTCAGAGAATTGTGGTGTACCAGAAAACTCCACTCAGAACCCAGAACCCCTTATCCGACTAGCTTAGTATCCCATTCGTTAGCCTAGATCTAGCTAGGCGGTCCCAATGTATAGACAAACCAGAACAAGCAACTTAGATATTTCTCAGGAGTGGTGGGAATCCGAAATACCTGTTCGTATCTATTTGTTAGTCCACAACAGAATACAGACACGGTAAAGTTTAAAGAGTTTATTTTATAAACCTCGCGTCCTAAGATGCGGTACTTTGGCTAACACTAGCAGACTAACAGTACAGATCAGAACCATAAGCATTATTACAATACCATACAAAATGAAAGGAGCAATCATACTAATAATGACAGTGGTATACAGCCACACTCCTTTCTCTAGAATCTAATACATTATTATTATTAGACTATTAGAAGGTCTCTTAGGTTAACAGGGGGGACCCCATACCGTATAGATCAGCTTAGTAGAATCACATCAAAGGATCAGCTAGCTCTCTCATGCATCAGCTCTTCTGTTCCGTCCGCAGCGACCAATGCTTCAGCTAGGAACCACAGGGGCGTGGCCTGGCCCGCGTCCTAAGGGCGCGCTGCCTTATAGTACGTACTTTTCAGATTCGCATGACCCACAGAGCATCATCAGATGCCTCCAGGCGACCAAGGAGATTGAGGCGGCCCCAGGGGTTAATGCCTGGCAGGCCGCCTCTCTTAGCGGACAAACACCTGAACCTACAGGTCCCTTACCTGTAAAGCTGTGGATGCCGTCACTCCTGTACTAGAGGGATAGTGAATGGGTCTGCGAACCCTCAGCGCTCTGTATAGTCCACTGAACGTGTTTTGTCATTATACAGACAGGCACTGCTAATCCTGCCTTATCCTGCCATAATCCTCTATTTTCGTTAAAACGTGAATGAAATGTGCAGACAGCAGGGAGCGCCTACGGTCACAGAGTGGCTGCAGTGACACGGGGGCCGTGCAGGGGCACAGGGAGTCAGCAATGGCACAGGGCAGCTGCTGGTGCATAGGAGGGCTGCCACGACACAATGTGCACAGGGAGGTTGCAGGTGCACAGGGAGGCAGCAATGGCACAGGGCAGCCGCAGGTGCATAGGAGGGCTGCAACGACACAAGGTGCACATGGAGGCTGCAGGTGCACAGGGAGACAGAAATGGCACAGGGCAGCTGCTGATGCATAGGAGGGCTGCTACGACACAAGGTGCACAGGGCACAGGGAGGCTGCAGGTGCACAGAAAGGCAGCAATGGCACAGGGCAGCTGCAGGTGCATAGGAGGGCTGCAACGACACAAGGTGCACAGGGCACAGGGAGGCTGCAGGTGCACAGGGAGGCAGCACGACAATGGTACTGCTGGAAGGACGCAGGGGGGTGAAAGGGCGGTGAAGGCTGCAGGACACATGGAGGCTGGAGGTGCTCACAGGAAGCAGACAGGGGGTCAGGGATAATTCTCGGACAGGTAGCGTAAGCAAAGCTATCAAGAAAATTCAATCCACCTAAAGGCTGCAGAGGCGCAGGAAGGCTAGGGGTACTGGGGAGGCACAGGGCTGAGGCACAACGAGGCTAGAGGAACTTAGGAGGCACAGGGCGGAGGCACAACGAGGCTAGGGGAACTGGGGAGGCACAAGGCGGAGGGACAACGAGGCTAGGGAGACTGGGGAGGCACAGGGAGGGTGCAGAGACACAGCGAAGCTGGAGAAACTAGCGAGGCTGGAGAAACTGGAGAGGCGCGGGGGTGCAGAGGTACAGCGAGGCTAAGGAGGCACAGCGAGGTTAGGGAGACTGGGGTGATGCATGAGGATGCAGAGGCGCAGCGAGGCTAGTCAGACTGGCGAGGCGCAGGGGGAATGCAGAGGTGCCGGGAGGCTAGGGAGACTGGAGAGGCACAGGGGGATGCAGAGTCACAGCAAGGCTAAGGGAATGGGGAGGCACTGAGAGGATGCAGAGGCACAGCGAGGCTAGGGAGACTGCGCAGGGGGAATGCAGAGCCACAGGGAGGCTAGGGAGACTGGGGAGGTACAGGGGGGATGCGGAGGCACAGCGAGACTAGTGAGACTGGAGAGGCACCAGGCGGATATAGAGGCAGAGCAAGGCTAGGGAGACTGGAGAGGCACAGTGTGGCGGCACAGCGTGGCTAGGGAGACTGGAGAGGCACAGGAAGGATGCAGAGGCTAAGGAGACTGGGGAGGCAAACGAAGGATGCAGTGAGGCTAGGGAGACTGAAGAGGCACGGGAATGCAGAGGCACATCGAGGCTAGGAAGACAGGAGAGGCACAGAGAGGCTAGGGAGACTGGGGAGGCACAGAGTGGATGCAGAAGCACAGCGAGGCTAGGGAGGCACGGGGCGGAGGTGCATGTTGGCACAGGGAGGCTGCACAGGCAGTTAGGCTAGGGAGACTGGAGAGGCACAGAGAGGATGCAGAGGCACAGCAAGCCTAGGGAGACTGGGGAGGTACAGAGGGGAAAGTGAGCCTAGGGAGACTGGAGAGGCACAGCACGGAGGCACAGCGAGGCTAGGGAGACTGGGGAGGCAAACGAAGGATGCAGTGAGGCTAGGGAGACTGAAGAGGCACGGGAATGCAGAGGCACATCGAGGCTAGGAAGACAGGAGAGGCACAGAGAGGCTAGGGAGACTGGGGAGGCACAGAGTGGATGCAGAAGCACAGCGAGGCTAGGGAGGCACGGGGCGGAGGTGCATGTTGGCACAGGGAGGCTGCACAGGCAGTTAGGCTAGGGAGACTGGAGAGGCACAGAGAGGATGCAGAGGCACAGCAAGCCTAGGGAGACTGGGGAGGTACAGAGGGGAAAGTGAGCCTAGGGAGACTGGAGAGGCACAGCACGGAGGCACAGCGAGGCTAGGGAGACTGGGGAGGCAAAAGAAGGATGCAGCGAGGCTAGGGAGACTGGGGAGGCAAAAGAAGGATGCAGTGAGGCTAGGGAGACTGAAGAGGCACGGGAATGCAGAGGCACATCGAGGCTAGGAAGACTGGAGAGGCACAGCGTGGCGGCACAGCGTGGCTAGGGAGACTGGAGAGGCACAGGAAGGATGCAGAGGCTAAGGAGACTGGGGAGGCAAACGAAGGATGCAGTGAGGCTAGGGAGACTGAAGAGGCACGGGAATGCAGAGGCACATCGAGGCTAGGAAGACAGGAGAGGCACAGAGAGGCTAGGGAGACTGGGGAGGCACAGAGTGGATGCAGAAGCACAGCGAGGCTAGGGAGACTGGGGAGGCACGGGGCGGAGGCGCATGTTGGCACAGGGAGGCTGCACAGGCAGTTAGGCTAGGGAGACTGGAGAGGCACAGAGAGGATGCAGAGGCACAGCAAGCCTAGGGAGACTGGGGAGGTACAGAGGGGAAAGTGAGCCTAGGGAGACTGGAGAGGCACAGCACGGAGGCACAGCGAGGCTAGGGAGACTGGGGAGGCAGCACTGCGAGGCTAGGGAGACAGGCGAGGCACAGGGAGGATCCAGAGGCACAGGAAGGACGCCGAGACCCAGGGAGGCTAGAGAGCCACAGGAAGGAGGTAGAGGCACCAGAAGGACGTGGAGGCCTAGGTAGGCTAGAGAGGCACTGGAAGGGTACAGAGGCACAGGAAGGACGCGGAGGCCAAGGGAGGCTAGAGAGGCGCTGGAAGGATGCAGAGGCACAGAAAGGACGCGGAGGCCTAGGTAGGCTAGAGAGGCACTGGAAGGATGCAGAGGCACAGGAAGGACGCGGAGGCCAAGGGAGGCTAGAGAGGCACAGGAAGGATGCCATAGCACAAGGAGACTACGGAGGCTGGAAAAACACCGGAAGGGTGCAGATGCTTCGGCAGGGCCCAGTGGCCCAGAGAGGCTAAACAGACACAAGAAGGATGCAGAGGCACAGGAAGGACATAAAGGCCCAGGGATGCTGCAGGAGCTCTTAAAACCTCCAGGGTGGGGAGGCTCTAGGGCCACAGTAATACTGCTGGGGTACGTGGAAACTGCAGGAGCACAGGGGTAATACAGGGGCACGGGGGAGTTGGCTGGGAAAGCAAGAGTATGCAGGGACACAGAAAGACTGAAAGGTACAGTGTGGGTCGGGGAACAAGAAGGGAGCAGAGATCCTGCTGGGAACACAACTCCTTCAAAGGCACAGGGAGGCGAAAGAGGCACAAAGAGGCTAAAGGGGCACCCAGAAGCGACAATGGCACAGAGAAGCATCACATCCACGTAGAAGCTACAGGCACACAGAGAACGCAAAGAAAGGAGAACGAATCCAGAGATCTACAAAGAAACATGAAGCCTGCAGAGGGCAGAGGACAGAGGCACAGAGAAGACGCAGAGGCACCAAAAGGACGCAAAGGCACCGAGAGGACTCAGAGGTCTTAGAGCCACAGAGAGGATGCCGAGGGATATAGAGGATACAGAGTAAGCAAGAGGACACAGAGGAGGCAGGGACACAGAGAGGACGCAGAGGCACCGAGAGGACAGAGAGACACAGTGAGGACAGACACAGAGAGGAAGCAGAGGCACAGAGAGGACACAAAGGCACTGAGAAGACACAGTGGCACAGAGAGGACACAGAGGCACCACAAGGACGCAGAGAGGACACAGAGGTACAGAGAGGACACAGAGAGGACGCAGAGCCAGCTAGAGGACACAGAGGCACAGAGAGGACACAGAATCACCAAACGGACGCAGAGGGCCTGGTAATTCAGGGATCATCATGTGTGTCCCTACTCCTGGCCCAAGAGCTAACTGCAGGATGAAATCAACCATCAGAACGATCATTTCGTTTGTCAGTTTTGGAACCACTGGTCCGAAATCTGCCCCACAGAAGGTGCGATTGCACATCGTGACCACAAGGGGGCCGATCTTGGACTTGAGATCCAGGTGGGTTCATCTTCAGAGTGCTGACAGGGGGGCTGTAGCACAGCACCACCCGTTTTTTCATAAATAGGGGGCATGGCTCGGAGCACCAGCAACTTTTAATTAAAATGCGATTTGTATAGTGCCACTGGGCGCCATGCACGTCGATCTACCAAAGTGCCATGAGTGTCAGAAGTAACCACCACATACTGCCCTTCAATCTCCCCCAGTTTGGCTTTGAGGAATTAGTAGAGCAGAGAGCAGAAACTACAGGAAGTAAAAAATAAAATAAAAAAAGGGCCACATACTTGCTGTTTCTGCTACTGCCTATGTGACCTTGACACCGGAGGCAGTAAGGGCACTGCCCTTGGAAAACAAGAACAGTTGATGCTGGCTGACAGGGGTCTCTGAAAGCCTCCAACAAAACACTTGTCTCATTATAACGCGTATTAATATACATTTTTTTTTATCTCACAAGTGTATTGCTGTAAATCCCTGGCTCACAGAGCTCCTGTTAAATTCATTATTGTTTCAGCTGTAGTGTAATCATGCATTCAGGTGGTGAGGAGTATATGGCGACCCCTTGCTCCCTTTGCACTGCTGTTCCACTCTCGGGGCCAGACCACAGGCCATTACTGCCAGCACTGGGGATCCTGGGGCAGGCGCCATATCCACAAGATCCACAAGCGACAGAGAAAATGTCCCTTGCAGGAGAATTCCCAGGCATTTAAGCAGGGGCGCTCACAGACATATCTAATGCATCTCAGCACGCTGGACTAGAAAAGGAACACTACCAAGCATGGCTAATGGATCTCAACATCCAGGCACAAAAGCATAGCGGCATAGAGGCAGCAGCTCTTCCATGCATGCATAACAAACACTGATATGCAGGCATAGAAGCAGGGGTGCTCCAAGGCATGTCCAATTGATCTCAACACCCAGGCATAGGAGATGGAAATGTGCACGCTACAGGAATGGACAGCTGCTACTAGGATTCAAAGGGAAAACTATCTCATGGAGTGAAGCATGTGTGGTCATGAGGGCTGCACAGCACCTTGTCACGTTGTTTCTATATAGGCTGCGCTGTTACTCCCCTCAGAAGTGGTTCACATTGTGGAAAAGTGTAAATTTTACATTAGCATAAGCGCCAGCCATTTTGACTGTTGCATCCATTTCATTTCTGTCGTGTTCATTTTACTCTCTGCTTTCGTCTTTTCACCCAGCCTGTGTCCTCTAACTTTAGCTGACCTCTCTGACATGGTCAATCTGATGTATGTGCTGGGGGGTTGCAGCTGCCAAACATGCCTGTTATTAGTACACTTCATAAGTGGTGCTGCTGCGGCAGTACCAGAAATGTTTTGGAACAAAGTCAGCCGGCTCCTTCAGAAGGGACGCCGAATAGAGATGTGTATATAAAATATGATATTTGTCCCATAATGTATGGCTCATTGTGGCACAAATACACAAAGAAGGAATCCGATTTACCGTGGCCAGTGAATGGGTCATTTGATTTTAAGAAGGTTCAATATGTGGAACAGTGTTTGTTCAAAAGGAAGAGTAGACAGGATATGTTTGATAGTTTGCGTATGTGGGATAAGGAAGTGCGACAGAGAGCGAAGAAAGCGGAAGCTATAGCACAGAAAGAACAGCGGAAAACAATGTATAAGAAATGTGTTGAATTAAGAGATAAGGAGATGCAGGAAGGGATAGAAAAGGTAGAGAGAGAACGTCAATTGCAGGTAAATGGCCAGTACCCTATTAGACGTCCTGTCTATCCACTACTTAATAAGCCTCATGATGACTCTATTTTATTAGAGCGACCCCCACCCCCGTATATATAAATCTCCTGATCCGAGTGCCCCTGAGGGAAGTGCTTCTGATGAGGAAATCTCCTCATCAGATGATAAGGACAAAGATCAGCGATCCATGCGACAGACTCGCTCTACTCTGTCTAGCGCAGATAAAGATAAATTGAAGGGCAGTGCTGGAGAAGAATCTCGTCGGAAAACTACATTGACGATCCTCACAACTACAGTTCAGGTTTGGAAAGACGCAAACAGGTATATTTTTTTAGAAAAGTTCTGTTGGGAGATATTATATAATTGGCAACATATCTCTGACGAATCAGGCCCAAATGATTTGAAGACAGATTATAGACAGTTAAGAGATGGGACTTACCCTTTCAAAAACATATCTGACACAATTAGACGAGCGGTTAAATTAAGGGATGATACAATACAAATGCAAAAGGGAAAAGAATTAGCTAGAAAGCAGCAAGCAGGCATTGAGACAACAGAATCGCAGACAGAGAAGACGGATATTCCGGTGGAGGTGAAGGATTCCATCAGTAGTGAGTCTGCTATGAGATCAATGAGTGAAGCTGCACCTCTGTATGTTCCCCCGAAGGGTGCGGGTACAAATGATAAGACTTCCGGTGATGCAAAGGGATATTTTATATATAATTAGGTCTATACTCCCTGGAGTAGAACAGATGTTATGGCCCTTAAGGCTGCCTTGCCTGACCCCCAGAAAAATCCTGCCGCCTTCTATGAGGAGGTGGAAGGAGCCATTAGTTCTTGTACTATGACATTAGCAGATATAGATATGTTCTTTGGGCTTATTTTGCCCCTGATATGTGGAGAATGATACCCAAAATCAATGACGCTGAGGCATTTGGTGACACTTGGGTAAAATTAGAAGAAATAGATACGGATAGGTTACTTGCTCAGAAACCCCAACAGGAAATATTAGATCTTCCTAAAGCTATTGTGACTAAATTGAAGACTCTCATACCCCCTAAGAAAATAGATTGGACTATGTTAGCGTCTTGTAAACAGAAAAAAGATGAATCAGTCTCTGATTTCTTTTCAAGGTTTGAGGAGACATTTCATGATTTTAGTGGCCAGTCCCTGGCCGATGACACGGGCAAACATTTGTTTGTCGACAAATTTGTTGCTAATATGTTACCAGAAATATCTAGTTGCCTTAAAGCGAGTGAAAGTTCATGAACTACTTCCTCCCCAGTTTCCCTTTTGACAATGGCACAATATTATGAGCGACAAGAACTAGAAGCGAAGGGAAGGGAGGATAAAAAGGTTAAGGAATTGAAAACAAAGGTGATGATGGCTCAATCGTATGGTCCACTATTTAGGAGAGGTTGAGGGGGTGCACGTGCAATGCATGCACCAGGAGCATTCCCTCTCCTTCGGGCCAATTTGTCTCCTGATCAGGGTGCCTATTGTAAAGAGACTGGGCACTGGCATTCTGAGTGCCCTGTTTTGCAAGATCAGCAATATCAGCGGGGACGGGGAAGTATGAGAGGGCATCCAGGGAACATCAGGAGCAGGGGTGGTGCAAGTGTTTGCCCCCGGTTTTAGGCAGTTGAACAGGGACCGAATTACCCTAATGCTTTTGACAAACGACATGAGTACCAAATGACTGACTATTCTGCTGATACACCCACAGATTCCGATTAGGCATAGGTATGCCTAGGACGGGGTGTGGGACCGGTTGAGGTGCCAGTAGATCAAATGGGTCCCTATGTTGACGCAAATGTCTTGGGATCTACCGATCAATTTCTGATTGATATTGGGGCTACCCGTAGTGCCATGTCTAAAAAACTGGTTCCTAGGGCTTCCCTGTCTGGCACAATGAAAACATCAATAGGGTTCGGTGGAACACCTACACCTACCCCACTATCACAGCCACTTGAATTCGGACTAGATAAATTCACTACAGCATGCCCATTTTTGCTCTCCCCTAACACTCCAGATAACATTGTAGGTATCAATATGCTAAAATATTTTCGTGCTACAATACGCTGTTCCCCGGAAGGTGTACGTGTTCTCCTCAATGACAACTATCCAATCATTGATATATCTTGCCTTATCAATGAGGACACCGCTCTGGCGTCCTTGCCTTGCACTCTGTGGGCTAGATCAGATACTGATGTGGGTCAAATGGTTATTCCTTCTGTACGAATTCAAGTGAGAGAAAGTGCTTCATTGCCACCTTTGCCTCAATACAAGCTATCTCGAGAGGGTGAGGAGGCACTAGCAGGTATTCTGCAGGACTTGATTAAAGTAGGTGTAGTGGAAGATGTTCCCTATAATACTTGCAACAGCCCTATCCTTCCCATTTTGAAAAAGGACACTGATACTAAGATTTACAGGTTCAATATTGATTTGCGTGAGGTCAAGAAAATTGTGGTGCTCCAATATCCAGTAGTTTCTGACATAACAACCCTCCTCACTATGGTTCCTCCCACTGCCATCTAATTTTCGGTCATTGGCTTGAAAAACGCATTCTTTTCAATGCCTATTCACCCTGAAAGCCGCTATCTTTTTGGATTCACACTAAAAAATAGATCCTTCAGTTTCTGTAGAGCTCCACAGGGCTATACAGAGAGTCCTAGTATTCACAGTCAGGCTTTGAAGAGACAACTTGATTCCTTCCCCGTACCAAAAGGGGTGGCCCTCACTCAGTATGTTGATGATATTCTATTATCTGCTGACACTCCTGAGCAATGTGAAGAAGGTACATTGTTACTGCTATCGTTTCTTGCATCACATAATCACAAAGTCTCTAGAAAGAAATTGCAATATTGTAGACAGCAGGTTACCTATCTAGGTCACCTCCTGTCTAAGGAGGGACGTGCGCTAACACCAGATCGCATCCAAACCATTCTAGACACTCCTGTACCCCGTACTCAAAAAGATGTCCGTGCACTGATTGGCCTTACTTCCTTTTGTAGGCAGTGGATCCCCTGTTTTTCGCATATTGTCAAACCTTTGTTAGCCCTTTTGACCAAAGACACCCTGATGCCCCTCCCATGGACATCTGAATGCCAGAGCGCCTTCCAACAGTTACGTCAAGCCCTTTGTTCTGCACCAGTATTAGGTACCCCTGATTACATTAAATCTTTCACGCTCTATGTTCACGAAAGGGAAGGTTGAGCCCTCTCGGTCTTAACACAGACACACGGCTATAAACAACGCCCGTGTGCATATTTTTCAGTTGTCCTTGACCCAGTCGCTCGTGCGCTGCCTAGATGTTTCTGAGCGGTGGCAGCAATGGCTGTATCTATACGCCAGAGTGAAGGAATAGTTCTGTCACACAAACTGCTTGTGTTAGTACCCCATTCAGTTGATGCCTTACTAAACCAAACCAAGATGCAGCATTTGGCTAGTGCCCGTCTGACAGGATATGAATTGACACTTTTGGCCCCCCATATCACGCTAAAACAATGCTTGACACTAAATCATGCCACACTATTACCTTTACCAGCTGCTAAGCCTCAGTCACAAGAGCCACATGATTGATTATTTCTCACTGAAGAACAGACGAAGGGTCGCGTTGACCTGCAAGACACTCCCTTTTCCATTCCAGATGGGGAGTTATGGGTTGATGGGTCATATTTGAAATTACCCGATGGCACCACATTTGCTGCCTATGCTATTACGACACTCCAGACAGTAGTTGAGACAGCTCGCATCCCACAGAAATTGCCCCAAGTAGCTGAGCTGATTGCTATAACAAGAGCGTGTGAGCTTAGTACAGACTTGCTTGTCAATGTCCACACTGACAGTCAGTACGCGTTTGGGGTAGCGCACAAATTTGGCCGCTTGTGGAAGGAACACGGTTTCCTCACTTCACATGGAACGCAGATTGTGCACTAATTCTTCATGCACTATCTTCTTACTGCCTTAACTTATCCCAAGAAAATAGCTATTGTTAAGTGTAGTGCACACAAGAAGGTGACAGATAAAATAGGAGCAGGTAATGCCTTTGCGGCTCGCACAGCTCATGAGACCGCGACACATCGAAGCACCACGTCTATGTATGTGGTTAAGTCGCAAGCTGAACGTTGGCATGATGCTAGACAGGAAGTGTTGGATATGCAAGAATCTGCCTCCTTTGAAAATTAGAACAATGGTCTAAGGAGGGAGCATTGGATGATGAGTTCTGTCGGAGGAGCAAAGATATGACTAAATGGAAGTTGCACACTGCATACCTATATCCTTTGATCCATATGACACATGGTCCAGCACATGTTGGTGCATCCTCAGTAACAAAACAGCTTATGCAAGTCTGGGATCATCCTGGTATTGCTGGAACTGCTAAAAAGATAGTCCAGTCGTGCCTGGTTTGTCTCCGGTGTAATCCTGGAAAGGGAACGCAGACTCCAACAGGAGGGTTTGTGACACCATCCGCACCTTTTGAGGTCCTACAAATGGACTACATTCAGTTTGAGTGCTCTTAAATATGTCTTAGTAGTAGTTTGCTGCTTCAGTAAATGGGTGGAGGCATATGCTACGAAAGACAATTACAGCCCTTGCGACTGCAAAAATACTCCTAAAGGAGTTATTTCCTCTAGTTGGTGTTTGCCTAATTTTATGGAGCGATAATGGGCCTCATTTCATTGGACAAGTTGTAGATTATGTCATGAAAGGGCTAGGGGTCAAGCAGAAGTTCCATGCTGCTTTTCACCCACAGTCAGCAGGCCTGGTGGAACGCTACAACTCCACACTGAAATTGAAATTGGCAAAAAATACAGGCTACCACTTCTCTGAAATGGCCTGATGCATTGCCTTTGGCACTGCTTTCCATCAGATCAATACCTCATACACGCTCTGGGCTTACCCCATATGAGATAGTGTTTGGCAGGCCTATGAATATTTGGGGGGGTCCCTAAGCCTCGACCTATACATGATGTGCCTTACGCATTGATGAGTGATTATCTGTCTCAGTTGACTGACCGCTTACTTTCTATTTCATCAGCAGGTTCGAGAAGCTCTCTGGGACCGGTCGCAAGGTGATGGACATGACCTGCGTCCGGGTGACTACATTATGGTGAAGGTCTTCTAGCGGACGAACTATCTAGAACCTCGCTGGAAGGGTCTGGAGCAAGTCCTTCTCGCCACCAGAACTGCAGTCCGAGTGACCAACCGGAAAAATTGGAAACCTGCCACGCACTGTAAAAAGGTGCCACATACCCTCGTGGATCCTACTGCATTGAAGGATCACCGCACCATCTTGGTCACAGAGACAGGACGAGCAGCGTCACCTGAAACAACTGAGGAAGTCTTCCCGGACCACACGATCCCCGGTGCATCCAGGTATCTACTCCGACCCAGAAAGAAAGGCGCTCCAGTGCAAAACAAGGCAGGTGAAGCCATTGTCCTGAGTGGTTAAGTCTGACTACAAAGGGGGGTCACCTATTAGTGGTACTCATCTCAATGTTAGTGAAGAAGCCAACATCCGCTCAGGACTCTTAGGGCGCTACCTTTATTGCGTTGCTATTGGACGGATTTAACCCATCAGGAAAGACTCAGGAGCTAATCCTATGGGTCCCACAAGCGCAGCCCAACTGCAGGGCCATGCTACGTCAGCGGCACACACGTTTACATGGCTCTGTTGCACTGCACAACAATAGCATCCTAGATGTTTCTGCTTTAAGGAAGGCTATCCATTGGGAAGACCAGACCATCTTTATGTTGATCTTCGGAACTGCTCTTGTTATGAAAAATTTACCTTTTTATTGGGCGGAAGTCTCTGCAAAACTTCTACTTGAGGAACATCTACAGGAATCCTCGATCAATCTGAAGTTTTGAAATAATATGAGGATAAACTGGACGATGTGGAGCACAGATGAAATAGCATAGGCTCTAGAGAGTACTTATTCTTTCTCGTCATAGGTAATGGTAAGTTGAATCATAAGACATCAGCAACAATGTCCAGTGGAAAAAGGTCTGCATAAAGAACTGGCTTCTCTTCTACAGCCCTGGCTGCGTCTCAACAGTGTTGCATCAGGTGAGAAAAAAGAATCCAAACAGAAGAGAGCACGACGATGGTTTGAGTTGAACCATGAAGAGAAATCCAGAACTACACCTATTGTTGAGAGAGACTCCTCCATAACTAAAGGCCTTTAGAGGAGGATAATGCTTAACAAACCAGGCAAAATGAAGAAAGTAGTCTCTGGGTCAAACAGATGGTCCAGTTTCAGGACTGGGGACAAAACCCACACTGGGTCTCTGCCCTGACAACTACAGGCCCAGGTCTACGAGCCAAGAACATCAAAGCTAAAGTCACAAACGTCACTCAGCTACATTTTTGGCTCAATTTTCCACTCAACTTGTCAATTAAACACAACACGATCACCTTGGACCAGGTTTTAGAAGGTGCAGGCAACATGATAACTACAAATTGATTACTAAAAGCTATACAATCATTCTGAAATAAGGAAACTCCCATGACTAAATATGCTCCATCTGAACTAATTAAGAAATATAAAAGTAGGTAGAAACCAATAATGGTAAACAGCTTCTGTGATGTTATCTATATCAGTTTTCCACAATCACGAACACTCAGTATGAGGGTCTGCCTTCAATCATAATCTTCGAATTTGTTGCTCACCTATTAATCATGGCCATCCAAAATAATGCCCTCCAGTTACAAAGAGGCCAATTGGGGCAATCAAAAAGAATTACTGATCAGTCGAAACTGAATTGAACAGAAAATATTTTGTAGTATCATCCTGTCACACACTGATGATCCAAAGGTTGGTTCCCAAATTCTGAACGCCAGTCATGCCGGATTTAGGAGAAAAAAAAAGGCCAAGGAATGAATTTTCCTCAAATCATTGATAACCGTTACATAAGGCACAAATAACCTGTAAACACTTTTCTAGAATTCTCAATGGCTCTAGACTCAATCATTGGACGTAGAATATATTAAAAGCTGGAGAAGATGGACATGCAAACAAGGCTTCGGGAAACCATCAAAACTATGGACGCTACTACAACAATCCATGTCAGACTCGGCACGAAGGTCAAACTTTCAATGAAATTCACCTCAGAAAGGAGAGAAGAAAGGGTGCAATTTAGCTCCCAGTCTGCATCACCTATACACAAACTAAATCTATTCATTCGTACTTGCAGCAAAAATTGTCAGCCAATAGTCAGAAATGTACTATCTCTAATCATGCTGTAGGAAGATAACTCAATATTGTTAGCAAAAACTTCTTAGCGTCTGCAAAGCCAATCTAATACAACTGCAACATGCTGCGGCCAAATCGACCATTCTGTGAGCAGAGCACATCAAAGACAGTGTAAGGGGAAAAAGAGGCAAGAAAAATCTGAAATAATTATTTACAATAACAAAATGGGAAGAGTAAAACTTTTCTCCTATCTATTAGACAATTCATCAAGGGACACTAACCTGGAAGCTATCCTTAGAAAACCGAAGATCACAGTGCGGGGGCAACGGCTTAATAAAACCAACAAGTGATTATATCCATCTATGTATACACATGAAAGTCCAGAACAATATCACCAGCATTATCACTAATGGAAGCAAGCGTCGTGGCAAACCAAACACAGAGGAGGAAAACATGGAAGCTGCACTTTCAAATCTAAAGTACATTACCCAGCCTAGTTGTTTAAAGCTGTGTCCGAAACAGCAGAATGTTTTGACACAGCTCTTGAAAAGCTGAGTCTTCATCAATGTCGGATACAGATTAATAGATCTGTGTACGATATACTAACCTTTAAATAACACCACATCATCCCTCTGCCTTCCTATCAGTAGTTAAATAGCAAATGTGTCTTATTTTCTCATACACTGATTACAATACTGAGCACAAAGGAAGTATGAGATCAGCCCTATTGTTCTCGGCAATGACATCTTGTACCATCATGCAGCCACTCATCATTTTGATGAGTAGCATTGACCAGCAGACTAGCAAGATAATACTTCAATACCTCCAGGAAGCCTGGAAACTATTATCTATATAACAGCCGGTACAAGGATTCCAAACCGGAATACAGGGAGAAGAAAACAGCAGCCGGAGGGAAGAAAAACTCTCTATAATTGGTTTTCTCTGCCTTGGATGGTTGCCTTCTAGTGCAAATCCTTTCACCTTGGTTCCAGGTCCAATTTGGCCATGACATATTTTCTTTGCTATTGCCTTGTACTCTCTAGCGGAACTCTTTAGGTTGGTTTCTTCTAAATGTCTTTTTGACAATCTGTCCTAATGATGGCCCCGGTCAATTTAACCACAAGAGCTGAAACACCGACTTATTCTCTATGATAAGGACTGCATTCTTTTTTGGAACAATTTTGGTCATATTTGAATATTTTCAATCTACTATTTAATTTTTATATTTACTGTTGTTTAATTGCAGCCTATTATTCTCAATTTCATGTGATGCTTGATTGCACCGGAATTTCATTTTTTCTTTTCATTGCGCCATTACATTTTTCTCAACTTCATCATTGTTATTAACTTTGATGATATTTTGTGTATCTAAATACTCTTCTTCAACCTACTGCCGTGTGCATTTAGTTATTTAGTAATTGTAGTTATCACACCTTGGCTTACTTATTTTGTTTCTTTGCACAAATCTTTTTCAAGTGAACCCATTATTTGATATGCTTATAATTGTTATTTATCCTCCCGTACGGCACTACCGGCCTCCAACCATGTTCCATCTCTTGCATGGACATACCTTCTGCAGTGGTGGCCCTCTGATTCACAATCTCTAGGGGTGAGCCCTCAACTATCTCAACTAACAATAAGCCTTCATTAAATCCCAATTCCTGACCAGCACCATTCCCTGATCCTCCCCCAAACCCACTCCATATTCACCATTGAACATTCCTCTCTTTCTTCCTAGGACGACAAAAGATTACAGAGACCTGGTTCTGTTGGTGTTGTACTGTTCTGCAGCATTAGGCATTATCCCCTGCAAGGTCTAGCATTACAGTGCTTTTCAACTGGGGATCTCTGAACCAAGGATCCCAGATTATCAGTTATTTACTGAGGTGAGAACAGCAAACGTTAGGCCCTGCTAGGTTGACAAACATGGAAAGTTGATCTCCTTTCAAGTAATCTCCCCGAAGGCACTATGTAGGACCTCCTAATCACGGTTAGTGTGATTGGGGCGGTTGGAGCACTCCTTTATGTGACCCCGTATGATCCTATGAAAGAGTGATCCCACCTATGTTAAATCTACCGAGCTCGGTCTTAGCTTGATACGTTTCAGGTACAGAGTGTGAAGGTGTCAGTAAATATGGTTTAATAGGCACGTGTGACTGTATTCCATTGCTGTAGGGCAACCTGTCTTCTCATTTTGACCCTTTGTTGTGGTTAGGTTACCCTGGTATCCTCTTGGATGGATGACAAGTGTTCTTGACCCTCCTTCCAGTCCAGTGAGAACTTAAGTGCTCTTTAAGTCCCAGTGCCTTCACAAAAAAGTCTACCTCAGGATGAGCCTGTTGGCAACCACTGCCTCTAAGGAGGAATCAATCTTCAGCGTCAGATGACAGTGCTTGTTGCCACTAGCTCAAGATAAAAATCCATCAAATCCAGCTTTGTCCATCATTAGTTGATGCTGATTGTGCTGAGCCCCTGACTGGAGCTGGATCCCTGCAAAACTCCCCATTAAACAGAATATGCAATAGCTCCTTTAGCTCCATTGACGGTGACCACAAGTTGCCCATGTGGGCCCTGTTTGATTGCTCCACAGGCTGTAGACCGGCATTTGATCTCCAGCAGGGCCTGTGCTGTAATTAAGCGCTGCCCAAGGGGATTACCTGCATGCTCAAGAGTTGAGAGGCATGCCAAATGCACTCAAAGCTTGAGCACCAATCCAATCAATCCCACCCTGCTGAGAGATAGCAGGTGCGTGACAAAAGGAGGAGTGACAGTTCAAGACTGGATCTACTGGTCCAAGATCAACACTGGTGATGTTCTTCCAAAGTGGAGGTGAGCAGACTTCGTGTAGTGGCTCTGTCCAATGGACTCACTTCCTTGTGAAAGAATCATTTTGCTTTCCCCTGGGGGTATGCTCTTGGATTCATATTTGTTATTAAATTGTTATATTACCCCTCGTGTACAGTGGTCTTATGTTTGTAGCTAGGTAGGCCCTCTATAAATCATCTAAATACACAGGGACTCTCAAAGGTCTCTGCCCAATTGAACTTTAAAGAAATCCACTGTTATAGTGACAACTTGGGTGGAGTTTACATTGTCACAGATCCAGTGACAAGGGACTCTTCTGGACGAGTAGTAGTATTTCCTGGTCCCTGCATTATTGCCAATTTTGCTAGTGGTGGAACATCATTTATCTGTCAACAATAGGGCCCGTACCAGTGGGGACTGTTGGCAAGTGGGTTATTGGTAGGGGCAAATGTAGGTCTGCCACTAGCAATAAGGCCACTAACACATGATAGGACCCAGCATAGGTCTTCCCTATGCTCAACCCTTGGTAACGTGGCTGCGAGCAGACAGGCTTAACTTCAAAGACAGGTATGTAAAGCATTTAAAAACACAATTTCAGTAAATAATTAAGACACAACACAAAATAAAAAAAAACACCAATTTAATAAAAATAGGTAATATTTTTATCTTTTAAATGACACCAAAACGAAAAAAATCCACTGTAGGGAACCAGAGATATGAATTTTTAAAGATTAGTCACTTTCAAGGGCTTAGAAACCAACAGTGCCCCTTTTAGTCATTTCGTTTTCTCTGACAGGGACACACCTTTAGAAACTGTTCTGAAGAATATCTCACCACTGTGTTGTGCCGCCTTCTCCAGCAGGCGGGTCCAGTTAGAACTCCTTCCTGAAGTTCTGCTTGCGGGTCCCAAAGTATCCAACACACAGTCCAAGGTTCTGGAATCTCCAAGAGGGTCCTTGAAAGTGTGAAACTTCAATTCCGCAATCCACTTGAACAAAACCCTTTCAAATCCACATGTATTCCAAGCTGGGGATTCTTTGTGGGGATGTCCAGGTGAGCTCTGTTAACCTGTAGCTTCAGGGAGTCTACTTCTTAGTCCTTTTGTAGCAAGGTAATCCACAGGGCTGCAGTTTTCAGATGGTGCAGTTTTCAGAGGTCAGGCCTTAGAAGTCTTTGCACAGCAAAACTTCGCAGCAGGGCACGTCTTGCTTCAGTAAGTTTCAAGCAGCAGATCTGGAGGGCTCTGCCCCTCTCAGATACTTATTCAAAATTCTCTGGGTCAAGCCACAGGTCACTTCTGACCAACGAAAGCAGGGTAACTCCTCATAGTCATGACCACATCCGGTAGAGTGTGGCATTATGTTGTCCCAGAGTGCATCATTCTTCCAAATCCATACTGGCTGATTTTCCAACAAGGAGGTAAGAGCTGGCTAAACACACCCCCTGGGATGGCTTATTTCCATGGACTCTCCCCCTACCATCTGCACATACCTTCCTTAAGCCTAGCCCTAACTCTGGGTCAAGAGTGTCAGAGAGAAACTGAAACCCAGGCCTCCCCTCTGCCTTTGAAGAGTATAGTTTACGACTCCACCTCCTGGCCTGGCATACCTATAGACCAGCACAATGCCCTCCCAGCAGAGTGGTTCTTTATCACCTCTTCAAAGTAGCCTGGCTAATCCACTTAACTCTGACCAATCAGGGCAGACCACTGGAAGGCTGAATTTGGACTTACAAACAAGAAAGTCTTATAACTTCTTGTATGTACACTTTAGGAGAAATTCAACAATATTATATTGTTGGATTTACTGCTACCATTCTGGGAAGTCTTTGAATGGTCCGGCTAGTCGTCTCCTATCAATATTTATTAGTCATTAACTTCCTACCATGTTAACCTATGGGCCATGGGGTTTGCAATGGGGAAAATGACTTGAGCCAGCCTTCTAGCACCAGGGCTTATAAAAACATATTTTATAAGTATTTCCCTAATTCCTACAGGACCCCCCCCCCCCCTGTGCAACTAGGGGAGACTTTAGGGGTTCTGAATCTGTAGAAATATTGCAGATTCCCCTTTTACTGTGTTCCTAGCATCAAAGTCGAATTTGACCAGCAATTTACTGTTTCAAAGCAGTCCTGGCACCCAGTGCTGCTTGTAAACTGACCTCAGGCTTCAGCACTGCACACATGCTAGTGCAGAAAAAGCTGCTGGCCTCTAAACTGTCATACCCCAGGGTATTGGGGACTTCTAGGTAGCTTCAATCCCCTGCCCTATTATATACTAGGGGCTTATGGGGTAGGTCATGCCAATTACAGGGGTACCCCACCATACCATAGTGTACCCTAGTGTATGTTGGGTCTTTTAACTGTATTCTAATGAGTTCCTTTCAGCTTGGCACTGGCCCTGGGCCTGGTTAGGCAGAGCCCAGGGTCAGTCAGAGTCAGTTACCACCAGTTCCAGTCAGCAAAAAGTTGGGGGGTGCCCAGGGCACAGGATGACTTTGCAGCAGGGACATGCTAGCAAAATTATTTTTGATGATGACTCCTGTGGCTTTGACAATTACCTGGTATTCCGCATTGTCAGCAACTGGTCTTTCAGGAGCCGTTTTTCCAGCAGTGATGCAATGCAGCGCGCGCAATGTAATTTGTTTTATTTATTTATTTACTTACTTTCCTCCGTTCAGCCGTATGCCGGAGTTTACTACCCCCCACCTTGCCCCTCCCCCGCACCACAGCCCCGCCGTACTCCCTCGAGGAGCCACCACTGAAACACAATTCACAAGATCCAGCGTGCCCTCAAACAGCTGCTCCTTTGGTGTCATATTGAGGAAATCACCATTAGGCAGCCCACACACTGACCAGCACAGCTATGCCTCGGAACAATACGGCACAGTCGGTGACGCAGCAATAAAAACGAAAGCTGCCGGCTGCCACCTCAATGTCAGGGGCCAATCAACATACTGCATTGTTGCAGCTATGTTTGTTAACCATTCGCTGACATAGCACGTGGTATGCAAGGGAGGGCTTGATTAAATCCGAGGGTCGGCTCTCAACGCCAATAACTATAGTCAGTGCAGGCAGGTCAAATTGTAAGTAAAGGTGAAGTGTGTTTCAGACAGCACTGGCAGACAGCAGAGAACGCGCTCATTAGCAACGCACTAACTGCTTAAATAAAGCTCCTCGTTGAGCGCGCCTGCCCGCACAGGGTGGTCTGTGTACTATAAATGCATGACTTCATATTTCAGTGCGGTGATGCAGACCACCGCACTGAAACGCATTTCTCTAACGGCTGATGCGTGGTACTTGCCAGGGCTGCCTTAAGCACTGCCCTTGTGACACTCCCTCAAACCCATCTTTTTGCTCTCACTCTTGTACTGTCCCAGCTTCCTTCCCGGAGCTCTCTGTCGTCCTGAGTACATTTCTGGGGCCTCATCAGTCTCTGCTGTTGGTCCTGAAGATGCACTTCTGAAATGAAGGCCACCAGAGAAGGTCCAGCCACTTGAAGTCCATGAAAGCAGTGTTTAGGCGGCCATTGCTGCAGCGCTTGCTGCTTCTAGCTCATTACCATGTGGCACGAGGCCTTCGGAGTGCATTAGATGGCTCGTGCTCTTTCTAACCACAGAGCCAAGGCTTCAGGGGAACAAGTGCTAGATTACACTGGGGCCCCGCTGTGTGCCACGCATACAGAACCGATTCATTTTAACCGTGTACTGCAGGCTCCCCGGGTGCTATAATTAAAACTTAATGCAAGCAAAGGATTTAGTTTGTTTCCAGCCGACGAGTGCTGTAGATTCATTAGGCCGTGTGTGCAAACAGTGCATTAATCCCCCCATTTCCACGAAGAGAGTGTCATTAGCAGGTGGGGCGATGGTGTGCGTGGGGAGCGCAGCACACAGCCAGTCCCGTCTTTTGCCATGTAAGCACTGCCTCTTAGCACCGCCTTCTTGAATCTTCCCTGCGAGGTGGGCTGGTATTGATTCGCTTCCGGGATCCGCTCTTGCGCGAGCGGCATCCGTTGGCTCGGGGCTACGGCAGTCTGTGCAGGGTTAGAAGGTCCCCGACCATTACGTTTTTATATATTTAAGTGTTCCAACTGCTCCTGCGATCCAAGGGCGTAGCTTGGTCAGTAAGCCTGGGGGCCGCGAGCCTCAGATTTCCCAACCATCACACGGGCACATAGTGTTAGAATGCATTACAGCACACGAGAGCAGGAGAGGGGCTCAAGGGGCAGTGGAAAGGGAGAGCCAGGATTGGGCAGAGGTGGTAAGTGAGAGAAAACACAATATTATGTCAAATAACCAACTTTTTGAAGACTTTCAAAGCAGAGAGGGGGAGATTGTTTATGTTAAAATTCCTGGTGAAATCCGACCTGACACCTTACCAAAGCAGACTAACTTTAGCCAGAAAATATATTTATTGGGGGGGAGGGCAGTGTAACATCCCCTCCTCCCCAAAGCTACGCTCCTGCTGAGAGCATAAGCATCCTAAATGCCAGGGGTAGGTTTGACCCTGTGACATCACAGAAGTAACATCATTTGACTGTGACCCTGGTGATTTTATAGAAGTGATGTCACACAATCGTTGACCTTGATTCATTAACAAAAGTGACATCACTGAAATTAAACTAAAAACTACAATAAGTGATCATGAAAAGTAACAAAGTATATAAATATAGATACAAGTGTATGCGAGTTATAAATCACATATGGTGTAGGCTGCTGTGATGTGCAAGGGGCGCAACCACGAAAAACCACCAGAATTGACTGAGTTTAGATCAGACTTACTTTCTTAAGTAGCCAATTTTGTGCTGATGGTTTTTTTCAGATGCGGTTTCAAAACTAGTTGAATCAAAATCCCCTGCAACACTAGCTCCTGGTTAAACGGCCTCTAAACAGCACTTGTAGCACTCGATGCAAGCGCACCAACACCCTGCATCACAAAACCAGCATGTCTTCAATCACTAGAGGAGGGCGAAATCCCTCAAGAGGGAAATATCTAAAGTGAATAAAACCAGACTCCCACAGTGCCAGTCAAAGAACTTATTTCTAAATGTTTAAGATTTGTCCTTCAAGACTTCGTGTGATTACAAGCATATAAAAACCCACTAAATAAAACGGATTTCATTACAAGCACATAAAACCCCCACCGAATTAAACGGATTTCATTTTGAAGACAGGGGTCGTAAGCAGCTGCGACCTCTGGCGCCTCCTAAATGACGTCCATGTCTGTGACACAGCAGAATTTTTCCTTTATTCTTGCCAGTTTTTCCTAAGTGAAGGTATACTGCATATTATAATATTTTATTATATACATGGAGTGTTATATGCTATTTATTACAATTTTTGAATGTGGGGAGGTGCGAGGACTCCTCGCCCTAAACAATGGCAATAAATAGCATATTACACTCTGTGCACCATTAGCAGAACTGTTTCCATGTGTAAAATAATTGTTATATGCAATCTGTGAGGTGTTGCTGTACTCTGGTAATAATCTCGAATTTGCCTTTAGCAGTGTTATAATAAAAGTGAGAATTGGTGCTTAGTGTTACAGTGTCTCTAATTACCATGTTATTGGGACACATTTGTTTTCATTGCCATGGCATGCATATATATTATAAACGCACTATGCTGTTATTCGTTGTTGAATGTCCGGGGGATGGCACAATTTACTAGAAGTGAAGCCTCCAGTGGATCTTGGTCTTGCTGCTTCTCCGCCATCTAGAATAGCTATACATAGTATACTACACTTTGCATATCTGCATATAGGCCACGTTCTTTCATGTGCATTAGTTCTAAAACCATGTATTTCAACAGAACTAGAGGAAAGTCTCGTTTAATAGGACCTCAGTGTGCGCAATAATGAATATATTGCTCTATGAAGGGGCTGGGGAGGGGGGACATGCCAAGTGGGTCACTCTAGCTCCACAATGAAGAAACACTAAGTTCACAAGAACTTTTTTATTTACTAAGATGATTGGGAGCAGACATAACTGCCTATCTAAAGACCCAACACAACATAATCTCAAAGAATGGCAGTGATAAAGTTACCACCATCATTGTGCAGATTAAGCTTGTTTCTGGCTTCTTTTTATGAGAAGTTGTGCTTGTTTTGCTAAAACATATTAACTGTCCTTGAGAGCTGGGTCCAGGTATAGGATCAGTGAGGTTACCTAGTGCAGGCTACCAAGGATGAGCCAGTCACATTCCAGACCACCTCTACCCAAGCACCAACACAGAGATGGTGGGTGTGACAGGAAGAGGCAGGAGAGGAAGTGGTAGGCAGCAAAAAGAGCGGGCCATGAGAAGGTGAATAGGGTATTGATTGGCGGTGAACAGTGACAGGAGACAGGGAAGAGGTTGGAGTGATGTGCAGTCAATGATAGGATAGAGAAAGAGAAATGGTGGAGAGAGGACTGAGAAGAAACAGGGAGAACAGTGCTTTGACTGAAAAATCTTATGTGGAGGACATTGGCAGATGAAGAGGGACATTCACAAGACATGGGCAGTGATGGGAAAGGTTGACAGCTTGGGGGGGGCAGAGACAAAGGGAATCGTGGAGGGCATGTGCAGTGACAAGAATCATGGGCAGTGAGAGAAGGGTGGACACTTGTTTGAGAAGCGGACACTGTCTGGCAAAGGGGGCAGTGAAATCAGAAATCGTCAGTGGCAGGAGATGTGGATGCTGCGAAAAGGGGATGAGTGACATGAGAGAGATTGACACTGAGGGGAGATGGGCCAGTGCAGAAAGGTGGATAGTGAAAGAAGACCCGGTTAGTCATGGCCGAGGTGCAGAGTGACAGAAAAAAGGGAAACCCTTGTGTGAGGTGGCTTCTTCTGGGAGAAGTTAACATAGACGTTTGTGGTGGATAGTGACATAAGACGGGGTGATATTTTAGGGTGATAGGAGAGGTGTCCTATGACTTATGATGTGGCTTGAACCAAAGGGGGGTGGGGGGCATGAATGCCATGAATGAGAGGAAGGGCTCAGGCCTTTATCAACAGTCCCGCAGTACAATCTTTATTGGGGCAGCATTTTGATAAGATTTCATCATTGCTTCGTCATCCAACTTCCCCTTTGACCAAAGTTGGAGGGGGCCCTGAAACAAAATCATTATGTACAGGGAAGAAGAGGGGCTCGGCCTTTCAAATTCTGAAGACCACGGTTGTATAGACACTTTACCATTTTATTCTGGACCTTGGTGAATTAAATACACATTGTTCTCCTATTTATATAGGCAATGTGGATCAGATCTTTCAATGAAGACATGATCAGAAAATGCCCTTCCAGCTTTCCAGTTGACTGAGTGCAGGCAGCACCCTCAAAGAAGGGGCACAGCAGTAAAAGATTCCTGATTGATTGAGTAGTGCGAAGGGGGCAAACGCCATGTGTGATAGCTTCACCAGCCCTGGATTAGAGCCAAAAGCACAGCTTTGACTCTAACATTGTAAGTGTGAACTCATCATCCCCAGCATGTAAATTGTGGATGGCTTTAGATCCATTACAAGCTGAATATGTCACACATGACATGAGGTCACTTGGCAGCTACGACTGCTCTTTCAGTAGGGCTGGGGAGAAGTTATGCCGGATCCTAGATTTATGAACTGAGACATGGCTATTCTGTTGGAATTCTGCAGAAAATGGAACTTAAACTAAAAAGCCAGAAGGATCTTCATAGGAAGGGCTTTATCATACCACAAAACAGACAGCCAAGTGGCAGACACTTCGGATCACATCAGTTTGTGTGGGTCTTTAGTACAGGGATGTACAAATCAGGCCCAGAGGATTCGGTTCCGTGGCAAATTTTCAGGAGAGATACTATGTAAATAAGTGTCATTGAGATTCAATGAATATAAATTCATCTTATATGGAAGTCTTGAATGCGTGGCATGTACCAATTCCTCTTGGATCTACACTGGACAGTTGATTCCATATATTAATATACAATCTGTTAGTCTTAACTTTGCACTGCTAACGAACGAAGAGAGCGTGTTGGGAATGCTACAAGCTTTAATGAACAGTTTGTTCAGCATGGGATGCTTAACCCCTTCAGCGCTGCGCGGATTCCCCCGCGGTGCTGAAGGGTTCGAGCGCGGGCGGGGCCATCACGGAACGGTTCCGTCATGAGCACAGCTCAACCGATGCTCATGACGGAATCGTTCCGTCATGAGCATGGAAGGGGTTAATCACTATCCCTGGAGTATGTGTCCAAGCAAGTTGTGTTCAATGGAAACCTACAAATGTTGCCACAGTGCTCTCAGTAACATTATTTCAAGGAGTATTTTTAAATTCTGTATAGTGCGGTGCAACACGTGACCTCATGGAAGAACTGGCCAAGGACTCACCCAACTCACGCCAGTGCCCGCTGTATAAAGAACTTACTGGCAACGAGCGGCACCTCCTCTGCTATGGAGAAGGCGCGTTGCCTCCTCCTCGCCACCTCCCCCAGCAGCCCCAAACTCGAAAAATAAAACAATAATGACAAAGGTTGATTATGGTTTTCTTTTTCTGCACGAATGAGTCTTGGGGGCGGTGAAGACAATGACAGACTGTGAGGCCGGAGGGGCAATGGGGCTCAGCACCTCTGTCCGTGCGCATCTGCACACTGAGCGGTCTCTATCCCGAGCTACTTTGCCTGGTTGAAGACACCAAAGCACTGACTCCCAGTCTCCCTGGCGCTCAGGCCAATCCCAATGCTACTTTCAAACATGAGAGCAGCATCAGGATTGGCCACAGGGGAGCCTGGGAGCCCGTGCAGTGCAGCAGCAGAAGACCACGGATGCGGCGAGAGGCAGGTAAGTGGTTTTGTTTTTATTATTTTCTTTTTTCATCCCAAACCCCCAATAACAGTCCCCCCGGCCGCCTCAGCACTCTGCCGTTGTGCCGGCCGCCAGTGCTGGCAACCCTATGGGTCCTTCGCAGAGTGAGACCAAAATTAAATGAACAAGGGGACACACAAAGTGATTGTAGACGGTCCACAACTCACTGTGAAAACATTTCAGTGGAAGCAATTGAAATAATCCATCTGACTGAAATCCCTGGGCCAGCAGGTGCAGGAAAGGAGCAGCAGAAGGCGGCCTGGAGACAGATTTCAAACTTTGCCAAAACCTCAAACTAAAACACAAGCTGTAAATGACGTAAAGGTAGAGAGAAGATTCAGGCTGGGCTTGACACCTTCTAACGTACAAAGAAAATGGCGGCATGCCTGACCTTGGCAGCTCCCCATTTGTATACAATTGCTTGATTTCAGGAACATATGTACCTGGGATTCTGCAGCCCTGAAGCCTATTGGATGCTGCACTGCAGCATGTGTAATCCTAAAATCATTCATTACAGTGGCCAATGCAGCAAAGCCTTATGATGAAGGGGAAAGACTCGGCCAACCCACCTGCAGAACCAACACCTCTGAGAAAGTTGTCAAACGGAGAGGGTTTAGAAGAAATTGTAGTGTTGAATGTAATGTCAGTCGCAATGGGCACTGCTGGAGCAGCAGTCGATGCAAACATGCTACAGATGGAAAACACATTGGGCCAGCTGCCATAATGGACTGGTTCTTCATAGCCACACCCTTCATAGATGCTGTACAACCTTTCCACATCCCCACCATAACAATATTTTCCACATCCTGCACTCCTTGTCCTTCTTGGTGCACCTCGTTTGTGAACTGCAATTTGCGGTCTTTCTCCAAATCTTACACTTCCAACAACTCACACTTTTTGATGTCAACACTTCTTGCTAAAAATATGTATTCTTTCAAATCCAAGGCAAGCCGAAGAACAGAAAATAATAAAAGGTTTAAGCAAACAAAGAATTTTTCTACGTATGGTTATGCAGAACTTTAGTAGCACGCCACAACTCTGGACCAATGCAAAAAGAAAAAATGATGGGCGGAATGCTGAACAATGTAAAACACTCACCCCCAGTACAGAGATCCTTTGTTTTTTCACTCACCAAGCCATTCCAGTTTGGACCCAGCCATATGCAAATTAGTCTTGACACAACTATGGACCAGCAAATACCTCTATGACCTGCTAAATGAACACTCCCTGGAGGATGTCGGTAGTGACCCAACATCAGATAAGATGAGGAAGAGTGAGCTTTGTGGACCTAGCTATTGAAATGGCCAACATAGTGCTACGGACTTCAGTTCTCCCAGAAATCCTGGAATGATAGGGACTGGGGATGTGCCCTCCATCAGCTTTTGCATCCCTAACTGGCTTCCAGTGAGTCTCACAACACAGGACATGGCCAGTGAATTGGACCCTTGCCATAGCAGACACCCCTTCCTGGAGTTGGAAGGTGTCCATGCCTATGCGCAGAGCCCCTAACAGCACCATGAGGCCAAATCACTGGCAAATAGTGAGCTTTATGAAAGACACACCAAAAGATAATGTTGTAACACTAATTACAGGTTACAACACTCATTTAGAGGAGTAGTGGTTAGGAGAAAAATTTCATAAGAGAACAATGTCTCAATATGACACTGGAGGGGAGAATTCAAGACTAAAAGTCCATGATATCAGACAAGAGGGAAAGGGTCAGGAGTGAGTGGTTACTAGGGTCAAGTGTAAAAGGTCGATGTATGGTAGAGTGAGAGGTCTCAATACGAGAGTGGAGGGGTGTGCAGTAGAGTAAGCGGTGGAGAGGAATGTTCAAGAGAAAGATGCTGTACTAGAGACTGGGGGTGTAGTAAATCCAGGACTACGGTATGCATTAAAATGGGGTGGGCACAGGAGAGTAAGCAAGACTCAAGTACGGAGATTTGGCCTTTACTGCCGGCACAATGACCAATGCACCATAATTTCAATACACAGCAGCATCAGTAAGTTTATCACCAAGGAATCTGAAGACATTGACACATGGACCAAACTGCAATGATACAGCCAATGTCTGGCTTCAATCACCATCCCACACACTTACACAGAGTAGCGGTAAAACTGCATGACCAGCAACCACAGGACGTCGGTAATGACATTCCAGAAACAGAAGCTAGTAGTTGAAGGGATAGGGAATCTGAGAATGAGAGCAAGGAAACATGATCACCTGTGCAGGCATATACACAGGCGCAAGAACATACATCAGAACTATAGTTATGAATGCTCCAAGGATTCAGCAAACCCAACTTAACCATTAGCATGAACTCATAAAGGCTAATGCTGAGGGTCACAAGACCTAATCACCCCCTGCAGCATGGACCCTGCTCTAATAGACCAACACTACAACCCCCTTTTTTCCTCCATTGATAAAGGTTTAGGGACTAAAAGTTTCGAGCCATTAATGTCCCTTTAAAAAACAGGTAAAAAATAACCTGGGAAAAGCAGTGCTGTTTAAGTAGTTCAGCTTTCATCGTTCTTTAATGGATCTTTCCGGTCCAGGGAAGCGCACTGCACTTTTGATTGGTTTACTTACCATACACCGGGAAAACATCTCACGCAATCGCGTCAACACAAGCTGTGCTATTATTTTGTTTTTCGATTTGAAAATAAAAAAGTAAATTACATTTTGTACCAGGATCATTAATCTCTTATTAAAATTCTGTATTTGTGTTAAAGAAGGGACGGGGAGAGGTAAGTCATGTGTGAGAGACAATTCCTCACAGACAGCTTCTCTCAAGATGACTAGCACAGACTGTAGACAGACCAGAAATTTCTTTCTATTATTTAGGTAATTAAGGTCAATTATCCCCTCCCTCCATCTCGCACTAGAATTATTTTTGAAAGCCCTATGCAAAAAATACTTATATTCATAGCTACTCCACTGTGGCCATCCCCAGAAAAGCCTATCCTACTGACAACACATACCTCCAGAAACACATCCAAGGCCATCGACGCACTTCGCTCCTGACACAACTATTACCCACACCAACTAGGACATCTTCCACATGCATACCTAATGAGAGACAACACTCCACCATAGCTTGCAACACAAGACCCATGCTTATTGATACTCAAAGAGCACCAACTCTGGAACATGCCTCCAAACACCACGCCATAGCCCACAATTGTCATTCATACTTAGAGGCAAACAAAACTCCCCTCTACCTCTTAGGAAATCTCATTTTGAGATAGATAACAATTGTCTAAAAGCACCTCTTGCCACAGGCCCCCAAACATTTATAGCCAGCGAATGATACCCACAATCCATAACTCATCAAACCATCCTCATCCACGACTTGGTAGAAACAACCAGTAAAAACACTTCCTGACAGACCCCACCTTCAACCATAGACAGCATACCAAAAGCATCAGACAACCTCTTGAGAAACCCCATCCACGCTTATAAAAAACAAACCTTTAACTACTCACTTCAAATCTATTGATAAACAACACTCAACAATAACTCGGGACACAGGCACCCTCCCCATATGGAACAACTGATTCACCTCTATATCTAGTGAAATATTAAAATTCTCTCACCCATATTTTCCAACACTCTCTGTGGTCATGGATATCGAACAAGATACAACTCTCAGCCATACATCATGGAAAAACGAGCACTCTTCTGCTGAATTATTACTTGAGCATTTTTTTCAAGTAAAATAGTCCTGCGAGTAGACATGTAATGGCTGTGTCCTTTTATGTTTTTTACATACATTAGCAGACACATGTTTCAATTTGGCTCACAATATGCCAAAGTGCTTTCTCAAGGCATCATATATTGGTATTATCATGTCATACAGAAGGTAGTTCGTATGGGTAATGACAATATATTGTTTTTCCTGTATTCACCGAAACATCCATTAGTGGGCGGCAGTGCACCCGGTATAACTCACGGGGGGAGGGGAGGGGAAGGGCGGGAGGGAGGCGGAGGGAGGGAGGGAGGAGGGGAGAGGGAGGAGGGGAGAGGGAGGGACGAGGGAGGGACGAGGGAGGGGGGGAGGAGGGAGGAGGGAGGGGGGAGGAGGGGGGGAGGAGGGGGGGAAGAGGGGGGGAGGAGGAGGAGGGGGAAGGAAGGGGGGGGCAGGAGGAGGGGGAAGAGGGGGGAGGAGGAGGGGGGAAGAGGGGGGGGGAGGAGGGAGGTCGCGCAGGGAAGGGGTTCACGCATGGGGGAGTTTCATAATAAAAAAAAAAATTAAACTTAACTTCCCGCAGGCCAGGTCCCTTGTTGTCACTGCTCCTGCTCTCCTGCCTCCGTCAGGAACCAGAAGCAGGCAGCCAGGCTCCCACCCCTAAGTCAATCACAACGCTACAAGCAAGCAGTGTTGTGATTGGTCGGGATGCCGGCCAGCCAGGGACTAATGGCCTGGCCATGTTCCCAATGTAGGCTGAGAAGGGGAGAGTGCGCATGACTGGTTTGGTCAACCAAACCAGTCGTGCACTCAGGAGTGGGCACACCACTCCTCCCCTGCCCTGCCCAGCCCTGCTCACAGGAATAGATAGGCAAATTACTTTTGTATAGAGCACACTTAGTTACTCTATTTCTAGTTTATTAATCTAGAATGAATTTTTTCAAATTATTTAAACATTTCTGCATCAACAATGACATCGGATCAAGAAGAGAGTAACAACTTAGAAAACACACAAATGTACACATAAATTATACATATACAAATTATTGACATACAGAAAACCTTGTTTGAGGAGGAGTCCCAGAAATTAAATATTATTTGGAAACTCTTTGCCAAGTGCGCTGGGAAGGCCCGACAATAACTGATTAAGTCGCAGCGCATTTCCAGGACTACCTCATAGTGGTCCGTCCTAAAATCATTTGGAGGACACGAGTAGAAATCATTTGTTTTTTTAGGGGTTAATTTGTTTGTAGAAGGTGTCTGGTTTTCTGTATGTCAATAATTTGTATATGTATAATTTATGTGTACATTTGTGTGTTTTCTAAGTTGTTACTCTCTTCTTGATCCGATGTCATTGTTGATGCAGAAATGTTTAAATAATTTGAAAGAATTCATTCTAGATTAATAAACTAGAAATAGAGTAACTAAGTGTGCTCTATACAAAAGTAATTTGCCTATCTATTCCTTTCTACCACGTTTGTTTGCTTTATAATTGTTCCATACCCAGGTACAGAAAGGGTCAATTGGGTATAACCCTGTTGTTTGCTAGACAGCCCTGCTCACGGAGCAGCTCCGCCCGCAACCAAACCCTTCTGCTTTTTCGCAGTGCGAGAGGCAGAAACATAAAATTGTAGTTATTATCATTTTATGTTTCTGATTCTTGCACTGCGAGAAATCAGTGGGGCGATGCTCCTCTGCCCTAGTGGAGGAGGTGCCCCTGCTCCCTGTGCAGGGCTGGCACTAGATGCCAGGCTCTCGAGACAGCACGCTCCTTCATACGTCCTGAAAACCTAGCCCTCTGAGAAACTAACCTCCTGAGAGGTGGACAACCTAAGACACCACATTCATGGGTACATCTTCGCAAGTCTCTCTTTTAATCCCTTTGTTTTGCTGGCCTCACTCATCCATCTTTCCCATCAGACCCAGGACACTGCAGCCTGTATAACAAACAGCACCACTTCAGAGAGAGACCACCAGCAAGGAACAGAATCTGCACCCATAGCTCCCGGTGCCCCTAAAACAGTCAGGCGGGGTGTGGGAGTGAACACTGACTAAAGCCACAAGTAATCAGCTGTTTCCATTACACGCAAGTTTAGAGTATTGACAAGCATATGTAAATCCAAGGGATTATCCTCATTGTTAGGTGAGGATTCTTTCATTATTGATCCTTAACAGCGATCTGGATTCCCAGGTGTGATGCAGAAGAAGACAGCCCACCACAAGCAGGGGATGCATCACTGTTCAGTGACCGCTGAAGGAAAAACACAACCGGCCTCTTGGTGTAGGGGCTTCTGCAGACATCCCTGGATTATGTGCGGTCAGTGCCTCTCCTCCCGCCCAGGTAGGGGCACCTGCAAGCGTCATTCTTCTGAGATGTGCCCATCAGAAAACAATGCATGGAGGAGTGGGCGAGGGTGGGTGTCATATTCCTCCGCAGGAGGGCGGTCATTTTCGGGCCCAGACTCATCTCACCCGCAATCAGCAGCCTACATGGCATGAGTGGAGAGGAAGGGTACAGATTCCAGACCGTCCACAGCCTGGCCGGCATGAACAAATCTCCAGGCACCTTATTGACGTTTGTAGTCGTCACTTTAAAGGATGGTTCAATGCATATCGTCAAGAACCCAAAACATAACCCATTAATGGTGCAGAGAATGAATTCAGTTAGCGCTTTGCACGGAAGAATCTGCATATAGCACTACTAGCTTTGTGTTTTGCTTACTGTCATTTTCTGTGTAGATCACACGCGTGGGGGCAGGGATCGCACTAATGTCATACCTCTTTCTGACCTCTAGAGGACGCTCCCTAGCCTGCTTCTCTCTCCAAAGAGACTATGGAAGGAATATATAGACTTGTTATATTTTCCATGAGAACTGTTAGTTCCACAATTCATAACATGCACCGAAAATATTAAGCGTTTTTAATTTGGTTAAGATTGCTATTTATATAACGATATAACGACATACCACAACCCTAACCTCACATAGGCACTTACCTCCACCCATGTTAGAGGCTAAGGAAGGGAAATTGCGACACTTTAATATGACCACCAGCAAAGGCGGGAAGGTTATTTCAACTTGTCACTTGCAAAATGCTGCTTATGAGATGAGAACACAGGATTTTTGTTAAGATACATTAGGTCACACTTCAATAGTTACACTCTGTCGGCCAACCCACAAAATAAAAATTATTTCTTGATACAATAGCCCCTCCCTCTTGCCATGGATGTCAATTAGGGGTAAGCCATGGGTACCTGGTGCTATCTCTTGCTGAGACCCTGGGGCACCGTTGGCACCCCAGACACTTTCCTTGTTACAAGTGCTCTCAGGAGGACACAACACACAGCAAACGGTGTGGAAGAGCCCTGTGTACTTTCTAGAGTTCCCAGTACTTGCCCCACCTCACCATCGACGCAGACAACTGAATGCTGTCGATGAGCGACCGTGGTCCTGGGGAACAATCCATAGAGATCTTTGGGGTCGAAGGGCGTGTGGTGCCACCTTCACTACTACTGGTCTTTTGGTAACTCAACATCCATGCGTTTTGATCCCAAGTAAAGCTCTGAGCTAAGCAGATGTCAGTCCTCGGCTGGAGGCTGGAAACACGGGCGTGCATCTTCGTGCAGCGAAGGGTGCACTTGAGGGTCCCAGCATAGTGCAGGGGCAGGTATGTCCATTAGTTAGATCACCTTACAGCCTTAGCTGCAGCCGCAGGGACCGCTGCCTTCAAGTATAGAGAGTATTTGCTCTACATCTCCTCTCATCCGGCCTGTGGCTTGCAGATGATACGGCTGATGAAAGGTTTTCAATAGGAGTTTTTTTTATCCTTGTAGTTTTGGTTGCAATATCTAAGCAACATGCTGGGGTTATTCATTAGAAGCATTCCGTAAAAGACACCCTGGAGGATGAAATTAAATCAAAAAGCCTGGGTAATTAATGCTGCTTCAAACAATGCTAACCGGAGAGGAGGGCTGCGGAAAAGCAGGCTCTCTGCACCTCTCGGCTGATGACACATCCAGGGATATGTGTACCTCAATGTTCCGTTATGTTATGCAATATGCATTTGCATAGCGCACTGTCAAGCCTTTGTAGCTTTTCAGTGTGAACACTTTCCACATGGTTCCTGGGTTTGAATCAGCTTGTGTTATGAGCTGCGATTCTTGAGTTCGGTGTTGGTTAGGTGGTTGATTGAGTGGTGGATCCATACTTTAGGTGTTTAAGGCTTTAGGCTGAAGGGCTTCGACAATTGTTCATGCATCTTCTAGGCTACAACATATGCCCAGAGGATGAGAATGTCTATGTGGTGTTTCTTGGTGGCAAGTGCGGCTGGTACTGTTGTGGTAGCTCGCTATAAAGCATATCTGATCGTGGTGGATCTACAGTCGTTCAGCATTTTGTCGATTGAGTTCTCACTACATCTAAACTCATCAGAGATCTTTGCACCTCACAGTGACTCCCTGTGTAGCTATACGTGGGCTAAACACAACGGACACCCCACTCTAGTTACCCTGCAGCTTGATTACCTCATTATAGCTAAACACATGCAGGGATCAGAGTGTCTCGCTATGGCTACTCTATTTAAGCTAAATATAACCATGCCTCATTGTGGTATCTGTCCCTTTCTATGGGCTAGGCCTAGCCGGTAATCTGATTACATCACCATTACCAAACCAAGATACTGTACACCTCACTATGAGTAAATACAACCACACTCCATGTGCATTAGTGCAGCTGAACACCAGCGTGAACCCAATATGTCTAAACTCAGATAAGAATCTGTGCGCCTCATCAGGACTAAATATAGCCCCCTACCCAATTATGGCGAACCTATGTACCTCTATATGGACTAAACATAACCAGGGATTGAATAACCTCACTACGTCTAAACAAAGACCATTATCTCTGCACCCCACTATGGCCAAACACAACCAGTTGGAATCAGTTGCTACAGCTATATGCTCCACTCTCTGCTCCCATCTGCAGGCTCCAAACCAACAGGTGTAGCCTTGGCAAGTTGGTGTGATGGTTATTTTTTCAAATTATTGCAAATATAATAAACTAAAAGAAAAAGGAAACCTTAAAACATGCTGCCACTTAAACATGGCCACCATATGCCTGCGATAAAAAAAATTAAATGTAAAAAACAATTCAGTGATGTGGCTGCTTTACTAGTAATGAATTTGAAATAAAAAACCTTCCAGCTGCCGCATGCAGTATTATTGTGACAGATGCAGGCATAAATCACAACCAAGCCAAGCACCCGAACTGCAAGTAGCTACAATGTTATAATGTTACTTAAAAACCTTATAACCGCAACAAACCCCATCTAACTGGGTAGCCAGAGCGCAACCCAATAAGTAGTCAGTACTTAATGTTAAAATTTTAAAAAAAGACAAAATAAATTCTGAGACACCTTTTCCACTGACGAGAAAGGGACTATTTTTAGGAGTATGTGAACAATGTGCAAGGGCTTTTTACAGCCACTCACAGTAAAGGAAGGCAATGGGTAATGTGAGTTGACCCACTGCCCCATTCTGGGTTCTGTGGTGGGTGGAAGGGAAATGCCAATGACCAATTTCTTCTGACTCCAATTCCCTCTATGCAGGTGCTTTATGCATTACGTTTTGGAAAAACAATGGTCTGGCAAGACTGCTAATGCGGTCTGACCGGCAAGACCTAGAAAAAGCTTCAATCCTCCTGTGCCAAAGACCCTTTGACTGTGAACTTCGTCTACTCTTCGGCTTATTCCCTATTGCTTAAGCCGCTGATGCCCTGCACTTCACGGCCCTATCTTTCCTGGCCCAGCCTCCTCACTGCCCTCATTTCTCTATATTCTTTCTGTGTATCGTTCCTGTTTTCACCTTTTGACTTTCTTGTTCTTTCCGTTATTTTGCCTTTCTTCCACATTTGCCTTTTTCTCCTATTGTCCTCTCTATGTTGATAACATTTTGTCCTTCCTTTTTTCGCCCGTGGCAGATTTTTTAGCCAGTGTTTGACATGCTAATAGTTTTTATTGTGTACATTATTTATTTTTTGCTCATTTGTGCAGCGGTTAAGTGCCCTTGGCACCTCTATGCTGTAGAAAACTGCTAAAATAGCTAGATAAATAAATAATGATCCTGTGTAACTTCTGCCAAGACTCCCCAGGTGCTGTCTACAGAAAATAGATGCTTACAAGCACCTCTAACCAGCAACCCAGAGGATTCACCTCACACCAATGCGCTCAAAGGGGTTGGCTGCAAACCACATAGACACTGACAATACCCAACTCCCACCAACATTTTCGAAGTAGCTGTATGCCAATTAAACCTTAGAAGCAGATTCCCAACAAAAGCTTCCTGGAATCCACCCTCAACCAAACACTTCAGAAATCACCCTATCCCTGATCAGCCCGGGGCAGACCTAACAGCATCACCCCCATAAGTCAGTCCCCACCTTAACTCTCCAAGGATTCAACTCCTACCCGCCTTTCCCATGAACCAGCTATTTGGCGCCATCCCTCTCAGGCCGCAGCTCCTGTCGCATCCTCTTAAGAGATAGGGCCAGGCTAGAACTTTTCAGGAGCAGCTCTTAGATATTACCGAATCTAAACCAGGCACTAGATACCAACCAGTAGCTGTCTCCATTGCCAGTAACAAACTCCCACGACACCCTAAAAGGAGCTGCTTGTCATCAATTCCTGCCAGATGATGCCTCCAATCAACACCCTACTAGGAGCTGACTCACCCCAACTCTTTCTATGATCTGGTTCCTAATTCCCCTCGTTGAGCAGCTAGAGTCCAACTACATCAACCCCAGGGGCACCATCTAGCAGCCGGTCCTAATGACTAATTCCAAGCAGCCAGAGTCTAACTTTACCCTCGGTAGGTGATACCTCCTATCAGCACCATTCTAGTAGCTGCTTCCTGATGACGTACGCCTAGCACTGGACAAAGCACCATACCCTCGCTATGAGCCATCTACCAATGGCACCATTGTGCAAGCCGGTTGCCAACAATGCTGATAATGCCCTTCCTCTAAGAGTACTATCTGGGAGCAGTACCCAATCTACAAACATTCAGGAAGTACAACCAATATCCTGCTTAGAAATGTTTCCAGCAAACAGGCCTCCGGGGAGTGGCCTTCTGAGAAATCTAGGCAGCCTGGCACAGAGGATCACACTTCTACCCAGGGAATGCTCCAAAGACACATTCACAATACTTCAGCCATTGATGAACTGGTTTCGGGTAACCCCATGACAGCCACATATGTATGTGTTGTGCATACAATCAGCCGCACCCACACCCAGGTACAAATGATTAAGCTTGGCTGCTTCGAGGCTTGAGCTGTCAGTCTCCGCTGTTCACCCTTCAAACACTCCGTTGGCTGCTGTGCTCACGTCACTCCTGTAAGATGACAAAATTAAACCCAGGTCGACCTCATGGCTGACTGCCTTGTAATCAAGAGGAGCCCAAGCAAACCTTCTGCTTCCTCTGCCACAGATGCTAACATAACTCAAAGGAGTGGAAGGTGCAAGTAGCCATTACAACATACCAGAGATTAAGCTGAACACAGTACGATCAACAGCATTCCATCATGAAAGCAGCCGTCAGTCAGTCAGCCAGTAGCAGGAAGCGCTTCCCCATCCAGCTACCGCCACATGCAACATCCAACCAAATATACATCAACTTAAAGCACACAGCAACAGCATAAGGCATCCAGCTACGTAGAAAAATGCTGAAATATAGAAAGTGACAACACAAAGAGCCCATATAAATGATTTACAAATGCATGGAAACGTGATATAATAAACAGCAACAGCTCAAAGTTCCATTCACTAATAAAACACCAAAATACAGGAAACGCCTACAACACAACTCAACAGAACCATCACATACGTTTGTAAAAGAACTGCTTATCCAAAATACAAGCCAAAACGCCCACCCACTAAGAAACCCGCTCTTTGATGCGAAAATGCTTACTCATACAGCAGTGGTGTAATGGAGCCTCACTCCACACACAGGTGCTCTGAGATACAAGCAGCACATACCCATACAGCAATATATCCCTATGCCCACTGACCACGAACGCTGTGCAGAATTACAGACTGCAATTAGCACTTCTAGCTATGCACTCACAAACGCAAAAGAGATGGTGTAATTCACCGGGCCACCAACAGCAGCCCTCTTATGAAGACAAGTATATGCACTTCTAGCAGTCTGCGCTCTCTTTTTAAGCCTAGAATGTTTATATGTAGATGTCAGTGTTATCCTTTTAAGAAAAGTGTATGCGCGCTTCTAGCAGTCTGCGCTCTCATTTAAGCCTAGAATGTTTATATGTAGATGTCAGTGTTATCCTTTTAAGAAAAGTGTATGCGCGCTTCTAGCAGTCTGCGCTCTCATTTAAGCCTTGAATGTTTATATGTAGATGTCAGTGTTATCCTTTTAAGAAAAGTGTATGCGCGCTTCTAGCAGTCTGCGCTCTCTTTTTAAGTCTGGAATGTTTATACGTAGATATCAGTGAACTGTTTTTAAGACAAGTGTGAGAGCTTCTAGCAGCATACGCTCTCTTTTTAAGCCTGGAATGTTTATAAGTAGATGTAAGTGTCAGGATTGCCGATATCAGACCCAAGATGGCGGCACGCTACCGCGCATGCGCGAAGAAGTCAGGCAGGTAGAAAAGCCTGACTTCCTGTGAAGACGAGGCTTTGCGTTCTAGTGTTGCCCCGTATCTGAATTCGGACTTCCTGTTGTTTCGAAAGACTTCCCGGAGTTATCCTGCAGCGGTTTGGTACAACTGCGTCTTCGTCTCCTTGTTATCTCTTTCAGCTTCAGTCCGAACGTCCGTCCTGTGTTCAAAGTTCTGGACTGCCTCGTGTTCCCCTTTTTTGGCCCCTCGCCCTAGGTGTAGCCGGACAATTCACTGCTCCATTTGCCTTGCGGTGAAGCTGGTTGTGGCGTGCTCCGCCCGCCGTCTGGATTTTGTCCCGTCGGCCGGCTGGGTTTCGTGACAACGGTATTAGCCACGGTGAGCTTCAAGCAATTAGTGTTCCGCTGCATCTGGAGGGGGCCCCCATTTTCCACCAGTCCTTTTTCTTTTCCTTTCTTCCTGGGAACTATGTAGTACCTGTGAAATGGGTACGGTGTAGTACTTCTGGATTTGGTGCTACGGCCTATTTGAAGCTCATCTAAGACCCGAGTCGTCGCTGGAGTCAACTCTTGGTGTTACGGTAACAGCGCTGTAGGAAAGCGATATATATAATATACCCTGCTTCTGTTCCTTGCCTTAATGTTGTATCTATTTTGTAGGAATAGACTGTCGCTTGGAGAATTAACCTGGTCCACATTACCTGTATTCCCTCACCTGTGATACTCCTGGTTGATGCCCAAGTCTACCGTCACACCCAGAGGCCCAGTCCTGTATACCCCTGATCCGAGGTTATACTTGAGGTTCTAGGTACTTTCATTCAATTAGTTAATACCAGGTCTCTATCTAGATTTGCTTATTAGTACACTACTCATTGTTTCTTTCCATTTCAGAGAGCTAAGGTCCCCACATCGGCTTGTGAAGTGGTGGCTGAAATCCAGGGATTGTTTCCCCTTTCTGTTTCCCTTGTTTTGTTTCCCTTCTTTCCCCTGTTACCAGAGCACGCTAGTGTCTGATAGGGGCACTTGGTGATAGTGGAAAGTTGAGGCACTACCTACAGAATCCTGGAATTCCGTGACGCTCCTGCAGAAATCTCTTCCGGTAAGATTCTTACAGAACGCGAAGCCCAAGTGGTGTGTTCTGCCCGAGCGCCATGGACCTTCAGCAGGTGACGTTGGCAGATGTGGCCAACATTATAGGTAATTTACAGGCAGAAACTCGGGCGTTAGCCACTCGAGTGAATGCTTTACAGAGGGAGAGACAGATGGGTTCTGGGGGAGGAGGTTCTAGGGATCAAACCCCAGTGATACATGTAACAACACCCTCGTCCATACCTCTAGCCCCACCTGAACGGTTCTCTGGCGAGTCAACCAGGTTTGCTGCATTCGTTAGCCAGTGCCAACTACATTTTACATGCAAAGCCCATTTTTTCCCTACAGACCAGGCGAAAGTCGCTTTTGTGATTTCCTATTTAGGGGGATCGGCAGCTAATTGGGCAATACCTTTAATAGAAAGAGACGACCCCTTGTTGCAAGATTATGGAGCCTTCAAAGGAGGAGAGTTTAAGAAGTTGTTTGACAAGCATACATTTACCCACTCGGCAGATACTGAATTACTCTCTCTTAAACAAGGAACAACAGATCTTACTGCATACATTACCACTTTTCAAATGTTAGTGGTAGAGGCGGGTTGGCCAGAAGAGAAACGCAGTGCTCTATTTTACAAGGGCCTTAGAAAAGAAATCAAAGATGCTTTAGCGCAAATAGTAGTTCCACCTGAGACCTGTAAAGAGCTTATAGATTTAGTGGTGAAAATGGATCATCGTATTCAAGAGCGTAAGAGAGAAAAGGTCAGAGTCATAACAGTACGAGATAGGAGAATAGAAACTAGTCCAGCAGCCGACGATGGAGAGCCTATGCAGATAGGTATTGTGAGAGGACCATTAGCTCCGGAGGAGAGACGTCGAAGACGTTAAAACAGGCTTTGTTTATATTGTGATAAGGCAGGGCACTTTCTCAGAACATGTCCCACAAAACCCATACAGAATAAGAAGGCAGAAAACTAGGAAACCCGAGGCCCTGTGAGGCAAGGACCCCGGGTTATTCAGGCTTAAGTGTCTCCTCTTCTGACCCTGATCAAACCACTTCTAGTCATTTCGTTACCTTGGCAGACCTCTCTTGGGAACTAGGGACGGCCCAGGTTTTAATAATGATTGATTCAGGAGCCTCAGGTAATTTTATGGATAGTACATGGGCACAGGAACATCACATAGGAAGAAGAAGAAACGAATACCTTGAGAAGGTGACTATTATTGATGGTAGTGCATTAAAATCAGGGCCTATCACACACCAGACAGTATCCGTACAAGTCACCATTAAACCAGGTCATCAAGAACTGCTAGAATTCGATCTGATTCAATCCCCTCAGTTCCCTGTTTCATTGGGTTTACCTTGGCTTAGGTTACATAACCCCCTGATTAACTGGAGGCAGGCAACTATGCAGTTTAGGCCTGAGTGCTGTGAAGCTCATCTCATGGCATCTAGTCAGGCGGAAGTCGTGGTTACCACTGAGGAAGGGAGTACATTACCTCTGGAATATCGTGATTTGAGGGCCATATTTGATGCAGAAAAGGCTACGAGCCTTCCTCCTCATAGACTCTAGGACTATAGGATTGATCTACAGGCAGGAGCTAAAATACCCTGCAGTCGGGTTTACTCCCTCACTGAGAAGGAAAACATCTATCTGCGAGAATATCTTGACACGATGTTAGCAATGGGTTTTATTCGTCCTTCTAGATCGCCTGCTTCCTCATCATTGTTTTTCATACCAAAACGTGAGGGTGGCCTTCGATGTTGCATTGACTATAGATCATTAAACAAGATCACTATTAAGAATAGATATCCTCACCCGCTCATCTCCTCTCTCCTTGACAGAGTAAAGAACGCCCAAGTCTTAACTAAATTGGACCTGCGGGGGGCGTATCATTTAGTGCGAGTAATGGAAGAAGATGAGTGGAAGACCGCCTTCTGAACAAAATATGGTTTATTTGAGTATCTCGTAATGCCCTTTGGGCTCTGCAACGCCCCTTCGGCGTTTCAGTTTTTCATTAACGAGGTCCTCAAAGAGATTTTAGATGACTTTGTCACAGCCTATATAGATGACTTGTTAATCTTCTCTCCTTCTCTACAAGAACATATACCTCATGTACATAAGGTATTGGAACGTTTACAAGATAACCATTTATAATGTAAATTAGAGAAGTGTACATTCCATGTGCAAAAAGTAGCCTTTTTGGGTTTTATCATTTCATCCCAGGGTTTAAGCATGGATCCCCAGAAGGTAGAAGCTATCTATCGTTGGCCGGCCCCCCAGAAAGTGAAGGAGATTCAAAGTTTTCTTGGGTTTGCCAATTTTTATAGGCGTTTTATTAAAGGATTTTCAGGACTAGTGGCACCCATAACAAGGTTACTGAAGAAGGGGGTTCCTTTTCTGTGGACAGGAGAAGCTAATGAAGCCTTCTACACCCTGAAGAAAGCCTTCACTCAGGCTCCTGTACTGCATCACCCTGATCCTGTGTACCCATTTATATTGGAAGCCGATGCGTCTCAAGTGGCAGTGGGCAGAGTTCTTTCCCAGGCAGACCCATGGACAGGGGAGTTACATCCAGTAGCGTTCTTCTCACACAAACTAACACCAGCTGAGTTGAACTACGCAATTGGGGACAAGGAATTACTGGCCATTAAGAGGGCTTTTGAGGAATGGCGGCAATACCTGTTGGGTGCACGTCACACAGTTACGGTGTTCACAGATCATCGTAATCTGCAGTTCTTGAAGTCTGCCAAGGCCTTATCTATGAGACAATTACGTTGGACTCAATTCTTTAGCGAGTACGATTTCACCATTCAGTATCGTGCAGGGAGGAAAAACGGTAAGGCTGACGCCTTGTCCCGTTTAGGGTTTACTCACCCGGAAGAACAGGTTGAAACACCCCTCATTCTACCCAGGGATAGGTTTGTTGGAGGGACCATTTCAGAAGAGGAGTTTTTGGACAAACTAAAAGCAGACCAATCGTCAGAGCATATGCAAGAATTAGTCGGTTCACACGACCTCATAGATAAAGCAGGCTTTGTTTATGTACAAGGAGGGCTTGTTCTTCCAACTCCAGAATTACAGAGACACGCGTTGGAGTGGTGTCATTCACACCCCTTAGCGGGACATCTAGGTATTAAAAAGACCATAGACTCATTACGAAGGTGTTTCTGGTGGGCCTACCCTGTTAAAAGATGCTGAGCATTACGTAAAGACATGTCATATCTGCGCTCAAAGCAAGGTGTCGCATCAAAATCCTATAGGGTTACTTCAGCCCTTGCCTACGCCTCCTCGCCCATGGCACACTGTATCCCTGGATTTTATTGTAGAATTACCACGCACTACTAAAGGACACAACACATTATTGGTGGTAGTTGATCTATTCACGAAGACAGCTCATTTCATACCTCTACAGGGTCTGCCTACTTACAAAGAACTGGCATCTATTTTCTTATAACATGTGGTCCGTTTTAATGGATTTCCCTCTGTGTTAATTTCAGACAGGGGTGCCCAGTTTATTTCACGTTTTTGGAGACATCTGTGTTCCCTTCTTCAAATAGATGTACGACTTTCTTCTAGTCATCACCCACAGACAGATGGACAAACTGAGAGGGTTAACCAGTGTTTCGAGCAATACATAAGGAGTCAGGCTTTCCATTCACTCACTGAATGGGATAGGATGGTATGGGTGGCAGAAATCGCTTACAATAGCAATCATCACACGTCCACCAAATACACACCTTTCTTTTGTTCATATGGACATCATCCTAAAATCTTGCCCTCCATAACATATTCGGATTGTACTGCTCCTGCAGCAACTGAGTTCATTCAGAACATTCAGAACATACACAAACTTACACAGGAGAACCTAGATCAGGCAAAGGCCAATTACAAGAAAGGAGCTGATTTACATAGGCGCACTGAACCTTTGTATAAAACTAGAAGATGAGGTCTGGTTGTCATCCAAGTACATACCCCTGTGAGGCCCCTGCAAGTTTAAACCTAAGTTTATTGGACCCTACAAGATCATAAAGGTGATTAATCCAGCGGCCATGAAATTGAACCTTCCTGCCTCCTTTAAGGTACATCCCATTTTCCACGTTTCTCTGCTAAAACCTGTTGAACCTGGCACCCGTCTCCCTACGACCCCGGCTCCGGTATTCCTGGATGACGAGGAGGAATATGAAGTAGAAGCCATCATAGACACTAGAAGAGTTAGACGTTGTTTGCAATATTTGATTCTTTGGAAGGGTTTTGGTATTGAGGAGCGCACTTCGGAACCTGCCAGTCACATACATGCCCCAAGATTAGTTCGTCTGTTTCACAGAAGATATCCTGAAAAGCCCAAACCAGTGGGGCACTCTCTGCGGGGGGTGTACTGTCAGGATTACCGATATCAGACCCAAGATGGCGGCACGCTACCGCGCATGCGCGAAGAAGTCAGGCAGGTAGAAAAGCCTGACTTCCTGTGAAGACGAGGCTTTGCGTTCTAGTGTTGCCCCGTATCTGAATTCGGACTTCCTGTTGTTTCGAAAGACTTCCCGGAGTTATCCTGCAGCGGTTTGGTACAACCGCGTCTTCATCTCCTTGTTATCTCTTTCAGCTTCAGTCCAAACGTCCGTCCTGTGTTCAAAGTTCTGGACTGCCTCGTGTTCCCCTTTTTTGGCCCCTCGCCCTAGGTGTAGCCGGACAATTCACTGCTCCATTTGCCTTGTGGTGAAGCTGGTTGTGGCGTGCTCCGCCCGCCGTCCGGATTTTGTCCCGTCGGCCGGCTGGGTTTCGTGACACCGGTATTAGCCACGGTGAGCTTCAAGCAATTAGTGTTCCGCTGCATCTGGAGGGGGCCCCCCATTTTCCACCAGTCCTTTTTCTTTTTCTTTCTTCCTGGGAACTATGTAGTACCTGTGAAATGGGTACGGTGTAGTACTTCTGGATTTGGTGCTACGACCTATTTGAAGCTCATCTAAGACCTGAGTCGTCGCTGGAGTCAACTCTTGGTGTTACCGTAACAGCGCTGTAGGAAAGCGATATATATAATATACCCTGCTTCTGTTCCTTGCCTTAATGTTGTAGAAATAGACTGTCGCTTGGAGAATTAACCTGGTCCACATTATCTGTATTCCCTCACCTGTGATACTCCTGGTTGATGCCCAAGTCTGCCGTCACACCCAGAGGCCCAGTCCTGTATACCCCTGATCCGAGGTTATACTTGAGGTTCTAGGTACTTTCATTCAATTAGTTAATACCCGGTCTCTATCTAGATTTGCTTTTTAGTACACTACTCATTGCTTCTTTCCATTTCAGAGAGCTAAGGTCCCCCCATCGGCTTGTGAAGTGGTGGCTGAAATCCAGGGATTGTTTCCCCTTTCTGTTTCCCTTGTTTTGTTTCCCTTCTTTCCCCTGTTACCAGTGCACGCTAGTGTCTGATAGGGGCACTTGGTGATAGTGGAAAGTTGAGGCACAACCTACAGAATCCTGAAATTCCGTGACGCTCCTGCAGAAATCTCTTCCGGTAAGATTCTTACAGTAAGTGCTCTCTTATGAAGACAACTATATGCACTTCTAGCAGTCTGTGCTCTCTTTTTAAGCCTGGAATGTTTATGTGTAGATGTCAGTGCTCTATTTTTAGAGAAGTATTTGTGCTTCTAACAGTCTGCACTCTCTTTTTAAGTCTGGAATATTTATGTGGAGATGTCAGTGCTCTCTTCTAAAGATAAGTGTGTGAGCTTCTAGCAGCATAGGCTCTCTTTTTAAGCCTGGAATGTTTATACGAGATGTCAGTGCTCTCTTATGAAGACAAGTATATGCACTTCTAGCAGTCTGCGCTCTCTTTGTAAGCCTGGAATGTTTATATATAGAGGTCAGTGCTTTCTTTTTAAGAGAAGTGTATGTGTTTTCAACAGTCAGCGCTCTCTTTTTAAGTCTGGAATGTTTATATGTAGATGTCAGTGCTCTCTTTTTAAGAGCTGGAGATGTGCTTCTCACTGTTTGTGCTCTCTTTTCAAGTCTGGAATATTTATAGGGAGATGTCAGTGTTCTCTTCTAAAGATAAGTGTGTGAGCTTCTAGCAGCATAGGCTCTCTTTTTAAGCCTGGAATGTTTATATGAGATGTCAGTGCTCTCCTATGAAGACAAGTATATGCACTTCTAGCAGTCTGCGCTCTCTTTTTAAGCCTGGAATGTTTATATATAGAGGTCAGTGCTCTCTTTTTAGGAGACGTGTATGTGCTTCCAACAGTCAGCGCTCTCTTTTTAAGTCTTCAATATTTATATGTAGATATCAGTGCTCTCTTTTAAGAGATGTGTATTTGCTTCTAACAGTCTGCGCTCTCTTTTCAAGTCTGGAATATTTATAAGGAGATGCGAGTGCTCTCTTCTACAGATAGGTGTGTGAGCTTCTAGCAGCATAGGCTCTCTTTTTAAGCCTGGAATGTTTATACGTAGATGTCAGTGCTCTCCTATGAAGACAAGTATATGCACTTCTACCAGTCTGCACGCTCTTTTTAAGCCTGGAATGTTTATATGTAGATGTCAGTGCACTCTTTTTAAGAGATGTGTATGTGCTTCTAACAGTCTGTTGTATCCTTTTAAGCCTGGAATGTTTATACGTAGATGTCAGTGCTCTCTTATGAAGACAAGTATATGCACTTCTAGCAGTCGGCGCTCTCTTTTTAAGCCTGGAATGTTTATAAATAGATGTCAGTGCTCTCTTTTTAGGACAAGTGTGTGAGCTTCTAGCAGCATATGCTTTCTTTTTAATTCTTGAATGTTTATACGTAGATATAAGTGCTCTCTATGAAGACAAGTAAATGTGCTTCTAGCGGCTTGCTCTCTCTCTTTTTAACCTGAAATGTTTATACATAGATGTCAGCGCTCTCCTTTTAAGACAGGTGTATGCGCTTCTAGGAGTCTGCACTCTCTTTTTAAGCCAATACGTACTTCTAGCAGACAACACAGATGTTCAACTGCAGCCAGAAAGTCAAGAGGCCAAAAGTGACCAAATTGGCTTTTTTTGTGCAAAGAATGTGCTGTACAAAAAGACAAGGACACTATCAAACTCTTAGCTTAAATACCAACAAATAGACTGCATTTTAACAGAACATCTTCAGAGGCTTATTCTTTTTAAACATGAAAGAGCAACATCGCAATGAGTGGCTCTCCAGTCTGGCCTTGGCGGCTTGAATCCATCCGAACACTCGAGAGAAGCTTCCCCTGCTCAGCGAACTCTCCAAATGGATTTTTCTAGAGTACAGTCAACCTCCTCTCGGGTAAAGTGTTCATGTGATAGCTATGGGAGAGCATTACATTTACGTGTGCTTATTTCCAGTTTACGCAATATCCTAGATCAGGGTCTCCCTTGTTTGCCGGTGGACAGCACTGGTTAGTGATCTAAGGTGGGACAGATTTCGCCGGATGCGACTTCTGTGCAGTTTTCCCCACATATGTAAATACTGGAGTCGGTCATCAGTCTAAGGTGGGGGTGTTCAAAGGAGGGCTTGGGATGGACTGTAGCCATGCCAGAGATTTCAGATATCCACAAGGTGGACTTGCATACTATTCACTGAAATAGGAATGCATCTAAGGTGGGGAGGGGGGGGGGGAGTGCTCGAAGGAGGTGCGTGAGTGGTCCCACCATGAGACAAATTGACATACAAAGAATTAAAGTGGGAATCATTGAGATAAGGGGCTATTACGAAAATCTGTCTTTTACCCTCTTATAGCTTTGATGGACACCCCATGTCTATGTTAACCTATAAAATATTAAGTGAGATTGCAAACATTTCAAGCCGAAGGCCAGAGCACCTTCTTGCATAGCTCAGTGCAAGTATCCAGGCGCAAAAACTCAGACTGAGAATGCACTACCACTTTATATTAAAATATTTTACCAACAGAAGACAAAGCATTCCAATTTAAAGTGCTGGGAGGCATGCAAGTATTCCACCAGCCTCTCCCAACAGCCCATGGAGCAAAGATTGAGCAGTGTCCTGAATTCACAGTGTGATTGGCCCGTAAAGCACCTTTGTGTGATGCAGTAGACACAGTGATGCACTTAACCCCTTATGGATCCTGATCAGCTCTGGACATTTGGCCCACAGACCTGTAAGGAAAGTTAAAGACTAAGCATCCTCATGGATTCCACTTGGAGCCTCCATCCTGTGATGAAGGAACTGCTGGGTAACAGTTCTTTGACAGTCAATGAATTCCAAGATTCAAGCAATGAATTCCAAGATTCCCATCTTGATGGTGCGGGATCTCAACTATGAGGTCAGCTGCTGCTCTGCATGGCCAAGCATCAAATCAGTGATGCACAGCCAACTGAAACATCAAAACACTGCTTCTCACCCCGCTGAAACACCAAATCACTGCTGCTCAGTCTGCTCAAACAACTAGTCACTTTTTATGAGCCTGCACAAAAGCCAAATCACTGCTGCTCAGTCTGCTCAAAGATCAAGTCACTTTCTCTTGGCCTGCTGAAGCGCCAAATCACTGCTGCTCAGTCTGCTCAAAGATCAAGTCACTTTCTCTTGGCCTGCTGAAGCGCCAAATCACTGCTGCTCAGTCTGCTCAAAGATCAAGTCACTTTCTCTTGGCCTGCTGAAACGCCAAATCACTGCTGCTCAGCCAGCTAAAACATCAGCTCATCATATCACTGTGATGGGAGTCAAAGCCATCCAAATTAAAGTAACAAGCAATCAACGGACCCACTAAGCACAGACTCAAAAGCAATGAGGACGAAGGAAAGAAATGTAACAATACAGCGAGGTGAAACAAATCTGGACATCTGAAGCCGGCACAGACAATCTAGAAATAAGGCAGTAATAAGCATGATAGAGAAGAGTTTAGTCAAAATTCAAGAGATGACATCAGCAACAAAAATGTCCTGCCTGACCTATTCAGAATTATTTTGGTGCACATTCCCTATGGCTTTGACACATTCCGTTGTTGCTTCTGTTCGATAAAAACACATTTGAATGGAGTCTGAGCTCCTTAACATACTTTCGTTTTTTCATCGCACCATCGAGTATCACTGGTAGTGGTTGTTCCAGTGCAACAGACTTCTATCCAAGGTACAGTAGGTTAACCTTACAGCACCTCATAGCTATACATAAAATTCCACTCCACAAAGCCACTTTTCATTAAAAACGCCCAAGCAAGTCTAGGGCAGTTCAGGTGCACCGAGCGCAGTACCGCAGACCAGGAAAGGATACCGTGCTGGGCAGCAGGAGCAGACTGCATGGATCCACACACTGTGGGCTGCTCAATACTGGAGGGTCGTGCCCCACACCCACAGACCCCCACAGTAGTCACACACAACCCGTGTTCATTCAAATACTGGGGTACTGTGCTACACGCAAACAAACAAACACACACAATGCATTCATTCAGATGCTAGAGGGTCAGTACACAACCTGTATTCAGTCAGTCTCTCTCTAACACACACACCTTTCAAAATGCTGGAAAGTAGAAAGATCATTTTCACACACAACTTGCATTTACACATACCCTGGGAGTGCAGCATTGCCCAGACCCTGTAATTCATTCAAACGCTGGGGAGTGTTGTGCCAAGCAAACCGAATTCATTCAAATACTGAGACTGAAATGTTACAAAAACTCGGAAATTATTCACACACTGGGGGTTCATCGTGACACACATTCTGACATCAAAGAAACACAGCCTCCAGACCATTCCTCTCGAACAGACACTGGGTGCAGAGTCGCGCGCCTCCTCCATTCATTAAAATGAATGAGGTACCCTGTCAATCACGCATGCTTTACATTCATGAAAACACGGCGAGTGCAGTGTGACCAGGCATCTTAAATGTGACACTGGGGAGCAGAGAGTACTCACACACGACCCCTGTTCACTTTGGGACACTTCAACGCCTCCTCAGGGGTAGTAAGCGCTGTTTTAAAAAATGTAATTACAGAGAATGCAATGTATAACATATAATTAGCCAATGAGAACTAAATAATTACGCGTTTGTAGCTCTGGGAGCAGCTGCTTTACCTAGAAAACAGGAGCGTCTTTAATGACCTAATTGACAAGCTCGTGGGGCATGGGCATAAGAGAGAGAGAGGAAAACTCAGAAACGCTTGCGCAAAGTGGGCAGCTGACCAGGGCTACCACATCCCAAGGGGCCCCGGGCAAAGGGAGGTTTCTCTCCATCACACTTTTGTGTGTTATGTCCATTGCAACCCTTAACGTACAGTTCAATCCCTTTTGGCATCATTGTCTTGCATTAGCAGAAAATGGCTGCTAATATTCAAGGCTGTTCTGAAACAGGGGCCCCCAAAATATGTCTTAGCTGCGGCCCTCAAAACTCTACATATAAGGGTCCTCAAAATCCTTAATGTGAGGACCCACAAAATCCTTAATATGAGAGTGCAGAAATAAAGAAGGTGATACGATGATGAGACAACATTATTCCAGAGCTCAGGGCCATTTCTAGGTGTTTTGCCGCCCTAGGCGAGAATTGAAAAATGCTGCCCCCTCCCTTTTACTACCATCACGCTCTCCCCCTTTCATCCAGGCTAGAAAAATTAAAGCATCCGATATTCCCAAACTCATGTTTTTTGCCTCCCTCCCCCTCTTGCCACCCTAGGCAGCCGCCTAGTCTTGCCTAATGGTAGAAACGGCCCTGCCAGAGCCGCCCACGGATGCCGACTCTTATAGAGAGAGACCCTTGTAGGGAGCAGGCTTGTAATCACGATACCAGGACATGGGGTCAAATCATTCCTAGCGCGGAGTGTTGCAATCTTGATTCAAAACATCAAAATGTCCACCGGCAGCCACAGTCATTCCAGCTTTTCCACCAGAGATGAACTTTGATCAGATAGCGCCCTGGGCAAAACACAATTTGGCACCCTCCTTCCACTCCTCGTCTTTAATTGTCAGTGTTGGTAAAATGGGAGGGTTAGGGGGAAAATGAGGGCGGATGAGAGAAAGGAGACAGACTTCAGAACAGTGTTTACAACACGTTTCTCTAGAGTCAGGTTGGAGGGAGACTGCTGCAGGCGGCTCCGGCGCCCTTCTGAAGGTTGGCACCTCGGGCGCGGGCCCAGTTCACCCATGCTCAAGACCAACCTTGGCTTCCACTGTAGGAAACTATTCTCGGGTAGTTGTTCCTGGAAGCATCCAGCTTGGTCATGGTAGAAGAGTCTATCATATAAGCTGACGTGGCAAACACAATTTTAATGCACTCACCAGTTACTAAAAACACGGCGCTTCCCAAAAAGGTTCAAAACTGTGATTAGTAACCGACTGATACACAAATCCCGCCCCACAGCAATCTGTTGTAGCCGACATAGCTTGGAAGGCTGGCCTCTGCACCCTTTGGAAGGGCAGGGGAAGGAACATGCAATGCAGCAATCAACACCATACACAAGACTATGTGGCAGAAGTCTTCAAGCCGCTACTCAGAGGACCAGTAACCTCTAGTCACCTTCGAAGCTCATCTTCACCTCTGGGCCAGGCCCTCTGTTGCTTTGTTTCACACCATACAAGAAAAGGCTACCCAGAAACAGTCTGCAACGTTCTTACACTAGGGTGCCAATAATGGCTCAATCAGTATACAATATTCTTTTAAAGGTAGGTTCACAGTCGGAACCACGACATATATAGTATCGAATACAGGCGTACCAAGTGTAGCATGCTAATTTTCCATTGTTATGTAGGGAGGGGCAACGACTCACAAATGGTGTGGGCCAAGACAATCCCGCCCCCTCTCTTAAAAATGTAAATAAACTGGACATTACTGGACACACATCTGCATAAATGCTCTGAGCCTGGTGTGTTTTCATATGTGGGACCTACACCTAAATGTATTTAAGCAAAACTATGGGACAACCTCTTTAATCCATTCAGAGTGATCGGACAGGAATATCAGTAAATATTTCCTGTGAGTGTGTATTCAGTCTTTCTCCTCTGTGAGGCGACTGTGGCATACAAGCTGTGAGGCAGCGAGCAGTGATTAGTAAGTCGATATTTATTTTATTAATTAGGAAAACAAATAGAATAGAATATTTCTAAGGCAAGAGCCGCAACAAACCAAAGCATCAATACAAATACCACAGGTAGGCTGCCTCTCCTTACAGAAAGAAACATGAATTAGTCACAGCCGCATTCACACCGTGCAGATATGCACATATTCAAATATGTGCGTTACAAATAACAATTGTTAAAATATGTGAAAGTGAAGAATTATTTACAATTTGTTTACCTTTCCTATTTGATTATTAAGCGCTCTACAACATTTTACAATAAAGCCAACTGATTTACTGGAGGTGCCATTAAACAATACATCTCCTTCTGCACCGTTCTAGCACCATTCTACAAAAAAGAGCGGGCGCAAGAACCTAAATCTAACACAGCCGGACACAAACATATAATGTGTCCCACAGTTCCATCTGCTTCAGACCATAGACGACAATATCTGATTGTCAGACAAGTTAAACCAGATGTCTTCTGTTCGCACTATCGCGATTTATAGAAGTTTCAATCTTAAATAATCCAATGTTGTTTTTGCCCGGAGACTAGAATATATGTAAGACTCTCTATTCATCGCGCTCAGCGTAGCTCGAGGTTTTATGGGCTAGAGACAAGGTTAAGTCATTCAGGTAGATGGCACCTGTAATGATAGTTCTTAGGACTTGCTTGCGTTGACCTGAACCCATAGTTGGTAATGCAGGGTGAATGCAGCAGAATCTGTACAGCACTAAGTAAAAATGTCTCAATGTAGCTATACTCTGGTAAAACATTGAATTTGACATCTGCACTGTAGTAATACATGTGTGAATGTATGTTTATTAGTATACTTCTTCCAAACAAGTTGTATTAGCCTACATACATGGCGTAAAGTGCTGTGTATAGCAGTCGGTACCCACGCATCCGACTGAAGCATTTGAACAAGTGCACCTTAACAAGACACTGAAGAGAACAGCAAATACAGTGTTTCCCTTTGTTGCCATCTCAGGTCTCCTGCTTGAACCGACCGCCCCTGCAGAGGTGAAGGGGAGACAACAGAACATAAAGGGAAATGCGTCACTCCGCCATCTCTTGCCGCCACCCTGCAGCTTACTGCGAGCTCGCGCGCTGGCAGACTGGATTAGTCGTCTCTGATACTGCTTCTACTACGGAGACGCTGGAGGCAGCGGGGAAGTGACAGCAGACTAGCTTCAGATGCTCCAACAAGCTTTGAAGCCTCACAGGCGAGCGGGCACAATCTTTCCCTTTGCATCTGCGCGGGCTTCCATTGCTCCATGGCCACGATGTGCATAAAATGGTCTGATCTTTTATCTGTCACTCAGAGTTGAGCGGGCGCCAGCTTGATCTGCGCTAACCGACTGCCAGATTACTGGAAGTCATCCACGTGCTCTGTGCGGTGGTAGTCAACATCTTCTGTTTGCTCCTCTGCATAGCAAACATGGAAGCCAGAAGTGTCTAACAAATTCATCTAATTAAGCCACATTCTTTGCCCTGAAGACAACATCTCACTGACCAGCTCTGCCTCTGATCTGCAATGGAAACTTCAAATCTGTTTGCACTTGGGAGTGTCGCACAACATGACATATGGCCTGTGACTAAGGAATTCAAAGTCTAAGGGAAGGTTGACCTGTCCGCGGCACTGCAATAGGTGGTGCGAAGATGAGAGCTCAGACTATGACCACCACTGATGATGAACTAGTTCAAATGATGCTGCTTTTGTGGTCCACCATGTGAGCACTGTGGTATGTGGGCCAGCATCCAATATGCCCCATCAGTCGCATTAACACATCGACACAGCAACAGAGCTATTTCTGCAGTTTGTTGTGGTTCAACCAGGGCTTTAAGTAGGCCTGGTCTTGCTGGTTCTCAACATCTGGCAGTTCTAAAAAGCAGATGCCAAAACGGCTCTCTATCAGGCTCTCCATTTTTGGCCTCAACTTCGGGGAGAAACAAAATCCTACCTCTGCAGCAATACCACCATTCACTGCCATTGAGGTAACTTCTTCTTTTAGAGTGTCATCATTTCAGAACAGAAGTACTTTCAATATTATATGCAGCAAGGCCATAGTTTTTGCTTATGTATCTTATGCAACTAACAGCCATTGACAAAGCCAATAGCCCTAGCTTGTTGTAGGTAATCTTACTTTTTGTATTATGTATCTGAATTCAAACACAGAAGCAGCAAAATGCCAGTCAGGTGGCACACTATGCTAAGCACAGATTTTTAGCTTACGCGTTTTAAGCTACGCCCTTAACTGCATCGGCCACGCCCCTTTGAGAAATCCCCCCCAGTTTTTTCATCCCACTTAAAGCCATGGGTTCAACACAAGCAAAGCTTCGAACACAGGAGGCATGGAGAAAGCCATGGAACAGCATTTACTGTGTTGACACTGCATTAGTAGTCATTTTTTTCGGGGTAACCTAGCTGGGGCGCAAAGGAGCACTGTACATTATTGAGATGTTGGGAGACAATACAAGATCGTTAACAAGAATTATAGATTTGTATCACTGATTTACACAATTACATTTTAGCCACAGGAACAGTAAGTATTTGCCCAGAATCCCACAGGTTTTGGTCAAGTGTAGACCTGGGTTTCAAACCCAGTTCACCAAGTTGGCAGGTTGGCCACCAGATCAGTAGTTGACCAAACTCAGGAACCGGCAGCCAACATGCCACATCACAGAAAAAAGTAGGATTGGTAAAGTAGAGGCAAAGGGAGAAGATGTGGAGAGCCCATGAGAGATACTACCTATCTGGGGCCTAGCAATCTAAGCCCTCGCCCCCCCCTGACCTAAAAGGCAAAAATACTATGCTATTCAGGCCAGGTTATCGCTTAGTGCACTCTCCCAGAGGACAGGCAGTTTCTAAGCACAACCTATACTCAGCCTAAAGCCAATCTGTACACAACGGAGCAACCCACAGGTCGAAGACCTCACAGAACCTTAAAAAAATATATTTTTAAAGCTAGCGGCATAGCAAGGGTGTTGTAGGCTCAATTACCTTGTGTAATTTGAGCGCTGGTTGCAGGAGAGGTCCAGCAACACACATTTGAAGACAACTGGGCTTACTTTTCTTTGTCAGACTTTGGCCCAGAACAAGAGAGAGAACGGAACAAAAAATGGACAGGAGGAAGATAAAGATGGGGAAGCAGTGAAAAAATTAGAAATCATGGACGAAAACCTGCAAATGTGAGATGAAAGTGGATGATGGTGGATGAAAGTAAGATTAAATGGAATTCAGAGAAGACAAACTAGGTATTCAGCAACCCTGACATTCACCAGGACTGGTAGCAGGCTTCTGAGAAACACTTTGGGCACCGGCACTTATCCCTTTACTACAAATTAAACACTGTGCAATTCAAAAAAGAAAAGAAAATGACCCCACTGACTCTCATGGGTTGCTAAAAAGCCATATTGAGTGAGAGACTCCTAACCCTGTATACCTGCTCCATTGCACCAGCGTCTCCAGTGATAGCTAAGCCCCTGATAAAGCACTGCTATGAAAGTGAATGCCGCCAGAGGAAGCCGCAGAGATAGCACTCAGTAATGGTACCTGCAGGTGCACTTGATGGAGGGGTCACAGACATGAGCCGTTTAACTCGCCATCTGCATGAAGCATGGCTCGGGAAGTCTTCAGCTTCCAGCCTCCCCAAAGATCCATCTTTGTACAAACAGAGATTTATCGAGCGAAGACGGTGAGGAGACGCCATTCATCAGATAGGCAGCCTGGACTGATGCTGGAGGAGGCTCCGCATCCGTGCTCAGCAGGAGTAAGGATGCAAGCGACCGGAAGTAAGCATCCTCCCACTGGAACAGCGGTCAGAGGACCAGAGATGGCCTGAAGCTCCAGTCCTTTCCAAGCTAACGTTTCCAACATGTTTTAAAAGCGGTGGAGCCACCTTCAATAGGGGTTTTATCAGGGTCTGCCCCACAGTCTGCCCGTCTAACAAAGACCTTGGTCAAGGGGCATCAGATGGCCTGGTCTGTGGTCCTCAAAATCTAGGAAGTTCTTAATAGGAACCCCTTGTTATGGGAAAAGTGGCATGCATGAGATGTATGGCAGACTGTCACAGCATCCCGTTGTCCCCTAAACAAAGTCATAAACGTTGCCACCAGGAGCATGGCTAATAATGGTGCAGCAGGTACAGTGGCACCGGAGCCCATGGGTGTTAGGATCAACTGTACCACAGCGGAAGCTATCTTTAATACCCAGTCTGTGGTAGGTGGGCTGTTTTATCTTGTCTGCAGTAGGGTCCTAGACACCCAGGCCCTTTATAATTTGCCCTGCTCCCCACTGCCTTCAGGCTACATGGCTATCAAGTAAATACTACTGTACTCACTATGGAGTCCAAACTGTGATTCAAAGCAGCCTCGACAGATGCCCTTCCCCTACTTCTCAAATGCTTATATGGTGCCCCCAACGAGGACAGTACACTTGTGGGACCTTCCTGCCCCTTCTTTGGAGCTGTGAGTCACCCCTCAATCCCAACACTCAAAGCTGTCCTCAAAGCCTCAAGCTCCAGCTGGGCTTCCCACGTGCCCGGTCTCTACTTTGTATGCTTCCGCTTTGAGCGTGTTATTATTAAAGAGCACACCTTCAGTGGCGCAGCAACAGCCCCCGAAGTGCGGGGGGTCTGAGCTTTAGGGGGCCTGACATGGACACAGTGCACGGGCACCGGGCCCCTGGCCTGAGAGCTCCCGACTGGGTCCGGCACATGGGGGGGAACCCCCCCCCCATGTGCTTTGTAGGGATCCTCCTCAAGTTTCGTTACGCCACTGCACACCTCTCACACAACGTATGCTCCTGACCATGCGGATGTCTGATCAAGTCTCATTAAAACTGAGCCCCGCCCAAAAGTCGCCGTCATTGGTAGTCCACTGAAGACGTGTTCTTCCTAGGAATAGTAATCACTGCCATCAGCGCCACTGTTAGACCGGTCATGACTGGCGTGGTTCCCCGTCTTCCTGTCTTTTTGCCTCTACCTCCCCTATTTTTTTACTGTATGCTGTACTTCATTTTGGCTGGTTTTTGAACTCTGGGCCCTTTACCACTGCTGATCAGTACTAAAGTTCAAGTGGTCCCTGTGTAAATTGTGATTATGTTTGGCTATCCATGATTGGCATATTTGATTTACTGGTATGCCCCTAGTAAAGTGCAGGGTGTGTGCCCAGGGCCTGTAAATCAAATGATACTAGTGGGACTGCAGCACTGTAACCATGAGTAGCCCTATAACCATGCCTCGGGCCTGCCACTGAGGTGTCTGCAAGTGCAGCTTCAAACTGCCATGTCGACCTGGCAAGTGCACCCATTTGCCAGGCCCAAACCTTACTGTTTATTACATTTAAGGCACCCCTAATGTAGTCCAAAGATTGCACGATGGGCAGGGTGCAGTGTACGTGAAAAGTAGGACATGTACTGGTGTGTTTTACATGTCCTGATAGTGAGCTGCTAAATTCGTTATTCACTATTGCAAGGACGACCTCTCCCAAAGGTTATCATTGG